>NC_141193.1:29080000-30330000 GCF_055505025.1 Bos grunniens
TTTCACCTCTAAAAAATTATGCAAACACTATCACTCATAAGCACTTTGTTGAAACATATTTTAGTTAAGCTTATTTATAGTTAGTGAAATTTGTTTTTTTGCTAGTTAAAAATTAGGCAAACAAGCAAGAGATTAGGGCAAATTGAAAATGATGGAATAAAAAGACAGGTGGGGTCTCAAAGAGTCAGGCTCAAAGAGTCTTAGCCCATACCTTAGTGCTTAGGCTTACCCAGATAATTTTGGGGTTTTTGTTTTGTTTTATGATTGAATTTTGGCAAATGCACTTCCAGACCACAGAGCCTGGTTTTATATTTCCCTGGGAGAAAATGTACATTGGACCATTTAGTGTTTTGACATTTCTTGGTACCCTTAAATGTTCAAATCTTTTATATAAGATCTACCCCAGTGGTACTCTATAATGGAAAATATTGGAATTAAAGACCAGTTTTAGTAAGGTGGAACTAAGTGAAGAAAGGAGACATTTAAGGGGTGGGGGAAATGCTTTGGTTCTTTTGCCTGAGGCTTTAAAAATCAATTTACATTGTAATTAACCTCCAATTAAAATAAATAAATTAAAACAAAACAAACAAAAAATCAATTTACAAAACCACATAATACCAAATGTTAACATCAAAGTAAGCTGAACATCCTTCAGAGAGAACAAGTATACAAATTACCTTCCTAGCATTGAGAATATTCTTTGCCTTGAAGCCTCACAAAACAGAATTCCTTCCCCTGCTGAGCCTAGGAAACGGATGGTATGGCAGCTAAAGTCTTACTCATTTTATGTACTTAAGGAAATTTGTATTTGTATGAAGAGGAGTTAATGTGGTACCGAAAAGACTGTCATCAAATTTCTGAGAAGTCTCTAAGCAGAGAAAAGAATAACATGAACTTAGACTAGGAGAACATTTTATACCTGAAAGAAAAAATAAACCGGAATAATTGTACAGTAGCGTACCCTATACAACAGTGTGCTAAGTGAATGCCCGTTGTATGAATGGACTTCGAATGTTCTTACCATTTCTTCACATCAAAGTAAAAAAAGAAAAAAACTTGGTGGAAGATATATATGGATATAGTTCTTTTTCAGGGCTTTGGTAATTTTACAAATAGATTTTAACTTTCAGGTTTATAGGTTTATGTGAGTGGAGGATTATAGGAAGGGAGTGAGGCAAAGTTATTTTGGGGAAAAACCCATGAAAGAGCTATTAAATGTCCGTGGGTATACACACACATATACCCATAAATTTTAAAAAAATGAGTTAGTTTTGTGTATTTAAAATACACTTAGTATTTTTAAAAATGGAAAAGACTGATGCTAGGAGGGATTGGGGGCAGGAGGAAAAGGGGATGACAGAGGATGAGGTGGCTGAATGGCATCACTGACTCGATGAACGTGAGTCTGAGTGAACTCCGGGAGTTGGTGATGGACAGGGAGGCCTGGTGTGCTGCGATTCATGGGGTCGCAAAGAGTTGGACACGACTGAGCTTCTGAACTGAACTGAACTGAAGTGTAAAAGAAGTACACTTTCAGGGGTGGACAAATAACATCATGATTTAAAATCCTGGAGTCCTCCTACGTTGCCACATGGGGAAACTGACTTATTGTCTGTTCCTTTGTTCATTGCACAGGTTTCCATTCAAGAAAGAATTTTTCAGTGACTTCTGTAGGCCAAATGGACTACTAGAAACTATGAATATAAATATGGTCTTGTCTCAATTTTTTTACTATCCATAAGTTTTTTTTGTTACTTGAACTAGTAAATCTTTCAACTGGACTCCAAGAAGCTTGGATGACTTTTTAAAACCCCATTTGGGTCATAAATAGTACATTTTATCTTGAAACAATAAAGCATAATTGAGTTTATATGATAATTGTCCTCGTACATAAATACACACTGTGTAGCATATAAAATTATGTCAAGAAGAGTTTTTAAGTGGTCGAGTTCTTCACCCTATTTGACTTCATAAAAAAGAAAACCCATGGTAATTTACATGCAATAACTGTTAAGTATTTTGTTAAAATATCTTTGATTCTGCTATAGTATAGTATAGTAAAGTCTATAGTATAGCTTTGCTTATACCTTGCAATTAAAATGTATTTATATAGTCAAGAAAGTTTAATAAAACCAACTTTTCAAGGCGATAAAAATTTTTAAATAATTTTGAATCCTCTCAGTACCAAACTAGATAAGATAATTCAGCTTTCTAGTTTGTTCCTTAATGAAAAGGTAAATTTGAAATTTCTGCTGCTTAGAATAGGACATGAGGTGATGTATTATAGGTCTTGTGGAGATGGAAGAAAGGAGCCAATACGATAGTATTGACTTTAGGATTATTCAGAGAAAGGAAACAGCTGTGTCCATAGATATTCATGATAATCACGAAGAAGGACAATGAGAAAATCCGTTTCCCCAAGTAGAACCCATTCTCCTTGGATTTTTCTTATTATTCCCTGTGGGTGAGGAAGTGATTGAGCCACGGCTGATGGCCTTGGATGCTGCAGCAGAACTGATTTTCTTGCAACAGTAACACTGTGTACTCTGCTTAATGTCTTTTCACACTTCACTTTTTGAAAGGGAATTTAGGACAAGGGTTTCTTCTTTTTTCCCTACCTTAAGATTTCATTTCAGTAGCACACAAGATGAAGAGCAGCCTTTGTGTCCTAGTGTTTTGACCAGCAAATAAAATGAAAAGATGCCCTGATTAAAGGGGAAAAATCTGTTTGAATGAATGATAGGGTAGATCACTGTACTGAGTGTGTACCAAGAGGCTTCTGTCTTTAGCTGTTCAAAGGTCTTTGCCTGCATAAAGCATTCTTATCTTTGTGGCAACTGATACGTTACCCTCTGTGGCAGTGCTTTTTTTTTGGTACGATTATTTGTGAGAGGATCTTAATTCATGACTCACTCTGTCTGTTCTCTTTCCACGACAGCTAATGACAAGAAATCTCAGTGGGTGGGGAAAGATGCCAGGGATGAACTGGGGAGTATAGACAGCATCTGATTCCATATGTTTCTCTCATGCTTGTTGTTTTGATTCTTGGCAGATAGCTCTCTACACCACATGATGCAATCACATACAGAGCATAACCTGCCGTTTATCTTCTAAGACATTCTTGAGAGAGAGCTTTTTCTCTGTCAAATGTCAGTTCTTAGATTATGAGTTAACTAATATCCCAGAATAGTATTTCAGAAATGAGTCAATAGCAAAATGGATACATGTCATACAAAACTTTTTCATAAAAGACTTATAAAAGCCCAAAAGAGAGATAAAAATGTTTGATACCTTAGTGATAAGTCAAATGCAAATAAAAACTATGATAAATTAGTGATGATTAAGAATTGTATATTTAATGTTGAGTATAGAGGAAAGTCAACACTAAATATTCAATTCTTAATCCTCGCTAATTTTTCACAGATTGAATTTGCATTTGACTTATTACTAAGGTATCAAACATTGAGGAAAGTGCGATCTTCTATATATTGCTGAAAAATAATTGGAAAATTTTTGCCTTGTTTTGTCTTCTTGGGCAATTTGACATTATGTATTAAAGACTTCAGAAGTGCTCATGTTCTTTCATCAAGTTGTTCTACTTCTAAAAGTTTATTTGAGGGAAGTAGACATAGGTAATGTCTATTGAAACATTTTTTTATGAGTTAAAAAAAAATGAATGAACTGAAGATATTTGGTGGTAGCTTAAACAGACTGTAGTCATTCATAGATACCAAGAAAAATAATATTCATAATATTTTGAGACTAATAATATGGGAAAATTATGATATAATATAAACATGAGGTCTCAGCATCTACATCTAGTAAATAACAATAAAATGCTATATTCAGAATTTGAAAGTAAGACAAATAGTAATTGGATTGTAAGTAATATTTTCTTCTTCAATTCTCTATTAACACACTTTAGGCAGTAAACAGGTATGGCATGTAGTCTGAAACACAAACAATTTTACTCATATTAAGACAATTGCAATCTTAATTGCAATAAAATTGCATAGAGAATTATTTATTGACATCAGTGAATTTTCTACATCAGTGTATTGTAAGGGCTGTTGGACATTAGGACCAGACATATATGACTTATTCTCAATTAAAAAAAATTGTTATGGGTCCTAAAATTGATGCTCTTGTATGATTTTTTCTAAGATATTTTAAGTAGAAACTATTTCTTTAAATGGATGATATTCTTGCATGGAGGATTTGTTATTTGTAATTTACTTTAGCCCACTGATTAGAAATTGCTAAGTGACCTTAAATTTTCCCCCAGATCTGTTTATTTTTCTTTACTTATGTACATTCTGGTTGAGCTGGAAAGTTGAGAAAATAAAAGGATGGGGGAGGGGATATTTGAAAAATGCACAAATTCTGCTTGCTGAAATTGTGTCAATATCACTATGTTATTGGATAATTATAGGATCTGGAGGCCAATGACTATGCTTCATCTATTTCTCTGAGAAAGAATCTACTCAGCAGGAAAAGGGTTTGCTCTCTGCTGTGCTAGCATGCAAATGTGTGTGATTTTTCATTTCTATCTTCTGTATTGGTGTTTGCTATGTAGCACTATCTTTTTTTGATGCATAACTCTGAAGAATAGGTTTTATACAATTCTTTGTTCTATTGAACATTGGTCAAGCACTGACCTACCTACAGTACTGGGTTTGATCCCACTACACAAAAGTAAAAAGGATTGTGTGTGAATATTTAAACATTAACATTTTCCATTTTGTACCTACTGCATCAGAAAAAGAATTTATGCCTGCCTGCAAGTGTTTGATAAAGCATCCCATGTGGTGGTCGTTGTTGCTGTCTGTATTGAGGACTGGAAGAATATTTCTGTAGAAAGAAACCTACTTTTATTAATATTAATGTAGGATAACAATTTCAGGATACCAGATCAACTCTGGGTTATTTATATTCACATTGTTTCTTCCCAGGAACAATTTATTTTAGACTTTGGGTTTTGTAACACCTATCCTTATAAAGTACTTTATCAGCATCTCAATTCTGAATTTGAGCTCAGAAACTTTTTCCAAATTTAGCCATTTGCCCCTATGTCAGCACAAATGTAGTATGGTATCTGAGTGAGAAAACTAAATATCTCCCAGGAGTAATAGGTATATCAAGGATTTGATGGAGTCAGGGTTGAATCAGGAAAGTGACAGCCTTCTAGCTTTTCCAGAATCAAATTTTCACTGTGCAATATTCAATAATAATAGCTATATTTTCAGTAATGATAATCAAGCAGTGGATATGTGCTACCATCTCTAATCTCCCAACAACCACTAATTTTATAAATGGAAATGCTAGTTTAGGACCAAGAGAATTAAATAAATTGCCCAGTTTTATACTGCTTCTCAGTGACACAGCTAGGATTTAAATTCAGCTTCATTTTCCTCTGAAGATCATGTCCCTCCAGTATTACAGAAAGTTATGTTTTGTATGAGATAATGTTAGAAGTTCATATGATGATTTAAAGTAAAAGGAAAAATAAAGTATAAATGAAAGCAAAATTAGAAGAGACTCTTACTTGCTGCTCTGAGTGATAGTGACTTAACCCATTAATGTCACATCAAGTCTGGGTGTTGAGACAGAAAGGGCACTCCTTGCTCTGGGACGTTTTTTTGACTTGATGGCAGAGGCAGTTAACTACGTTTTATTCTATACGTCTTCCATTCCTGATGAGATCATGAATGAATTCTCCCTTTTATATGAATTATATGGATGCTGTATCCTATTTTCACTGTGAACAGTGATTCTGAGAAATCTGGATACATACACACTCAGCATTCATGAGTTTGTGGGGTTTATGCTTTGTTGACTTTTCTTCTCTTTAGCCTCTCTCAGATCAGTTTTTAAGTCACCTATGTTGCTAGCTGCTTCCCACATTTAAATGCAAAGATCTCTGTGTGTGAGTTACAGGGAGTGACATGACTTCAGAGAGCCAGCCCTTCATTTTCTTGGCAGGCATCTTTTCTACCTTATAGATCCTGGAAGATGATAAATGCCATAAAACCCATTAAGGGCTAATCCAGTGCACAGATTATTTCTTCCTCCATTCATCATCATCATCACTGTCATCACCGTTATCCTAAACATTTCTAGAGCATGTTCCATGAATCAAATCACATTTGAATATTTTTAACCAGAATAGATATAGAATTATAACTGACATATATGGTAATAATCATAACATTGATTAGTGTAATGATTATCAAACTTTAATGCACATATTCATCACCTGGAAAGCTTGTTTAAATTTAAATTTTGCTCAATAAGTAAGGGATGGGACCCAATAATTTGCATTTTTAGCAAGCTCCCAGCTGATGCCAATGCTACTGGTCTGCAGATCATCACTTAAGTACAAAGGTGTACAATTTGTTGAGTGCTTGCCATATACCAAATGCGCTTACCCATAAAATTACCTCATAAGAAAGAGTAAGTAGAAAGCAAGTTTTAGAGATGAGATTATGTAGCCTGGAGTAGAACCCAATTCTTCTGATGTCTAGTTTACTGTGTCTTCTACTATGTTATTCTTTCTAAGTATGAGAACCTGTTCTCTTCTCTAGGACAGTGGGAAGCTATTAATTTATGATATTTTCACAATTTAATATTCACTCAAAAATATAATCTTTTCAAATTTCATCTTAAACATAAATCTGAAATATAGATTTCCTTCAAAACCAGCATGAATATTATTGCTTCTAATATATATTAAACCAAATAGATAATGATATTTTCATGTTTTCATTTTTTGTCCATCTGTTACAACTAAATAGCTATATAGCTAAACTATACATTCACGGTTTAATGCATTTTATCCTTGCAGATTCTGTGACATTGAAACTCTACCCCTTGCTTTAGCGGAAGGTCTCATTTTCTATTCCTGGAGCTAGCAGCATTCCATTTGACATTTGATGCCCATGAGATTTTTATAGAATCTAGGTTATAAGATTGAGTCTCTTGCCACATATTTTTGAATAGAGATTTATGTTACTTTTCCCAGAGGGCTTCTGCCTTATACATTTTTTCAAAATGGTTTTGATTATTTTAAAAGAAGCCTCCAGTGATAAAAACCTTTTGCATAAAAATCACCAGTGACTAAGACAGCTTTTATTTGTTTTAAAGAAAATTTGTTCAGAGGAGAGAAGGCAATAGTGATCCTCTCTTCTCATGAATGCATGGGTGCATGCTAAGTCGCTTCAGTCATGTCCAGCTCTTTGCGACCTCATGGACTGTAGCCCACCAGGCTCCTCTATCCATGTGATTCTCCAGTCAAGAATACTGGAGTGAGTTCCCTCTGGAGTCGGTTTCCAGGGGAATTTTCCCAACCCAATGATCAAACTCACATCTCCTGTGGCTCCTGCATTGCAGGCAGATTCTTTACTGCTGAGCCACCAGGGAAGAACCCTTCTACTCAGAGCTCAAAGCAAAAGGCCATATTATTGATGTGGCAATAGAATGAAAAAAAAATTTTTTTTACCATAAGCCTCAGTATAACTAGAAATTTGCTTATATTTTTGAAAAGACCAATAAAGTATCAAAAATTAGTAGTACATGCGACAACATAAAGTCTTTAGTTCAAATGCAATATACTAAAAGTTTTCTTTCTAATCATCCAGATAAAGATATGCATCCATATATATATATAATCAGCTTAGGTAATTTATTGAAAATGGGCTTATCTAAATTATTTTATTCCTAGAAATGGAGGAAAATTGATGGTAAGATGTTTAGTGTTTCATAAAATGACATGTTCTAATATAATTTTTACTTAAGTTTTATACCTAGCAAAAATCCATAATAATAATAGGATATATGCTTTATGTCTGTCTATATATGCCAGCCAAGTTGACCTACTTAACCTTAGATTTGATTAAACTTAGAATTAGCTATTTATGATACAACATGACAAAATATTCAAAATATACTCATCATAATAACTTTTAAATTATAAAGCTTAAATGATCAAAAGCAGATTTTTTTTTTTTTTTTTAAATTCTGAGGTTTCTTCTACTGCTTAGTAAGCTGGCTTTCACATGATAGGTGCACAGAAAAAAATGCTTACAGGAAAAAATGTTATTAGTTATTAACATTAATATTAACTAAGCCAAATAAAGATAATCTTTAAGCTAATAATATACAACAAAAAGTAATAATAATGAAGAAAGAAAACTAACTTTGGGAAGTCTTTCCTATCTGCCAAGCACTGGCTAAGAATAACAATGAATAATATTTTGTTTAACTCACACAAAAATATTACAAGATACACACCATTATTTTCCCTCAGAAAACTGACATTTTATGATCTCCCCAAATTAGGAACTAGTAAATTTTAGAGCTCACAGGCAGAACCAGATTTCTGTGGCTCGAATCCCATGGCCACTATACTCTTTCCATCTGTTAATTTTAGTCTACAGTGCAAAAACCAAACACAATCACTTCTTTGGTATAATGTAGAACAGGAGACCTGGGTTCGATCCCTGGGTTGGCAAGATCCCCTGGAGAAGGGAATGGCAACCCACGCCAGTATTCTTGCCTGGAGAATCCCACGGACAGAGGAGCCTGGCGGGCCACAGTCCATAGGGTTGCAAAGAATCGGACACAATTGAAGTGCCTTAGCACACAGCACATTGCACAGATGATACTTAAAGACTCTTGAATTTAATTTTATAGAGTAAGGTAAGCATGTTTGCTCTTACAATTGAATAAACATTAACATAATATAAATTCTTGCATTTTCTAAAGATGCTAGGTAAGATTTTAGCCTTTATTCAGCTTAACTGTCACAACCACCATTATAACCACATGACACGGTCATGATCCATGATGGTTATCATCCTTGGTATTTTGGGACATAGTGTTTACTGAGTAACTAACTACTCTGTTCTTGTTATTGTGCTAGGTTATCCTCTCTGCAGATTTAACTCATTCATTGCTTACTATGTATCAAACATGATATTAGTATTTGTGGCCATCATGAACCAAGGCATGATAAGACAATATTATGGGTATGTTTTGAAGCAACTGCTTTATTAAAGATAACATTTCCAAGAAAACTGGGAAGTAAAACATAATCTTTCTATTATCATTTCCCTAAGATATGGTGCTGAGTGAGACATTTGTTCAAGTTTTATAAGCTGGTTATATTAAGGATATAAAAAGGAGAATCATGCCATTACTTTTCAGTTTTCCAAATTGATTTTCTAATGAGTCCATGGTAGAACTGATATTTGAGTGTTGGCATGCAAAAGCTGTTTTACATGGATAGCCGGATATGCAATAGCAATGCATGCTACATACCACATTGTCATATTACCCACATGATTTTTTTCTTCAGAATTAATTATATTTTCCATAGAATATCTCTGTTTATTTCCAATGCTTATAGAGTCCTCCAATTAAGCACAGTAATTTGGTTAAAGGATCATGATCGTTGGGTCAGAGTTGCTTTATGTGATTGGTATTGACTGCTCATGGGCACAGTTTGGTCCATTCACTAATAATTTTCATATTTTGTCACTGTTACCATCGCAAAATGCACGAGATTATATCCAAGTCTCCTGAAGCTTTAACTACTTGCTTCACACAGTTCTCACTGAAGCTGAGTGTGTTAGCAGGGCCTTAAACATCTTCCTCTCCTCAACTTTCATGTACTCCCTTTTCCTATTTGTTATTTTGTACCACTGACAGGGTGGCGGTGGCGGTGGTTTAGTCACTAAGTTGTGTACGACTCTTGCAACCCCATGGACTGTAGCCTGCCAGGGTCCTCTGTTCATGGGATTCTCCAGGCGAGAGTACTGGAATGGGTTGTCATTTCCTTCTCCAGGGAATCTTCCTGACCCAGGAATCGAACCCAAGTCTTCTGCATTGCAGGCAGATTTTTTACCAGCTGAGCTACAAGGGAAGCCCACTGACAGGAGAAAAAGTCCAAATCAGAAGAAACTGATGAACTAGACAGGAAGATTGATTTTCATTTATTTGCTTTTGTTTTGTGATGTTTGTTATTGTTCTCTGTTTGAAATTGATTTCCATGTGGTGTTATAGTCCATATGTTTCATTGCACTGAAGTTGATTTAATATATCAAAAGTTGTGTCATTCAGCCAGAGTCATCTAACGGTGCACTTAAATTAGAGGTACTAAATATCTTTTTTAAAAGCCCCTTTAGTTAGAAGTAATATTCGACTTCCCCAACCTGGGTTTTATGACAGTTCACCAAGTGTTAGCTGAAGCTCAAATTTATATTATCAAGAATGGAATTACTCTGTAATTCAGATTTCCCATAATCAGTTCTTTTCAATGAGTATTGCTGATGATATTAGAACATTTTTAAAAGCTTTAAAGATTACATTTTATAGCAAGATAATAATTTTTGCTTGTTTAAAGCCAAGTAAAATCATATACTTTCACAATCTAAGTAAATGTATTTTTCTATTCACCACACAGCCCCAACAAATTCCATTCTGGTGTCAGTGGCAAATATTGCCATTGTCATAGCCTGTGGAGAGAAGAAATTAGATATTTAAGTTGGAGGGGGGATAGAAATAATGCTGGGAAATTAAATTATTATAAAATTGTGTATTTAAGAATTGAAGCAGGGCTTCCTTGGTGGCTCAGTGGTGAAGAATCCACCAACCAATGCAGGAGACATGGGTTTGATCCCTGATCTGGGAAGACCCCACGTGCTGTGAAGCAACTAAGCCTGTGTGCCAAAGCTATTGAGCTTGTGCTCTAGATCTCAGGAGCCACAACTACTGGGTCCAAAGGCCACAACTACTGAAATCTGTGTGCTTGCTTAAAGCCCATGCTTTGCAACAAGAGAAGCCACTGCAATGAGAAGCCCATGCACTGCAACTGGAGAGTAGCCTCCACTTGCCACAGCTAGAGAAAAGCCTGCCCAACAATGAAGATCCAGCATTGCCAAAATAAATAAATAAATAAAAGAATTGAAATAATATTGCTATTTATACTAAAGTTTATCAATAAGCTACTATTTTCTTTTATCAGTATATTGGGACCCAATGGACTGTAGCCCATCAGGCTCTTCTGCCCGTTGAATTCTCTAGGCAAGAATCCTGGAGTGGGTAGCCATTCCCTTCTCCAGGGGATCTTCCCAACCCAGAGATTGAACCTGGTTCTCCTGCACTGCAGGCAGACTCTTTACCATCCAAGCCACCAGAGAAGGCTCCCCCTAATCCACAAAAAAAGATGAAGCAATATTGCTATTTTTCTTAAAGTTTATCAATAAACTCATATTTTCTTTTATCAGGATATTGTGTCTATGTAAAGAGCATTCTCAATACAATCTTTTCCCCCTAATATCTTTGTCTTTATTAGGTATTGTATATAATAACATTAAAAATTTTTTTCTAGTCTGAGTTTAAAAAAAAAAAAAAAAGTATGAGCAACACATACTCCTCCGGTAGCCTCAACAAATGCAAGTATGACTTGTCAGCATTACTGAATGTGTCCAAAGAAACTGGTAAAACAAATTTATTAAGTAATCAGATTATATTAGAAAATAAATAGTATTGCAAAGAACCATCTTCTGATTTGCTCATTTTATGGCCCAAACTGACTGACGGTATATATTTGTACATATTTACAAAATTCAGTCAGTTGAAAGTGTTTCCTTTTAAAATATAATCAAAATAGGAGAAGATATCAAGATTCAGAGAGCTCACCTTACATTATTGTTTGGAGGATAACAAAGGGCTGTGATATGTAATTTTTAATCCTTATTCATTGCATTATTTCTGCTAATATCACTGGTGAAGATAGAGTTAGAAGTTTTAAACAATCTTTGCTTCATAGTCTTCTGTTTGCTGTTTTTAAGTATTCATCAACTACTTATATCAGAATTATAACTACATATGTTTTCAATATTCACATACAAATATTGACTAATTGAAGAAAATATTTTCAGAGTGAGATTCCTGAGGCTCATGATTTTTGGTAGGGAAGCTAGGCAAAGAGTTTTGAAAACTGCTTTAGGACTTCAGTAGATCTAAGTGTACTGTGGGACAGGATGGTTTCTGTGAATATCAGAATGAAGACTAGCTCCCTTACTGGGACCCTGAGGTGTGAGGCGGGGGGGTCAAGCATGTTCCCCATTGAGCTGCTGTCCAATCCCTTCTATTGTAAAAGTGTCCGCCTTCGTCTTCTTTTTCAGTCCTCCACAAGCAACCCAGAGAAGTGTGTCTCTGTTTGCTAGAGCTTGGCCGGATTGCAGCCAGGTAGGTCATACTACTGCTGCTATGTAAGATGTGGACCCTCTCAGTATCCAGGCAACTCAGAAGCTTGCTGGTTTTTCATTGCTGATATTTAACTTAGGTGTTGAGGAGCAACTTCTTCAAAGATGATCAGTATGAACATCTCGAGAACAACTATTCAAACTAAAAATGGACTACCAATATTCTTCACATCGTGACCTTATTGTCCAACTCAGTATGTCTAAACATTTTCTAAATATCTTTTAATTGAGTATATTTTCCTTGCAACTCTTTCTTGGGAAATTGGAGAGGATATTGTACGTGAAGTCGTATGTGACAATACACCTCCCTTAGTGGAAAGTTGATTCCCATTATTCTCTCTCTGTCTCCCAGCTCCTTCACTGCTTTCTTGCTGTTTAGTCTTTAATGATTGTCAGACTCCTCTTTTGTTCCTTTTTCCTCACTTTCCCCATTTAGCAGCCGATCCCTCAGTTCTTTTCAGTCTCTACTCCTGAGTAGATGAATAGGTTTATCAGTTCAGTTCAGTTCAGTCGCTCAGCGTGTCCTGACTCTCTGCAACCCCATGAATCGCAGCACGCCAGGCCTCCCTGTCCATCACCAACTCCCGGAGTTCACTCAGACTCATGTCCATCGAGTCAGTGATGCCATCCAGCCATCTCATCCTCTGTTGTCCCCTTCTCCTCCTGCCCCCAATCCCTCCCAGCATCAGAGTCTCTTCCAATGAGTTAACTCTTCTCATGAGGTGGCCAAAGTACTGGAGTTTCAGTTTTAGCATTATTCCTTCTAAAGAAATCCCAGGGCTGATCTCCTTCAGAATGGACTGGTTGGATCTCCTTGCAGTCCAAGGGACTCTCAAGAGTCTTCTCCAACACCACAGTTCAAAAGCATCAATTAATAGGTTTATAGTTATCTCCATATTTTGATTGGAAAAAGGCATAGAATATAATCCTGCATATGTAGAGACATCTTTGGAATACTTTTCTTCTAGAAAAGAAAAACCAAAAGTACTTGTAGAAATCATAACCATAGCTAAATAATCAGAGGAAGAGACTTTATTAGCCCAGCTGACTTGATTTGGTTTCCTTTCATCAAACAAGGCTTCTGACAGTTTTACAGAGCCCAAAGAATTATAAAAGAAGATATAAATATTTGAATAAATCTTGATGCAAGATAAAACTTCAGAATTAATTAGGTGATGTTTTCTCATCCAGTCCAGGATATATTTGTAGTGTTAAGATGAATTAATAAGATAAAGTAAGAGCTTGCTCTCTGTGTTAATTCTCAAAGGGAAAGCTATAAAGAAAATCACGGAAAATAAAATACAAGGTGTGTACATCAGGAAATTACAGCAATGGGCAGAAAACTTGCTGTCAATGAATAGCCCTTTTTTTTTTTTAATCCAACAGATCAACTGTAATCAGAAGTAATCCCATGTTCTTTAAAACATCATAGTCAACATAATCTTAACAAATTGTTCATAAGGTATGGATTGTACTTTGCCATAGTAATTGGATGAGAGAAGGATTGTTTTTATTTAAAAGCAATTCTAATTAAATAGAAATGAGGCTCCACTCAACAAGAAGTGAAAAAATCAATTTGAGATACTTAGGGATGTCCCTGTTCCCTGCTGTAAGTTTCCCAGCTTTGTTGTGTGACAGCCTCTAGAGAGGGTCCTCTAGTCTTCTATCTGCTCAAGCCTCTACTACTCAGGCTTAGTTCATAGTGTCTGACAGTCCTTAGGACCCCACTCTCCTTCTGTCACTATCTTGGGTTCTGAGAGGGAGCAAGACAAAGGTACCTGTTGCTTCTAAGACTCTGCTAAACCACTCCTCCACCATGCTTAATCCTGCTGTCCTGCAGGACAAAGAGCTTTGAGTCAGAGGGCTCAGCCTTGAGTCTTTGGGTTCAGCAGATATCCCTGAGAAAGGTGATCTTACAAAATAGAAGTAGAGTCACAGATGTAGAAAAACTTATAGTTACCAGGGAATAAGGTGGGAGGGATAAATTGGGAGATTGGGACTGACATATATACTCTGAAAAGTGAAAGTGAAGTCTCTCAGTCCTGTCCGACTCTTTGCGACCCCATGGACTATATAGCCTACCAGGCTCCTCTGTCCATGGGATTTTCCAGGCAATAGTACTGGAGTGGATTGTCATTTCCTTCTCCAGGGGATCTTCCCGACCCAGGGATCGAACCTGGGTCTCCCTCATTGTAGACAGGCGCTTTACCGTCTGAGTCACCAGGGAAGTCCCATATATACTCTACTATATATAAAATAGTTATCTAATAAGACAGAGACGGCACTGGTACCCCACTCCAGTACTCTTGCCTGGAAAATCCCATGATGGAGGAGCCTGGTAGGCTGCAGTCCATGGGGTCGCTGGGAGTCGGACACGACTGAGCGACTTCACTTTCACTTTTCACTTTCACGCATTGGAGAAGGAAATGGCAACCCACTCCAGTGTTCTTGCCTGGAGAATCCCAGGGACGGGGGAGCCTGGTGGGCTGCCGTCTATGGGGTCGCACAAAGTCGGACACGACTGAAGCGACTTAGCAGCCGCAGCAGCTAGTAAGAACCTACTGTACAGCACAGGGAACTCTACTCAATACTCTGTAGTGGCCTATATGGGAAAAAAATCTAAAAAGAATGGAGTTATATATATATATAAAACTGATTCACTTTTCTGCATGCCTGAAACTAATGCAACATTGTAAATCAACTATACTCCAATAACAAGTTCAAAAAATATAAGAGGGAGGAAGACACACAAAGTAGAATCTCAGTAAATGAGCTGCTAGCCCTGAAATGCTAGAGAAAAAGAGAGGTTGTCTAGAGTTCCTATGTATTAGATTAGGCAGAAAACTTTTTTGTGTACTTGTTTATTTTAATTATATCATTAGAATATTCTGAAATGGCATATTCCATTTTGTTACTTTGATAACCTAAATATGTGGGTCAAATAGGCCTGACTCTGAAAGTTGTTATAGGGGTAAAACAAATAGCTGAGAAATAGCTTACAAATAGCTGAGAAAAGAAGAGAGGCTACAGGCAAAGGAGAAAAGGAAAGATATACCCATTTGAATGCAGAGTTCCAAAGAATAGCAAGGAGAGATAAGAAAGCCTTCCTCAGTGATCAATGCAAAGAAATAGAGGAAAATCATAGGATGGGAAAGACTAGAGATCTCTTCAAGAAAATTAGAGATACCAAGGGAACATTTCATGCAAAGATGGGCAAAATGAAGGAGAAAAATGGCATGGACCTAATAAAAGCAGAAGATATTAAGAAGAGGTGGCAAGAATACATGGAAGAACTATACAAAAAAGATATTCATGACCCAGATAATCACGATGGTATGGTCACTCACTTAGAGCCAGACATCCTACAGTGTGAAGTCAAGTGAGTCTTAGGAAGCATCACTACAAACAAAGCTAATGGAGGTAATGGAATTCCAGTTGAGCTATTTCAAATCCTAAAAGATGATGCTGTGAAAGAGCTGCACTCAATGTGCCAGCACATTTGGAAAACTCAGCAGTGGCCACAGGACTGGAAAAGCGCAGTTTTCATTCCAATACCAAAGAAGGGCAATGCCAAAGAATGTTCAAAGTACCACACAATTGTACTCATCTCATGCTAGCAAAGTAATGCCCAAAATTATCCAAGCCAGTGTTCAACAGTACGTGACCTGTGAACTTCCAGATGTTCAAGCTGGATTTAGAAAAGGCAGAGGAACCAGAGATCAAATTGCCAACATCCGTTGGATCATTGAAAAAGCAAGAGAATTCCAGAAAAACACTTACTTCTGCTTTCTTGACTATACTAAAGCCTTTGACTGTGCAGATCACAGCAAACTGTGGACAATTCTTCAAGAGATGGGACTACCAGACCACCTTACCTGCCTCCTGAGAAATCTGTATGCAGGTCAAGAAGCAACAGTTAGAACCGGATATGGAACAGCAGACTGGTTCCAAATTGGGAAAGGAGTATAGTGTCATATACGTCAAGGCTGTATATTGTCACCCTGCTTATTTAACTTATATGCAGAATACATCATGCAAAATGCTGAACTGGGTGAAGCACAAACTGGAATCAAGATTGCCAGGAGAAATATCAGTAACCTCAGATATGCAGGTGATACCACCCCATGGCAGAAAATGAAGATGAACTAAAGAGCCTCTTAATGAAAGTGAAAAGCTGGCTTAAAATTCAACATTCAAAAAACTAAGATCATGGCATCCCATCCCATCACTCTATGGTAAATAGATGGGGAAACAATGGAAACAGTGACAGATTTTATTTGGTATGGGGGGGGGGCTCAAAAATCACTGCAGATGGTAACTGCAGCCATGAAATTAAAAGATGCTTGCTCCTTGAAAAAAGATCTATGACCAACCTAGAAAGCATTTTAAAAAGCAGAGACATTACTTTGCTGACAAAGGTCTGTCTAGTCAAAGCTATGGCTTTTCCAGTAGTCGTGTATGGATGAGTTGGACTATAAAGAAAGTTGAGCACCAAAGAATTGATGCTTTTGAACTGTGGTGTTGGAGAAGACTCTTGAGAGTCCGTTGGACTGCAATCAAACCAGTCAGTCCATCCTACAGGAAATCAGTCCTGAATATTCATTTGAAGGACTGATGCTGAAGCTGAAACTCCAATACTTCGGCCACCTGATGCAAAGAACTGACTCCTTGGAAAAGACCCTCATGCTGGGAGAGGTTGAAGGCAGGAGGATAAGGGGATGACAGACGATGAGATGGTTGGATGGCATCACTTGCCTTCATGGACATGAGTTGGAGCAAGGTCCAGTAGTTGGTGATGGATAGGGAAGCCTGATGTGCTGCAGTTCATGGGGCTGCAAAGAGTTGGACATGACTGAGCAACTGAACTGACAGAGGTAAAAAGAAGGAGGACCGCTTTCTGCAGAATTAGCTGGGAGTTTTCATTTTCCTGCTGTTTAGTGTACATCATTTACTTATTTTCTGGATTCACTTTTTGAATTTATGCTATTAACTGAATACTCTGTTAGGAATCCTGCTGAACTAAACATTTTTAGTATGATCGAGTCACCAAAGGAAAAGTTTGCCACCCAATGACAAAATCCCGTTAGAAATCACTTTTCCTCTAGCTCTGAGTGTGGTGTGAAAAATCCCTCGCCATAGTATTTAAAACAACATCTTGGTTAAGGAAAGGGAATCATAATGGCCTGGTCAATTTGAAGGTGAAGTGTTTTGTGTATGCTTTTCCTCAAATATTTTAAAATTGAGATTTTGGGTTGCTCCATTTATTTTTTAAAGCCATGTTATCGGTATATGATTAACATACAATAAGCTGTACATATTTAAAGTAAACAACTTGATGAGTTTGGTTGTAAGTATACATCTATGAAACTATCATCACAATCTATGCCATAAATGTAGTATCACCTCCAAAAGTTTCCTCTGCCTTTATTATTATTATGTTCATTATCATTATTATTTACAAGAATGGGTGGCTACATTTCTAACCACACTAATGACCATGTGTACTAGTAAAAGCAGAGATTATTCGCATTATAAAAACTTTACTAATTTCACAAAGCAGCGATCCAAGGATTAAGACAACACATTACAGTGTTCAATTTGTAAATTTTGTTTTTTATCTTCCTTACCTACTTGAGTGCTATGAAATATTGTACACATACCATGAAAAAGAGAAAATAGGCTGAGAGATTATTCAGGTTGTTATTTTGTATGCAGCATAAAGTTAAACAGCTGAATACCCAAATGGATAGAACTAACATTTAAGTATAAATGTCTGTGTAAATTTCTCTTTGGACACATTTGAAGATTTTATTAAAATCTTAGTGGAAGTTCAATTGTACTTTAAAAACAGTCACCCAGTACACCCAAACAACACTAGCTTAGTCCTGTGTTGAAGCATAATAGTTGAAGGAAAAAAAAAAGGGAAATTCATCATTCTCATCTTATTTTGGCCAAAATTTTTGTTTTGACATAGTAAACCTTTATCTAGATTATTGTATGGGTGCTTCCTTCCCCTTTTACTTTTCCATGATGTTGAATTAGGACAGCATTATTGAATTAAGATAGCATTAACCAAAACTAGAAGTGATGTTTGGAGAGCTCTCCAAACACATTAATTTGTACACACAAGAATCATATTAATTTGTACACACAACAGATGCAGTTTGACCCTGACAAAATCCCAACACAAAGTTGCGAATTTTGTGTTTTTTCTACTGATAGATAATGATTTTTTATGTTTGATCCTAAATATTTATTTCTCAGGATTACATAAATGTCATTTTAAAAGCATCAACATCACTTCAGAAATGATTAACTAAAAGTTTCTAATTCTCTGCCATATTCCTTGCCTGGGAACCCTCTGTGAAGCTCTCTTGAGAGCTGTGGGCTTCTCTGAGTTCTGAAATGGGAGAATGAGAGCTGTGGGCTTCTCTGAGTTCTGAAATGGGAGAATGAGACCACTTATTTTTGCTCTCATGGGTAAAACTTCCCTTTATTTTTCAACTACAAAGAGGTATCATCACTGTGAAATCCCTCCATTAATATTTCAGAAACCATGTCAGTTTCTGTGTCTAAAATATGCATGTTTGCCTTCTGCAAAGTAAAACACTCAGCAAAAACAGGTCAGTAAAACCTCAAAAATCTGTTTAATGAGAGTGTTTTGATATTCATTATTTTAAAAAAATTACTAAGAATTCAGCCTTTTTTTAAGACTGAAAAATTAAGATTAGCTTTATGATAAAAGTAAAAAAGAACTTTTGTTAATTTTGTTTGGGGCTACTATTATAAATAGTCAACATCAGAGGGAAGCTTTTTATTTTTATTTTTGAGTGCTTCATTTTGAACAAAATTTATGACTGTTTAAAAGAAATATACTTTGTGAATATTTCCTCCTATTTTAATTTGTGACATAATGAAATGTTACTTAAAAGAAAATATTCTTACACCGGGGTTATTAGTTAACTCATCCTATTTAAAGAACTTGACTCTTACTGCTAAGAATAAAATTTATTTTCATTTGAGTGAAACTTCCATCCAGACTTTAAAGCAGAATAAAAATGGGGCAAAAACTATCTTGCAAGAATCTTTAAGTGATCTGTTATATGCCTTAAGAAAGGGGAATGTCTAAACTTTATCCCTCCAGATCTAATCGGAGAAGGAAATGGCAACCCACTCCAGTATTCTTGCCTGGAGAATCCTGTGGACAGAGGAGCGTGGTGGGCTGCTGTCCATGGGGCCGCATGGAATCGGATATGACTGAAGCGACTTAGCATGCGTGCATGCGTTGGAGAAGGAAATGGCAACCCACTCCAGTGTTCTTGCCTGGAGAATCCCAGGGACGGAAGAGCCTAGTGGACTGCTGTCTATGGGGCCACACAGAGTTGGACACGACTGAAGCGACTTAGCAGCAGCAGCAGCCAGGTCTAATAAAATAGACCCCAGATGTGTTTTGAAAATTATCATCTAGTAAATAGTTTGAGTAAATTTTCTAGTTCAGGGCTTAGTTTGGGGGCTCAATTATTTCATCTAGACCAATCTCAAAAGGTATATCCTTTGTCAGAAAAATGTAAAGTCTATGTCTAAGATCTCATCATGAAGTTATTAACCACAAGACCCTTTCCCTAGCACTTTTTTTAATGAGACCAAAAATGATAATACGACACTGCCCTTTCAGTATATTCCCTACTTTCATGTCACTGGGGTATACAAAGATTTGCTTTTAGCAGATCCAACCTTCTTGCTGTCTTTTGTTGACCCTTATTCAGTGTGAAAGCAACAGTTGCTCCTTCCCCTACAAGGTTGTGAAATCTTGTAGTTGGGCAAGAATAGACAACAGCGAAAGTGAGAGTGGAAGACACTCGGTCTTGTCTGACTCTTGCGACCCCAAGGACTGACTATACAGTACATGGAATTCTCCAGACCAGAATACCCAGGTGGGTAACCTTTCCCTTCTTCATGGGAGCTTCCTAAATCAGGGATCGAACCCAGGTCTCCCTTATTGCAGGCAGACCCTTTACCAGCTGAGCCACAAGGGAACCTCTAGACAATAGTAGTTGACCCTTATTCAGTTTGAAAGTAACATTTGCTCCTCCTACAGAGCTTTGAGATCTTGTAGTTGAATGAGAATAGGCAACAGTGTACATTTTTGAAAACCTTTAGACAAAATCAAAATGTAGCATGGGATAGGGTTAATCATGGAAACCAGAGTGAAGCAGCTTTTTGGAGAGCCAAAAAAAGACCTTTTAGTGACTAAGTTGGCTTCAGGTGCAGGGGAATTTCATGATTTACAGCCTGTTGACATCTCCAGACAGACAGGAAGCCAATGAGTCGTACTTAAGTGTGTATTTCAGGATTGGCTGACTGTACCTTATACAGCTTGAAGTATTCAAAAGCCAGTATAAGCAGAGATTTGGGGCTTAGTGCTGATTTTCTATGTTCAGTGGCATAGCTAATTTTCAGCATTCCCAGATAAAGAAAAATCTCCAGGGCACAGTTTTCCATGTGTGGTGGTGTTTTCCACTTCATTGAAACTTTGTTTTGTTTCGGACATGGAGTGGAACCTGTTGGTACTTTAATAACATTTTTCATATTATTTCATTTTATTAAAATATTAAAAGGAAAAAAAAATTGTTCAACCCAACCAACCTGTTTCTAAAAGGTGGCATGAATCCACCTACAATTACAAATGAAATCGTATTTTCCAATTGACCTAATTTATATTTTCCAATATGATGTTTTCACTTATGATTGACTTTTAATTGGCTGTGAATTCTAGAGTGTTAAATTCCTCTAGCATCACTGCCCAGTTTATGTTATTCTCTTAAGAACATTAAATATAACAAAATGTTATACCTTGTTGGAACTAAGAATTTAAATAAGTCTAGAGGGATTAAAAAAGATTGCCTGTTGAAGTTCATCCAGTGAGTTAGTAGCAAAAATTAATTTATAACTTCTGCTATGCTTCAGCACTGAGATATTCCTGCTATCCCACAATTCTGAGAAAATTAATTTAAAGGAAGCCTATGTGAGTTTTTGAACTGTCGTGTTGGAGAAGACTCTTGAGAGTCCCTTGGACTGCAAGGAGATTCAGCCAGTCCATCCTAAAGGAAATCAGTCCTGGGTGTTCATTGGAAGAACTGATGTTGAAGCTGAAACTTCAGTATTTTGGCCACCTGATGCTAAGAGCTGACTCATTTGAAAAGACCCTGATGCTGGGAAAGATTGAGGGCAGGAGGAGAAGGGGACGACAGGGGATAAGATGGTTGGATGGCATCACCGACTCAATGGACATGGGTTTGGGTGGACTCTGGGAGTTGGTGATGGACAAGGAGGCCTGGCGTGCTGCAGTCCATGGGGTCATAAAGAGTCGGACACGACTGAGTGACTGAACTGAACTGATGTGAGTTTTTGGTAAAGGATACAAACAATAGTAACATAACAATATTGTAAATTTAAAAAATATTCACAATCTAAAAGCTGAAAGTTATGTTTTATGCAATGGTAATTTTAGGATTTCATGGCTGGGAGACAACATCTCAAGTGACTCTGAGAGAAGTGCTCCAAGGAGGCATGGGGAGGAGCCAGGTTATATATAAGTTTTACCCCAAAGGGCAAGTAGTCTGAACATCATGGGCTTACCGGTGGCCCATGGTAAAGATCCCGTCTGCCAGTGCAGGAGATGTAGGAGACACGGGTTCAGTCCCTGGTTCAGGAGGAGGGCATGGCAGCCTACTCCAGGATTCTTGTCTTGAGAATCCCATAGAGAGAGGAGTCTGATGAGTTAACTGCCCATAGGGTCGCAAAGAATCTGACATGACTGAAGTGACTTAGCACACACCCACAGTCTGAACATAAAACGATTGTTTTTAATTAAAGGAAGCCAGATATCTCAGGTTAAGGAATTTAGTGTTTTTCTTTTTTATGGGACGATGCAAAAGTCTGGGCTCACTGAAATCATGCCTTTCACATGCATCGCAGCTATCTGGGGCCAGTATCCTGTTTTTCACGTCCTGAACTTCCTTGGGGTTTCAGTCTAATGGCTGTTGGCGCACAGGTAATCCTTTCCTTCCTGAGTGCCCTTAGGGCTCAGGAGCTCATATTAAAGAACTAGAATTGCTGATGATTGTGACATCCATGTTTACTGATACAGCAGGAATATCCCATTTCTCATAAAAAACAAAACTACATCTTAATTATGAGACTGTTTCATTATATCATTGGATGGCATAATATATTAAAAAAAACTTAAAACTTCAGCAAAAGGACCTCAATGTTGCAGTTTCCTGGTTTGCAAGCTTTGATACATCAGTTATCAATAGCCATTTCAGAGGTGGTGCCCTGTGTCAGACACTGTACTGGGTATGTAATGGATACTGTTTTTATTCCTTCTAACTGTATTGAAACACAGGAATTAGAATTTTCACTTTTTAGTGAAATAAAACAGAGACTCAGAAATGATGTATATCAAGATGCCCCAGTGGTCCAGACACATGGAAGACATTCAGTTTGCAGTTATTCTTTTAACTTTCCTCTTCCTCCCTCCTTCCTGCCTCCCCCCTCTCTCCCCCTCTTCTGCTACATCTTAAGGTGATTTGCTAAATGTAAAGAGTAGGTTAATGGCACAGTTATCTCAAGTCTGCCTCAGGGAAGAATGATACCCAGATCTCTAAGTGAATATTGTTGGTACTTGTCAACTGTATGAGACACTGGGTTGAGTAAAATGTAATTAGTGAGCTCTAGAAAGTTAAAAATGTATTTTAGTTTTGAATAAGGTTTAAAGTCTTCTAGAAGAACACTTTTTAGGGGTAAGGTACCTATTTAAATTTAATGTTGATATGTTTTATTAAAGTGATACACATTTAAAGATCCAAAACAATGAACTCTGATTCATCTCTGGAACCTGAACACATTGCTATAGGAGGATCCAGAGTTTTTTCCCCATTCAGACAGTAGCTATTAAGTACCTATTGGGAGCCAGGATTCGTACGACCTGCTGAGGCGGCTGTGAATCAGACAGTGGTCTCTACTGTTACAGAATCTGCAGTCAATTGCATGTTTCTACAAACGTCCTATTAACTGGCTAATCTGTTTAAAAGGTTTGAAATGTGATAGCGCCTAAAGTCTTTTCGCTAATGATTTATGTAACTAAAAATTACTCTGTTCACTAGAAGCAGTTATCAAAACAGCAATTATTATTTGAGTTGTGCCAGTTTAAACTGTTTTGTACCAAATTCTGGTATGTTTTCCAGCTCTCAAAGAGCACTTGACGCGTATGTAATGTCAGTTAAATGAACAAACCATTAGAACGGGAGAGTGATAATCTAAACTTTTACATTTAACAGTGTTTTTTTAATGTACTATTCAGTCACGCTAAGGTACGGGACATATTGCCAACATATTTATTCTCTCTCTGTAGATTATTTACTTTGTAGGCAATCCATAGCCTATTTTTTTTTAATTGCCAAGTTACTTTTTCCTCTTCTTTTTAACATGTGATCACCTGATTAAAATATCGGAGAAAACCTGAAGTCACAAAACCTGTATCGTGTCTTTGTCCTTTTCCTAGCTAGTTCTGTATTTTCTCTGGGTCTGTTTTATTTATTCTATAAAACTGAAAGGATATAACTACATGAACTCAAAGATCCTCTAGAATTATCTTTGGTCTCCCCCACCTAGGCATTATAATATACAATTGATATGTATTGAGGAAATCAAATCAATTTCACATTTACTCTAAGGAAAATATGATTAGGAGAGAGGTGAATGCTATTAACAACTATATCTCTGTCTTTAAACTGCTGTGACATTTATAATTTACGGCATATAATTTTACCATATTGTCATTTTAAATTTTTTTTTTCTCTGTATTCATTTTCTTTCTCGCTAACACTATAAATGCTTTCATTATGTTGTTCCTAAGAGGATAATCGATGATGCTATGTAACCCATTCTACATTATTCTGAGTCCATAAAGGTATACAATTAACAGTGAATTTCTTCTCTATAAATTCATTTAAGAACTTTTATTTGGAAAGTTTGCTGTTTTCCACTTGACTCTGACTTTATTTCCATCATTAAAAAATTTATATTCAAAATAGGAGTTCAGTTACAGCACTAATATCATTAAAGCTAATAAATCTGAAATTTGAAGACAAAATTAACATGGTAATTCATGTTATTGACTCATCAATGTACTACATGGAGTCTTTTAATTTATTTTTGTAGGTTCTTATGAGTCTGTTCATATATATTTTCATATATAGCTGTAACTAACTTAATTACAATGACATCTGCATTTTTTTAATACCAAATGGACCTTTGTACATGAAAGTCTGGCCTTAATTTTGGTGTTTTCTCTTGGATCTTTTGGTCTGATTTTAGCCATGACTTTAAACAGACATAAGCATCCCCTTAACCCATACCTGCTTTTTGTATTTATATTGTTGGAAGCTCTGACTGTGGCCTTCATTGTGACTTTCCGTGATGTATATCTTGTCCTGCAAGATTTTATACTGACCCATGCAGTATTTCCTGATTCAACTGTGTATACTCTGCAGTCTAAGAGAGATTGCAGCAAATTTGGAGCAGGCCTATTTTCTGGTTTGTGGATTTTGTTCTTGTCAGGAATCTTGAAGGTGTTTTGTTATGGTGAAATAGTGGAGCTGGTCGTGGCTTCTGTGTATGTGTGCTCAGTGCTCAGTTGCGTCCAGCTCTTTGCAACCCCAGGGACTGTAGCCCGCCAGGCTCCTCTGTCTATGGGGTTTTCCAGGCAAGAATACTGGAGTGGTTTGCCATTTCCTTCTCCAGGGGACCTTCCTAACCCAGGGATTGAAACCCATGTCTGCTGCATCTCCTGCATTGGCAGGCAGATTCTTTATCATTGTGCCACCTGGGAAGCCCCTTGGCTGCTGTAGGAGCCCTTCTTTTCTGCAGATTCATCATCTATGACACACACTCACTGATGTATAGGCTGTCACCTGAAGAGTATGTATTAGCTGCTATCAGCCTCTACTTGGATATCCTCAACCTCTTTTACACCTTTCCAAGTTTTGGAAGCAATTAATAGAAAGTGATTGAAAGCACTATATAGAAACTGATTCATTAAGTACTAAATTTTGAGATATAATTAACTATTAAATACTTTTAAGATTTTATTTATATGCTGTATACTATATTATAAAGTATAAATCTCCTTTTACTATTAACAGATTTTAACCTCATTTAGAAAAGAAAAAGTATAGAAGATAAATTCCAGAGAATTATTCAGTGTTGCAATAAAATTATGTTAAAATGTTAATGACATTTCATTATAAAATGATGTATTGAGAATTAAAAATCTACTCAACAGATATTTTGACTTAAAATTTAACACTTTTGGTTTTATAGAGTATAGGTTTCCTCTAAAAATTATAGCAGTATGCCAGTGACTAACAAAACTTTGGCAAATTCTTGACTACAGTCGTTTCCTAGGGTGCCTTAACAAAGTACCACAGATTGTGTGGCTTAAATAGAAATTTCTTTTCTTATAGTTCTGAGGTCAAGGTATCAGCAGGGTTGGTTTCTTCTGAGGTGCCTCTTTTGGCTGGTAGATGGTCATGTCCCTATACCTTCACATGGACATCTCTCTGTATTGTCTGTGTCCAAATTTCCTCTTATAAAGATACCAGACATATTGGAATAGGCCCCACCCTAATGACCACATTTTATGTTAATTACCTCCTTGTAAAGATTCTATTTCCAAATACAGTCATATTCAGAGGTACTAGAAGTTAGGACTTTACACTGGGCTTAATGTTTGTGTCCCCCCAAATAGTTCATTGAAACCTAATGCCTGCTATGATGATATGAGGAAGCAGGGCTTTGGGGATGAGGACAGAGTTCTCATGAGTGGGATTAGTGCTCTTATAAAAGAGACTCCACAGAGACCCCTTACCCTTTCTGCCACACAAGGTGACAGCGAAAAGACACAGCTATGAACCAGGAGTGCTTCCAAGATGGTGTGGTGCTGAGGAATCTGCCTGCGGTGCAGGAACTGTAAGAGATATGGGTTTGAGCCCTGGGTTGGGAAGATACCCTAGAGGAGGAAATGGCTACCCACTCCGGTATTCTTGCCTGGAAAACTCCATGGACAGAGGAGCCAGGCAGGCTACAGTCCACGGGGTCACAAAAGAGACACAACTGAGCAACTGAGGACACTGAGCACATATACCTGTAAACATGTAAACATATATGTGTGTGTATATATATGTATGTATATTTATGTATGTGTATGTATGTATGTATGTATATATATAAAAATTTTCTTCCTGCTTAAAAGGGTTACAATTTAAGTACCTACCAGAATGCCAGAAAAAAATTAATGTTATTTTGAAAAGTTAGCAGTTTGGTCTTGTGGTGTTCATAATTGAATGTATGTCAAGTGCATCATTATTATAAGTTATGCATGTTTACTTGTCTGGTGTCTTTTAAAAAGGTATGGTGTGGAGCCTCCTGGTTTGATAAAATTGGAAAAAGAGATAGAACAAGAAGAAACACTCTCTGCCCCTTCTCCTTCACCTTCTCCTTCTTCAAAGTCTTCTGGAAAAAAGAGTACAGGAAACTTATTGGATGATGCAGTAAGTAAAATTCATCGGGTTTCTTACCAGTACTTGCTCCTTTTTGAACTTCAGAACTCATTCTATTCTGTCTCCTCTCTGTCTCACCTCTACCTATTCCAATGTTACTGCAATTTCTTTTAGAGTCCTATGAGAAAATTTATATCCTGCAATTTGTTTCAAGACTCAAAACTGAGCCACTTATCTTATTTAAAGTACAGCATCACTTAATTCTGCTGAGTAGTACCTTAAATTTTAGGATAGTAAGTCCAGCTCCTGAAAATTGTCTTTGAAAACACTTAAGCCTTGATACTATTGGTTCCTGCTCCCTTATTCATTGATAAGAAGTCTGAAGGCGTGGGATCTTAAGGACTGTTAAAGAAGGAAAGGCAAAATGCAATGGAGAAGACAACTGTCCTTTACTGACTCTGCACCAGGGTGGGAGGTGGTCTGCCACTGTTCTTCAGGTGATCTTGTTAGGCAGGTTTTTTATTGAGGAATCTGAGACTTGAATTACCTGCTGAGAGGAAGAGAGAAGCTTAGATTGCAACCCTATTTTGTCTAACTCTCTGAGGTCACCCTCCCTCTACTTAACAGAGTCCTTGAGTCACCATTGTTGGCAGATTAGGAAATATTTTCATTACCTCCTCATACAGAAAACAGATTCTGGGTGTAACAGTAAACAGGATGAAGTAAAATTCCCTGGCTACTTCTGTTGTCTCTTAAGTCATTCTTGGTCTTTAGTGGTGTGTCTGATTACATGTATGCATTTACTTCTCAGCACATATGTTTGGAGTGTGAATGTCAGAACTGCCTCTGGGTTTTGTGAAAAATGGAAACCTTGGGGATGTTAGACTGAAGTATGTCTCACATACACGGATAAGATCCTTTGGTACAATATGTACAGTATGTCTCACATACACGGGGAGAGTTCTTAGAAGCTAGCACCAACCATGATGCCCTTTATGAGGAGTAGGCAGAACTGAAAAGGACAGCTGGCTCTTAGCTGAGAGTTTCTTTCCCTCGGGCCTGAACTGAAAAGATCTGGGGAAATGACTGATTGGTGCTGTTGGATATAGAAAGATTCCCCCACCTTTTATTCTCTTTTGTGTGACACTATAACCTATATTGCATATTTAGATGAACAGAAATATAACAATTTGTCTGACAGATTGAGAATTCCCATTTCTGCTAAGGGCAGCACATTATACACTTAGCCCATCAAGTTATCTTATCCGATACCAGTTTAATTTAGTTTTCCTATGTTCAGTCCACTCAGAAATGAAAGGATAGGCAGGGCACTTCAATATAATTCAGTCGTGTCTGACTCTGTGCGACCCCATAGACGGCAGCCCACCAGGCTCCCCCGTCCCTGGGATTCTCCAGGCAAGAACACTGGAGTGGGTTGCCATTTCCTTCTCCAATGCATGAAAGTGAAAGGTGAAAATGAAGTCGCTCAGTCATGTCCAACTCTTAACAACCCCATGGACTGCGGCCCACCAGGGTCCTCTGTCCATGGGATTTTCCAGGCAAGAGTACTGGAGTGGGGTGCCATTGCCTTCTCTGATAATGCACCTAAAAGGATGTTAAAATCACAGGAATGTTTTTAAAAATCAGTCACATGCCTTGCATCCTACTATTCCATTTTTATTTTGTAAGGTAGTTGAGTAACTTGGTATTAATAGTATGTAATGGCACATTATATATTGGTAAGAACAACTTTTCTTTTTTCTCAATTATACTTTTTTGATTAGACTTCATTTTTATTTTATTTTTTTAAATTTTATTTTATTTTTAAACTTTACATAATTGTATTAGTTTTGCCAAATATCAAAATGAATCCATCACAGGTATACATGTGCTCCCCATCCTGAACCCTCCTCCCTCCTCCCTCCCCATACCATCCCTCTGGGTCGTCCCAGTGCACTAGCCCCAAGCATCCAGTATCGTGCATTGAACCTGGACTGGCATCTCGTTTCATACATGATATTTTACATGGACTCTGTGGGAGAGGGAGAGGGTGGGAAGATTTGATTAGACTTCATTTAGAGTAAGATCTTCCTTTTAGTCTTTCTCTTATAAAAGTGTTTTTCTGGGACTACTCTGATCTTAGTCCTTTTCCTCTAAGCTGTTACCTTCATTCACTTTCTTTAATGCATTATAGTCAGAGGTCTGGCCAGCATCACCCTTAACCTCCTTATGAATGAATTAGTGAATCAAATGAATATTTTAGTCCTCAAATTATGAGACCACTTTCCGGTGTATCTGACCCTGTTGACCACTCTGGTCTCGTAATTCTCCACAAGTATTATTGCTACCAGAAAGATCAACCTAAAGGGAATTCAGAATTGATTAAATTTTTATGGGAGCTCTATAATGTCCAGGGTAAAGTCCGCACTCATGTATGTGTCACATAAGGCCTCCATGTTGTGGCCGATTTTGTCTTTCCCAGCCTTTTTTACGCTCTGGGTTCATTCTTGCATAGTAATGTATCTATTGTAAACCTGTCCTCTAAGCCCAAATGCCCAAGGCTTATTTTATGCCCTGTGTTTTTCCTCATTTGCTGTCCTCACCCTGCTCACTTTTGGTTTCTACTTTTAGACACCCTTTCATCTTCTAAAATTCAGGCTGCACGGTCTTCTATAGAAAGTTTTCTTGGCATCTCTCATTCCCGGTAAAATTGACGAATATGTCCTTGGTTCCTCAAGTGTTCTTATACATTTAGTGAAGTGTTTATCATGTTGGGCATAAATACCTGTTCTTCTCTAGGTACTGTCTTTGTTCTCAAAGACGAGGACCGTATTTTATTCAGCTATATCTAGTGCCATGCTAATTGGATACATTGTTAATGTGAGTAATCAAAGCTTGAAAAAGATTCTCCCTTTTTCTGTTTGTCTGGAATGGCCCTGTGCTCTGGAGAAAATGTGCATTTCTCAACTCTGCTGTAACTTAGCAGAAGGAGGAGGAGATGTTGCCCCTTGGGCTGTTTACCTGAGCCTGGGCAAAGTAGCTAGAATGGTTCCCTTTCTTCACCAGCTTGTCTCCCGTGTGGCCACCCCTCATCCTTGAGAAGGGGAGAAGGACAGGGGAAGAAGGTGGTGAAACAACTACGAAAGGGATTTTGGAAAAGTTTTACCAATAATCCAGTTCAGAGCACATACGTGAGTTAGGGACTGTCTTCAAAATGGCAAGACTCATTCTGTCGTTGCTCTCACTATGCCAGGCTCTGTTCTTGCAGCTGGAAACAAGGAAGGGGCTTTCGAGAAGCTTTAAACTCCCTTTACAGTTTTTCAGGGTTTGGGAACATAACCGTCTGTATAGTTAGGGGGTTTTCATCGAATGTAGGAAATGTGCTAAGTGGATTCTTATGTATTGTTGCCAGCTAGAATGCTGTGTGTGTGCAGTCCTCAAACCAGCATTTCTCAAAGAATGTTTAATCAAACACTCAAACCACCAGATGGCCCATGGCATGAATAATTCCATGGGTAGGTTAGTTTAAGAAATACAGCTTACTGTAGTCCCTACCTAGAGTTTGGCAATGCATTCTGGCGTATGAAAGGCACTAATGAGTTCTATAATAAGATCTTGTTTAACCTGGAATTTTCCATGCTTCTTTGGCCACAGAAGCCTCTTAAAGTCTCCTTCATACTACACTGGGGAAACTGCACTGAAATATTTGCATTCTGTTTAAGTGAGAGTTTTTCACCAAAGTGTTTTATTTCAGGGACAGTAGAACAGAGAGAGAAACCATTTGGGCCTCACTAATGGTTTAAATCAGAGCTTCAAATGTCAAATATGAAAAGGAAATAGTTCATATGGCAACTGCTTCCCTGCATATGAGGCATAGATAGCCATTGGGGAGTTGCAATTCACATACTCCAACATGTGCTTTAGAATGGGGGTATAAAAATATTGCTTGCAAAGTTCCTGTGTTTATTTAATAATATTGAATATTTATACTCTAGAGATATTATTTACATCAAAAAAGAGGGAAAAAAGAATAAAGAAGAATAGTGAAGAAGAAAAAGAAAAAAGTGGAGAAAAGAGTAAAGAAAGAAGGAGGGGAAAAAAAAAAGAGACACAGACCCTTGTTAAAATGTCATATTCCAGTGAATAGTTCCAACAATAACTGCCAGTTTAGAAACTTTCAATGCATCTTCACATTTCCTTGTTTGACTTAGGAGATTTGTGGAAAATTGGGGGAAAAATAGGTGACCCTTAATGTGGGTAATACACCCCACCTTCTTTAATCAAGCAAGACATCCTAAGAGGAACAGAACACAGTGGAGTCATTCAGATTAATTTATTCCCCAGATGTCCTGATAAAGTGACTCAGCTGTGATAAAATGATGGGGTCAGATTTAGTTCCCTTGTGTTGAGCCTGTTCCCACACAATGAGTTGAATACAGTTCTAAGAAACCAGTCTTACTTTCTTCCTCTTCTCCATCGACTTCCTCAGTCTGGGGATGAGAGATAGTATAATTCTGAGTAATCAGGCTCCTCTTGAAATCCCATTTCAGCAGAATACTGGCTGGGTTCCTGGCCAAAAACAGAACACCTGCCAGACTGACTTATCCCAAGGTAATGTAAGAAGCACAGGTGTCATCAGTCACTGTTTACTGAACAATATATTTCCATTACCCACAGCCTGGCCTTGTCTCTTCCATTTCTGCCTCCAGCTCTCACACAACTACACAAAAGCCCGTGATTAAAAAAAAAAAAGCTAGTGTATTTTCAAAGCTTAGGAAGACATTAGAGAAGGACAGACCACTTGAGAAAATGTTTCTTGTATTTTATTTCATTTGATACCAACAGTTTCTGTATTTTGTCTAAAAACACTTCAAGATGGAAATACTTTCCATACACACTTGTGACTGTCATTTCTTAGCAGAGGAACCACTTGAATAGCAATTTAATGTCTGCTCAATTACTAAGCTGCAGAAAAGCTATGCCAAACATGAGTTTCTTAAGGTTTGGGCCATGTGCTTTTATGATGCTGATTGTTGGATATTTTTGGGGGGAGGTGGCCAAAGTCCTTCTCTTTTCCTCCATCCCTTCTCCTCCCCCTCCTTTCCTTCTTTTATCATGGAACTATTGTGGTGCTAAGAAAAGCTGTACTACTTCTAGCAATTGTTTTCAATAAACCCGATATATTTACATATTTATTTATAGTTTTAAAACATGTTTATAAATACATATAAAAAGAGATACACATATTGGAATACTTAAAATGTCTACAACAGTACACATTCATTGGTCCTGTAACCTCACCTCCACCCCAGACTATGGTTCTGCATCATAGAAGGGAATGTCGTACTTCTTGTTCTATTATCGCCATCTTGTTCAAGAATATCTCTTAAAAAAAATTCCTAGGGATAGAATACTATTAATACTGGGGAAGTGGGTAGATGTATCAATAGCCCAAGTATTGTGTGGTAGGAAAAACTCAGAACTCAAAGACATGGGCCTAATCACTAACATAATTAGGTATGTCACTTTTTCAATGAAGGCCATCTCTAAAATTCTTTGAATCCAGTTGATCTGTCACACTAATTTGCTCTTGTGTCCTGTCTAAGTCCCTGTGCTTATTTATTCAATGTGTATTTATTGAACACATATTATATGCCATTAAGGCATTGTGTTTTATTTCAAGGATTAAAAACTAGAATGAAGTACTATCTCAGTCCTCAAGTAACTCACAATCTGGCAAAGAGACATGAAGGTGAACCAGCCACTGAGATGCAATGTGCTGTAACACAAACAAGTAACAAGAATTGTAGGTTTATATGTTGACAGAATTAGGAATTCTAGAAGGAGCTGATGAAAATATATATCCTGAAATTGGTTCTCTTTTTCCCAGCAGTAGTGTTGGTTCTCCTTTCTAGGCATCCATGAGACATAATTGTATAGTTCTCTTTTTTTAAGATTTTTTTTTTATGTGGACCATTTTTAAAGTTGCTTCTGTTTTGTGCTTTGGTCCTTTTGGCCCTTGAGGCATGTGGGATCTTAGCTCTCTGACCAGGGATCGAACCCTAATTCCTTACCTTGGGAGTGCAGAGTTTAGCCACTGCACCACCAGCAAAGACCCCATAATTGTATAGCTCTTAAGATAAATTTTGCTTCAGGATCCCCCCACTTTTTCTAGCTTTCCCCTCTAATGTCTTATGCTTTCATACTTTCTGGAGCCTCACTTGTTATAGGGAAAGCAAGTGGTGTAAGTTCTTTATTCCAGCATGCAAGTGAGTTCCTGTGTTATCTTCCCACAGTTTTTGCTTAGTGGAGTGCTGATTGAAGTCAGACATCAAACTATTTGAAGAAATGATTGAATTTCTTTGATGACAAAATTCTAGGAATCATGTCTTTGTGGAAGTAAGGATTTGGATGAGGGGTATCCAAACCAATTCCTCAGAATCTAAATTTATTCTATGCAGCTTCTCAAATGTAGGTTGAGCATGATTTAGATCTGCCATCTATGGAAACTTTGACTCAATACACAAGGTATTATTTTGCATTGTCTGGTTGCGAAAGTGAAAGTCACTCAGTCGTGTCCGACTCTTTGCGACCCCATGGGCGATACAGTCCATGGAATTCTCCAGGCCAGAATACTGGAGTGGGTAGCCTTTCCCTTCTCCAGGTGATCTTCCCAACCCACGGATCAAACCCAGGTCTCCCGCATTGCAGGTGGATTCTTTACCAGCTGAGCCGCCAGGGAAGCCCAAGAATACTGGAGTGGGTAGCCTATCCCTTTTCCAGCAGATCTTCCTGACCCAGGAATCAAACTGGGGTCTCCTGCATTGCAGGCAGATTCTTTACCAACTGAGCTATCAGGGAAGCCTCTATTGTCTGGTTGGTTGGTGACTTTAAGAGAGGACAGGTATGAGACACAACATGGGAGGTTCCCAACAAAAGAAAACATAAATAAACCTTATTCCTAAGATCATGGACTATATATCGTCTTTAGTAGTCACAACTATTTATAAGCATTTTGCATTTATCATTTAGTATTTGTATTTTTTAAAGAGTAGGGAGAACCCCATGGACAGAGAAGCCCTGCAATCTATAGGGTCACAAAGAATCAGACATGACTGAAGTGACTTAGCATGCATGCACATGGAGATAAAACAGAGAAAATTTGATAGTCAGACATGGATTCTATAAAATACATATAAACTGTGAGATACTGCTATGAGAATAGGTCTTGGAAGATGGGAATTACTGAGGAGTGAATTGCCAGATTAGTCTGGATGAATTAAAGATGACAAAAAGAGTTCAAAATAGGGTGAAGCAGTAGTCTCATTTTAAAATAATAATAAAATTTAAACTCTCATGTATTTTGAAAATGGGTAAAATTAATATTAAAATTATGATAGGGAAGCATATGCACTATGTTAACATAGATGCTGTTCCAGCCATCAGTAGACTTTCTTGGCAACACAATGTACACAGTCTTCTTAATTCACTAAACATGAGACCCCAGCGCATCATCCCTACACTGCCAGTTGATTTGCTCCCGATTATCCTCCGGTATTATCATTGCCATCAGCCCGCTTAGGCCTTCGTGCAGTTACTGGCCTGCACAAAGTACCTTCAGGGCCTGACCTTTACATAGTTCAGGTTTAATATGATATTTCTGTGCTCACATCATGTCCATAGGCTGATAGAGAACACATTCAAACGCATTAATGGTTTAGGGGCCTTTGAACCCGTGAAACAAATTAATCTAAATGGAATCTGATTAAGCAGAATGAACTCGCCAGCTCTTCCATTTCAGGTGAAGCGGATTTCTGAAGATCCTCCTTGCAAATGCCCAAGCAAGTTCTGCGTGGAGAGGCTCTCTCAAGGAAGATACCGCGTCGGAGAGAAGATCCTTTTTATTAGGGTAAATTTTCACTTTTCACTTGACAGCTTGTTCTCCTGAGCATGTACAGAACTGGAGTTGGGGGTTACAGGGAAAATATGACCAGTAACTAAGCAGGAACTTCCCAGGTGGTGCTTACAATTGGGTTTGAACATGAGATATGGAAATTTTTATTATCATACATAATTACTGCTGAGGGCTAAATAAATACAACTTTATCTTTTTACATATACACCAAACAGATCATAGAATCAAACTGAATGAGGAAAAGAAGAGAAAACAAATTCGTTTTTGGTCTAGGCATTTAGTTTCAAAGGAACTAAATCTGCTTCAATGGGTAATAAGAAACACTATTCTGCCCTGGTTTTCCATATCTTAAGTTTGGGAAATGATCAACCCATAGGTCCTGATAACTTTCAAATTATTTGAATATAACTTTTGAAAAAGTTTGGGTTATTAACCAGGGTGAGGAAAGTCAAAACTCATTACAATAGAGTGATTAAATGATGACTGCCATTATTTTAGTAGTTTTCTGGGTTAGAATAAAGAAATAGGGGGCCTGTGCCAATGAAAGATTTGGTGGCCTCTGGCCATTTTTCAGTCATCCTAATTAAAAATCGGACAATTTTTGATTGTAATTATTGACTTAATAAAGTAACATTTCAGGCTGTGATCTGCTTTGTTAATCATCAAGAGAATTTAATCTCTCAAAATGTTTGTTGCTTTCCCTAAGACCAAGAGAGAAACAATCCCTAAAAAACACTGACATAGAAAACACTATTCCTTAGAAAGTCATAATTGCACAATTCTTTTAATAATTCTGTATCTAACACATTTACTGCTGGTTTACTGTTTTCAGCATAAGCTAGAGTTAACAATTTCACGTCTAACCAAATTCCAAAGTTTGTTGACAACACCCAATGACTTATGTATGGATTATGATTATTATATATTTTTGTTGTTGTGAACACATTTTCTCATTATGCTTTTGAGTCAGTACGATAACAACCAATAAGAATGAAAAATTAGGAATGTGTATGGTTTACTGAGAAAGAACCCAGAAGACGTTTCTGCAGATGATATCTTTGCTAAGCGTACGCTTTATGTGGGTTTGCAGAAACCAATGTATGATTGGATACTTTGCATACATGGCTATCTAATGTTTACTTATGTAAATGCATCTATATGCTTATGTAGATATGTTAATTTATATGCGCAAGTCTCTAAAGGTGAGGGAGAAATCTCTACCCAATATAAAGAATCCTTTAGTACAAGAGGATATCTCCAAGGTTTTTAACTGTCACTTTTAGGCAAATATGCTAATAATCCCCTGCTACAGTTGGAATTCATGTTTCTAGTTTATCAAAAACAATTTCTCAAAGCCCCAGATTTGGCATTGTACCTTCCAATGAGCAGCACTGTTTTTGAACTACCTAAAAACCCTGATGCTATCCCCTGAGGGATTGGGGGCAGGAGGAGAAGGGGACGACAGAGGATGAGATGGCTGGATGGTATCACTGACTCCATGGACATAAGTTTGGGTAAACTCCCGGAGTTGGTGACAGACAGGGAGGCCTGGCGTGCTGCGATTCACGGGGTCGCAAAGAGTCGGACACGACTGAGCGACTGAACTGAACTGAATAGACCAACAAAGTTAAATGCAGTCGATTTCTGTCTATGGTACAGATACAAATTTGCTTTCTTCCAAGGTTTAAATATATCAATTATTTTTCACTGTCTTTGAAGTGATGATGAAACCTCCTTGTTGACTTCCGTAATAACAGAGATTTAGGTATTTCTATTTAGCCATGCTGTGTATCTTTGAAATGTAAACAGATGGCTTTCAGCCTAATGTCATGATCTTGTGGAGGAGAGAGGTAAGAATTTTCCTTTGTTCTTTGTTCATTCACTTAGTTGGTAACTACCCAGGCCTCAAGTACTGAAAAATCACTTGGCAATATAAAGCTGTATAAGCTTGTAGTAAGGTTTTCAGAAATATGTCTTAGATGCCATGAAAATGTCTATACTATTTGATTTGTCAACCTCAATGCAACTCCATGTAAATATTTTAACGATACTATTCCATGTAAACAATCTAACAATAATTTTAAAAACTGGTCCTCAGATATGCAACAGTATCATCTGGGAAATGGTTAGAAATGCAAATTCTTGAGCCTGTCTCTGGACCTATTGAATCAGAAGCTCTGAGGGTGGGGCCCAGACACCTGTGCTTTAACAAGCCTTCTAGATGATTCTGATGCATCCTAAAGTTTGAAACCACTAATCTAAAAGAGAGCACTAACTGTATGAATGAAAAGATCTGGTTTTTAACAGTATAATTAGAAGTCACTTGCATATCTGATCATGGAAGTATATAATCATTGAGGTACTAGGAATGATTATTTTAAAGACTTCTCTGTATCATGAGAAAACACTGAAGATACAATGTTAAGTGGGAAAACAGACTTTGAAATTGTATTTACATATAAAAATATCTGTGTATAAATCCAATGTGATTAAGACTTAAAGGGAATAGGAATAATTGAAAATATTTTTTTAATTTTCAGAAGGCATTAAGTTATGAGTGAATGATTTTTTTCTGTTCTACATTTATTTCTGATGATATTAAAAATAAGGATTCTTTAAAAGAAGAGAAGTCAGCAACCTGATACAGTTGCAAATGTGAGAATAAATAAATGGACTTCTAAAATGTATCAGATTAATTAGCTCAGTGCTCATTTTTCTGATCTTTTATCTAAGCTTTTTATCTTCTGAACAAGAGTAGAGAGGTTTATTGGCACCATGGAGTTGTTTAGACCAGGGAGGGCTTTGCATTTTGTTGTGAACTTGTAGCATGTTTTTCCTTGGATGAAGCTCTCATCTTTCCTTATTGTTCTTTACTATTTTATTTTTCCATTGTGAAAACTTACACAAATTGTTTGCAGTTAGCCCTAGGAAATGTATAAACATATTAATATAAATGCCCTTCTCTTTTCAGACCCCATCAGTGAGCCATATGCTCAGTTTTCTCCCTGCTGAAGTTTTAATGACTAAAAACTTTATAGTCATTAAAGTTTTTATCATTTGATATCCCTTTCCTTCAAGGCTCAGTTTTTAGTGACATGCAAATAATCTAATACAATAAACTGACCTGTGCTAATGCATGAATTGGATGTAAATGACTCCAGTGAATAGAACTTCCATGGGGGGTAAGATCTTTACACTTAACACAGTAGTTCTCGTGTTCTGATAGTGGAGCATGAGGGCAAGCCAGTGGGCTCACATGTGGTGAAACAGCTGACTTTTTTTGTGCTTTGGGCACTAATACAATGAATAATTTTTTTGCTTAATTACAATTTACCACTACCCTAAATAGCGTTGTTCAAAATGTGTTTCAAGGATTTATAGTTCTACAAGATGTTAAAAAATATTATTCATAAAAAAGAAGGGTATGACCATGGGTTTAAACAGATTTCTTTAATAACTCTTATTACTGATAATTGACTCTATTAGCCTCTGTCTTAGCACCTGTGATATATCTCACTTTAACTTCTCAGTGCAATGTTGCCATTCTCATTGTACAGCTGAGAAGCACAGAGGTTGAGTAACTTCCCAGATTAGAAGCAAATAAGTGATGAAGCTCAGTTCAGTTCTATCACTCAGTCGTGTCTGACTCTTTGCGACCCCATAAGTGATGAAAGTAGGGAAAACCAAAAGATTATTCATGTATGACCTAAATAAAATCCCTTACAATTATACAGTGGGAGTGACAAATAGATTCAAGGGATTAGATCTGATAGATGGGGTGCCTAAAGAACTATGGACAGAGGTTTGTGACATCGTACAGGAGGCAGTGATCAAGACCATCCCCAAGAAAAAGAAATGGAAAAGGCAAAATGGTTGTCTGACGAGGCCTTAAAAATAGTTGTGAAAAGAAGAGAAGCAAAAGGCAAAGGAAGAAAGGAAAGATAACTCATTTGAATGCAGAGTTCCAAAGAATAGCAAGGAGAGATAAGAAAGCCTTCCTCAGTGATCAGTGCAAAGAAATAGAGGAAAACAACAGAATGGGAAAGACTAGAGATCTCTTCAAGAAAATTAGAGATACCAAGGGAACTTTTCATGCAAATATGGGCACAATAAAGGACAGAAATGGTATGAACCTAACAGAAGCAGAAGATATTAAGAAGAGGTGGCAAGAATATACAGAACTATACGAAAAAATCTTCATGACCCAGATAAACACGGTGGTGTGATCACTCACCTAGAACCAGAAATCCTGGAATGCGAAGTCAAGTGGGCCTTAGGAAGCATCACTGTGAACAAAGCTAGTGGAGGTGATGGAATTCCAGTTGGCTATTTCAAAGCTGAAAGATGATGCTGTGAAAGAGCTGTACTCAATATGCCAGCACATTTGGAAAACTCAGCAGTGGCCAGAGGACTAGAAAAGGTCAGCTTTCATTCCAGTTCCAAAGATAGGTAATGCCAAAGAATATTCAAACTACCACACAACTGCACTCATCTCACATGCTAGCAAAGTAATGCTCAAAATTCTCCAAGCCAGGCTTCAACAGTATGTGAACTGTGAACTTTCAGATATTCAAGCTGGATTTAGAAAAGGTAGAGGAACCAGAGATCAAATTGCCAACATATGTTGGATCTTTGAAAAAGCAAGAGAGTTCCAGAAAAACATCTACTTCTGCTTTATTCACTATGCCAAATCCTTTGTGTGGATCACAACAAACTGTGGACAATTCTTAAAGAGATGGAAATACCAGACCACCTGACCTCTCTTCTGAGAAATCTGTATGCAGGTCAAGAAGCAACAGTTAGAACTGGCCGTGGAACAACAGACAGGTTCCAAATTGGGAAAGGAGTACGTCAAGGCTGTATATTGTCACCCTGCTTATCTAACTTATATGCAGCGTACATCATGAGAAACGCTGGGCTGGGTGAAGGACAAGCTGGAATCAAGACTGCCGGGAGAAATATCAATAACCTCAGATATGCAGATGACACCACTCTTATGGGCAAAAAGTGAAAAAGAACTAAAAAGCTTCTTGATGAAAGTGAAAGAGGAGAGTGAAAAATTGGCTTAAAACTCAACATTCAGAAAACCAATCATGGCATCCGGTCCCATCACTTCATGGGAAATAGATGGGGAAACAGTGAGAGACTTTATTTTCTTGGGCTACAAAGTCACTGCAGATAGTGACTGTAGCCATGAAATTAAAAGACACTTGCTCCTTGGAAGAAAATCTATGACCAACCTAGACAGTATATTAAAAAGCAGAGACATTACTTTACGAACAAAGTTTCATCTAGTCAAAGCTATGGTTATCCAGTAGTCATATATGGATGTGAGAGTTGGACTACAAACAAAGCTGAGTGCCAAAAAATTGATTCTTTTGAACTGTGGTGTTGGAGAAGACTCTTGAGAGTCCCTTGGACTTTAGGATGGCCTGGTTGGATCTCTCTGAAGGAAATCAGTCCTGAATATTCCTTAGAAGGACTGATGCTGAAGCTGAAACACCAGAGCTTTGACCACCTGATGTGAAGAACTGACTCATTTGAAAAGGCCCTGATGCTGGGAAAGATTGAAGGCAGGAGGAGAAGGGGACGACAGAGGATGAGATGGTTGGATGGCTTCACCAACTCAAAGGACATGAGTTTGAGTAAACTCTGGGAGTTGGTGATGGACAGGGAGGCCTGGTGTGCTGCAGTCCATGGGGTCACAAAGAGTTGGACACGACTGAGCAACTGAACTGAAGTGATGAAAGTAGGATTCAAAGGTCCAACTCCTGAATTTATACTCTTTAGCACTAAATAACAGAGAAGGCAATGGCACCCCACTCCAGTACTCTTGCCTGGCAAATCCCATGGTCGCAAGAGTTGGACACGACTGAGCGACTTCATTTTCACTTTTCACTTTCATGCATTGGAGAAGGAAATTCTCCAGTGTTCTTGCCTGGAGAATCCCAGGGACGGCAGAGCCTGGTGGGCTGGCATCTATGGGGTTGCACAGAGTCGGGCACGACTGAAGGGACTTAGTAGTAGTAGTAGTAACACTAAATAATACTGATTTATTTATCTGGGATTATCTGAGATTTCCTGGGGGGCTGAATATATTAATGTGATATATTAATCATGAGAATGAGATGTATTATGTAACATTTTCTGAATGTATCTGAACATGGAAATGGTCCCTATGCCACCTGTTTTCCCCAGAGCATTATCCTGGGCTAGGAGGTCATGAAAACATACTTTGGGAAAGACATTATCAATCAAATCAATTAAAAAAGAATTTGTAACATAAAATTATATGAAAGTTTTCTGCAGTTTGCCAGAGTTAAAATCTATTTATATCAAAGTGTGGCTTCCCAGGTGGCATAGTGGTAAAGAATCTGTCTGCCAGTGCAGAAGTAGGAGACATGAGTTTGATCCTTGGGTTGGGAAGATCCCCTGGAGTAGGAAATGGCAGCTCACTCCAGTATTCTTGCCTGGAAATGTCCCATGAACAGAGGAGCCTGGCAGGCTATACAGCCCATGGAGTTGCAAAAAGCTGGACAAGACTGAGTACACATGCATACACATATCAAAGTATTTCTAAGAAATGTTGACGTTATACTGTTCTATATGTAAATTCCATTTGGAAATTATGATTCAAGGAAATGCCTGGAAAACTTTAAAAGAAAGGCAGCTAAAATTTAATAAACATCATTTGCACCAGGCATTATAACAGGTGCTTTATGTACATTGTCTCACTGACTTCTCTACCACTGAGCTGGGAAAATGTTTTTATCCTTTTGTTATACATGAAAAGACAAAGACTAATTATGGTTAGGGTCTTAAGTAAATAGTATGATGCACAAAATCTAAGTTTTGACTCCCAAATCCATAACATACTCCATTCTAAGCTACCTGCCTATGACATGTCCATTAGATGCAGATTTTTATTCACAAGGTTAGTCCTGTAAAAAGGACTTGCACCTTTTTCCAATAAGTTTAAGGCTCAACTATATAGTAGTGTATTCCTGTATCATTTTTACTTTACAAATATTCAGATACAAAAAGTATTACAATTGCATAATCAGTAGTACTATGCAGTGTAAGGCAAAGGATTTAATTTGTTTGCCTGACTGTATTGTGGTAGTAATAAAAATTATAGTAATTATTAGGTGTTTACCTGTATGTCAGACACTATTCAAAATGGTTTATATGGCCTATATAAGACAATAAGATATCTTACTTTCCACCATTATATCTTATTTATTTATTTTTTTTAATTGAAGGATAATTGCTTTACAGAATTTTTGATGGGAGGGAGGTTCAAGAGGGAAGGGACCTATGGATTCCCATGTTCATACCTATGGCTGACTCATGTTGATATTTGGAAGAAAACATCATTATATCTTATATCTTTTTCAAGGAAGTCAAAAGATAATTTTTTACATTGCTAATATAGTTTTCTTGTCTTTTTACTAATTATTGATATTTTAAGTGGATTAATATTATTTTAATACATTTTAATAGCAGATTTTTATAATTGGGTAAACCATATCAGTTTTCATTCTAACACTCTGAAGCGTCTGAATATTTTTTTCTTCATATTTTAGGAAATCTGACTACTTAGGAAGCCTAAAGAAAAGGCAATGAATAATTTCACTGGAACTCAGCAAAGGGATTTGAAATATTATGCAGTCACCTTCATTATACTAGTTTTGAGTTAAGTCATCACAAATCAATGGAAAAGCCACACACATTATTATTGATTCTTTGTAATTTCTTCTTTACTATAAGAAATCTTCAGGGTTATACCTCTGTGTAGAAAACAACTCACTATAATAAGCCAAGCAAAAGAGGTACCAGAGCTCTGTTGCTATAGCAACCCAACCTGGCAATGTCTTCTGGGACTTGCTCTAAGGGAAGGGCCAATGATAGGGAGTAATGTGACTTTCTTTTCTGCTCTTATGACATATATTGATTTACTGTGAATAAAAAGTAACATGGTTCAAATTGCGTACCTTTCCTGGTAATGAAAAATGGGCTCTTGTATAAAAATGACAAGGAGTTTTAAACAAGTAGCAAGGAGTAAAACTTTCATTTATCTTAGTGGAAACATTGCATAAACAGCCCTTCCTCAGTAGTTGAATGTTGAAAATTCATTTTCTTGAATAGCAAGGATGTAAATATTTCATATAATTTAGCAATTTATGGGAGCAGCGATTCGGATTTCAAAACTGTCTAATGGGTTATATTACTTTTAGGGAAAAAATGGTCAGGTTTGCCTCTGATACATGTATAAAATCTCAAAGCATTTATAATGTTCTAATCCATGATGAAAGAAACATGGCTGCTATTACGGCATGAATATTTCCAGACTGAGTACCTTTCTTTGCCCAACTGCCTCAAAACTGAACACTAATTCAGGTAAAGCAAGCAAGAACATTTAAAATGTATTCAAACACTTTAAGATTTCTTCTTAATAATGTCTTTGCTCCATTAAAGACACTCTCGTTTCTTTGTAATTTATTCATGTTCAATGAGGCTGGCCCAATAGGATATCATTTACACTTTGGTAACACATCTCTCAAAGGACTTTGCAAATGTTAATGTCTTCTTAACCTCTTCTTTCAGAGAAAAGTATATATCTTGGATGAATGCAAAATAAACAAATAGTGATTGACCACAGCTATAAAAAAAATCAGCTGAATGGATGTTAACCTTTCTGAAATTTATTCCTTGAGAATGAAAACCTTTAAACATAGAAAAACTATGTTCTAATCATAGACTTTGTCCATGATTGCACCCAATACTACATTTGACACTAAATTGGAAAACAATAAAAAAACACAACTTGATATCTCTTAAAAGAATTGAAAGAGTAATATATCTGGGCCATTCTCTATATTCCTATTTAAGTTAGAGAAGTATATCAAGTGTGAAGAACAATAAATAAATGAGTTCAAAACCAAAAACTCTTTTCCTTGAGAATTTGCCAATATTTGCCACTTAGCAGTGAGTAGATTTTTAAAAAAAATATTATGTCTACCTTTTAACTGAACTGGTAAGCATTTTTACTTATATCCAACTGGATCAGCAAAGTTTACCACGCCTTTAAGTTGTACAATACATGCGTGACTCTATTTCACCTTGAATCATTTTCTTTTGCCATTCCACTACATCTAGAATAAATGGATAATATTTTTTACTAGCCACAAATAAAATTATGTAAACTTACAAAAACATTGGAAAAGTAAGCATCTTCAATTGAGGAAATACATAGGACCTATGATTTTTATTCCCACTTTCTGCATTGCTGTGCCTTCCTGCCATTGAGATAAATTCATTGTACCAAATTTATCATGGATTCTTTTGTATATATATAGACAATAAGGAAACCAAGTATTAGGAAGTTAATTACTCCCCAAATGTCACACAGCTATAGGAGTTGAAATCTTTCTTTGAATTCAGCATATCTGATTTCAGAGCCTATATTTTTAACTATATGCTTTTCATTCTGTTTCAGACTATCTAGTCTTTGGCATGTTGTGCTGTGAGTATTCTGCTCAGCTTTCAACATCCACTGATAATTGACCTGTACTTAATGGTAGTTCCTAATTTGCTTATTCCTTTGCTGCTGTGGTTTGGTAAAGCATGGAATTTAATAGCCAATGCCTGTTAGAAGAGATTACCCAAGAAACAATCTTAGAAAATAATAACACCCCAACACACACACACAAAAAAATCAGAAAAACCAGGATGGTTTTCACATTGTTCAACATAGTTACTGATTTTTTTCCCAATATATTGACCAGATTTGAAAGATCTTTCCCAAAAAATGATTTATTTGGTGAGTGAACAAAGGGATATTCTCAAATTACTTCAGTTATATATTTCCATTTCCAGTTTGCTTTTATGTTATCAATATTAAATCCCATTAATCTTGTTATATATGAAAGGATTTTCTGACCATGATATGGTGGGTTGGAGAGATGAAATTGCCTTTTCTACCTTTTAGTATTTTTAATAAAGGGTCTAAATTAGACCCTTTATTAAAAAGTACAAAGTACTTTTTATGTACAGATTGTGACAAAGTACAATCTGAAAACTTTTGGCATAGCAGTTAATCCTTTTGAAATCATTTTCCCTAAACATAAGTTTTGAGTAATTTTTTATAATACTTTTTCCTAATTGTGTTACTTGATGGAGGGTAGAGTATTTCTTTTGTGTGGTTTGTAAAGTATACTGTGCTGTGTGTGCTATGCTAAGACACTTCAGTTGTGTCTGACTCTATTTGACCCTGTGGACCATAGCACACCAGGCTCCTCTGTCCATGGTATTCTCCAGGCAGGAATACTGGAGTGGGTTGCTGTGCCTTCCTCCAGGGGATCTTCCCAGCCCAGGGATCAAACCACTGTCTCCTATGTCTCCTGCACTGGCATTCTTTACCATTAGCGCCACTTGGAAAGCCAAATTGCGCTTACTTATACATTATGTCATATTTTCACTGGGGCTTCTCTGCTGGCTCAAAGAATGGTAAAGAACCTGCCTGCAATGCAGGAGACCCAGGTTCAGTCCCTGGCTTGCAAAGATCCCCTGGAGGAAGGCATGGGAACCCATTCCAGTATTCTTGCCTAGAGAACCTAATGGATGGAGGAGCCTGGCAGGCTACAGTCCATGGGCTTCAAAGGGTCAGACACACAACTGAAGCAACTTAGCACACGTATTTTTCATTAATACTTTTTGAAAAAATCAGTGTGATTGTTAATTTATACATTTTCTTGATGATGAAGCTACAGATAACAGATATTTAACAATTTTCCCATCAGCTAGTAAGTGGCTGATCCAGGATTAAATTATATTTCTTTAAATATTAAATTCCATACATTTAAAACATCACTGCATTTTGGACTGTTTTCTTGACTATGATGGCTACTCCATTTCTTCTAAGGGATTTCTGCACACAGTAGTAGATATAATGGTCATCTGAGTTAAATTCATGCATCCCAGTCTGTTTTAGTTCACTGATTCCTAAAATGTCGACGTTCACTCTTACCATCTCTTATGTGACTACTTCCAGTTTGCCTTGATTCATGGACCTAACATTCCAGGTTCCTATGCAAAATTACTCTTTACAGGATCGGACTTTACTTCCATCACCAGTCATATCCACAGCTGGGTGTTGTTTTTGGTTTGGCTTCACCTCTTCATTCTTTCTGGAGCTATTTCTCCACTCTTCTCCAGTAGCATATTGGGCACCTCCTGACCTGAGAAGTTTATCTTTCATGTCATACCTCTTTGCCTTTTCATACTGTTCATGGTATTCTCAAGGCAAGAATACTGAAGTGGTTTGCCATTCCCTTCTCCAGTAGACCACGTTTTGTCAGAATGCTCCACCAATAGACAAATCTCAAAATCTCAAAAATGACAGAATGATCTCTGTTCGTTTCCAAGGCAAACCATTCAATATCACAGTAATCCAAGTCTGTGCCCCAACCAGTAATGCTGAAGAAGCTGAAGTTGAACGGTTCTATAAAGACCTACAAGACTGTCTAGAACTAACACACAAAAAAAGATGTTCTCTTCATTATAGGGGACTGGAATGCAAAAGTAGGAAGTCAAGAGATACATGGAGTAACAACCACATTTGACCTTGGAATACAAAACAAAGCAGGTCAAAGGCTAACAGAGTTTTGCCAAGAGAACCAACTGGTCATAGCAAACACCCTCTTCCAACAACACAAGAGAAGACTCTACACATGGACATCACCAGATGGTCAAACCAGAATCAGATTGATTATATTCTTTGCAGCCAAAGATGGAGAAGCTCTATATAGTCAGCAAAAACAAGACCAGGAGCTGACTGTGGCTCAGATCATGAATGCCTTATTGCCAATTTCAGACTGAAGAAAGTAGGGAAAACCACTAGACCATTCAGGGATGACCTGAATGAAATCCCTTATGATTATACAGTGGAAGTGACAAATAGATTCAAGTGATTAGATCTGATAGACAGAGTCCCTGAAGACCTATTGACAGAGGTTTGTGACATTGTACAGGAGGCAGTGATCAAGACCATCCCCAAGAAAAAGAAATACAAAAAGGCAAAATGGTTGTCTGATGAGGCCTTAAAAATAGCTGAGAAAAGAAGAGAAGTGAAAGGCAAAGGAGAAAAGGAAAGATATACCCAATTGATTTACAGTTCCAAAGAATAGCAAGGAGAGATAAGAAAGCCTTCCTCAGTGATCAGTGCAAAGAAATAGAAGAAAACAATAGAATGGGAAAGACTAGAGATTGCTTCAAGAAAATTAGAGATACCAAGGAGACTTTTCATCCAAAGATGAGCACAGTAAAGGACAGAAATGGTTTGGACCTAACAGAAGCAGAAGATATGAAGAAGTGGCAAGAATACACAGGAGAACTATACAAAAAAGATCTTCATGACCCAGATAACCATGATAGTGTGATCACTCACCTAGAACCAGAAATCCTGGAATGCGAAGTCAAGTGGGCCTTAGAAAGCATGACTATGAACAAAGCTAGTGGAGGTAATGGAATTCCAGTTGAGCTGTTTCAAATCCTAAAAGATGATGCTATGAAAGAGCTGCACTCAATATGCCAGCACATTTGGAAAACTCAGCAGTGGCCACAGGACTGGAAAAGGTCAGCTTTCATTCCAGTCCCAAAGAAAGGCAATGCCAAAGAATATTCAAACTACCACACAATTGCAATCATCTCACATGCTAGCAAAGTAAAGCTCAAAATTCTCCAAGCCAGGCTTCAACAGTACATGAACCAAGAACTTCCAGATGTTCAAGCTGGATTTAGAAAAAGAGGAACCAGAGATCAAATTGCCAACATCCGCTGAATCATTGAAAAAGCAAGAGAGTTCCAGAAAAACATCTACTTCTTTGTTATTGACTACGCCAAAGCCTTTGACTGTGTGAATCACCAACAAACTGTGGACAATTCTTAAAGAGATGGGAATACCAGACCACCTGACCTGCCTCCTAAGAAATCTGTATGCAGGTCAAGAGGCAACAGTTAGAACCAGATATGGAACAACAGTCTGATTCCAAATTGGGAAAGGAGTATGTCAAGGCTGTATGTTGTCACCCTGCTTATTTAACTCATATGCAGAATACATCATGTGAAATGCTGGGCTCGATGAAGCACAAGCTGGTATCAAGATTGGTGGAAGAAATATCAATAACCTAAAGATATGCAGACAACACCACCCTGATGGCAGAAAGTGAACTAAAGAGCCTCTTGATGAAAGTGAAAGAGGAGAGTGAAAAATTGGCTTAAAACTCAACATTCAGAAAACCAATCATGGCATTTGGTCCCATCACCTCATGGCAAATAGATGGGGAAACAATGGAAACAGTGAGAGACTTTATTTTGGCAAGGGCACTCCAAAATCACTGCAGATGGTGACTGCAAGCCATGAAACTAAATGATGCTTGCTACTTGGAAGAAAATCTATGACCAACCTAGACAGTATATTAAAAATCAGAAACATTACTTTACCAACAAAGGTCCGTCTAGTCAAAGCTTTGGTTTTTCCAGTTGTCATATATGGATGTGAGAGTTGGACTATAAAGACAGCAGAGTGCTGAAGAATTGATGCTTTTGAACTGTGGTTTTGGAGAAGATGCTTGAGAGTCCCTTGGACTGCAAGGACATCCAACCAGTCCATCCTAAAGGAGATCAGTCCTGGGTGTTCATTGGAAGGACTGATGCTGAAGCTGAAACTCCAATACTTTGGTCACCTGATGCGAAGAACCGATTCATTGGAAAAGACCCTGATGCTGGTAAAGATTGAAGGTGGGAGGAGAAGGGGATGACAGAGGATGAGATGGTTGGATGGCATCACCGAATCAATGGACCGGAGTTTGAGTAAGCTCTGGGAGTGGGTGACGGACAGGGAAGCCTGGTGTACTGCAGTCCGTGGGGTCACAGAGAGTCGAACGTGAGTGAGTGACTGAATTTAACTGAACTGAAAACATCACACAGTAAAATTCCCTTTGAAGTATTGTTTAAATTTTTGGAATAAATGAAACTCTTTGTTTTTTCTTCTGTTTTTGATTTAAGAATCATTTCCCTTGCATTACATAATAATGTGAAATTGTAAAGTTTGAGTTTTCTTTCTTCCTTTTTTAGTCTTCCCAACAAGAATATTTCTTGGTTGGTTTACATGTTCTATGCTGATATAAATATGAGTAATTTTTAAAATGAGTTTTACTAAGTGAAAGTATATGAAGCAATTTTACAGAAAGGGTGTCATGTTGTTAAATTATTGATGAGTCTTCTAGGAGCCAAAGAACAAACCTATGAAATATCTGTCATTATAAATTGTGTATCATCCTTCCAAGGGCCAAGTTACATAAACAGGATGCAGCTAGATTCATTAAGAAACATACTTTATAACTTAGCTATCTTGAGTTTGCACTGAACATAGCATGGTAGCAATTTTACCATTACAACATTGACTGTAATAAATTAGGACTCATTTATTTTGTGGTATCTTTTTCATAAAGTCAGTGAGTTAAGTTTCTGCAGACTCAGTCATGATAGACCTTGCCTTGTCTTTCCCTTCTAATAGTTGACATTTTGCATTTCAGTTCCTCAGTAAATCATGGAATCTTGCTTGGTTCTGGATCCAGAAGGTACCTTCATCATCTAACTGTCAAGACTTTTAGTGAAGAAACCTTACTGATTCATTTCAAATTTTTATTCACTAGAATGGTGTGTTCCACTTATAGTAGTAGTAACATTTTCATTTGAAGCTTGGGTGTATGTTGTTTAGGATATATTCTGTCATTTCCTGCCATCTTGTTAGAGGCATACTAAGACCTTGAGGAGATTCCTTATGTAGATGTGGGGAGGAACAAGATATAAGAATTTGGGTTTAATATTAACGTTAGGATATGTACTCAATTTGTTTTACTCTAATGAAAGTCCTAATGTTACCCAAAAAATAAATAAATTACAGTGAGTTATTTAAAGATATTTACCCCCGTTTCCCTAAAAGAACACCAGCAAGAAATTACTACATTATATGACTTTTCTCCTAGCTGTAGCTTTCTCTCACTTTCATTTCCTTTTATATACCAGCTTCTCTTGCCAACTTCTAATCTTCCTTCACGGTTCTCACACCTTGTCCTTCCAGCACTCTTGGCTGTTACGGAGAAATGCCTTCTCTCTTGCCCAGAGGTTTTATAATCTAGCTTGTATTACAGACATCACATTTTAGGGGGCTATAAACTCCATGGAGAAATTATAATTATTTGAAATATCACCATGTAAAGGACTTTCTCATGCTTTCTCTTTTTAAACTAGCTCTACAATTTTTTTTTCATTTTCACAGAAACTGACACCTGAGTTAACAGTCTCTAACTTTCACTCTAAACATAGTCATTTGTTCATATTTTTCTTGAAACCCAGCCTCATAAAATATGTGGGGCAGAGATAATTGGATAGTACCTCCAAGGCCTCATTTGAAGGCAGGTAAAGGGCAGACCTGGGATTTCAAATTCTCTTCTAACTTTGGCATTAGGCATAAGGACCCCAAGGACTCCATTCTAAACTGCAACACCCAGATAAATAATAACACAGTAATTTGTCATCATCCACCAATGTGTTGCTGCTGCTGCTGCTAAGTCGCTTCAGTCGTGTCCGACTCTGTGCGACCCCATAGACGGCAGCCCACCAGGCTCCCTTGTCCTTGGGATTCTCCAGGCAAGAACACTGGAGTGGGTTGCCATTTCCTTCTCCAGTGCATGAAAGTGAAAAGTGAAAGTGAAGCCGCTCAGTCGTGTCCGACTCTTAGCGACCCCATGGATTGCAGCCTACCAGGCTCCTCCGTCCATGGGGTTTTCCAGGCTAGAGTACTGGAGTGGGGTGCCAGTTAGCCAACGATAATGTTACCCATCTGGTGCTCTTCTTTTGATAATCATGGTCTTTTGAAATCCTCGATTAATAGAGAAATTATGAAAACATATAGCACACAGAGCTTTAGGAGTGTTATTGGCCTGTCCACCTACAGCTAAAGTAGGCTTCAGCCTTGCACAGAGGCACTTTGGACCACAATGAATATATCACAAAATCCTGCTGCCATGGTGATATTTACAAAGTATCTTTCTACCTTCTTCTAATTTCCCTATCAACCAACATGACAAGGAGCTGAAAGTGTTCTCAGACGCCAAGAGAGGAATGAGCTCTTAACCAATCTTGGGTAGCTCATCTATCTCCTGTATTTATTCAACATCTTATAACAAAAAGAAATCCCACAATGAGCACTGGAAGAATTCCAAAGAAGCCTGAATTTTTAATTGACCTACTGGCAGCAAGGATTGAGTGGGATCTTTCTTCATGTACAACATCCATAGATCTGATGGATAACACACACACACACACACACACACACACACATATATGGTAGAGATGAAATATTCTAAGGAAAAAATGGAAGATAACCTTAAATAGTAAGTTACAGCCATAATAACATCTAATCATGGGAGGGGAAATGAATGTTTCCCAAGGATAACTTTATTTTGAAACCCTGATGCTTAGGCAGAGAATCTGGGACATGTCCTTCAATTATAACTGAAGGACTTTCAACCAACCACCTTTCAGATAAACTGGGCATCTCCTGGTGAATATGTGACCATTGTGAGATTTCTAATCTGCATAAATACACTACCTGTGTACATTTTAAATTTCAACAGAAGGAAGTATTAATATACACACATGTCACACAATTTTCTGAGTGGAAATATAATGGTGAAACCTTGAATAAATGCAAGAGGTCAAGTAAGTAGGGAAGTCAGAACAAGATGGCAGGATATTCACCTAAAACAGGAAATTTCATAGAGAAAATAAAGACTGCATTTACATAACAATTTTCTCTACAGTTTCATGAAACCTTCTCTAGAGCCTGGTATATTTCAGTTGTGGAATCGAGACACAGACTTGATGTCTGTTTTGGGGAAAAATTATTTCCTTACGTATATCTCTTGTTGTTAAAGTAAGAATTCAGCAAGGAACAGGAGACTGAAGGACCCCCAAAAATGGATAGTTCTAAACATTTACGTTTTAAAGTGTCTACCAATTCTTAGACTGTGTATGCCTTAGTTATCACTTCATGTAGATTATTAGGCATTAAACCTTCCTTTGACTCTAGGGTATGAAGAAATGTAAGAATAGTCATTATAACCTGAAAGTAAAGGTTTTCTTTAATCTTGTCAAAAAAGATCACAGTTTGCATTTTCAGGTAACATTCATGCGCCTTTCTGCTGTTGGGACAGAGAGCATTTTATGAACTTCCTATCTTCTTGTTTCAGTAGGGTCTTCATGGTTGTGACTATGTCTCCATAGCCAAAGCAAAGCAGACGTTGAAGGTAATCACTTAGATAGTTTAAGTAATGATTTAGTAATTTAAAAACTCAGGGGAGAACTTCTCCACATTGCTTTCGTGGTGGACTCTTGGCCTCCCATCAAGTGAGGGAAGTTGAGCATCCAAAAGTGAGTTTTGTACCTGTTGTTTTTTCCTTTTTCGGTGAGAGTTTTAAAATGCTGGTTCTCCTTTGGTATTCCCATAATAGTTTATAAAAATGGCAACCGTGGGCTTATGGTGGGTGGGTGTCTTTTCTTAGTGCAGTTTCCTTGCTCCAGTGTGTTCCTTTACTGAGCTTGTTATCAAAATTATTTGAAAGTATAAACCTGGGTTTAGTTTCTGTATGCAATGTCATTTTAGCCTTTGCCTGAAAATATTTAAAATAATATACTTGTGGAATAAAAATGAAATGCCGTGTGATTTCAGATTGTTTCCATTCTATTCCCATTGTACAAATTGCCTTTTGTGATTTAACACATGAACCCCATGGATCTTTGCCAAATTTTGGCTCCTGACACCATATCCAACCTCCAGATCATTCAGCAGGGTTTTAACTAATACATGTGATTTATTAGTTTATTATATGAAAAGTGACAGAGATAGCAATGGAGTAAGTCTCTAATTTGAAGCCCTGAAGCTATCAGTGTAGATATAAATATTGGCTCACTTTTCGTTTTTAAATATTAATAATTATGATCCACAAATAGCTTACTTGAGTAAATCTTGTCAATTTCACATAAATAAGTGTTAGAAAAGTCCCATTTTGTCAATTTTTCTTTAAACAGGATGGGTATATCTTGAAACTACATTATGAGAACTAGATTAGATCTCAACAATGTATTGTTAAATGCATTTATTGATTTGTAATTTATTTCTGCACTCATTCATCAAATACATGAGTATGTGCTATATGCAAAGAACTTTTAGAAATCTCAAGGATATTGTTTGTAAGGTGTGTTTCTTTATAAAGATCATGCTTAACTATATAAGTAATTGGTCACACATTAGTGATAATTCTATCAATGGCATATAACTTAATTGGTTATCCACATTAATAATTGGCAAGAAGGAGAAGGAAATGAATTTCCTTAGATCACTTCTAAAATCTCTTCAATGAACCTGAAAATATTCTAGAATATTAGGGTGCATGATCATGTTGGGTGGTAGAAAAACAGCAGCCATAACTTTCCTTGGACCTGTTGAAAGTCATTGTATAATGACTTTTGAAGCAAGTTAGTACTAAATATGAAACCTTAATCCGCTGCTCTGACCTGGCTATGATAGCCTTGACTGCCATCTATCACCATAATCAATTGAACCACTCTTGCTTGCTGGATGTGAAATTTCCCTTTTCATTCTTTAAATGTCTTGAAGAAGAAGGTATTCCTGACAAGTTTCTCTGTGTTCTTTGTTCTTTTCGTGACTTAAATTGCCACACTTCTCTCTGCTTCTCTCTTAAAAAAAAAACAAAACAAAAACGTTTCATAAGTGTTTTTTAAAAAGGCATGAGTACATCAGGAATGTAGTTCTCTGATAACCTTCATCACGGTGCTTCCTATTTTAGGGTGCATCTCTATAGAAAATATTTCAAGTTGGTATGATTTCAGTAGGCAGTGTCGATTTTATAGGAGGTTTGTAAAGGAGCTCACAGGTTAGTTCTTTGGGAGGCAGTTTACATCTCTTTTTGAGAGTTTTAGAGCAGTACAGAATTCTCCTCTTTCCTTTTCTTTACCTTCCCATTTTCCCTTGGGAAGAGGAGTAGGGAAGAAAGCAGACTTTGTCAAATTTTGGAAGTGGGTCCTCATCTTGGTCTCTCATTTTTCTTTCAATCTAAACACAAACATAGGATGACAACACTGACATTGACATTTTCTTAATCGAAGTGAAATGCACTATAATCACGCTTCCTGGAGTCATTCCTCAGAGACCCAGTTCAGTTCAGTTCAGTCGCTCAGTCGTGTCCAACTCTTTTGCAACCCCATGAATCGCAGCACGCCAGGCCTCCCTGTCCATCAACAACTCCCAGAGTTCACTCAGACTCACATCCATCGAGTCGGTGATGCCATCCAGCCATCTCATCCTCTGTCGTCCCCTTCTCCTCCTGCCCCCAATCCCTCCCAGCCTCAGGGTCTTTTCCAATGAGTCAACTCTTCGCGTGAGGTGGCCAAAGTATTAGAGTTTCAGCTTCCGCATCAGTCCTTGCAATGAACACCCAGGACTGATCTCCTTTAGGATGGACTGGTTGGATCTCCTTGCAGTCCAAGGGACTCTCAAGAGTCTTCTCCAACACCGCAGTTCAAAAGCGTCAGTTCTTCAGCTCTCAGCTTTCTTCACAGTCCAACTCTCACATTCATACATGACCCCTGGAAAAACCATAGCCTTGACCAGAGGGACCTTTGTTGGCAATGTCTCTGGTTTTCAATATGCTATCTAGGTTGGTCATAACTTTCTTTCCAAGGAGTAAGCGTCTTTAATTTCATGGCTGCAGTCACCATCTGCAGTGATTTTGGAGCCCAGAAAAATAAAGTCTGACACCGTTTCCACTGTTTCCCCATCTATGTCCCATGAAGTGATGGGACCGGATGCCATGGTCTTCGTTTTCTGAATGTTGAGCTTTAAGCCAACTTTTTCACTCTCTTCTTTCACTTTCATCAAGAGGCTTTTTAGTTCCTCTTCACTTTCTGCCATAAGGGTGGTGTCATCTGCATATCTGAGGTTATTGATATTTCTCCCAGCAATCTTGATTCCAGCTTGTGCTTCTTCCAGCCCAGCGTTTCTCATGATGTACTCTGCATAGAAGTTAAATAAACAGGGTGACAATATACAGCCTTGACGTACCTTTTCCTATTTGGAACCAGTCTGTTGTTCCATGTCCAGTTCTAACTGTTGCTTCCTGACCTGCATATAGGTTTCTCAAGAGACCCTCTAATGCCCAAAGCAAATGTTTGGAGCTGAGCTTTACGTTTGGTGGATACAGACCCTCTTGGGAGTTATCTGTTCTTTCACCCTTGAACACAGGCAGTTCTGAGAGAACAGGAAGAGCTTGCTAGGCTGTGACAAGCACAGTTTAGAAAGCCTGGACCCCAGGGCTGAAATACCAGGAGCCCAACAGATGCCAAGCTCCTAGTTCTTCCTCCTGGGTGCTGCAGTCACTGCTTGAGGTCCCATTTTGCTCTCACACTATTCCCTGCAGAATCTCAGCCCTGTGGCCCTTCTGACTCTTGCTAGGGAGGCTTGCCAAACTATTTTCATTTCTGAGTCTCATCATCTGATTCTTTTCCCAGTTTTCAGTTCTCTTTGCCTCATTCTGACCCCTTTCCACAGGTGGGACTTATGCTCTAGTCATCTTTGCTGTTTATACCTAATGCCATACCTTGATCTCAGTCTCAGATATCTATACCACCTTCAGATCTTGCTGGGTATGTACAGGCCTGGCGTTAGGCATCCACTTTGGGACTTGTTTGGTGTAAATTATTGTTCTCTCTGAAGCAAAATCACCTTTCCTGCCTCCTATTATTGGCACTTCTTAGATTGGTTTTCTTTACTCCCAAGATACCACGTTTTTGACCCTCTACCCATAGCAGATTACAAAAAATGTGGCAAGCATCATTTTAGGTTATGGCACTTAAATTTTAGCAACATCTGGATAACCAGAGCTAGTGAGGGACAGGCTGATGTGCTTAACATGCCTCCACCCGGTGTTTGCTGCCCAGACATTTCTAGTTAAACACATGAATGCTCCATTTTTATTTTAATGCAACTTCTTATTGTTATCTCCAATCCCATTTACTCTAGTACAAGTATGTCTCCAGAAAAACAGGTGTTTTCTCGTATTCTTAGGCATTGGAGCTATTTATTACAAGTGGCTTGCCTTCATCCTCTTTGATTTCCTAAAAGTGAAGAGCTTTCAAAACACATCTTATGTCTTTAATTAACATACATTTAGTGTGCCATTTTCTTTATTTAAAAAATTTTTTTTTATCTTGATCATTTTTAAAGTTTCTTTCATTGAATTTGTTGCAATATCATTTCCATTTTATGTTTTGGTTTTGGGTATGTGGGTTCTTCACTCCTTGACCAGGGATCAAACCCACAGTCCCTACATTGGAAGGTGAAGCTTTAACCACTGGACTGCCAGGGAAGCCTCTATAGTGTGTCATTTTAAACAGAGCACTTTTGCCATATTTTAAAAGAACAATTCCTGTATATATATATTTTTTTGATAGTGACACAATTATAGATTTATCTAAGAGACAAATAATTGCTTGGGAGACGGGAGAATACTTAAATCTGTACTTAATCTATTGATTTGAAGAATTTAGATCACATTGGGTTAGACATCACAGTTAAGTTAGAGCTCTACCTTTCATGTGTCTTTCATGTGATACATTTTAGGGAGTTAGATATGGGGTGGTGTTCCCAATAGTACGTTATTTACCACAGGGTTTTTCTATCTAATCTGGACTTCAGAAATCCAGAAAAGCTATCAGGAGAAAGAAAAGTCTGAGCTGAGACTCAAATAATAAGCAAAGGTTAGCCAAAAAAAGGAAGGGAAAGTGTTTCAATCAGATTCAGAAAGGGAACAGCAAGCACAGGGGCTCAGGAGCACCAGAGAAAAGAGTTAGGGAGGAAATAGAAAGTGATGAAGGGGGTCTAGAGAGAATAAGACTAGAGAGAATAAGACATTACCAAAATTCTTAGACATTCGGCCTTCAGAGGAGGACAAGGGGAGGAGGGAGAGATGAGAATCTTGTGGTAAGGCAAGACATGTGAGCAGACACACAGAGCCATCTCAGACTACATGTATTATGAAGGCTTTGGCTTTCTCCTGAAGGAAATGTAGAGATTCTGGGGAATTTTTAGAAAGGAAGAGATAGGACTAGATTATATTTTAAATCGCTTAGGCTATAGTGTGGAGAATGAACTGAAATGATATAAAATTAGTGGAATACATCCAACCATATTAGCTTGGGGCATGTATGGGTCATGACAATGTCAGCTCAACCTGGAGACCGTCTGATAAAACTTCCAGAAATAATACATACTATGACCTCCCAGACAAAGCTCTCTATCTAGGTATGTAGTTGTTTAACACTGAGACACTATTAAGTTCATCTTTGTACCTCAAACAGAATATTGGAAAATTGACATGTTGACATTGGCTTATTCTGACACGTCTGCCTAGCATAGAGGCATTGGCTGCGTTTCAGGAGATCAGAATTCCCACTTGTTAATAAAGTTTCTTTGGTGAGAAGTTTACGTAGAATAAAATTCTAAGCTATATCTAGAAACTAAAAGAGACTCTTGGGAAATTGGTGTTTTCATAACTGTTGTGGTTTTTTTTTTTTTTTCTTTAAAACCTCTGGGTAATATCAATTGACAAGAATACAATAAATTAATAAAAAGGTACAGGCTTGTGTTCTTATCAACAAGTTTGTTTAGGAATTGTTACCCTAAACTCTTACTCTCCAGATGTTACCCAGATTCTCAGTTCCAGGCCTGCCTGGTGATTTATTGCATGTTTCATTTAGCATAGCAGTGCTATAAAAAAATACCCTGCCCCCAGTAAGCCCAGCAGTGAGACCAAGGTATTTTCTATGAAAACTGTTCTTTGGGCCAAGAATCCTCCCTAGAGTATTCTTTGGCCATTTACACATTTCTATATATGAGTTTATTACATGCATACCCAGAAAGCAGTGATTCCAGATGCACAGCTGAATTCACATGGATCTATGTTAACACTATTTACCCTCCTCCTGTTAAGTCCCCAAGAATGGTCAGCAATAGCAATGAACCACCTATTAGGTCCCAGGTACAAATGTCACAGTTAAAGCAGTAAACAAAAACTCTCTTTTCATGTTCTGAGAGTGAGGAAATGAACAAGAAACTTATAAGCCAAGGGTAAGATCGTAAAAAGCCAGATATCAATATTTTAGGCTTTGGGGGCCATACGGTTTCTGTCACAGCTACTCAACTCTGTTGTGTTAGCACAAAAGCAGCCTTAGCCAATATGTAACGAGTGAATATGATGGCGTTCCAATAAAACTTTATTTATAAAAGTAGAATGAGGTTCATATTTGTTGTATTTTGGTGACTCTTGACATAGGTCAATAAATAAATTTAACTATTTTCATGGACTAGTAAGGAATGAGACAGAACACAATAATGTGGAAGAGAGGTACTGTGTGTTGCTGTTTTGGTGACAGTAGTTGGGAAGGCCTCTTTGTGATTGGGTTAAATCAATGTCCAAATGATTAAAGAGAAAATTGTCAATATCATCAATTTGTCTTTCTCTTAAAAGCATAGGTAAAGCTATTAAAGTTAAATCACAGATTACACATTTATAGCAGGTAGGGACCATATAGACCAGATTTACATGTACATAGACTCAATAATTGGAGAAGGCGATGGCACCCCACTCCAGTACTCTTGCCTGGAAAATCCCATGGACGGAGGAGCCTGCTAGGCTCCAGTCCATGGGGCTGCTAAGAGTTGGACACGACTGAGTGACTTCACTTTCACTTTTCACTTTCATGCATTGGAGAAGGAAATGGCAGTCCACTCCAGTGTTCTTGCCTGGAGAATCCCAAGGACAGAGGAGCTTGGTGGGCTTCCGTCTATGCGGTCACACAGAGTCGGACATGACTGACGCGACTTAGCAACAGCAGCAGGCTCATTAATTATTACACTGTTGTTGAAGAGAGTTCCAGGTATCTTCATGCAATGCCCCAGCCTTCATTAATTTATACTTCCTCTGAATTTCCATGACGTTTATTAACTGACAATACTCACATAGTATTGAGAAGAAGTGACATTGGTTGGTATGTCTTTTGTATGTGCTGCCCTGAAGTGTATGGACTCTATTATATACTAGTTTCTATGGCTAGCTTGTTGTCTTTACATTATTGGCACACCATAACTATTAGGGGATTATTTCATGAGGATCACAAAAGTTAGAAAAAATTGCAGCTAGAATTTGAACAAGAAATAGCTCACATTGGTAATTTGTTTTCACAGTATAATAATGATGGTGAAATATTAACAGAAGAAAAAGGAGGGATATACTTTGAATCTCCAGTGTCTCCTCTCTGTAGGGTCAGTTGTTATGTGTGTAGTAGTTGTTAAATCCTGAGCCATAAAGCACATCAGAGAGTGTAAGTTTATCAATAATACAGTATGATATTAGGCTCACTTGGTTAAAGCATGATGGGTAATCTGTCAGATAAGAGGCATTGCTTCCTGTGTATGAGGAGCTGGATAGGAGTCTATGATCTCAGACCTCAAAGATCCAGTTGGAAAGGGATCCAAGAGTTAATAGCATAGATAAAATAAGACAAAATAAAAGCTACCATAAGACAGAGCATGATTTCTGCTATGTGTTCAGTAATTCACTGGACAAAAATTTTCTAAGCACCCACAGTGAGCTTGGCACTGTTCTAGGTACTAATGAAGTTGGAGACAGGTGGACCCATGTACACTGGAGTTATCTGGAAAACATTCTAAAAGAAGGTGGAAATTCTCCAGTGATTTGATAAATGAATGCAATTTGAATGTGGAAAGGCATGTTTTTGGAGAATAATAGGGTAAGAATGGTTGAAGAATAGGAAGAACTCTAGAGATGTTTGAATAGTGAGTGGGGCTATCTAACTGGAGATCATGTAGAGAGTTTAAGGAGAGAATAACGTGAGAAAGACTGGGGACAGCTAGGGAGGGCCTTGAATGTAAAAGCCAAAAAATGTGCAACTTAAGCTAATAGCAAAGATAGCAACTGGAGATGTGACTCAGTAGCATGATAAAGTCGAAGTTTAAGGCAGTTAATCTGGGAGAGACATACGGAGAGGTAGAGATTGGAGCAGAACGAATGAGACTAAGTAGGGAGGCAACGAAAGGCAATGAAACTAAGTAGGAGGCTATTCCAATAGTTCCCAGAATGTGACCAGTAATAAAAATGGTGCAGAGAGAATTGAAAGAAAAAGGATGGACAGTATAGATAGCAGTTTAAGAGTGGACTTGATTGGATATTGACAGAACAGAGGGAAGAGTCAAAGAAGAAACTAGAATTTTGAAAATGATGATTTTCTTAATATACATTACTTCCCCCACACACACAAAAAAAAAATTACGAGAAGAAACATATATAGCTTAAAAGATTTTCTGAGGTCAAGTGATTCTTCCATCAACTGGCTGTAAAACCTTGATCAAGTTATTTGATAAAATCTCTGTGAGTCATCTGTAATGTAAATTATGATCATACCCATTTTAAAGAACTGACCACTCTTTCATTCATTCACCAGATACTCCACAAATTCTTTTTTAGGTCCTGAGACTTGAGTAGTAAGACAAGGTCACTGCCTTTAAGGAGTATATTTTCTATAAGAGACAGATACATTGACCAGAGATGTATCAATACATTTTTAAACCAGGTAATGCTTGTGGTAAAGAATCTTCCTAATTCTCCTGCTAAAGCAGGAGACGTAAGAGAGGCAGATTTGATCCCTGGGTCGGGAAGATTCCCCTGGAGTAGGAAATGGCAACCCACTCCAGTATTCTTGCCTGGAAAATTTCGTGGAGAGAGGAACCTGGTAGGCTACAGCTCATAGGGTGGCAAAGAGTCAAACAGAACTGAGCACACACACACAACAATACAACACAACACAATTAACATCACCACGCTAAGTTGTTAGAGCTTAGAATTGATCAGGGCTTCACTATACAACTTATGATTGTAATCATTCACATTTTGCTCCACTAGGTTCTATTATATTGTATTGTACTTGATTATATTGTAAACATAATATTTTCAAAAATGACACTTTGCAAAATTTTAAGTGAAGAGTAATTTTTCTGTGAATTTTATGCAGGTGTTTTCTCTGATTATCTGAACAACATATATACTAGTTTCTCAGAAGATGATAGTTCTTCAGAATATAGTTTGATTCAGACAGTGTGAATATTAGACCAACAAAAAGACATGAAAAATCTTAGTGATTGATTCTGATATGAAAAGTAAAAATGAAACTCCTGGTGCTGGAGAATACTCCAGCTTTTGCTTATACAGAAGAGGGATTAAAAACCCACATTTCATGAAAATTAGAGGACTCTAAAGGTGTGTGAGGTGTAACTATCGAATGTAATAACCTGTGAAATATTAGTGAAATAGCAGAATTAATTTTGGGCCAGCCAAAATAAAAATTGCCAGCCACAAGTTATTCAGTTCAGTTCAGTTCAGTCGCTCAGTCATGTCTGACTCTTTGCGACCCCATGAATCACAGCACACCAGGCCTCCCTGTCCATCAACAACTCCCAGAGTTCACCCAGACTCACATCCATTGAGTCAGTGATGCCATCCAGCCATCTCATCCTCTGTCGTCCCCTTCTCCTCCTGCCCCCAAGCCCTCCCAGCATCAGAGTCTTTTCCAATGAGTCAACTCTTCACATGAGGTGGCCAAAGTACTGGAGTTTCAGCTTTAGCATCATTCCTTCCAAAGAAATCCCAGGGCTGATCTCCTTCTGAATGGACTGGTTGGATCTCCTTGCAGTCCAAGGGACTCTCAAGAGTCTTCTCCAACACCACAGTTCAAAAGCATCAATTCTTCGGCGCTCAGCTTTCTTCACAGTCCAACTCTCACATCCATACATGACCACAGGAAAAACCATAGCCTTGACTAGACGGACCTTTGTTGGCAAATGTCTCTGCTTTCAAATATGCTATCTAGGTTGGTCATAACTTTCCTTCCAATGAGTAAGCGTCTTTTAATTTCATGGCTGCAGTCACCATCTGCAGTGATTTTGGAGCCCAAAAAATAAAGTCTGACATGGTTTCCACTGTTTCCCATCTATTTCCCATGAAGTGATGGGACCAGATGCCATGATCTTTGTTTTCTGAATATTGAGCTTTAAGCCAACTTTTTCACTCTCCTCTTTCACTTTCATCAAGAGGCTTTTGAGTTCCTCTTCACTTTCTGCCACAAGTATTAGTTTCTGCAAAAATCCCCTGGTCAACAATTAACTGTATGCTTAGTCATGTCCAATTATTTGTGGCCCCATAGGCTGAAGCCCACCAGGCTCTTCTGCCCATGGAATTTTCCAGGCTAGTATACTGGAGTGAGTTGCCATTTCCTACTCCAAGGGATCTTCCCTTGAACCTGGGTCTCCTGCATTGTACGTAGATTCTTTGCCACTAGCACCACCTGGGAAGCCCAAGTAAGCACATATAACAAGGTAATTTGGGGTTTAGTGAATGTAGAAGGAAACACTTGATGTAACATAAAGCAATGGGATTAGGAGAGCTTATTTTAGGAAAAGCTCTAAGGGATGACCTCTCCTAGGAGATGATACTGGGAGTGACACTTAAACATTAAGGAGGAGCCAGACTTGAGAAATAACAGGGAAAGCTGTTTAGAGGTAAAAGGAAAAGCAAATACAAAGCTTGGCTTATTTGAGGAGCAGGATAGCAATTTTTTTTTAACCTTATATTTGAACAGTTCTGGGAAATGGGAACACCCTGGATGTGCCTACCTAATGTGGTCCTGGTTGGCTGTTAGTCTATGGGCAGACATCACAGCAAATTCAAATGAGACACCCGCCCTCTAGTGTCCTCTGTGGATTATTTAATCCTTTTAATAAGCTTTCTCTCTTCTCAGTGCCGTGAAAGATGGTAAATGTATGTCGGCCCACACTGGCTCAGTGAAATGCATTAATATTTTCTGAAGTAGGAAACCAAAAATTCTGAGAAGCCAGATTCTGTCAAAGAAGAGAGTTTCGTTTATTTATTTATCTTTGTAAATGAGAAGGACTGGAAGCGGAGGGGAACAAGCAGAGTTCTGTTGAGAGGGATGACTTGCATATTTTAGTTGGGTCTGTTCATTCTTATATAAACCAGGGCAAAACAATGATCCCATTAAGTGTTATCTTTTCTTACTTCAGTGCTTATCCTTTTTTGGGGGAAAAAAAAACAAAAAACAAAAAACTAGAATCAGGGAATACTTTGATTCTATGGTGTGGGTTTAAATTCTATCTCCTCGCCCACAAGAAAATTGTGAAACGCAGGACCTAGGATTTTCTTCTTTATGAAATCTAGTCATTTTTCTCATTTTGGGGCCCATCCTTGTAGCTTAGAAGGTGATGGAGAGACAACAAGGAATAGAATGAGAAGTTTTAGACCTTGACTCTCTTTTCACCGGTGTTGCCATTGTTCTGTTCTAACTAAACTGACTTCCCTTTTTTCAGCATTCTCTGCTGTTTCCTGCTCAAAGGCCTTTGGAAATATGGTTCCACTTTCTGAAATGCACCTCCTCTCTCTGTCCATCGCTTAACATCTCATTTTTTAGTTGTTATTGCTAATGTCTCATCCCCCAACAAACCTTCCTTCCTCCCCACACTGGGCCCGGATAGATTAAGTTTTTCTGTTAAGCACGCTGGAACGTCCCCTTCTTTCACCATTAAGCATCTTAGGTGTGATGTGTGTTGGAGTTGCTCACTGGTTCCTCAATGCCACATATTCTCCTATACTTATTTTTGCATATCAAAGCTGCCTAATCGATAGTTATCAAATGTATTGCACTAAAATAAACAGATATCATTAAGGCATAATGCAGATTTTTTGAAAGTTGAGGGACTCTGAAAACGAATCGGTGGAAAAGTAATTTTTGTAAATTGGCTGTAACAGAAACAAGCAAAACATCAATGACTTAAAGATAGTTTATTTCTCCATCATAAAAATCCAGCCCTAGTTTGATGACTCTGCTCCTCAAAGTTCTCAGGGACTCAGTTTTTCCAGCTCAACACCTGTCGCTACTGGTGGGTCTCAGGTATATGGTCCTGGGTAGCTCTGTGTTTCCAGCAGAATCATGGAGGGGAGGATGAAGAAGGGACATTTACAGAAAATCCCTGACTCACTTGAGTCTTGTGCTTACATCTCATTGGCTGTAACTTAGATATGTAGTCATATCTACCTGCCCGAGAAACTGAGAAATTAGTCTTTATTCCAGGCAGTGGTGTGTCCAATTTAGATTTCTACTGCCTTAAAGGAAAGTAGGAGAAGGGCATGGCAACCCACTCCAGTATTCTTGCCTGGAGAATTCCACGGACAGAGAAGCCTGGTGGGCTATGGTCAGTAGGTTTGCAAAGAGTCGGACACGACAAGTGACTAACACACAGAGGAAAATAAGAGTGTCGAGGGATCCACCATGTCTTTCCCAGGAAACTGGGATACACAACACAGAGATCGGGCATATCTGAATGACCACCTAGCATGTCATCAAGCATTAACTTGGCCTTGAAATTAACGCTTTGATTCTGTAATTTGTCGTGAAAATTAAAGGCCCAAGAGTTACTTCATATTGATACTAAAACGATCTGTTCTTCTGAGTGTGGTTTTTGTTTTTGTTATGCTATTTTACTGGGATCCATACAGGAGACTCTCACAACAAAGATGGTTGCAATAAAGTATAGGATTCTTTTTCATGAAATGTATTGACTTGCAAGCACTTTAATTCTAATTTAGAGCCAGATTAAATTCAATCAGCCATATAAGTCTTTAACTTTCAGTACATATGGTAAAGGAGAGCAAGTGTGGTTTAGAAATAAAGGAAAAATTACTTACAGCACTTTATATTTATTTAATGCTTGGCTATTTACCAAGCACTTTGAATTAAGGGCAGTTTGACCTTATCACAAACAATCCCCAAGGCTAGCTAGATGAAGAGATTAACAGACTAGAGTCAGACAGCTAATAAGTGATGGAGTCAAGATGGAACCATGTTCATGTCATATCAAGTTCAAGCTCTTCCTCCTGTCCCCCAGAGCATGTCAAAACCCGAGAGTGAACATGTGGAAGTATGGATAAGAAAGCAGGCATCTCCTAAATGCCTTGTTGGTAAAGCCTGCCATAGAAGAGGAGCATTTATTATAATATTTATGTGGATAGCCTGTATTCTTTAATCCTAGTTCTTTGAGAAGTTTCAGATGGAAACTTCCATGGTCAGGGCTTTTAATTACTTAATCACTGCAGCGAGCAGTGCAGAGTGACAGGGCATCCTGTCTTCTGACAAACAAGGGCCGGCACACACACACCAAAGACATGCTGTGGTCCATACTCTCCTGTCACTAAGCAACCAAGAGCCGATTTCTTTGTATTCTGACTTATTCTCTGAGCTAGGGAGGTCTCCCACAAGGCCCTTCAAAGCTGGACCTTATGGAGAGCCAGGTGAAATGAAATTCAAGGGTACTGTGACTGTTCTCTCAGGATGTCTATTTCCTGACACGTGTCCCTGCCTCTGCTGTGGTAGCAGGTCATGTCTGAGTGCAGCTGCCACTGGCCTGATTCAGAATTTTTCAGTCACAGAGGTTTAATTAAAATTTCTAGCAAGGCTCATCTATCATTCCTCTTTTGTAATTTTTTTTTTCTCTAAGAGACTAAAGCTCTTGAGGATTTATAGAGCCTTTGTTTCTGTAGAAAGAAATTCGTAAGCCTTCAGCATCTCAGAGATTTTTATTGGGAACCTTAATGGAAAGCAAATCACAAATGCTGGTCTGTGCTTTCAGCTAAAAATGTGTGAATAAACTCCTTGAGGTTTATAATTTAATTCAGTGTGATGTAAAGTCAGAGAATATAAAATCAGCAGGAATTATTTTCAATAATATATAATGAAGTAGTTCTCACCTTGAGTTATCATGATTTCTCATGTCTTGTGCTTTTAGAAATGGGAGTTCATAGGCTAAATTCAGTATCTCAAAAAGCAGATGGAACTTGTACTTTCACCAATGTCAAGGGTACGTAAGCTCACCAAAACATAGACGTTAGGTCAAATTATTATAATAATCTAATAATTATATGAAAGTGAAGTCGCTCAGTCTTGTCTGACTCTTTGCGACCCCATGGACTGTAGCCTACCAGGCTTCTCAGTCCATGGGATTTTCCAGGTAAGAGTACTGGAGTGGGTTGTCATTTCCTTCTCCAGGGGATCTTCCTGACCCAGGGATTGAACCCAGGTCTCCTGCATTGTAGCCAGACACTTTACCCTCTGAGCCAGAATGGGAAGAATAATTATTATATAAATAATATTATTTGCATAAAAATATATAAATAAAAATTATTATAAAAATAATAATAATTTGACCTAAATTAACTGTAATTTCAGTTTAGTTCAGCTGAGTTGCTCAGTCAGGTCCAACTCTGTGACCCCATGGAGTGCAACACACCAGGCTTCCCTCTCCATCACTAAATCCCGGGGCTTGTTCAAACTCATGTCCATCGAGTCAGTGATGCCATCCAACCACCTCATCCTCTGTCATACCCTTCTCCTCCTGAATTCAATCTTTCCTAGCATCAGGGTCTTTTCTAGTGAGTTGATTCTTTGGATCAGGTGGCCAAAGTATTGGAGCTTCAGCTTCAACATCAGTCCTTTCAATGAATATTCAGGACTGATTTCCCTTAGGATTGACTGGTTGGATCTCCTTGCAGTCCAAGGGACTCTCAATAGTCTTCTCCAACACCACAGTTCAAAAGCATCAATTCTTCAGTGTTCAGCTTTCTTTAAGGTCTGACTCTCACATCCATACATGACTACTGGAAAAACCATAGCTTTGACTAGACAGATCTTTGTAGGCAAAGTAATATCTCTGCTTTTTAATATGCTGTCTAGATTTGTCACAGCTTTTCTTCCAAGGTGCAAGCGTCTTTTAATTGCATGGCTGCAGTCACGATCTGCAGTGATTTTGGAGCCCTCCAAAAATAAAGTCTCTCACTGCTTCCATTGTTTTCCCATCTATTTGCCATGAAGTGATGGGACTGGATGCCATGATCTTAGTTTTTTGGATGTTGAGTTTTAAGCCAACTTTTTCACTCTCCTCTTTCACTTTCATCAAGAGGCTCAGCAATTCCTCTTACTTTCTGCCATAAGCGTGGTGTCCTCTGCATATGTGAGGTTATTATTGATATTTCTCCTGGAAATCTTGATACCAACTTGTGCTTCCTCCAACCCAGCGTTTCTCATGATGTACTCTGCATGTAAGTTAAATAAGCAGGGTGATAATATACAGCCTTGACACAGTCCTTTCCCAATTTGGAACCAGTCTGTTGTTCCACGTCCTGTTCAAACTGTTGCTTCTTGACCTGCATACAGAGTTCTCAGGAGGCAGGTCAGGTGGTCTGGTGTTCACATCTCTTTCAGAATTTTCCACAGTTTATTGTGGTCCACACAGTCAAAGGCTTTGGCATAGTCAATAAATCAGAAGTAGATGTTTTTCTGGAACTCTTTTGCGTTTTCAATGATCCAACGGATGTTGGCAGTTTGATCTCTGGTTCCTCTGCCTTTTCTAAATCCAGCTTGAACATCTGGAAGTTCTTGGTTCATGTATTGCTGAAGCCTGGCTTGGAGGATTTTGAGCATTACTTCACTAGCATGTGAGATGAGTGCAATTGTGTGGTAGTTTGAATATTCTTTGGCATTGCCTTTCTTTGTAATTTAGGTTTCTTTATACTAGTCAATGGATATTCTAAATAGGATTTTTGTTTGTTTCTGCTTAGTTAAAATGGGGACTAAGTTATTTCTTAATGAATAAGTTTTGCAGATAAATTCTTTTTAGCACGATATGGGAAAAGTATGCAGATTTTAGAATAAAATATAAGATGGAGCCCTGGTCCTGTTTTGCCACTTTAAGGCATGCAACTATTGTGAGAATGAATGTTCTCATCTGTACACGGGATTAATGATATTTATGACAGATTCATTGTGAGAGGTAGAGAGGACTGTTAGCCTAGTAGTGGGCACTAGTGGTCACTTAATAAAGAATGGTTATTTATCATCACCACCATCATCATCAAAGTTGTCTTATTCCACCAAAACATGAGGGTTTAAAAGAAAAATTAAGTAAAACAGTTTCTTAGTTGAAAATCAATTGGGTAGCACTGTTTGAAGACTCAACAAAGATGAGACTCAGGTGATCTGGGCAAAACCATCTTGAGCAAGTCATGGTATTGTTAAACCCTTCTTGTCAGCATCTGTGTTAAAGAAAGCATGGGATACTGATCTGTAAGGTACTTGGTAGCTTAGGTAGTTTACTTTCCTCACCACCCAACCAAGACTTCTCCTTCCCGGCTCTCTGTCTTACACAGACAGTGCTGTCTTGCAAATTCCTGCTCTTCAGTGAGCCTAAGTTGCCTTGTCTACAAAATGGATATAGACATATCTGCTTTCTGGACTGTTGCACCTTAAGAGCCTGGCATATAGCAGAACTTGCTTAAACTGTAAATGGCTTCCCTGGTGGCTCAGATGGTAAAGAATCCATCTGCAATGAAGGAGACACAGGTTTGATCTCTGGTTTGGGAAGATCCCCTGGAGAAGGAAATGGCAACCCACTTCAGGATTCTTGCCTTGAGAATCCTATGGACAGAGGAGCCTGGCGGGCTACAGTCTATGGAGTCGCAGAGTTGGACACGACTGAGTGACTAACACACACACAAACTGTAAGTGGCAGCTGACCACTCTATGGAGTCCACTCCGCCCTTCTCACAACCACAGTTTGCTAGGTTCTTCGCCATCCTGGCCATGCCCTCTGGGTGCTCTAGAAGCTGGCGCTGTCCTTCCTCCACTAGGCCTGGGGATCAAGCCTAGTCCTGCACACGTGTTCTCACAATGGGTCTATTCCTCCGTCTTCACCTGCCTTTAAGGGCGTGTAACCTTCATTACTGAAGCATCTCTCTTGACACTCTTTCTCAATTAGTTGTTGCCTCTGAAATCACGGGTTAGAGTCGTTTGCAGACCATATTTCATCTCCTGGCCTGGCCACGGAAGGCTCCAGTAAACCTGAGACAGGCAAAAGCCTGGGGTTAAATTGCCAGAACAGCCTTACTCTTGGAGAACAAAAAGGTGGAGGGATATTTAAAACTCCAAAATCCTCCTGTTATGCTGTAACTGCTTCATCTTCAGGATTCTGAATGCCAAGGACAGCTTGTTTGGCCTGCGTGAGTTGTGGCTGTTTTCTCGTCTCAGTCCAACCTACTCTGTGTATCACAGACTCGCGCTTCACAATATCTTTGCTGCTGACAGAAAAAAGCAGAAGTCAAACAACCCACACACTCAGAAAATACATCCTTGCAGGCTGCGTGGATAAAGACGATCAGTGGCACAAGGTATCTAGTGCCCTCTCACCCTTCTTTATCCACCTTCTGGGTGGGAGGGTACTCCGTCCGCTCTCACACACTCACTCAGTCTCTCTGATTCACTCTGACATAGTATCCTCATTGGAAACTGCTTTTCCTTACTCCTGACACATTCCTGCTGTATCAGAGCTATTCATAACAGGGCCTGCCAGAAGGTACTGAATCACCACCTGCTTAATATTTAAGAACAATATTACATACAGAACAGAATAATATACGTGCTGAGTAAAGGCCTTTGCTGATGTCTTGGGAATCGGGGAATGCCCCCGTCACCTCCACAGCTGTGCCTTGATACACTGTATGGATTACCAGGTTCTTTGGGGACTCTGCTAAGGGTGTCTCCACCTTTAGTTTCGTTACTCTAGGGCAGCTCTTGCAGTTTTTGCCCTGGGCTCTCTGCCATTCAAAGTACTGGATGTTATGCCACGTTCATTGGAAGACCTGTTAGCTTCCTGAGTGCCAGTATTCAGGATGAGGAGTCTACGGGAATATAAATGACAAAACAAAGAAACAATTAACATGGATGGTTTTACTTTTATGTGGGAATTGGCATTATAATTCTGGAAGATGTCAACATGTTAACATGTCTAGAAATTGCTGTCATGCTGACATTGACTATGAGTTAGTTATATGTACTTCAGAATAGATTCTTAACATAATGAGCACAATACATAGGAGTCAGTCTTCTTGAATAAGGCCTGCAGAATGACATAGTTTTTCATAGTTTGGCCAAGGCAAACCAAAGCAAACAAACGAACAAAATAAACCCCATTCTCTCATCTTCCCAAAGGCAAGCCACCTTTGTTGAGCCACCTCAGAAGAGCTTGGAATGTTCTTCATTATATCTCATAGTTATGTTAAAACAACCACAAAGCTTCTCAGACCTTTATTTCTGAGTTCAGTTCTACATTTACATCAGTGGTGTTTTTAAAAAAAAATGGGGAAAGGAGAAGTTTATCTGAGCTGTCAAATCAATCTTTATTTTTTAAACAACTGGTTAGATAGAAATATTGGTAGAGATAACTAAATAGTCTTGAGGTGGGTTTTTGAAGATTAACTAAAAGACCAGTCAGGGATTTCTTCACTAAATAAGTCACTCTAAGTCCATTCGTCCACTAACTCATTCTCCAAAATGTTATTGCTTATTCATTATTTGTGAGGATCTGTGTTCAATAATAGTAATTTGGAGTTAGTATTAATAATTAATCATATCTCAAGATGTACCTTGGACTTGTTGCTGAGGTCCTAGAGTATAATCAGTGATATAGGGCAGAAATGATTCTAACTATATCTACCACTCTGCATGTGTGTGCGCTCGGTTATGTCCAACTCTTTGCGACCCCTGGCTTTCCTGGTGGCTCAGCTGGTAAAGAATCCACCTGCAATGCAGGAGACCTGGGTTCCATCCCTGGGTTGGGAACATCCTCTGGAGAGGGGCATTGTAACCCGTCCAGTATTTTTGCCTGGAGAATCCCCATGGACAGAGGAGCCTGGCGGGCTATAGTCCATGAGGTTGCAAAGAGTCAAACACAACTGAGCAACTAAGCACAGCACAGAACTTTAGCCAGTGAGGCTCCTCTGTCCATGGAATTTTCTAGGCAAGAATACTGGACTGAACTGCCATTTCCTACTCCAGAGGATCTTCCTGATCTAGGGATTGAACCCGTATATCTTTTTATATGTTAAAATTAATTAATTAATTTTAATTGGAGGCTAATTACTTTGCAGTATTGTGGTGATTTCTGCCATATATTGACATGAATCCGCCATGGGTATACATGTGTCCCGCATCCTGAACCCCTCCCCCACTTCCCTCCCCATCCCATCCCTCTGGATCGTCCCAGTGCACCGGCTTTGAGTGCCCGGTTTCATGCATCAGACTTGGACTGGTGATCTATTTCACGTATGGTAATATACATATTTCAAAGCTATTCTCTCAAATCATCCCACTCTTGCCTTCTCCCAGAGTCCAAAAGTATGTTCTTTACATCTGTGTCTCTTTTGCTGTCTTGAATATAGGGTTGTCTTTACCATCTTTCTAAGTTCCATGAATATGTGTTAATATACTGTATTGGTATTTTTCTTTCTGACTTACTTCACTCTGTATAATAGGCTCCAGTTTCATCCACCTCATTAGAACTGATTCAAAGTATTCTTTTTAATGGCTGAGTAATACTCCATTGTGTATATGTACCACAGCTTTCTTATCCATTCATCTGCTGATGGACATCTAGGTTGCTTCCATGTCCTGGCTATTGTAAACAGTGCTGCGATGAACATTGGGGTACACATGTCTCTTTCAATTCTGGTTTCCTCGGTGTGTATGCCCAGCAGTGGGACTGCTGGGTCGTATGGCAGTTCTATTTCCAGTTTTTAAGGAATCTCCACTCTGTTCTCTATAGTGGCTGTTCTAGTTTGCAATCCCACCAACAGTGTAAGAGGGTTTCCTTTTCTCCATACCCTCTCCAGGATTTATTTGAACCCATGTATCTTGTGTCTCCTGTATTGGCAGGCAGATACTTTACCACCGCACCAAACTTCTATGAATGTCACCCATGCATGGATAAGCTGTTTATGGAAATAGACAAAAACAGGTTGCTGCCTCTGTCACTGAAGTCCCAAAATCACAAAAGGAATAGACCACAGATTGGATGGGATGTTAATGGCTTTAGTGGGCTGCAAACTTGTGTCTCCTTCAGTGGCAAACATCACCTTCATAACCTTCTCCATAGCTATTTGGCATTTTCAGTTCTGTCTTTGAGAACTTATCAAAAAGTGAGAAAAGGCGTCTCAAACTACTGAAAATTTGACTCTCATAGTCAGTACCCTATGGATTCTCAACACTTGCTGCATATTAGAATAACCTGGAGACCTTTAAGAAAACTCCCCTTCATGAGAAATGCTTGATTTAACTAGTCTGGGGTTGGGCCTGGTAATCTTTTTAACATGCACCCTAGTATTTGCCTTCATTTTCCCATATGAATTATTTTTCCCTAACACCAGGAAATGGGCACAAACTGTTTTTGCAACTGATGCAATACATTTGTAGCACTTATCTATGTTTGGTGAGGAAGAATAGAAATTAAGATAAAATCCCTAACCTCAAAAAGCTCACAGACTTTGGGCTGTCTGAAATGTATAATATGAATCTCACTTCTGGTGCTCATTATGCTGTCTGACCCTGGCCAAGCTGTTTGATCTTTTTCATCCTTGGAAATTAAACTACAAAAGGAAAAAGCTAATACATTCCACATAAGATGATTAAAAGTATTAAGTGAGAAAATGCTCAACAAAGAGTGACAAATATTATTGGATTATGTTCAACATCACTATTATAAATGGCAGATGTATAATTTATATAATTACATATAATATATGCAATTTATGTTCATATATATAATTATATGTATGCATACTCACGTGTACACTTAATATTTGTTACATAGGGAAACAACTATTCAAGAATACAAAAGATTTATTCAGAAAACAGGGGGCTTCCCTGTGGCTCAGATGTAAGGAATCTGCCTGCAATGCAGGAGACCCAGGTTTGATGCCTGGGTTAGAAAGATTCCCCAGAGAAGGAAATGGCAACCCACTCCAGTCTTCTTGCCTGGAGAATTCCATGGACAGAGGAGACTGGCAGGCTACACTGTTCAGAAAACAAAGGCAGCTTAATAATTTTAAGTCCAGTAAAAGAAATACAAGGCATTGGTGAGAACTGTTGGGGGAAATCGTGTTTACTTCTTTTGTTCCAAGAGAATTTAAACAATGCAGCACTAAATAGTTCTTCAGGGGTGAAGCCACGCGCTTATGTGCTGCTGCCACCTAGAGTCCAGATCTGACAACTGCAGTCTTGCTATGCCTTCCTTTCGTTGCCTGGTATTCAGGGTTGGAAACCGGCTTGGTACCTTGTTAATCATTTTGAAACAGACGTTAAATCACATTGGAGTGTATCTGTAGGAATTTGTTTCCCTTCCCTTTTCAAGTATGTAATAGTGAATACCTGCCGACCCAAGCAGAATGGGTTACCGGCTCCTTGCTGGTCAGGCGACGTGTCTGTCTTTAAGGTGTCAGGGCATATGTACAACATGAAATGGTGACTGTTTCCTCCTCGGTTTTGCATTTTAGCAAAGCATTGCTGATCTACAGGAAGAAGGAATGTTGTCCCCACTTGTCCTCTGTCACCATTCTTGTTGTTTCTGTGTTGTTGTTCAGGCACTAAGTTGTGTTCAACTCTTTGCGACCCCGTGGACTGTAGCACGCCGGGCTCCTCTGCACACTGTCTCCCAGGGTTTGCTCAAATTCACATGCAGTTATTTCTGTAGGAAAATGTGATTTAGTGAGTTTTGCATGTTGTGTGATCTGATGAGAATTTTTTTTTTCTTTCTTTTTTTTTTTTTTTTAATAGAAGGAGCTGGATCCTCCCATATCTCTGCATCACCTGGGTGATGCTGAGGCATTCTGCTCCCCTTCATCTCTTCTCCTTTTTTTTTCTTAAACAGGAGTGGTTTCAATATGATTTGGCTTCATGTGAAGAACCATATGATAGAGAGCAAGGTTTCTCAAATTTGACGCAATTAACATAGTGGACCAGACAGTTCCTTATTGTGGGGGGCTGTCCTATGCGTTGTGCAGCTGCTGCTGCCAAGTCACGTCTGTAGGAGGAGGTTTAGAAGCGGCTGTGGCCTCTGTCCCCTAGATGCCAGTGCAACTCCCCCTCCTAGTGGAGAAAACCAAAAATGTCTCCAGAAATTACCAAATGTCCCTGGGTTAAGAAACAAATGCGAAACCATATTATGGTAATTACTTACAAATAGGTGATTTTTATGCTTCTTAGTTTTTAAAGTATTTTTTAAACTGGAGTACAACTGCTTTACAATGCTATGCTAGTTTCTGTTATACAATAAAATGAATCATACACACACACACAAACACACACTATCCCCTCCTTCTTGGACTTCTTTTCCACTCCCTCCATCCCACCTGTCAAGGTCATCACAGAGCACCGAACTGAGCTTCCTGTGCTTTAAAGTGGGTTCCCACTAGCTATCTATTTTATGATAACTTATATATGTCAATCCTGATCTCCCAATCTGTCGCTCCCCCACCCCCCACCGCCCCACACACATGTCCATTCTCTGCGTCTGTGTCTCTACTCACGTCCTGGCAATAGGCTCATCTGTACCATTTTTCTAGATTTGACATGTATGCCTTAATGTACAGTATTTGCTCTTTCTGACTCCACTCTGACAAACTCCAGGTTCATCCATATCTCTACAAATGACCCAATTTCATTAAGTCTAGTGTTTGCCCTAGTTGAAGACAGATTATATGATGCCTGGTGAATTGTCAGCAAATTCAACCCATCTATTCATTGACTTTTTTCATTCAATCATATATTCAAGAGAGGCAGTATCATATATTAATAAGTGGTCTGAATTTGAATCCCAGTTCTGCTACTTTCTAAATTTTGTGATTAAATAACTTAACATCTCTAGGTTTAATTTTCTTCTACTCTAAATTGAAGACAGTAGCTATACCTAGTTCAAGAAATTAGTATGAAAATAAATGAGATGTCACATTTAAATTCCTTAGCACAGTGTCTGCTAATTAGTAAGTACTCAATAATTATATGTTATTGTTTAATAGATGTTTTTAGTTAGTGCTCTGTGCTGGGGATCATGCCAGTCACTAGAGAGGTAATGCTAGTTGACCTGTTTTTCCAAAATCGATTAAAGTTGTGATGGAGAAAGAAGTTAAATAAAGCTTTACATAACTATTTTGACTACGATTGTGATAGATGAAGAAGAGGAACGTGAACCTATTAGATGTCATGTTATCAGGAATGATGCTAACATGACAGATGTTAGAAAATCATCAATAATCAATAGTCAATAATCAATAATAATCAATAATCAATAGTCAGTAATCAATCAGCTGCAGTAGAGAAAAACCCTACTTCCTGAGGCCATATGATCACCCCCCAGACTAGAAAATCATCCCACTTTATATGGGGTTGGCCAAAAAGCTCATTGGGTTTTTCTGCATACTGGCATGGAAAAACCTGAATGAACTTTTTGGCCAACCCATTACACCCAGTTGCATACTGAGTTATAAACTAAGCGACAGTTTAGAGTGAAGGTTGATTATAACACATTACTTATAATGAAGTGTTTTTCTAACTTGGCGTAATATAAAAGCATGGACCACAGAACCTCTCCCGGAAGTTGCTCTAAAGGAGTGAAATATTTGGCAAGGCAGTTTGCCTCCTGTCTCTCACTTTTTTCCTCTGTCAATGGGGAACGTATAGCATCCGCATTTTGCCTGGCTTGCATCATATCAGAGAGGAAGACAGTTCCCATCTGTGCATCTGTGGTGTATTCTGGAAGAGGATAACATGAGTCCTGGTGGGGAGGGGTGTAGGGGGGAGGCAAGTTGAGAATAAGGTAACTGGGACACGAAGAGAACTCTTCTAGCAGGCGCACCCCTCCAGCCCAGGCAACCATCTTCAACTTGGACCATGCAATAGCTTCCAAACTGGCCTACTTCATCTACTCTGTCTTCCTTTTATGTAGTCATCACAGGGCAGCTACAGTGAGCTTGTAAAAAATGCGAACATATTATCCCACCTCCCATTCAGAGTTTGTAAAATCCTCCCTTTCTCTTCAGCTCAGTCCAAGCCTCAGTCAGTTCAGCTCCTTCCTAAATACTGTAAAAATCTCTTACCCAATCTCTTTTACTCCAAGACTTGACTTTTCTCTGGATCTGCTGGAGGTCTTCAGGTGAGAGAAATCTTGTCATGCCAGCTGCTTTAAACCCATCAGTCAGTCAGTCAGTTCAGTCCCTCAGTCCTGTCCGACTCTTTGCAACCCCATGAATCGCAGCATGCCAGGCCTCCCTGTCCATCACCAACTCCTGGAGTTCACTTAGACTCATGTCCATCAAGTCGGTGATGCCATCCAGCCATCTCATCCTCTGTCGTCCCCTTCTCCTCCTGCCCCTAGTCCCTCCCAGCATCAGGGTCTTTTCCAATGAGTCAACTCTTCGCATGAGGTGGCCAAAGTATTGGAGTTTCAGTTTCAGTATCAGTCCTTCCAGTGAACACCCAGGACTGATCTCCTTTAGGATGGACTGGTTGGATCTCCTTGCAGTCCAAGGGACTCTCAAGAGTTTTCTCCAACACCACAATTCAAAAGTATCAATTCTTCGGCGCTTGGCTTTGACTCTCACATCCATACGTGACCACTGGAAAAACCATAGCCTTGACCAGATGGACCTTTGTTGGCAAAGTAATGTCTCTGCTTCTGAATATGCTATCTAGGTTGGTCATAGCTTTTCTTCCAAGGAGTAAGCATCATTTAATTACATGGCTGCAGTCACCATCTGCAGTGATTGTGGAGCCCAAAAAAATAAAGTCTGACACTGTTTCCACTGTTTCCCCATTTATTTCCAATGAAGTTATGGGACCAGATGCCATGATCTTAGTTTTCTGAATGTTGAGCTTTAAGCCAACTTTTTCACTCTCCTCTTTCACTTTCATCAAGAGGCTCTTTAGTTCCTCTTCACTTTCTGCCATAAGGGTGGTGTCATCTGCATATCTGAGGTTATTGATATTTCTCCCGGCAATCTTGATTCCAGCTTGTGCTTCTTCCAGCCCAGCGTTTCTCATGATGTACTCTGCCTAGAAGTTAAATAAGCAGGGTGACAATATACAGCCTTGACATACTCCTTTTCCTATTTGGAACCAGTCTGTTTTCCCATGTCCAGTTCTAACTGTTGCTTCCTGACCTGCATACAAATTTCTCAAGAGGCAGGTCAAGTGGTCTGGTATTCCCATCTCTTTCAGAATTTTCCACAGTTTATTGTGATCCATACAGTCAAAGGCTTTGGCACAGTCAATAAAGCAGAAATAGATGTTTTTCTGGAACTCTCTTGCTTTTTCCATGATCCAGCGGATGTTGGCAATTTGATCTCTGGTTCTTCTGCCTTTTCTAAAACCAGCTTGAACATCTAGAAGTTCATGGTTCACATATTGCTGAAGCCTGGCTTGGAGTATTTTGAGCATTACTTTACTAGCGTGTGTGATGCATGAAATTGTGTGGTAGTTTGAGCATTCTTTGGCATTGCCTTTCTTTGGGATTGGAATGAAAACTGACCTTTTCCAGTCCTGTGGCCACTGCTGACTTTTCCAAATTTGCTGGCATATTGAGTGCAGCTCTTTCACAGCATCATCTTTTGGGATTTGAAATAGCTCAACTGGAATTCCATCACCTCCACTAGCTTTGTTCGTAGTGATGCTTTCTAAGGCCCACTTGACTTCACATTCCAGGATGTCTGGCTCTAGGTGAGTGATCACACCATAGTGATTATCTGGGTCTTGAAGATCTTTTTTGTACAGTTCTTCTGTGTATTCTTGCCACCTCTTCTTAATATCTTCTGCTTCTGTTAGGTCCATGCCATTTCTGTCCTTTATCAAACCCATGTTTGCATGAAATATTCCCTTGGTATCTCTAATTTTCTTGAAGAGATCCCTAGTCTTTCCCATTCTGTTGTTTTCCTCTATTTCTTTGCATTGATCGCTGAGGAAGGCTTTCTTATCTCTCCTTGCTATTCTTTGGAACTCTGCATTCAGATGCTTATATCTTTCCTTTTCTCCTTTGCTTTTCACTTCTCTTCTTTTCACAGCTATTTCTAAGTCCTCCCCAGACAGCCATTTTGCTTTTTTGCATTTCTTTTCCATGGGGATGGTCTTGGTCCCTGTCTCCTGTACAATGTCACGAACCTCCATCCATAGTTTATCAGGCACTCTATCTATCAGATCTAGGCCCTTAAATCTATTTCGCACTCCACTGTGTAATCATAAGGGATTTGATTTAGGTCATACTGAATGGTCTAATGGTTTTCTGTACTTTCTTCAATTTTTCTAAATTTGGCAATAAGGAGTTCATGATCTGAGCCATAGTCAGCTCCCGGTCTTGTTTTTGCTGACTGTATAGAGCTTCTCCATCTTTGGCTACAAAGAATATAATAAATCTGATTTCGGTGTTGACCATCTGGTGATGTCGATGTGTAGAGTCTTCTCTTGTGTTGTTGGAAGAGGGTTTTGCTATGACCAGTGCATTCTCTTGGCAAAACTCTATTAGCCTTTGCCCTGCTTCATTCCATCTCCAAGGCCAAATTTGCCTGTTACTCCAGGTGTTAAACGCATCAGTGATCCACTTTCTCCCATGTGCATATAATTCAAGGTCATGTTACACTTGGTCACTCTACCTCACTATCTGCATCTCCTAACAGTCTCCCCCTGATCCCTCTCACATTTTAGCCATGATAACAGTGAACTGGCTTCCCTGGTGACTTAGTGATAAAGAACCCATTTGCCAATGCTGGGTGGGCTTCCCTTGTGGCTCAGCTGGTAAAGAATCTGCCTGCCGTACAGGAGACCTGGGTTCAATCCCTGGGTTGGGAAGATCCCCTGGAGAAGAAAAAGGCTACCCACTCCAGTATTCTGGCCTGGAGAATTCCCTGGACTGTATAGTCCATGGGATCACAAAGAATTGGATATACAAATGCTAGAGATGTGATTTGATCCCTGGTTCGATAAGATCCCTTGAAGGAGAAAATGGCACCATGCTCCAGGATTCTTGCCAGGGAAATCCGATGGACAGGAACCTGGTGGGCTACAGTCCATGATGTTGCAAAGAGTCAGACAGAATTTATGGACTAACAACAGTGAACTACTCAGTGTCATGTTCAGACTGTGCTGCTTTATATTTCTGTCCCTTTGCACATGCTTTTCCCTTAGCCTGCAATGCTCTTCTGCCCCTTCTTTATCCAGCAAAATTCCACTTTTCTTCAAGACTCAGATCATTTCCTGCAACAAATATTTGCAAGAACTCTTGCCCCTCAAGACTAGGCTGAAAGTATGTATCTCCAATATGCTTTCATAACATCCTCTGCAAACCTTTATCAGAACAAGCCTGACAAAGGGATGTGGGTGATGATTAAAATTAAGTTAAATTAAAAAATCAAATGGACTCAACATGAAAAGAAAAGAAAGATAGGTCAGACAAGATTAAATTCCCTTCCTGAACAGCTCTTAGGATATGGGAGAGACAGGGAAGAAAGGGAAGTAGGTTTGAGAGTTAAGAATTAATAGATGGTGAAGGTGCTGAGGCTGGTTAATGGAGTTTTATGAAATTGTACAAAGAGCTTGTAAAGGTATAGCAGGCACGGAGAGTTCTCTAAATGGAGAACTAGGCAAAGAGGGTAGAGGAGGGCATTAGGTAAAGATGTCACACTTCAAAGACCACTGCCAAAGATAGTCCATCTCAACTTGTAGGTCTCAGGGCTGAGGTCTTAAGGCCCTCAGACAGTCATGCTTTTAATAACTACTTAGCGGGCAAAATATGAGGCATCCATTTCTGAAGGCCACTGACATACCTTTAACATTAGTTACAAAATTCTTGCTTTTGATCTTGCTTTGGAAGAAGGTGGTTAGATGCTAGGGAGGCATAGATCACAAAATGACAGAAAAGAACTCTGCTGCTGCTGCTGCTGCTGCTAAGTCGCTGCAGTCATGTCCGACTCTGTGCGACCCCATAGACGTCAGCCCACCAGGCTCCCCCGTCCCTGGGATTCTCCAGGCAAGAACACTGGAGTGGGTTGCCATTTCCTTCTCCAGTGCATGAAAGTGAAAAGTGAAAGTGAAGTTGCTCAGTCAGGTCTGACTCTTAGTGACCCCATGGACCGCAGCCTATCAGGCTCCTCCGTCCATGGGATTTTCCAGGGAAGAGTACTGGAGTGGGGTGCCATTGCCTTCTCCGGAAAAGAACTCTGAGTGGCCTTAAAAGATATTAGAACAAACCAAAGAGGGCATTTAAGACAGAAGATAGAGCAGAATCAGAGCGAGTTGTATCATTGCTATCATCCCTTAGACCTAAACTGCAGATAAGGGAATGGCTTCAAGCTGTCTACAGTGGTGACATTTTTGTTAACAAATTAAAGTCAGAGTCTGTATCTGAGGCCCTTATGTTAACACATACATTACTGGAGAAGAAAATGACAACCCACTCCAGTATTCTTGCTTGGAAAGTCCCATGGACAGAGGAGCTTGGTGGGCTACAATTTGTGGAGTCGCAAAAGAGTCAGACAGGACTTAGCAACTGAATAACATTACTGGAGGTGTGGGTGAATTTGAAACAAAGCATTGGGAAGGATAGACTAGTCACTGAGAAACAGGTATAACTGCTCCTTCAACATCATAATTTAACTTGGAATAAAAGGACACAGGAAAGGGTTTAATCAGAAAAATCATGGTTCCTCATTGACATGCAGAGAGAGGTAAAGCTGTGCAGGTAAGTTCTTGAGGTATGGGAAGATACTTGTATTGGGTTGACCAAAAAAGTTCGCTTGGGTTTTCTTCATAAGATGATACAGAAAAACCCGAATGAATATTTTGGTCAACCCAATACAACAGGAACATGTCATCACATGGCCACGGGTTGTTGAGGAGAGAGAAGGAAGTAGCCAAGGCATCCACATGGCTGAGGAATTGTTCTGTGGGTTCTGTGATGAGAAAATTCACATTATTTAAGAGCGATGGACTAAACTAGATGAAAAGTATTCCATTGTGTCAGCCAGGCCCTAGTTAGACAAACAATCTCTCTCTAACAATAGTTGAAGAAAAAAAAGACACGGTAATGGATGTATATATATATTCATATCAGATGGGATAAATGTGTTAAAATCATTGCTCTACCTTTTATTGCTGTAACACACGTGTACACACATTTCTCGTACGCATACATGCATGTATGAAAGACTTTTCAAAATCATGAGAAAATTATAGAACTGAGAGAAGAGAGATATAAAATTATGGAAATGTGCAAAGAAAGATGGACTGGTGAAAAATGTCATGTAAACTGTAAGAGAAAAAGAGACACCTGAATTCTCGAAGGCAAATGAATTTGAGGGCAAAGAAAACATGCATGCTTTGGAAGTTCTTGTCTGAAAATGATGAATTTGAGCAGTGTCAGGTAATCCTTTCCTAGGGTATTAGTTATGTGTGACTTTTATCAGGAGAGTTTGCATCATTCTCCCTATGGGGATCTTGGGGTGGCCCTAGGGAACAGTAGGCTCATTTATAAGTTAACATGTGACCAGTCCCTGAAGCAAGGATGGTAGACCCAGTCAGTGATGAATTGATTAATTGTTCTGCACTTGGTCTTTAGGAAGACTGAATAATTTGGAAGTGAGCTCTAACTTTCACCTCCTCCTATTGGAAAATGAAGACTGAAAATAGAATATTCAGTAAAGAGAGATTTTTGAGTTCAGAATAACACAGTCTATTTAAAACACGTAGCAAGGAGTGTAACTGCATGGAAGGGAAAGACAAAGGGTTTTTAAAATACCGTATTCACAGGGAGCTCAGCTTGGTGCTATGTGATGACCTAGAGGGGTGGAATAGGGGGGTGCATGCGAGGCTCAAGAGGGAGGAGATTATATATATATATATATATATATATATATATATATATATACACACACACATACACACCTATGTCTGATTCATGATGTTGTACAACAGAAACTAACACTGTAAAGCAATTGCAATCCAATAAAAAAGAAAAGGAAAGGTAAAAAGGAGCCCACCAGTCTCCTCTGTCCATGGGATTTCCAGGCAAGAATACGGGAGTGGGGTGCCATTTCCTTCTCCAGGGGATCTTCCTAATCCAGGGATTGAACCCGGGTCTCTTCAGCTCCTGTATTGCGAGGCGGGTTCTTTCCCACTGAATCACCCGGGAAGTCCCTATATATTGATGAGATCGGTGTGTATTTTTCTTCTCTGCTCTTGAATAGTTTAAACAGCATGAAAAACTGAAAGGAAGAGCAATGCCTCTGTGTCTCTGTGCCTCAGAGAAGATTTTGGAGATAGTGAGGGTCACAGGCAAGGAAAAGTGAAAGTTGCTCGGTCGTGTTCAACTCTTTTGCCACCCGATGGACTGTACAGTCCATGGAATTCTCCAGGCCAGAATACTGGAGTGCGTAGCCTTTCGCTTCTCCAGCGATTTTCTCAACCCAGGGATCAAACCTAGGTCTCCCACATCACAAGCAGATTCTTTACCAGCTGAGCCACCAGGGAAGCCCAAGAATACTGGAGAGGGTAGCCTATTCCTTCTCCAGGAGATCTTCCTGACCCAGGAATTGGACCGGCATCTCCTGCGTTGTAGGCAGATTCTTTACCAACTGAGCTATCAGGGAAGCCCACAGGCAAGGCAGTGATTGGCATCTTATCAGAGTGGAGGGAGAAGCAGGAAGGATCAGGGATCATGGAGAGAAGAGAGAAAGCTTCTGGAAGAGAAATGCTAAGGCTTATACACGTAGACTTATAATAGTTCAAGAGTCAGCAGGAACAGGATAGGATAAAACAAACGATAGGGAAACAATGTGAATGTCAGAGCTTTTCCTTCCTGAGTTCACGTCACCATCTTATCTGAGGATATTATGATGTTGTTTAATGTTGGGAGAAATCCAAATATGAATAATATGAAAATAATTTTTAATGGAACGTTGGAGAATCAAATGAAATGGTGGTGCAAAAGATTTTGCAAGTGGAAAAGTCCTAATGAAATGTTAGTAAACATTTGCAATTAGGTAGCCAGGTTGGACCCCAACTCTGAATCGTCTTCCATTACCTAGTACTCCTGAAGTATGTCAAAAGGGAAAAAAAAACCACAATTAAATGTGCAGTAATTTCAGGTAAAACTGCATCTGTTTATAGTGAAGTATATGAGCCTGTCAGCGAGTTTGCAAGAGTATAAACGTTTCATAGCATTAAAATAACGTGTGGATATTTTTCCTATGTTGGTGTTCTAGAAATTCTATGTTTCCCTTTTTGTTTTTGTTTCCTAAGTAGCAGAACTGAGGGTTTTAAATGAAATTTTAATTTTTTTGAAGAAACACACACACACACATATATATAGATAATAAAAGGGTGCTGAGTTATGACAGAAAACAGCAAAACTGCCCCATCCCTCTTCAGCCTTTCCACTCTTTTCTTCCCCTGAGTTCTCCCTATGGGCAACTAGCTTCACCTCTGAAAGCTATTTCTTCTTTTCATTTGTCTCCAAATTTCTAAACTATGTAATTAAACTGTTCTTTCTCAGTTTTTAAATGTTAGACATTTTCTGTGGTCTACCCATAAACACCAAGGTAGCAAGAGTGGGAAGATGGCGATTTAGCAATTTTATGCTCCCTTTTCACTTTCATGCATTGGAGAAGGAAATGGCAACCCACTCCAGTTTTCTTGCCTGGAGAATCCCAGGGATGGCGGAGCCTGGTGGGCTGCCATCTATGGGGTCGCACAGAGTCAGACACGACTGAAGTGACTTAGCAGCAGCAACATGCTCCCCTTAACCCCACTTCACACATCTTCCTTTCCTCCTATTTGCTGAGATGATACCACACTGATGGTCAAATCAGTACTGTATTCGGTATTTGCTTTATTACTGTTACATAAATACTCTAGTGTCATGATTACTTTTCCTTTTTTTAACCATTTTTATTTTGCTTGAAGTTGATAATCTCTTTTTTTTTTGGCCAAAGTATAATTAAAAACCCCTATCAGATCCCTTGAGAGGACCGGGAAGCCCATTACCATGATAATGTCACAGGCAGACACACCAGTTCATCTATTGGTTTCATTTCTGGCCCCTCCATGTATATCCTCCCACTGCAGGTCAGCCTCACAGCATCATCTGAGACATTTTAAAAACTTGTTTTGGTGTTGGGTTTCCTGTTTCCTGCATCACACATCTTCTGAGGATTACTCTCTTGTTTTCTTAGCATACATCCTAAGAAATATGTAATCATTCATTCATCCAGCGTATATTTAATCAACATATACTCTGAAACCTGCAGTGTTCTGGGCCTTGAGAATATATCAGAGAACAAAGCAGAGGATCCCTGGCTTCCTTGAGGACCTTATATTCCTGTGAGTGTGTGCTTGCATGTGTGTGCATGTGCGTGTGTGTGTGTGTGTGTGTGTGTGTAGGGTCACCAGATCAATTACAGGATGCTCAGTTTCATTTGAATTTCCGATAAACCACAATACCTTTTAGTATGAATATGTGCTAAACATTGCAGGGGACATACTTAGATTGAGAGGTTGCTCTTTTGAAATTCAGATTTAACTGGGTGTCCTGTTTTTTTATATTCTAGCAATCCTAGTTGAGATGGGTCCAATAAACATAATAAATATGTAAGTCCTAGAGCTTATTTCCTGCTGGGGCAGGAAAGGAAAACTAGGGCAAGGTAAGGCAAGCCGGGAGTGCTGAGAGTAGAGACTGCAGGAGTTTTTATTTTTATTTGGACTTTTTTGATTTTTCAGTATCTTGGCCCAATTTATTTATTTATTTTTTACTTTGGCCTTGTGCCATGTGGGATCTTTGTCCCCTGATCCAACCTGCATCCCTCTGGAGTGAAAGCACAGTCTTCAGCACCAAAAGCATTTTGTATTGAGGTATAGCCAACAATATTGGGATATTTAAGGTGAATAGCAAAGGGACTCAGCCATATGTATACATGTACCCATTCTCCCCGAAACTCCCCTCCCCTCCAGGCTACCACATAACATTGAGCAGAGTTCCCTGTGCTATGCAGTATGACCTCATTGGTTATCCATTTTAAATACAGCAGTGTGTTCATGTCAATCCCAAACTCCCCAATTATCCCTTTCCCTTGAGAGTAATTCGCTTCCCTGGTGGCTCAGATGGTAAGGAATCTGCCTGCAATGCAGGGGACCCAGGTTCAATCCCTGGTTTGGGAACATCCCCTGGAGAAGGAAATGGCAACCCACTCCAGGATTGTTGTCTGAGAAATCCCATGGACAGAGGAACCTGGTGAGGTAGTCTGTGGGATCACAAAGAGCTGGACACGACTGAGCAACTAACACTTTCACTTTCAGTGCTTTTCACTGAGTATTAGGGTAGGCTCATTGAGCAGATGAGAGATTAGCAAGGTCATAGAGATGCAGAGCTAGCCCTCCAGTCATCTAGTGAGAGTGTCTGTTAGACAGGAGGAACACTAAGTCAAGAGCGTGTCTGGAGAGGCCTGGAGTGTCTGAGAAATGCAAGGAGGCCAGATGGTTGCCTCATAGCGTCTGAAGGGCCCAGTGGTAGCACATGAAGTCGGAGCAGTAACAGGAGTCCAGGTCACGCAGGAACTGGGAGGCATTTGAAGGACTCTCTAGTGTGTTCCCAGTGAAATGGAGAGCCGCGCAGGGTTCTGAGTGGAGGTGTGGCCTGAGCTGACTTCTGTTTGAATAAGATCCTTCTAATTTCTCTGCTGAGAATGTACCAACAAGGCAGAACAGAAGCAGGAAGAGCAGTTGGAAGGTTATTGCAGAGATCCAGATGAGACGAAGGAGACTTGGGATGAGGGAGGTGGCAGCGGCGATGCTGGAAACAGATTGGATTCAGATTCAGGATGGATTTTTCCTTTCACATTTTATTGTGAAAAAATTTTGAAGCAACACCGAGAAGTCTATACCCATCGAACTACCATCTGGTTCTACAGTGAACACTTTGCTGGATTGGCTTTATCGTCTATCTGTCCATCTCTCCATCCTGTGCCTGAGTCATCCCCTAGTCCTTTCTGATTCAGTTCCTACAAAAATGAACCTGCAGTCCCCTGCTGTGATGATGTGGTCATTGGTACCAGGGGAATAGTCATAGCATAGCACATCTCGCGTGGGATGCAGTAAATCTGGGATCAGTTCAGTTCAGTCCTTCAGTCATGTCTGACTCTTTGCAACCCCATGAATGGCAGCATGCCAGGCCTCCCTGTCCATCATCAATGCCCGGAGTTTACTCAAACTCATGTCCATCGAGTCGGTGATGCCATCCAACCATCTCATCCTCAGTCATCCCCTTCTCCTCCCACCTTCAATCTTGCCCAGCATCAGGGTCTTTTCAAATGAGTCAGTTCTTCGCATCAGGTGGCCAAAGTATTGGAGTTTCAGCTTCAGCATCAGTCTTTCCAATGAATACTCAGAACTGATTTCATTTAGGATGGAATGGTTGGATCTCCTTGCTGTCCAAGGGACTGTCAGGAGTCTTCTCCAATACCACAGTTCAAAAGCATCAATTCTTAAATGATCCTTACACTGATTTTCAGCCGATTCTCCCCTTTCTTTTAGCTACATTTCTCTCCTCACCTGATGGAAGTACCTGATGATTTTAAAACCTGAGTTTCCTATAGTTTCAAGGCATGATCTGACTTGCTTCTTTTTGTCAGCTGTCATTTTGGGTTTTTAGTTTCAGCTCTCTCCACCTTTAGTCAGTTATGATTCACTTACCTTTTTTCCATCTTCTAAAACTGTCTTTGACCTTTCTTGTCTTCTATTACATCCTCTCAATGTCCTTTGCCCTGGTGGCTTCAAAACATTTTTATGCCTTGCCTTTCATTTCAATGGGGCTTTTAGAGAAAGGAGACTTGTGTTTTCAAGTATTTTGTCGACATAAAAGATCTGAATGTATTTAGTAATACTTTGTTTTCTGTTTTAATGGATCTACCAAAATACTAAAGATACATTAAAACCAGTGGTAAAGTAGTAATTTTTCCAGCATCTAGATTCCAGACACTGTTGTTCCTTTTCAGGACCTGGAGGACACCAGGCTGGAAACCAGTGCTGTACATCATTGTCAGCAAATGTTAACCTTTGGCTCTCCCAGGACTGGTTCTAGTCTGTTGGCTTTTGGTAAAGGTGTTTAGAAGAGAGAATGGGAGTTCAGACTGAGTCAAACATGACCTCGTTTGGTTAATGGAAGGGGTGAGTTTTCATTGCCTCTTGGAGCCCACGTCTCCTTCCTGAATAGCTGTTGCATCCTTCGGGTGGATGAAGCCTAGTTTCAGTTGGAGACATCCCAGCCACAAATCCTCCCTCTAGACGACTGTGCATTTCCAGCGCCAGCATTTTCCAGTTCGTTGCTTTCACTGTGCTGAGTGTTCTATTAAATATTTATCATAACTTTGCCTTCCATGTCTGAAATGGTGCCACAGACTGGTAATTAGATTGCAGCTAAGGATTCTCAATTTCATTCGGTGCAGAAGTGGGAAAATGGAGACCTTACATGATGAGGAGATGAGACCTGACAGGCAATTGGCAGTCAGTGCTCCTACACATATTTCCAGACAGACGCAGAGGGAACTTTTTGCCAGTCGATCATTACACTCATCTGCTAGTTGCTCTTCTCATGTTTGCTTCTAGAAAGAAGTTACTGAGAGTCATTTGTCCATATTGAGTCTGAGGATTAAACTTTTTACCCCTCCAGAAGGAAATCACAGAAGTAGGCCAGGGATTTTTTTTCTGGTCAGCCTTAAGAGCCAGAGGGTTTCAGATTCAAGGCCCTGTTCATGCTGGATGATTGGTTCTTACCATTTAGGATACTGCAACAGTTCACCCTTCAAATAAGGGTTTGAGGATTATATTCCCCCTGATATGTTATTACCAAAGACAAAAAAAATCGCAAAACTGGGAATCAGAAGACTAGGTCTGTGCTCTTGCTGTGTACCCATGAGCTACCCACCTAACCTCTCTGAAAGTGAGAGTGTTAGTCTCTCAGTTGTGTCTGACTTTTTGTGACCCCATAGTCTGTCCATGGACTTCTCCAGGCAAGAATACTGGAGTGGGTTGCCATTCCTGTCTCCAGGGGATCTTCCTGACTCGCGGATCAAACCTGGGTCTCTTGCATTGCAGGGAGATTTTTTTTACCATCTGAGCTACCAGAGGAGAACCTTTCTCCATTTGTGCAATGGAAACAGTAATATTAACCTCTCAAACCACTGGGGCAGGTGTGATAACAAAATGAAATGGTTTAATTGAAAGTATTTTGCAAGCTGTCAGAGGTTTCTGCTCTGCAGTTTCCTTTCAGAGTATGGGGCCCAGAACAAAGCCCTAAGTGTACAGTGTACCTAAGTTTCAGTATTTTTGTATGGGTTAAACATCAGGTTCAACTTGAAATAAATTCTTCCAAGCATGTATTAAGTTCCTTATTCTGTTCTGGGTCTTGATATGATCATGAATGGAGACATTATAAAATGGCAACAGCTATTCCTAAAGAAAAGAGGTATTGTCCAAGGGAAGAGTCTAGATAAGACCCCAGACAATCATGACTCCTGGTGAAGCAACTTTAGGGGGTATAGTTTAGTGGTAATGAGTATTGCCTTTGAGGTAAGAGAAAGCCAAGTTCAAATCTAAACTTTGTCACTTTCTAGCTAAGTGACTTTGAGCAATTCACATGACTTTTCTGAGCTATCATTTTCTCATTTGTAAATATCAATAATAATACAAGATGCTTAGGGTAGCTCCAAGAACTAACTGAAATAAAATCCATAAGAAGTTTATCATCATCATCATCACTATTATAGTACTATTCTTTTGATAATAATTATAATAATAGCAGGTTGCTATTCAGTGTCACGCCCCAGGCAATGTGGCTACATGCTTACACATATTAATATCTTCATACAAAACACTCTAAATTATAATCATTTCACAGATAAGAAACTGAAGCACAGAGAGATTAAATAATGTCTTAGGGTTGTACAGCTAGTTAGTGGTATCCATACCTAGGCAGTCTGGTAAAGATGAAACAGAGCTTCTGCTCTGGTGACTGTTGTTCAGATCTCAAGTGTTATCTAAGAAAACAGCATAATAAACCAAAGGACGATTAGGTAGATAAAAATGAGACGACAAACATGACAAATGCTTTGTAAACAATAAAGAGATAATTCCAGAAGCTTATTGATTGGGTAGTATTTAACCATTTCTAATTTCAAATAGCCAGAGAAGTTGAGATGAACCCCCAACCTTTGACAAAAAGGAGGCTTCACATGTCACCTGTGGTTAAGAAAGCCTCTGTTGCCCTATTCCTAGGTCACGTCGTCACTTATCTTGAAGATGGAGGTTTTGACCTTTCGTCATGACCCACTAGGGATTGCACACCTGCCATTTCACTCCTCCAGGTGTCAGCGTACCTTAGGCAGAGCACTGAATTCCCAGTTGTCCAATTTTCACCATATGCCATTTCAGTAGAATATTCGATGAAGACAGAGTCTGTTGTACTATAAATTAATTTAACACTCTTTCTCTGGAGAGCAAATGACTGCATTCTAAAAACAATATTTTCACTCAGGTTATGATGGCTTGTAAAAACACACCATGAACAGGGTTGACAAGGACGTTTAGGAAGCATATAACGTCCCACGAAGCCAAACTGATCTAAATTTAGGAGGATTGTCTCCTCTCCTCAGTCAGCATCAGAGATGGTTGCCTCTTAAAAGGATGGCTCAGATGGAGAGCAGTTCACAGACTGGGCAGAAATACGAGCCTCTCTGGTCACTTGATTAGGAAGGGCTTAATGAGAGTGACCTCAAACAAGTAAGCACTGAAAGAGAAAGAGGAGGGGGTGAAAATTTTATCAAGCAGTTTGTTACTGTAGTGAAAAATACTTTTAAAATATGCATTTCCAGTGTTATCAGAACTTGTTAAGGGAGGTAATGAAGAGAATCACATGCTTCTGGATTCATTCAGGACACTTCCTTCTTCTCTCCATCTTTCCCTTTCTGCTTTCTCTCCTCTTCATTGCTCTATTGACTCTCAGCACAATATCCCCTTTTCAAATATGATCCCAACTAGGGCCTACTGTATAGCATATGGAGCTCTCCTTAATGTTATGTGGCAGCCTGGATGGGAGGGAAGTTTGGGGGAGAATGGATACATGAATATGTATAGCTGAGTCACTTTGCTGTCCACCCAAAACTGTCACAGCATGGTTAATCATCTATGGATTGTTGTTCAGTCGCTCAGTTGTGTCCAGCTCTTTGCGACCCCGTGGACTGCAGCACGCCAAGCTTCCCTGTCCTTCACTGTCTCTGGAGTTTCCTCAAATTCATGCCCACTGAGTCAGTGATGCCACCAACCATCTCTATGCATGCATGCTAAAGTTTCTTCTGTCATGTCCAACTCTGTGAAACCCAGTGGACAGTAGCCCATAAGGATCCTCTGTCCATGGGATTCTCCAGGCAAGAATACTGGAGTGGTTTCTCCAGATCTCCAGGGATCTTCCCGACCCAGGGTTCAAACCCATGTCTCTTGTGTCTCCTGCGTTGGCAGGCAGGTTCTTTATCACTAACACTACCTAGGAAGCCCAACCATCTCTATATTCCAGTATAAAATAAAAAGTTTAAATAATAATAGCAACTAAGAATTTGGGAAAAATAAAAGGGTTAATGAATATGTAAAAAAAAAAATATGATCCCTGTTAAAGCTTCATACTCTTACCCCCAATCTGTCTCTCTCAAAGGAATTCTCTAAGCAATATTTGATGTGGATTATCATTCACAACCTGTTTTTTGACTCTTTCTGTTAAAGACAAAGCATTTTGTCTTTTCTTATCTTTCTGTGAATAACTCATGTCTTTTACATATTACATATGATAATAGTTGCCATATATACAAAGCTGAGGGCTTCCCTGGTAAAGAACCCGCCTGCAATGCAGGAGACCCCAGTTCAATCCCTGGGTCGGGAAGATCCCCTGGAGAATGAAGTGGCAACCCACTCCAGTATTCTTGCTTGGAGAATTCCACAAACAGAGGAGCCTGACAGGCTACAGTCCATGGGGTCGCAAAGAGTCGGACACGACTGGGCACAAAGCTAAATAGGATGTGACCCTTTAGGGTGGTCAGAAAGAAGGTCAAGAAATAAGACAATAAAGTATTCGAGGTACTTTGCTTGAGGTCTGTGCAGGAAAATCTCAAGATCCAAAGAAGGTAATCTAAAGATCAGAAAATGTAAAAATATTGTATAAAGGCAGCAACACCTGGGTGGAGCATTAGCAGGTGTTAACATTGTTCATTCATCCACTTAACAAGCATTTATTGAGTGCCCTTTGTGTACTTTCCACTGTCCTAGGTCCTTAGGGTATAAAATTTAGCAAGGAATAAACTTGTCTGGCACTCAACCAATATTTGTTGGTCAACTGAAGAGACCTACTTTGATTCTCCTGGTGAATCTGTAACAATCCTCTACATGTAGAAAGGCATGAACCTTTCAGGGTGTTCTAAGGAGTTCAGAATATTCGCTGGGTAAATAATTTGGAGGGTGGTTATGGACACAGAAAAATAGGGCCACACTTAGCTGCAGAGTTGTGCAGTGTGCCACGTGCCCAACAGAATGTGATCGCGCAGGCACAGTGAGAAAGAACGCGGGAAAACAGTAATAGCAGGACCGTAAAGTGCTTGCTGACTCAGGCCAGTTGTTCTCATGGGGGCAGGAGAGGGACAGAGGTAAGGGAGGTAGGTATCAGACTCATTCACAAATTGTCTCTTCAGATTATGTGTAGTTCTGCCCATCCTAGATATGCAAGATTCTGTTCCGGCCCTACACACACAAACACACTCGCTCAGGCCTGCTTGTACACTCACACCTTTGCTTGCCCAGAATTGTTCCCACAGCCTTTTGTGATGATGAGAATAAGTCATATTCCTCAGGGGGACTGGATCTGAACATGGCTGAGAAACACTGGAGACGGTGCAGAACCACCCCAGGACCTTGGCAGGGCAGGAGCTTGGCCAGATTTTCCTCTTACAAAGCTCGCTGTGGCCCTGGACTGGAGGGTGGATTGGTGAAGTGTGAGCGATGGTGAGGGCATTGCGCTGGAACGCTTTCACATCCTCCAGGTCTAAGGACATTGGCATTCAGACACAGACACTCCTGCTTCCCTGGGTCTTCAAAGTCACAGACACAAGATTCAAATCAGAATGAAAGAGATATGTTGGTGTTTCCCCTATGAGGTGGTGACACCTGAAGTGTTTCACAGGAATGGTGATTTCGGACAGAGGTGAACACACAAGCAGATCTGTGCTGGGGAATTTATGAAATAAAGCTATCAGATAGGACAGAAAGCATTTAACTTTGAACTCTGCTTACCTAAAAGACATTTTCTATTAGTTCTTTTTGTTGATGGTGTTTTTCTTGTTTTCTGTTTGTGTAATATAACAGCTCTATGTAGCCCAGTCACCTTTAACACAAATACATTACCAATAAATCCACAATATTTTCTGACTGTTTTATCGGGCCATTTTTTTTCATTTAGTAAAACATATGATTTTCTGTGATCCATACATAAATATCAACTGTGCCTTGTCAACAAAAAGTGAGTTGATGTAATTGTTTTTGATGACTAATTAATGTCCCCAAGAAAAAAGAAATATACATACTTTTTCTTGCTTTAAGTTCTTAGTAACTACACATTATATGATTCCAGTCTGTTGCTTCAATAATTAGAAAGGAAAAATAATTTTCCTGAAGTCCTGTTATCACACATCATAAGAACCAGACCACTAGACCGCCTGCTATGAACTCAAAATTTGTAGGAAGCTTTTGATTAATCATTTCTACAACATTTGAATTTTCCATTATGTTTTATGTTGATATAGGAGAATTAACTTACTTCCTTTCAACCCATTTTTTTTTTCTCTTTAAGTATCTGGATGAGCTACAGAAGTTGTTGTTTATAGGATAATTTGTTACCTGACTGTGTTAGGAAGATAAGATTGAAAGGTGGTACTAGAAAGTGGGCTGTAGGTTAACATATTATAGTCTAACAAGATGTGCAGTGAATCCAGTAAGTCAAAAGACTTATCTGAGAGTGTTATAAACCACTGCTGGGTCAATATATTAAGTGATTCTCCCACCTTTAAAGATTGGATTCATTTTTAGAATATTAACTTTTGGAAGAACAGATTGGGAGTAAAGGAGATGTGATTTCTAGCTTGGCTCTCAGGAACCACCTATGTGACCCTCACTCTGCCAGTTGGTACATCTGTGAAATGAGACCATTGCCAATGACCTCAATGTCTTTTATCCTCCTTATTTCAGGAAGGTATATTTGTAGGTTATCTGGCACAGAGTAGGTGCTGTGATACTGTGACTCTGTGTCATCCGAGAAAAAGTTTCCCTTTCTCTGGCAGATGGCAAGAGGCCTCCTAAGAAAATGATACATAATTAAACATATTACGAGGACAAAGGCATAAAGCAAGATGTCCTTGATAAAAACAGGTGATCTTTTTCTCATTACTGGAAGAAATTATTTAAAAAACAAAAACATAACTTTGAGGCCTACTGATTGTTTTCCCTGGGCAAGGGATGTATGTCACTCAAAAACATCAAAAACTAAAATGTTTTATGATAACCCAGCTCTGCTTATAAAACTTTATTAAGGCCTTTGGGAAAATGTGGAGACAAGATTTTTGTTGTTTTGTTCTTTTTCCCTTCAGCATTTAGAGATGTTGCTAAGTTGATAATGAATCATCTTACCTTTGTTAGAATCAAGGGCACAGTGAGGAATGAGGCTGATGGTAGAAAACAGCAATGTTACAATAGGCCTAGTGTGCAAAAACAGCTGCTCTGCAACATGCAGTGTGGCAGGATATTTGTAGCAGCTCTGTTTTTCTTTACTCAAGAGAAATGCAGTAACAGACAACTAGACTGCATATTCAATCCACACGTGCTTTGGCACTGTTAATCAAAAGGAGTTATCTTTTGGAATGGGGAATGCAAAATTGTTCAACATTATGAAGCATCAGAAATAAAGGAACGGTAATATGTACATTGAACAGAGAATCAAAACCCAGTTCTTCTTATGCCAACATATACATATCTATAAATATATTTTATCCTATTACCTGTACTTGACACATATTAGGACTACTAAAGGCTAATTTTCTGAAATTAAATGCAATATTTATTTACAGTTTATTAGAGTAAAACTATAAATCATATTACATGAGCATTTAATCCACTTAAGTGATTTAAAACTATTTCTGGCATTGATAATTCCTTGCTTGAGCTAAATTAGTGACTTGGAAGTCACTAAGTAGATTGACCACACCATCGTGATTATCTGGGTTGTGAAGATCTTTTTTGTACAGTTCTTCTGTGTATTCTTGCCATCTCTTCTTAATATCTTCTGCTTCTCTTAGGTCCATACCATTTCTGTACCTTATCGAGCCCATCTCTGCATGAAATGTTCCTTTGGTATCTCTGATTTTCTTGACGAGATCTCTAGTCTTTCCCATTCTGTTGTTTTCCTCTATTTCTTTGCATCGATCGCTGAAGAAGGCTTTCTTATCTCTTCTTGCTATTCTTTGGAACTCTGCATTCAGATGTTTATATCTTTCCTTATCTCCATTGCTTTTCGCTTCTCTTCTTTTCACAGCTATTTGTAAGGCCTCCCCAGACAGCCATTTTCTTTTTTGCATTTCTTTTCCATGGGGATGGTCTTGATCCCTGTCTCCTGTACAATGTCATGAACCTCATTCCATAGTTCATCAGGCACTCTATCTATCAGATCTAGGTCCTTAAATCTATTTCTCACTTCCACTGTATAATCATAAGGGATATGATTTAGGTCATACCTGAATGGTCTAGTGGTTTTCCCTACTTTCTTCCATTTAAGTCTGAATTTGGCAATAAGGAGTTCATGGTCTGAGCCACAGTCAGCTCCTGGTCTTGTTTTTGCTGACTGTATAGAGCTTCTCCATCTTTGGCTGCAAAGAATATAATCAATCTGATTTCGGTGTTGACCATCTGGTGATGCCCATGTATAGAGATAATCACGATGGTGTGATCACTGACCTAGAGCCAGACATCCTGGAATGTGAAGTCAAGTGGGCCTTAGAAAGCATCACTACGAACAAAGCTAGTGGAGGTGATAGAATTCCAGTTGAGCTATTCCAAATCCTGAAAGATGATGCTGTGAAAGTGCTGCACTCAATATGCCAGCAAATTTGGAAAACTCAGCAGTGGCCACAGGACTGGAAAACGTCAGTTTTCATTCCAATCCCAAAGAAAGGCAATGCCAAAGAATGCTCAAGCTACCGCACAATTGCACTCATCTCATACGCTAGTAAAGTAATGCTCAAAATTCTCCAAGCCAGGCTTCAGCAATATGTGAACTTCCTGATGTTCAAGCTGGTTTTAGAAAAGGCAGAGGAACCAGAGATCAAATTGCCAACATCTGCTGGATCATGGAAAAAGCAAGAGAATTCCAGAAAAACATCTATTTCTGCTTTATTGACTGTGCCAAAGCCTTTGACTGTGTGGATCACAATAAACTGTGGGAAATTCTGAAAGAGATGGGAATACCAGACCACCTGATCTGCCTCTTGAGAAACCTATATGGAGGTCAGGAAGCAACAGTTAGAACTGGACATGGAACAACAGACTGATTCCAAATAGGAAAAGGAGTATGTCAAGGCTGTATATTGTCACCCTCTTTATTTAACTTATATGCAGTGTACATCATGAGAAACGATGGACTGGAAGAAACACAAGCTGGAATCAAGATTGCCGGGAGAAATATCAATAACCTCAGATATGCAGATGACACCACCCTTATGGCAGAAAGTGAAGAGGAACTCAAAAGCCTCTTGATGAAAGTGAAAGTGGAGAGTGAAAAAGTTGGCTTAAAGCTCAACATTCAGAAAATGAAGATCATGGCATCCGGTCCCATCACTTCATGGGAAATAGATGTGGAAACAGTGGAAACAGTGTCAGACTTATTTTTCTGGGCTCCAAAATCACTACAGATGGTGACTGCAGCCATGAAATTAAAAGACGCTTACTCCTTGGAAGGAAAGTTATGACCAACATAGATAGCATATTCAAAAGCTGAGACATTACTTTGCCAACAAAGGTTTGTCTAGTCAAGGCTATGGTTTTTCCTGTGGTCATGTATGGATGTGAGAGTCGGACTGTGAAGAAGGCTGAGCGCTGAAGAATTGATGCTTTTGAAGTGTGGTGTTGGAGAAGACTCTTGAGAGTCCCTTGGACTGCAAGGAGATCCAACCAGTCCATTCTGAAGGAGATCAGCCCTGGGATTTCTTTGGAAGGAATGATGCTAAAGCTGAAACTCCAGTATTTTGGCCACCTCATGTGAAGAGCTGACTCATTGGAAAAAACTGTGGTGCTGAGAGGGATTGGGGGCAGGAGGAGAAGGGGACGACAGAGGATGAGATGGCTGGATGGCATCACTGACTCGATGGACGTGAGTCTGAGTGAACTCCGGGAGTTGGTGATGGACAGGGAGGCCTGGCGTGCTGCGATTCATGGGGTTGCAAAGAGTCAGACATGAGTGAGCGACTGATCTGATCTGATCTGAAGTAGATTGAATATCCAAATCTAGAAGCTTTGCACAGAAAGTGGATAGTGGATATGATATAACAGATAAAAGGGTTCTTGTTCCAGTGTTGCCACTGATTTGTTTGTGATCTTGCATAAGAGTATCAGTTCTTCTAAGAGCTTCAGTTTTACTAACTGTGAAGTGCAGTAATACTGATACTGATACCTTATGTTAGACAAGGCAAGTAGTATGGAAGGACGCATGAAAAGTAGTACTCTACGATGACAGTATGAACACTGCTCTGAGCTCACACCTGTGAGAGTCCAAACACGGGAAATATATCATACGTCATCACTGTTTGCTTTTAGGTTAAACAATAATGGATTTGTTTATGGACACCAGGTGGGCATTCATTTCTTTTTTTTTTTTTATTTTCTTGAGACTGACCATGTTATAAAGAAAGGCATGGGATTCAAATCTCTATAATCAGGCTATAACCACCTATAGCTCTGTTATTTTCATCCCATGCTTAAAACTTGCCCACTTTGACCACTGGCTTTCTTTAGCAAAACGTAAGTTGTTGATTAGCTATAGGAAGAGTATGAAAGATGAGGTGGGCAGAAATTTAATTCCTGTGTTATTCATATTCAGAATGACTCTGTCTCAAGTTGGATCCACTTTCTATGGTCCTATGGATGCATGAAAGAATCTGCAAGCACTTTGTACCAAATCTTATACTCTAGGCTGAAAAGCATTTCTGTCTCTATTTTCCAGAATTCACTGATAGTTTAAAAATCCTTCTGACTGCTTGTTTCTTTCTGGTGAAACAGACTGCTGATAGTCAAGTGAACTTGGGCATTCTGCCAGGGGCATCATGCCAATGATGTGTAGAGGTAGTTTGCAAGGATAGGTGCCAGGACTTCAACAATAAGCAAAAGCAGCTATGTTGGAACACCTCGGGTCAAAGTGTTATTTTGAAACTGGCCTTTTCTGTTTTTCTCTCAGGAACTCCAAGTTTTAAAATCAGGAAGTAGAGACAAAGCCAGGAACTTGTGAAATGACAATAGGCCAGTAAAATTACAAATGCCCTGATGGATTTTATAAGGAGGAACCCTTGTGGGAAGAGCACTAGACTGGGAGTCAGGAAATCATAGTCAAAGATCCGGGTCTCACTATCTTCATCCTACACAACAGGAACGTGGTGTCACTGGTGGGACCTGGGGAGGCACAGCAGGCGAAGTGAAGTCATGCAGGCGTGTCCGACTCTTTGGGACCCCATGGACGGTAGCCTGCCAGGTCCATGGAATTGCCCAGACAAGAATAGCGGTGTGGGAGGCCTTTCCCTCCTCCAGGGGATCTTCCCAACCCAGAATCAAACCCAGGTCTCCCGCATTGCAGGAGGATTCTTTACTGTCTGAGCCACCAAGGAAGCCTGACCTGGAAAACTGCTTCCCAAATCCTCTCCCAAACCTACACCCACTTCCCAAGATTATATTGCCATTGTTGTAATATTTTGGGCAGGAGACAAGTCAGCAGGGTCTTTCGTGAGCGTGTGGTACACCCTCTTATTCTTACTAAGATCAAATCTTTGGCTCACTGTGCCAATCCTCCACAACTCAGATATGTTAAATAACCACGTTTCACCTTTTCAATCTGTAGTCTTGTTAATCTGGAGCTCTAAATGGTTCATGCAGCTGAAAGTAAGGTTTTTGTTTGTTTTTGTTTTGAGGAGGTATTCTATGCTAACTAGGAAGAATGAGAAAAAGACAAACGTAACTATTTGGTCACTCCATAAAATCTTTCCTCAAAAGCCTCAACAGTGGGTGACTGGGGAAGGTTTCAGTTTTTCTGAGTGCATCTTCAATTCCATTTTCCATTGAGTATTTGTGGGATCATTAACATTATATTCCAAAAGCAGATAACAAGGATTGACTATATAGCATAGAGAACTATGTTCAATATCTTAAAATAAACTATAATGGGATAGAATTGGAAAAAAGAATACAGGTATGTACATATATATGTATAATTGAATCACTATGAAATGTACATGTATATATTTATGATATATGTGTGTGTGTATATATATATATATATGAAGTGAAGTCAAGTCACACAGTCATGTCTGACTCTTGACTATCCCAAGGACTGTAGCCTGCCAGGCTCCTCTGTCCATGGGATTTTCCAGGCAAGAATACTGGAGTGGGTTGCCATTTCCTTCTTCAGGGGATCTTCCCAACCCAGGGCTTGAACCCAGGTCTCCAGCAGTGCAGGCAGACTCCTTACAATCTGAGCCACCAAAGAAGTCATCAGATAATATCAGTCGCTCAGTCATGTCCGACTCTGCAACCCCAGGAATCACAGCACGCCAGGCCTCCCTGTCCATCACCAACTCCCAGAGTTCACTGAGACTCACGTCCATCGAGTCAGTGATGCCATCCAGCCATCTCATCCTCTGTTGTCCCCTTCTCCTCCTGCCCCCAATCCCTCCCAGCATCAGAGTCTTTTCCAATGAGTCAACACTTCACGTGAGGTGGCCAAAGTACTGGAGTTTCAGCTTTAGCATCATTCCTTCCAAAGAAATCCCAGGGCTGATCTCCTTCAGAATGGACTGGTTGGATCTCCTTGCAGTCCAAGGGACTCTCAAGAGTCTTCTCCAACACCACACTTCAAAAGCATCAATTCTTTGGCGCTCAGCCTTCTTCACAGTCCAACTCTCACATCCATACATGACCACAGGAAAAACCATAGCCTTGACTAGACGGACCTTTGTTGGCAAAGTAATGTCTCTGCTTTTGAATATGCTATCTAGGTTGGTCATAACTTTCCTTCCAAGGAGTAAGCGTCTTTTAATTTCATGGCTGCAGTCACCATCTGCAGTGATTTTGGAGCCCAGAAAAATAAAGTCTGGCACTGTTTCCACTGTTTCCTCATCTATTTCCCATGAAGTGGTGGGACCGGATGCCATGATCTTCGTTTTCTGAATGTTGAGCTTTAAGCCAACTTTTTCACTCTCCACTTTCACTTTCATCAAGAGGCTTTTGAGTTCCTCTTCACTTTCTGCCATAAGGGTGGTGTCATCTGCATATCTGAGGTTATTGATATTTCTCCTGGCTGTCTTGATTCCAGTTTGTGTTTCTTCCAGTCCAGCGTTTCTCATGATGTACTCTGAATATAAGTTAAATACACAGGGTGACAGTATACAGCCTTGACGAACTCCTTTTCCTATTTGGAACCAGTCTGTTGTTCCATGTCCAGTTCTAACTGTTGCTTCCTGACCTGCATACAAATTTCTCAAGAGGCAGGTCAGGTGGTCTGGTATTCCCATCTCTTTCAGAATTTTCCACAGTTTATTGTTATCCACACAGTCAAAGGCTTTGGCATAGTCAATAAAGCAGAAATAGATGTTTTTCTGGAACTCTCTTGCTTTTTCTATGATCCAGCAGATGTTGGAAATTTGATCTCTGGTTCCTCTGCCTTTTCTAAAACCAGCTTGAACATCAGGAAGTTCACGGTTCACATATTGCTGAAGCCTGGCTTGGAGAATTTTGAGCATTACTTTACTAGCGTGTGAGATGAGTGCAATTGTGCAGTAGTTTGAGCATTCTTTGGCATTGCCTTTCTTTGAGATTGGAATGAAAACTGACTGGATGAATGAATGAAAACTGAATGAAAACTGTTTTCCAGTCCTGTGGCCACTGCTGAGTTTTCCAAATTTGCTGGCATATTGAATGCAGCACTTTCACAGCATCATCTTTCAGGATTTGAAATAGTTCAACTGGAATTCCATCACCTCCACTAGCTTTGTTTGTAGTGATGCTTTCTAAGGCCCACTTGACTTCACATTCCAGGATGTCTGGCTCTAGGTCAGTGATCACACCATTGTGATTATCTAGGTCATAAAAATCTTTTTTGTACAGTTCTTCTGTATATTCTTGCCATCTCTTCTTAATATCTTCTGCTTTTGTTAGGTCCATACAATTTCTGTCCTTTATCGAGCTCATCTTTGCATGAAATGTTCCTTTGGTATCTCTGATTTTCTTGAAGAGATCCCTAGTCTTTCCCATTCTGTTGTTTTCCTCTATTTCTTTGCATTGATCGCTGAAGAAGGCTTTCTTATCTCTTCTTGCTATTCTTTGGAACTCTGCATTCAGATGTTTATATCTTTCCTTTTCTCCTTTGCTTTTCACTTCTCTTCTTTTCACAGCTATTTGTAAGGTCTCCCCAGACAGCCATTTTGCTTTTTTGCATTTCTTTTCTATGGGAATGGTCTTGATCTCTATCTCCTGTACAATGTCACGAACCTCATTCCATAGTTCATCAGGCACTCTATCTATCAGATCTAGGCCCTTAAATCTATTTCTTACTTCTACTGTATAATCATAAGGGATTTGATGTAGGTCATACCTGAATGGTCTAGTGGTTTTCCCTACTTTCTTCAATTTAAGTCTGAATTTGGCAATAAGGAGTTCATGGTCTGAGCCACAGTCAGCTCCTGGTCTTGTTTTTGCTGACTGTATAGAGTTTCTCCATCTTTGGCTGCAAAGAATATAATCAATCTGATTTTGCTGTTGACCATCCGGTGATGTCCATGTGTAGAGTTTTCTCTTGTGTTGTTGGAAGAGGGTGTTTGTTATGACCAGCGCATTTTCTTGGCAAAACTCTATTAGTCTTTGACCTGCTTCATTTCGTATTCCAAGGCCAAATTTGCCTGTTACTCCAGGTGTTTCTTTACTTCCTACTTTTGCATTCCAGTCCCCTATAATGAAAAGGACATCTTTTTTGGGTGTTAGTTCTAAAAGGTCTTGTAGGTCTTCATAGAACCGTTCAACTTCAGCTTCTTCAGCGTTACTGGTTGGGGCATAGACTTGGTTTACTGTGATATTGAATGGTTTACCTTGGAAACGAACAGAGATCATTCTGTCGTTTCTGAGATTGCATCCAAGCACTGCATTTATATATATATTTGTGCATACGTGTGTGCTCAGTCACTCAGTTGTGTCTGATTCTTTGTGACCCTATGGACGGTAGCCCGCAAGGCTCCTCTGTCTATGGAATTTTCCAGGCAAGAATACTGGAGTGGGTAGCCATTTCCTCCTCCAGGTAATCTTCCTGACCCAGGGATCGAACCCATGCCTCCTACATCCCCTCCACTGGCAGGTAAATTGAGCCACTGAGCCACCCGGGAACCCATATAGATCTGTAAATATACACACATATATTTACATATATACATATATACATAGATCTTGGAGAAGGTAATGGCAATTCATTCCAGAATTCTTGCCTGGAGAATCCCATGGACAGCACAGCCTGGCTAGCTACAGTCCATGGGGTCGCAAAGAGTCGGTCATGACTGAGTAACTAACACACACACGTATATATCTGTATTCTTTATTCCAATTCTATATTCTATATATTTTACAGCAGGCATTTCCATGGTCTTGAAAGTCCTGGTTCAGGGGGGAATAACCAAGTGGGGAGAAAGGAGCTCTTATCTGAGGCAGCAAGCAGGAAATGGGACAATGAGGAGGCTATGATGCAGCCTCAGGTGTCAGCGAGGAGCCTCTAGACTCACTGAACCAACAGGGGATTGTACCTACTGATGGCCACAGCAGGGCAAAGCTGCAACCCAGGGATGCGAACCATGCATGATCCACTTGCCTGGAAAAAACAAAGCTTCTCTCATAAACTCTATGCTGACTCAGACAAGAAGTGGAAGAACAATGGGGGCTTGAAAAACAAAACAGAAAACAGTAACCACGCTAGAGCTGGAAGCTGATTTGAGATACTGCAGGAATTCTCAGAATTTCACTCATTCGCTCTCTTTTCATTCCCCAGATGCTGCACAACAAGCATGTTATGGTCCGCGTGGGAGGAGGATGGGAAACGTTCGCAGGGTATTTGTTGAAACACGACCCCTGCCGGATGCTGCAGATATCCCGTGTGGATGGCAAGACATCCCCCGTCCAGAGCAAATCTCCAACCCTTAAGGACATGAATCCAGACAATTACCTGGTGGTCTCTGCCAGTTATAAGGCTAAGAAGGAAATTAAGTGAAACCAGGTGGTCACTACGAGGGGACTCTCATAATGGCCTGTATCTACATCTCCAGTAGTCAGTTTAGTTCACATGCTCTACAAATTACTTTGGAAAAAGACAGAAAAATGTCATCATGCTGAAACATGCTCAAAGAGTAGCACTATTTATTTTGAATGCTTCTGTAGAAAATGACCTCTAAAAAGAAATTTTCAAATTAGATTTAAATTAGACAAATTGTAGGCTAATTATTATTTCTCAATATATGAACACAGTATTTAGAACACAATCTTAGCAATACAATTCTAGCTAAAGATAAAAATTATTAGAAGAAAATAGGATTTACAGGAAAATCAACAGAAAGTGCCTGCCCAAAGTCTACAGAATAAAAGCACCCCAGACATTTTTTTTAAAATTATAATTGCAGGATTTTAAAGCTGATTTTTAAAAAGTGACAATTAGTGTGATGACGTGCTACTAAAAATATCCAATGGCACTATAAAGTACAGAGTATTCACGACAGTAATCCTTTACTGGAAAGGCCACTTTAGAAAAGTTTACATTCACTTGCAAGATTGCCTTAAAGTTTATCCCTTAGCTCTGACCAAATATCCGGGGTACTTTTGGAAGTTTTCACAACACCCCTTAGAGAATGGCTTATGAGTTGTTTCACACAATCCTAGGCACGTGGCTGTGTTGAAACTGACTGTGTAATTCACACACATAAGCTGACATACATTTATATTTTGACAGAATAAACTGTACAGTCAAATGTCCATTGACTTCATGTTATTTCAAAGCATTTTCTTATTAAAATGTATCTTTAGTTAACCCTACTTTGCTGTGCTGTCTAGTAATTTTACTGTAGCTAATGATGTTACAGACTTATGTATACCCTTGTATACCTAGGACAGGGCTGTTTTGTACTCATAAACAGCAAGATATTGTCCTCACTGATTCAAGAATTAAAAAGATAAATGTTGAAACATTTCCCGTCTCTATTATCAATGCTTCATTCTGAAATAAAGATCATCTGCAAATAGCAACTTCCCCTGGGAATTACAGGAAGTGTTTAATTACGGTTACCTAGTACTTTTTCACTTTGGGCAGCTGAGTGGTGGTCCTGTTTGTTCTCTTAGCAGAAAGTCTAGATTTTATAAACAGTCCTTCGAGTGCTGCCCTGAATAAGCAGAGTTAATTTGTCATTTCTTCATTTTTTTCAGCAACAACAGAATCCACCCCTTTCTTGCTTCAGAAAGCCAGGGAAGAAGTATCTGTCACGTGAATGATTTAATCAAAGCAGACACAAACTTTTTAAAACAGACTGTAAAGAATCTGCTTGCAATGCAGGAGACCTGGGTTTCATCCCTGGATCGGGAAGACCCCCTGGAGAAGGGAACAGTCTTCTTGCCTGAAGAACGCCATAGACACAGGAACCTGGTGGGCTACAGTCCATGGGGTCACAGAGACCTGGACACAACTGAGCACACAGACATGGTTAGATTGGGTCCACCTGAATAGTCCAATATAATCTCCCCATTTAATGTCGTTAACTGAATCACAGCTACAAAATACCTTTCGCTGTGTTATGTAACACAGTCCCAGATTCCAGGAATTAGGATGGGTCCCATCTTCTGGGGAAGTGGCATTATTCTGTCTACACATCTACAATGGTCTTTTTAAGTGGAACTAAGAACACAGTCCCAACTGACATTGGGGTCTAGTTGCTAGCTGAATGGCACTGAAAAAGAATCTGGAGAAATAAGACTATATTCAGAAGGAAATGACTAAGTGTAGATGGCTCTTACTCACTGACTTCTTAGTGAAAATCACTAGATCCTTTTATCAAATTGTCTTGACTATCCTAAATCTTGCATTTTCCATGAGTATTAGATCGATTTATTAATTTCTCTGAAAGAGCTTGCTGGGGTGTTTCATTTATTGATCAATTTTAGAATACCATCTTGACAGAACTGTCATTCAATCCATGAACATGCAATGCTCTCACCATTCATATATTTAAAAAAAAAATCTCAGCAGTGTTTGTAGTTTTCTAATTCAGATCTTTTCATTTTTCCTAAGTATTTTTATCCTATGTGATGACATTGTATGATTTACAGTGTTTGAAGATTCAGATTGTTCATTGTTCTTGTGTGCTAAGTTGCTCCAGTCCTGTCTGACTGTGACCCTATGGACCTGCCAGGCTCCTCTGTCCATGGGATTCTCTAGGCAAGAATACTGGAGTGGGTTGTCAGCCCCTCCTCCAGGGGAATCTTCCCTACCCAGGATCAAACATGGTCTCATTATGTTTCCTGTATTGCAGCGAGCTCTTCACCACTAGCGCCACCTGGGAAGCCTCAAGATTATTCATTACTTGTATTATACAGAATTGACTTTTTCTGTATAATGATTTGGACTTTCCTGGTAGCTTAGCTGGTAAAGAATCTGCCTGCAATGTAGGAGATGCGGGTTTGTCCGCTGGTCTGGAAAATCCCCTGGAGAAGAAATAGGCTACCCACTCCAGTGTTCTTGGGCTTTCCTGGTGGCTCAGACAGTAAAGAATCTGCCTGCAATGCAGGAGACCTGGGTTCGATCCCTGGGTTTGGAAGATCCCCTGGAGGAGGACATGGCAACCCACTCCAGTATTCCTGCTTGGAGAATCCCCATGGACAGAGGAGCCTACTGAGCTACAGTCCATGAGGTTGCAAAGTCAGACACAACTGAAGCAACTTAGCACAGCACAGCATAGAATGATTTGCATTTTGCTACCCTACTAAACGCATTAGTTTCAAAGTCTGCTATAAATGCAAATTGATTGTGTCAATGGCTTTTGAAAAAAATCAGAGAAAACTGTACCACAACTCAATCAACTTAAAGCAAATACACTTATCATGGGAATTTGAGATGCTTGCTTGGAGATGTCCAAGGAATCACCTTAAATATCAACTTGGATAGGCATGCATGTTTACTTACCTCTTACTGATCTGTTTATGCAGACATTATTTAAATCTAAAACCAACAAGAGTTACCTTTTCTTCTAAGGGCACAGCACAATTCTTATCAGTGAAAATAACTTGAATTGTTGGAGCAGAAAAGGAAAATTCATAGCTTATGGCCAATTCTTTTGAAGTACCAAAGATGATAGCTAGAACATTTACTCTTTTTTTTTAGAAAATACTATATTTCATTATTAAAAATGCTGCTGCTAAGTTTATACATATGTGTCAGACATATATATCTTCTATCTTTACTTAACACAAAATAAAAAACAAAATCACAAAATAATAATCTGAGAAACCATTAAACTCTGCATGCCAGAGTGAAGTTCAAGAATAAAAGACTAGGAAAGCTTTTTTTTTTTAACTTTTTTTTTTCTCATTTTTCTCTCTTTTATAAATAGTAAGTATATTTTATTCTCATAGAACTCTATGAAGATTCTATAACTACTTTCCATGTAGAAATAAGATATCATTTAAGGTGTTATTAAATTGCTTTTGGTCATAATCCTCTATAAAAGCTAAAGTTATTCATATAACAGGAACTCTTTTTTCTCCTTATCCTAATGCCACAAGACTGCATATTGCTAGAAGAATATTATTGGAAATACTAAACAAATATTGGAATTCACATTACAAACATACTGGGCCCATACTGTTGCCAAGCATCACTTCCTCTGTAATTCAAAGTCTGTTTGTCCTGGCTTAGGTGGGATAATAGATCCATAGCTTGCAAAAATGGCCTGACCGTAGCATTAGAAAATGATGAACAAAAATCTCACCCATGCCACGTCTTAGCTGCAGGGGTGTTGCTTCACTCTGTGCAAAGTCGGGATTACACTTCATATATGTATATACACAGACTCACTATGAAGTTTATTATAGTATTTCTCTAAAGAACAGGAGACAAATAATAGCATTTCTTTTTTAGAGTATAGGAAAAGAAACTTGCCAACCCATAAATGATTTAAGATGTAGTAAAAATAAAAAAATTTGTTCAACAGAAACGGCCAAAGCCAGTTTTTTGTATAGGAAAATGTATATTTGTACCCTGTAAGCCAATACGGCATTCATAACAAATCCATGTGTGGGAAAATTACATTCCAAATACAATCAGTGAAACAAAAAAATCACAGATGTTTTAAAAAACATGCAGCATGTCAACACAGGGGCTGTGTGGTAATACACAACTTTTTGTTATCAGCCATAGTAACAGTTTGATGATTAGAATCAACAAGCAGTGGTTTAAGCACTTAATGTGATAGATAGTCAATACATATAAGCATTTTACTGTTTAGTTTTATTTTAGTAATTTGGGTGGGGAGTTTAGGTGACATATCGAGAATTATAATGCTTTCCTATTTAAATTATCAATTATGGGAAATTGGCTCTAAGCTAAGGTTTCATCAGAAACTGATTTATAACTTTGAGGAAGATTCCTTGAGAATGTGTGTGCGTGTGTACATTTTTTTTAAGTAGTCACTTACTGGTTTCCTATCAGGCATCCAGTCTCCCTTTTTCCTTCTCCTTCCTAACACTATTCCTAACATCTGAGTATCACCCCTTAAAAGGCACGCAACCCATGTGGTTTTGGGGACAGTCGATTACACCCAAGGAGGCAGGCCATGGTTGACTGGAAGGGCATATCCACTGTTACTAGAAGGCAATTCACCAGCACAGCATTCTTGGTTGAACAGTAAATAAGCATGGTATTTGGATATAAACTGCTATTAGAAATAGGGCATTATCCCCAAGATGTAAGCCTTTTGTCTACACTAACCCAAACTATAAGCTATAACACTGATCAAACTGTCTTTTCTATATTAAAACAGAAGGAAGGATGCACACATTCTAGGAATGGTATACTCTGGTTCCATACCCATTCATCTATTAATGTTCTTTTCTCCTTTCTGCCTTGAAAAAAATTAATCATGTTCATACAAGAATTTTATTTCTAAAATACAATCCAATGACTTCACTATTCTTTCTGAACAAACATACCACCAATTCTCTAAAGGATAAAGAATATTGAACCTGTCTATAACTACATATCTTGCCTGGATAGTCACAGAATATTTCATTCCATAATCAAAGAAAGTGATTTTTTCCAATTGAGGAGTCAAGAGATCTATATTATAGTTCGAAGTCTTTAAAATTAAAATACATCATATACTGCAATATAACAAGATTTGTGGGAGGGATGAGCGAGACAGTAGTTCAGTTTCCTTTCTGTAGGTTAGGTGAGTTGGTCTCTTTAATTTACAATCCTTATTTCATTTAATACCTGAAAACTGTAATTTAGGGCTCAGACCGTGGCCTTGTCATCCAAAAGAGCAACCAAATTAAAACAGACAGTAATTCTTCTGTTTTAGCTTATTATATATCAAGAAACTCAAAAAACCAAAATTGCTATAATAAATATTACCAGTGAACAAAAATCTAAAAAAGTTTATGGCAATGCATCACACAGAATTACCCTGCAATATTTTTATGTTTAAAGTAGACCTTTTTAAATACAATACTTACATACTTTTTTCATACATTCATACTGGCCTTGGCAATTTCACATCTGTAAAAATCTTATAAGCATTCTTTAATAAATAAAAAATAAAAACACCTATAAAATTTGGACAAACACATTCGCACTAAGTATAACCCATCCATTCTTAAACTCATTCAATTACTGCAAAGATCTTTATAGAGTTGAATCCAATACTGTATATTGTACATCGCTGCCCTCTGATGGCATCACTAATATATAATTTTAAATTCAGCAAGCAAAAAAAAACACTTTATTATAAAGAGAGTATGTTAATTTTATAAGCTACAGAAATAGAAATTAGGAGATATTTTATGTTCTCTAGAAATAAATATTAATTTCTTAGTAAGTTATAAAAATTTACAGTGTTCCTTCATATAAGCCCTTCAAATGATTTTTCAAGATTTTCCCTGATGATCAGTTTAAAAGGCACTAAGTCCGCAAGTTTAAGCTAAAGTCTTCACATATAATGAAATAATGAGATATAAGGTTAAGCAGCAAATTATAAAGAGTTAGATCATTTCATAAAGGAGGGAAAATGCAAGTGCAACTTTAAATATCTGAGACATATGCAGAATTTTTCCATGCAATATACAAATATATATTCACTATTTAGGTCCATGTTTGAACTACTAAAAAGAGGCAAATCACCCACCATCTACAGAAGAGCAAAGGTAGGGAAAATAAAAATTTAATGAAAGGTCTGGACATTTTCTAACTCTCGCAATCAAAAGCATTTTCAGTATTCAATTTTGAAAAAGCACTGCACTTGAGAGCACTAAAATTACAAAGTCTGAATCTTCATTTATTCAAAGAGAAGAAATTAAATTGAGGATGTCCACTTGATTGTAGAGATTAGTTACTGGCAGTAGACTCTTCCATTCATGCTGTGCTTTATGAAACTGTCCACTAGAAAAGATAAAAATATAGAGGAAAGTAAACTTTGTTTAAAAAGTGAACAAACAGGTAAAAGAGGAATCTGGGCTATACAAATGTAAAATGATCTTTGTGAGGGCCAGTGACTAGTAAAATTTTATATTATAGTCAAAAGTCTGAAATCAAATATAAGAGGGTGTACACAGAGAAAGAAAGAAAATATCTGGACAGGTTAACGAGGGGCAGCAGCTAGGTCCCAAATACCTGATAATCAGTCAAACAAAACATCACAAGACAAAATAAAAACAATGAAACTACAAAGTAAAAATAAAGGAACTGGAATTCTTGTTTGAGGCAGGGGAGTGAAGAAGTGGTAGAAATTATTAAATAATGGTCTGGCAGAGTCTTTGCCTGGAGAAGGATATGGCAACCTGTACTCCAGTATTCTTGCCTTGAGAATCCTATGGGCAGAGGAGTCCAAGCGGTTGCAAAGAGTTGGACACAACTGAGCGACTAATACACACAAAGTCTTTGACTGTCTCAACTTGAGAAACTATTACACGTGGTATTCTGCTTAATCCAGTTTATTAAATTTTGCAATAGTAAGTTCTGAAAAAGCCATTGAGATAATACCAGACGTATTTACCAGTCTCTACTGTTCCAAGTATATTAAGAAACATTATTGGATGTAACATACTTTTAAAAAATGTTTATTTAAATAAAGTTAAAAATTAAAGATGAATTCAAGTAAATTTACTTCCCTTTATTTTAGGACTTCTTACGGATTTAAATATTGTGCTTTTTTTAATCTCCAAGGAAGGTATTCAATATATAACATAATATTCAGTGTTTTGGGGCTTCCCTTGTGGCTCAGCTGGTAAAGAATCTGCCTGCAATGTAGGAGACCTGGGTTCAATCCCTGGGTTGGGAGGATCCCCTGGAGAAGGGAAAGGCTGTAAAGTCCATGAACTATAGTCCAAAGAGTCGCAAAGAGTCGGACATGACTGAGCAACTCTTCACTTTTACTTCATTCAGTATTTTTAAACGTTTTTTTACCATGGCACTCTATTTTCAACAAAATAGCCCTTAGGACTAGTATTACAAACACTAGAGCAGTGATTCTCAATCTGGTTTGACATCAGACTCCTTGCGGAGTTTAAAAGTCCTGAGGGCCAAGCGCCATCTCAGAGATCACTATTGGTACAAGGTCAGAACCAAGGTCCAGCCTTTTGTGAAAGTCCCCCATGAGCCAGTGGCATCTGCCAGAACGCCTCTGCTGGTATATCCTGAACTGATGCTAGTTTGTGTCCTGATGCCATCGTCACACTGACTTCATAAAATAAGGCTGCCTTTCCAGAACACAGTAAGCATTACCAATGCCAACTGTCCTTGTAAGAGGCAGTTAGTTAGTCAGCAGATGAATATGTGGAGCGTGTGAAGACAGAGAGGGTCCTGTTTTCCTCATACTATGGAGTCAGGTTAGGAAGAATCAGCCTATACCACAGGACACTCAAGGCCTGAGAATAGGATAGAAGTAGCTCAGTCATGTCCAACTCTTTGTAACCCCGGGGACTGTAGCCTACCAGGCTCCTCTGTCCATGGGATTTTCCAGGCAAGAATACTGGAGTGGGTTGCCATTTCCTTCTCCAGGGGATCTTCCCAACCCAGGGATCTGAAAGCGGCCCCTAAATGGCCCCAGGCCAAAAGGTTTGAGGATTAAAGTTATTGTCTATCTCATATTTTCCCTTCTGTTATCCCTGAAAGTGAAAGTTGCTCAGTGGTGTTCAACTCTGTGAGATCCCACAGCCTATACCACCCATGGAATTCTCCAGGACAGAATAGTGGAGTGGGTAGCCTTTCCCTTCTCCAGGGGATCTTCCCAACCCAGGGATCGAACCCAGGTCTCCTGCATTGCAGGCTGATTCTTTAACAGCTGAGCCACCAGGGAAGCTCTGAGCCGCCAAAAGTTTTGAACTTCACTGTATGCTATGAGCAATGAAGGTGGTCAAAGAAAAAAAGGTACTGAATTTAATACTGATAATGTCTCTCATTTTGCGCACTTCTGAAGGGACCAGAAGAAATCTAAGACCTAACTTATTTGTAATCTATAGGCTTCACTGCATGGAAACTTCAGCTTTAATTACAGAAGCTCCTTTCTCTCTTAAGAGTTCAAAAGCTGATGCAAAATTTGTTAGGTTGAAAGTGCAAGTCGCTCCATAGTGTCCGACTCTTTGCAACCCCATGGACAATACAGTCCATGGAATTCTCCAGGCCAGAATACTGGAGTGGGCAGCCTTTCCCTTCTTCTGGGGATCTTCTCAACCTAGGGATTGAACCCAGGTCTCCCACATTGCAGGTAGATTCTTTATGAGCTGAGCCACAGGGGAAGCCCAAAACTACTGGGGTGCCTACCCTATCCCTTCTCCAGGGGATCTTCCCGACCCAGGAATCAAACTGTGGTCTTCTACATTGCAGGCAGATTCTTTACCAACTGAGCTATCAGGGAAGCCCTTTGTTAGGCTGCTGCTGCTGCTGCTGCTGCTAAGTCGCTTCAGTCATGTCCAACTCTGTGTGACCCCATAGACAGCAGCCCACCAGGCTCCCCTGTCCCTGGGATTCTCCAGGCAAACACTGGAGTGGGTTGCGAAAGAAGTACCTTCTGACTATAGAAAAAAATATCCTTTTTTGTAACATTATATGTGACTTCAAGTCATTCAGAAATTTGTGTTTCATTTAGTGAAAAAAACTAAGAGTTTGAAGCAGGTTATAGTACAATCCAATTTTATAAAATTGACATATAAAATGAGATTAGAAATGATGTCAAAATGATACTGAATTTGGGTGATTTTTACTTTCTTCTTTGTACCCTTCCATATTGCTTAAGTTTTCTACACAGTTAAGATTGTCATTAATTATGTGAGTAGGCTTTCCAGGTGGCAAAGAACCCACCCGCCAATGCAGGAGACACAAGTTCAGTCCCTGGGTTGGGAAGATCCCCTAGAGGAGGAAATGGCAACCCACTCCAGTGTTCTTGCCTGGAATATTCCATTGACAGAGGAGCCTGGTGGGCTGTAGTCTGTGGGGTTGCAAAGAGTTGGACATGACTGAGCACACATATACACACACACATGTACATATGAAGTATTAAGATATAGGGTTAAGATAAACAAGAAAAGTCTGTTTTCATTTTGGGAAAAAGAAAACAAATCTATTCCAATGAATGTTGAAATGTTCAAATAAACTGACACTTCTTCCAATCTATATTGTTCATGCTTTTAAATTCACATTTCTTTGATAATCATTTTCTGGAGGAAATTATTGAATGGATTGCTACTTGAGTTTTCAAAAATTCCAGGTAAATCAAATCTTCAATAAATTTTAATACTTACTCTAAGTCCACCTTCTGGTGGGGGTCCAGATGTAGCCATTTCTTTTTCTATTTTTTCCTTTTTTTTTCTCTTTTCTTCCACAGACCGAACATTCAGAATACCCCGAGATGCAGCCTTCAGAAAAATCATTGATAAACAACAAAATTGTAGAAAAACAACAAAAATTAGTTTTCTGTGTCCGGAAGGTGTCTTTTGCTTTTTGCCTTTCAGGTTTTTCTTTCGATGTGGGGGCAGGGGAGGGGTTGGTCTCTTTTTTTAGCAACAAAGAATTAGACTATTTGTAAAACAGCTTTACATAAAACATACTACAATTTCTTCATTGAGTATTTTGCAACCATACATATTTCACCCCTAAAATTACTTCACAACTGTCAGTGCTTTACAAGGCACGGTCATTTCATCTCAAGGAACAATGTTATTAAAGGGGCATCTCACATAACGGAAGACACGTGTATGGTAATTGTCATACATTAAATAACAAATCCCTGGAGGAGGCCATGGCGACCCACTCTAGGATTCTTGTGGAGACAATCTCATGGACAGAGGAGATTTGCTGGCTACAGTCCATGGGGTCACAGAGAAGTAGACATGACTGAGCACACACACAAATGACATAAATGCATTAAAAGAATTTACTGAAACACAGAAATCATTCTGAAAAATGTTTATCTTTAAATTTGTAAGATATCAGATATCATTTTCATTAGAGAATACTACCAGTAATAGACATTTACAGAGAACAAAGCACAAATTTAACCATCTAAGGTCAAATTTTATTTTACTGTTACCTCCTTCTGTCTTCTCTCCGCAGCCTCTGCAAGCTTTGCTCTTTTTTCTTCCTAGAAAAAATGTGTAAAAAATATGGTTTTAAACAAAACCAAACATGATCCTTGATATTTTATACTTTATCTTACCAGTAATGTAATAGTTTATAAAAATAGTACTGGCCTCAACTGTCCCACTAGGAATGCCATTACTTATAACATTTATAAAATACTCAACTTTGTGAATTTCATTTTCCCAATCAGTGTACCTTTAAGTAAGCACAAGGTGAGACATATATCTATATATACACATTTTATATCTCATACATACATACACAGATTGGCCTGTGAAATAATCTATTTGCACTTTTTTTTTTTTAAGCGCTAACAAACTAGTCAGGGCAATAATAAAACAAATGACATTGAACAATACAAGCAAGGAAATACACGGTTGATACTGCCAATTGAAAAGGAGTTTGAGGCAGCCTGGTATTTTCAGAAAAAGTTCATGAATGAAGAGAATGAATCTCATTGTGTAGGACAAGAAGGACTGAAGGATATTTGAGATGTACTGTTTCATGTTGAGACACCATGAATATTATTTTTCTACCTAGATTAATCACAAGTTATAAGTTATTTAAATATATTAGACAGTAAACAGCATTCTCTTGGGAGCTGTGTTAATAATTTGATTTTCCACAAAACACTCATTCATTCACTTATTCATTCTTTGGATACTTATTGAGCAACAATCATACCTAGGAACTATTCCCAGTGCTGAGAATACAGCAGTGAAATAATACAAAGAAATATTTCCACCCACATAGAATTTACATTCCAATGAGGACAGTCATATATAATCAAATAAATATACATTTATTAGACTGAAGGAAGTGCTTCTGGGAAATACAACGAGTATGGTCAAAATGGAAGGATGGGTTGATGGTAGAGTGGAGGATCTATTTTATTTAGAGTGGTGAAGAAAAGCCTCAAAGATAAAGTGACATTTAAGTATTCTGCCATGTGGTTATCTCTGGGGGTGGCGGGGAGGGCTTAACAACTGCTGGCACATTGGTTTTTTATTAACAGCCAGATAAAGAAAATTAAGAACATTTAAAAGCAACAGTAGCAAGGAAGACAAGGTGAATTTTCTCATATCAACTTCCAGGTCGTTTTTAGCACTTAAGATCAAATAGCTGAAGAGTTAATGTACTTCCCTAAACAATTCATTTCCTTCAAAGAATTCTTAGCTAAATATTAATAAACCTAAAATTTAGGTTTTCTGTTAGCAATTTCCTGTAAGGATTATTAAGGTAAAAAGGCTGTTAAAAATAGAAAGCTACAAAAAGTATAAATGTACTATACCACAAACCACCTAGATACATCTGCAATTATCCAGATAAATAACGACTACTTTCTAGTACAAGTATGTCCCCAATATTGCATGGGGACAAATCGACATATTTTTAAGATGCATTTCTCGTTAAACTGAAAATTCAAATCTCAGGATGCCTTGTATTTTTATTCGCTAAACGTGGCAACCTTACAAATTGTATATTCTGTACTACATAAAATGCTTTTTAAAATAGAACGTAGATAAATACTAAAGAGAAAGTCACTAACACAATATCTAATAAAACGCAGAAATATACAAGACTTTATTGAGCACCTTCTTTAAACAGCTGGTACAGACACATAAAAATGCACATCTCCTACAAGATGAAACTCCTCAGTTCACGGAGAAAGAGGGATGTCTTTTCACATATTAACTTCATCTACCGCATCTCCAGGAGTGGTCTCCACAGCGCACCGTCCGCGTGCGCCTGCGTCCTACGAATTCCCGATTTTGCCGGCGGCGAAAGGTAAAGAGACACCGGAGCCGCCTTCAGAGGGAGAGAGACGGACGCGGAGACAGCCCCCAAATCCCGCAGGCAGGACGTCGAGGTCCCTCGGGGCGCAGCCACCCGTCTCTGCCAGCTGGGTCCCCACCGGCGGCTCTCCGGCCCGCGCCGCCGCGTCCAACGGCCCGTCCCGTGGCCGCAGCTCGGGCCTCCCGGCGCGCCCCTCCGGGAACAGGTGCGCGCGGCGCCGGCGGGCTGACTCGGGGAAGCGGGCAGGCAGCCTTACTCACCAGGTCCGGCGAGGGAGGCGAGGCCTCGGTGGGACAGGGAAAACACAGCCCCATGGGGATCGCGGCCGGGGATCTGCTCCGCGGTCCGCCTAAACCAGGCCGTGAGAACTGCGCGATCAAACGCGGGTCCCAGGTCTGCGGCGCTCACTCCGCCCCCGCCGGGCGGCTTGGTGACCGGGTTGCTCCGCCCCGCCGCTCCTCTCTGCCCCGCCCCTCTCCCGCAACGCCGCACCCCGCCCCGCGACACCGCCCACTCACACTCCCCGCCCTTCGGCTCCGCCCACATTCACGCCCCGTCCCCGCGGCTCCGCCCACGCCCCACCATTCCTCATGGGCTCGGCTCCGCCCCACTGTTGCCGGGCTCAACTCTGGCCCCGCCTCGACGCCGCCCCTGCAGCTAAACCCCGCCCCTCTGAGGCAACTCCCCACCCTTACCTCCAGAGGCTCCGCTAGGACCAGGCCTTGGACTCAGGAAACACCTGCTGAAGGCAGCACGCGGAAGAGGGATGGAAAAGTTTGGCTATAGCCTGCAAAACTCTTTATAGCTCCCAGTTGGCTGACCCTGTATAAATGAGTGACATGACTCGGGATAGTTTATGTTATCTCTTTTGTGAGAAGGGACTCTGACTTCCAAGAAATTAAAGCCAAGATTTCAAGTTGATGTCAGCACGCATTTCTGTAAGTGCCTCTCAGTACTACTCCAGTTAGAGGGCAGAACATGAAATTTATCACTATGTTTTAGAATTGAGCCGCGTGAATGCAGCATTAGTTGAGATGTCCATTATTTTCTGGTGCGTTGGATGCATTTTTCCATCCAAGAGTAGCAGTAATGTTTGAAATATTCAGAGATATTTAGAGTGAATACTTTTCAAATTTAATAGGTATAAGAATCACTTGAGCATCAACTTTAATGAATTAAGGTAACAAATATCACAGCCAAATGGACATATCATTGGAAACTTGATGCCAGCATACTGGGTTCTTGATGTTAATTTTCTGTTAACAGCTTTATGAAGTCACCAAGTGGTTCTTTTAAATTATTTAATTTTTTTTACCCAGTTAATTGCTATGGTGTAAAAGTTATCAGAAAACTGTACTTGTCAAAAAATCCTTTCTATGAATCCTTTTGAATATGAAGTGCTTATTGCAAGAGCATCAGAGTAAAACAGTGACTAGACATGATTGAAGAGCTGATTACAATGCAGTTGACAAAGAAACTTGGTTACTACTGTGAGTTACAAAATTCAGCATGATTACTAGAATTATGGTTGTTAATATTTTACTTAGACATATTAGATTTTTAGGAGGTCCATAATTTCCAGAATGTCTATATTAATAACATTTACCCTTACAACATAAACTAAGTTTTATCATGACTCCTTTGATAATGCTTACATATAATTTCATGTACAAAGTAACCCTAATTCGTTTAATATTTCTCTTCATCAGATTTTTCAGATGTTATCTCTGAAGCATCCCAAAGTTAGCTAGAGGTCAAAAGAACTTTGATTAGAATTTGAAATTTGGAAAGTTTGTCAAAAATATCAAAAATGTTTCAAAACATTTGATCAAATATTATAGGGTCATATGTCACTGTGGAACAATACTTATTCACTTAACCAAAGTGCCAATAAAAGATTTCAAGAAGCAAATGTTGCAAGTCATAACAGATTACTGGTTAAAGGTAAAAAAACTTTACAATTAGTTATCAAAAGAAGATCAGTATTTTCCAAAAACTTTGTCTCCTTAATAGAGAGAAAGCTGAATTCAGGTTTTGTACCATTTTACCTTTCAACTTAAAACTCATTTACTCAGTTAAATTTATTCTACTATTTATCAGCCCTGACCAACACATAGAATGCCTTTCTAAGGCATTATCTAAAGATAGCTTTCTATATCCATATTAATTTGTCCCTTATTTTCTTTTCCTTTTAGAAATAAACAGCTTTAGGACAAAAATCCTTTCTTTTCCCATGTGTTTCCATTCTTTATACCTTCTTTTTCCTTGCATACAAAGATTTTGTCCTTATTAATTTTTAGTAGTAATTAGATACTTTAATTGTAATTAGATATTTTAATTGTAATTCTTAACCTTAAAAACCTTAGTTTCTAATGAAAACTAAGTAAGCAATTATGAACATGTACATTAGCAATTTATAGATAGGCAAACTTGTGAATATTAATTGTAATTTCTAAAACAGGTGTTCTGTAAAGAAAATATCTCAGTGTGGCACCAAATATATTTACTAATAATCCTGAATATTTTTAGTTTCTCTGTAAAAGGAAGCTTTTGTTCAGTAATGTTACAGTTTCTTATTTGGAAATGATCTGTATATTCAATGAATTTCCATCATTGAATTTAAGCAGTTTCAAGTTACAAATAAATCTGGAGAAATGATTTTAGACAGATATACTCAAAACATAATTATTCCTAAAGAGTTCACTTAAACTACCTCATTTACCTTTAATTTATTTAAAACTTTCATATCAAGTTATTTTTCTTGCTGACAAATTTTGTAGCAGGAATAATATGGTTTTATTTGATTTTGAGTAAACCTAGGTACAACAAAAGTATCATACTTAATGTTGATGACCCTAAAGAGATGTCTGTGTTAATTAAACTGACAAACTGAAATTTTTCATCCATTAAAATGTAATCTAGTTCATTTAATTTATTAACTCTAGATCATGTGATTCAGAAGTTCATGTGGATAAGTTTCTTTGTATTTATGAGTATTTATATATGCTTAATTTCCTTTAAGCCAATTAAATAGAGCTCTTTTACAAATTAATATTGGCAATGCCACACCTCTACAATACAAACATACAGACACAAACAAACACCTCATAGTATCCACTCTAAAATTTTAGCCATGAATAAGTTACAATAATATAAAACCCATCAGTTTTAAGACTTTGGATTCAAATTGTATTTCTGGTGGATGGAACAAATCGAGGTCACCTGTTTAGATGACTAATCCTTTTACTAATATTTATAGAAAAGACACTTAAGTGTCTTACAAACCTTAAGATTTGTATTTGTCCTGACAAGTCAAGTTCCAAGTTATCTTTTCCTGTTTTGTTTTTTCTTTCAGTAAGAATTACCTTCCTGAAATTTGCATTTTAAAAAGATGACTATGATTAGAGTAACTGACCAGGTAGACTATATGAAACTCAGAAGTATAGGATAAATTCACCTTCCTCCTAGAAGGAACTTTGTTATTATCATACATTTTAATCCTGCATGTTATTATTGCCACAATACCTTGATTTTTTCTTAAAACAATTATTTTTTAAAAAATAAAAGAAGGTTAAATGATTTTGTATTCATTCATGTGTATCATTTCCAGAGCTATTCATTTTGTGAAGGTCCAAGAATCTGACAATTTTTCTTCTACTTAAAGAATTTGCCCTGCAAGTCTTCTAGTGATAGATATTTTGGGGGCTTTCCTTTTCTGGAAAAAAAAAACAACAACAACTGCATTTTGCTTCAAATAACACGTAAGATTGACAAGATTTTTAAAAATGTTTTCAATCAGTTTTTTAAAGATGTCATTTTGGTTACATGATTTATCATGACCTTTGTGGTTTTCTTATGCTTATTTCTCAGCATTTAATGTGCTGCATGTCCCTGTTTTCTTTTTTCAATGTTTTTCAGCAATTGGATTATGAGATAATTTGGTAAGGTTTGGAATTCATTTTGCTTGGTGTCCATTACACTTTTTGAATCTGTGGGGTTAGTTTTCATCAAATTTGGAGACATTTTGGGCATTTTTTTTTTTTTGCTTCCATCCTTCCCCACTCACATATCTCTAGTTATTCATGTCTTAGACCTCATGATAATGTCTCACAGATCAGTGAGCAACTAATCATTTTCCCAGTCTTTTTCTCATTGCTTTAGTTTGAATTGTTTCTATTGCTTTATCTGCTGTATCTTCAATTTCAATGTCTTTCATACGTAGTCTCTCAGTAGTGTCCGACTCTTTGCAACCCTAGGACAGTAGCCCGCCAGGCTCCTCTGTCCATTGGATTCTCCAGGCAAGAATACTGGAGTGACCTTCAATGTCTTTTATTTACATCTAATATACTGTTAATGTCATTTAGTGGATTTTTAAAATTCCAGATATTTTCAGTGTTAAAAGTTCCATCTTTTTAGTCTTCCGTTCCTCTCCTTGCTGTGTTCACATTTTTCCTTAAACTGCTGAACATAGTCAACATATTTATAATAGATGATTACACTGATTCTTCTGATTCCATCCTCTCTTCATTTTGGTGTCTCTATTAACTTGATTCCCCCCTTTTTAATATTTTATAATTTTTTGCTCCTTGGCATGCCTAGTAATCTTGACTGGGCACTAGATATCGCACATGGATGGTACAAAAAGGGTAAACAGATCTGACCTTGCTGAGTTCACCCTATACACATGCAGCTTAGCATTTAACACAGACCAAATGCAGGTCATAAGACAGAACTGCCAATTACTTTCAGCAGTTTCTTACTTCCTGGATTTCTGCCCTACAGGTTCCAGTTACTTCAGACTGCCTGAATCCTTATCCCTGTTTCTCAATCAGGAAAACTCCTGTGTTCTGCTTATGATCCTCTTCCCTGCATAAAGGACTGCTCTGGAATGCTCCTCAGGCAGTAAATGGAGTTCATTTGGTTCTCTTCTCTTAGGGATCACAACCTGTTTTTGACTTTTGTCTATTTTCTGAAACCATTGTTTTTTAGAATTTTGTCTTATTTTATGTTTGTTTACTGTGGAAACATAATTCTGGTACTTCCATTATGCCCAGAAGCAGAATTTCCTGTATTTCACTTTAAATTTTATTTAAGAAACCACACATCAGTCATCGAATATAACATTCATGTTCATTCTATAGTTGGTTATTCTTTTATCAGAAAATAATTGTGATAATTCCTTTTTCATGTTAGAAATTACTTATATAAGTAAGTAAGCATTTTACAGACAGATATGGTAATGACTTATTTCTTGCATAAAAGTAAAAATTCAGTATTCAAATTTTACTAATAACTTAAATGAAAATTTTAATTACACTATAGCTTATTTGCAATATCAACATATGATACAGACATTAGTTATATTAAAACTCTTTCCTAGGTACAACCTATGAAGTAAATAAGATACAGGGTTATAATGTACAGTGCATGGAAAACAGCCAATATTTTATAGCACCTTTAAATGAAAGATAATCTTCAAAAATATTGAATCACTACATTGTGCACCTGAATCTAATATCGTTAGTCAACGACACTTCAATACGTCATACTTCAATAAAAAACAAACCAAAACAAAACTCTCTTCTATGACTTGTTTAAATATTCTAAACATCTTGTTTAAACACAAGTCATTATAAATAAACAGCAGAGGAAATGTATTTTCCCCTATTATTAAAGCATAACTCTAAATCTCTAAATAAGTTGTAAATCCAGTTGCAAAAACGTAAGCATGAATACATCACTTACAAAGGCATATGCATATTATTATTTGTTGAAAAGAAGCACTCTCAAATTACCAAAGTGGTAGTAAGATATCGTATTTAATAAAATTCTAGACCCTGTAGCTTAGGTGTTAGATGGTTGCACTGTGTTTATTTTGCTGAACTGGAAGAGCACTGTCTTTACTTTTTCGAATGACATCACATCATAAAATGCCACTTGATGTTAGAAATCTGTGGTCCGGCATGATTTCTTCCACACAGACTTCAACTTTATGTCCACTAGAAGAGATTAAAATACACAGAGAAAAATAAATTCAATCAAAACGTACAAAGCAAAGATTTATACAAACTATAAATTCTCTTGGAAAAGTCTTAAAAGACTTTCTTACAAAAAATAATTGTATAAAGAATTAGAAATAATATTCTAAATTAAAACAGTCACATACAAGCCAGATATAAGTCATGATAATAGAAAACTATTATCAAATAAATCACATGCTGTGTGTGCTGTGCTAGGTCGTGTCAGTCATGCCCGACTCTGTGCGACCCCATGGACTGTGGCCCACCAGGCTCCTCTGTCCCTGGAATTCTCTAGGCAAGAACACTGGAGTGGGTTGCCATGCCCTCCTCCAGGGGATCTTCCTGACCCAGGGATCGAACCTGCATCTCTTACGTCTCCTGCATTGGCAGGCAGGTTCTTTATCACTAGTGACACCTGGGAAGCCCCAAATAAATCATATCTGGATAAATATGATATAATCATTTTTTCTATGAGTCAAGCAACAAATGCTGTAAATAGAAAAAACTGTAAAAACCAAAAATAACAATTTAGAGACAGGACAGAGGAATTTCTGAATATAATGGATGTGATAGAGATGTTAGACAAGGATTTTTCTTTCCAAGTTTTATGGTCTGTGATTGACTGAAAAAGTATACTAATTTACCTGTTGAGTGTTTTAAGTCTTGAAATGTCCCAAAATGAAGTGAACAAGAGTGACAAATAAGTGAAAATGGAAAGCTTATGTATATCATTATCAGCAGGAATTTAATCTTAATACTTCAGGATAATTTTGGTATGTATGAATATGATAATTAATGATATAATTAGGAGAAAATTTTGTTACAGAGATAAACAGACAAAAAGTTTTTTCAAACATTTTCCAATTGGATGCTCTGGTGTCATCATGCATCTTCTGTCCTACTGGGCACAATCCATGTTTACGTAAAGCACTTATATGTGTGGACTCAGGCCTTTATTTTCATCTCAAATCATTTAAGTTGTACAAATACTGTTGATATACTTTTTTCAGAGGCCAAAGATTAATTTAAGTAGAAAGAAAAAGAGAAGATGGTATTAGTAGGGGTGCTACTTATAACACAACAATTTGCAAAAGATAAGGAGAAGAAAAAGTGAAAAATGATATGCTCAGTTGGTAAAGAATCCACCTGCAATGCAGGAGACCTGGGTTTGATCGCTGGGTTGGGAAGATCCTCTGGATAAGAGAAAGGCTACCCAGTCCAGTGTTCTGGCCTGGAGAATTCCATGGACAGTCCATGGGTTTGCAAAGAGTTGGACACGACTGAGTGACTTTCACTTTTCAAAGCAGTATTATTCTGTACAGTCTGGCTTTGGTGCTAGTTTTACATTCATTATGAGCCATTACATTCATTACAATTTTGCAACAAGATCAGTAGAGAAATTGAGAACAAGCATTTATGTTCATTTATAATAATTTGACACTGCTACAGCATTTTGATTGTATGTTACAAAGTGATCAGTCCACAGTGGTTTGGAAATTAAACCAAACAAAATTTTAGTGTATACTTTGGAACATTGAGCCCCCTCATGTTCTTTTTGTGGAAAAAGGAAACATTGATAATGGCCTACTACCACCAAAAGAAAATAACTGGATGTTCTGAACATAATTTCAGAAATTTTGTATTAAGGACAATGAATACTAAGTGCCAGATCAAACTCAGGCTTTTCATGGATCATGCATTTTATTTTTTATATTTGTATTTGTGAGAGATATCAGTTGTCTTTGGAAGCTCTCTGGCTGGTAGGATAATTGATAAAGAACATTCGGCAGACATTTCTATAAGACACATCTGGCAGCTCAAGAAAGAAAAGGGAGTTTATTAACGGAAAGCCATAATGGTTTGAAATTGAGAACAAGTCACAAAAAGAGGAAACCAATGGCACGAGACATCTGCACTGGAAAAGGGATGGAAAGGTTAACCAAACTAATTGTGTGAAAATGAATCAAGAGTTAAGGGGCTCAGAAGTCATACCCTGTAGCAAGGTGGTCTCAGGAATCATTGCTCCCTTCTCCCCCACATCCCATATCATTAAACTTTGCTATGGAATAACTGTGCAGACGTGAAGAGATGACTCCTGGGAAAAGACCTTGATGTTAGGAAAGACTGATGGCAAAGGAGAAGAGGGAGGCAGAGGATGAGATGGTTAGATAGCCATCACTGACTCAATGGACATGAATCTGAGCAAACTCCGGAGATAGTGAACGACACTGAAGCCTGGCATACTGCAGTCCATGGGGTCTCAAAGAGACACGACTGAGTGACTGAATAACAACAAACGTATGTTGTGCAAGCATATTTTAATGCATATCAGAGAGATCATGACCATGGGGGTGGAATTACAAACACAGGTGTATCAGCAAGAGAGGAGCTATGTAGATATTTAAGACAGTGGGGTAACTATATAAAGTTGCATATCCTGGGATCCTGTGTGGCAATACATAAACTCCCATGACTATGGAAATACAAAGGAAAGCAAAGCTAAGGGGCTGAATTTATATTCATAATATGCATTTACTCGAAAAACTGGGAAGAGGATGAGTTTCGGCCTGAAAAGGAAATGAAGGTATTTTCTTTCACACTAATTGTGCTCAGTTGGTCTGACTCTGTGACCTTGTGGACTATAGCCAAGCCAAGCTCCTCTGTCTATGGATTTCCCAGGCAAGAATACTGGAGTGGGTTGCCATTTCCTTCTCCAGGGGACCTTCCCGACCCAGGGATGGAACCTGCATCTCCTTCATTGGCAGACAGATTGCTTACACTGAGCCACCTGAGAAGTCCTTTTTCCCACTAATAGAACCTCAATTCTCTAGAGCAGCAAGAAAGCAACTTCAATTTTTCTTTTTTTTACCACTTTAGACTTTCTTGCAGCTAAGGGTGGCCAGTTTTGATCAAGGAAAAATAAGTGGGAGTTTCCAGTCTGACATGTACAGAGTTTGGAAATCATCACTCACATTCTCATAACCAGAAAAATGCTGAACACACTGAAAACCAACAACTTTTCTTAGATCCGTCAGAGAACTGAGGTCCCAAGGTAAACTGCTCTGCTGACACCATACTGGAAGGAACACTTAAACTTTAACGGACAAGTTGCTGTGGCTCAGTATGGATTAGCTTGAAAGTTAAAAAACTCAGTTTCGTGGGGAGTCTTAGGGAGGCCCTCTTAGGGAAGCCTTCATATTTCACTGAGTGAAGATCAGAACTTTAGTTGGGCATTCTCCATACCTTATGTAGAAGGGTCTGGATTTGGGCATTTCCCCAGGTCAACTAGAGTTTGATAAAAGCCAAATTAGATAAAAGGTAAATTAGATCCTGATAAATCAGTTCCCTTGAGTGTGCCCTGTTAGGAGAACAAAGAGCCCTAAGTATTTCAAAATGGCAGTTTCCCCCTTCCACTCTGGAAGCAAAGAGATTTTTCCCTGATCTTCTATTATGTGATCATATCACTAGATGCAGAATGAGCATTTGACAAAATCCAACACCCCTTTATGATTAAAAAAAACAACAGCAAAGTAGGAATAGAGAGGGATTGTCTCAAACTTAAGAAAGAACATTTATAAAACACCTACAGCTAACCTCATATTTAACGATGAGTAACTAGATGTTCCCAGCTAAGATCAGGAACTCCGATGAAAAAAAATTATCAAAGATGACCTAAATAAATCTGATAAACAAGGCTCATTTATAAAAAGACTCAATATTATTAAGATGTCAGTTTTTTCCAGATCTAGCACAATACAATCAAAATTACAGCAAGTTACTTTGTGGATTTTTATAAACTGATTCTAAGTTTTATATGAATAAACAAAAAGACCAAGGATTACTGACACAACACTGAAGGAGAAGAACAAAGTTAGAAGGCTGACACTTATGTTACTGATATTACTAATCTAACTCCAGGATTTATTATAAAGCTACAGTAATCAAGACAGTGTGGAAGTGGCAAAAGAACAGATAAATACTCTATTTAATGGAACAGAATAGATAGCCCAGAAATAGATCCACGCAGATACAAATAGTCAACAGGACTTTGACAAAGGAGCAAAGGTAATACAATATAGATAGGATAGCTTGATCAGGAAATGGTGCTGTAAAAATCAGAACGACAGCCACATGCAAAAAAAAAAAAAAAAAAAAACAGTCAGTTTATACCTTTCATTGAAAGGAACTCAAAATGTATCATAGACCTAATGTAAAGTATAAAATTATAAAAATTCTAGAAAATAACACAGAAGAAATGCTATAAGACCTTGGATTTCACAATGAGTTTTTAGATACACTAAAAGCATGATCCATGAAAGAAATAATTGATGTTAAGCTTCATTAAAATTAAAAATTTTGGCTCTGGGAAAATACTACTAGAAAAAATGAAAACACAAAGGACAGATTGAGAAAAAATATTTGCAAAATACATATGAAAAGCTGGCATCCAAAATGCACAAATGGCTCAAAACTCAACTATAAAAAATAAACAATTAAAAAGTGGGCAAAATGCCTGAATAGACACATTATCAAAGAAGTTATAGAGTTGGCAGATAAACATATAAAATGATTGTCAATATGCTGAGTTGCTCAATCATGTCTGACTCTTTTCAACCCCATGGACTGTAGCCCACCAGGCTCCTCTATCCATGGGGATTCTCCAGGCAAGGATACTGGAGTGGTTTGCCATGCCCTCCTCCAAGGGATCTTCCCAACTCAGCGGTTGAATCCAGGTATCCCACATTGCAGGTGGATTCTGAGCCACCATGGAATTGCAAATTAAAATAATGAAATATCACTACACAACTATCTACATGGCTAAAATCTGCAAACACTGATGACATCAAATGTGGGCAATGGTGAGGAGCAACAGAGAACTGTCATTCATTGCTAGTGGGAGTACAAAATAATACAGCTACTTTGGAAGACAGTTTTCCAGGGTTTTTTTTTTTTTTTCCCTAAAAGCTAAACACAGTTTTACCATATGATCCAGCAATTGTGTTTCTAGGTATTTCATGTAAAAAAATTTTACACATTTTTTATGTGTAAAAAAAAAATTTCCCCATGAATGTTTACAGCAATTTTATTGATGATTGCTAAAACTGCAAGTGCCCATGATGTTTTTCAATAGGTGAATGGATCCATGCAATGGGTAAAAAGAAATGACTTATCAAATCATGAAAAGATATGAAGGAAACTTAAGTGTCTATTACTAAGTAAAAGAAAGCAGTATGAAAGATTGCATACTCTATGATTCCAACCATATGACATTCTGGAAAAAGGCAAAACTAGAGAGAGAGCAAAAATATCAGTGATGGCCAGGGCCTTGAGACAGGTGAGGGAAGAGGGAAAGGATGAATGTATAGTGCACAGGAGATTTTTAGGGCAGTGAAAATCTCCTGTATGATAGTGTAATGGTGAATAAAAGATGTGTGTGTGTGTGTGTGTGTGTGTGTGTGTGTTTGTGTATGTTTGTATGTGTGGGGTGTCTATCAGCTTTTTTGAAGTATAGTTGACATGCAATAAATCACAAATATTTGAAGTGTATACTTTAAAACGTTTTGACATGCATACACCCACAAAACCATCACTTCAACCTAGATTATATATATATATATATATATATATATATGAAATTAAAAGACGCTTACTCCTTGGAAGAAAAGTTATGACGAACCTAGATAGCATATTCAAAAGCAGAGACATTACTTTGCCAACAAAGGTCCATCTAGTCAAGGCTATGGTTTTTCCAGTGGCCATGTATGGATCTGAGAGTTCGACTGTGAAGAAAGCTGAGCGTCGAAGAATTGATGCTTTTGAACTGTAGTGTTGGAGAAGACTCTTGAGAGTCCCTTGGACTGCAAGGAGATCCAACCAGTCCATTCTGAAGGAGATCAGCCCTGGGATTCCTTTGGAAGGAATGATGCTAAAGCTGAAACTCCAGTACTTTGGCCACCTCATGTGAAGAGTTGACTCACTGGAAAAGACTCTGATGCTGGGAGGGATTGGGGGCAGGAGGAAAAGGGGACAACAGAGGATGAGATGGCTGGATGGCATCACTGACTCGATGGACATGAGTTTGAGTGAACTCCCGGAGATGGTGATGGACAGGGAGGCCTGGTGTGCTGTGATTCTTGGGGTCACAAAGAGTCGGACACGACTGAGTGACTGAACTGAACTGACTGATGCACATATACAGAAGTTACTCTCCTGATCAACAAGAACTAATTCAACAGGTGTGTACTTTTTCCCTTTGTCTTGTATCCTCTTCTTTTGGAATGCGGATGCAATCTCTACCTATTGTAGAAGCTTTTTTTGAGACCATGAGAGTAAAAGTCATGTGAAAATGTGAAGGATCAAAAAGACGGAAGGAACCTGAAACTTCTTTGGTGGTTTTAAAACTCATCATATCAATCCTAGACTGCCTAGGTCAGGAGTTCTCCTTTGGAGGAAAAAGTACTATTTATTTAAACCATGGCAGTTGAGTTTCTTTTAGAAGGAGCTGAAGTTACAAATTTCTATCTAACAGTGCTATTCATTAGAGGTTTGTTTTCTTTGAAAAAGAAAACCAACAGAAAAAAAATCTTAATGATCAGAAATATAACCTACCTCAAATATTTCTACAATGAAATCTGATCCCAGAGATTGCCTGAATAAGGTCGGGGCTCACTACTAAGGCAAAAGAGGAATGGATGAGGAAATTTGGGGGTTTTCACCCTAAAAAATCTGCCTAAGACAGGAGGTAATCGTTTTCTTCAAATATCTAAAGGACATTTCAGTGGAAGGAAAGTCATTGGATTTATGACTGGTTGCAGATGACACCACCCTAATGGCAGAAAGTGAAGAGGAACTAAAAAGCCTCTTGATGAAAGTGAAAGAGGAGAGTGAAAAAGTTGGCTTAAAGCTCAACGTACAGAAAACGAAGATCATGGCATCTGGTCCCATCACTTCATGACAAGTAGATGGGGAAACGGTGGAAACAGTGTCAGTCTTTATTTTTTTGGGGCTCCAAAATCACTGCAGATGGTGACTGCAGCCATGAAATTAAAAGACGCTTACTCCTTGGAAGGAAAGTTATGACCAACCTAGATAGCATATTCAAAAGCAGAGACATTACTTTGCCAACAAAGGTCCGTCTAGTCAAGGCTATGGTTTTTCCTGTGGTCATGTATGGATGTGAGAGTTGGACAGTGAAGAAAGCTGAGCGCCAAAGAATTGATGCTTTTGAACTGTGGTGTTGAAGAAGACTCTTGAGAGTCCCTTGGACTGCAAGGAGATCCAACCAGTCCATTCTAAAGGAGATCAGCCCTGGGTGTTCTTTGGAAGGAATGATGCTAAAGTTGAAACTCTAGTACTTTGGCCACCTCATGTGAAGAGTTGACTCATTGGAAAAGACTCTGATGCTGGGAGGGGTTGGGAGCAGGAGGAAAAGGGGATGACAGAGGATGAGATGGCTGGATGGCATCACTGACTCGATGGACGTGAGTTTGAGTGAACTCTGGGAGTTGGTGATGGACAGGGAGGCCTGGTGTGCTGCAATTCATGGGGTTGCAAAGAGTCGGACAGGACTGAGCGATTGAACTGAACTGATTAGGCATACAATTGGTACTACATGTAAAAAGCTCATGGAGGCAATATAAAGTGTTACATGGAAGAAGTTTCAGTTTTTAAAAGATTTTTTAAAATGTGGACCATTTTCAAAGTCTTTTTTGAACTTGTTACAATATTCCTTCTACTGTTTATGTTCTGGCTTTTTGGCCATGAGGCATGTGGGATCTCAGCTTCCCGACCAGGGATTGAACCTGCAGCCCCTGTATTGGAAGGCTATGTCCTAACCACTGGACCATCAGATAAGTCCCTGGAAGAACTTTCAAATGTATATCAAAGGTATTAAGAAAGATGGAATAAGCTGTGGTTGGTGTAGAGTTTTCTGATGTTACAAGTGCTCAAGCCTGGATTGAAAAACTATTTGGCAGGAGATTTTGTGACTTATTCTGCAAATAATATAATCGAGAAGATTTAAGTGGATAACTTTGTACAGTTAATAATACATGCAAAGGGATTCAGAACATCAAGGTTTCAAAGATCTTTCCATTTTCCATCTTTCCATCCACTCTTTCCATTAGACCACATTATCTTCAAGAGACAACTACAAAGAAGACTTAAATAACAGATGAGAATTTGATTAGAGGAGTTTTGGGGGTTTTCACCCTAAAAAATCTGCCTAAGATGGGAGGTAATAGTTTTCTTCCAATACCTAAAGGACTTTCCAGTGGAAGGAAAGTCATTGGATCTATGACTGGTTATTAGGCATACAATTGGTACTACATGTAAAAAACTCATGGAGGCTCAACTGCAGCCAGACTGCAGTTACCAATTTCTCAAAGGAAAGGGGAAAAACAGAATTTAGAGTGTTATATAAATGAAAAAAAATGATGATGTGTTTTGCATTTAAGGATCTGTTAATTTCAGTGGAGCACTTACTAGAAGTCCGGGTTCTGGAACAGGCGCAGGCCTTGAAAACCGTTTATTAAATTTCCTCTTCTGTCTCCATAGGTTTCTCATATGCTCAATACGTTTAGCTGTGGACTTTAGGAAAAAATTAAAAGGAAAGAAAACTTTTACAGTATTAACAGAGCATGCCAACATTTTTGGTTTGTATCCACAAAAAAAGATAAACACAATCAGTGGATATGGCTTACACAGCTACATAGAAATAGGGGAAAAACTTTTGCAAATGTGTGGTTTGTAGATGAAGAAAACACTTCGGAGCTTCAGTAGAGTTTTCAAATGAAACTCTTTATTTTGATTTCCACTTCACTAACCGGGCACTATTAGACAGAAGGAAAGATATACCCATTTGAATGCAGAGTTCCAAAGAATAGCAAGGAGATAAGAAAGCCTTCCTCAGTGATCAATGCAAAGAAATAGAGGAAAACAATAGAATGGGAGACTAGAGATCTCTTCAAGAAAATAGAGATACCAAGGGAACATTTCATACAAAGATGGGCTTGATAAAGGACATAAATGGTATGGACCTAACAGAAGCAGAAGATATTAAGAAGCGGTGGCAGGAATACACAGAAGAACTGTACAAAAAAGATCTTCACGACCCAGAAAATCATGATGGTGTGATCACTCACCTAGAGCCAGACATCCTGGAATGTGAAGTCAAGTGGGCCTTAGAAAGCATCACTACGAACAAAGCTAGTGGAGGTGATGGAACCAGAGATCAAATTGCCAACATCCACTGGATCATTGAAAGAGCAAGAGAGTTCCAGAAAAACATCTTCTGCTTTATTGACTATGCCAAAGCCTTTGACTGTGTGGATCACAACAAACGGTAGAAAACTCTGAAAGAGATGGGAATATCAGACTACCTGACCTGCCTCCAAAGAAATCTGTATGCAGGTCAAGAAGCAACAGTTAAAACTGGACATGGAACAACAGACTGGTTCCAAATTGGGAAAGGAGTACGTCAAGGCTGCATATTGTCACTCTGCTTATTTAACGTATATGCAGAGTACATCATGAGAAACGCTGGGCTGGATGAAGCACAAGCTGGAATCAAGATTGCTGGAAGAAATATTTATAACCTCAGATATGCAGATGATACCACCCTTATGGCAGAAATCAAAGAACTAATTAGCCTCTTGATGAAAGTGAAAGAGTAGAGTGAAAAAGTTGGCTTAAAACTCAACATTCAGAAAACTAAGATCATGGCATCTGGTCCAATCACTTCATGGCAATTAGATGGGGAAACAGTGGAAACAATGTGATACTTTATTTTTGGGGGCTCCAAAATCACTGCAAATGGTGACTGCAGCCATGAAATTAAAATACGCTTGCTTCTTGGAAGGAAAGCTATGATCAACCTAGAGAGCATATTAAAAAGCAGAGATGTTACTTTGCCAACAAAGTTCCGTCTAGTGAAAGCTATGGTTTTTTCCAGTAGTCATGTATGCATGTGAGAGTGGGACTATAAAGAAAGCTGAGCACTGAAGAATTAATGCTTTTGAACTGTGGTGTGGGGGAAGACTCTTGAGAGTCCTTTGGACTGCAAGGAGATCAAACCAGTCAATCCTAAAGGGAAATCAGTCCTGAATATTCATTGGAAGGACTGATGCTGAAGCTGAAACTCCAATATTTTGGCCACCTGATGCTAAGAACTGACTCACTAGAAAAGACCCCAAGGCTGGAAAAGACTGAAGGCAGAGGAGAAGGGGCTGACAGAGGATGAGATGGTTGGATGGCATCACTGACTTGACGGACATGAGTTTGAGTAAGTTCCGAGCATTGGTAATGGACAGGGAAGCCTGGCGTGCTGCAGTCTATGGGGTTGCAAAGAGTTGGACACGACTGAGAGACTGAACTGAACTGAACTGAGACAGATCTAAGACTCATGGATATATGTGTTTACTTTTATTTTAAAGGTAATGTTCATTTTAAAATCCCAAAGGGCTTTTCTTTATAGAAGTAAGAATACAAAATACATGCACATTCTTTAGTTCTCTTAAATGATGAATGTCACACAGAGTTTTATGTCCCCATTGCATGGCTGGCATCTATAAGTAGCAGAGACCTCGGAGATGAAACTAGAATGCTTGGAAGATAAGGTAACAGAGTAGTAGGGTGGAAAAGACAGGAATAATAGGAACTTTTCCACTGCCAATGTGAAATTGGTACAATTGCTTTGAAAAACATATGGCATTATTTTTCATAACAATGGTAAGGTCCAATCCTTTTATTCTTGCCCAAATAATCAAGTGAAACCCTTGATTTCACTTGGGAAAAAAAAAAAAAAAGCATGTACTCTAAAGTTCACAGTAGCACTGGTCATCATTAGAAAATTTGGAAACAACCCAATATTCATCAACAGGAGAAAGGATCAATGAACTGTTATATGTGCCACAATGAAATATTAATAGCAGTGAAAACAAAGGAATTATAACTATATACCACACTATGAACAAATCTTTGAAAACAATATTAAGAAGAAAGGATAAATCATACAATGAATTTTGTGTGATCCTATGCTTATGAAGTTCAAAACCAAGAAGACAATATACTTTTAGGAGCATTAAAGGAAAAGATTAGATTGATAAAAATAAAATTCAAGGTAGTGGTTACCTCTGGGAGAGATGCTGCGCTCAGGTTGAGCACAAAAGCAGCCTCTCCACGAGTTCAAGGATACCCATATATTTTCTTAAATTGGAGGTATATTTTATAATTTCATATGCTGTATAAATATATATATATATATATACACCCTGTCCACATACAAAATGTTACATTAAAAAAAGGAGAAAAATAAACCATTTAGGTTATCCTAGTTAAGACTCAGATACTACTCACAAGATTCCAGAGTCTCAACAAACATAACACAGAAGGGTCTAGCTAGTAAAATTTCTGTCCTATTAGGGATCAGCACACAGAAAGGAACGTGATAAAGTCACACTTTCGAAATAACCAGGATTATTTATTTAAATATTACCTGCCTTTCAGTGACTTCTGCAGGATGCCGCCAGCTCGAGCTTTCCTACATAACATATAAGATTAAAAAATTTTAAAAAAGGGCATGAACAAAGGAAAAATTCAGTTATTATAATAGGAAGCCTGTGCTACTATTTTCTGTTTATAGATGCCTACTATCTCAACTGCAAGAGGCAGGATCAGAATAAGAATAGCAAAGGGTACACTGGGTGGAAGATGAGATTGTATTATGAGAAAAAGAAAAAAAACATCTATGAACCACACTACCGGGACTACTGAGATTTATTCTGGAAGGAGAGGGTGTACAAGAAAAACCAAACAAGCATGTTTCAGTTGGTACTGAACATTGCCACGCTGGGTCAGTGTCATTCAACCAACAGAAGACAGCACGTGCTTGGCCCCGGCAGGCAGGAGGCGGGGCTTTTCCACCTCCCTGTAGGTCCTGTAGCCCGGGATCCAGTCGGCCTTCTCCCACTACCACCCCTCGCAACTCCCCGCTGGATTTCCCAACCCCAAACCACCAGTAGTCTTGCAAGGGCAAGCAGCGAGAGGGGCCAAGGCAGCCTCCGAGAAGGGGGAGGGCAGGCGCAGGGCCTGGGGCTGCAGAGGCGGCGCTGAGGGCCTGGGAGGACTCACAGGGTTGACTTGGACAGAGTCGTCCTCCCTACAGCACAGGCACATGCTGCAGAGCCTTGCAGCGCCGCAGCGCCCACCGCCGGCCCCCGTCCCAGTCCTCAGAGGGGCGCCCCCAGTGGCCCGCTGTGGCCCCCGCGAGCCCCGCCCTGTTCCATCACAATTCTCTTTATCCTACCCGCTGGGGGCCCGCCCTTTCCCTTAGCGGTCTTCCAATCGCAGTGCAAGGAAGCTGAAGTCAGTAGCTCACCCGAGGTGGGCTAGCCTTCCGGTTCCTTTGCTTTGACATCCGAGTAACACCCTCCGGTTTTCCATCTTTTCCAGACCTCAGCTATCTACTCTTGCCTCCAGGGAGTTCCCCTCCCTTCTTAACACATCTAGCTTTCATTCCATGGTCCCTGGGTTCAGCCTCAGGGTTTCTTAGTTCCATCACCTCATGATTCTTCTGTCACAGCTTCCCGTTGGATACATCCAAGTACTTGTCTTCTCCTGGTCAGTACCCAGGCAGAAGGGAGAAAACTTGAAGATGGCTGCAATGCACATTCACTGTCTCTGGCTTAAACTGGGTCCTCACCGCTGCTTACCACTTCTTTTATGTTGCACCACTTCTTTTGGGGGCTTTGCAGCGTTTCCTTCAAACTGTTTGTCCTCTATTAAAATCTCGGAACCCACTATCTCCAGGTCACTTTTAGAAGAAGCAGAACAAGTCTTGCTTCGCACCCTGATAATGGCTGACACTTCTGTAGAGGTTATGTTCAGTGCTCTTAGATGAACTTATGCATATGTAACTCATTAACTCTTTATAGCAACCCAACAGGGGCATCTATGCTGATTATCCTCTTGGAAACAAGGCTCTAGTATGTTAAATAACTTGCCCACTTAATTAGCAGCTTCAGTCCTGTCCAACTCTGTGCGACCCTATGGACTTATGGCCCGCCAGGCTCTTCTGTCCAAGGGATTCTCCAGGCAAGAATACTGGAGTGGGTTGCCATGCCCTCCTCAATACATAACTTGAACTTGGCCAAGATTATATAATTGGAGAGGGAGCTGGAATTTATATACACAATCAGCCTCCAGAGCCTGTGCTCTAAATACTGTGCTGGGCCATCAACTACTTTTAAAAGATTAGACTGCACAATAAAATCAATTCTGGGCATGCAGAGATTATTTAGAAACTGGGGATGACTGCTGATGGGTCAACTGTCACTGCCAGATGAAGTGTCCCTGCTAGGGTAACAGGAGACGAAGAGGACAGGTCTGAGTCCCATCCTTCTGCGCTCTCACCTGCTTACCAGTCTCTGTCCAGTACCCACTATTAGCTGAACATACAAGGATCCAGCTGAATAAATTTCCAGATCTTTTCTTTCTTTTTTTAAAATTTGTTTTGTAATTGGGGGACATTGCTTTACAATGTTGTGTTGGTTTCTGCTGTGCAACAATGCAAATCAGCTATCATTATACATATATCCTCTGCATCTTGAGCCTCTCTCTCCTCTCCCCATCCCACCCCTCAGCTCTTTTATTTCTAAAGAGAAAAATAAATATGTGAAGTCCCAACCTTGGCTTTACAAAGTAGAGTATGAAAGAGTGGGTTTAGAGCTGAAAGATAAGGGACCAGTAAGTAGCACAACAGTCATCATGCCCTAAATCACTTTGCAGTCCTTCAACTCCCCACTATTCATATTGATAATCTGTATCACACTACAGACAGTCAATGCTCTGCACCTCACTCAAATCTCAAAATGTGATATTGTTGTTGTTGTTCAGTCTCAGTGATGTCCAACTCTTTGCCATCCCTTGGACTGCAGCATGCCAGGCTTCCCTGTCCTTCACCATCTTCCGGAGCTTTCTCAAACTTATGTCCATTAAGTCAGTGATATGACTAAGAGCAAAGGGGCAAAGAATATACTGTCTGAATCTGGGCAGCATATTTGCATAAAAATTGCCTTTGCCAAAAATCTATGCAATTTAACTGTAAAATAAATTATGAACACACCTGAATATTAAATGTCAGCAGTCTTCCTACATGCTCATATTTGTTTGGTACAGAGCTGCAATTCTCAAAGTAAACTCCGGAAATACTTGTAATTTTACATGAAAAAACAAAACAAGTAAACAAACCACACAACCTTTCTACCTAAAAATGAGTGCTGAGTTCAAGTATGTTTTGGACATAATGGTAAATGTAAGAGTCAAATGGTTAAAAAAAAAGATAAATAACTATCTTTATTGTTGGACTACTTTAAAACTTCTAATATGCTAGTGATTATGAATTACAGGTTCTTTACCACTGCTGCCACCTGGGAAGCCCCAATATATTATACAGTATTTGTCTAATTTAATGCTTGTGGGATCACTTTGTGCCATCTACATATATATATATATATTGTGCCATGTATATGCATATAAAATCTTCCCCACTTATATGTGGAGGATTCTACATTAAATACAGTAGTTATTGCTGAATAACTTAATATTATTTTATATTACTTTAAGCATGACATACTTTAGTATGTCAAGGCTGTATGTTTTCATCCTGCTTATTTAACTTATATGCAGAGTACATCATGCAAAATGCCAGACTGGATGAAGCACAAGCTGGAATCAAGATTGCCAGGAGAAATATCAATAACTTCACATATGCAGGTGGTGACAATACCCTATGGCAGAAAGTGAAGAAGAACTAAAGAATCTCGATGAAAGTGAAAGAGGAGACTGAAAAAGCTGGCTTAAAACCAAACATTCGTAAAACAAATATCATGGCATCAGTTCAGTTCAGTTCAGTCGCTCAGTCTGACTCTTTGTGACCCCATAAATCACAGCACGCCAGGCCTCCCTGTCCATCACCAACTCCTGAAACTTGCTCAAACTCATGTCCATTGAGTCAGTGATGTCATCCAGCCATCTCATCCTCTGTCAGCCCCTTCTCCTCCTGCCCTCAATCCCTCCCAACATCAGAGTCTTTTCCAATGAGTCAACTCTTCGCATGAGGTGGCCAAAGTACTGGAGTTTCAGCTTTAGCATCATTCCTTCCAAAGAAATCCCAGGGCTGATCTCCTTCAGAATGGACTGCTTGGATCTCCTTGCAGTCCAAGGGACACTCAAGAGTCTTTTCCAACACCACAGTTCAAAAGCATCAATTCTTTGGCACTCAGCTTTCTTCACAGTCCAACTCTCACATCCATACATGACCACAGATGTAGCCTTGACTAGATGGACCTTTGTTGGCAGAGTAATGTCTCTGCTTTTCAATATGCTATCTAGGTTGGTCATAACTTTTCTTCCAAGGAGTAAATGTCTTTTAATGTCATGGCTGCAGTCACCATTTGCAGTGATTTTGGAGCCCCCAAAAATAAAGTCTGCCACTGTTTCCACTGTTTCCCCATCTATTTCCCATGAAGTGATAGGACCAGATGCCATGATCTTTGTCTTCTGAATGTTGAGATTTAAGCCAACTTTTTCACTCTCCACTTTCACCTTCATCAAGAGGCTTTTGAGTTCCTCTTCCCTTTCTGCCATAAGGGTGGTGTCATCTGCATATCTGAGGTTATTGATACTTCTCCTGGCAATCTTGATTCCAGCTTGTGGTTCTTCCAGCCCAGTGTTTCTCATGATGTACTCTGCATATAAGTTAAATAAGCAGGGTGACAATATACAGCCTTGACGTTCTCCTTTTCCTATTCAGAACCAGTCTGTTGTTCTATGTCCAGTTCTAACTGTTGCTTCCTGACCTGCATATAGGTTTCTCAAGAGGCAGGTCAGGTGGTCTGGTATTCCCATCTGTTTCAGAATTTTCCAGTTTATGGTGATCCACACAGTCAAAGGCTTTGGCATAGTCAATAAAGCAGAAATAGATGTTTTTCTGGAACTCTCTTGCTTTTTCCATGATCCAGTGGATGTTGGCAATTTGATCTCTGGTTCCTCTGCCTTTTCTAAAACCAGCTTGAACATCTGGTAGTTCATGGTTCACGTATTGCTGAAGCCTGGCTTGGAGAATTTTGAGTGTTACTTTACTAGTGTGTGAGATGAGTACAATTGTGCGGTAGTTTGAGCATTCTTTACATTGCCTTTCTTTGGGATTGGAATGAAAACTGATGTTTTCCAGTTCTGTGGCCACTGCTGAGTTTTCCAAATTTGCTGGCATATTGAGTGCAGCACTTTCACAGCATCATCTTCCAGGATTTGAAATAGCTCAACTGGAATTCCATCACCTTCACTAGCTTTGTTTGTAGTGATGCTTTCTAAGGCCCACTTGACTTCACATTCCAGGATGTCTCTGGTCCCATTAATTCATGGCAAATAGATAGGGAAACAATGGAAACAGTGAGAGACTTTATTTTGGTGGGGGGGGGCTCCAAAATCACTGCAGATGGTGACTGCAGCCATGAAATTAAAAGATGCTTGCTTCTTGGAAGAAAATCTATGACAAACCTAGATAGCATAATAAAAAGTGGAGACATTACTTTACAGACAAAGGTCTGTCTTGTCAAAGCTATGGTTTTTCCAGTAGTCAGGTATGGATGTGAGAGTTGAACTTTTATAAAGAAAGTTGAGCACTGAAGAATTGATGCTTTTGAACTGTGGTATTGGAGATTCTTGAGAGTCCCTTGGACTGCAAAGAGATCAAACCAGTCCATCCTAAAGGAAATCAGTCTCCTGAATATTCATTGGAAGGACTGATGCTGAAGCTAAAACTCCAATACTTTGGCAACCTGATGTGAAGAACTGACTCCTTGGAAAAGGCCCTAATGCTGGGAAAGATTGAGGGCAGAAAGAGAAGGTGTTGACAGAGGATGAGATGGTTGGATGGCATCACTGAATTGATGGACATGAGTTTGAGCAAGCTCAGGGAGTTAGTTATGGACAGGGAAGCCTGGCGTACTGCAGTCCATAGCATCACAAAAAGTTGGACACGACTGAGTGACTAAACTGAACTGAAGCATGACCTTGCAATGTCATAAATTACATCATTAACTCTTAATATCAATATTTCAGCTTTTTCCCACATGCAATTATTTGTCTCATTTTCTAAGCAAAATCTGCTGATCTTTGTTTTATATCTTAAATGGCTGTTTCATAATGCAAGTGCGGTTAGCTTGTGAGAGTATTTCTGCACTGCAGCTGGTATTTTTAATTAGCTTTCTCTGGATATTTAATAAATATATACTGATAAATCAGTTAAAGTAATATGGCACTAATCAATGCTACATATATATATCATCTAAAACAGGATAATATTTATAAAATAGAATGCCTACATAATTTTCCTTTGCTTAAATATTAAGCATATTCTTTCATGTCTTTCAAATGAAATCATTTCAGGTTTGTGTCTTTGCAGCTTTCTTTGCTATCATCCCAAGTATTTCCAAGCTTGTTAGTTAGAAACTGAATTTATGGAAGAATTTAAATATTTCATTCACATTTTTAAAAAGCTTGTCATGTTTGATGTTTCCATAATTAGATTTTACTTTGTAAGTTTATACAAATACAGTACAAATTCTTAAAAATATTAGCTCATAAGCTTTTCCACATAAATGAAACAACTTATGCAGAAATACAAATGGATTGTCCACATTGGACTATCTTGTCCTGTTATTCAAAGATTTTCTGTTTTGTTAGTTTTCTGGGATTCCAAGAGACCATGGAATCTATTTTGGGGCATGAAGAAACTTTATTATTTACTTTGATTTCAATATAACTACTTTTCAATTTGAGACTATTTTCCAAAGTTACATAGGAGGATTTTGACTAATTCATATACATTAAAATTTCCCTGTGACTTTATTTTTTCTGATAACTTTAAGGAAACAAAACTTTTTTAGGTCTTAAGATTCTTTAAACCCTCGAAATTTTTCTTACGATTAAAGTCTGTTCCCATTCTGGGATAAAATGCTAAAGTAAATCAGGTGTTGACAGATTCATTGCTCTTTCTTTTGACCCTTCTTCCATTCTACATATATTTATATCCACTGAATGATTCTTCTGTTCCAGTGTCTATGCTTCATGCTGGAGTTTTAGTACCAAAGAATCCTGTATGAATGAGTCCCATGTTAAATAATACTAGTGTAGGGGTGACTCCATGGTGTACAATCTGTGTAGTCACACACTGGGACTCAGTGCTTAGAAAGATTGATGCTCGGTTCTTACTGTTTTAAAATTCTTAATTTTTAAGCCAGTGGCTCTGAATTTTCATTTGGCAATTTGTTGTTGTTCTTTAGTCACTTAGTCCTGTTTGACTCTTTTGCAACCCCAAGGACTATAGGCTCCTCTGTTCATAGGATTTCTCAGGCTAGAGTACTGAAGTGGGCTGCTATTCCTTCTCCAGGGAATCTTCCAGATCCAGGGATCAAAACTGCTTCTCCTTTATTGCAGGTGGATTCTTTACTGCTGAGCCACCAGGGAAGCGCTGCTGCTGCTGCTCTGCTGCTAAGTCCCTTCAGTCGTGTCCGACTCTGTGCGACCCCATAGATGGCAGCCCACTAGGCTCCCCTGTCCCTGGGATTCTCCAGGCAAGAACACTGGAGTGGGTTGCTATTTCCTTCTCCAATGCATGAAAGTAAAAAGTAAAAGTGAAGTCGCTCAGTCCTGTCTGACTCTTAGCGACCCCATGGACTACAGCCCACCAGGCTGCTCCATCCATGGGATTTTCTAGGCAAGAGTACTGGAGTGGGGTGCCATTGCCTTCTCCAAGGGAAGCCCTAGGACCTGAAAATTGTATAGGTTGTCTTGAGCCTACTCTACAAAGTGGGAGAAATATCTATCAATTATCTGTCTATCATCAAATATCTGGGACATAGTAGCACTTAATATCATTTTTATTATTATTTTATGAGTGAAGTTTATAGTAGATTTTTCCTTTTCTGTACCTATGTGTAGTGAAAGTGTGAAATTAGAGACTGTAAATATGTCTATATTAAGTTACATCTTTCAAAATCCAGCCTATCACTTCATCCTATCCAGAGTCCTTTTTTTCTCTACAGTACAGCTCCTCTGTGTCATCTGCTCACTTGGTCACTGTGTTACATCATCATCCAAATTTTAATAAAAACTTTGCATGGCACAGGGTCAAGAAGGATACTGTACATCTCAGCATAGAAAGCTGCACCGATATTTTATCAGGAAGTATTCACCAGTACCTTTTGGTAGAATTTATTCAGTTATATATTCACCCAAATACTAGCTAGTTCTGATTATATTCATCTTGTTGGCACCAATATCATGAAATTTTTTAAATATATTATTGGAATCTGAATGTGCTTTATGCTACGAGTCCATATAGTTTCCTTGTTCAGCAAACTTCTCCCCAATTTAGAAATTGACTTATCAAATTCTAGAGTTAATATTGCATAAATAGATCAATAAAAGGAGTTAAACTAGGGAGAAGAAAACCCCCAGCATTTTCGTTGGACTGTTTTTTATTTATTTCATAGTTTATTGTATTAATTTTCTATGGCTGCTATAAAAATTACCACAGACTTGGTAGCTTAGAACAACAGAAGTTTATTCTAGAGGTCAGAAGTCTGAAATCAGGGTGTCAGTAGGGCTTTACTCTCTCAAGGGACTCAAGGGTAGACTCTGATCCTTGGCTTTTCCGGCTTCCAGTGGCTGCCTGCACTCATTGGCTTGAAGGCACATCATCCCAGTCTTTGTGTTCATCTTCACTCATCCTTATCTTCTATGTGTGTCTAATCTTTGCCTCTTAGAGGATGCTTGTGATGGTATCTGGAGCCCACCTAGATAACCCAGGACAATCTCATCTCAAAATTCTTAATTTAATCACATCTGCAAAGACCCCTTTTCCAAATAAAGCATTGTTCATTAGGTTCCAACCCCCATAGGTGGCTCAGAAGGTAAAGAATCTGCCTGCAGTGCAGGAGACTCAGGTTCAATCCCTGGGTCAGCAAGATACCCCCAAAAAGGGAATGGCTACCCACTCCAGTATTCTTGGGCTTCCTTGGTGGCTCAGATGGTAAGGGATCTGCCTGCAGTGTAGGAGACCCAGGTTCAATCCCTGGGTGGGGAAGATCCCCTGGAGAAGGGAACGGCAACCCACTCCAGTATTCTTGTATGGGAAATCCCATGGACAGAGGAGCCTGGAGGGCTAGTCCATGGGATTGCAAAGAGTCAGACACAACTGAGCAACTAACACTTTCACTTCACTTTCCAAGGATTCTAAAGTTCCCTGGAAGGTTCCAAGGAATAGTACATGGACATATCTTTGAGAACAATTTTTAGCCTACCACAGATAAAGTTTTGCCTTTTGATTTCAGATTACTTATAGGATGGGTATCATATATCTTCATCCTTAGGGCTACCATATATGTTAACCTGGCCCTGGGTAAGGGTTGATTTTGCTTGCTTCTCCTTTGTCTCATGAGGACTTGCTTGTCCTTTCCACCATCTAGAGCTGGGGCTCTTCACCTCTGTGGTGCAGAGCTAGGGTCACACCTGTTGAGTCTCCAGGTCACTGGGCCATTGCAAGGAAAGCAATTAATCAGTTACTGCAGTTAGAATGCTGGAAGGAACAAGTGACACTTTTTGTCCTTACTAGCTGTGAGAAATTGTCTTTGGCAGTTTCTTTATGACAGTCTTAACCACAAATCCCATTTGGTATGACATAGATCATATGTCACTATTTCTGGTCTCTGAATTCCTTCTGGACCAAAAGATAAGACAGGTCTCTCTGACTGAGCCTGTGCATGGGGATGCGCTGGCAGAGTTAGTGAGCTGCTAGCTGGTGATGGTGCTGAATGAAGCTTGGGCCTGGCAGAGATGGCTACCAGGAAAAAAACCCAAAAAAACAAGGTACCTGCAGGAGAGGAGGTAAGAGGCTTGGACTAGAGAAATTTCACAACGCATCGGAAATCAGAGGTTGGCAGGCACCTTCTCCTTATTTACTTTTATATTAATGTGTAGGTAATGAGTGAACAGAGAAGAAAGAAGAGAGAAGTCAGAATCTACAAGGTACTCACTCTAGGCAGGGAGGGACCTTGTAAGGAGTCAGCTTTACATTAGCTTGGGTGATAAGAAAGCTGTGGGTGGAATCTGGTGCTTTTAAAAGGTGAGGTTAAATGAAGGGCTTTCTTTGTGGCTCAGTTGATAAAGAATCTGCCTGCGATGCAGGAGACCCCAGTTCGATCCCTGAGTTGGGAAGATCCCCTGGAGAAGGGAAAGGCTACCCACACCAGTATTCTGGCCTGGAGAATTCCATGGACATACAGTCCATGGGGTCGCAAAGGTCTGGACATGACTGAGCGACTTTCACTTTTTCACTAAATGAAGAGAGATGGAATTTCACATTGAGGTTAGAAAGGGGAAAGCGAATCAACTGGAAGTCCCCAAACCAGTGATGACTGCTCTTTTTGTCACAGTTTGTCTCTCTCCTCCTTTCTCCACTTAACCCTCCAGGTTCTAGAGCTTTCAGGAGGGGATATGCCATGTACCCTGCTTCCATCTAGTCATACTTTCTCGTAAATTAAGCACTAGATCTGCAGTTCAGTCTCTTTACCTTTGCTGGTTCTTCTGCACCTCTCACGCCTGCCCCAATGTAAGGTCAGAAACAATGAGTTATCTTATGTCAGAATGCTTTTGAAGTCTATTTAAGAGTTCCTTCTCACTAACTTTATTTTGAAAAACAAAGTTTTTTAGGAAAATGAATTAGTGAGAAATTGGCCTTAATGAATTCCAGCTTTAGATACTTACTGAGGTCACCTAGCCACATCAGTAAAAACACAGAGATTTAGTGATGATCTCTTGAAGTCTTGAAGTACAACTTCAAATTTTGAAGTTCTGAAAGTCTTGTTAACAAAGCTTTTTTTAAAAAATCACTTTAAAAACTAACAGAATAAATGGCTATATTTTGGAGATTTTTAACACACATAAGAAGACCAAATGAAAAGAAAAAAAATGACTATTGTAATGTTATATGAAAAAGTACCTAGGCTTTTGTAATGTTATATGAAAAAGTATCTAGGCTGTATATAAATTTGCAGTAACTTGTAATAGCATTAAACTAGGTTTTTAAAATTGCTGTATTTTGAGGCACTGAGATGAAAGTAAAAATGAAAGTTATTGAAAATTGCTCAAAAAAAGGCTCTTGTGACAGTTAAGACAGTGATGCTGAAAATGCATGTGAAGAAGTTGAATAAAACAGTTTAATAAAATTGGGTATGGAAATTAGCAGTATTTCTAAATAATATATTTTTTTATGTAGTGTGGTTTTAAACATGGATGTATAAGAAAATTAATGTTAAGCAAGAGGAGCTTGGCAGGCTATAGTCCATGTGGTCACAAAAATTGGACATGACTGAGTGACCAAACACCACCAGTACTACAAGTAGACATTGGGCTATGACAGCTGAATTTAAAAAATGGTTAAATTGATTTTTAAAAAGCTGATGGGGATATCTGCCCTCCTAAATGGTCTCTTTCTTTCCCTTAGTTTTTTGGCCACGCCATGTGGCATGTGGATCTTAGTTCCAGAGTGGGAATCGAGCTTCTGCCCTCCACATTGGATGTCTGGAATCTTAACCACTGGCCCTCCAGGGATGTCCCTCTTTCTTTCTTAATGGAAATGTTTAACCTTTTACCAATTGTATATTACAATGCAAATTGTTTGGCAAGAACTGCAAACATAATTTCTTACCAGAAATAAACCAATCTTTATTATTAAATCACCAGAAACATGCAAATGTGCACACACACACACTTCAAAGGATCATGCTATTAAATGATAAACTGAGGCATATTGGAATTTTTATGAGTTTATTAAAGCAGGAATTGATTTTAATGGGGCAATGCTGAACCAGAAGTGTTTAAAGAGCCCTGGTTGATAGTAGCTAAGGGGCTAGGCTTAGAGAAAGTGAAGAAGCAAACAAAGATTATTTGATTGTCTACAGTTTAAAGCCTAGTTGGCTGTTTCAGAGTGGTTGTCCTTAGCCTCTTGATTGTGAACCCTGTGGTATTTACAAGCTTAGATTTTGGGTTGCTTACATGGGCTTCAGTGGCATTAGAGCCTCATCCAGCTATGGCCTCCTTGTTTGATTAACATTTTCTCATCTTTCAAAAATCTGCCTTTCATTACATACAGTCAGCCTAGAGAAACATGTAGGGACCCGCTTTTCTCAGTTTCTCATTTGTTTTCTGATTTACAGAAGTCTAGGTTATATGACCCTTTTTCTGGCTTCATCCTAAACAGCAGATCTTTGCACATAAGAGTATTCTGGATCTTTAGAGCATCAACAACACACAACACACAGAAAAAGACTTGTCATGCTGATGTGATCAGCTTTCACGTGGATGCATATTCAGTCGCTCAACTTTGTCTGACTCATCGTAACCCCGGAACTGTAGGGTTAGTCTCTTAGTTGTGTCTGACTCTTTGCAACCTCATGGACTATAGCCCACTGGCTCCTCTGTCCATGGCAAGAATGCTGGAGTGGGTTGCCCTTTCCTCCTCCTGGAGATTGAAACTGTATCTCCTGCATTGGCAGGTGGATTCTTTACCACTGAACCACCTGAGGAGCCTGATCAGCATTCCCAGCACAACTTAAATGATTACCTCCCCATCAGGGGTGTTCCTTACAGACTGAGAGAAATACTTCTGTTGCTGTCTCCCAGGCTCTCTCTGTCAATGAGACCCTGAAGAAAACTCAATTTCCAGCTTTTATGTTGTGTGTTTAATTTTCAGTTGACTTATTTATTGGGAAAAAAAGCACAAATAGTTTAATTTTAGAACAAAATTAACAGTTAAGTTTTACAGATGGAAAGAGCTCTGCTTAAGTACTTGAAAGTCTTAACGTCGTAAATCCTAAGGAGGTTGGGATGAGAAAGATAATGCTAACACTGTCATCTGTGTGAAGAACGATTGTATTCATATTCATGATTACAAATCTTTTTCTTCATGTATTCTCTAGTTCTGACTATTGTCAAATACAAATTGGCACTTGCCATCTACTTCACAAGGGTTAAATCATGTGTTGCTATAGATGCAGATCTTCAGCACCCCCTGAAAGGAGTTCGGGGTGGAGAGCAGAAATGAGGCACTCTGTGCTCAGGAGAAAACTGCCAGCACTGGTCTTTAGATAGACATTTTCAGGAGCTGGTTTTATGAGCCCAATTCTTATGTCTCCTTATATCTGCTGCTGCTGCTAAGTCATTTCAGTCGTGTCCAACTCTGTGCAACTCCATAGATGGCAGCCCACCAGGCTCCCACGTCCCTGTTTTTCTCCAGGCAAGAACACTGGAGTGGGTTAGGGTCTCAGAGTTGGACATGACTGAGCGATTAACACTTCCTAACTTATGCTGATCACATCTATTGATTTGTTCAACAGTATGGCATATTTGGATACCATGATTTTGACATTTACATAGCACTTTTATAGAAGTTTCTAAATCTTTCATTTACAAATCATTTATTTCATATGGTACTCATGTCATATGAACTTCATAAGCCTTGGGAGGAAAGAAAAGTGCATAATTCCCTTTATTTTAAAATTAAATTTTTTAAAAAGGTGAAGCTCTGAGAACTTAAGAGAACTAACCAAGGTGATTTAACATTTATTAATTCAGTGTGTATTTTTTCAGTACTGTATTAGTATTCCTGTAGTTGCAAAAACAGAAGTACTGATGAAAGTATAAAAGCTGAAAGATTTTATTATTTTGGTTTACATGATGGAAATATACAAAAGGAAATATGGTTCAATCAAATCATAATGATTCATTTCCAATGGCTTTGTTTCCCTCTGTGGGTTGCCCTTATTTTGTCTTGCTGTGAATAATGGGAATCCCTTCTCCTAACTGCATCCTACTATGATTTGTTCCACTACCTAAGAGAGAGTCCTCACTTGCAGCCTTTGAGTAGGATTCTAGCTAGTTTACATATAGGACCAGTTAAAAGAACATTTAAAATACACCATTAAACAACTCACAGGTTAAGGTTCAGTTCAGTTCAGTTCAGTCGCTCAGTCATGTCCAACTCTTTGTGACCCCATGAATCACAGCATGCCAGGCCTCCCTGTCCATCACCATCTCCTGGAGTTCACTCAGACTCACGTCCATTGAGTCAGTGATGCCATCCAGCCATCTCATCCTCTGTTGTCCCCTTCTTCTCCTGCTCCCAATCCCTCCCAGCATCAGAGTCTTTTCCAATGAGTCAACTCTTTGCATGAGGTGGCCAAAGTACTGGAGTTTCAGCTTTAGCATCATTCCTTCCAAAGAAATCCCAGGGCTGATCTCCTTCAGAATGGACTGGTTGGATCTCCTTGCAGTTCAAGGGACTCTCAAGAGTCTTTTCCAACACCACACTTCAAAAGCATCAATTCTTCGGCACTCAGCTTTCTTCACAGTCCAACTCTCAGATCCATACATGGCCACTGGAAAAACCATAGCCTTGACTAGACAGATCTTTGTTGGCAAAGTAATGTCTCTGCTTCAATATGCTATCTAGGTTGGTCATAATTTTCCTTCCAAGGAGTAAGCGTCTTTTAATTTCATGGCTACAGTCACCATCTGCAGTGATTTTGGAACCCAAAAAATAAAGTCTGACACTGTTTCCACTGTTTCCCCATCTATTTCCCATTAAGGTTAAAACACATTAAATATGATTAGTATGAATAGATTAATGGAGCATCTGTTCTTTAACTCAGAAGTTTTAGCATTCTTGTTTTTAGATTGAATCGAATCAACACTTTAGAACGGTGGCAACTTATTATTCCTTTCCTTTTGACTTTTGTGTCCAAGTATAATGAGTGAAATGTGAATCTCATGGTTGGTTTTAGAGATACCCACATAGAAAGAAGCACAGGGTGACAAACAGAAGTGTGGCATTCAGTCTGTGGGTTATTAACGAAGGAAATAAAGTAAACTCTACTAAGAAGTATAAAGTTCTGACAAAGAAACATATTTATGGAGATTGGAAAACTTTTTGCTGCCGCTGCTAAGTTGCTTCAGTCGTGTCCGACTCTGTGCGACCGTAAGAGAGTCATTTCCTAGGCAGGTTGATAAGAAGTTTATGGGTCCCCAAGGCGAGAGGGGTCTAGAATTCTCAAGGAGGAAGAAAGGACACACTTTCCCCCCCTCTACATTCCTTAGGATTATATTACAATAATGTATCCTGCTTGAGTACAGTCTCTGGAAAAAACCTTCTGGCTAATCCCGTTATCTTAAGGTGTAAATTATGTAAGTAGGTCTAGTGAGGTCTTTACAACCTCCAGACATTCTTTTGATTCACTGTAAAAACTAATTAGAGAGTATATAACCCCATGGCTAACACTAGCAAGGGGGTAGTCTTTATACTCCCTTCTGATGCCTATGTCAGAAGCTTTCTCTATCTCCTTTATACTTTAATAAAACTTCATTACACAAAAGCTCTGAGTGATCAAGCCTTGTCTCTGGCCCCGGATTGAATTCTTCTCCTCTGGAAGCCAAGAATCCCGGCATCTTTCCGTGGTTCAGCAACAACCTTTCATCTTGGGGGCTCATCTGGGATTCTTCAGGACAAGGTAAGGATGCTTGGAGACCTAGTTCTTTGTTCTCCTAGCAAACACGTTTTCTGCTGTACTTTACTAACTCTACGGTGTGCTTGCGTGAATGAATGAAATGCCTTGCACTAAGCAAGTGAGGATCCCTGCTCTGTGGTCCCGCTCGATCTCATACGGCTATAGCAGAAACCTGTCGAGGGTTTATACCGACCTGCCAATGCCAAGAGGCACCCAATGTCTCCTTTTGGGGACCGACCAGAAATGGGTAAAGCATGTGGACCAAACTCTCCTTTCTTGGTAAAACTTTTTGGTCTCTTTGACCATTTCATAACTCCTTGGAAATTAGAAGTACTAACCTAATCTGTAGGATCATAGACTTTCAAGGGACTTGTGATCTATGCTGTTACTATGTACTGTTACTTAGATCCCAAGCTTGGATTGATAGTCAGGAAGCACTTAGCCTTGCTAGGCATGGAAAGTTTGGAAGCTAGATGGAGTTCTATCTCCAAGAGCATCTCTGAGGTTAAAGGTTACTCAGATTGGAACTATAACGGGTTTTTTTCCTTTGGTAACGCTGGCTCTTAGTGGACCAGAGGAGGCTCTTATACTTGTGTGGTGACGCTTGGAAGGAACATCTCAGTTTTATGTTTGTATCTATCTTATTGTGGTCAGGAATATACTCAGGGTCATACACAGGCACTCAGGTGACGAATGTTTTCCCCAGCAGTTTAGCCTGGGAGGCATTCCAGAAGGTTACTCTGTTTGCCCCCTGGGTAGCATCAGAGGCAAGCAAGGTTTTAATGGTGAGGAGCTAGACGTCAGTCAGGGATGCCATCGGGTCTACCCCAGTGCATCTTCACCCCATTTTGTTGGTAGAACCAGGAGGGACGAGTATGTCACCTGCGTCGGTAAGGGACAGACTAAGTCTGACCAGGAAAAAAAAGCTTTGGTGTAAAGTCTGTCTAGAGCATGGAGGGACGCCTCCAGTAGAAAGAGGGCACTGGTTGCTTTTTTTCTCTCTTACAGATGGTAGCTAACAATTCCAGCCTCACTCCTTTAAACTGTATCCTATAGATTTGATCCCCAGGGTCCCCAGGGCTTAAAGAAGACACACCTGGTCTTCCTATGTGATACTGCATGGCCGTGGTACCCACTGGAGGACGGCAAATGGTGGCCAGTTGGAGGGTCTCTTAAGTATAATACTGTTTTACAATTATACTGGTTCTGTAGAAAACAAGGGAAATGGGTAGAAGTAGCCTATGTGTTGCCCTTTTTCCTCTCTGTGAAATATGTCAGACTTGTGTCCTAAGGGTATAGATTTGGGTGTGAAACCTTCGGCTCCCTCCTCTCCTCCTACTTTGCTAGATGAGATGGAGGACAGGAGACAAAGAGATAAAGAAAAGCAGAGATAAAGAAAAGCTCCAATCTATCCCTGGGATCATATGTGCAGAGCAGCCAGAGAGACTAAGGAACAGCCACACAAGCTGTTGCCTCTTCATGAAGCACCCACCAGGAGAAATAATCAGTCTATGAGAGTTAATAAACCTTTTTCTTATCAAGAAATACAAAGAATCAAGGAGGATCTGGGAGACTATTTAGAGGACCCCCCAAAATAGAGCTTTTAAAGGTGTTACTTTGCTTTCTGACCTTACTTGGAAGGATGTGATGTATATCTTGGGGCAAAAGCTGACTCCCGACTCAAAGACTCGAGTTTTGGGAAAAGCGGTTGCTTATGGAGATGATGGACAGGGAGGCCTGGTGTGCTGCGATTCATGGGGTCGCAAAGAGTCAGACACGACTGAGTGACTGAACTGAACCGAACTGATGGAGATGAATGGTTTGGTAATGAATCAGTAGGGAAGAGGGAGGACAAGATAACCGCCCTCCCCACTGGGAATCAGGCGGTCCCAATTACAGAACCAGACTGAGACTACAACACAGCTAAAGGAAGATGGGATCAGAGTCATTTTGTCAGATGTATTCTTGAAGGACTCAGGCAGGTGCATGTTAAGCCTTTCAGTTCAGTTTAGTTCAGTCGCTCAGTCGTGTCCGACTCTTCGCGACGCCATGAATCCCATCACGCCAGGCCTCCCTTTCCATCACCAACTCCCGGAGTTCACCCAGACTCACATCCACTGAGTCAGTGATGCCATCCAGCCATCTCATCCTCTGTCGTCCCCTTCTCCTCCTGCCCCCAATCCCTCCCAGCATCAGAGTCTTTTCCAACGAGTCAACTCTTCACATGAGGTGGCCAAAGTACTGGAGTTTCAGCTTTAGCATCATTCCTTCCAAAGAAATCCCGGGGCTGATCTCCTTCAGAATGGACTGGTTGGATCTCCTTGCAGTCCAGGGGACTCTCAAGAGTCTTCTCCAACACCGCAGTTCAAAAACATCAATTCTTCGGCACTCAGCTTTCTTCACAGTCCAACTCTCAGATCCATACATGGCCACTGGAAAAACCCTAGCCTTGACTAGACAGACCTTTGTTGGCAAAGTAATGTCTCTGTTTTTGAATACGCTATCTAGGTTGGTCATAACTTTCCTTCCAAGGAGTAAGTGTCTTTTAATTTCATGGCGGCAGTCACCATCTGCAGTGATTTTGGAGCCCAAAAAATAAAGTCGGGCATTGTTTCCACTGTTTCCCCATCTATTTCCCATGAGGTGATGGGACCGGATGCCATGATCTTCGTTTTCTGAATGTTGAGCTTTAAGCCAACTTTTTCACTCTCCACTTTCACTTTCATCGGGAGGCTTTTGAGTTCCTCTTCACTTTCTGCCATAAGGGTGGTGTCATCTGCATATCTGAGGTGATTGATATTTCTCCCGGCAATCTTGATTCCAGCTTGTGTTTCTTCCAGTCCAGCGTTTCTCATGATGTACTCTGCATATAAGTTAAATAACCAGGGTGACAATATACAGCCTTGACAAACTCCTTTTCCTATTTGGAACCAGTCTGTTGTTCCATGTCCAGTTCTAACTGTTGCTTCCTGACCTGCATACAAATTTCTCAAGAGGCAGATTAGGTGGTCTGGTATTCCCATCTCTTTTCAGAATTTTCCACAGTTTATTGTGATCCACACAGTCAAAGGCTTTGGCATAGTCAATAAAGCAGAAATAGATGTTTTTCTGGAACTCTCTTGCTTTTTCCATGATCCAGCGGATGTTGGCAATTTGATCTCTGGATCCTCTGCCTTTTCTAAAACCAGCTTGAACATCAGGAAGTTCACGGTTCATATATTGCTGAAGCCTGGCTTGGAGAATTTTGAGCATTACTTTACTACTGTGTGAGATGAGTGCAACTGTGCGGTAGTTTGAGCATTCTTTGGCATTGCCTTTCTTTGGGATTGGAATGAAAACTGACGTTTTCCAGTCCTGTGGCCACTGCTGAGTTTTCCAAATTTGCTGGCATATTGAGTGCAGCACTTTCACAGCATCATCTTTCAGGATTTGAAAGAGCTCAACTGGAATTCCATCACCTCCACTAGCTTTGTTTGTAGTGATGCTTCCTAAGGCCCACTTGACTTCACATTCCAGGATGTCTGGCTCTAGGTCAGTGATCACACCATCGTGATTATCTGGGTCATGAAGATCTTTTTTGTACAGTTCTTCTGTGTATTCTTGCTGTCTCTTCTTAATTTCTTCTGCTTCTGTTAGGTCCATACCATTTCTGTCCTTTATCGAGCCCATCTTTGCATGAAATGTCCCCTTGGTATCTCTACTTTTCTTGAAGAGATCTCTAGTCTTTCCCATTCTGTTGTTTTCCTCTATTTCTTTGCATTGATTGCTGAAGAAGGCTTTCTTATCTCTTCCTTCTATTCTTTGGAACTCTGCATTCAGATGCTTATATCTTTCCTTTTCTCCTTTGCTTTTAGCTTCTCTTTTCACAGCTATTTGTAAGGTCTGCCCAGACAGCCATTTTGCTTTTTTGCATTTCTTTTCCATGGGGATGGTCTTGATCCCTGTCTCCTGTACAATGTCACTAACCTCCGTCCATAGTTCATCAGGCACTCTATCAGATCTAGGCCCTTAAATCTATTTCTCACTTCCACTGTATAATCATAAGGGATTTGATTTAGGTCATACCTGAATGGTCTGCGATTCATGGGGTCGCAAAGAGTCGGACACGACTGAGCGACTGAACTGAAATGAACAGAACTGAATGGTCTAGTGGTTTTCCCTACTTTCTTCAGTTTAAGTCTGAATTTGGCAATAAGGAGTTCATGATCTGAGCCACAGTCAGCTCCTGGTCTTGTTTTTGCTGACTATATAGAGCTTTTCCATCTTTGGCTGCAAAGAATATAATCAATCTGATTTTGGTGTTGACCATCTGGTGATGTCCATGTATAGAGTCTTCACTTGTGTTCTTGGAAGAGGGTGTTTGTTATGACCAGTGCATTTTCTTGGCAAAACTCTATTAGTCTTTGCCCTAATTCATTCCGTATTCCAAGGCCAAATTTGCCTGTTACTCCAGGGTTTCTTGACTTCCTACTTTTGCATTCCAGTCCCCTATAATGAAAAGGACATCTTTTTTGGATGTTAGTTCTAAAAGGTCTTGTAGGTCTTCATAGAACCATTCAACTTCAGCTTCTTCAGCGTTACTGGTTGGGGCACAGACTTGGATTACTGTGATATTGAATGGTTTGCCTTGGAAATGAACAGAGATCATTGTATCATTTTTGAGATTGCATCCAAGTACTGCATTTTGGACTCTTTTGTTGACCATGATGGTTACTCCATTTCTTCTGAGGGATTCCTGCCCGCAGTAGTAGATATAATGGTCATCTGAGTTAAATTCATCCATTCTAGTCCATTTTAGTTCGCTGATTCCTAGAATGTCGACATTCACTCTTGCCATCTCTTGTTTGACCACTTCCAATTTGCCTTGATTCATGGACCTGACATTCCAGGTTCCTATGCAATATTGCTCTTTACAGCATCGGACCTTGCTTCTATCACCAGTCACATCCACAGCTGGGTATTCTTTTTGCTTTGGCTCCATCCCTTCATTCTTTCTGGAGTTATTTTCCCACTCATCTCCAATAGCATATTGGGCACCTACTGACCTGGGGAGTTCCTCTTTCAGTATCCTATTATTTTGCCTTTTCACACTGTTCATGGGGTTCTCAAGGCAAGAATACTGAAGTGGTTTGCCATTCCCTTCTCCAGTGGACCACGTTCTGTCAGATCTCTCCACCTTGACCCGCCCATCTTGGGTTGCCCCATGGGCATGGCTTAGTTTCATTGAGTTAGACAAGTCTGTGGTCCTAGTGTGATTAGATTTACTAGTTTTCTGTGTGGTTTCAGTGTGTCTGCCCTCTGATGCCCTCTTAGAACACCTACCATCTTACTTGGGTTTCTCTTACCTTGGGCGTGGGGTATCTCTTCATGGCTGCTCCAGCAAAGTGCAGCTGCTGCTCCTTACCTTGGACAAGGGGTATCTCCTCGTCCTTCCTGACCTTCAACGTGGGATAGCTCCTCTAGGCCCTCCTGCGCCCACGCAGCCACAGCTCCTTGGACGTGGGGCTAAGCCTTTAAACTATGGCAAATTGGCAGACATAGAACAGGAGGAGAAGGAAGCTCTTGGTAAATTCCTAGATAGATTGAGAGATTGAGATTGATTCTGAAAGTGAAGAGGGAGAAGTGATCTTAAAGGATAGATTTCTCACTCAGTTGGCTCCAGATATCTTCCATAAGCTATTAAAATGGACATATGGACCAAATCAGTCTTTAGATACTCTGTTACAACTGGCTCAGACAGTCTATTATGGTAGGGAATATGAGGAAAAGAAAGAAAGGCAGAAAAAGACAAAGGAAAAGGCAGAAGCCTTCGCAATGACTATGAAAAACGTTCTTAAACAGCCTGAGAAAAATGTCCAGAGGGACCCAGGTGAAAAGGGATGGGCTTGCTATTACTGTGGAAAGGAGGGGCACCTCAAGTGGGATTGCCCTCAGGCATCTAAGCTGCGCCCCGGCTCCACGTCCGGTCTTCAAAGGACCACACTGGAAGAGAGACTGTCCCCAGAGGCGCAGGTCTCCGGGGTTGGACTCTCAAGACAATCAGGACTGAAGGTGCCCTGGGGGTCCCCACACAAGCTCCCGTCCTAATTACACCTGAGGAACCCCGGGTATTAATAACTGTGAGGGGGGGAGCAATCCATCGATTTCCTTTTAGATACTGGAGCAACTTACTCCATGCTTACTGAAGCCCCTGGCCCACTTTCTTCTGGATCCGCTTCCGTAATGGGACTGTCTGGACGAGCAAAAACGTATTACTTCAGTGTTTCTGTCAGTTGTGACTGGGATTCGGTGCTATTTTCACACGAGTTTCTGATCGTGCCAGAGTCTCCCTCACCGCTTTTGGGAAGGGATATACTGAGCAAGGTCCATGCCTCTGTTTTCATAAATATGGAGCCTTCCCTTTCTCTCCCTTTAATTGAGCAAAATGTAAATCCTAGAGTATGGGCTGATGGAAAATCTGTGGCTTGAACACAAAATGCTATTCCTTTAGTTGTCAAGCTCAAAGACCTGCACTTATTTCCACATTAGAAGCAGTATCCACTGAAACCTGAGGTTAAGGAAGGGTTAAAACCCATCATAGAAAATTTAAAGGAGTAGGGCCTATTAATTCCCTTTAACAGTCCATGCAACACTCCTATTTTGTGTATAAAGAAATCAAATGGTAAATGGAGACTACTTCAAGATTTACGAATAATAAATGAGGCTGTAGTTCCTTTACACCAGTGGTGCCTAATCCTTATACTCTATTGTCTGAAATTCCAGAACGAGCCAAATATTTCTCAGTAATTGATTTAAAAGGTGCCTTCTATTCAGTGCCTTTGGTGGAGGAAAGTCAATTTCTATTTGCCTTTGAGGACCCTACGCATCCAGCTTCTCAGTTAACTTGGACAGTTTTGCCCCAGGGATTTTGTAACAGTCCTCACTTATTTGGACAAAGTTTGTCACGGGATCTACAAAACTTTAATAGCTCCAAAGGGGTGGTGTTGCAATATGTAGATGATATTTTGCTCTGTGCTGGACAGAGGAAGCTTGTTTGCGAGCCTCAGAAGATTTCTTAAGCTTTCTGGCAGGCTGTGGTTACAAGGCATCAAGAGAAAAGGCTCAGCTTTGTCAACAATCTGTTAGATATCTGGGCCTAATCATATCAGGAGGGACTAGGGCCATAGGCCCCGAGAGAATTAAACCTACACTAAATCATCCCCTACCTATGACTTTAAGACAATTGAGAGGATTTTTGGGAATCACAGGTTACTGTCGCATTTGGATTCCGGGTTATGGGGAACTTGCCCGGCTTTTATATAAACTTATAGTTGAAACTCAGCAGGCCCAAACTGACAAACTAGTTTGGTCTCCAGATACTCAAAAGGCTTTTAAGGTTCTTCAGACTGCTCTCCTGCAAGCTCCTGCTCTGAGCTTGCCCACAGGGTTAGAATTTAATTTGTTTGTCACTGAAAGAAAAGGTGTGGCCTTGGGAGTTTTGACACAACCCGGAGGGCTGCACCAGCAACCTATTGCTTATCTAAGCAGAAAATTAGATGTAGTTTCAGGTGGGTGGCCCCACTGCCTAAGAGTAATTGGGGCAGCGGCTTTATTAGCACCTGAAGCTTTAAAAATAATTAATGGACAAAAGCTTACTGTACTGACTTCTCATGATGTGAGTGGAATCTTAAATTCTAAGGTTACTATTTGGATGACAGACAGTAGGCTTCTTAAATATCAGTCATTGTTGTTAGAAGGAGCAGTTAACTAAGCTTAAAGTTTGTGGAAATTTAAATCCTGCCACTTTCCTTACTGAGAAGGAAAATGAAACACCTGATCACGATTGTTCCCAATTCCAAACTTTAAACTATGCCACTCAGGAAGATCTAACGGATACCCCACTAGACAATCCCGACATGGAAATATTTACTGATGGCAGTTCTTTTGTTCAGGATGGAAAGTGTAAAGCAGGTTACACCGTGGTGACTGCTAAACAGGTTTTAGAAGCAAAATCTCTCCCCCAGGGAACCAGTGCTCAGTCAGTGGAGCTTGTGGTCCTTACCCGAGCTCTAGAGTTAAGCAAAGGGCAGGGGGTAAATATCTACACAGATTCTAAGTATGCTTATCTGACTTTACATGCTCATGCTACAGTATGGAAAGAGAGACAGTTTAAAACAACAACAGGAGAACCTATTAAGCATTTCAGAGAGATCGAGAGACTTTTAACTGCTATATATTGTCCTAAAGAAGTAGCTGTTATGCATTGCCAAGGACACAACAGAGATGAGGGTAAAGTAACTGAAGGTAATCAGCTGGCTGACTGTCAAGCCAGAAAAGAAGCACTTTACGAAACCCCTTCACTACAGACGCCTTTGATCTGGACAGGTCCTGAAAAACAGAAAAAAACACAATGTACTGAGGAAGAATTAGAAAGATATGAGAAAAGAGGAGCAAAGATTACTGATAAAGGATGGTTACAGTCTGAGGATGGACGATTAATAATTCCTGAAAGTGCTTAATAGAAAATTTTTAAGGGTTTACACCAGAGTTTTCATTTGGGTGCAGAGAGTACTTACCAGATGGCTTCTCGTTTGTTTGAAGGTAAAAATGTAATGAAAACTTTAAGGAATATTATCAAAAGGTGTGAGGTTCATCAGAAAAATAGCCTAAAGACTGAAAAGCTAGCAAAATCTGGATTACAATGAAGTGAAAAGTATCCTGGAGAGGACTGGGAAATTGATTTTACTCATGTGCCAAAAGCTAATGGGTATTCTTGTTTACAAGTTTGGGTTTCTACTTTTACTGGATGGATTGAGCCTTTTCCCTGTCATAGTGAGCAGGCTAAGGAGGTTATAAAGATTTTAATCCATGAAATTATCCCCAGGTTTGGGCTGCCACGGAGCCTTCAGAGTGACAATGGCTCTGCCTTTAAAGCTGCTGTAACTCAGGGGGTGTCTAAAGCTTTAGGAATACAGTATCATTTACACTGTTCCTGGAGACCCCAATCCTCAGGAAAGATTGAAAAAGCTAATGACATTATCAAAAGACATCTGTGCAAATTAACTCAAGAGACGCAGGACAATTGGATTAAAGTCCTACCCATAGCTTTAATGAGGGCTCGAACTGCCCCAAAAAAGGAGGGACTGTCCCCCTTTGAATATATTTATGGAAGGCCTTTCTTATGCACAGACATTGTTATAGACCCTGAAGCCTTGGAATTAACTAGTTATATAACTCAGCTCTCAGCTTTTCAACAGACATTAACAGAACTCCGGGAGACAGCTCCTGACCCAGACTCTGAGTCAAGCAAGCCTCTATTTGAGCCAGGAACCAAGGTCCTCATAAAAACATTGGTGTCTGGGGGCCCATCCCTTGAGCCTCTCTGGGAAGGCCCTTACGAGGTTATTCTTTCTTCTCCCACAGCTGTCAAAGGGCCAGAAATTGATTCATGGGTACATCACACTCGAGTTAAGAGGTGCCACCCTGACCAGAACTAAGTGACTTCATTTTATGTCTTTACTTTCTATGCTCTGACTTTGTACTTTTCAGATGGGCCTGATAATCTATGTGAGCCTACTTGTGCTGACTCCAAAAAATCTTGAGTCTGCTGTTTGATCCTCAAGACAATGCCTTCCTGTCCTGGGCTCACTCCTATGCTGCATTCCACAATCAGTCTAACTGCTGGGTCTGTGGAGCACTCCCCTTTTCATCAGTGGAAGGCTTCCCGTGGTGGACATCTCCACTTCAAGGAACAGACTTTCTCCAAGTCTGCGAATACCTTCGACAACAATCATATGCGATGCCTCTTCTTCATCTGATGACATCTAACAACCTTAAGATGGACTGATGTAACTATGGACATAATGTGACTTTTCATTTTGATTTTAAGTTGGTTTAATGACTATTTTGCCTTACATCTGTAACTGTATAATGGGGTTTTCTAACCGTCTAAAAGCTTTTAAGTTACAAATGGTTGTTCAAGCTCCTACGAGTGTCACAGACTCCTCCAACTATTACTTGGGGCCCCTGGATCAGGGACACTCAATATGCAGGTTAGGAGAATATGTTGCCTCAACAATTTAGGGGCCACGCCCCTAAACAGCAGGAAGTAGTTATGGAACGAAAACGACGCCCCTTTCCCTTGGCATAATTCTCCTAAAAGAAAAGGGGGGAATGAGAGAGTAAATTCCTAGGCAGGTTGATAAGAAGTCTATGGGTCCCCAAGGAGAGAGGAGTCTGGAATTCTCAAGGAGGAGGAAAGGACAAACTTTTTTCCCCTCTACATTCCTTAGGATTATATAACAATAATGTATCCTGCTTGAGGACAGTCTCTGGAAAAACCCTTCTGGCTAATCCTGTTATCTTATGGTGTAAATTATGGAGTAGTGAGGTCTTTCCAACCTCCAGACATTCTTTTGATTCACTGTAATAACTAATTAGAGTATGTAACTCCATGGCTAACACTAGCAAGGGGTACTCTTTTTACCCCCTTCTGATGCCAATGTCAGAAGCTTTCTCTATCTCCTTTATACTTCAATAAAACTTTATTACACAAAAGCTCTGAGTGATCAAGCCTCATCTCTGGCCCCGGATTGAATTCTCCTCCGGAAGCCAAGAATCACGGTGTCTTTGCGTGGTTCAGCAACAACCTTTCAACCCCATAGACGGAGCCCTCCAGGCTCCCCCATCCCTGGGATTCTCCAGGCAAGAACACTGGAGTGGGTTGCCATTTCCTGCTCCAATGCATGAAAATGAAAGTGAAGTCGCTCAGTCGTGTCTGACTCTTGGCGACCCCATGGACTGCAGCCTACCAGGCTCCTCCGTCCATGGGATTTTCCAGGCAAGACTACTGGAGTGGGTTGCCATTGCCTTCTCCGAGAAAACTTTTTACAAGATACTAAAAATCATATTTGTATAATACAATCCACATTTACTCAAATCTCATTAAGTAGCAATGAAAAAACCACCTCACTCTTCTCCAGTCCATAAGATGGAGCTAATTATTTATTTCTTAGAGTTGTAAGATTTAAAAAACAGTACAAAGCATGCTCAAGTATTATTTTACTTTTCTTTCAAATTATTTGGGGATAATTTCTTATGTGGCTGAAGTTTGCACAGGGACAGCAAAAGAGGAAATAGAGAATGGCTTACCAAAGGGACATAAACCTTCTTTCTCCATCAGAATCAATCATTAGAATACATCATAATTTTCTTTATAATATTAAAATAGTATGATGAATAACTCAGAATAATTTTTAGAATCAGAAGGTCTAGCTACTTTGCAAATATTATTATTTTTTTCTAGAGTGGCTAGAAGTCATACCAGGGTAGTATAGCATCAAATTTCTGATTGCACTCTTCAGAATGTGTTCATGTTTAGAAAAAGAATGTCCAGCAGGTGGCGCCACAATCATATATGTTACACAATGACAATTTTGTAGTGAGGGAGAAAGCAAAAATTATTATATAGCCAGAAGATGGTGCTAGGTGACCAATCTTTAAAAACTAAGATCTGCATTTGAAATCGGCAACTTCGTTTTAGTGAACCCCAGGGTTTGAATCAGGATGTGGTTAACAATACTGTTTGAAATTCTTTAATTTTTAACTTCAAATTTATTATTTTTACGATAAAGGAATCCTCACCAGCTCATGAAAGGAAGAAATACTTTTCTACTCTACTTTTATAACTCACGGTTATTGCAAAGAAAAGAGATTCTATGTAAATTTTTTAAATTTGACTGTTTCTCTAATTTCATATGTTTCAAAATTATATATATATATATTTTAAATTAAGGACTCATCTACTTCTAAATTCCTTGCTCCTTTTCTTCCATTCTTCCACTAAGACTCCCTCAGCAAGATGAAGCACTGAATCAGAAGATCTAGATTAGCAGATATATTTTATGGCATGCCCAAATTAGGGGGAAAAATGTTTTGAAACACTTCATCTATTGTTTTTTTTTTTTTTTTTTTTTTTTACCATATATACTATTTTGTGTATTCCTTCTCTCACTCCACATGATGATTTTGAGATTCACCCTTGTTGTGGTACATACTCATGGTTCATTCCTTTACGCACAGTTTATTTTTCACTCTCTTATTGATGACGCTTGTGTTGTTTCCAGTTTGAGGCTGTTATAAATAAGGATGCTATCAACATTCTTGTAAATGTATCTTGGTGGACATAAATATTCATTTCTCTTGAGAATATATCTAGCAGTGAAACTGATGGGTTATGGGACAAGAATATGGGTAACTTGAGTAGATACTACCAACCAGTTTTCCAAATTTATACCAACCTATTCCCACCAGCCATGTAAGAGTTCCAGCTGGTCCATATCTTTGCCATCACTTTGCATTTCCAATTTTTTTTTTCTTTTCTTTCTTTCTTTTTTTAACGGTAGCTGTTCTCATGTGTGCTTGGCATTTGCAGCACCAAGGTTTTAATTTGCCTTTCTCTACTGAGTAGTGATGTGTCTGTTCAATTTCCCCCCACCACCATTTTAAAATTGGATTGTTAGATTCCAATTAAATAAATTTAAGAAATTTAAAAACTGGATTGTTTTGTTTTTAATGACTTGTAGAATTTGTCTATCTGTTCTGCATATACGTTCCCTGTTGCCCACATATATTGTGAATATGTTCTCCCAGTCTGCAGCTTGCCATTTAGCTTCTTAATTATTTTTTTTTTTAATTTCTGATGATTAGAGTTCCTAGTTTTAACAAAATCCAATTTTCCTCTGTGGTTATAGGTTCTTTGTATGTATGTCTTTAAGAAATCTACCACAAGAACCTACCTACCACAAGAATATGAAAATATTTTTAATACTTTCTTCTAAAAGTACCATTGTTTTGGTTTCCACTTCTCAGTTTGTGATCCACCTTGAATTAACTTCTGTGTGTGCCAAAAGGCAGAGGCCAAAGTTTATTTTTCTGTATGTTTAATAGCTCCAAGCATCAGTTTGCTGAAAACACCATCCTTTCTCCCCTGAATTGCACCAGCACTTTGAATTCATCACACCACCATATCTGAGAGGGAGGTGCATTTCTGGAGTATTCATTCTTCCCAAGGGCTGTCCATAGGTCTTACAACAATATTGCACCATCTTTGTTACATTGTTTAAAAGTAAGTCCTGGAATAGGATAATATCCTGGGTCCTTTGGATTTCCACATAGATTTTAAAATCAGTTTATCAATTGTCATCCCAAAAGGAGGGGGAGAGGAAAAGCAAACCTAGCGGAGTTTTGACTGGGATTGAATTCATCTAAAGATTACTTCTTGTTAAGACCTCATCTTGGTGGTTTAGTCACTAAGTCACGCCTGACTCTTGTAACCCCATAGACTATAGCCTGCCAGGCTCCTCTGTCCATGGGATTCTCTAGGCAAGAATGCTGGGAAGACCACAGGTCCTCCCAAGAGAAGACCACATCTTGAGAGCATTAAATGCCCTGTGGTGTGCTGTGCTTAGTTGCTCAGCGACTATGTTCTATTTCGTAGATTGTATTTAGGTGTATTTGCTATTGTTTAATCACTAAGCTGTGTCCAGCTCTTTGTGACACCATTGACTGTTGCCTGCCAGGCTCCTCTGTCCATGGAGATTCTCCAGGCAAGAATACTGGAGCGGGTTGCTATGCCCTCCTCCAGGGAATCTTCCCAACCCAAGGATCAAACGCAGGTTTCCCACATTATAGGTGGATTCTTTACCTTCTGAGCCATCAGGGAAGCCCAAGAATACTGGAGTGGGTAGCCTTTCCCTTCTCCAGGGGATCTTCCCAACCCAGGAATCAAACCAGGGTCTTCTGCGTTGCAGGCAGATTCTTTTTTTTTTTTTTTCTGTTTAGTTGATCTATCCATAAGTGTGAGTGGGGTATTAAAGTCTCCCACTATTATTGTGTTATTGTTAATTTCTCCTTTCATACGTGTTAGCATTTGTCTTACATACTGCGGTGCTCCCGTGTTGGGTGCATATATATTTATAATTGTTATATCTTCTTCTTGGATTGATCCTTTGATCATTACGTAGTGACCTTCTTTGTCTCTTTTCACAGCCTTTGTTTTAAAGTCTAATTTATCTGATACGAGTATTGTGACTCCTGCTTTCTTTTGGTCCCAATTTGCATGGAAAATATTTTTCCAGCCCTTCACTTTCAGTCTGTATGTGTCCCCTGTTTTGAGGTGGGTCTCTTGTAGACAACATATGTAGGGGTCTTGTTTTTGTATCCATTCAGCCAGTCTTTGTCTTTTGGTTGGGGCATTCAACCCATTTACGTTTAAGGTAATTACTAATAAGTATGATCCCGTTGCCATTTACTTTATTGTTTTGGGTTTGAGTTTATACACCATTTTTGTGTTACCTGTCTAGAGAATATCCTTTAGTATTTGTTGGAGAGCTGGTTTGGTGGTGCTGAATTCTCTCAGCTTTTGCTTGTCTGAGAAGCTTTTGATTTCTCCTTCATATTTGAATGAGATCCTTGCTGGGTACAATAATCTGGGCTGTAGGTTGTTTTCTTTCATCACTTTAAGTATGTCTTGCCATTCCCTCCTGGCTTGAAGAGTTTCTATTGAAAGATCAGCTGTTATCCTTATGGGAATTCCCTTGTATGTTATTTGTTGTTTTTCCCTTGCTGCTTTTAATATTTGTTCTTTGTGTTTGATCTTTGTTAATTTGATTAATATGTGTCTTGGGGTGTTTCTCCTTGGGTTTATCCTGTTTGGGACTCTCTGGGTTTCTTGGACTTGGGTGATTATTTCCTTCCCCATTTTAGGGAAGTTTTCAACTATTATCTCCTCAAGTATTTTCTCATGGTCTTTCTTTTTGTCTTCTTCTTCTGGAACCCCTATGATTCGAATGTTGTAGCGTTTAATATTGTCCTGGAGGTCTCTGAGATTGTCCTCATTTCTTTTAATTCGTTTTTCTTTTATCCTCTCTGATTCATTTATTTCTACCATTCTATCTTCTAATTCACTAATCCTATCTTCTGCCTCTGTTATTCTACTGTTTGTTGGCTCCAGAGTGTTTTTAATTTCATTTATTGCATTATTCATTATATATTGACTCTTTTTTATTTCTTCTAGGTCCTTGTTAAACCTTTCTTGCATCTTCTCAATCCTTGTCTCCAGGCTATTTATCTGTGATTCCGTTTTAATTTCAAGATTTTGGATCAATTTCACTATCATTATTTGGAATTCTTTATCAGGTAGATTCCCTATCTCTTCCTCTTTTGTTTGGTTTGGTGGGCATTTATCCTGTTCCTTTATCTGCTGGGTATTCCTCTGTCTCTTCATCTTGTTTAAATTGCTGAGTTTGGGAGTCCTTTCTGTATTCTGGCAGTTTGTGGAGTTCTCTTTATTGTGGCGTTTCCTCGCTGTGTATGGGTATGTAGAGGTGGCTTGTCAAGGTTTCCTGGTTAGGGAAGCTTGTGTCGGTGTTCTGGTGGGTGGAGCTGTATTTCTTCTCTTTGTTCAGTCGCGCTATGGGGAGGGAGGGAGGGATGCTGCAAACAAATGACACTGGCGTGCAGTGCCTCAGCCACACTGGGTCTGCCCCCGCTCACGGCACGTGTAGCCTCCCTGCCCACACTGCTCAGGCTCTAGGTTGTTCCGCCGGGAACAATCCGAGGCTGGCCCTGGGTTGCATGCACCTCCTAGGTCCAAGCCACTCAGGTTCAGGCACTCAGGTAGTCCTCAGAGGCACAGACTCAGTTGGGGCTGCGTTTTGTGCTCTTCCCAGGTCCGAGCAGCTCAGGTGATGAGGTGTTTGGCGAGCGCCAATGCTGCGACTTATCGCCTCCCCGCCACTTGGTTATCTGAGTGTAAAACCGGCGCACCTTCTCAGGCAGATGTTGACCGTCCAGACCCCCAATAAGTTTTAGTTAGCAAAGAAGCCAGTTTTATAGATAATGTCTCTCTGGGGCTGCGATTGCCCCCTTCCGGCTCTGGCTGCCTGTCATCGGAGGGGGAAGGTTTGCAGCCGGCTACCTCTGTTTAGTCATTTGTTCCGTGCGCGGGCTGGCGGTGTCTTAGGTTAGGGCTGGCTTTTCGCATGGTAGATATCCCACAGTCTGGTTTGCTAGCCCAAATTATTTCGCTCAGATAGTGCTCAGGGTATTCAGGCCAGATTCTTACTCTCAGCGATGCAGCCCGCGCCGCGCCTCCCTGCCCAGCCCCCGCTTGCTAATGGCGCGTGCAGGCGTCTGCGCTGCTTCTCCACTGGAGGAGTTACCGTAGGGCTCGCAATCTGCGAGTTTTAATTGTTTATTTATTTTTTCTCCCTGTTATGTTGTCCTCTGTGCTTCCAAAGCTCAGCACGGATTCGGCAGTGAGAAGGTTTCCTGGTGTTTGGAAACCTCTCTCTTTTTAAGACTCCCTTCCCGGGACGGAACTCCGTCCCTCCCTCTTTTGTCTCTTTTATTGTCTTTAATATTTTTTCCTACCTCCTTTCGAGGAGTTGGGTTGCTTTTCTGGGTGCCTGATGTCCTCTGCCGGCATTCAGAAGTTGTTTTGTGGAATTTACTCGACGTTTAAATGCTCTTCTGATGAATTTGTGGGGGAGAAAGTGTTTTCCCCGTCCTACTCCTCCGCCATCTTGGCGCCTTCCCCCTCATCTATTGTTTTTTGAGAACCCTTTTCTGAAATACTGTTTAACTTTTTTGTACATTCTGTTGTCAATGTTCAAGTCTCTAATCACTTTAAAATGATAGAAAATAAAAATTAAACTGCTTCATAAAGTTTAAACATATGTTAATACAAAACTTTTATTCTAAAAATTGGTGGTGGTTCTTTTTGGAATTCTCACCATTTGCCTACTACATATCTTTCACATGCATCCATTACTTCCCAGTCACCCCTTCTCCTTCATTCTCTGGCCTCAGCTATTGTACTGTTCGAATGGAGAAGGAAATTCTAATGAATGAGAATGTCATACCTGACATATGGGAGGCTCTCAATAAATATTAGTTGATTGATGGAATGAATGCCCAAAGAAAAATATCAGAGGACTCTGGAAAGTGTAATTGATTTTATGGGTTCAGAAAATCTTGCACTGGCAAGATGGTGACTCTTAAGAGAAACCTTAGGGTGCAGATGAGCACCGTCTTCAGACATCTACAAGGCTGTCAGGTGAAAACGAGTGAAGCTTATTCTTTGTGGACCCAAAGTGGTGATCTAAGACCAAAAGTTTACAGAGAAAATGAAATCCAAAATTTATAAAACTGAGTGTCTGAAAATAGGACAAATTTTTACAATAGGTGGAGACCTGCCTATAGCTAACACACATTTGATCATAAGCTAGTAGTCAATTTCGTGAAGGGCAAAAAAGTGAAGTCAAGGACCAGCAGGGCAATTAAATGGCCTTTGAAGTCCCTTTGAGCTTTGAGATGCTGCTGCTGCTGCTGAGATGCTATGAAGGTATAATTTGTTCAAAAGATTATTTCTGTCTTTGCCATGCTGATTGCATCCTGAGACCAACGTTGAATGGAGTATGGGTGTACACTAAGTGTACACTTCCTCCTTAGAGTTTTGGGGAATAAGTTTCATTGTGATTAGGACTTGAGAGAATATGTGACTTCCTAACATGTACCACTCATTTCAGCTTAAATTTACACTGTCAACCTCTTCTTGGAATATACCTGAAAGGAAATGTAACTAAAATTGCTTCAGATGTATTCTTTTCCTTGATAACTGAAATTATCTGTTTCAAATTACACTATTTTGTTTAACATTTACTGGCTCACTGATAACATTTACTGATAAATTTTTGAGAATACATTTGGTTTTGGGAACCATAAAACTTTTAAAGTTTGTTTTTGAGGGGTGATCTAAATTCTGCATTTCGCATATCTTCTCAAGTTCATCCATAAATGAAAGTGGTTAATCAGTTCTTTGTTTCATGAACCTAATTTCAGTCAGCTGTAGAAAAGTGATCAAGATGTTTACACTTAATATACAAGCTCCTAACTTTTATGCCTCAACCCAGATTTTATATTAAACTACAAACAAAAATATTAATTTACCCTCAGGCCTCATGACACTATATACAGGAAACAATTCTTAACTATTTTTGGTAGATTGAAAACAAAACCTGCATTTGAAGAGTTTTCCTCACAGCAATTTAATTTCAAGTACACTGAGGTATAATAATATTTTCATGAACCAAAATAAGGAAATAATCTTTAAGTTGATTAATAGGATATAGGTTAAATATACTACGTATATAAAATGGGCCACAATACAGGCTTTTAAAAGAATAAATTAGTGTAATATACACTGAGATGGAAATATATCCAGGATATATTGTTAAGAAAAATTATTGAGAGGAGGAGCCAAGATGGCGGAGGAGTAGGACGGGGAGAACACTTTCTCCCCCACAAATTCATCAAAAGAGCATTTAAACGTCAAGTAAATTCCACAAAACAACTTCTGAATGCCGGCAGAGGACATCAGGCACCCAGAAAAGCAATCCAGCTCTTCGAAAGGAGGTAGGAAAAAATATAAAAGACAAAAAAAGAGACAAAAGAGGGAGGGACGGAGTTCCGTCCCGGGAAGGGAGTCTTAAAAAGAGAGAAGTTTCCAAACACCAGGAAACCTTCTCACTGCCGAATCTGTGCCAAGCTTTGGAAGCACCGAGGGCAACATAACAGGAAGAAAAAATAAATAAACAATTAAAACTCGAAGATTGCGAGTCCTACGGTAACTTCCCCAGCGGAGAAGCAGCGCAGACGCCTGCATGCGCCATTAGCAAGCGGGGGCTGGGCAGGGAGGCGCAGGGCGGGCTGCATCGCTTAGAGTAAGAATCTGGCCTGAATACCCTGAGCGCTATCTGAGCGAAATAATTTGGGCTAGCAAACCAGACTGTGGGATATCTACCAGGCGAAAAGCCAGCCCCAACCTAAGACACCGCCAGGCACGTGCACGGAACAAAGAATTGAACAGAGATAGCCGGCTGCAGACTTTCCCCCTCCGGTGACAGGCAGCCAGAGCCGGAAGGGGGCAATCGCAGCCCCAGAGAGACATTATCTATAAAACTGTAAGCAGGCTTCTTTGCTAACTAAAACTTTTTGGGGGTCTGGACGGTTAACATCTGCCTGAGAAGGTGCGCCGGTTTTACACCCAGATAACCGAGTGGCGGGGAGGCGATAAGTCGCAGCATTGGCGCTCGCCAAACACCTCATCACTTGAGCTGCTCGGACCTGGGAAGAGCACAAAACTCAGGCCCAACTGAGTCTGTGCCTCTGAGGACTACCCGAGTGCCTGAACCTGAGCGGCTTGGACCTGGGAGGTACATCCAACCCAGGGCCAGCCTCGGATTGTTCCCAGCGGAACAACCTAGAGCCCGAGCAGTGTGGGCAGGGAGGCTACACGCGCCGTGAGCGGGGGCAGACCCAGTGTGGCTGAGGCACTGTGAGCGCACGCCAGTGTTATTTGTTTGCAGCATCCCTCCCTCCCTCCCCACAGCGCGACTGAACAAAGAGAAGAAATACAGCTCCACCCATCAGAACACCGACACAAGCTTCCCTAACCAGGAAACCTTGACAAGCCACCTGTACAAACCCACACACAGCGAAGAAAAGCCACAATAAAGAGAACTCCACAAACTGCCAGAATACAGAAAGGACACCCCAAACTCAGCAATTTAAACAAGATGAAGAGACAGAGGAATAGCCAGCAGATAAAGGAACAGGATAAATGCCCACCAAACCAAACAAAAGAGGAAGAGATAGGGAATCTACCTGATAAAGAATTCCAAATAATGATAGTGAAATTGATCCAAAATCTTGAAATTAAAATGGAATCACAGATAAATAGCTTGGAGACAAGGATTGAGAAGATGCAAGAAAGGTTTAACAAGGACCTAGAAGAAATAAAAAAGTCAATATATAATGAATAATGCAATAAATGAAATTAAAAACACTCTGGAGGCAACAAATAGTAGAATAACAGAGGCAGAAGATAGGATTAGTGAATTAGAAGATAGAATGGTAGAAATAAATGAATCAGAGAGAATAAAAGAAAAACGAATTAAAAGAAATGAGGACAATCTCAGAGACCTCCAGGACAATATTAAACGCTACAACATTCGAATCATAGGGGTTCCAGAAGAAGAAGACAAAAAGAAAGACCATGAGAAAATACTTGGGGAGATAATAGTTGAAAACTTCCCTAAACTGGGGAAGGAAATAATCACCCAAGTCCAAGAAACCCAGAGAGTCCCAAACAGGATAAACCCAAGGAGAAACACCCCAAGACACATATTAATCAAATTAACAAAGATCAAACACAAAGAACAAATATTAAAAGCAGCAAGGGAAAAACAACAAATAACACACAAGGGAATTCCCATAAGGATAACAGCTGATCTTTCAATAGAAACTCTTCAAGCCAGGAGGGAATGGCAAGACATACTTAAAATGATGAAAGAAAATAACCTACAGCCCAGATTATTGTACCCAGCAAGGATTTCATTCAAGTATGAAGGAGAAATCAAAAGCTTTACAGACAAGCAAAAGCTGAGAGAATTCTGCACCACCAAACCAGCTCTCCAACAAATACTAAAGGACATTCTCTAGACAGGAAACACAAAAATGGTGTATAAATTCGAACCCCAAACAATAAAGTAAATGGCAACGGGATCATACTTATCAGTAATTACCTTAAACATAAATGGGTTGAATGCCCCAACCAAAAGACAAAGACTGGCTGAATGGATACAAAAACAAGACCCCTACATACGTTGTCTACAGGAGACCCACCTCAAAACAGGGGACACATACAGACTGAAAGTGAAGGGCTGGAAAAAGATTTTCCATGCAAATAGGGACCAAAAGAAAGCAGGAGTAGCAATACTCATATCAGATAAAATAGACTTTAAAACAAAGGCTGTGAAAAGAGACAAAGAAGGACACTACATAATGATCAAAGGATCAATCTAAGAAGAAGATATAACAATTATAAATATATATGCACCCAACACGGGAGCACCGCAGTATGTAAGACAAATGCTAACACGTATGAAAGGAGAAATTAACAATAACACAATAATAGTGGGAGACTTTAATACCCCACTCACACCTATGGATAGATCAACTAAACAGAAAATTAACAAGGAAACACAAACTTTAAATGATACAATAGACCAGTTAGATCTAATTGATATCTATAGGACATTTCATCCCAAAACAATGAATTTCACCTTTTTCTCAAGCGCACATGGAACCTTCTCCAGGATAGATCACATCCTGGGCCATAAAGCTAGCCTTGGTAAATTCAAAAAAATTGAAATCATTCCAAGCATCTTTTCTGACCACAATGCAGTAAGATTAGATCTCAATTACAGGAGAAAAACTATTAAAAATTCCAACATATGGAGGATGAACAACACCCTGCTGAATAACCAACAAATCACAGAAGAAATCAAAAAAGAAATCAAAATTTGCATAGAAACGAATGAAAATGAAAACACAACAACCCCAAACCTGTGGGACACAGTAAAAGCAGTCCTAAGGGGAAAGTTCATAGCAGTACAGGCACACCTCAAGAAACAAGAAAAAAGTCAAATAAATAACCTAACTCTACACTTAAAGCAACTAGAAAAGGAAGAAATGAAGAACCCCAGGGTTAGTAGAAGGAAAGAAATCTTAAAAATTAGAGCAGAAATAAATGCAAAAGAAACAAAAGAGACCATAGCAAAAATCAACAAAGCCAAAAGCTGGTTCTTTGAAAGGATAAATAAAATTGATAAACCATTAGCCAGACTCATCAAGAAACAAAGGGAGAAAAATCAAATCAATAAAATTAGAAACGAAAATGGAGAGATCACAACAGACAACACAGAAATACAAAGGATCATAAGAGACTACTATCAACAATTATATGCCAATAAAATGGACAACGAGGAAGAAATGGACAAATTCTTAGAAAAGTACAACTTTCCAAAACTCGACCAGGAAGAAATAGAAAACCTTAACAGACCCATCACAAGCACGGAAATTGAAACTGTAATCAAAAATCTTCCAGCAAACAAAAGCCCAGGTCCAGACAGCTTCACAGCTGAATTCTACCAAAAATTTAGAGAAGAGCTAACACCTATCCTGCTCAAACTCTTCCAGAAAATTGCAGAGGAAGGTAAACTTCCAAACTCATTCTATGAGGCCACCATCACCCTAATACCAAAACCTGACAAAGATCCCACAAAAAAAGAAAACTACAGGCCAATATCACTGATGAACATAGATGCAAAAATCCTAAACAAAATTCTAGCAATCAGAATCCAACAAAACATTAAAAAGATCATACACCATGACCAAGTGGGCTTTATCCCAGGGATGCAAGGATTCTTCAGTATCCGCAAATCAATCAATGTAATACACCACATTAACAAATTGAAAAACAAAAACCATATGATTATCTCAATAGATGCAGAGAAAGCCTTTGACAAAATTCAACACCCATTTATGATAATCTCCAGAAAGCAGGAATAGAAGGAACATACCTCAACATAATAAAAGCTATATATGACAAACCCACAGCAAACATTATCCTCAATGGTGAAAAATTGAAAGCATTTCCTCTAAAGTCAGGAACAAGACAAGGGTGCCCACTTTCACCATTACTATTCAACATAGTTTTGGAAGTTTTGGCCACAGCAATCAGAGCAGAAAAAGAAATAAAAGGAATCCAAATTGGAAAAGAAGAAGTAAAACTCTCACTATTTGCAGATGACATGATCCTCTACATAGAAAACCCTAAAGACTCCACCAGAAAATTACTAGAGCTAATCAATGACTATAGTAAAGTTGCAGGATATAAAATCAACACACAGAAATCCCTTGCATTCCTATACACTAATAATGAGAAAACAGAAAGAGAAATTAAGGAAACAATTCCATTCACCATTGCAATGAAAAGAATAAAATACTTAGGAATATATCTACCTAAAGAAACTAAAGATCTATATATAGAAAACTATAAAACACTGGTGAAAGAAATCAAAGAGGACACTAATAGATGGAGAAATATACCATGTTCATGGATTGGAAGAATCAATATAGTGAAAATGAGTATACTACCCAAAGCAATTTATAGATTCAATGCAATCCCTATCAAGCTACCAACAGTATTCTTCACAGAGCTAGAACAAATAATTTCACAATTTGTATGGAAATACAGAAAACCTCGAATAGCCAAAGCGATCTTGAGAAAGAAAAATGGAACTGGAGGAATCAACCTACCTGACTTCAGGCTCTACTACAAAGCCACAGTTATCAAGACAGTATGGTACTGGCACAAAGACAGAAATATAGATCAATGGAACAAAATAGAAAGCCCAGAGATAAATCCACGCACATATGGACACCTTATCTTTGACAAAGGAGGCAAGAATATACAATGGATTAAAGACAATCTCTTTAACAAGTGGTGCTGGGAAATCTGGTCAACCACTTGTAAAAGAATGAAACTAGAACACTTTCTAACACCATATACAAAAATAAACTCAAAATGGATTAAAGATCTCAACGTAAGACCAGAAACTATAAAACTCCTAGAGGAGAACATAGGCAAAACACTCTCTGACATACATCACAGCAGGATCCTCTATGACCCACCTCCCAGAATACTGGAAATAAAAGCAAAAATAAACAAATGGGACCTAATTAAACTTAAAAGCTTCTGCACATCAAAGGAAACTATTAGCAAGGTGAAAAGACAGCCTTCAGAATGGGAGAAAATAATAGCAAATGAAGCAACCGACAAACAACTAATCTCAAAAATATACAAGCAACTCCTACAGCTCAACTCTAGAAAAATAAATGACCCAATCAAAAAATGGGCCAAAGATCTAAATAGACATTTCTCCAAAGAAAACATACAGATGGCTAACAAACACATGAAAAGATGCTCAACATCACTCATTATCAGAGAAATGCAAATCAAAACCACTATGAGATACCATTTCACACCAGTCAGAATGGCTGCGATCCAAAAGTCTACAAATAATAAATGCTGGAGAGGGTGTGGAGAAAAGGGAACCCTCTTACACTGTTGGTGGGAATGCAAACTAGTACAGCCACTATGGAGAACAGTGTGGAGATTCCTTAAAAAACTGGAAATAGAACTGCCTTACGATCCAGCAATCCCACTGCTGGGCATACACACTGAGGAAACCAGAAGGGAAAGAGACACGTGTACCCCAATGTTCATCGCAGCACTGTTTATAATAGCCAGGACATGGAAACAACCTAGATGTCCATCAGCAGATGAATGGATAAGAAAGCCGTGGTACATATACACAATGGAGTATTACTCAGCCATTAAAAAGAATACATTTGAATCAGTTCTAATGAGGTGGATGAAACTGGAGCCTATTATACAGAGTGAAGTAAGCCAGAAGGACAAACACCAATACAGTATACTAACGCATATATATGGAATTTAGAAAGATGGTAACGATAACCCTGTATACGAGACAACAAAAGAGACACTGATGTATAGAACAGGCTTATGGACTCTGTGGGAGAGGGAGAGGGTGGGAAGATTTGGGAGAATGGCATTGAAACATGTGAAATGTCATGTATGAAACGAGATGCCAGTCCAGGTTGAATGCACGATGCTGGATGCTTGGGGCTGGTGCACTGGGACGACCCAGAGGGATGGTATGGGGAGGGAGGAGGGAGGAGGGTTCAGGATGGGGAACACATGTATAATTTTTTTTAATTAAAATTGAATAAAAAAATTAAAAAAAAAAAGAAAAATTATTGATTAGCAAAGAGTATGGGTATTTGTGTTCAAATGGTCCTTGAATTCCCTTTTCTGTCCCTCATCAAATTGACTACTAGCTTATGGTTAAACATGTTGAAGTTATACATTTCTCCACCTATTGTAAACATTTGTCATATTTTTAGATACTTGGCTTTTTAAATCTTGGATTTCATTCTTTTGAACAAATTTGTGTTCACTATTTGTGAGTAAACAGTGTTCCCATTTTTAAAAAATGATGTGAATACATCAAAAGATATCAGAAAGTCTTTATCCAATCTGGTAGCAGCAGTTTTCTCTGTGCATATTGGAACAGCTGCAAACATGAAAATTGGAGCCTCCCTTTTGATACACTTTTTTGTGGGTCAAATTTTTCCCACATGCATTTATCTTTAAAAAGAAAATCTAAGAAGGACACAGAATAATACAATCTATTGTTCACTTTCTTCTATAAGAATAAAGAGGAGGAAATGAATCATGGCCAAACAGAGTCTAAGATGATATTCATTTCCAGTGTACACTGTCAAAATTCAGAGCTCTGTTGTGAGAAGAATACTAATGAAATCACACATAGGGATCAGAATAAGTAAACATAGACTTCCAAATCATCCTTGATTTTGGTCTTACCAGCTCCAGCAGAAACTCTAGCCTTCTACAAAGTCTCTTTTTACCTAGAATTTTCTTTAGGCCCAAGGGATTGTTCACGGCTCTATTTCACTGTGTTTCGTCCTGCCAGGTTGGACGCCACCATTTCCCCTAGGACTGTTGTTACTTTACTGGTGGATATGGCAGAAATCTTTGATTTCTGAAATCAAAGAAATGTACAACTCTTTGCTCTTACCTATATGCCATGATTTCTCTCAGCAAGCTTGAGTAGACAGAGGGACCGTGCCTGTAATGATGAACAGAGGGCATTTCTGGGAAGAGTAAAGAGACCATCTTATTTGAAATAAAGAATTTGTAGTGGAGAGAAATGGCATAAAATTTAAAAGGAATATTTTTGTTACACAAGATACAATACTTATTGTTGTTGAGTCACTAAGTTGTGCCCGACTCTTTGTGACCCCATGGACTGCAGCATGCCAGGCTTCCCATTCCTTCACTGTCTGCTGGAGTTTGCTCAAACTCACGTCCATTGATGTCCAGTGATGCCATCCAACCATCTCATCCTCTCTTGTTCCCTTCTCCTGTTGCCTTCAATCTTTCCCAGCATCAAGGTCTTTTCCAACGAGTCATCTCTTCACATCAGGTGGCCAAAGTATTAGAGCTTTAGCATCAGTCCTTCCACTGAATATTCAGGGCTGATTTCCTTTAGGATTGATTGGTTTGATCTCCTTGCTGTCCAAGGGACTCTCAAGAGTCTTCTCCAGCACCACAGTTTGAAAGTATCAATTCTTCAGCACTCAGCCTTCTTTATGGTCCACCTCTCACATCCGTTCATGACCACTGGAAAACCACAGCTTTGACTATTCTTATAGTCACAACATAATAAAATACAGGTGACTCAGTAAAGCTTAATTTAGAAAACAGAAATTACTCCAAGTATTTTAAAGAGAAAATAACTTAACACAAGATATTATGTGCTTACACAACTTTGAGAGGGTGGAAAGAACAGGTGCTGGACGCTTTCTGGACTGGCTCCCAGAGTAATGCAGAGCTGAACCACAAGGCGAGCTACAGTCTCAGAGGCGGCCGCTACTCCTCGCTGTGACAACGGCCTCACTCTGGACAAAGAGCAAGGTGAAGCTGTGACTTGGATAACAGAAATCCAGACTAGGAAGTCACTCTGTGTTTTAATATCCACAGACCTGTAACACAGACACTGGAGTGCAGCTATGGGAAAGTTTTGCATTTTTAAATTGTCAGCAGCAAGAGTCAAGAGTGATAGGGAAATGGCCGTTTCTTCTTTCTGCCTTCCAAATCTTTCTGAAATACTGGTGGTGGTGCTTTAGTTGCTAAGTCGTGTCCAACTCTTGCGACCCCATAGACTGTAGCCTGCAAGGCTCCTCTGTCCATGGGATTCTCCAGGCAAAAATATTGGAGTGGGTTGCCATTTCCTTCTCTAGGGTATCTTCCCAACCCAGGAATCAAACCTGGGTCTCCCCACTAGCAGGCAGATTCTTTACTGACTGAGCTACAAGGAAAGCCTGTTTACCCTAATTACTCCTTTTAATTGTACAAGTAAAGATGCAGTTTCAACCTTCCCTGAGTGTCTGTGGAGGACTGGTTCCAAGACCACCACTCCACCCATACCAAAAGCCAGGGATATTCAAGGCCCTCCTGGAACATGGTGTGGTTTACATCCTGCCCTTGGATTACTGATGGTAAGTAGTTTGCATCCAGAACACTAGCTACAAAAGTATTTTGAGGATTTAGATGATAACTTTCCAAACCCTCCAAAATGAAGAAGAGTGCATCTGAAACTAACACAACATTGTAAATCAACTGCAATCCAACAAAAATTAGAAAAAAATATAAACAAACAACATAAGTGCAGAAGAGTGGAATGGCAGTTGAGAATCAAAGTATCCACCACACATGGGGAAGCTCCAAAAAACTACTAATAATATGATCATCCAGACAAAGTAGTTATTGACATTCTGTCACACTTTTATTTTCTTTCTGTTAGCTTCTCTCACTCTTATCTACCAATCTATCTATAGCTCATCTACTCAATTTGAAATAGTTATTATTTTTCTAGCTGGTTCAGCAGACCTTTTTACCCTTCTTCAGGTAAAAACAATATCTGTTTTCCTTTAAGGAAACTCTGTCTCAATTCATATCCTTGTTGCCTGAGCTGACAAGCTTTATCCCCTTCAACCCCAGCACCTGAAAGTGCTACTTATAGGTTACACTTGAACCCTACTCATGGTTGACTTCAGTTTTTATCAGTGGTATCTGGATCATGCTGCTGCTAAGTCGCTTCAGTCGTGTCTGACTCTATGTGACCCCAAAGACGGTAGCCCACCAGGGTCCTCCGTCCCTGGGATTCTCCAGGCAAGAACACTGGAATGGATTGCCATTTCCTTCTCCAATGCATGAAAGTGAAAAGTGAAAGTGAAGTCGCTCAGTTGTGTCTGACTCTTCATGACCCCATGGACTGGAGCCTACCAGGCTCCTCCACCCATGGGATTTTCCAGGCAAGAGTACTGGAGTAGGGTGCCATCGTCTTCTCCAATCTGGATCATAGACTAGGAAATACTTTGTAACTTGTGATTTTCATGGATCAATATGGACTGAGACACACAGAGAGAAAGGTTTATTATTAAGAATTGGCTCATATGAAAGTTCTATGATCTGTGATCTGCAAACTGTAGACCCAAGAAAGTCAGTAGTATAAATCAGGGTAAGTCTGAAGGCCTAAGAACCAGGGGTGAAGTGAAAGTTGCTCACTTGTGTCCTACTCTTTGCCACTCCATGGACGGAACAGTCCATGGAATTCTCCAGGCCAGAATACTGGAGTGGGTAGCCTTTCCCTTCTGCATGGGATCTTCCCAACCTAGGGATCAAACCCAGATCTTCTGCATTGCAGGCAGATTCTTTACCAACTGAGCCACAAGGGAAGCCCAAGAACCAGGGGAGTGATGCTTTAAATCCTAGTCTGGAGGGCCAGATAAGATGCCCCAGTAAGCAGGGAAACAAGAAAGGTGAATTCCAAGTTTCTCTACCTGGTCTATTCAGCCCTCAACAGATTGAATGATACCCATCTGCTGTGGGGAGGCCAATCTACTTTCCTGGATGGACTGATTCAAGTGTTAATCTCATCTGAAAACACCCTTACAGATAAATCCAGACATATTTTGAAGATGTTTCTATTAGTTAATTGGATTGAGAAAAATTTAGAAATTCAAGGTAATGCTGTTGTGTTGTGAATGTTATCAATATTAAGATTCATCAGTGAAAACAGTAGCTGCTGCTTTAATTCCCTTGGTTTACTTTTGTCCAATGTTTAGAGCAGTTTTTCTCAATAGTTATCCCTAAAGTTATGAAGACAACTTTTTATCAGTCTTCCGCCCCATCCCTTTCTGTGGCTTTCATGAGAAAAGAGACAACTCATCTCTGTGACTCTTCCCTCAACCCTTCTTCTTCATGTTTGACATTTTTAGATGTGCCTGAAGTCTAAGTGGTTTTATGGGAAAGAGTATCTCAGGAAATATCAAATATAAGGGCTTTAAAGTCAGACAAGCTTGCATTTGAAGACCAGCTCCATCTCTTTACTGTTGTGTGTGGTGGTTTAGTCGTGTTGCATAGTCATGGGAAGATCACTTGGAGCCTCAGATTAGTTATTTCCAAGATAGGAGTTTTAAAACCACTAGAGGTGGCCCTAGTGGTTAAGGACTGGCTGCCAATGTAGAAGACAGAAGAGAAGCAGGTTCGAGCCCCTGAAAAAGGGAATGGCAAGCCACTCTGGTATCCTTGCCTGGAGAATCCCATGGGCAGAGGAGCCTGGCGGGCTATGGTCCAGAGGGTTGTAAAGAGTCGGACTGAAGCAACTGAGCACACGCACAGAGATAAAGCATAAAAGTAACATGTTTAGCACACCAGAGAATATTGTTCAAGAAACAAATGATTAATACTATTATCATCTATTTTATTCAATCTGATGAATAGAACAATAATGATGGTGTTTCCTGTACATTTTTACATTATTACAATGGCCATCCTTATCTATTTTAAAATCAATCACTACTAACAATGTTGTACTCTTCTTTTAACATTAAGATTAATGAAATCAACTTATTTCAGATGAAATAAGCCGGATGACTCAGGTTCAAAATTGTTTTCTCCAGCAGGTGAAACCAAGAAAGTGAAACTTCACAAAGAAGTTTCTCTGGTGTGGGGATTATTTCAACCCACCCAGTCCATTCACACCGGCAGTTATAGGGCCACAGGTATTGACTGAGGAGTTTGTGCTCTGTGATAAATTCTACTTTAGATGTCTATCCTAAAGCCTTTTATTTTAGCAAATATCCCAGAAAGTCAGCAGTGTTTCCTATAGTCAGAATGGTTTCAGCTGAATTCTTTCTTCTTGGACATGTATCACCCCGGCTCCTTGGGGCTGCATGGCTCATAGGAAACAAGGTTTCCATCAGCCTTTGACTCATTCCTCTCCACTGCAGGGCTCACCCCACCTTGGGTTGTGCTCCAGGGTCCTGCAGGAAAAAAAGCACTGGCCTGATTCATCTCCTTTCTGTGGACAGCCCAGCTCTGCTGCAGCTGTTGTCTCTCCTGCCTTCTATTGCAGCACAACCATGATGAAAGAAAGCAAGAGCAGAGATGTTGGTCTTAGTAAGAGGATTTCTTGTGGGACTTTATCCAAAAGGATCTTCTTACAAGCAGGAGATTCCTTTTTTTTTTTTTTTCAAAGATGAAAGCCCCATCCCCATGCTTCTCCACCTTTTTAAAAATTTCTGGCCAAGCCACACAGCCAGTGGTGTCCAGTTCTCTGACCAGCGATTGAACTCATCTGCATCGAAGTACTCTGCACTGGAAGCACGGAGCCTTCATAATCGGGCTGCCAAGGAAGTCCCCAGGAGATTCCAGTTTGGGACTGCATACTGCAATTTACACAGGCGCTAATATTGAATATTCCATCTTGGAATAAAACTCAAATTCTGTTTCCAAACTTCTGACTCTCTTCTGGTTGTTTTTTTTTGAGAAAAATATATGACGAACAAGGATAGCACATCCCCTGCCATGCCTTTCTCTATTCCTGCTGAATGCGAGGCTGGCAGACGTTTTTGATAGAACACCTAAAGGCATCTCTTCCTTTCTTGCTAACAGGATTCCGAATGGGTTTGAGTGATAAGATGCCCAGCAGCATGATATCCATTGTCGGGGAGTTGGAAGGCAATGAGGGAAGTTTGAGAGGGGTATCCTGAGAATAATCTCCCTTCTGGATAACCACGCAAGTAGAAACCCCTCCATTTTGCTGGTTTTTTTTTTTTTTTTTTTTATGATCAGAATGCTGTTGTGCCCCAGCTGTGGCAGCAACCTCGCAGTCAAGTTGAGTGTAATTGCCGATGCAGCAATGGCTGCAGAGACGGGAGGCATCTTAGGTGTCACTGCTGAATGGCCACTTCTATGCTGGCCCCTCCTACGTCCAGTCTTCAGATCTGAGGAGATGGTAAGTGCCTGTGTCATTTAGTTCACCTATATTATTTATTTTAAAAAATACAAAAGAAATTTACTTCTCAAAATTCTGGAGCCTGAAAGTCTGAGATCAGGGTGCCAGTGTCATCAGATGAGGGCCTTCTTCTGGGTTCCTGACTTCTCACTGTATCTTTACATAGTGGAAGGGGCTGGGAAGTCCTGCTGGGGTCTCTTATAGGAATACTAATATATTCATCCCTGGGTTGGGAAGATCTTCTGGAGAAAGAAATGGCAACCCACTCCAGTATTCCTGCCTGGAGAATCCCAGGGACAGAGGAGCCTGGTAGGCTACAGTGCATGGGGTTGTGAAGAGTCGGACACGACTGAGCGACTTCACTTCACTTCTTCAATATATTCAGGAGGGCTCCACCCTCAAGATCTAAGCACCTATCAAAGGCCCTACCTCCTAATACCATCACATTGGTCATTGGGGTTTTTTTTTTTTTTTTTTTAACTTTTAAATTTTATATTGAAGTTTAGTTCATTAGCAAGTTGTGTGATTATTGAAGCCTTTGTTTTTTCAGGAGCAGGACTTCTCACTGATAAATTTGGTGTTTGATACTCTTTTTCACTTGGGGGATAGGCTGTAACATTATTTTGGTGGATTTATTCCGGAATGTAGCAGGCTAGAGCTGGATTAAGGAGAAGTAGGCGTCTGAATCACCCAGAGGAGAAAAAATTCTCTGCATGAGTACAGGTTAATTTCCAGGAAGCTTAGGGATTCAAAGACAAGGAAAAACCATAACATTCAAGTACACCTGAGGCTAGAATGAAAGATAAAACATGAAAGATCATAAGTTCCTGATGGGAGAGCAGAAGCAAGAGTATGGGTCAAGTGAGAGAATTAAGTGTATTTCCATGAAAAGGAGAGGGTGCCCAAGGCCGGTGGTTATTGGATGCCTTCCTACCCCCTAAGGATTGTGTGATCCTGGCTTAAAAGCACAACTTCAGAGAGATAAATGAGTCCTTTTTCTAATATCCAAGCATCTTTTCAATTCCCCTTTCCCTAAGCTCTGAACCACAGAAGGTATCTTGTGTTAAGAAGTGGATTTATAGGCCTCTGAATACAAAGTTCTGCTATGTGATTTTCTACAGAATAGTTCCTATTCTAAAATCACCAGCGAAAGCAACATTCTGTTCAGAAAGCGGCAAAAATATGATTAGGAAATTTTCATATACAGTGCTTCCTATAGTCAAGTTAAATAAGCCTTTTCTGAGAGAGAGCCTTTTAGTGCTTGGCACTGGACCGGTTATCATCTTTTAGGAATAACGGTGTTACATTGTACAGAAACCTATACAATCCATGCAAAAATATAGCAAAGGGCACACTTCTTCTTTCAAACTAGATTTTCCCTTAAAAAGTCATCTTCATCTATCAGAATCAGAAGAATCTGTTTCTCTAATACAACATGAAATGTCTATGGTGTTTCTCTTCCAATATGCAGACATCAGTAAGGGGTTGAAGAGCCACTCTAAAAGAATGTATAAGAACATCTACTTGGAAACAGATTATAGATATTTCATAGCCATTGTCAGAGTTTTCTGAAACATTTGAATCTATGCAATAGTGACTGTATCAGTCAGGATTATTAAGTGCAAGCAGCAGCAATAATAACAGTAATTTGAGCATAAAATTTGTTGAAAGAACTCTGAGAGTCTCTTAAAAGGGTTAGAAACTGATATCCAAGAACATTGCTCCAAATGATACTGAAGAACTTGTCTGGTACTCTCTTGGTCATGGGAACCACAGTATACTATGCAGAAACCATCAACACTGGTCCATGGCACTATCTTTAGATATATGGTGTAGCTTATCACTGATACCACCCTTTGTAGAATGGATCTTATGCAGTCACTGGTTTTGCGTTACTAACATATGATTCAAAGACCAGCATGGGTGCATGTAATTGAGGAGACTGGATTGTATCCCTGAACTTCAACTGCAAAGAAAGACAGGAAAATGAGAATTTTGAATTCCCTGATAGCTCATGGCGAATAGATGGGGAAACAATGGAAACATTGGCTGACCTTATTTTTTTGGGCTCCAAAATCACTGCAGATGGTGATTGCAGCCATGAAATTAAAAGACGCATACTCCTTGGAAGGAAAGTTATGACCAACCTAGACAGCATATTAAAAAGCAGAGACATTACTTTGTCAACAAAGGTCCGTCTAGTCAAGGCTATGGTTTTTCCAGTAGTCATGTATGGATGTGAGAGTTGGACTGTAAAGAAAGCCGAGCACTGAAGAGTTGATGCTTTTGAACTGTGGTGTTGGAGAAGACTCTTGAGAGTCCCTTGGACTGCAAGGAGATCCAACCAGTCCATCCTAAAGGATATCAGTCCTGGATGTTCATTGGAAGGAGCCGTGCTGAAGCTGAAACTCCAATACTTTGGCCACCTGATGCGAAGAGCTGGCTCATTTGAAAAGACCCTGATGCTGGGAAAGATTGAGGGCAGGAGGAGAAGGGGACAACAGAGGATGAGATGGTTGGATGGCATCACCAACTCAATGAACATGGGTTTGGGTGAACTCCAGCAGTTGGTGATGGACGGGGAGGCCTGTCATGCTGCAGTTCATGGGGTTGCAAAGAGTCAGACACAACTGAGTGACTGAACTGAATTGAACTGATAGCTCAGTTGGAAAAGAATCCACCTGCCGTGCAGGAGACCCTGGTTCAATTCCTGGGTCAGGAAGATCTGCTGCAGAAGGGATAGGCTACCCACTCCAGTATCTTTGGCCTTCCCTTGTGGCTCAGCTGGTAAAGAATCTTCCTGCAATGTGTGAGACCTGGGTTCAGTCCCCGGGTTGGGAAGATCCCCTGGAGAAAGGAAAGGCTACCCATTCCAGTGTTCTGGCCTGGAGAATTCCATGGACTATAGTTCATGGGGTCACAAAGAGTCGGACACGATTGAGCGACTTTCACTTAGTAGGAAATTATATTTGCCTCATTAGGTAGGAATTTCTCTCTCTCTTTTTCTTTTTTGACTGCCCTGAGTCTTCGTTGCTGCATGCAAACTTTCTCTACTTGCAGGGAGTGAGGGCTACTCTCTAGTTGTGGTGCAGGCTTCTCACTGCAGTGGCTTCTCGTTGCAGAATGTGGGTTCTTGGGCACTCAGGCTTCAGTTGTTGTGGCTCATGGACTTAGCTGCCCTGAGGCATATGGAATCTTCCTGGACCAGGGATCAAACCTGTGTCCCCTGCATTGGCAGGCAGATTCTCAACCACTAGATCATCAGGGAAGTCCAGGTAGAGATTTCTTAAATGAATGTTTAAGGAAGCATTTGGTCATGTCTGTAGACAATTTTTTACTGTTATGCTTTGGCTGGACTGTGAGGTTACTTCTGACATCCCGTGAATAGAGGCCAGAGATGCTGCTAAACATCCCCACAGTGCACAGAACAGGTCATGACAACAGAGAATTATCAGTAGTGTCTTTGTTGAGAAATATTGTCCTTAATAAAAAAGGGTTGCAAATACATGTGGCCAAATGAATGACAAATAATCAGGCAGTTGATGGTTTGCAACCTTGGGGATTTGGTTCAAAGTCTGGGTAAAACTTGCAACTGAACTCTATACAGAGAGGGGAAAGAAACACTCCTGATTGGCAGGTGGCAGGTTTAATAATCAAGGGAACTTACATACAAGACTTGGCTTGGATGGCCACAAGATGAGTAGATCTCAGCATCCACCCAACTAGAAACTTGAAAGTTTATGTGCATCCATGCTCAGTCCTGTCTGACTGTTTACGACTCCAGGCTCCTCTCTCCATGGAATTTTCCAGGCAAGAATACTGGGGCAAGTTCTTCTTTCCTGCTTCAGGGGATCTTCCCAACCCAGGGATTGAACCCACATCTCTTGTGTCTCCTGCATTGGCATACAGATTCTTTATATACAGAAGCCTTAGTAGGGTTCATGGAAAAGGCAATGGCACCCCACTCCAGTACTCTTGCCTGGAGAATCCCATGAATGGAGGAGCCTGGTAGGCTGCAGTCCATGGGTTCGCTAAGTCAGACACAACTGAGTAACTTCACTTTCACTTTTCACTTTCATGACTTATAGAAGGAAATGGCAACCCACTCCAGTGTTCTTGCCTGGAGAATCCCAGGGACAGGGAGTCTGGTGGGCTGCCGTCTATGGGATTGCACAGAGTCAGACACGACTAAAACGACTTAGTAGCAGCAGTAGGGTTCAGTCATGTATTTGGTCTAGATGGTCTTAATGTCACATCACTTTCTCAAGGCTGTGTCCTTGAAATGGCTCCATTATGGGAACAGTGGGAAGAATGTGTATTTCAAGGAAAGGAGAGGGGGTAAGGAGCTTCTTATTGTCCAGATCCAGCTTATGGGTCAACCAGCAGTCATGTTATTTGGATGAGTTCCTCCAACAGCTCAAACTAAACATATTTTCTTTATTTCATATTTGGTTTGTTTTTTAGTTTCTACTCTTTGCTTCGATTATAGTTTGCTATATTTTGTCAATCCTAAAGGAAATCAACCCTGAATATTCATTGGAAGTACTGATGCTGAAGCTCATTGGAAAGATCTTAATGCTGGCAGAGATGGAGGGCAGGAGGAGAAGGGGTCAATGGGGGATGAGATGGTTGGATGGCATCACCAACTCAATGGACATGAGTTTGAACAAACTCCTGGAGATAGTGAAGGTCAGAGAAGCCTAGTGTGCTGCAGTCCATGGGGTCATAAAGAGTTGGACATGACTTAGTGACTGAACAACAACAATACTTTGTGATAGACACATATGAAGATGTAATGGATTCACTATCAGATGTAGGCAAACATTTCAGACAGGTCAATAGCTTACAAAGATAGTGACAGAATCATAATTTTTTTATTGTTATCTGGGACCAGAGACAACCCATTTATATTATTTTTATGCTTTTGCATAACGTGTAGATATAGCGAACAACAAATTGGGCCTAAGTCCTAATTTCATTGATGCATTATAACCACTAGAGTTTAATGTTAATGTACTCAACCTGCATCCCACTCCCCCAGATCAGTCAGGATCTTTCCAAACTGCCTCCAGAGGAACTCAAACCAAATGGAATTGAGGGTGATATATGTTGAATTAAGTGAGTAGTTTCTACTGTCTCCTTAGGACAGGGCCCAGAAAACAAAGGGATGCTAAAGCAGCAGTGTCATTCCTGAATGGGGGTGTGGGAATATTATCCTCTCTTCTCTCTCCACATTATGCTGCATCCACTCCAAACTGGGCTTCAGGGCAGTACTATATTCTGCTGAGCACAGCCCTGGGGGTAGAGGAAGTTCTTTCCAGCTCCAGAGAAATCCACTGTGGCTTGGGGCAAGCACTTGCTTTAGTCCTTGTGGCAAGGTCTGGAGCAGGGAATTCAGATCTAGCCACACACTTCAGATGTGACTGCAGAAGCAAGTGGAGGATCCCTTTGGGATTCTTGTCTTATATCATTTGTGTTAATCAGCCTTTGGCTTTGACACTAGCTGTGCAGTTCACATAGCATAGTGTTTTGTTTTAGAGGAACCGTCTTCACGTGGCAAAAGCAGTTTTACGATCCCCCCAGCCTTCACGGGGCATATCTGAGCTCTGAAAAATGGAAGAGTTAGGTGCTCAGTAGTGCCTGTCTCTTTGCAACCCCATGGACTGTGTAACCTGCCAGGCTCCTCTGTCCATGGTATTCTCCAGGCAAGAATACTAGAGCGAGTTGCCATTTCCTTCTCCAGGGGATCGTTCCAACCGGGGGACTGAACCCAGCTGTCCTGCATTGCAGGCAGATTCTTTACCATCTGAGCTACCACGAAAGCTCTAGTTCCAGAGATAAGGAAAGAAAACATATACTTTGGAGAAGAGTAAGCACTTGGATTTTTGATCATATCTGGGGAAGGTGTTAGCAAGTAACAGACACTGGACTCTTTGATAAGCTGAGAATGTATGAATGCAAAGGTTGCGTTTCAGGAAATTTATTTATAGACTAAATTATATGGTAAGTTACTTCTGTTCTTATATGCTAATGCATTTAATTATCAAAAAATCTTATGAGAAAGATACTGGCTTATTCTGATTTCCAGTTTATAGAAGATAATGACTGAGGACTGGAGACATTAAATAGTATAGCATTATTACACAGTACCCAAGTCTACATAATTCCAAATCTTGGAGTCTTCAATGTGACATTTATGGTGCAAGGAAGCCCTTGTTTTTCTTTCTATGAATGAGTGTATTCCCAAGTTGTTGTCTCTCCACTTTCTGTCATTTTATCAATGGATTTGGGAAATGATCAATGGCATGAGCTTCACAGCTTCTCCAACTACAGAGGACACTCTTAAAACTCTGGGAAAGGACCCAATAAAATTAATACAGGGACAAAGTCAAATAAGATCCTTGTCTTGATAGGAGCAAACATCTTTGACCAAGAGACACAGATTACTTGAAAACAGACAGCTAGTGGAATCAATACCATGATCTTATGTTCTTGTTCCTTTTGAGCAATTGTTGGGACTACCCATTGGGTAAATCCAAGTAGAAGCCAAGGAAAAGCTTTGATGCAGTAGAACAAGTCAGCTTCTGAAGGCAGAGGTCAAGAAGGAGATGGGTGAAGAAATGAAGAAACAGTGGCTGTCTACTGTGTGTGTGACTGCATACACATGCACACACACACACACACACAAATTAATGAAAATCCATTCTCTACCAGCCATTAGTGCAAAATTGACTCCTTAGTTGCACTAAGGGAATTTTTTAATTACTAGTGGATTTAGTCTAGGTGAAGTTTCCTTTATTAAAATTTTATGCTCACTGCAATTAGTTATAACTAAATCAGTCAGGTAGAAAAATTGATAGGTAAGCTAATTTACTGCTAGAAGTTTGCAAATAATTGTACCAGATGAGTCTGCAGAACAAAAATCCCAGTAGTCTCCCAGGAGACAACTTTTGTAATGACATTATTAGGGCTGGCAGTTCCTGGGACCAAGAAACTGGAGGAAATGATCAGAAATATAATAGCTCTCTAGTCTTTCAGCATAGATTCTTTTCAGAGCAAAACATACCTTTGGCAGAGCCTGACACTACATTTCTCTTCTACATATTGACTTTAATGATCTACAGTGGGTCTGGCTGTATAGTGAATTATTGAATTCTTATCACGAGGAGCAGTCTAGCTAATTTAAATTCACTTCCAAGGAATTCAAGCACATAATCCCTAAGGCTGGGAAAAATGGATTCCTTTGTGGACGTTATATACATACATACATATATATATATCTGCAGGTTATATATACATATGCATTGGACTAACTTTTCCACAATTTTGCTAAAGGGACTTAAGTTTCAGAAGTCGTATAATTACAGTGAATTTGGTTTCATCCCTGAAGGTTTTTAACATTTTCAAGTTTTGAAAATGCTCATTAATAGATGTACAACAAGTGGATTGTGAAAGAAGTGAAATAATTGACTGCCCTTGTGTTTTAGGCTGCCAGGGGCAGCTTGGTGACTTGTTTGTTTGAAGTGACTGTAATGTAGGGCATTAACTTCCCTGAAACCATGGACTGGGTGCCTCTTAGGGGGAGACTGCACTGAGAATAAGAAGGACTTTCAGGATTGCCGCCTAGCACAGATGTCAGCTCTCAGGTAATAACAAACATCTCTTCTGACTCTAGTCCCTGAAGGACATAACCTTTTTTTGTTAAAATCAAGAGTACAATTATAGACAGGGAAAGAATTGTTTGACCCTAGGGGGCATGATAGGAAAGTTCAAAAGGGAGGAAACAGCTATTTGTTAGAAGAGCACCCCAACTTCCCAAGATCAATTTTCTTAATCCATTCAGGCTGACATAACAAAATAACACAGACTGGATAGCTTAGAAACAATACAAATTTATTTCTCTCAGTTCTGGAGACTAGAAGTCTGAGATCAAACATCTATTAAGTCATTATTTATTGGGGTTTCATCTGTTTATAGCTAAGTAAATGCTTAACTTTGCATCAGTCTCTTAAGAGAGCAAGATCGTTCAAGTGATGATGTGATTTTAAAATTCACAAAAGGATGGTCATGCACCCCAAATGTAAGAGATATTCTTTTACAAACTGTAAGAAACATTTCATTGATAAATATGAATAAAATTGGCAATCCCTACTAAAGGTTGTATATGTATTTTCACACACGTTGAAGGCTATCTCATCCTCTCCCAGTTGATAAAAGATAACTATCATAAGATGCTTGCCCAGGCACGTTTTGGAAATTTCATTGATATATGCACTGTTTTGAATTAATGAGGTAGTAATAACGATAACTAGAATTTACTGAAACAACTTAGAAATATCCAAGAAACCAGTTAGATTGCTGATGAGGAAGTGAGTAAAGGCATAATCCCTAGGTTTCTGGGAATGGAGAGAAAAAATCTAAAAATAATTTGATATTAACCATGGATTTGAGGATATACCCATGTATACCCATGTATCATGCACTTGACCATTGTCTACATTACACAGTGAGGGACTTACTTTGGTTGGTCTATATTTGAGAAACATAATTTTAATTAGTCATATGTAAAAGTGCATAATTAAATTAATGATTCCATTTCACTGACCTGTGCTTATAACAAAAACACAATTTCCCAGCTAATAAATTAGTAATAAAATGAATGATTGGATTTTTCCTTTTAAAATTTTTATTTTATATTGGAGTACATTTGATTTAAAACGTGATTAGACTATTTCAATCATTGTGCATGTGGCATGCTAAATTGCTTCAGTCATGTCTGATTCTGCAGAAGGCAATGGCACCCCACTCCAGTACTCTTGCCTGGAAAATCCCATGGACGGAGGAGCCTGGTAGGCTACAGTCCAAGAGGTCGTGAAGAGTTGGACACGACTGAGCAACTTCACTTTCACTTTTCACTTTCACGCATTGGAGAAGGCAATGGCCACCCACTCCAGCGTTCTTGCCTGAAGAATACCAGGGACGGGGGAGCCTGGTGGACTGCTGTCTCTGGGGTCACACAGAGTCAGACACAACTGAAGCGACTTAGCAGCAGCAGCAGCAGCATGTCTGATTCTGTGCAACTCCATGGGCTGTAGCCTGCCAGGCTTCTTTGTCCATGGGATTCTCCAGGCAAGAATCCTGGAGTGGGTTGCCATGCCCTCCTCTAGGGGATCTTCTTGACCCAGGGATCAGACTTGCATCTCTTACATCCCCTGCATTGACAGACAGGTTTTTTTTGTTTGTTTGTTTGGTTTTTTTACCACTGGTGCTACCTAGGAAGCCCATTTCAATCATTTGTGTATTTCAAATTATTTCTCTAACCTTTGTTTACATTTTTGTTTATTAACTAACAAACAAGGAATAACATATCTGTCAAGGATGTCTTAATTCTGCGTAGCCCAGATACTGCTAAGATTAACTGGGAACATGGGGAGAATGATTCTCTTTCAGTATAATTTATGCCCTTCTTCTATTTCCAAACATCAATATGTTAACAGGGAAGTGTGCTTGTTCTCCAGAATGATTATGTTGAAACCTACATGCCATGGCTCATGCAGTCTTTACTCTGCCATTTTCTGCCAAACCTGTACTGAAAGGGTGACTGTTTGGTTTTGACCAGTAGAAACTCAGGTACAGCCTTCTGGTATATATTGGTATTCTGGTAACAAATGACTAATGGAAATTAAATGTTTTAAAGATTTTCACATAATTGTTCACATCTTCAGTGTTTTAATGTAAAGCAGGAGAACAAAAAAAAAAAAAAGGAGAGAAAAATGAATTATTCAGGAGGGAGAGAACCAGTTTTATTCCTTGATGAGTAAATAAACTTGGGAATCATCAGAAACTGAGCTTCAATATCCTCCTCTGAGAAATGAAGAATACAATACTTACTTCAGAGAGAGGGATTGTCTAGAAGCATTGATATAGTGTGTGCAAGATGGAAAACTCACAATGGGCATTCAATAGTCATGTCCTTTCTCTTAAGGAGATCAAAGCTAACAAAATACTTAACCTCTGGTTTCAGTTTCCTCAACTATAGGAGGACATATTTTAGGTGACCTAAAGTGATCCCATGCTCAGACTCACCAGGTAATATATGATCAGGCCTGAGACTGTGGGACTACTTCTCTTCTAGACCTAAAGTTTCTTCTAAAGCTTTCCCATTTCTTGGTTTGCATGACTAATACAGCTTCTGGGAATATAAATGATTAAAGTGAAAGTCATGGTGATAACCTACGTCAGCAGCTGCAGCAGTAATAGCTAAAGAGAGAGAGGGAGAGAAAATGATTCTAATTGGACCTTAGCCAGGGGATTCTGAAATTTTCATTGAGTCCTCATGTTCTTTCTTCATAAATGTACAGATATATTTAATTGCAGTCTTCTCTGTATTTTAATCTTTCTTATTTCAGAAAGCTTGGCAAATCATATGTCATTTTCTTGCATAGGTATAAGAGTCTCTTCCCAAAGCTGTGGGAATGGATAATCTTTAATCTCAGTTTAAAATATATCCAGATAAGAACTTGGATAAAAGTAGCTAAAATCAATTTTTATTCCTTCATTCATTTATTTAGGCTACTAGCATTCCATTCCCTACTTTATTTGTTGTCAGGTACACTATTGACTTTAAACTATCATGGGCAGATATTTCTTTAAACTGAGTCTATTTTGTATAAACTGCTGTTGGGAATTTTCTTCCCGGGACTTGGAAACGGCGAACCTGAAAGAACAACACTCGGACAGTCTCTGCAAGGACTGACAACTTAATTTCTGCAGTCAAGCCCTTTTATAGGAGCAAGGAACAAACAGCTTAGAGCATACGGCCAGCAGAACATGTACAAGGCTAAGATATAATCAGTAAAAGATACTTCAAGGAACAGTGCGTTCTTAATGACCCATGTGTTTATCCATGACCCATTTTCTTAAGCAACGTCTTTAATGTTTAATCGCTAAATTTTGGTGCCGAGCATAGCCAAAGGCAGGAAATGTTTTTCAGCTGTCAGTACACAATGCCTGGGTACTTCTGGCCCTTCGCCATTTCCCCAAGGACCTTCTCCTCCAAGGCTATTTTGCACTGCGCCTCCCAACAATTGCATTATGTAAATTTATTTTCTCTATACTAGAAATGACTCTGTTTTTCTTCCTTGTCTCCCACTGTGACATTTCTTTTTGAAAGTTTTACTAAAAGTAAACTATTTTAATGATCATAGTTTTCATGATAAAGAATAACTTTGCTTGTATAAAATTATAAATTAGTTCACTATCTGTACCCTAAATTGAAGCATTGTTCTATTCATTAAACATGCAAATGTAGCAAATTAAAGAATATTTTCAAAGGAAGAAAATAGCTCCCATAATTTTGCTTTCCTAATGACAGTCTCACAAATGAAAGTTGGTTAGTTTCCAATCTGTTTGCGTGTGCATTTTAAATAGTTACAGTCATTATATCCTAGCATTTCTGATTGTAAATTTATACTGTCTCCTGTGTTGTAAAAGACTTCATAATTTTGAACGATTTTGTTATATTGCAGTCTGTTGATTTAGCATATCAAGCTTCCCTTTTCATTCAGTGTTTACCTGGCTTTCTATTTTCTTTCTCATTTCTTCTTCCCTCCCTCCCTTCTTTCCTTCCCCTTTTTACTTTTTTACAGCCTATACTTTTAGCAGTGATTACTTAATTAAATATTCTTTTTTTAATGCTTCTATTATTTTTTCCCAATATGCTTTAGTCCATTCAGAGTGCTATAACAAAATACCATAGACTGGGTGGCTTAAAAACATCAGAAATTTATTTCTCATAGTTCTTGTTCTTCAGTTGCTAATTCATATCCAACCCTTTGTAATCCCATGGGCTGCAGTGCACCAGACTTCCCTGTCCTTCACTATCTCCTGGAGTTTGCTCAAACTCTTCCACTGAGTTGGTTATGCCATCCAACCATCTAATCCTCTGTCGCCCCCTTCTCCTCCTGCTTTCAATCTTTCCCAGCATCAGGATCTTTCCCAATGAGTTGGTTCTTTGCATCAGGTGGCCAAAGTATTGGAGCTTCAGCTTCAGCATCACTCCTTCCAATGGATATTCAGGGTTGATTTCCATTAGAGTTGGTTGATTTGATCTCCTGCCATCCAAGGGACTTTCAAAAATCTCCTCTAGCAATCCAGTTCAGAAACATCAATTCTTCAGTGTTCAGCCTTCTTTATGGTCCAACTCTCACATCCGTACATGACTACTTGAAAAGCCAGTAGTAATAATAATAATAATGGATAGTAAATGAATCATTTGTATTTTATAATCCCATTGAAAATGGAGTTCTGAAGAAGGCAGCACTGATCACTAATAGCTCCTTTCTTTTTCAAAAGTGTTGATAACTAGCTCTGCCATTCTTAGAGCTGTAACTCAAATGCTATTTCTTAGCAGCTTAAGTTTAGTCAAAGCCATATTAACATTAGTGTCTTAATTTTAAGTTTTTAACTCACTCTAGGACAGTACTTTCTGATATAGATTATAAAACCGAGTGAGTGTATTTAGGAAATTTGTGGGATTCTATAAGGTACTCAAATGACAAGTGGTGCTACTGGCCTTGGGTTGGTGGGTTTAGGAACTCTAGAAGGTCTACAATGTGAAGGACAGACCCAGACAAGAAAGAACATTCTTATTATCAGCAGAACTTTAACATTTGGTTAACGAAGATCATGGCATCCGGTCCCACCACTTCATGGGAAATAGATGGGGAAACAGTGGAAACAGTGCCAGACTTTATTTTTCTGGGCTCCAAAATCACTACAGATGGTGACTGCAGCCATGAAATTAAAAGATACTTACTCCTTGGAAGGAAAGTTATGACCAACCTAGATAGCATATTCAAAAGCAGAGACATTACTTTGCCAACAAAGGTTCGTATAGTCAAGGCTATGGTTTTTCCTGTGGTCATGTATGGATGTGAGAGTTGGACTGTGAAGAAAGCTGAGCGCCAAAGAATTGATGCTTTTGAAGTGTGGTGTTGGAGAAGACTCTTGAGAGTCCCTTGGACTGCAAGGAGATCCAACCAGTCCATTCTAAAGGAGATCAGCCCTGGGATTTCTTTGGAAGGAATGATGCTGAAGCTGAAACTCCAGTACTTTGGCCACCTCATGCAGAGAGTTGACTCACTGGAAAAGACTTTGATGCTGGGAGGGACTGGGGGCAGGAGGAGAAGGGGACGACAGAGGATGAGATGGCTGGATGGCATCTCCGACTTGATGGACGTGAGTCTGAGTGAACTCTGGGAGTTGGTGATGGACAGGGAGGCCTGGTGTGCTGCAATTCATCGGGTCACAAAGAGTCGGACAGGACTGAGTGACTGATTTGATCTGAAAGAAAATTTGCAGACACTCTTAAATTGGAACAAGAGGTGCTTAGGTGCCAGACACTGGTAGATAACTCTGTCTGGGCCCTACATGCTCTGTCTTCAGTCATGTCCAACTCTTTGTGACCCCATGGACTGTAGACCACTGGATCCTCTATCCATGGAAGTTTTCCAGGCAAGAATACTAAAGTGGATTGCCATGTCCTTCTCCAGGTTAATCTTCCCAACCCAGGGATCAAACCTGCATCTCCTGCATTGGCAGATGGATTCTTTACCGCTGTGCCACCTGGGAAGCCCATCTGAGCCCAAGGGAAATAGTTTTCTATTTCATTTGCCTTGTGTCTTTGGACTAAGATAATAGCACTCACACTATGAAGACACACAGCTTGTGCCCCTGCTGATGTTAAGAGCACATTGTTTTAGAAGACAAGGATGATTTGAGAGGCAGAAATGCTTGCTTAAGAGAAATGACACATTAATTGTTCTGCTAAATTATTTCTCAAGATAGGATGAATGCAAATGATTCTTTGACTCATTAGTACACTTTTATATAGTAGAATTGTGTCCTTTTTTTTTGTTTTTTTTGCTTTTCTTTCTGTTACAGTTTATAAATACTCACTATATACCACAATGTTTACAACCATAGTATATGGAAACTAAGGAATATTTTATAATATATTACAATTCATACCACACTTAAATTAGCATGTATAGATATCAAAAAAAGTAGTATATATATTCTTTACATTGACAAGACAGACAATTAATGCTAAAAGTGTGAATAATTTTATTTAAAAAACAATTTAATAAGGCTTACTTATTAAAGTTAAGCCTTATTAATATTATTATAATTATTTATAATTAATACATTTAAAAACTAATAAGGCTTACTTTAAATTAAAAAAAATAAAAAATTTTACCTATACTCAGATAATTTTTGTTTAGAATTTTGGTTGTTAGTCATGCTTGGTGTAATTTCAATTTCAATAGTTAGTTTGAATATTTTAGAAAAATAAATCTTTATCCTAAACCTATTCATAGATTTCCTTCACCATGATTTTTTTTTCTAAATTACTGGTTTTTCAAACTTTTATAAGAATTTACTTGAAAAGCCAGTAATTTAGAAAAAGATCATTATTAAGAAGGAAACCTTGTAGAATATATATATTAGTTGCTCACTTGTGTCCGACTCTTTGTGACCCTATGGATTATAGCCCACCAGGCTCCTCTGTCCAGGGAATTCGCTAGGCAAGAATAGTGGAGTAAGTAGCCATTCCCTTCTCCAGGACATCTTGACCAAGGGATTGAACCCAGGTCTCTTACATTGCAGGCACATTCTTTACTGTTTGAGCCACCATATATCACAGTATTCGTTTTTATTTGTAGTCAGACCTCCCAAAGAACAGAACAAAACAATGCACCTGGTATAATGATGCAACTTCAAATCTTTTCTGCTAGTTCTCTATCTCCTATGTCTAACCAGATTGCCACTCCCAGACCACTCTGATAAGGAAATTCTGGGGCCACCAATAGACCTCAAATATTATAAGCCACTGTAGCTGCATCTTAGAGTAGCAAATTATCTGGCACGTTATGTTTCGAACAACCCAGGAAAAAAGAAAATAATTTGAATCCAGATCACTATATGGGCTTCTCTTTTGTGAAATTTTGGAAATGGACTTATATATTTGGGGTTGGAATATTTAAGTAGAGAGAAGTGAAGAAAATTTACTGTAATAAAGATTCATTGAGCTAGGATGCCAAGTTGCCCTGTGAATATAGAGAAATCAGATAGAGCCCTTGCCCTTGAAGATCATCTGGTCTAGTGTTTTGCATCTAAAATTTTTCTGCTTTTTTTTTTTTTTTTTCTAGAGAAAAGTAAATGTGTGACTCCAGGAATTATGGGAGCAGAGATTTATCCAGAATGTCTACATATAACTTGGGACTTGGGGGAAATAATCCAGTTGGGAAAAAGGGTGGAAGATATTCCTAGTTTCTACTTCAGTTGTATGTTAAAGACAGGAAAGATAGAGGTTTTCTTTTATCCTTAATCTATATATTTTTTGTAAATAGGAAAATTATTTATTTTATCACCTCTGACTTGGGTGTGGGGAAAAGATATGCTATATGGAAAGATCTCAGTCCTCAAGGATCATTCTCAAGGCTGTCACTTTCTGAGCTGCCCCATCACTGGCACAGTCATACTTTGAGTTTTAGAATTTTGCTTTAAAAAATAATGCAGATTTTTAAATTCTATACTAAAATTCACCTCATTTTAATACAAGATTAGCTGCTCTAAAATCTTCCAGGGAAGTTTATAGTCCAGGTGTATTTCATGGTTATCTTGTTGCTTCATGTATTGTATCTTGTGAGGTATTCATGCACTAGCTTGAGAAACTCAGGCAGTGGAACATGGAAATAAAGGGTATTCAATGATATATGTGAACATGAAATTATCTTTTCTTTCTTCATTAAATATACTAAAATATTTTATTATAATTTTTTGATGTAAAAAAACCACAGGAAGTATGTTTTTCAGTGCTTTTATTTATTTTTTTATTACATTATGCAAACATTTTGGAGAAGGAAATGGCAACCCACTCCAGTATTCTTGCCTGGAGAATCCCATGGACAGAGGAGCCTGGTGGGCTATGGTCCATAGGGTTGCAAAGAGTTGGACATGACTGAGTGACTAAACACACACACACATGCAAAATTTTAATAAACAATAAATACTTTTACCAAAGGAAGGTGGAAATGGATTTGTCTTATAGAATTTTTTTTTCCATTATAGTACAATTTTACTAATCAGGATTTTTCCATCTGGATTTGACTTCCCTGGTGTCTCAGAAGGTAAAGAATCTGCCTGCAATGGCAGGAGACCCTGATTCGATCCCTGGGTCAGGAAGATCCCCTGGAGAAGGGAATGGCTACCCATTCCAGTATTCTTGCCTGGAGAATTCCACGGACCGAGGAACCTGGAGGGTTTTTTGTACAGAGTTGGACATGACTGAGCAACTAACATTTTTCACTTTCTTTTTCACTTTCTTCTATACTAGCGATCTAAACTGTTTGTATTTCAGATGTATATATATATTTTTTAAAAGCTGACTTTGGCAAAGTGTTTTTGGCAAAATGAAAAAGAGAATAGAAATCCTTAAAATATACATGGACATTTCCCAGCTTATTATATCTGTATGTAGTGTCCTTAGATATTTCAAATGATAGAGGCTAAATATTTATGCCCAAAATAATTTTATATACAGGCAATTTCTAATATTAATTATAAAATAAGAAAAACTTCCAAACTCTGTAAATGAATCTTACCTTATTTCACTGAAGCATGGCTATATCTATAGTTTTTGTCTTGATTAATTGCAAGGTCATAGTTAAATTTTTGCACTCAATTACTTTTCTCAGAGGAAAGAAATTAATATTGCCTTTCTCCAGACTTCCCACTCCCATTTTATACTTTTCACATGTATTTTTTATGTCCAACATGACTGCTTTCATTATGTGCGTCAATCTCTTTTGGAGTTGAGCAGGATAAAAAATTTTTATATTTTTTATAAATATAGAAATATTGTGTTGTTAAGTAATTTTCTAACTATATGTGTTATTTCACATCTTATGCTTATGAAATAGGCAACACATATGCATAGAGAATCTGGCAGGACAATAGATAGCACCCATTACAGAACTACACTCTTCAAATCTGCCTACACTGGAATTAGAGGTTTAGCTGCAGAATCAAGAAAGGTTTTGCACGAGTGAAATAAATACAAAGATTCAACTCAGGCTTTACTGCAGTGTCACTCAACTTTCACTATAGATTGAGGATATTATGTTAGTTACTAGAGAGTTAACTTAGAAATATTCATGCATTCAAAACTATAACATATAGAATAAGTTAGTGATTTTAATTTTCAGTTATTTTTCTCCTCTGAAAAATTGATGAAATTCATTCACCAAAGTAGTTAAGAAAATTAGTTTTCCTTCAGTTTTCTAGATTTTGCTAACTGGCTTGTGGGCATCCTTTGCTATGGTTGGGGAGGATGAAATTTTCCTCTACCCTTTTAGGTTCTTCTGCCTGATCTAATAATTAAATTGACATGAGATAGACAAACAGGAGAAAGACAAACAAAAGGTTAATAATGTATATACATGGGAAGGACCCAGGAAAGCTGAGTAATGCCCCCAAATGGCAAGAAATCCTCACCTTAAATACTATATTCAGCTAAAGACAAATGAGGATGTTGGTGGTGGTGGTTTAGGACATCAAAAGAATGGGAGGCAATTCCTATGCAGGTGGAAAAGCAAATGTTTGGTAGATAAATCTTTGTGGGGACATGAGGTGACAAATGGAACACAGAGAGAAATCTTCACAAATAGACTTTGCCAGGTTCCTCCTTGTCCACATGCCTAGTTCATTCCTGGGGCAGATCCTCTATCTAAATTCTTTTAGGCAGTTAGGGGGAAGGTCAATGTTTCTTCCTGAGTCTTTTGAGCCTTGATAATTTCCAGCTTAAAATAATTCACATGCCCAAGAAACATTTTTAGACGGCAAATTTTGCTTACTATGTTGATCCTAGACTGTTATCTGCACTTGCTAGGAGTCCATTTAAGACGAGAATATTTTTCTGTTTTTTTGGACAAGGGAGTTTAAGTTTCTTCCAAACTTTAAATAGCTATTTCTCATGGGAGAATGACTTTATTTTCTATTTACAGGGCCCTGGAGATTTCCTATTTCTCTGTAACTTAAATGTTCTGTGTTTTATGGTCAGCCAATTTTCTGTCTCAAAGTGGTATGCCTTCATGAACCTGTATCCACAATTTTGAAATCTAAAAGTGTCAGAATATTAAAAGGTTTCATAACTTATTTTGTGGCAAAACCTAAAATGAACTGATCTGAATCTATTAATGGCCTTTATTTCTCCCACTTACTTGGAATAGTCTCATTTCATCGTGGTAATATTAATATGTTACATTAGAGGATATTGCCTCAGAGCCCTCTGGGGTATAGCATAATACCCAGATTATGCACTTACTCCTTTTCTAAAAATCATAAAAGTTCTGAACTCCAAAACAATCTGCCCTCAAGGATTTCAGATAAGGGATTATGAATCTATAAAAGCAAGAACCTCCATTTTTCAAATTGGATTATACTTCTTGTTTAGAAGCAATAGAATTTTAAATGTCTTAGTAGCTATAGTTTTATGGCTTAACTATCTCAGTATCACTGTTAGCTGACTTATGATTACTTTAAATAACATGGACTACTCCTCACTAAAAACTATTACAAGACAATCTTAACAAAATTATAATAAGAGGAAAAAATAGATTCCTAGTTCTCTTCCTGATCTATGACCTTCCTGTAAATGTGCTTTCACTTTATAAATTTCTCTTTCAATTGATTTCAAATGATAACTTTTGATATCTTTTTCATCCTACTGGGAACAAAATAGTGGTCTAGAACCCAGTGCTGATATTTAAATAATTGTTGTTGTTGTTCAGTCACCATGTCATGTCCAATTCCTTGTGACCCCAGAGAGGGAGGCCCTCACCATCTCCTGAAGTTTGCCCAAGTTCATGTTCATTAACAAAAGCAATAGAGACAAACTGCTCTGCAACAAAGAACCCCTTTACTCACTTCTAACATTTTAAAAAGGTCTAAAAGGCAGAGGTTATTTGCGATGAACTTCTTCTCTGGAAAGCTGTGGTTGTACAATAAGTGTGCTCATGGTTATGGATGGGAGTACCCAAAGATGGGTCAGCTGTTTTCTGACCCAAGTTTGATTAAAATTTCCTCTTGAAGTACTTTAAAATGTGTTCTTTACAGTCAGAGTCATGGAGAACAAATTTTAGACTGACCTGACCTCAGTCTTGAGAAAGCGAGCAAGAGAGAGGGTTACCAAGAGTTTTGTGTGTATGGGTGTGTGGCTTATGAAGAGAGCTACTGTATTGAGATTAGTCTACACTCTCTGAATGAGTTGGAATAAGGTCTCTCTGATCAATCCTGAACACTGTGCTATAATATGGCTAGTCCTTATTCCATGTGATCCAACACTTGTTAATAAACGAAGTAAGTCCCTGGTGGCTCAGATGGTAAAGAATCTCTCTGCAATGCGGGATACTTGAGTTTGATCCCTGGGTCAGGAAGATCCCTTGGAAAAGGAAATGACTACCCACTCCAATATTCTTGCCTGGAGAATCCCATGCACAGAGAAACTTGGAGGGCTATAGTCCATATTGTCACAAATAGTCAGACACAACTGGGTGACTAACACTACTACACTAATGCAAATACAAAATAATCTGATTTATCTGTATAAGAATGAGGCATGTCTATGTATGCTGTTGGTAACAAGAGACAGAAAAAGGAATCATTTATTCAAACTAGAGTAGGAAATAGAAACCTAGTATTTTTGCTTGAAAAATTCCATGGGCACAGGAGCCTGGCAGGCTATTGTCCATGGGGTCACAAAGAGTCAGTCACAATTAAGCTACTGAGCACACACATATTCAAAATAGAGCCAATTGCATCCTGAGAAGCTAGTAGTTTAGAAAAGAGAGCTTATACTCAATAAGAACCTCAAAAATGAGTACATTGGATGACGTTTATGCATTTTCAATTCAGAAATAATTGCAAAGCTTCCTATCTTTCTCTAGGATCTATTTCTAAATCCCTATCTCTCCTTTTGTATTTCCAGGATGTTTATTCACTAAATCAATACTCTTACTTTTTATTATTTTTATTTGTTAAAAGTTATTGCAAAATGTATTTTTATTTTATAGTGAAATTTGTGATTAACTAGATAAGTACAGGCAAAAATAACATCTTTGAAATATAAGTGCTGGGCAGTAAGCTGGGCTTTGCCAGTATCTCAATAATTTCCAAGTCTCTACTCCCCACACCCTCGCCTTACTCCCTGCCTTCCACACTTTGCATCAGCTTTATGATGAAAAGTTTCTCATCAAAATTACATTTTTCCACAGCTCAAAATTTTGCTTGCAAGTAATAAAAATCATTGCTATACATACTACTTCCTTTGCCTGGAATTCCTTTACACACCATACACACACACACACACACACACACACACACACACTACTATTAGTAGTAAATGAGCTATTACTAGGGGCTTTCCGGGTGGCTGGTCAGAGGTAAAGAATCTGCCACCAATGCAGGCGCCACAGGAGAGTTGGGTTGGATCCCTGGGTTGGGAAGATCCCCTGGAGAAGGGTATGGTAACCCACTCCGGTATTCTTGCCTGGAGAATCCCATGGACAAGAGAAACCTGGTGGGCTATACTCCATGGGGTGGCAAAGAGTTGGATACAACTGAAGTGACTTAGCACACACATGTAGCTATTACTGTTGGCAGTTAAGTTAGTGATTTGGGACATTAAAAACACCACAGCACCCAAATTTAGATATAATAATTGGGGAATTAAAATTGAGGATGCTGGTGGGTGGCAGGGGCTAAATTTCAGGAATGGAGGTAAGAATATAACCTTTCTACTTCTGTGATCTTTGTATCAAGCTTAGTCCAAGGTGTTTTGGAATCAATGGAGTGCTAATATTGGATACCACAATAAAGCTGTTAACTTTAATAAATGTGAATATAAAAGCAAAATTGAAATCAGTGGGCCCAGGTCCAGGGATCACTCTCAAACTCAACAACTGGAACTTTCCTAATAGAATAGAAATGAGCCATGACCCTTAGTTGCAAAGACCGAGACTTAGACAGACAGGTGTCAATGCAATTGTTTCTAACCAGGCAGCTGAATTGGACCATGAAACAGCAGGACGCCAGAAAAGTAGACTGTAAGGAGAGAAAGAGCTGAAATCTGGTTTAACATTCTGTCTAGTTGACCTCTCCCTATATAATTTGGAATAATTTTATAGAACTAGATATAACCAGCCTTCCATTTCACTTTCATAAAATAAAAATCTTTCAATTGAAAAGCTATTAATAATGATCAGTTAGAAAACTTTTTAATGGAATACTAAAAGTTTTTTAACTCTTTCAATAATCGTTCTCTCCTTTCCTAGCGTGTTTGGCTTTAATATACTGTATTGGTTATGAACATCATTTTTACTCAAGTGTGACTAGGCTTTTCAAAACCCATTTTTCAAAATGGGGGTATGTAAACCTTAATGAAAATATTATTTTTAATTGAGAATTCTCTCTCTAATAAGAAAGTTTGACCTTTTGTAATTGTCTTTTCTTCTGAATTCTTTGTGGCTAGTCTTAGTATCTTTGACTCCATATATTCTTGCTAAACACTGAGCTAATTTAATATTGATTTTTTTTCTCTGAAGTTATATTTTGCTGCAAAGTGTAAACATTTTTTCAGATTAAATGGTGTACAGTTTCTTTACTATTACTCAAAATGTTTTAAATAAGATGGATTGCTAACATAATGGAATACCTAGGAAAAATTCTGAGACCATCTATAAACACACAGAATCACAGAAATTTGTATTAAAGGCATTCAGGCTGCCAGATTTCACAAGAAATATATTGTATAAAATTGTGGAAGAAGTCAAATAGCTAAGAATTACACATGAGTGTTTATTGGAATTAAATGAATAGGTCCACTCCTAATATCTGTGGGGCCCAGCAAGAGTTCAAATGGAGGTCACAGATCTAAATGGATGAATGTTACAAAATTAAAAAAAAATGATATAATATTCTAACCTTCCTAAATAGAATTCATAATTACCTAGAAGGCTATATTCAAATTTAGAATGCTCAAATTCTCTGAAGTTTTGCACTGAAACATGGCATCCTGGAGAGAAGACTGCTGTCCTCTGAACCATGCCCCACCGCCTTTTCTTCTCATTCCTGATATGTCCTGAATCACAGGATGACTCTTGTACACATACGTGTGTGAGAATCCTGTGCTTGCGTGTCCAAACTCTGCCCAGATGCCTCTCACACCTGGGGTGTCACATCTAATGATGCACTAAGATCTTAAGAGACACCTAAGCAGCAGAAACAGGATCAAGTGGTATGGCTGGAAAGAGCAATTGCAGGTGATATGTGCTAGTGGTATGGTTCTGAAAGCAGGGATATGATCCGCGGGCATGGAATGGGGGTGGTTAGAGGAGAGCTGGAGAGGGGCCCTGTAAAGAAAACAGCCTGGGACAGGGACAGCTCTTACTTGAGTCTAAATGGGGATACTGCAGTTAGACTTTGGTTTAGATCTTGTTCCTCAATTTTTAGCTGTGCTTTCTTAGACAACTAACTGAACAATTCTTGCTCCACCAGTAACTCAGAGTTTGACCTTGTGTGACATAGTTAACCTCCCTGCTTCTCAGTTTTCTCATCTGAAAATTATCAGTAATCATACACCTATCTCAGAAGATCGATATGAAGGTCAAGCAAGTTAATATTTCTAAGATGTTTAATGTAACTTTTAGCAATAAAAGGTACTGTGTATTTGTTTAAAAAGTAAAATGAACAGCTTCCTCATTTGTAAAATGAACAGCTTCCTCATTTGTAATAATAGTGTCTATGCATAGACTTGTTGCAATGATTAAATAAAATAATGATGACAAAGTACTCATTTAGTGTCTGGTACCTAGTAACAGCAAGAGTAGCAAAGTATTAGAGAATACAAAAAGGTTATAAGAATGGAACAACTGGATATCCACCTTCAAAAAATGAATCTAGACACAGACCTTACATCCTTCATAAAAATTAATTCAAAATGGATCACAAAACTAAATATAAAAAGTAAAACTGTAGATGTCTTAGAAGATAGCATAGGAGAATACCAATATGACTATGGACATAGTAATAACTTTTTAGATACAAAAAATTGGCATAAATGAAAGAAAGAATAAACTAGATTTAAATAAAATAAAAACTTCTACTCTGTGAAAGATAATGTGAGGGAATGAGAAAACAAGCCACAGACTGGAAGAAAACATCTGCAAAAGGTGTTTTGCAGGACTACTATCCAAAATATGGGCTTCCCAGGTGGCGTTAATAGTAAAGAATCCGCCTGCCAATGCAGGAGACACACGAGATGCGGGTTCAGTCCCTAAGCTGGGACAATTCCCTGAAGTAGGGAAAGGCAACCCACTCCAGTATTCTTGCCTGGAAAATCCATAGACAGAGGAGCCTGGCAGGCTGCAGTCCATGGGGTCTCAAAGAATTGGACATGACTGAGGGACTGAGCACAGACACACATGTCCAAAATATACACACAACTCTTAATCAACAACAAGAAAGCAAACAACCAAAGACTTTAGTAGCTGCCCCACCCAAGAAGATACATAGATGGTAAATAAGTGCATGAAAAGGTGCTTTATAGTATATGCCATCAGGAGGATGCAAATTAAACCAGCAATGAGATACCACTATTCATTTATTAGAATGGCCATTAAACTGGAACATTGAAAACATCAAATGTTGGTGATGATGTGGAGTGGCAGGAACTCTCATTTATTGATGCTAGGAATGCAAAATAGTACAACTACTTTGGAAGACAGATAGACAGTTTCTTATAAAACTACACATACTCTTACCATATAATCCAGAAATTGTAGCCCTTGGTATTTACTCAAAGGAAATGAAAACTTAAAAACCTTCCAACAGTTCTAGTCTTACTCATAATTGGCAAACTCTGGAAGCAACCAAGATGTCTTTCAGCAGGTGAATGGATAAATAAACTATGGTACTTATAGACAGTAGAGTATTATTTAGCACTAAAAAGAAATGAGCTATCAAATCATGAAAAGACGTGAAGAAGACAAGTGTATTTTATTATTAAGTGAAAGACAATCTGGAAAAGGTTTTGTAATGTATAGTGCCAACTATGTGATATTCTGGAAAAGGGAAAACTATGTACACAGTAAAAAGATAAATGATTGCTAGAGATTAGTGGGGAGGGAGGTATAAAGAGGTTGATCATGAAGAATTTTTGATCACTGCTAAGGCAGTGAAGCTACTCTGTAAAATATAAGAGTGTTGGACACATGTCATCATACATTTTTTCAAACTCATAGCCTATATAACACTGAGTGAACCCTAGGGTAAACTATGGATTTTGCGTGTTGATAGTGTGTTAATATGTGACAAGTGTAACAAATGTGCTCACAAGTGTAACAAATGTGAGGTTATACATGAGTTGGAACAAGGGTTATATGGGAAATTTTTACCTTTCACTCAATTTCATTGTGAAACTAAAACTGCTCTAAAAAATAAAGCCTGTCAAAATTAATGAGAACATAGCTCCAGAAATATGTATTGAAGTATTAAAAATAAATTTTCAGATTTGCACTATGTATTAACATGTACATGTTGCCTTTCTGTTGATAAGCAATACTATTGCAAGCAAATTTTTGTCTAGTTTTGCTTAAAAGTTTAAACAATGGAATTTCTCTTTTTAAGGTTTATATGATTTTTCATCAACAACAATCTTAATTACTGTAAAGCCTATTTTATTCTTAACACTGGGAACTAACCCATTCAATTAGTCTGTAGACATTTGCTGTTATGTCCAGGATGCTGAGAATATACCAGATGTGTTGCTTTATGATGAATGCAATGGGCTGGTAAAAGGGCACCAGTGAAATACAGGAGCCCGCATAGTTTCTCTTCAAAGCAGTCTTCTACCCAGTAGGACAAATATGCCAAGTCATTAATTTCATCTTTCCAGAAAAGGAGCCAAATGTGTTTAAAACGTACATGAGAATATTTCCCTTGGAAAGTTGTTTTATAGAAGCTTGAGAACTGATCATTTTCTTGTCTCCACCATGTATTTATTTTTCTTAAAAACAAAGAAAATGACAGACTTTGACATGCATTTGGTGTTCAGAAATAGCAGATGATGGAAGATGTAATTTTAATTTTAGATGATGGACATTGGCAACCTGTCTTTCTGAAGTTTCCAACATATCTTTATACCAGGCTAATGTATATGATAATTCATCAAGTCATATGCAGTCTTGAAAATACCTATTCTTGTATTGTGTACAAGTTTAGATTAAAATATCATTTATAATTTATTACATGGAGTTAGAAATACTATGCAATCTTTTAAAAGCTATTTTTTTTGAAAACCCAACTCTGAAAATAAATTATTTAGATTTGCAGCGTATGCTGATGTGTTTAAATGATTCAAACCTTCAGCCTTGTAAGACATTAGTAAGATTATTTTAAGTTATATAACTATATATATTTATGTCTTTAAGCATTTAAATGTCTAACTCTTCTGAACTTCACAGTCTTATTGGCAATTATTTTTCTGTAGATTATTACCTCACTGTCTCCAAAAAGAAAATATCAGTATATTTTAAACTAAACTCCAGTGTTTTCAAAATTCCATCTGCCAAAAATCACATCCATAGCACATTAAAATAAAAAGCTGTGTAAAGCTGAGATAGATCCATTTGGGACAAAGAATCCATTTCTCATACCAAGGGTTAACTTGACTTTAAATTCTATAATATATGAAAATTTACTCTTTCAAAGATTCATAAACTATTTGAACATATACTTTAAAAATTTTAATGTTTTTGGCATCTTGAGGCTTATAATAGCTCCCAAATCTTCAGTTTTGTGCTGTGTAATGTTTCGGCCCAGAATGGAATCAACATTTGACATTTCCCTATCAAAAAAATCACTGCTTTCATTTGTAATAACACGTACCCCCAAAGCTGTTTTTTTTTTTTTTTCCCCTGGCTTTGTTTTTAATTTTACCTGAATGGGTAAAGCCATTGTATTGATGATATCAGGAAAAAAAAATTGAAACTAAACTTTATATTATGTGTGTACAAATCTGTGTTAGGAACAACACACACAGACACAAAAGATACTTAATAATTTTGTTTGCTTTTAATGAGAAATACTTGAAACACTTGGGATATACTTATACTAAAAATTATTCATTGTCAATTTTATTTGCTGAATCTGATAACCCTAAGCAAAAAGAAGTTTGTGATTTTAAAATTAATGAATGAACAATCTCTTTTAGTAAGTTCAGATATTTAATATTTAAATATACAAATTAAACCAACCGTTCTATATTTTAATTATAATTTCTTACAATTCTTCCTCCCCTCTCCCTACTGCTCAGTGAAGAGTTAAAACCAATTACGTTGAAGAAGAGCACGTTTTTGCAGGAGTATTTAATAGCTAAGAAAAGGCAAATAATTTGAGGCCACATGGCATTTACAATGTAAAAGCTAAACATCTGTGGCAGTCCAGTGAATAGCAAATATCTCTAAAAATATGAAAAATATTCTTTCACGTTCATTTTAAACATATGCATGTTTTCAGAAGCGATATGGCATCATCTTTAATTTCATTCTGTAATTTTGTAAATGTAAAGTATATTTACACTTCCTTTAAAATGTATCTCTTCATAACTACTTTCTTTTTCTTCCTCTTTGCTCTATTCATGAATACTTTTCCTTTATTTGGATTGGCCTTCCTTCCTACCTTTATACTTTTAGCCTCTTCTTTCTCAAGTATTTGCTTTTAAACTACTGCAGCTAACTTTCCTGAAGATTTATATGTCTTATTCTCCTTCTCCAACTCATAATCTTCAGTGGTTTCCTAGGTCCTTAGCTTCTCTTCAAATCATACTGCCTTCCAAACAATTTTGACTTTCTAGTACTTGACTGATTTTATTTCCAGTTGCTCTGCAGGATGTATTATTTTCTTCCTTCCTGCACTGCTGGTTTTAACCTCCATTCAGTGCAGACGCTATGGTTCTGCAGTCTTATGAAGGACCACTTGAGATCTTGCAGTATCTGTTGAAAAACACAAATAAACAAAAACTATTAGGAACAAGGAGAAATCTATGAGATGAGAATTTCTGCTCTTTTAAATCTACTTATTGCAGGTAAATAGACTTGTCTCTTTGTTGTCAGTAGGGCTTTTGTTCATTTCTTCTATGACCACTCTTGTTACCTTTCTAGACCTCTGCTGATAATGTCCTTTACTCATATTCATTGGAAGGACTGATGCTGAAGCTGAAACTCCAATCCTTTGGCCACCTGATGCGAAGAGCTGACTCATTGGAAAAGACCCTGATGCTGGGAAAGATTGAAGGCAGGAGGAAAATGGGGATAACAGAGGATGAGATGATTGGATGGCATTGCCGACCCGATGGACATGGGTTTGGGTGGACTCTGGGAGTTGATGACAGACAGGGAAGCCTGGTGTGCTGCAGTCCATGGGATCACAAAGAGTCGGACATGTCTGAGTGACTGAACTGAACTGAACTGATGTCCTAGAACAGAGTTTAGGTTTTTACTTTTCCTTTCCTAGCACTCTTTCCTTTTCAGTAAATCCCAATTAGGCTTGCCGTTTGTACCAAACAATTCAACATTTAATAGTATTAAATCCTTCCCTCTTGTCTGTCTCCACCTACTACTCTCTCCCTTGATAATTTCCTTTGTCCTTTGTTTTCGCTTCTATCATTTTTCTTGCTGTCCACCTAAACAGAACAGGACTTCGTTTCTGTTTGATTTTTATGGAATCAGTCTACGAAACTTAAAGACAAACATGACACTTACATGACACTCTCAGTGCACAGAGTTGTGCCGTGGTCCCTGAGGCAGTTCTGAGATTTCTGAGATGATGACTAGAAGGTAACTAGGTAACTGAACTTCTGGGGACAAACACTTTAATTTGTTCTTTAAGAAATATTTATTAATGATCTTCTATTGTCAGAATCTTTGGATTTATCATGGAAGAAAACAGACAAACTACCTGCCCTTTGGCGGTTAAAGGTAGCAAAGCTCACCCACCAGGTATGGCTCTCCCCGCAGTGCTCTCATCTCTAATGCTTAATCAGGGAATAAAATCAAAGCCCTATTGATACAGATAGATTTGTGTATCTGAAGGTTACAAGAGTGGATGATATAAACTTTCCATGTCTTGTTCCCTATACATCAATGCTCAATGTGTATTTCAAGATAGAGTCCAATGAAATATGCAGTAGTAACATTATCCCTTTTGTATCAAAGAGGAAAGGGTACTCAGAGAAGTTAATTAGCTCAAGTTCATTCTGCCATTTCCCCCATATTGGATATCCCAGCTCTTCTAACTCTAAATTTTATACAGTCTTTCCTCAATTATTTACCCTTTGCAAAAAACAATATTTGAGCTGTTCATTTTTAAAGTTAGCTATTTAGTTTTATCTTTCTAAATACAAAGCTGTCAAGGACAGGGGTTGTGTCTCATATTTTTACATGATTCATAGATAATTTTTGAAGAATGAGAATATAGCAGCTAGCTTTTCATGAATACATATGATTATCCTTTCTCATTTTTTAAAAGAGAGAATGCTTTTAGGGCATAGAAATTATGCTTAGATGGCAGTGGAAGTTTGTGCACTGTGTGTTAAATATCAAAGGTAAATCTTCAAAAGACAGATGCTACCATTTCTCTAGTCTCTCCCTTTCCATTAGCCAAGCACATTTAGATTGCAAACAGATGTTCACTGAACAAAAAGCTACTTATATGTACAATTACCAATTTTGAATGCACCAATGGATGCTCCAACTACACAAAATGTTGGCTAAATATGTTCAATTTCAATGAACTGTATTTTTTTCTAAGGGACAGGGTGCCTTGATCTTTCTGGCATGTATTAAATAGATAAAGTACTTCTAATTTGTCTCTTGGATTGACCCACAGCTGTAACCTCTTTGCTGAAAAGGGGGATGAATCTGCTGAAGAATTTTGGACACACATTCATTGCTTCTCACAGGTAGACACGGAACTTCCTCTCTGTATTAGGAAGGGACTACAATCATAGTTAGGTATAATTTCATTTGCACCTCTTACCTACTGTGGTGTTTTTCCTTAATGAATAGAACAGTGTTAGGACAATAAAAACCGAAGGAAGAAAGCATCGGTTCATCTATTAATTCTGAGTCTCTTAACCTAGCCAAAGAGTCACTGGAAAACAATCAGGCTCTGGTAGTCATTTTACCACAATTGTGTAAGATCTAAAGTTTAATACAACTTATAATGTCTAACCACTTTTTATAAGATTTCAGATTTTAACAATTTAGAGAAAACCTAGTTATCACAATATACATCAGCAAACTTTAGGGAAGGAGTGAATCTAAATTCAATGGTGTAAAAATTGGACTCATATCTGTTAGTGTTAAATTAGTTTATATTTAACAATTTAAAAATACTTTCAGTTCAGTTCAGTCGCTCAGTTGTGTCTGACTTTTTGCGACCCCATGAACCGCAGCATGCCAGGGCTCCCTGTCAATCACCAACTCCCAGAGTTTACTCAAACTCATGTCCATCGAGTTGGTGATGCCATCCAATCATCTCATCCTCTGTTGTCCCCTTCTTCTCCTGCCCTCAATCTTTCCCAGCATCAGGGTATTTTCCAATGAGTCAGCTCTTTGCATCAGGTGGCCAAAGTATTGGAGTTTCAGTTTCAACATCAGTCCTACAAAACAGTTTTTTCAGAGCTGACCAATTATAGGCAGACCTCCAAGAAATACTTTTAAGACACCTAGACTGAAAACCATTGAACACAGTCATGTTTTCTGAGTCAGTCTTGATATTGACTTGATATTTTTAAACCAATTTGTATATGACACTGTGTCAGAATGTTACCATCTTCCTGAAAGAAATGTAAGGCATTTCCTCCCCATCCAGTGAATGAGCTAATGAATTTTCCTGATTACAATAATTGCAAAGTTATTACCTGAAAATAGCCAATTACTGTAAAATTTAAGCTCTGAGGAAATATCAAGCTTTGGTTGTATTTTAGCTTGACATGAAACAATACACAGCTCAGTTGGTAATTGATAAGATCTAGAGAAAAATTTGGAATATTCTAAATAAAAATTGACTAGTAGACACATAGCTGCTTTAAACAAGAATCTGATAGAGTAGGAATGGTGGTTATCAGGGACTAAGGAGTAGGGCAAATGGGGAGATGTAGGTCAAAGAGTGCAAACTTTCAGTTATAAGATGAATAAGTTTGGGAATCTAATGCACAGTATGGTGACCATAGTTAGCAATACTATTTATATATATATATATATATATACGTGTGTGTATATATATACGTATATATATATGTGTATAAATATATATACGTATGTATATGTGTATATATATGTGTATATATATGTACATATGTATATATGCATATATGTACATATACATGTATATGTATATATGTATATATGTATACATGCACATATATGTGTATATATGTATGTATATATGCATATATATACATATGTATACATATACATATATACATATATGCACATATATGCGCATATATGCACATATATGCGCATATATGCATATATACATACATATATATACATATATATACACACACATATATATACATATACATACATATACATACATATATACATATATACATACATACATACATACATATATACATATATATACGTACATATATATACACATATACATACATATATATATACACATATATATATACATATATATATATAGGTATATGTGTATATATATGTATGTATATGTGTATATATCTACGTATATATATATGTATATATGTATATATATGTATATGTATATATATGTGTATATGTGTATATATATGTATGTATATATATGCATACATATGTATATATATGTATATGCATATATATGCATATATGTATATATATGTATATGTACACATATGTATACATGTACATATGTGTATATATATGTATATACACACACATATATACATATATACATACATACATATATATGTATATGTATACATATATATATACATATATACATATACATGTATATGTACATATATGCATATATACATATATATACATACATATATACATATACACATACATATATATATACATACACCTATATACATATATATATGTATATATATATGTGTATATATATATATACGTATGTATATGTGTATATATGTGTATATATATGTGTGTGTGTATATATATATATACGTATGTATATATATACACATATATATGTATATAGGTATATGTATATATATGTATGTATATATGTATGTATATATATGTATATATGTATGTGTGTATGTATATATGTATGTATATATGTATGTATATATATATATGTGTGTGTGTGTGTAACTGTATCTACTGTTATACACTTGAAAGTTGCTAAAAGGGCAGATTTTAAATATTTTCACCACACAAAAGAAATGATAATTATGTGAAGTGACAGAAGTATTAGCTAATGGTACGTCCTGCTAAGTCGCTTCAGTCATGTCCAACTCTTGGTGATCCTATGGATCGTAGCCAGTCAGGCTCCGCTGTCCACGGAATTTTCAGGCAGGAATAATGGAGACGGTTGCCATGCCCCATCCAGGGGACATTCCTGACCCAGGGATCAAAGTCTCATCTGTTATGGTCTCCTGCATTCGCAAGTGGGTTCTTTACCACCAGTACCAGCTGGGAAGTACACCTGGGAAGCTACTGCTATGGTAATCAATTCACATTATGTAAATGTATCAAGTTAACATGCTGTCTAGAGTGTGTTAGTTGCTCAGTCGTGTCTGACTCTTTGTGACCCTACGGACTCTAGCTGACCAGGCTCCTCTGTTGATGGAATTTTCCAGGTGAGAATACTGGAGTTGGTTGCCATGCCCTACTCCAGGGGATTTTCCCAACCCAGGGATTGAACCCAGGTCTCCTGCACTGCAGGCCTTACAATAAATGAGTGAAGAAAACCACTGATAAAAATATGTTTCCTTAGAAATGATAGCACTAAAAAATACAAATTATCTATGAGATCACTGTTTTTGTTTAGAAATGTAGAATCAAATACCTCCTTTTTATAAAAAAGTAAATATTTTAGAATTTTTTGTATTTACAGAAAAATTACAAAGATAGTACAGATAGTACATGTACCATACCTCGTCTCTCTTATTATTAGACTTTATATGGAGTACATACTATGAATAATAATATGAAACATACCGTATACCATAATGGGCACCCCAGGTGGCACTGATGATAAAGAATCTGCCTGCAAATGCAGGAGAAGCAAGAGATGTGTGTTTGATTTCTAGGTTAGGAAGGGAATGGTGACCCACTCTAGTAATCTTGCCTGGAATATCCCATGGACAGGGGAGCCTGGTGGGCTGCAGTCCTTGGAGTCTCAAAAAGTCAGACATGAATGAGCATGCACACATATACCATAATATGGTTCTATGCCAAAATTAATAAACCAATATTGATGCATCACTATTAACTAAAGTCTATGTATATATTTCTTTAGTGTTTTACTGATATTCCCCTATGTCTCAGGATACAATCTGGGACACCACATTACATTTAGTTCTTATTTCTTCTTAGGCTCCTCTTGACTGGGACAGTTTCTCAAACTTTGTTTTTAATGATCTTGATTATATTGAGGAGTACTGGCCAGGTATATTGCAGAGTGGTAAACTATGTTCTATCTTTTTGAGGGTGGATAATCTAATGAACTATTTGGAATATGCACAGGAGATCTGTCTATTCTATCTTCCTTATTTTGTTTCTTAATCATTGTCAAAATCTGTAGAACAGGTCAGCAAACTGGAGATCTAGGAAAGTATTGATATTGTCACTTGAGTCTGGATGAAGTATCCCCTTTTTTTGAGAGGACCTCAGTCTTCATTAAAGCCTTCAACTGATTAGATAATAAGTGTTAATTGCTCACTCATGTCCAACTCTTTGCAACCCCATGGACTGTAGCTTGCCAGGCTCCTCTGTCCATGTAATTCTCCAGGCAAGAATACTGGAGTGGGTTGCCATTCCCTTCTCCAGGGGGTCTTCCTGACTCAGGGATTGAACCTGGGTTTTCTGCATTGCAAGCAGATTCTTTACCATCTGAGCCACTAGGGATAATACCCATCCACATTACGAAGGGTAATTTGCTTTGCTCATTGTACTGATTTAAATGTAAGACTCCTCTAAAAATACCATCTTCATAGCAAAATCTACATTTGCTCCCCAACCCGCTGGAGATAGTCTCATGCTAGTTCACACTCAGCTTCCAGTAATTTCTCAAAATTACACTCTAACTGATCTGACAAGTTTAGGGTTCTAGTAGCTTCTGCTCCATTTAAATAGGTGTTGGCTTTGACCTTGCGGATGAACACATCTCTCCATATTTTGAGTGGCAGTTTGCCCCATAACTCAGTTCTTGGGTGGGTCCAAGTAAAATCACTCATATTCAGCTTGTTCAGATTTGTTATTGTTGTTGTTAAACTTCTAAAATATTTTTAGGTTGAAAATTAAACTGAATGTATATGGCCATCTTTTCTTTGCAAAACTCTTCAGGTAGTTTGTAGTCACCACTATAAAAGTAAATTATGTTTTCAAGTTGATTCTTCAGAATGCCAAGTTAATTGCAGAAATACAGTAGAAAAAATATCCTTTTGAATGGGAATAAAAAAACTGTTGGGTTGTGTAAAACAGACATCTATGCCTGAAGATGAATAAAACAGTGAGTATCTTTGCTAATATATAAATTAGATATAAAATTAGCTACAACAATAACAATGATAAAATTTCTGAGAATGCAAATCTCATAAGCAGTCAAAAACAAAACAAAGTGCTTTGTATTTGTATTTTGATCAGACAAAACAACTTAAGGCAAAAAGCATAATTAGGGATAAAGAAGAATACTGCATAATGATAAAATGGAAAAATATTAATTTGAAACTGCATTTATAAGCATATACAGAGTCTTGTGGGGGAGGAACAAGCAGAACTGGAAACTCAGGATCAGGGCCAACTTTATGGATTTATGATCTGTGCACGTGTCCAGGACCCCACATTCAGAAGAGCAGCACGCCAACCAAGCACTAAATCACAGTGCTCTGCTGTCAGCACTTTGAAATTCCTGTAATTTTTGAATTAAGGGCTTCTCATATCCATTTCCACTGGGCCCTGAACATTTTGTAGCTGGTCCTGTTTAGAATGCCTCTCCCAACATCAAGAATATCTTCTTCCTCAAAGGGAGGTACTGTACTGAACTGAATTTCTCGAGGAGCCTAGTAATCACTTTGCCCCAAGAGCCTAAGTCCATTTTCCTTCAAAGTTGCCAGCTCCTGTTACTGGTCTTCTCATTCAGTTCCCTTTGTTATCTTCCACACTCATGCATCTTGGAACCTTATTCCTGATTGTTTATATCTCACGTCCAAGTCTGTTTTTAACTACTTTGTACAATGGTAGAGTAGTGGAGGGGCAAGATTCTTCATGGAGAGAACATCTCCTTCACGTGTCTAGCAGCGCACTGACCCTCACATCCCTCTCAAAGGAAAGATGAAAAATCTGGTACCACACACCTCCTCAAGCTGATCCTTGACTTTTATACTTCCTCAGTGGCCCCTACCTCTATACTCATTTCATGAGATGTCATAAAATTCACCATCTGATACCTCTCAACAATCTTAGAAATCTATAAAGTAATATTGACAGAATTATAAGAAGAAAATTAGAAACTCACATCAGATATGTATTACCTCTCCCATTAATGAATGGTTATAGCAGATTGAACATTTGTTAATTGAACAACCTAATTAACAAATCTTAAAGAGATGGGAATACCAGACCACCTGACCTGCCTCCTGAGAAATCTATATGCAGGTCAGGAAGCAACAGTTAGAACTAGACTTGGAACAACAGACTGGTTCCAAATTGGGAAAGGAGTATGTCAAGGCTGTATATTGTCACCCTGCTTATTTAACTTATATGCAGAGTACATCATGAGAAATGCTGGCTGGATGAAGCACAAGCTGGAATCAAGACTGCTGGAAGAAATATCAATAACCTCAGGTATGTGGATGACACCACCCTTACGGCAGACAGCAAAGAACTAAAGAGCCTCTTGATGAAAGTGAAAGAGGAAAGTGAAAAAGTTGGCTAAAAACTCAACATTCAGAAAACTAAGATCATGGCATTTGGTCCCATCACTTTATGGCAAATAGATGGGGAAACAATGGAAACAGTGACAGACTTTATTTTGGGGGGCTCCAAAATTACTGCAGATGGTGTCTGCAGTCATGAAATTAAAAGACGCCTGCTCCTTGGAAGAAAAGTTATGACCAACCTAGGCAGCATATTAAAAAGCAGAGACATTACTTTGCCAACAAATGTCATCTAGTCAAAGCTAGGTTTTTTCCAGTAGTCATGTATGGATGTGAGAGTTGGACTATAAAGAAAGCTGAACACTGAAGAATTGATGCTTTTGAGCTAGTTGGAGAAGACTCTTGACAGTCCCTTGGACTGCAAGGGGATCCAACCAATCCGTCCTAAAGGAAATCAATCCTGAATATTCATTGGAAGGACTGATGATAAAGCTGAAACTACAATACTTTGGCCACCTGATGCGAAGGACTGATTCCTTTGAAAAGACCCTGATGCTGGGAAAGATTAAAGGCAGGAGGAGAAGGAGATGGCAGAGGATGAGATGGTTGGATGGCATCACTGACTCAATGGACATGGGTTTGAGTAAACTCTGGTAGTTGGGGATGGACAGGGAGGCCTGGCGTGCTGCAGTCCATGGTGTCGCAAAGAGTCGGATACAACTGAGCGACTGACTGAACTGAACTGAATTAGCAAAACTTACATATGGCACACTCACACCACATTTCCCTAAAACTGTCCATCAATTTAACCACTCCTCTTTACAGAAAGAGGAGTGCCTTTACAGTGTATTTTCTAAAGACTTGCCTATGTATACTCCCCTTTACCTCTGTTTTTCATTCTTTCCTCACTCCAGTTCATCATAACATCTCTACATTCCACTAAACGAATCTTTTCACTGTCAAATAATAAACAACTGTGTTGCCAAAACTTGGAGATTCCTTTCCTGTCTCCATCTATCTGGGCCTCAGAGTTGACCATCCCTTCCTTACTGACACACTCCCCACTCATGGTTTCACTGGTAGAACTGGTCCTCAGCTCTCTTTTCTTCTTTATCCATGCATGGATACATGCTAAGTTGCTTCAGTCATGTCCAACTCTTTGCAACCTTATGTATGGACTATAGCCCATCAGGTTCCTCTGTCCATGGGTTTTTCCAGCCAAGAATACTGCAGCAGATTGCCATTCCTTCCTCCAGGGGATCTTCCCAACTCAGGGATCGAACCTGTGTCTCTTGCAACTCTTTCATAGCAGGCAGACTCTACTGCTGAGCCACTGGGGAAGCCCATCTCTATCCATAGTCTCTAACAAAGCACTCTCATTAATTCTCATGGCCTTAAAACCTGGCTATTTGTTATCGCTAAAATAATTGGATATGGAAGTAAAAACAAACAAACTATGTTGCTGGGTTGCCTGGATTAAAATGCCAGCAACTTAAAGCCACTTAAAGTCACTTAAAGCCCATATGAACTTTGGCAAATTATTTCACATCTTTGTGCCTCATTTTCCTCATCTGTAAAATGGGAATAATATTAACTACCTCATTGTATTATGAAAATGATTAAACTTGTTAGTACATGTAAAGTGCTTAAAATAGGGCCTAACACACAATGAAAAAAGTTTTAAAAGATATTTTAATTGTAAAATTATAATTCTAACACAAAAAGAAAATGAAAATGTGTCAAACATTTTCTTCAACTCATCAGTCAATGAAGGAACTAGTAGGATACTATAATGATTCAAAAGAGATTCAAAGAAAAAGAAAATATCCAAGCCAACTAATTAGTAGACCAGTAAAAATAACTCCCTTATCTAAATATTGAGAAGGAACTAGCCATGTGAAAATCCAGGAAAATGATATTTTTCAGGCACAGGGAATGGCAAATATTAAGGACCAGAGTTGGGAATGAGTTTAGAGGATTCAATGATCAGAAAAAAGGGGTAGTATCTTTAGAGTGTAGTAAGCGATGAGAGAATGGGAAGGAGATAATGTTGAACATAGCCAGGCAATAGATTACTCAGATTCTTAAATACCATGGTGAGGGAGTCTGGATTTTACTCACAAATCAATGTCAATCAAAGTATTAGAAAATTGTAAGGCAGTGTATATGGGTGATGATTTTGAGGAAATGGATACTGATATTTTAATTGCCTAGTTGTGAGACTTAAAAATCAAGCAGTCATCAACTCTCTTCATTGTTAACTATTCAGATATGATTTAAAGGAATAAAGAGTAAGACGCGACTGAATGATTAACACTTTCAATTTTACACTTTATAACATATTAATGGAATGTGAAGAGATAGTTACCAAAAGCATCTATACATTAGTGCCCAAGAGCAGTGGTGCAATGCAAAACATGTTTGACTGTGGATTAGAAGATCCTAGGTTAACTTACCTGGAGTACTTCTCTGGGCTAAAGAGGTAGTATGTACTGTGATTAGGAGTTGCTGCTTTCAAGTGAAAAGAACTGTGTTCTGATCTACTCCTTTTGGAGCAAATTATTTGACCTTTTTAAGCCTCACTTTTCTTTAAGTAATACCAATGACGTCTGTCCTGGGCTGTTTTGTCAGCTTTAAGTTGAAGGCTGAATGACAAATATTCCATGCTTAACACAGTAACTGACATGTCAAAAGACCTCGGGAAAATTAGGCTACTATTCTTGAAACCCAATCAGCACTGAGGTGCTTGTGTGTTAAACACCAGCCCAAATAATGCAATGAAGGTAGCATCATTCCCTAAATTACTCTAGAGAAATTTGAATTTCTCCTTGTCACCAAAGTACCAATTCTCCTGACTGTATTCAGTTTATGGATTATTTTGCCATCTCAAGGGTCCTTTGGCTTTTCTGCTTCAATTGTCATCACTAGATATTACTTTAATCCCAACATTCCCCAGTGTATTTACAGCATTAATCAAGTGGGGCAGTGTCTGCTGCATTAACAAATATACCCTGTAATCACACTGTTTTAATATAAGTAAGCCTTAAATATCATGGTGGTTCAGGTAGCTCCTCTTTCCTGAAGCAACACTGTCTGGAACATGGTTTCTAGTATTTCTGTGTAATGAGAAAGAAAATTGGGATATCTTATGACCTGTTTCAAGGAGTTAAGCTTTAAACCTATATTGTATCTCTACAGCATAAGAACATAAAATTGGATATGGGACATACATGCTCCCAAATGGCTTTGTTCATTCCATATTGAGATTTCCTATACCAGTTTCATCCTTAGCTTCTACTAGGATCTTTGCTTCCTCTCTCTTTTGTCTATCTAGGGATCCTAATATTCTTCTCCAATGTACAAGCATCCTTACATCCTTAAAAAAAAATCAGGCTTTGGGTTCACCCACCTCATTAGCACTAACTCAAATGTGTTCTTTTTATGGCTGAATGATATCCCATTGTATAAATGTACCTCAGCTTCTTTATCCATCCATCTGTTGATGGACATCTAGGTTGCTTCCATGTCCTAACTCTTGTAAATAGTGCTGCAACAAACATTGGGTACATGTGTCTCCTTTAACTATTATACGGAGTGAAATAAGTCAGAAAGAGAAAAACAAATATATATTAACACATATATATATATGGAATCTAGAAAGATGGTGATCCTATATGCAAGGCAGCTATGGAGGCACAGACATAGAAAACAGACTTGTGGACACTGTGGGGGGAGGAGAGGGTGAGATGAATTGTGAGCGTAGCATGGAGACATAAACATTACCATATGTACAAGAGATAGCCAGTGGGAATTTTCTGTATGACCCAGGGACGGTGGGGCCTGGTGGGCTGCCGTCTATGGGGTCGCGCAGAGTCGGACACAACTGAAGTGACTTAGCAGCAGCAGCAGCAGCAGCATAGGGAGTTCAAATCCAGTGGTCTATGATAATCTAGCGGGGTGGGATGAGGTGGAAAGGAGGAGGAAAATTAAGAAGGAGGGGATATATGTATATCTATGGCTGATTAATGTGGATATATGGCAGAAACCAACACAATATTGTAAAGTGATTATTCTTCAATTAAAAAAAGGACAAACTCACATCTCTGCCTTACCGACCATGACTTGAAGTCTGCATATGTGTTTTGCTTAAAAAAGGAAGCTATCTATACTCTGGAAATTATTAGTCACTATTTCAGAGGTAGAAGAAGATGCAATCAGATGAATTATCCTTTTTTTTTTTTTCTCTTTCAAATGTACCAATATTTTAGGACCTCTTTCACTGATGTAGAAGTTTAAAACTAAAGTCAATTATTACTTTGGTAAATCCAGTTTCAACTGTGTTAACTGTTATATATTTTTTTCTGGGACAGTATGCAATTCAAAATATGCTAAATAAGGATTCTAAAAGCAAAATGTAATAAATGTGGCTGTTAAAGTAAATTCTTGTTTATTCAGTAGCAAAAGTATTCAAGTATTTCACCCACTATAAATTTAAGACTAGTAACAGATTTATTAACAAAGCTAATTTTGAATGGAAATGAAGTCATTAAAATGTAAAGTAAAAAAGCAGGAAGCAATCCTTCAGAATTCAGATTTCAATCTAATTATGTTAATGTTCATATGTTATATATTGGTTCCTAAAATCTACATATATTTTTGTGCTTCCCCTTCTCTTATATCCATACCACGTTCTCATAAAAAGCCAAAATAGCCTTTTTTTAAATTAAGACTTTATTTTTTAGAGCAGCTTTAGTTTCACAGAAAAACTGCATGAGAAAGTACAGGACTTTCTCATATACTTCCCATCACCACACATGGATAGCTTTCTCCATTATCACCATGCCTCATCAGAGTTGATGAACCTATTTATTGATGCTTGATAATCTCCTAAAGTCCATAGTTTGTGTTTGGGTTCGCTCTCGGTGTGATATATTTTGTGAGTTTGGACAAACATACTGGCATGCATCATTATTATTATTCACTGCCCTAAAGTTCCTCTGTGTTCTACCTATTGATTCCTGCCCTCCCCCACATTCCCTGGTAACCACTGAATCTTTTACTCATTCTGGCATTTTGTCTTTTCCATGTACTACAGCCTGAATCATACAGTGTATAGCCTATTCAGATTGGTTTCTTTCATTTGGTAGCATGCATTCAATATTCCTCCATATCTTTTTCATGGCTTGATAGCACATTTCTTTTTAGTGCTGATAATATTCTGTTACTTGCATGTACCACAGTTTATTTATCCATTAACCTTCTAAGGGTATCTTGGTTGGTTCCAAGTTTTGGAAATTATGAGTGAAGCCGCCATAAACATCTGTGTGAAGGTTTTTGAGGTGAACATAATTTCCAATTCCTTTGGGTAAGAACCAATGATCTGGATTGGCAGATCATGTGGTAGGAGTATGTTTAGTATTGTAAGAAATCACTGAATTGTATTCCATAATGCCTGTACCATTTTCCATTCCTGCCAGCAACAAATGAGCATTGCTGTTGCTCTACATCCATATCAAAACTTGGTGGTGTTAATGTTCTGAAATTTAGCCATCCTAATAGATATGCAGTAGTATCTCATTGTTGTTTCGGATTACAAATGATGTGGATCATCTTTTCATGTGCTTACTTGTCATCTGTATCTCTTTTTTGATAAGTTGTCTGTTAAGATCTTTGGCCCTTTTTAAATTGGATTATTTGTTTTCTCATTGTTGAGTTTTAAGAGTTTTTGCATATTTTGAACAATAGTTCTTTATCAGATGTTTCTTTTGAAAATATTTTGTTTTAGTCTGTGGTTTATATGCTCATTCTCTTGACATCACCTTTCACAGAGCAGAAACAATAACAGCAACAAAAACAGAAGAAAAAAAGATTGGCAAATGTTGACGAGGCAGTTGAGAAATTTGAACCCTTCCACTCTGTTGATAAGAAGGTAAAGTTGTGCAACCACTATAGAAAACAGTCAAAAACTTAAAAAATAGACCTACAATACGGTTCATCAAACCCCTTCTGGTAATATACTTAGAAGATTTGAAATCAGGATCTCAAAGAGATAACTGTGCTACCATGTTTATTGCAGCACAATTCACCATAGCCAAGTTATGGAAACAACACCAGTGTCCAATAACATATGTATTGATAAAGAAAATGTGGAATCGACATACAATAGGATTTTATTCCACCTTAAAAAATAAGGAAATTCTGCCATTTGCAGCATCATGGATGAATCTACAGAACTGTGGTAAGTGAAATAAGCAAGTCACAGATGGAAAAATATTGCCTGATTCCACTTAACATGAGGTACTTAGAATAGTTAAAGCCCTAGAACCAGAAAATAGAACAGTAGTCATTAGGGGTTGAGGGGAAGGGAAGACAGGGAGTTGATAAGTTGTGTAAAGTTGCAGTTATGCAAAATAAATTTGTTCTATAGATCTGCTGTATAATATAAGGCCTATAGTCAGTTTTCTTTCTAATCTCTAAGAAGGGCAACACCGAAGTATCTGTTCTATAGATCTACTGTATACTGTAAGGCCTAAGGTCAGTTTTCATTCCAATCCCTAAGAAGTGCAATGCCAAAGAATGCTCAGACTGTCACACACTTGCATTCATTTCACATGCTAGAATAGTAATGCTCAAAATCCTTCAAGCAAGGCTTCAGCAGTATATGAATCAAGAACTTCAAGATATACAAGCTGGATTTATAAAAGGAAGAGGAACTAGAGATCAAACTAGAGGTCAACATCAATTGGATCATAGAAAAAGCAAGACAATTCCAGAAAGGCATCTACTTCTGTTTCATTGACTATGCTAAAGCCTTTGACTGTATGGATCACAACAAACTGGAAAATTCTTCAATAGATGGGAATAGCAGACCACATTACCTGCCTCCTGAGAAAGCTATACGCAGGTCAAGAAGCAAGTTAGAACTGGACGTGGAACAATGGACTGTTTTCAAAGTGAGAAAGGAGTATGTGAAGGCTGTATATTGTTACCCTTCTTATTTAACTTATATGCAGAGTATATCATGCGAAATGCCAGGCTGGATGAAGCACAAGCTGGAATCAATACTTCTGGGAGAAATATTGATAAACTCAGATATGCAGATGACACCACCCTTATGGCAGAAAGCAAAGAGGAACTAAAGAGCCTCTTGATGAAGGCAAAAGGAGAATGAAAAAACTAGCTTAAAACTCGACATTCAGAAAATGAAGAACATGGCATCCAGTCCCATCACTTCATGGCAGATAGATGGGGAAACAATGGAAGCAGTGGCAGGCTTTATTTTCTTGGGCTCCAAAATCAATGTGGATGGTGACTGCAGCCATGAAATTAAAAGATACTTGGCTCTTTGGAAGAAAAGCTATGACCAACCTAGATAACTGTATTAAACTGCAAAGATATTACTTTGCCTACAGATGTCTGTCTAGTCAAAGCTGTGGTTTTTCTAATAGTCATGTACAGATGTCAGAGTTGTACAATAAAGAAGGCAGAGCACCAAAGAATTCATGTTTTTGAACTGTGGTGTTGGGGAAAACTCTTGAGAGTCCCTTGGACTGTAAGGAGATCAAAGCAGTCAATCCTAAAGGAAATCAGTCCTGAATATTCATTGGAAAGACTGATGCTGAAGCTGAAGCTCCAATACTGTGGCCACCTGATGCAGAGAACTGACTCATTAGAAAAGGCCCTGATGCTGGGAAAGAATGAAGGCAGGAGGAGAAGGGGATGACAGAAGACAAGATGGTTGGATGGCATCACATGAGTTTGACAAGTTCTGGGAGATGATGAAGGACAGGGAAGCCTGGCGTGCTGGAGTCTATGGGGTCGCAAAGAGTCGGACATGACTGAGCAACTGAACAACGACAGTAAGGCCTATAGTCAATAATTCTATATTGAGCATCTAAAATTTTTGTTAAAATTGTAGACCTCATGTTACATGTTCTTATAACAAAAACAAGATGAAAAAGGAATTGCTACAAGGAAACTTTTGAAGGTGATTAATATGTCTGTTACCTTAATTGTGGTGATGCTATCACAGGTGTTTGCCTATGTTCAAAATCATCAAATTGCATGCATTCAATATAAGCAAATTTTTGCATATCAATTATACCTTAATAAAGCTGTTAAGGAGGAATCCAAGAAAGAGAAAGACATTTGATCCAATAAGCAATATTCTTAGCCTGAGAGTTCAATATTTCTTGAGAGGATTTCTTTCTCTGAGGTCACAGTTATTATCTATACCTTCATTTTATTCTTCATTTATAGGAAAATTCTTTCTTCTATAGTGTTGATTGCATTTATCATTGATTAATATTTAAATGTTGATAGACTTATATCAGGGATTCTCCATGCTAGGTATGCTCTTTGAGGGTAATTACATGGTCTTGTATGTTTTTCTATTATAGAGAGTAAAAAGGAGTAATTGAAATTGAGTTAAAGAGATATTTTGGATTAGATTTAAGTGTTATTCAATCTGCTTCCAATTTATTCATTTATAAAGCTCAAATCTGGGTAAACATTTGTCTTGCAGTGAAAATCATTAGATTGCTTCACAGTATCAAGGTGCTAATGAGATTTTTTTCTTGATATGGAACAAATGCAAGACTGAATCAAAGATTTTCAATTCTTTTGCATTGTCCAGATTAATTAAAGGATAATTTCCTAATGTAAAAGTGCCAATAGAAAGCAACATTACTGATTTTCTTTTGTAATAGAGATATATTATCTTCTAACACATTATTTAGAAACAAGTAATAAATATTTATACTCTATTTTTGCTTTGTTGTGTTACCTTTAAATTATTTATTTACATTGCAAATGTAACCTCTATCCTAGCCATATTTATTTTGGTACTTAAAGCTAACAAATTATTTGTTTAGTGTAAGTAGGGATTTATTGATTTACAAAGCAGGAGTTTATGTTAATCTCTGCTGCTGCTGCTGCTCCTAAGTCGCTTCAGTCGTGTCCAACTCTGTGCGACCCCATAGACGGCAGCCCACTAGGCACCTCCGTCCCTTGGATTCTCCAGGCAAGAACACTGGAGTGGGTTGCCATTTCCTTCTCCAATGCATGAAAGTGAAAAGTGAAAGTGAAGTTGCTGAGTCATGCCCGACTCTTAGCGACCCCATGGACTGCAGCCTACCAGGCTCCTCCATCCATGGGATTTTCCAGGCAAGAGTACTGGAGTGGGGTGCCATTGCCTTGTCCATGTTAATCTCTAGGACTGATTTAAAAAAGGCAACATTTTTCATCAGTGGCTGTCTCTGTCTAGAAAGTTCCATAAGAAATTAATCAAAATTCCTGAAGGCTCTGGTATGAAAAATAAAATCAGAAAAGTTTACACAAATGGGGTGAGTAAATATCCAAGTTATCCACACATAATATTATTTCTTTAGAAAGAATGAATGAGAAAACTCATTCATTTGTTGTTGTTGTTTAGTGGCTAAGTTATGTCCAACTCTTTTGCAACCCCATAGACTGTAGTCCACCAGTCCCTCTGTCCATGGGATTTCCCAGGCAAGAATACTGAAGTGGGTTGCCATTTCCTTTTCCAGAGAATCTTCCTGATCCAGGGATCAAGGACGCAGCTCCTGCCACATATCCTGCATTGCAGATGGGTTCTTTACCACTGAACCACCAGGGAAGCCCTTCATTTCATTCATAATTGCTATTATCTCAGACCACAGAAATCTGTAAATACCAAGATAAATACAAAAGTAACAAAGTAGCACAATTTCCTTGCTCATAAGCCAAGGAGGATAGATCTGGCTCAAAACATGGGGGTACATCTGAAATCTACAAAGCCAACAGGAAAAGAAATGATGACATTAGCAGAGTGGGGTGAAGGAGAAAGAGAAGAGAAACATACTCTGAGCTCTGTGGCTTCCAAGCCACATGATTAGGCAAAGTCTGGACCCTTTCCTGGTGGAATCAGAGCCATAATTAAGCAGTAATATTATTGGTGGGACATCAACTCCACCTCTACCTTACCAGCTCCCATTAATTGTTGGCTTTTAGCACCAGCCCCTCCGTTGGCCTCCCGCAGAGAGGCTGAGAGTCCAGTCTTACAGAGTCATGACTACTTTAAACAGAGGTTTCCATGCAGCTCTGCAGGAAGTAATTCCGGTTTCTTGGAGACCAGCCTTCAGCATTGGCTTCCCAGGTGCTGCAGTGGTAAAGAATCCACCCGCCAATGCAAGACACACAGGCGACGTGAGTTCAATCCCGGGGTTGGGAAGGTCCCTTGGAGTTGGAAATGGCAATCCATTCCAGTATTCTCACCTGGAAAATTCCATGGCAAGAAGAGCCTTGTGGGCTATAGTCCGTGGGGTTGCAGAGTTTGGACACAATCAAGCTCACAGACACACAGGCTTCAGGGAATCAGTCTTGATAAGTTAAACCTACCTCTCATCCTGTGAAATTTTATAAAATACAAATTAGGTAGATCTTTTCACTCACTCAAAATATTTTTTGAGGCGCATGACATAGATTTAAGATTTTATTAATATAAAACATAGTATTTAGCAGCATTAATTCAATGGCTTCAAGATAAAACTGATAAGACATGTTCCTTAGGCTATTAATTGCCATGCTGCTTGAAGATAACTCTCTATTTTTACTTTTTTGTCTTTGGTTCAGGCTTTCTGTATGAGACAGAACTGGGACTTGAAACCTTTTGCTGCAGTGCTCCAATGCTTGCACCTGGACAAACATCTCTTTGAGCTACAAAATACAAAGAAATCATAAGGGACTAAAATAACTACATGCATGTACAGCTGGGGCAAATTCTGGACAAAAGAGACAAAAAGACCAAAAAAGCCCAACTAGCACTGAAGAGCCAGAAGCAAAAACTGGGTACTGGGCATGACCCCTGCATACAACACCACAAAGGGGTGGGCATATTGTCTAAGCCACTTCTCTGACCTGGCCCTTCGACACACTCCTACCCTTTACCCATCCCCACACCCCGCCCCCACCACCTCCCTCCCCCATAAGGAGTCAGCTAGTCTCCCCTGGGAGCAAGCATGCAAAGGAACTTGTCCTTTGTTCTCATTCACTTCTGCTTCAGCAGGGGCCCTAATAAAGCCTTGACTGAATTTCTTGTCTGGTCTCTGATCAATTTCTACTTAAAACTGATGTTCTGGCTACGCAGAGGGTCAAAATTATATTCTCTACCTGCTCCCATTCTTGACTGCAATTGATTTTGGTTATTTTTCAATTTCACTTAGCTTTTCCCTAATTCTCAATAACACAAAAACATACACAAATTTTAATTATTTAGATACAATTATTAGATATTGAAAGTGAAAGTGAAGTCGCTCAGTCATGTCCAACTCTTTGTGACTCCATGGACTGTAGTCCACCAGGCTTCTCCATCCATAGAAGTTTCTAGGCATGAGTACTGGAGTGGGTTGCCATTTCCTTCTCCAGAGGATCTTCCTGGCCCAGGGATTGAACCCAGGTCTCCCGTATTGCAGGCAGATGCTTTACCATCTGAGCCACCAGGGAATCCTTATTAGATATTAATTAGATATAAAATATAATAATACTTGGAAAAACATAATAAGTTTATTGGGATCCTTCAGCTGTTTTGTACAATACTTACATAACTCGCACACATTGAATCAAGATTTAGATTCCATTTTACACATAGCTTCTCCTGCTAGTACTTAGGAGAAACAGAACATACTGGAGAGACAATATATAGTTTTGTGACAGGGTTATGGGTTATCCTTATAGTATCATGCAAGAAATTAGTCATTTTTCACTTCTATGTCAAAAGACTTCATTTGAGAAATATTTAGGTCACTCCAATTGTTATAAAAACCATATATGAAAATACCTCTTGACAGATTATGGCATTGGGGTTAGGCCAGTGAGACAACTGCTTTAGGCATGAGATTTAGGGGAAGACAAAAAAACTTGGTAATTTAGATGAGATAATATTTTAATATACAATTTTAAAAAATAAAAATGAATGGAAAGCTTCATGATAAATATTGGCATTTCTGATTTTTCCTTTTGCCTCAGACTCCACTATGACTTTTATTTATCATGCCTTTTTTTTAGCTTTTAAAGTTTTGTTCATCATGGAGCTTTTGCATTCATTTCTATTTTTTAGAAATAGTACATTAAAATAGTACTTGTCTTGGCTGAATTTTTATTGCCAGATGAATGTCCCATTTGCCTCACCATTTTTCCAGCTCTCCTCTATCTTCTACAATGTGCAGAATGCTCTGAACATGAATGCCACCAGAATAAAAATTGAGTGAAGGACAAAACAAAACAAGCTCAGAGTTGCACAAACCTGTCAATGAAGCAGGAAGTTGCTAGAGACTCTGTAGCTCAAAAGAGAACTTAAAATAATTTAATTTGAAGTAATACATGCAAATACATAGGACATACTAGGTGCATTTTAAGCTTCTTATACTTTGTAATTTCTAAACTCTTGTTGGCTATTAGTATGACCATCTTTATCATTGCTATTAGTGACTTTATGGCTGATTTATAAATTCCTGTTTGTTACTAAAATTTCATTCTTTCTAACATAGCCAATCATCTTCAGTTCAGTTCAGTTGCTCAGTCGTGTCCAACTTTTTGCGACCCCATGGACTACAGCACGCCAGGCTTCCCTGTTCATCATCAACTCCAGGAGCTTGCTCAAAATCATGTCCATCGAGTTGGTGATACCGTCCAACCATCTCTTCCTCTGTCATCCCCTTCTCCTCCTGCCTTCAATCTTTCCCAGCATCAGGGCCTTTACCAATGAGTCAGTTCTTTGTATCAGGTGGCCAGTTTTCTTAGGCTGGGCCAAATGATAACAGTTCAGTGTTTTTGACATTTATTTTACAAGACTGCCTACAGAATTAAGCAATTATTGCATGAGTTGCTTTAAAGGGAATTTTGTCAAAAGTTTTTCTTTCTTCTTCCATATCCAACATTGAATTTGTTGGTATCTGCATTTCAATAAATCACAAAAAATTTATGAATTTTCAAAGGCTTTCTTGGCGGTTCAGATGGTAAAGAATCTGCCTGAAATTTGGGAGACCTCGATTCAATCCTTGGGTCAGGAAGATTCCCTGGGGAAGCGAGTGGCAACCCACCCTAGTATTCTTGCCTGGAGAATCCCATGGACAGAAGAGTCTGGCAGGCTCTGGTGTCGCAAAGAATTTGACATGACTAAACAACTAACACTAAGAATTTTCAAAACTATCAGAAGTAATATCTTGAAGGAATATAGTTTTGTTTCTTTCCCTGAATGTTTAAAATGCAAAGTAAATATTAAGAAGAATAAAATGGACATTTTCAAACTCTTGACAAAATCATTTAAAACTTAAACTGGAATAAGGACTACATGCCTGCTAAGTTGCTTCAATTGAGTTCAATTATTTGAGACCCCATGGGCTGTAGCCCAGCAGGCTCCTCTGTCTACGGGATTCTCCAGGCAGGAATACTGGAGTGGGTTGCCATGTTCTTCTCCAGGAAAAGGGGCTAGATTAAATTAAATTAAGCTCCCAACATTAAAATCAGAATTTGTATCTGATAAATAAAAGCATACATATTTAACTTCTAGAACTTTTTCTTCCTGCTGTACTGAATAATAGTTCTAGGATTAGTACACTTTCTGAAATTCACTTGAACTTGTATTACCTACAAAGTCAGTATCCTAGTCCAGAGATAGGTGATGGTGACAGAAAATCTATAAGAGAGATTCATCCAATCTTGCCAACCTTTGAACAGGTTTTTCTTAGATGATTAAATATCAGCCAGAAGAAGTAGACAGTAAATTCTCTATTAATTAAACTCAGATTGTAAACCCAGAGTGGGTCAATAAACCAATTTTTCTTTCTCTGCCTGTTTTGTCTCCTTTCAAAATTATATTCACTATGGAAGGCCCAACACAATATCCAATTTCCCTGAATAAATCAGTCAGTTCAGTCACATTCAACTCTTTGAGACCCTATGGACTGCAGCACACCAGGTTTCCCTGTCCATTACCAACTCTCAGAACTTGCTGAAACTCAGGTCCATGGAGTCAGTGATGCCATCCAACCATCTAATCCTCTGTTGTCCCCTTCTCCTCCTGCCCTCAATCTTTCCCAGCATCAGGATCCTTTCCAATGAGTCAGTTCTTCACTTCAGGTGGCCAAAGTATAGGGGCTTCATCTTCAGCATCAATCCTTCCAACGAATATTCAGGACTGATTTCCTTTAGGTCGGATCTCCTTGCAGGCCAAGGGACTCTCAAGAATCTCCAAAACCACAGTTCAAAAGCATCAATTCTTTGACACTCAGTTTCCTTATGGTTCAACTCTCACCTCTCACATCCATACATGACTACTGGAAAAACCATAGCTTTGACTAGATGAATCTTTGTTGATAAAGTAATGTCTCCGCTTTTTAATATGCTGTCTATGTTGGTCACAACATTTCTTCCAAAGAGCAAGCGTCTTTTAATTTTAAGGCTGCAGTCACCATCTGTAGTGATTTTGGAACCCAAGAAAATAAAGTTTCTCACTGTTTCCATTGTTTCCCCATCTATTTGCCATGAAGTGATGGGACCGGATGCCATGCTCTTAGTTTGCTGCTACTGCTGCTGCTAAGTCACTTCAGTCGTGTCCGACTCTGTGCGACCCCATAGACGGCAGCCCACCAGGCTCCCACGTCCCTGGGATTCTCCAGGCAAGAACACTGGAGTGGGTTGCCATTTCCTTCTCCAATGCATGAAAGTGAAAAGTGAAAGTGAAGTCGCTCAGTCGTGTCCGACTCTTAGCGACCCCATGGACTGCAGCCTACAAGGCTCCTCTGCCCATGGGATTTTCCAGGCAAGAGTACTGGAGTGGGGTGCCATTGCCTTCCCCGATAATGATACTAAACATAGTCTATTTCCACTGCATATTTCAGTGTCCTCTGTTTGCTAAATTCACAATGAATACACATTTTTAAAAGCAAATCAATAAAAAGAAAATTGTATTGTAAGGGTAACTTTAGAAATCCTTTCTGTTAGCAGTCAGAATTTTCATACCGAATGGTTTTCCTCTCAGATCCAAAGGTGGTTTCAACCTCTCTCTCCAGAAGGCATAAACCTAATTCAACCTATGATGACTTTGTGACAATATCAACAATAAAAGCAGGGCATTCTTGACCCTTTCCAACAATTCCTCTCATATTAATCCTTCCCCATCCCAGTGAAAAATTGTGTTCTTGAACTTAATACATTAATGGTCTGGAGTTACATTTTTAAAATGCATGTTTCTGCTATGTGATTCTCATCTTTTCTCGTTTTTTCTTCCAAAATTCTAAGTAAATAAATAAATACCCAGTTGAAAACTTAATGTCATATTCAAATAATGCCCTCATCAAATAATCTTTAAATTTATTTCAATTTATGTTAAAACTAATAAGATCTGCTTTGGTCCTAATGTTAAGGTAAATCTATTTTAATATATACAAGGAGATCTATTCTATTCTTTGAAGTAAATTAGATTTTGGGGAGATTCATTCTTCAATGAGAAAGGAAATAGATTTTGTATAGCACTCATATAGACCCAAGTTTCAAGCATTATTTCAAAAGAAGGACATATAATTCACCATCGATTTTGATGTTAAGTTTACTATAATTATAATATTATTGTAAAGGATTGGTATTGCTCACATATTAATTATATGAGTTACTATGACTCATTTTTGGGCTTTCCAGATGGCACTAGTTGTAAAGAATGTGCCTGCCAAAGCAGGAGACAGCAGAGACATGGGTTTGACCCCTGAGTTGGGAAGATCCCCTGGAGCAGGAAATGGCAACCCATTTTAGTATTCTTGCTGGGGAAATCCCACGGACAGAGGAACCAGGCAGGCTACAGTCCATGGGATCTGAAACAGTCAGACCCAACTGAGTGTCTGAGCACATATATGACTTATTTTTAAGTTTCAAATAACTTTATGGTATATTTTACATCCTGACTATGAAAATCTAATTAAATAGGTCATGCCTGTCTTTCAAGTAATCTGTTTAAATTCATTTTAAAATTGTGGAACTTTGTCCTTTCTTTTTTAAAAAGAAGGAGGTTGAAATTAGAAAGACTAGATGTATAATCACCCCTATTATGTACTTCAAAGTTAAAGGTTCCTTTGCTACTGAAAGAGTTGATGAAAGTTCCCTGGATTTAAATAAGCTTTTTGGCAGGTAATGGAATTAATTTGAGGATCAGACGAGGAAAATTAATTTTTCTTGAATACTAAGACAACATCTAAAATTACTCTGAACTGACAAAACTTTTTACAAGTAATGTCGTTTAAAAATATTATTTCTTTAAGGCTTATATTCACAAGCATAGAAATACATGGAGTGAAAATAACATCCTTGAAATTTCTTTTTATATCACACTATTTAAGTACTATAGTCAATTTTACTTCATAAGCTAATAAAAGGATACTCATCTAAGTGAAAGAAACTCACTTGCACACATCTGATTTAAAACTATATTCATTCACTAAATATACTATTCACTTGAAATCTCTTTTCTTGTAACAGTATTAAAAAGATAAAAATTTTAAAATCACCAAACATTTTCAATCATCAAACTAATATTTTTGAGTTGTCAGTTTCAATAAAACTTATGAATTGAGCCTGAATGTTTTCTTTTTATTTCTACTTTGCCTGTAAGAACTCATGCTGAAGAATATTATAGAATGAATTCAGATAGTTCTAAAAAATGTCTTTGATTACTTTCAGAAACTGCCAATTAAATTATGTGAGCAAATGAACACTTTTATAGAAAAGTAGAAAACATTTTACTTTATTTATGGAAGAAGGAAAAATGAAGAGAAGGCCATGAGGAGAATACGTAGCAGTATAAAGAAGGTGAGGTTCCCAGGTGGCTCAGTGGTAAAGAATCTGCCTGCCCATGCAGGGGACAGGGATTTGATCCTCAGGTAGGAAGATCCCCTAGAGAAAGAAATCACAACCTACTCCAGTTTTCTTACCTGGGAAATCCCATGGACAGAGGAGCCTGGCTGGCTTCAGTCCATAGGGTCCCAAAAGATTTAGACGTGACTTAGCGACTACTGCTGCTGCTGCTGCTAAGTCACGTCAGTCGTGTCCGACTCTGTGCGACCCCATAGATGGCAGCCCACCAGGCTCCCCCGTCCCTGAGATTCTCCAGGCAAGAACACTGGAGTGGGTTGCCATTTCCTTCTCCAATGCCTGAAAGTGAAAAGTGAAAGTGAAGTCGCTCAGTCGTGTCCTACTCTTAGCGACCTCATGGACTGCAGCCTACCAGGCTCCTCCGTCCATGGGATTTTCCAGGCAAGAGTACTGGAGTGGGGTGCCATTGCCTTCTCCAGACTTAGCGAATAAACAATGACAAATAGAGAAGGTGTCTTTTTCTTCTTTGACTCCAGAATTCTTCCAACAGGCTACTTTTCTCAAGTGCCTGATAATCTTCCAAAGAGAAAACTGCCTCTCTATACAAAATGTGACAGACTTTTCTGTAATTAGACATACTGCTCACACAAAAATGCAAGCTAATCAAGAAAATTAAAAATAAACCTTTAATTCTGAAAAATACTGACATAAAAAAATCTAAAAAGCAAAAATCTTCCTTTCTGAATTCAGAGACTTTTAAAGATATGTGTAATTTTTCATGTCTTGAATCATTTTCTGTACTTGAGACCTTTTGGTCTTACTTGAGCCATAAAACACTTTGGAATGAATGTAGACATCTAAAATCTAAAAGAAAAATACAAAAGTAAAAAACTTAAAGACGTAGAGCTATAGATATAATGTATTATCATTATTTTAAAATATTATCATTTCTTATAGTAAAAGAAGCAAAGTAGTGGTTAAGAGCAAGAACTTTCAGTCAGATGGGCCTTATTTCTGTCAGGTGAGCGTAATCGCCTCAGTTCTGTCTTGTCTCAACAAAAATTTGAAGCGACGGACATTAAAGCCCTCAGCGTGTCACAGCTCTGGGACAGTGTTATAGCTCCCTCAGTTTCATTTAGAAAATAAAGGAAAATACATCCTCAAGGCGTGGGCGCACGCCCACCCGAAAGATGCGAAGAGAAGAGAGAGAGACAGAGACACACAGCGCACGCACATGGGAGAGAGAGACCCCTGGCCCTTTGGCTCCTCTTTTTATATGTTCTTTTCTCCTCCCCCTGGGCCTGCCCTATGTAAATTGGGCTAGCCAGGAGTGCTGTTTGTTCTACCTGAGGTCCTCATTCCGATCCTCGCACCTTCCTTTGTTTTATTCTCACTGGCTTTTCCCTTCCTCGTCTTTTAGCCACCGCCATTTTGGACTCCTTTTTCCTAGTCTAACTACCTAACATCTCAAATCATAGTTCCTCCGTTTCCTAAGCTTAAGATCTTGGGGAGGTTATTTAATGTATTTATACCTCTGTTTCTTTGCAACTTAAAATGGTGATAATAAAACAAATCTCACAGATAATTGTAAAGACTGAGAGATTATATATACACACAGACACTGAACAGACCATTTATGATAACAGGACTCTGACCAGCAACCTCAGTAGCAATCAGTCTTGGATGCCAAACCACAACTTCTCTAGCAATCAGCCCAGGATGATCAACTTGGTCCATAATTTACAGTTTCCCTACCTTTTGCCCTTATTTCCAATGCAAGCTTAATCATACAAAGCCAAATATGCTCCCCAAAGCATTCATTGCTTCTAGTTCCCCCAGCCCTCCTCTCTGGCAAATGACTTCTAATCAGAAGATACTGGAAACCAGAAAACTTCCTTTTTTTTTTTTTTTTTTTTATGGAGGAAGGAAGATTTTATTTTTCATTTCAAACCTCCATGTTCTCTTTGAGGTTTTCCCTTTGTTTTGAGGGAACTTTGTTGTTTTGTAAAAAAACTTTTTATTTTATGTTGGAGTATGGTTGATTGACAAGGTTGTGATGGTTTGAGATGTACACCAAAGTGATTCAGTTATGCATATACATGTATCTATTCTTTTTCAAATTCTTTTCCCATTTAGCTTGTTACATAATGCTGTGCTATACAATAGGTCCTTGTTGGTTATCCATTTTATTTATTTTTATTATTAATTAATTTTATTTTATTTTTAAAATATAAATAATTTGTTTCTGCATGAGGGCTTTCTTGAGGTGCTCAGACTTCTCGTTGTGGTGGCTTCTCTTGTTGCAAATCACAGACTCTAGGGTGCTTGGGCTTCCGTAGTTGCAACTCATGGGCTCAGTAGTTGTGATGCATGGGCCATTTGTGATCCTCCTGGACCAGGGATTGAACACGTGTTTCCTGCATTGGAAGGTGGATTCTTAACTGCTGGACCACCAGGGAAGTCCCTTGGCTTTGATTTTGTAGGTCTTTTTTTCCTTCTCTTCCTCTTTTGTTCTCTTCTCTTGTGGTTTGATGACCATCTTTAATGTCGTGTTTGGGTTGCTTTCTCTTTTGTGTGTGTGTCTATTGTAGTTTTGAGGTTTGCTGTTCCCATGAGGTTTTGATATAGCAGTCTATATATGTGCAAGGTTATTTTAAGTTGCTAGTCTCATCTGTGCCTAGTGGCAATCCTTTAGCATTTGTTGAAAAGCTGGCTTGGTGGTGCTGAATTCTATTAGCTTTTGCTTGTCTGTAAAGCTTTTGATTTCTCAAAAAAATCTGAATGAGAGCCTTGCTGGGTAGAGTATTCTTGGTTGTAGGTTCTTTCCCTTTATTGCTTTAAACATATCATGCCACTCTGTTCTGGCCTGCAGAGTTTTTTCACTATAAAGTGTTCCATTTTACTGCCTACCTCTGGGTCGCTGCAGATGCAAGTAGCAGTGGCTTGGTAAATAGTAAACTCTGCATAAGTCACCCTAGTCTGTTCTCATTTGAGTGGTGTTCATTTGGTTCTGCAAAATTCAATAAGAGAATGAATGTAAAGATTCCAGTCCTGTGTTGGATATGAGTGCTCAAAAAAATGGACAGAAATTCTTGTTGCATGGTTGGGTCTATATTCTCCTTAATTCTTCTGAAGGTGATGCTTCAGACATGTTTAATATTTTATATTGTGTTTGGAATAATTTAGCACACATATATTTTTGCTTTCTGTCAGCATGCATAAAATCTGAACTAGTAAAATAATTATTTCAATTAAAAAATACATTAGTATGAAGAGCAGTGAGTCTCCTGTCATAGTCCTCTCCAAGACAGTGATGAATAGGAGGGGTGGTTGAACTAAAAGATGCATGTAAGAATTTCTCAGTGAACATTTAAGAGTACAGACCACTTGGCCGCAATTACAGTCTAATGAATCTGAATACATACAAATAGGATCCAGGGTTAGAATCATTAAAAATCACTCCAGGTGATTCCAGTGAAGCTGGTTTATGGATAACATTGGCAGACAGATAAACTAGATGATTTCCCACTCTTTAAGATAAGAAGTACAAACAAAACAAAACAAAAAAACCATTCCATATTACTGTTTAAAAAATCTAGAAAACAAGGCCAATTTTAGTAATATCTCTTAACTTAATATTTTATTATTAAGATTAAAATCAGATCTCACTTACCATCCCATCAGAAAGAATAAAATACATAGAAATAAACCTACCTAGAGGAGTACCGGCAGAGAAGGCAATGGCACCCCACTCCAGTACTCTTGCCTGGAAAATCCCATGGATGGAGGAGCCTGGTAGGCTGCAGTCCATGGGGTTGCTAAGAGTCGGACACGACTGAGCGACTTCACTTTCATTTTTCACTTTCATGCATTGGAGAAGGAAATGGCAACCCACTCCAGTACTCTTGCCTGGAAAATCCAATGGACGGAGGAGCCTGGTAGGCTACAGTCCAAGGGGTTGCGATGAGTCGGACATGACTAAGCAACTTCACTTTCACTTTTCACTTTCATGCACTGAGAAGGAAATGGCAGCCCACTCCAGTGTTCTTGCCTGGAGAATCCCAGGGACGGGGGAGCCTGGTGGGCTGTTGTCTATGGGGTCGCACAGAGCCGGACACAACTGAAGTGACTTAGCAGCAGCAGCAGCAGCAGCAGAGGAGTACAGGAGCAAAAGACCTATACTCAGAAAACTATAAAATACTGATGAAAGAAATCAAAGATGACACAAATAGATGGAGAGATATACCATGTTCTTCCTGGATTGTAAGAATCAATATTAAGACCTAAATGTAAGGCCGGATACTATCAAAGTCTTAGAGGAAAATATAGCCAGAACACTTTGCTATAACTTGCAGTAAGATCTTTTTTGATCCACCTCCTAGAGTAATAAAAATAAAAATGAAAATAAAGGATATCTAATTAAACTTAAAATCTTTTTCACAGCAAATAAAGCCATAAACAAAACAAAAAGGCAACCCTCAGAGTGGGTTTTCTTCATAGCTCAGTCAGTAAAGAATCTGCCTGCAGTGTAGGAGACCTGGGTTCGATTCCTGGGATGGAAAGTTCCCTTGGAGAAGGAAACAGCAACCCACTCCAGTATTCTTACCTGTGAAATTGCATGGACAGAGGAGCCTGTTGGGCTACAGTCCATGGGATCATAAGAGTCGGACAGCCCATAGCGTCGTAGGAGTAGGACATGAATTAGCCACTAAACCACCACAGAATGGGAGAAAATATTTGCAAATGAAGGAAATGACAAAGGATTAAGCCTCAGTATACACAAAAACTCATGCAGCTCAATATTAAAAGAAAAAAAAACTAATTAAAAAATGGGTAGAAGATCTAAATAGACATTTCTCTAAAGCCATACAGATGGCCAAGAGGCACATGAAAAGATGCTCTTCATTGCTAATTAGTAAAGAAACACATCAAAAATACAATGAGGTTTTACCTCACGTGGTTAGAATGGCCTTGATCAAAAAATCTACAAACAATAAATGCTGGAGAGGGTGTGGAGAAAAGGGAACCCTCCCTCCACTTTGTAGGTGGGAATATAAATTGGTACAGCTACTATGGAGAACAGTTTGGAGGTTCCATAAAAAACTCAATAAAACCTTGAAAAGTATAAAAGTGTTAATCTCTCAGTCATGTCCAATTCTTTGCAGCTCCATAAACTGCAGAACTACCATGCATGTGTGCTTGCTCAGTCGCTTCATTTGTGTCCAACTCTCTGTGACCCTATGAACTGTAGCCCACCAGGCTCCTCTGTCCATGGGATTCTCCAGGCAAGATACTGAAGTGGATTGCCGTGCCCTCCTCCAGTGGATCTTCCCAACCTGGAGACTGAATCCACGTCTCTAATGTCCCCTGCATTGTCAGGAGGGTTCTTTAGTAGGAGCATCCATCACCAGGGAGGCCCAGAACTACCATATGACCCTGAAATGCCACTCCAAGACAAATGCCTGGAGAAAACGATAATTTGAAAGTACACTTGCAACCCCAGTGTTCATTGCAGCACTATTTACAATAGCCCGGACATGGAAGCAACCCAAATGTCCATCAAAAGAGAGAAATGGATAAAGAAAATGGTACTTATGTATAATGGACTATTCTTCAGTCATAAAAAAGAGCAAAATAATGCCATTTGCACAACATGGATGGACCTAGAGATCGCCACACCGAGTGAATTAAGTCAGACAGAGAAAAACGAGTATCATACGATATTGCTTACATGTGGACTCTAAAAATAGGGTACAGATGAACTTATTTACAAAATAGGAGACCGAGATGTAGAAAACAAACTTACGGTTAGCAGCGGGAAGGGAAGGAGGGATCAATTGGGAGAGTGGGATTGGCATACGCACATTACTACATACAAAATAGATAATTAGTAAGGACCTACTATTTAGCTCACTTCCTTGGTGGCTCACCTGGCAAAGAATCCGCCAGCAATGTGGGAGACCTGGGTTCAATCCCTGGGTTGGGAAGATCCGCTGGAAAAGAGAATGGCTAGCCACTCCAGTATTCTGGCCTGGGGAATTCATGGAATCTATAGTCCCTGGAGTTGCAAACAGACACGACTGAGTGGCTTTCACGTTCACCATATAGCACAGGGCTAGTGTGCTCAGTTGCTCAGTTGCTCAGCTGCCAGGCTTCTCTGCCCATGGAATTTTCCAGGCATGAATTGTGGAGTGGGGTGCCATTTTATACTCCAAGGTATCTTCCTGACCTGGGGATCAAACTTACCTATCTTATATCTCCTATATTGGCAGGCAGATTCTTTACGATTTGTACCACCTGGAAAGCCCTATAGCACGGGGAACCCTACTCAATACTCCATAATGGTCTGTATTTGAAAAAAATTCTTAAAAAGAGTGAATATGTGTATAACTGATTCACTTTGTTGTATGCCTGAAACTAACACATCATAAATCAGCTATACTCCAATAATTTTTTAATGTAATTTAAATGTTTTGAGCAGCCACACACAGCAAAAATAAAAGGAAACAGGTGAAAAAAAAAGGCTGATTAACAGCAAAATATAATTCCTCCGTTTCAATCTTACATCTTCTGGACTGCAGAGGGAATTTGGATTTCAGCTGTCATGGAAGACAACTTTCAATTTGAATTCAGGTGGTAACTATGTTTTTATTCACACATACAGTAAAAAAATTATGGGCAACTTAGTGGGAGCCAGGTGCTTTTCTATTCCATTCCCTCACACTGCAGAGTCATTGCTCCATACATTCTATCTCTTACTTTTAGAATCTACTAAATTATTCCCAGTCCCTGGCACTCAGCCTAGGAAAGAGTAGCCTACTTCAGAAAAGTCTTATGATTCAAAAATTCCTTTTTCAAATAACAATAAAGAATACAGGTGAGGAGAATAACCTACACAGGGGCAGGAATTCTACTTCTTTGGAGACATAGCTGATACTGACATGTGAGCCGAGTCCTGTCTGTATCACAGCACATCAGACAGGAAATGAATACAGTAGGTGCTCTCAGCCCTGGCTTAATACAGCATCTCCTCTTCTTTAATCCATCTGTGAAAATGACTTCCGAATACCTCACTGTTAAGGATATCTGTGAAGGAAATTTAAAATCTGTGTGCCAAATACACAGAGGTGAGATAGAATTGGCTAAATAGAATAGAAAGGATTGCCAGTGACTTGGTGCAGATTTTTAAAAAGAGAAAGAGGGAGAAAGCAAAAAAAAAAAAAAAAGTGAGGATGTGAGTAATGCAAAATAACAGATGTCCTGCTGAAAATATAGTAAGTGACTTCTCATTTAGCCATCTGTGGTCCAACTTGCTTTGTGGGAAACTGACATTTACAAAACGATTTACTCCATTTACTAAGGACTGGTCTCAAGGTGCTTGCATTTATGGGGTCATATGTGTCTCACAGTACTAGTTGCTGTTCACTTGTGTAGTGTGGTCAAAATTACTTGGTCAGAAGTAGATTGAAAGGGCATCAGATATGGAGTCTGTGGTTCCCCAGTTGCCTCTATCTATGTAGTAAGAAGCTCTTGTTAACTGCATACAGCATCAGTTTACATGCCAACTCCGAAGGATGCAGATACAGCCTCAGGTCACATGCCAACTCCAAAGGACTCAGAGCAGCAGCCTGAACCACAGTGCTAAGAAAAAGTGCCAGACTAAGTCATGACTCAGCAGAGAAGAGCTTCGTGCAAGATTGATGTCTTCTGTGGGCCTGGATTCAGCTTGATCTCATCTTCTTATAATTATCTGTTTACATGGCTATCACCCCACAAATGCAAGCTTCTGTAACCCAGAATAATACCTCACTTATCCCTCTGTCTTCATGTACAGACACAGCGTCTGGCCTCCAGTGGCTAGTTCATACATGAACGACTGTTCTTTACTACCTAGTGGACAGCATCACAGAGTGGCAAGAACTGTAAGTGGTAATTAGAGTATATTTCTGTTCATTCAGAAAGTAAAAGACTGTGGTAATGATAAGAATAACACTCCTAGTCACCACCATATTCTAATCTATCCACTATTCTGCCTCTGAAGAAGGCAATGGCACCCCACTCCAGTACTCTTGCCTGGAAAATCCCATGGACAGAGGAGCCTGGTAGGCTGCAGTCCATGGGGTTGCTAGGAGTCGGACACAACTGAGCGACTTCACTTTCACTTTTCACTTTCATGCGTTGGAGAAGGAAATGGCAACCCACTCCAGTGTTCTTGCCTGGAGAATCCCAGGGACAGGGGAGCCTGGTGGGCTGCCGTCTATGAGGTCGCACAGAGTTGGACACGACTGAATCGACTTAGCATAGCATAGCATAGCATAGCATTCTGCCTCCAAATGGAAACTAAAAGCTATTTAAATTCTTTCATCAAGTTCATGTTTTTTAAAGACCTATTAAAAATTCAAGAACTAATATAACTATGTTTTCAGTCTTTTGGCTTCTTTAAAGTAGCACATTATAGAAAATAAAGAATAATAACTCTATTGCTTGATTTTTAAAATCCTCCTTTTAGCCTCAAATGGATTACATAATTTTGTAATAGTGGTTAAAATACTATCAATATTAATGAACAAAAACAAATTCATAGTTTAAATAATATTAGCATATGAGTGCTTAGTCATGTCCAACTCTTTGGGATGCTATGGACTAGAGCCTGCCAGGCTCCTCTGCCCATGAAATCTTCCAGGCAACAAATACTGAAGTTGGTTGCCATTTTGTTCTCCAGAGGATCTTCCTGACCCAGGGATTGAACCCACATCTCTTGCATCTCCTGCTTTGGCAGGCAGATTTCTTTACCACTTGTGCCACCTGGGAGACCTTAAAATAATAGACATGTATGTATGCATACATTTGCATATATGAATTGTAGTATCTTAGTAAATAGCCATTTATTTACAGTATATTTATTGTAAGATGTTATTACATTTATAAAGTAATTTTCCTTTATATACACTGTTTCTTGAATTTTTCTCTCCCAATACCTGGATACATTTTAATTATTTTTTTCAGTTTGCCATTATTAAGAAAAAAAAATAAAAGCAAAGCCTAAGTCAATCATTTTGGCTTTGAAAACTTGTTAAAAAGCTTTATTCACCACTAGAGTGAATGTGGAGATCTTGGTATTATTTAAAGGAATTGGACTAATTAATAGCAAAGGACACTGATCCCTGGCAGACCTCACTCACCCCAATTGTATTCTTCTCTACAATATATTTCTTCATTAAGCATTTATTGAGTGCCTATTTCACATACAGAGTATTTTGGTGGATTTAAATAATTTTACACAATGATCTGTGCATTTAAGTAGCTTTCAATTCATTTGAGGGAATAAAGCATTCAATAGAAAAAAGGATATAATAAGAAAAATAATTGAAAAGTGTCGCCATCCAACAACTGGCTTGATATATCAACCTTGAGGTCGTCCTTTACAGTATCCTCTCTTTTGTCTATCCTCACACTTCTGTTCATTCAATACCAAGTCTAGTCAACTCTCTCACTTAGATATTTCATGAATGCATCCACATCTCTTCATGTCGGTTTCCATTGTCCTATCCTTATGTTTTTTACAATGAAAGTTTCTGTGGACAATAACACAGTCAGTTTTGTGCATCCCTTCCAGAAGTTGATACAATATGCAGTACACAGTAGGTGTTCAGGTATAATTTTTTTTTTTTAACTGAGGCAAGATACAGAAAATATTTGAAAATGAGGCAAAGGAAATGTAGGAAAACTTATTTTGCACCCAGGGTTTCCCAGGAACTAGACACACATTAATTTAAATTTTCTCAAAACTTTTGAAGTGAGTCGATTTTAGCAAAAAAGAAATTGACTTGCATAGACACACAGTAGCCTTCAAATTAAAAGAAGAAAAACTGCAAAATAATGGACTAGGAATACAAACTCATGTGTATGGCAAATTCCTTCCCCATTAAATATTTCCTAAGATATTTTACTTTTATCTTGAGGAAATGAGAAACCAGTTAAAGATTTTTGACCCAGAAAAAACATGATAAATGTATTTTAGAAAAATTGAACATGACAATATTGTGCATGGTTTTTAACAGAGATACTAAATTCAGGTAGCTACAAGACTAACTCAGTGACCAAGGAGCTTGTAAATAGTGTTCAGAGAATGCTACAGCAAGTAGAAATTAAAAGAAGGAATAACTTTTGCCATAAATTACATTGGAGCTTATGGTCAATTTATGAGAAACCATGGGTTCTTTTTCCACTGCAGAGAAAAGAAAAATATTTTTTAAAGAAAAGAATCACCTTCTCAAAAACATAGGTCAAATACAACCTTGAGCATAGTCCAAGAAATTCATAGCTCTGTTTTTCTCATTTAGGAAACGTGCTGCAAATGCCAGGCCAGTTTCTGACACCGCTGTAGTTCTTCTTCTACATCCTGGAGTAATTTATCAAAGTAACTGAAGGCAAAGGAACTTAAAGTTTTGGGGTTTCCAATTTCATTGGCTGACAACAAGCCCCACGGCAAACTCTAAATTAATGCGAGTCAAAAAACTGGAAGGAATGTCTACTTGACAAGATGCTCCATAGGTTTCTATGAAGAACTACTGTGTAGGTGAGGCTGGGAGGCAGTGATTGTAAGGTTTAAAAAACATGTCAAATAAAAGGTTCATAAAATCTGACCTGATTCATTGTCTCACATATCTTAAGATATGTCTCTTTTAAGCCAGTCATTTTCTCTTGAGTTTAAGTACCTTTTAAAAGTGAGGATGCTCATTGCTAGGCTGAGGATGAGATGATGCAATCTGACAACTGTAATGATAAAATAGGGCTTAAAATTCCAGGAAGAGTAGATATAATCATTAGTATACTCAAAGTACCTATGAAAAGAACAGAAGAGATACCTTTTGTAATATTGCGTGTCCAGAGTTGAATGAATGCTATACATCTGAGAGGGTAACAGGCCAGAAGGCTAGAGGCTCCCAAATGGAGGAAATAGGTTGCAAGTGGCAGGCATTTTTTCTCTCTCTTAAGCAGCAAGAGGAACAAACTATGTGTCAGATTTTTTTTTTTCCTTCTCTATACAAAATTAAACGGAGAAGACAGTGGCACCCCACTCCAGTACTCTTGCCTGGAAAATTCCATGGATGGAGGAGCCTGGTAGGCTGCAGTCCATAGGGTCGCTAAGAGTCAGACACGACTGAGCGACTTCACTTTCACTTTTCACTTTCATGCATTGGAGAAGGAAATGGGAACCCACTCCAGTGTTCTTGCCTGGAGAATCCCAGGGACTGCAGAGCCTGGTGGGCTGCCGTCTATGGGGTCGCACAGAGTCGTACACGACTGAAGTGACTTAGCAGCAGCAGCAGCAGCATACAAAATTAAAAGGAGGTTTCTTTTAAAATTCTGCATTGCCGTGATGACACCTAATTCCACCTGAACTTAACTTTTCTCAAACCTTGAGCTAACCAATGCATTTTTCTTATGGAAATATTTTTCTTAAGCTATGTTAATGAACTATGTATTTACCCTAGACTCTGTCTTGCTTCAAGTTGGTTCTGCCTAAGACTCAGAACCGATAATGGCTCAATAAACCGGTATGTTTTACTCTTACAAATGTTTTCCTAATCTATGTAGGTGAGACTATGTATTTGCTTGGAAACCTGCCTTTCTTCAAGATTCATGTCAATTGTCTTATGGCCTGGGAAGCCTCACCTTGTGCCAATGTTATCTCAAAATGCATGTTGTGGGTGAGGGGTCTGGTGCCACTCTGTGAGTTTTGAGACATTTCCTTTCTCTAATGATCAGCCTGCTGGTAGGTATATAACTTTCTGTTAAAGTCTAGCAGGGGGGCACTCTTTCTGCCTTTTTCTGATGTCTATGTCAGAAGCTTTCTCTATATCTTTTATACTTTATAAAGCTTTATCACAAATGCTTTGAGTGATCAAGATGCATCACTGGCCCCAGATTGAAATCCTCTCCTCCTGAGACCAAGAATCCTGGTGTCTTTCACGGCTCAGCAACAACCTTTCACGTGCTGAGTGCTAAGTAGCTTGTTGCATGTCTGACTCTTTGCTGTGGCCCTCCAGGCTTCTCTGTCCTGGGATTCTCCAGGCAAGAATATTGGAGTGGGTTGCCATTTCCTCCTCCAGGGAATCTTTCTGCCCCAGGAATGGAACCCATGTCTCTCAATCTCCTCCACTGGTAAGTGGGCGCTTTACCACTAGCACCACCTGGGAATCCCAGAGTTAATGCTATAACTTACCATTATGGCGTCCCAGGGTCACTGAAACTAAGTCATACACCTTTGCCCCTGTTTTGCATTACTAGAAGTTCTTTGTGATATAAAGGCATGACTGTAAATAATAAATGGAGAAGGAAATGGCAACCCACTCTAGTGTTCTTGCCTGGAGAATCCCGGGGACGGGAGAGCCTGGTGGGCTGCCGTCTATGGGGTCGTATAGAGTCGGACACGACTGAAGCGACTTAGCAGCAGCAGCAGCAGTAAATAATAAAAGCCATTGAAACATGCATTTTAAATGCATGAACTTTATGGTATGTAACATACGTCAAACTACTTAAAAAAAAAAAACAAACAGAATGAATACAGACCAAAAAATTATTTGAAGAGAAATGGAAACTAAATCCACCCCTCCCCAAATTTCCAGCATTCAAATTGTGTGAAAAGTTGGTATTACAATGAGAAATTTTCATGTGAGAAATACTTTCATGGGAAATAGAAGATATGTATTTATAGCCAAGAAGAGCCAAATTATTTGAACTGAAGTATTTATTTAAGGATTATCCCTAATAACAGATAGTTAAGAATAACTTAAATGTCTAAAACTGCCAGAATAAGTAAGGATATTATTATATGTACACCAAATGACTTCCCAGAGTTAGCTCCCAAGATTCCTCACTTCTGACACTGACTGTAAATTCAGGGAAAGTGAAAGTGATAGCCATTCATTCGTGTCCGACTCCGTGAGAAATTCTCCAAGCCAGAATACTGGAGTGGGTAACGTTTCCCTTCTCCAGGGGATCTTCCCAACCCAGGGATAGAACCCAGGTCTCTCACATTGCAGGCAGATTCTTTACCAGCTGAGCCATGAGAGAAGCCCAAGAATAATGGAGTCTGTATCCTATCCCTTCGCCAGGGGATCTTCCTGACCCAGGAATTGAAATGGTGTCTCCTGCATTGCAGGCAGATTCTTTACCAACTGAGCCACCAGGGAAGCCCCAAAGTCTGGTGCTCTACCGACTGTGCTGTCTGGCGCTCTTACAGTTAATGACAGGGGAAGAACACGGATCAAGACCAGTCAAAGGAAGAGATGCATAGAGCAGGGTCAGTGAAAGTTACAAACACGAAGCTTTTGTTGTTTTTAGGATGCATTGAACCTCCTGTTACTGATCTTTGATGATCCTTGTGGGGTATCACTGCCACCATGGGAAGCTAATCTGAGCATCAGTGTACAGTTTTTATTGGGGGTTCATTGTATAAGCATAATTGATTGATTGCCTAAGTGCTTGATTTCAGCCTCCAGATCAACAGATGATGACTCAAAGTTCCTTCCTAAGTCACATGGTTGGTATTTCTCCTATGGCCAATTTCCACCCTATGATGATGGGATGTAGCTAACTCCACTCTAAAATCCAGTATAATTGGCTTCCACACTAAACAAAGACACTCCTTTCAGCTGAGATTATTTCCCAGAAGCTGAGGGCAAAGGCCACATTAATCTCTCTTTGAAAAGGTCAAATTCTTTACCATAGGATGACAAATTAGGTGAATAGGTAGGGAAGAGTAAAATATGAAATGAGAAGGTATAAGAAAAATTAGAAAACAAGAAAAAATAATCTGTAATTGAGTTAAGAACTTTTTCTTTCATCAGAATTTTAATTTGTATTTTTGCTATGTTGCTCTTATAGTAAATAAGTTTTTCCAAATAAAAATAAATGAATAATATAAAATTCTAGAAGTCTTTAGTATAAGGTATACTCACCTTTGCTGTGGGCTGTGATGTACTTAGTCACTCTATTGTGTGCAATTCTTTGTGACCCCATGGACTGTAGCCCACCAGGCTGCTCTGTCCATGGAATTTTCCAGGCAAGAATACTGGAGTGGGTTGCATGCCCACCTGCAGGGGATCCTCCTGACCCAAGGATTGAACACAGGTCTCCCACATTGCAGAAGGATTCTTTACCATCTGACTTACCAGGGAAACCCCATTCACTTTAACTGGTTTAATAGCAGTTTTCATTGCTCCACTCTGAGCTCCTCAAGAGCAGGATAATGTCTAATTCATCTCAGTATCCTCATTACCTAATTTGCTCCCAAGCAAAAGTTGCTTATCAGAATTTTGTGAGATAATAAAGTGGTTAAGAGCATGAACTCTGGATCCAGATTATCTGAATTTGATTCAGCTTTGCCAGTTACAAAGTATATAACGTTGGGCAAATTTCTTAATCTCTCAGTGCTTTGAGTTTCTCATCTGTGAAATGGGTATATTAACAAAACCTACATCATAGGGTTGTTGTAAATACAAAATGTGAAAGTGCATGTGAAGTACATATATAGGATAGTGCTAGAATGTACTGAGTATCCATTAAATGTTAGCTACAAGTAGTAGAAGAATGAAAGTTCTTAATCCCTATAAAAATCTCTTTGTCACAAATATTTCTGCCTCTCTATATTTCCTGAACTTTCCTTAATATTCTTTTATTGCAATACTGGGCTGACCAAAAATTTTGTTTGGGTTTTTCTATAAGATGTTATGAAGAAACCCGAACGAACTATTCAAGTACAATGATCCTTATGACTTTGAGCTCCCAAGTCTTGGGGGAGTGTTATATCACACGAAAACAACTTAATGGCAGGCAAAGAGGTGCCAGTTGTCCAACTGGGAGCCTTTAAGTGAAGCATCGAGTGAAGGAGTCAGATTCTGGAGGATGTTGGCCAAAAGGTTACAGATAATCCACCCAAAGGATGGATTTAGGCAACCAAAAGAGGAAATCAGGATCAATGAGGTCTGCTTCACAAAATTGCCTGGAATCAGCCCCTGGAATTAATTTTCAAAACTGAAAAAATATTGATGCTGACAATTCCTGTGTGTTCTGTAGCAAGCTGGGTCTAACAGCTTAGGTTTGGATTTGTTACAAAAATTCACATTGATTATTTCTCTCATGTGCCTTGAAATATTGGAATCGTTGACATAAACACCCTCTACTCATGAGAATACAAAATATTCTGATGTGCAATTTAGTTCAACTAAATGAAAATTTGTTGAGACTTCCTGTTGATCAGGCAGTGAACTTAGTCTTCTGAGAGATGTATGGGTGAATAAGTTATGGTTGTTGTCCTGACTCTTACTTTAAATATACTGTTGTAATTTATTCAAAGCCATGGGATTTTAGATAGATAGATGTCAGTTCCCTTACCAAAAACTTTAGCAATTGTTTGGTTTTCTTCATAGAATGGAAGATTGATAGTAGGGGCGCGACAGAAGACATTCTTGAAGCTGAGGTGTGGAACATAAAGCTCAAAGAGTTAGAAGGAGAGAGTATCCAAATAAATATCTTCTTAATCTATCCTGAGCCTAGAAAGTAATCTTCATTCTCTAATTCTTGATTAATTTTTCATGGTAACATGTTGCATATAAAGATAGAAACAGATATAAAGCATGCTTAAAAGACACAAACAATATTCTTATAAAAAACAAACATTTTCTTCTGCATCAAATGCACTGATGTAGTTTCTTTTACGCCTATTCATTACATTGGTTTATCATTTTGTATTAAATTAGAATTTTGGACTCAAATGCTGACCTTAAACAAATGCTAAATCAATTCCATGCATGAAGTGTTTTTGAACGTTTAATATGCACAAAACAGTTTATTAGATCTTTATTGAATACAGCAGTGGAAACTGTGCTAGGTGAGACAAATACAGATGCGATTAAAATATAGTCATGATTTAAAGCCCAAATATCAGTAGTAATGGAACTGACAAATATCATTTGATAACAAAAATATGCCATGAATAGAGTGATAGTGAAAGGATAAATGTATCATCTTTGGGCCCACCCATGTCTGCAAACCAAGTCTTTTTCACTGTTCTGTGCTCCCTGCATACCCCTCATATAAAAGAATTACAGGGACTTCCCTGGTGGTCCAGTGGTTTCGATCTCACTTCTTAGGGAAGCATACTCTGATAATCCTCGATTTCTTAAGCTGCTCCTCTAATGTACTTCCAGGACCTTTTGGACTTCCTCTATCCAGACAATATCAAATTTCTTTGTAATTGTCAATTTATGCTTCTTTCTCTGAACATTGAAATAACCTTAAAAGTATACTGATTCTTATTAAAAGTACACTGATTCTTATTCAACATTATGTACTCAGTAATAGCATAGTGCCTGGTACCTTGTAGATGATCAAAGTTTGTGTGTTGAGTAAATGTACCAATGAACAAAAGAAATTAGGAATAAACCTTTGCAAGAAGTTTAGGAAATATTACATTCAATCATTCAATAATTATTCTGTTAATTACTACCAACTAATGTCAACCTATGGATGTGAGAGTTGGACTGTGAAGAAGGCTGAGCACCGAAGAATTGATGCTTTTGAACTGTGGTGTTGGAGAAGACCCTTGAGAGTCCCTTGGACTGCAAGGAGATCCAAGCAGTCCATTCTGAAGGAGATCAGCCCTGGGATTTCTTTGGAAGGAATGGTGCTAAAGCTGAAACTCCAGTACTTTGGCCACCTCATGCGAAGAGTTGACTCATTGGAAAAGACTCTGATACTGGGAGGGATTGGGGGCAGGAGGAGAAGGGGACGACAGAGGATGAGATGGCTGGATGGCATCCCTGACTCGATGGACGTGAGTCTGAGTAAACTCCGGGAGATGGTGATGGACAGGGAGGCCTGGCATGCTGCGATTCGTGGGGTCGCAAGGAGTCGGACACGACTGAGCGACTGATCTGATCTGATCTGATCTGAATGTCAACCTATGCATTAAATAATGAGATGGTAAACAGGTAAGATTTAGTTGACTCTATCCTTAAATAAAGGTCTTCTCTGGTGGCTCAGAGGTTAAGAATTCACCTACCAAGCAGGAGACAAAAGAGATGAGGCTCCCTGCATTGGGAAGATCCCATGGAGAAGGAAATAGTAACCTACTCCAGTGTTCTTGCCTGGGAAATCTGATGGACAGAGGGGCCTGGTGGCTCCTCTACAGTCCATAGAGTAGCAACGGAGTTGGACACGACTTAGTGGCTAAACAACAACAACAACAGCAACAATCCCTAAATAAAGAGAGCAGTTTAGAAAGATGGTAAACAAATAAACAGAGGTTAAAGTGTTGGATTCAGGGCTCAGGGTGATGGCTGCTCTTTTAGAGAACTAGGGGCAACTTCATCAGAGGATGAAGTAACCCATCTTTGGACTAGAGTGGCTGAGAATTTCTCTTGGAGGACTTTTCCTTTGATCTGGATCCTATATGCCAAGATGGTGATGGTGGAGCTGTTCTATTCAATAACATACAGAGAATGAGGGAGAAATTTGTGGCTGGCTATGCTAATGAGTTCATATTGATTGTGAAGTACACTTGTGACATCCAGATGAAAGATGTCATGATGAAAGAGAACATGAAGTTCTGGCAGTGTATATGCACTTTAGGACTCACACCTTAAATAACTGGGCATCTTTATTAAGAAAAAGAATACAAACTTAGCAACAAAAATAGATGCTTATTTCCTTATTAGTAAAAGGAAATTACCAGGAAATACAAATTTTAAAAGGTCTGTAAGCACCATGACATCACAAATCCTTTCAGGAAAAATTATCATTCTTACTACTTTTTAATTAACTGTCAGACATATCAATGCTTCTGCAATATTTTTGTTCCTAGACTTTTGACTTCATGATTTTTAATTATCACTTCACATGATCAACATTCTAGTAACATTTTACAGAGAGAAAAAAGAAACATAAATCCACCTTTCCTTCAACAGAGAAAGTATATTTATTTTTTATGGTATTTTTATTACCATAGCTTAGAAGAGCTATGACTATCTTCACATCCCCTTATTGGTCATTTCATGTCTTGGGCTTCCTCTGTTTACTGAAGCAGGACTTCCTGCTTAGGAACATCAACTCTGACACAGAGCCTGTTCTGCTCAGTCATTTCTTCAACATTCTCCCATGTCATTCATGTATCTACTCCCTATGCCACCCCAACCACGTTCTTTGTGGAGAATAAAGTGTTTATGGGACCTGAATTCTAGATCTGTCTTAAGTTTGGAAGAGAATTAATGCATTCAGTCCTTCAGACAAAACGGGATCCAGATGCACAAAGAGGCCACCAGGGCAGGTTGCTATATGGGAATTTGCCCTGCCAACTCTTGTAATCATCCACAGCCCCAGGGTCACCACAAAACAGAGAGTGATCCCAGAGTGCAGCAGCTCTCTTGATCTCCCATGACTCAGCCTCCTGTTTTTCCCTTTTGTCCCAAGTGGGGGAACACTCAGAGCTTCAGAAAGGCACCTTTGTCAGTGAACAAAACTCTGCAGTTTAAGGACCTTCAGCCCCACCATGAATGTACCTCTAGGTTCTGGAGCACACAGAAATAGAGTGCCAGTATCCTGTGGCATACACTCAAAGTATAAGGCTTGCTTCTGTCTTGGAGGAGTTGACAGCTCATTTGGAGAATCTAACATGTCCACTTGCACATAAAATAGCCTTATGTGATTTTGTCCAGGCAGCAAGTCATTAGAGAAACTAGATACATTAGTTAGATACATGAGATAAAATCAATGCTTTAGAGAGGACAGAGAAACTATTTCAAGTTTAGGTGAACCCAGAAGACTTTTTGAAGAGGAAAGAACTTTAATAAAGTCTAGATCCACAAATAGACTTTGTATACATTTATGTAGGGAAAAGGAATTCCAAGTATGAGGAACAGTGTGAGCAAGGAAGTGAAAGCGAGAATCAGGGTGATACAGTTAATTTGAAATAAGTACACATAATTTCTGGAAGTCATAAGAGCAATAACACAAAACAGTGGCTTTGTGAATTTTGCTGGTATTTATTAAGAAGTAGTCATTGTCCCACGGTCAAACATGAAATTGAGGTCATTAAACTTTCATCTTCAGGGCATATAAAAACATGAAGAATATGATTCCCCTTTCTGGATAGTCAATCCCAAAGACTGAGTTTATGGAAGGAAAGAAAGAAGTTCAAAATTGAGTTTCCCTGTCATAAATTCACCTTGACTATTTTGACTGTGAAAAGTTATCACTATTTTTGTGGTGGGCAGGATTTATAGCTTTGATCCCCCAGGACATTCTGCAAAGGAAAGACAATTTGGCATATTTCTTCTGGAGCCTGAGAAAGAAATGAAGTAGAAAAAAATAAGTTTTCTGCTCTATGACTACCTAGCTAAATTGCAAAATAAAAACCAGGAACCATATTAACTCATTATATATATTTTCAAGCTGTTCATACAGAGCCGCTGACTATGTATTTTCACAGTCACTACAATTGCATTAAAAGAAGAATATCTATTCAAATTTATAGTGATTATACTTTCTCACAACATAATTTTCCACCAAAAAACACAAAAATTTAAATAATTTTTGGTGGGGGGAGGAAAAGAGCAAAGGGTCTATATGAACTGTGTTTTCTAATCACTCCCAAATTATATTATTCAAATTCTCTTACTTCATTTAGAACTGCAACCTGAAGATTCATTTTTATTTCCACATTCATCAAATTTATCTATGTATTAATAGAAAATGTGATCTATCTGAAAGTGTCATTAATCTATCTTAAGTAGAAAGAATGATCTATCTCAAAGTGAAAAACCCCTATGTGTGCCCTATCAAAAGTCTTAAAACTTCTCTCCAAGTGTGAAAACTTTAAATATAAAATTGTTTTTCAGCCCATATTTGATTTCACCCATCTATGTGAATCAGGCTTTTATTGCTGCTTTTTCTCTTCTCTAATCTAGTCATTCTAATTACCTAGGCTACAAGAAAAGAGGTTTATACATGCTTCTAATATACTTTATTAAAATTTTTACTTTTAAAGTATTAATATAAGTACTTCTAAACTTTTCCAACAGTTTCTTTCTGCAAGATGAATCCTTGAATAGCATCACTTGAATATAAGTTTTCTTCTTGTAATCATTATATCATTTAATCCCTCAGTCATGTCCAACTCTTTTGCAACTCCATGGACTGTACCCCACCAGGCTCCTCTGTCCATGGAGTTTCCCAGGCAAGAATACAGGAGTGGCCATTCCCTTTTCTGGGGGATCTTCTCATCCTGGGGATTGAACCCGTGTCTCCTCCATTGCAGGTGGATTCTTTACTACTGAGCCACCAAGGAAGCCCTATAATCATTGTAGCTAACATTTATTAGGTATTTATCACATCAAATATTAACTAAATGTATGTGAACTGCTTTGTTTAATTCTCACAAGAGAACAAATGAGATAGATAGCATCTTCTTTTATGAGAAACTAAGGCACAGAGGTTTATTATTTGAAACCCAGACAATCTGATTCCACAGTTTATGTTCTTAATTACTATATTATTCCCACACATATAGCATTGTGCTACATATAGACAGGATTCTTGCTAGAAGCATGGTGGAGTTAATTTGAAATTCAAGGATAGCTAAAGACCTTTTCTTTTGGAAACTCAGTTTTCTATAGGAAAAAAATAAGCTGTCATTTTAGTCATGGCATCATTTGTTTCTGCTGGGAAAGGGCAGAAGGGAAGAGGAGAAGAGGGCATCAGAGGATGAGATGGCTGGATGGCATCACCAATGCAATGAACACGAACCTGGGCAAACTTCAGGAGACAATGAGGGACAGGGAGGTCTGCAGTGCTGCAGTTCATGGGGTCGCCAAGAGTTGGACACGATTGAGTGACTGAACAACAACAGCAATCATTCATTTCTTCCTGGAAGACTAGGATTTACCCAGCCAGTATTTGTTGAGTATCAACCAGGTGCCATATATACACACACACACATATATATGTGCATGCTCAGTCGCTTCAGTCATGTCCTACTTTTTGCAGCCTTATGGACTGTAACTTGCACGTTCCTCTGTCCATGATACTCCAGGGAAGAATACTGGAGTGGGTTGTCATGTCCTCCTCCAAGAGATCTTCCTAACCCAGGGATGGAACCCATGTCTACTGTGTGCCCTGCATTGCAAGCATATTCTTTACTGCTGAGCCACCAGGGAAGCCCATATATGTATAATTTCAATACATGAAAATTTTATATGTATATAGTGTTAGAGAATGTTTAATTCTCCCAATTACTGATGGAAAGAGGTCTGCTCAGAAGTTCCAAAGCTGTCCTAAAGTTGGATACAGAAATTTGACTCAAAGTAGATATGTGTGCTTTTCAGAGTAGGATGTTCAAAGCTGTCATCAGCATTCCTGAGAATTTATAACATTAATTAATTAATTAATGTCAATTTAATTAATTAATGTTATTGATTAATACCATATCTGGGGATAAAGAGCTAAGGAAGAACTGGTTTTGGACCTGGTCACTCAGTTCTAGGTGAGAAAAGTCCTCTCAACACACATGCTCCAAACCAGCTCATTAATATTGAGAGTCCACATTGCGACAGGAGTTCCAGTCTCTATAGTGTTGTAAAGTGTGAGTTTTGCCCAGAGCCCTTTTGAACAAATGAACACAGCAGAGATTCCATCTCTCTAATTCTTTCCACTATGAGGATCCATCTAGCAGTGTGAGTACTTCCCGGGATTTGATCAAGTGATGGGAAAACCACTAGCGTTGGCACAGTCAGCACTGATGAGACCACTGTTTTATTTTATATTTTTATTGCAACAGAAACTTGTCCCACGTGTTGAGGAAAAAATGAAAATAGAATTCTTGTCAACCTAGAAAATTCTTTCCTCAATTATAGAAAAGAAAGAGTTTTATTGTTGAATAAACATTAAATCAAACTGGAATGTTCACTGCAAGTAATCTTCTAATGATATGAAAACACAGTGAAATTCCATCCTCTGAATATCAACAAGCATATGTAAGCCATTATGTACATGCTGTCAAGATTAATGATAATTTTTTTTGAAAGAAGACTTGGGCAGAATTGTTTGTTATGTAGTCTTTCATTGTTTACTTCAAATTCACCTGGTAATTGGGGTAGCCAGCTGGGCTAGCTAATTGCTTTTATCTAAAGGAATGATAAAACTTCTGTATCTCTATGATAAGCAGGTGGTTATAGCTTTGAACAAGGCCTCTGAACTAAAATTCTTATGACAAGGAGATAGAAACTCCAGTCTAGATAGATAGACTCTCCTTAATATTTAAATTTCAAAGAGATGGCTCCCAGGCTTTTAAGAAAAAATGTCCTGTGTTTTCCTGGTGTATTTATCCCTTAAAATGATTTACATATGTATCAAAGAGATAGAGAAAGGATTTATGAATAAGAGGTTTCTCAAGGAAGTGTTCTAAGAAAGCTGGTGGAGAAAAGTTTTCGACTTTTGGAATCAAGGATATTGAAAAGAAAATTACCCTTTCAAAGGTAAAATGATTGCTTTCTAAAATTACAGTGAGCTGTGAACTCCCAGCACTACTCCCTGCTTTCCTGTACAGGTAAATACAGTGCAGTAAAGGGCTTGTTAAGATCTGGGGTCCCCAGGCCTAGAGCACTTGTCAGGGTCAAATGCTCTTTGTAAATTCCCTGTCCAATATAGAGGTTCCGGGTCCATTCCCTTCAAGGCCTCATACAATGGTTTTGCCATGAGACCAAGCCTGGGGATCCAATTCCTAAAATATCCAGCCATTCCTAGGAAACTTCAGAGCTAACTCAAAGATCTAGCTGCCAGATTGGAAAATGCTGACAGATATGTCTTTCCTCCCATTTTCAAGGGAATAAGTAATGAAAGAAGAGTGGAAATTAATAGTGAGATAGTGAAACAGAGACAAGACAAGGATAGTCAGGCGTAGGTGGACCAATAATAAGCCTATAAAGGCAGTCTTGGAGACTGGGCGGTGTTCTGTTACATGTATGCCTAAACATTTTGCATGGAAATTACCTTGAGGTGAGCAGACAGATTTATCCTTTTCTAGTCTGTTTGATGATCCATGCATCCCCTGTGGTAAATTTCTCATGGGGAGCACCTTCCTGCTGCTGCTGCTTCTGCTAAGTCGCTTCAGTCGTGTCCGACTCTGTGCGACCCCACAGACGGCAGCCACCAGGCTCCCCCGTCCCTGGGATTCTCCAGGCAAGAACACTGGAGTGGGTTGCCATTTCCTTCTCCAATGCGTCAAAGTGAAAAGTCAAAGTGAAGTCGCTCAGTCGTGTCCGACTCTTAGTGACCTCATGGACTGCAGCCCACCAGCCTCCTCCATTCATGGGATTTTCCAGGCAAGAGTACACTCTCAAAGGGAGAGAGGGTAGCTTTGGGTGAGTAGTGACCCAGTTTCTTTGGCAAGCCAGTTATGTGGCATGTAGAAATGAAAGGGCAGAATATCCATTGAGAAGGGTGTGGTTGGGGGCTATATTTCCCTGATTTTCACCCCGAGGAGAGGAGAGATTTTTGCCCTTATTTAATCTTGATCAGAAGTGTCATAGTGTCGGTGCTTGATGAGTACTTCTCATCTGCAAAGCTAATATTATTGTAATGAGGACCTAATAAGCCAAAACTTACATTTGGACACAGGCAGGTCCTTCCTTTCCCGGCCATGCTTTGTTTGCCTCCAGGGCACTTAGCATCCTCAAATGTGTGGTTCCTGTCAGTCTGGAGGTTCCTGCTTTGTCTGCCCAAGGACTCCTACTGTTTTCAAGACATGTGGTTTCCTGCCATTTGCCTGCTACTCCCCTTTCTCTATTCATATCTCATACCTGCCTGGTGCAACAGATCCAGCAAAGGCAGGGAGTGACCTGCAACATTAGCAGCTCTGATGCTGAGAAGACCTGCAGAGCGGGCATGAACTGAAGCTAGGAGGATGGACCTTTGTAAGGGGATGTGCATTGATTAACTGTAGGTTGACTTTCCCTGGGAAGGAGGTGAAACTGTGGCATAGGCAGTTCTCTTCTGAAAAGGGTGACTCCCAGAGAAGGACTCAGCCACCAGCCAGCCCCCTGGGGAAATGAGTGCCTCTTTTCCAAAGAGTTGCGAAGTGACAAACCACAACACCCACTCCAGGGTGTGACATTTTCTTTTTTGAGATCTAAATTCTACTATGTTTCAACACCATTCTTATATTAATAAACCATATGAGTCATTGTGTGGGCAAAAACAATTATAAAGCAAAGAATTAATTACTGGAGGACCTGTTGATATTCTCTGTGTTCTTAAAGAATACGTGCAAAAAGATAGGGTTGGGCTATTTGAAAACCAGACTACCTGGAATCCCTTTCCAAGTCTATATCTTTTGAATCTCATCTCTTTCCTTTCTGCTGTCTCTCATCAGGAGTGTATGAGGCTCAGCCTAGACTTATACACATCTTTGTGGGATGTCAGTTACTTTCCGTGTTCAGAGTGACCGTCATCAGGATTAAATCCACAGCTTGATGTGGTTTTTGAAAGTTTTTTAAATAATAAAACATTATACATGATAAATAGCAATGTACAATTCTATCTATTGTGCAGCACTTTAATAAACGAGTCCTTTCAAAGCAGGTTACCATATGTACATTGAAAAGAAAATTTTCCCGTCTGTGATCTTCACTATTATAGTTATCCAAACAATAAAATGTTATGCAAGACAGTCGCCACTGAAAACCTTCAAAGGCTCTCTTTAGGCTTCAGAAAAGGTCCAAACTCTTATGGTCCAAGCTCATCAGGCTGTCAGTCTTAGACTCAAGCAAGTGGCATTTCTGCCCACGTCACTGAAATTTAGAGGGAACCATAGGGCCCTCTCTGGCTACATCCTTTTGTCGCAGGAAGGGGGACCTCTTCCAGGGCCTCAAAGGGGACTCTTGACTAATACTTGGAAATGAATTACCCAGGGAGACATATGTGATGACAAAGAAAGAGACTTTATTGGGAAGGGGCACCTTGGTGGGGAACAGGAGGGTAAGGGGACCCAGGAAGACTCTCCGGCCATGTGGCACACAGCATTGGGTTTTATGGTGACCAGGTTAGTTTCTGGGTTGCCTCTGGCCAGTCATTCTGACTCAGGTTCCTTCCTGGTGGCACACGCATTGCTCAGCCAATATGGATTCCAACAAGGAGGATTCCAAGAGGTGGTAGGACATGTGTCGTTTCCTTTGACTTATCCCTAATTCTTCCAGTTGGTGACGGCTTGTTAGTTCCATGTTCCTTACCAGAACCTCCTGTTGTCAAATAACCCATGCACATGGTTACTAATCATGGTGCCTTTTCAGGGTGGGTGGCTTCACTCAGTATTTCCCCTAACACTTTTTCTCAGGAAGACAGTCTTTGGGTTAAGGTGATATGCCCAGTAGTAGCCCTTGCTTCTGCACCCTCTACCTTTCAGATCTTGCTTTATCATCTCTTGCTCAATGCTGACATGTTTTCAGGACTAGTCAGACCTGACCTCGGCCACTTTTTACATCAATCAGAACCTCAGGTTGTACACCTGTACACACGTTTTCTGTATTTAAGGTTTTTTGAAACTCAACTTACAACTTCTAAAATTTGTAACACATGACCTGAAAATGTTCGTTTATATTCTTCCCTCATGCCTCACAAATATTAGAGAGGACTCCTTTTGCCTCATTAATAAACCTCTGATTTTCTCTTGAGCCCTGACTGTTTTCCAAACTTGTCTCTTCTCTTGTAACATGTTCCTGAAACATAATTTGTAGAACTACTGACAATTTCTTAAACAAATCAGTGATAATTATCTGTGTTTGCATTTGCCTCTGTGAGTGATTTTCTCTGCATAGACTGACTGCCTCAGCCCCCCAAATACTATTTTTGCCTTGTCCACCAGGCCAGTTTTCAATGAAGAGGCAGCTTAAATATTGCTCCCTGGACTTTACTTAGTCCCTGTCTTCAGCTCTCCCTCACGTTGGTCCACTTATGCACTTGTTTTTCTCTATCTCTATGAAACATATTGACATTGATTTACGTATATTCCAGTTAGTTGTGGGCTGGTACTATTTCTTAGAAATCTTTCTAGCAACAGAGTGTACCACAGTACGTTATAAAGAGTAAACACTTCAAAAACATCTGCTGATTGAACACATTATTCAGTAATGTGATGTTATTAATAGTATTTTTAGGATTAGAAAAATAGATCAGGTAAGTGTTATGATATGTATTTGAATGTTAAATAGTTCCTTTTTCTTATTCTAACAGTCTTAGGTTGAAGAGACTTGGATTTTACATATACAATTTTTATGCTTGAGTAGTTGCTCAGGCGGGGCTTCCATGGTGGCTGAATGGCTGACTGGTTAAGAATCCACCTGCCAATGCAGGAGACGCAGGAGAAGTGGGTTCAATCCCTGAGTTGGGAAAATCCCCTGGAAGAGGTATTGGCAACTCACTCCAGTATTCTTGCTGGGAAAATCCCATAGAAAGAGAAGCCTGGTGGGCTACAGTCCATAGGGTCACAGAGAGTCAGACGTGACTGAGCGACTAAGCACACACACACGCACACAGGCACACGCACACATACACACACAGAGCTGCTGGGGCATAGAGGCTGAAGTTGCCAAAACCAGAGAGATAAAATTTGTAGCAATAATTCAAAGAAAGGGTTAGTGTTTACTCCATTCTGTGAACAGAAGTTAGTAACGAAGAGGTTCAAGTTTACTGATGAAATTAAAAATATATGGTCTTAATTACTTTTCTAAAAGTGTGAGGGATAAAGTACTAGAGTGTTGCAAATAGAGTTTGGGGGAAATATCATCCAAATGGGACTGAATGATATTTATTTCATGGCAGCCAAAGATAATGCTTAAAACTTCCATGTTTAGAGAGTATTGTCTATATTTATTCTACAACCTTATATCATTTCCTTACAGAAGTTGCAAGCTTATTGCCTCAGACTTAGCTATTACAAAGTAAGTACACAGTGCTAGATCAATACAGACAATTCCCGTGCTTAAAAGTTTATGTTTCTGGCAAAAAAGTAGTAAAAATGGTGCCATTATGTTTCTTATATAAAACATAAAAAAGATGTGATAAAGGTGTAATGCCAAAGGTTTTATAGACATATAATTTAATTTCTTTCTAAATTATAACTTACATGGAGGTTTTTTTCAATGATATTTACATTTAAGAAACAGGACAACACAGGAACAATCACTAATCATAAAACACACCATATCCATATCGATCTAGGTATTGATTGATAGATATTGATAAAATAATGGTATGCTGAACAGTGCTCCTATTTTTAGTTCACAATAAAAATGTAAAGTGATAGCAAAATCCATTAAAATCATGCCTTTTGGGAATGTTTTATCTTTTGTATTTTCACTGGCACCTTTGAAAAATAAACCTTTAGCGAAACAGTGATGCAAGGCAATTTTTGAATCAAAAAAGAGACCATTTATCTGCCTTCCTTTACTTTCTATCATTTTATATTTTGAGAATGAAAATACGTATGACTTGAAGAGATTAATAAACTTGCCCAAATGCACAGTGAGAAGCTTTAGATATAGGATGGCTTGAGACCTTGCACTTTGAATCACTATGATATATACAGTACAGATTTAATGCATAAGCCATTGATAAAATGAAAAAAGATGCTCACAAGTAATGGTTAATCATCTAGGATTACAAAGTAAAATTCAGCATGTGCTTTGGAGGTGCAGAGAGGTTTTGACTTTAAGGACTGGAGATTAAACAAATTTCAGGGTCCCTTAATTTGCTCCATAATTTAAGTCAAAGTCTTTGGGTGAGATCAGAGTGCAGGAAGCCAATACACACAGGTCGCTTTGCACCTTGCTGTCTCAATTTGTAAAACATGAGATCATAACTGGATCCATTTATAGCATCAGGCTCATGAAAAGCACTTGGTAAATAAAGATGTTGTTGTTGTTACTATGCTGTGATGCTGATTTTTAGAGGTAGTACAGTTAAGTGAGAAAAATCACAGAAGACTGGCATTTGTTTCTATTTTTGCCCTACTTCTAGAATTTCAAATGTCTTAGTTTCTCTGAGCTTAAGTTTTCTCACTTGTAAAATAGGAAAATGAAAGCAAACTTGGCCACTTTTCAGACAGAATATTAAAAAAAAATATTAAAAGGTAAAAAGGTGATATTAGTTTTCATAATATAATTAAACCATTATATCCAAAATATTCATGTATTTACAACATGTTAAAAATGTAAACTATATGGAAAATTGCTGCTGCTGCTGAGTCGCTTCAGTCGTGTCTGACACTGTGCGACCCCATAGACGGCAGCCCACCAGACTCCGCCGACCCTGGGATTCTCCAGGCAAGAACACTGGAGTGGGTTGCCATTTCCATCTCCAATGGATGCATGCTAAGTCGCTTCAGTCGTGTCTGACTCTGTGCAACCCTATGGGGAGCAGCCCACCAGGCTCCTCCGACTGCAGGATTCTCCAGGCAAGAATACTGGAGTGGGTTGCCATTTCCTTCTCCATATGGAAAATTATTCATGCAATATTTTGTACTATTTTTCAAACTAAATCTTGAAAATCCAGGGTATATTTTACATTTTAGCATATCTTAAGTGCTATAATTTTAAGTGCTCAATAACCAGGACTGAGTAGTGACTATCATACTGGACAGAGCAGTGTCATATTATATAATCCTCTTTACAACCAATGAAGACGATATTATTGTTATTCTTATTTGCAAATGAGAATATTAAGGCTCCGAGGGGTAAAGTAATTGATTGAACTAATGTGTGGCATCACCAGGTATTAAATAAGGATTTCTATGATTCCACAGCCCATTTTCCTAATCCACATATTGTCTTTCAAAGTTTCCACCTCTGTGTCTGCTGTATCTATCTATCTTTAATCTCTTCATCTTTCACTTCAGTGAAATCCTACTGCTATCTGAGGATGATGGACTTTGGAGGGAAAATTAGGGTGTAGCCTGGCTGAAGTTTGTAACCCCATGAAACACATCACAAACCTTATCTCAAACATAAAATTTCAAACCTTCCTCTGGAACCATTATTGCATGTTTTTAATGAAATCACACTAATGGTACAAGAGTAAATTGGTATTTGTAGGAAAATGAAGAACAAAGCTAACTAACTTGCTGTGAAAAGGGAGTAAAACTTAAACTTTAATAATTTTTGTTTTTCTTTATTTTGATGAGGAGGAGAAGTTATACTAATTGTGTACACTGTTCCATTATGGCCATGTCTCTTTTAATGTAAAATTAATGTTTAAAATGGTTCGACATTAACGAAACTGATTTTGAATACCCCTGCACACTTTCAAGAGATTCCCTGGTGGCTCAGAGGGTAAAGCGTCTGCCTGCAATGCGGGAGACCCAGGTTAGATCTCTGGGTCGATCTATCAGTGTGTTTTTAACACAGTTTGAGGAGCACACCTTCTAGATGGTCTAAATTTTATATCTGAAACATTCAGATCCCCAAAAAGCTGCCCTTGCAGGATTCACTATTTCGGTACTTTCTAAAGTTACATTAGTTGAATTGTTCATTAGGGCTTCCCTGGGGTCTCAGGTGGCTCCTGCAGTGAAAGAGACCTGGGTTTGAGCCCTGGGTTGGGAAGATCCCTAGGAGGAGAGAATGGCTACCCACTCCAGTATTCTTGCCTGGAGAATCCCATGGACAGAGGAGTCTGTCCAGCTTCAGTTCATGGGGTCATAAAGAATCAGACACAATTGAGCGACTCACACACACACACACACACACAAGAAGTAACTTTAGAAGCATTATTGATATATTTATTGCACTACACAAGAGAGAAAGGGGAATTATTCTCAGGCTTCATTTTTAGGATAAGTTCCTGGTCTTATCTAACACTGAGGTAAGGATACTAATTTCCTTTTTCTCTTGTCAAAAGCCACAGTATTGGCCTCCTGTTAGAAACCTGGGCGTTTATGGAATGCATTTTTGAGTAGACTTGAAATTTTATTTTTCTTAATCTTACTTTTTTTCAATTGTTAAATACCTTTTTAAAGAGAAGTTTTAGACTTATAGCAAAATTGAGCAGTAGATACAAAGATTTCCCATGTGCTCTCTTCTTCCACATATGCACAGCCTCCCAGACTATCAAAATCTCTCACCAAGTGCTACATTTGTTACAATCAATGAACCTATATTAGCACATCATTATCAGCAAAAGTCTATAGTTCCCATTAGAGTTCGCTCTTGGTGTTGTGCATTCTATGAATTTGGAATGTATAATATTCTACAAATGTAGAAGGATATGTATCTACCACTATGGTGTCAGAAAGAGTAGTTTAAGCATACTAAAAATCTCTTTGCCTTCCATGTTACTTTTCTATTATATAAATTCCTTAATTTTATTTTTCATTTCTGCTGTATCGTATGTATCAGAGTTAGTCACATTTAAATGAGGCATGATATAAATAATAAAGAATAAATAATTTGAGTTTGCTCTAATGTTATAATAGCATTGTCCTAAATCAGAAATAAATTCCAGGAAAGAACTGGGATTATCTTGAAGCAAAAAGACTACTTTATGTTTTACAAGATTTACAAACTGAGGATATACAGCCTTCAGTTAGAACCGAAAATACATTGGTGCAGTGAAGGTGAAGGTGATGATGGATTTTTAATAGCAAAAACTGAAGAAGCCCCAGTTGGGAGACTTCTAAGAGTACTGGGTGGCCCTTGAAGATTGACCACAAGTTTTCAATGAGTGGCTTTCATCAGAACTTCTCTAGAGGGGCTTTCCAGGTAGGATCTTTAGTAGGATCAGAAGTTCTCATAGTTTTTATGTGCTTTTTCTAAGAGCGAGATTATATTACTGAACCCCGGGTCTGTCTGATTGCCTCGCTCTATTTTATTTTGCATCTTTGTTAGCCACACCAGGTCCATTGTCTATGTTCTGTTTTTAGGGGATTTATTTTTCTTTTCCTTAGGGGATATTATTTAAGTTTACAATAGTTTCCTAACTTTTATACTAGAATCCTAACTTCATTTCGATATTGTAAGCTCTTTAGTGCTACTGTCTATGATGTTTTCACTTTGACATCTGTGCCTGCACCTGTCATAGGGCCATGGCACACAGCTGGAGGTCAGTATTTTTAAAATGAGAATAATTTGCCACTAACCACAGGAACCATGATTTCTCGATGTGTGACCTTCACAGTGCCACATATACATAGTAAACACTCCATAAAGTGTCATTAAATTAAATCTGGAAACACATCAAAAACATATCTATTAGTTTTATTGTCTATTATTACTTCCATGCACTAGGATGTAAGTATATCAGTATTTAAAGGATCGTGTGTATAGCTAATGCAATCACATTTGCCAATTTATGTCTAAATTGAATTAGAATAACTCCTGTGACTCCTCAACTAGGCAGAAAACAACTACAGAATACTCTGTACTAATTTTTATAGTAAAGGACTTTTCTGATTTTATTAAAGGTTGAAAACCAAGGTTAGGCTGACAAATGCATCTGTCTAAAACTTTCAGCAGATTACCTAATCACCACTAACCTGAAAGACTGTCTAGGATTCATTATATATTTTCAAAAGGTTTTTAAAAGTAGAGGTAAATATGATACATTTTGTGATTCCAAACAAAAAAAGGTCATTGAGTCTGAAAAGGAGATTTTCTTTCTTTTCCCTAGAAGCAAAGGATTATTAATTTTCATTCTAAATTTTGTTTCCTTTCTTTTAATGGGTGAAGACAAAGCCTGTGTGTGCTCAGCCATGTCCAACTCTTTGTGGCCCTATGGACTGTGGCCTGTTAGGCTCCTCTGTCCATGGGATTTTCCAGGCAAGATTACTGGAGTGCGTTGCCGTTTCCTCCTCCAGGAGGTCTTTCTGACCTGGGGATAGAACATGCGTCTCCTGCTTTGGCAGGCAGGTTCCTTACCACTTGAAGCCACCTGGGAAACCAAAGGCAAAGCCTTTAACTAAATTATCAGCCTCATTGACATGTTCTTATCCTCTTTACAAAATTTAAAATCTCATTAAGATCTGATAGCAGAATCTGAAACAAACTTACAGGGCAAATGCCAAAATCAATATTAATTTTATGTTCTTTAAAAAATCTCTGTGACTTTTACTTTAGAAAAAGATAAATTAATAAATATGTTAATGGGAAATATTTCCGTGGATGACAGTAAGAGAATATAATTGAGTAGGTATTATTTTCATTCTTTTTTAAGTTGTCATTCTTTTTTTTTTTTTTAATTCTTCCAATTTTATTTTATTTTTAAACTTTACATAATTGTATTAGTTTTGCCAAATATCAAAATGAATCCGCCACAGGTATACATGTGTTCCCCATCCCGAACCCTCCTCCCTCCTCCCTCCCCATACCATCCCTCTGGGCCGTCCCAGTGCACCAACCCCAAGCATCCAGCATCATGCATTGAACCTGGACTGGCAACTCGTTTTGAATGGTAATGTGAAGGAGAAATTCAGGAACAAATGCATTTATATATTTATATCTGTGTATTTACATGCCACTTGTAAGAAAATTATAGGTAATAATGGCCATTCCTTTACCAAAAAGAAATTACTTAACATGAAATTATATTCATTGAACCTTCCACATGTCTAAGAGAAGGCCACACTGAGTTTCAAATCTAAATTAGTTGCCCTACTATGTGTTTAAGCTATACCGTTCTTTTTCATCTCAATTATCAGATCTGTAATTATGGGCTTATTTGCTCAATTGCTGTTTATTAATAACTGTCTTCCTCATGAGAAAGACAGAAAGTGAGAATCCTCATGAGATTATAAATTCTATGAGAGGCAAAGCCTGTTTTGTTTTGCTTTTTCCCTGCTGAATCCCCAGTACCTGGGAGGAGATTTACAGTGAATATTTATAAAATTAATCAATTATTAAGTAACTCTGATCTAAATGAGGCTGGGGTATTCATGCTTAGCCACCTGAATTTCTCTTAACATTTTCAGTAAAGGTCTAGTCAGTATGTTTATATAGTGTTTGAAATGTAATGAATTAGGAAAGATTATAGATGTAACTTTGAAAAATCCTCCTTTTTTCCCCTTTCATTGGCAATCAATCCATTACAGATACGTAAATCTGGATGTAAAAACGTATCAGTTCTTTCCTTCCTTATTTTAAAGTCCATAGATCTGTCAGTAAATCCAAAGTTATAGATTATTTATATCAAGAGTAAAAAAAAGTCATATTATTTGTTCATATAATGTCTGTTTAAAGGTATTACAGTCAGATAATTCTAGTGAAAAGGTTTTTAAAAAAAATTATTTATATGTCAGATGAGTGATAACTTAAAGTTCTTGAAACTGTAGTACAATTAAACAGACTTGGACAGTGCTCTATGTTAGTTAATAAGCCTGATAATCTATAGCCTTGTACATTACACTTCACATTGACACATTGACTAAGCAAAAACAATTGTGTAAAACAGTATATTTTTATTTTTAAATTAAAACTCATTAATTACTTATCTACTGCTTTTATTGATTGTCCATTTATTTAAAAAATCAGAAAACACTAAAGTGTAAATGACAAAGAATTAGTCACAAGAAATAAGGTGAAATAATGGTATTAAATAGACAAGAAATTCCAACTTGTATTTTCTATCCATGTTCTCCCATTTTACAATGAAATCAAATAAAAACATATATGATACACACATCAAAATTGCCGTTTTATAAAATATGATCAGCTTAAATATGGTTTTAATGCAAAATAACAAGACAAAATAAGAATATAATACATTATGTGCATATTAATATATTAGATTTACCAAAGAAAAAATACATATAAAACTTTTGGGAAAGTATTTTCTCAGCATTTACTAATTTTAGTGATGTTTAATGACATAATTTTTTGTTTCAATCATTAACATTCTATTATTTCATGAAATACATTTTGGGAAATACCTAAGAAACTATTTTAAATAAATTAATAAATACGCATTTATTGAATGTCAATATGTCCAAGAATAAGAAAGTTGGGACCTCTGTCCCCCTAGACTTTTCTTTTCAGGAGACACAGCAAATAAATAAATAGCCAAGTAAAATGTCTGATATAAGTTCTATGAGAAGATGTAACAGGGCAATATAACAAAAGAATGAGAAGGGATGACCTCTCTCTGATAGGGAGGTTAGACTCTGCAGAGTGGATTTTAAAGTTGAAATCTGAAGTTCCAGAAGAATCCAGCTCTAGGAAGAGCCAAGAAAGACTAGGACAGACACGGAGACTGGAAAGTGAAGGATTTTTGAGATAGGAACCATGCTATAATTGAGGAGTGGAGAATCCAAGTGTCTGTACTACTGTATATATATTTTAAATGCCATTGAATACTAGATGCCATTGAAGACGTAGATAGGCACCTCATAAAGAGCCTGACAGACCCATGGTGAGTGATTTGTTTTTTATTCTGTGGAAATGCACCAAAGGATTCTAAACCTCATGATGATCTGATCTAATTTACATTGATGAAGGATACTTTGCTTGCTTGCTGTCAGGAGAATGGAAAGGAGAGGGAGAAGAATAGAAAAAGGGAGATGACACTCAAAGTTACTGGAGTTGTCAACTCAGAGAGAAAAACAGTTTGAACACAGGTGGTGACAACCGAGAGGAATAAGAGTGAAGGGATCAAAACGCAGTCTGGAGGAAGAGCTGATGGATGGGATTTGCTAATAGATTTTACATGGAGTCTGAGTCTGATGGAATAAAGAACCTAGTATGACACCTAAGGTTTCTGAGTTTGAGTCATTGGATGGATAGTGATGTCATTTACTATGTTACTTTAAAGTGAAAAGATAAGTTAATCTTTTTGACTTATAAACTATCTTCCAAAATCCTTATTCTTTTCTTGCTTCTAACTCTTTGCTCAAGCTGCTCTTTTTGCCTAGAATATTCTTTGTCACCCTATAAACCTAACAAAAATAATTTTGAAGCCCACTCAAGTTTCACTCTCCAAGATGCTTCTCAGATACACCTCAGGTTATTTATTTATTTATTTTTAATATGCCTTTCTTTCTCCTCTAGTATGTATTGTAACTCCATCAGAGCTCTTACTATGATCTTCCTGGAATCAAAATTTCTCTATTTCTCTGTGATTATTTATTTAACTGTAAGCTCCTGAAGATTAATTTAATTTTTAGTCATTATGGAATACATGGTCCTGCAGAATGTGTTACCAGGGTGAGTTTTAACTGCCTGCATGCTGAAGGAATCATTCTGCAGTAGCTAAAGAATCTAAAGTTGAGGCTGTACTCAGATTTTAAGGGAACCCTCTTACACTGTTGGTGGGAATGCAAACTAGTACAGCCACTATGGAGAACAGTGTGGAGATTCCTTAAAAAACTGTAAATAGAACTGACATATGATCCAGCAATCCCACTGCTGGGCATACACACTGAGGAAACCAGAAGGGAAAGAGACACATGTACCCCAATGTTCATCGCAGCACTGTTTATAATAGCCAGGGCATGGAAGCAACCTAGATGTCCATCAGCAGATGAATGGATAAGAAAGCTGTGGTACATATACACAATGGAGTATTACTCAGCCATTAAAAACAATACATTTGAATCAGTCCTAATGAGGTGGATGAAACTGGAGCCTATTATACAGAGTGAAGTAAGCCAGAAGGAAAAACACCAATACAGTATACTAACGCATATATATGGAATTTAGAAAGATGGTAACAATAACCCGGTGTACGAGACAGCAAAAGAGACACTGATGTATAGAACAGTCTTATGGACTCTGTGGGAGAGGGAGAGGGTGGGAAGATTTGGGAGAAGGGCATTGAAACATGTAAAATATCATGTAAGAAACGAGATGCCAGTCCAGGTTCGATGCACGATACTGGATGCTTGGGGCTAGTGCACTGGGACGACCCAGAGGGATGGTATGGGGAGGGAGGAGGGTTCAGGATGGGGAACACATGTATACCTGTGGTGGATTCATTTTGATATTTGGCAAAACTAATACAATTATGTAAAGTTTAAAAATAAAATAAAATAAAAAAAATAAATAAAACTGGCATTCTAAAATATAAAAAAAAATAAATAAAGTTGAGGCTGTGCTCAGATTTTGCATACACACTTAAGACGGGCAAACCAACTTCTACTGTTCACTTTCTTCATCTGTAAAATAAGAATAAAATCAGCTTCTTTATAGAACTGCTGTGGATATTAAATACAATAATATTGTGAAGTTCAATTCAGTTCAGTTCAGTTCAGTTTTTCAGTCATATCCCATTCTTTGCCACCGCGTGGACTGCAGCATGCCAGGCTTCCCTGTCCATCATAAACTCCCAGATCTTGCTCAAACTCATGTCCATCGAGTTGGTGATGCCATCCAATCATCTCATCCTCTATTGTCCCCTTCTCCTGCCTTCAATCTTTCCCAGCATCAGAGTCTTTTCCAATGAGTCAGTTCTTCACATCAGGTGGACAAAGTATTGGAGTTTCAGCTTCAGCATCAGTCCTTGCAATGGATATTCAGGACTAATTTCCTTTAGGATTGATTGGTTGGATCTCCTTGCAGTCTAGAGGACTCTCAAGAATCTTTTCCAACATAATAGTTTGAAAAGATCAATTCTTTGGCACTCAGCTTCCTTTATAGTCCAACTGTCACATCCATACATGACTACTGGAAAAACCATAGCTCTGACTAGAAAGACCTTTGTCATGAAAGTAATATCTCTGCTTTTTAATATGCTGTCTAGGTTTGTCACAGCTTTTCTTCCAAGGAGCAAGCATCTTTTAATTTCATGACTGCAGTCACCATCTGCAGTGATTTTGGAGCCCCCCCCCCCCCCCCCGCAATAAAGTCTCTCACTGTTTCATTGTTTTCCCTACTATTTGCCATGAAGTGATGGAACCTGATGCCATGATCTTACTTTTTTTGAATGTTGAGCTTTAGGCCAGTTTTTTCACTCTCCTCCTTCACTCTCATCAAGAGGCTCTTTGTACTTCTTTGCTTTCTGCCATAAGGGTGGTGTCATCTGCATATCTGAGGTTATTGATATCTCTCCCAGCAACCTTGATTCCAGCTTGTGCTTCACCCAGCCTGGTATTTCACATGATGTACATTGCACATAAGTTAAATAAGCAGGGTGACAATATATAGCCTTGATGTACTCCTTTCTTAATTTGAAACCAGTCTGTTGTTCCATGTCTGGTTCTAACTGTTGCTTCTTGACCTGCATACAGATTTCTCAGGAGGCAGATCAGGTGGTCTGGTATTCCCATCTCTTGAAGAATTTTCCACGGTTTGTTGTGATCTACACAGTCAAAGGCTTTGGTATAGTCAATAAAGCAGAAATAGATGTTTTTCTGGAACTCTCTTGCTATTTTGATGATCCAACAGATGCCGTCTAGTCAAGGCTATGGTTTTTCCAGTGGTCATGTATGGATGTGAGAGTTGGACCGTGAAGAAAGCTGAGCGCCGAAGAATTGATGCTTTTAAACTGTGGTGTTGGAGAAGACTCTTGAGAGTCCCTTGGTCTGCAAGGAGATCCAACCAGTCCATTCTAAAGGAGATCAGCCCTGGGTGTTCTTTGGAAGGAATGATGCTAAAGCTGAAACTCCAGTACTTTGGCAACCTCATGTGAAGAGTTGACTCATTGGAAAAGACTCTGATTCTGGGAGGGATTGGGGGCAGGAGGAAAAAGGGATTACAGAGGATGAGATGGATGGATGGCATCACCAACTCAATGGACATGAGTTTGAGTGAACTCTGGGAGATGGTGATGGACAGGGAGGCCTGGCATGCTGCGATTCATGGGGTCACAAAGAGTCGGACACGACTGAGTGACTGAACTGAACTGAACAGATGCTAGCAATTCAGTTCAGTTCCTCTTGTTCCTCTGCTTTTTCTAATTCTAGCTTGAACATCTGGAAGTTCACAGTTCATATACGGTTGAAGCCTGGCTTGGAGAATTTTGAGCATTACTTTGCTAGCTTGTGAGATGAGTGCAGTTGTGTGGTGGTTTGAACATTCATTGGCATTGCCTTTCTTTGGGATTGGAATGAAAACTGACATTTTCCAGTTCTGTGGCCACTGATGAGTTTTCCAAATTTGCTTGCATATTGAGTGCAGCACTTTCACAGCATCATCTTTTAGGTATGTAAACAATAAAGAACAAAAAAGTACAGGTTTGCATGATCTAATCTTTTCAATTTGTCTGTTCTGTGCTTTCTGAGTGACATTCTACATACCAAACTTCTTCTTTCCTTCATATTCTTATTGATCAAATTTGCATTGTCTACTACTTAATTTGGTAATGTATACCTTCATTTCTAATTTATATATATTTAATATTTAGAAATTCAATGCTGCTGCTACTCATACTTGCTTCTTTTGATCAATATAACACCAGTGTAATGATAAGGAAGTAGTCAGTTTTCATTCCAATTCCAAAGAAAAGCAATGCCAAAGAATATTCAAATTTCTGTACAATTGCACTCATTTTGATGCTAGCAAGGTAATTAAAATTCTTTAAGCTGGTCTTCAACAGTACATGAACCAAGAACTTCTAGATGTACAAGCTGGATTTACAAAGGGCAGAGGAACCAGAGATCAAATTGACAACATCTGTTGGATCATAGAGAAAGAGAGGGAATTCAAGTAAAACATCTACTTCTGCTTCATTGACTATACTAAAGCCTTTGACTGTGTGGATAACAACAAACTGTGGAAGACTCCTAAAGAGATGGGAATACCAGACCACCTTACCCGCCTCCTAAGAAACCTGTATACAGGTCAAGAAGCAAGAGTTAGAACAGACATGGAATAATGGACTGGCTCAAAATTTGGAAAGGAGTAGGACAAGAATACTGCTGCTTATATATGTCACCCTGCTTATTTAACTTCTATGCAGAGGACATCAGGCAAAATACCGGGCTGGATAAATCACAGGCTGGAATCAATGTTTCCAGGAGAAGTGTTAACAACTAAGATATGTAGATTATACCACTCTAATGGCAGAAAGTGAACAGGAACTAAAGAGCTTTTGATGAGAGTGAAAGAGGAGAGTGAAAAAACTGGCTTAAAACTCAACATTCAGAAAACAGAGATCATGGCATCTGGTCCCATCACTTCATGACAAATAGATGGGGAAAAAGTGGAACAGAGGCAGATTTATTCTCTTGGCTCCAAAATCACTGCAGACAATGACTGCAGTCATGAAATTAAAAGATGCTTGCTACTTGGAAGGAAAGTTGTGACCAACCTAGACAGCTTATTAAAAAGCAGAGACATCCCTTTTGGACAAAGGTCTGTCTAGTCAAAGCTATGGTATTTCCAGTAGTCATGTATGAATTTGAGTTGGACCATAAAGAAGGCTGAGTGCCAAAGAATTGCATTGTGGTACTGGAGAAGACTCTTGAGAGTTCCCTGAATAACAAAATCAAACCAGTCAATCCTAAGGAAATCAACCCTGAATACTCATTGGAAGGACTGATGCTGAAGCTGAAGCTCCATACTTTGGCCACCTGATGGGAAGAACCGACTCATTAGAAAAGACCCTGATGCTGGGAAAGATTGAAGGCAGGAGAAATGAGCGACAGAGGATGAGATGGTTGGATGTCATCACCGACTCAATGGACATGAGTTTGAGAAAACTCTGGGAAAGAGTGAAGGACAGGAAAGCCTGGTGTGCTGCAGTCCATGAGGTTCCAAAAAGTGGGCCATGACTTAGTGACAGAACAACAACTGTGACAAGGGGAGCTATGCAATGGTTACACACGCTAGTAATCAGAACAGTGGAGGGGTGTTTCCAGGGCAGCAGGTATATTCTAGTGCTAGCTACAGAAAGTTGAGTTTTTCTAGTCTAGGTCTTGAAGACATAGGTTGTCATTTTAAGAAGAGAAAGTTATCAAGCACACATAAATGTTGATGCCGTTAGAATACATAAAGCTTAGTATATTTTTCACTTTACTGTTTCTAGCACTGCTCCAAAAAATAGGCAGGAGAAGGAAAGTAAGAGAAAAATGATCAAATATAAACTAGTCTCTTCACTTGTTTATCATACAATTTAGCAAAAAACAAAACAAAGCACACAAGCAAATATATATGTTATAAGTGACTGGGCAATGATGAGGAGGTTAGAAACAGACTGTGAAAAGAGATGGTGATTAAGAGTAGATTGTAGTTCTCCAGGCTAGGCTTTGGTTTCTTTTAAGTTCTCTTAGTTTCCATTGAGACCAAAGTCATCTTGCTCTGCTGAATATCATGGTGTATTTGTGGTGCTTCACAGATCATAGCTGTAAATAGTTTCTGTTATCTCACTTTCCTGGAAACCTGAAATCTCATATTGCCCTGGTCTGAGCCCTTTTCCAGGGAAGCCTATCATGACCCTCAGTTAGAGATCAGTTTCCAGGCTATTATTTAATACTGCCTCTGAGCCGCATATCTTCATTCCTCCTGGTTCTCCTAGATGCTAACTCTCTTTTACTTTTTCTCTGTCTCAGATTGTTCAAATAATCATCCTGCTTAACACCTAAATGCTGCAATGTTTTTACATACACTATCATATTATCCAAATACTTCCTTTTTCATCATTGCCCAAATCTCAGTAGTGCATCTGCAAATATTCAGGAGGAAAATGAGACTTCCTAATTCAACAGAATCTTTGACTCAGTTGGTTTCACCTGCTGTGGAAGAAATGCATTGAGGTTTAGGATTTGCATTTTCAGCAGATTTTGCAAATTAAATAAATTCTCCTTTTTAAATTTTCCCAACCATACTTCCATTGTCATATCCTGGTCCTGAGTGTGCTGTGAATATTCAGTATATTGTCTCAGTACACAGGTTATTAGCAAAAGGAAATTAAGATTACCTTGCTGAGGCAATGAAATAGCAATAAAGAGCCCCCATTGTTTACTTTAGTGCCGACAAAGTGCTGTTGCAGTGGCCTTGAGCAAAATTTATATATTATTGTAAAATAACACTCATTGACCATCTAATAACATGCTAAGTTGAAGTTCTGTAGCAACATTTGAATAAACAATTAAAAAAATTTTCCTTTTAGAATTGTAAATAATTGGATCAAAAATCAGATATTGAGGCAGTTACCAAGTATTTGGTGTTCTAGAATATATGTCCTTAGAGACCAATTAAATTCAAGAAGTAAATTGATAAAAGCAAAATCTAGCTATGTTCATGAAATCTATACTATGGAACAGAGCAGAAAGAAATAAAAAACACTGATCACTGAGTGACAGCATTACTTCAGAGGTCTTGTAAAGAATGTGTGTTAGGCTCAGTTGTGCACAACTCTTTGCCATCCTTTGGACTGTAGCCAACCAGGCTCCTCTCTCCATGGAATTTCCCAGGCAAGAATACTGGAGTGGATTGCCATTTCATTCTCCAGGGGATCTTCCCAACTCAGGGATCGAATCTGGGTTTTCTACATTGTGGGCCGATTCTTTGCATCACCAGAGAAGCCCTGGAGAAGAAAAACGTTCTACTACATTAAAAGAAAAAGCTATGTATCATTAGGTGATATTAAACTATACTGGTCTCTATTATCTGAAAGCATATCACCTTGAATCTCTATTATATTATGCAGGACATTGCTTCCACAATATATAAGGCATCAGCCATAGATATAAGAAATCTTCAATAGGACGAATTCTTTTGTGAATTTCTTCAGTGCTTTTCAATACCATGAAAAATGTTGGGCTTTTGCTTGTAAATCTTACAGGAGATGTTGGGATATCTTAGTGATATTGTAGAATTAATCCAGAGATGAAAATTGTTGGGAAAGACAGTCCTTGTGCATGTAGTCTTTTCACCCCCACTCAGTCACATAAAAACAGTTATTGGGTTTGGAGTATATTTTACCTAGAGATGAAGATTCTGCACATCCTGTTTCTTATCACCTAGCCTTCTTTTGAAGCATGTGGGCCACAGGTCACAGCCCTACTGCAGGGTGGGAATGGGGTGCACAAAGGTGTTGGGGAAAGAACCTTTTGGCCACTGCAGAGCGCCTCCAGCTATTGAAGCTGATCTTGTTCTTTATCTCCTCTAGGTAAGTAAATATTATTCTATCCAGTGTTTGACCGCACTGGGGCTCTTCTTGGTCACTCTGATTGCAAGATGCAGTGGGTAAAAGTATTTGAACTTCTACCCCTGGCATTGTGATGATCTTTCCTATCCTCTGTGTAGTTGGAGTCTTCCCCTGGGACTGGTAACCCGTGCATGATGATCATTGACAAAAAACACCATGACTTTCCAAGAATATATGTTCTGTGAAGGAGAAGCAAATGGACTCTTACCTGTTTTCACAGATGATGCCTGGTGTTGAGAAAAGGAAGACCTATCTGCTGAAAATGAAATAACAAAAAGAGAAAAACGTGGTATTTTTTCTTTTAATAAAGTCTCATACATATTCTTTTTTTTATTACCCCAAATTTTGTTCTTATCCTTCTGTCAAAGGATGGACTTGATAGACCATGAAAATGTTTTCTTATTCTGTAGTCATGAGTATCTCATAAAATATCTTCTCTGAGACCACCAGTTATTCAAAGTTTATTGCTTTAATATCAACAAACTGTATATCATGCATCTCATTTTGGTCTAAAATGTTTATTTATGCAAAGAAATCATTATCTAACTGCATATCCCTTTTTTTTTAACACACTGGTTTTTATGCAGCTAAGTTTACTATTTACTAGAATAGTCAATGACAAAGGCTCAGTGTTTATGTTTACTTTCTGTGGCATTTGAAATATTAGCTCTATGCTTCTATTTCAACTTAATTAATTTACTCATTATATACTGTGAAGTTTTTTACTCAGTAAATACTGTAAACATAATTATCAAGAGTTACATGCTAAAATCATGATTTTTTGTTTTTTTTTTTAATTGTGTTGCTTGTTACAGAGGTTGAGTGTATGCATGCTTAGTCTCTCAGTTGTGTCTGATTCTTTGCAACCCCATGGACTATTGCCTGCTAGGCTCTTCTGTCCATGGAATTCTCTAGGCAAGAATATCAGAGGGGGTAGCCATTCCCTTCTCCAGGGGATCTTCCCAATCCAGGGATTGAACCTGGGTCTCCTGCGTTGCAAGTGGATTCTTTACTGTCTGAACCACTAGGGAAGCCTTGCAGAGGTTACTAACCTTTATGAAAACTGCTTTTACATGAACATAAAATTAGAAAATTTTTCTTCTCCTCTCTCTTTCTTGAGAGTAAAATGTTCTATAGTCCATATTAGTCAGATTATTCTTTATTTCATTAACTATAAGATATATATTTTAACATGTAACTTCATATCCGTGCATCTCTTATGTCTCCTGCATCAGCAGGCAGGTTCTTTAACACTAGTGCTGCCTCATATATATGAGGGAAGCCCTCATATACATAATATCCTGTAAAATACTTTTGAAATCACTAAATAACCTTAAATACTGTAATCATAAAAAAACATGAATACTTTGGGCTTATGATTCATGCTACAACACAGCAAAATTAATAATGATTTTGTAACAGTTCTTTGGATAACAAATAGCATATTTGCAGCAAATAAAAATGTAATAAGATAATTTAAAAATTCAAAATACATGTATGTATATACACACACAAACACAGTCAAGCTTTGATATCTTGTGTTAGTTTTTAAAATTCTCTTTGCCTCAATCTTACTCTTTATAAAAATGTGTTATTAGTAAAATCTACCACACAGTTCTCTTTTGTGAGCTAAATGAAGGAATGAAAGTAAAATTCTTTAAAGAGTGAATAGCATATAGTGAGGAAATATTATTGATTATTTATGTGAGTTTTTCTGTCCCTGATTCTCAGTGTGGTACAATATGCCTTGATAACCACACTGGCAAGGAAAAACAGAATTTTAAAGGGTTGCTAAATGTCATCTTATTGAAACATTCAAAGTCTGTTCTGCAAAAGACTTGTAAATATAATATCAAACTTAAAACAGCTAGCTTACTTTACATTATTTACTACTACTACTATTACTACTACTATTATTATTATTGCCAAGCCAGAGAACTATATCTATTTTGAGGTTTGATCTTTCAACTGTTAAACCAAGAGAAGATTATCTAGCATATTAATGTGAAGTTGAAAGTTCTTGTTATTTGCTTATAATTATATTTTATTTATTTTTTAAAATTATTTTATTTTTTAACTTTACAATATTGTATTGGTTTTGCCATATATCAACATGAATCTGCCACAGGTATACACGTGTTCCCCATCCTGAACCCTCCTTCCTCCTCCCTCCCCGTACCATCCCTCTGAGTCGTCCCAGTGCACCAGTCCCAAGCATCCAGTATCGTGTATCGAACCTGGACTGGCAACCTAAATGTCCATCAGCAGATGAATGGATAAGAAAGCTGTGGCACATATACACAATGAAGTATCACTCAGCCATTAAAAAGAATACATTTGAATCAGTTCTAATGAGGTGGATGAAACTGGAGCCTATTATACAGAGTGAAGTAAGCCAGAAAGAAAAACACCAATACAATATACTAACGCATATATATGGAATTTAGAAAGATGGTAACAATAACCCTGTATACGAGACAGCAAAAGAGACACTATTGTATAGAACAGTCTTTTGGACTCTGTGGGAGAGGGAGAGAGTGGGAAGATTTGGGAGAATGGCATTTATAATTATATTTTAAACCTAATTTTTATATAATTTTAATAGGTATAAACTTAAAGAATACAAATTTTCAGCTATTTAAAAGATTTTATGCTTATGACAGTCTAAATCAACATGGATTATCTCTGATATACTTTTTATTTATTTATTGGCTGTATCAGGTCTTAGTTGCAGCACAAGGGATCTTCACTGAGACATGCATGATCTTTTGATGCTTCTCTCGAGTTGTGGTGCATTGGCTCAGTAGTTGCAGCACACAGGCTTAGTTGCCCCACTGCATTCTGATATATTTTTTCATTGTTATTAAATGCAATCCACAAGTGAGTTTAAGAAATACTGGCATCGACAGCAAATATAAGGAAAGGGAAATGAGGCATCAGCAAGAAGTGGAGGAACTGAGGCTGACTGCAAAGTACTTTGAGAAGTGTCTATTGTGGGCATGGAGATTCACCACCAAGATCCCCCTGCAAGAGAATACTTGTTGTCTTTGCTTTTCAGAATGCTATCGGTGGACAGCATTCAGTATTAGACTCTCCGGGGATTGCTGCTTTGCCGAAGCTCATGTCCTTCCACACATGGCTAATATCCAGTGACTGATCAAGATGGAAGTATATTAACCTGGCTATTTTTACCACCCATGGGACAACTTTAATGGGGCCATTGCAGCTCTAGATTCCCTGTGGAGTCCCCTGCAACAGTCAAGCCTGCATCTGAGCTGCGCCCTCTGCTTAGTGTTGCATCCTTCTTCCTTCTTCCATATATACTGATCCCAAAGACATTCTGTAAGAAATATGGTCAACCCTAAGCTCCATTTAAGGTTTGCTTCCTAAAGTAGGGATAATGCAATGGCATATATTCCAAATTTTCCATTTTAAGAATGAAGTTTGTCTCTATCATATATTGAGGATTGAGCTGCAATTGATTTTCATTTGACTTTTCATTTTACTCTCTCCAGTTTACTATTCTTAAGCTGTAAATACTGTGTATATATAATAATTGATTAAAATCATTCCTTGATGGGTAGAGAGCCTGAGTGAGATGTTCAGAAGCTCAAGATATCCAAAATAAAGAAAAGTGAAAGTCACTCCTTCATGTCTGACTCTTTGCTACTCCATGGACTGTAGTCCATGGAATTTTCCAGGCTAGAATACTGGAGTGGGTAGCCTTTCCCTTCTCCTGGGGATCTCCCCAACCCAGGCATTGAACCCAGATCTCCTGCCTTGCAGGTGGATTCTTTACTAGGTGAGCCGCAAGGGAAGCCCAGGAATACTGGAATGGGTAGCCTATCCCTTCTCCAGCGGATCTTCCTGACCAGGAATCAAACTATGGTCTCCTGCATTGCAGGTGGATACTTTACCAATTGATTTATCAGGGAAGCCCAAAATAAAAAACAAAACTTCATTAAAAAAAAAAAAAAACAAATTTATCACCCCCAAAGATGCAAAGGTGGTGCAAAGTATAAATAGACCAAAAGTCTTCCTTTAGCACACGAGATACTTATGGAGTAGATCAATAAATAAGTTCTTTTTCTTAAGATCTTTTTGCACATGTGTTTGTTTACACAAAGGAAAAAAATAGGGGGAGAAAAATCTTGCAGAAATTAATGGGGAAAAATCTTGCAGAAATTTTTCTTTTTAAAACTTTCAAACAATTTACTCATGGGATGCTCCACTAACATGTTCTCTTTTCATATTTATTTTCTGTATTAATGATTGACCTATGTTAATTTGCTATCAGAATTGATGCACTCAGGCAGCTCCAGATGGTGGGCAGGATTGGTTGCCAAGCAACCTTACCTATGATGACCATTAGTGACTGGATCTTTGACCAATTTTGGGGAGGACCTGAGTAAAAGCTACTTTTAACTTTTGTGCCTTTAAGGCAAAGAAAACATAGGTTATGGGAACCAACTTTTAAGGCACTTAAGAAGCACTATCAAAAAGTAAGAAAACTGCAAAGACTATCTGTGTTTTATTCTTGGGCTTTAGGTCATTTAATTAAAAAAAGATATTGACAAATTTTAAGCATCACATCAGGGTTTTATTAAGATTTAAATATAAGAGGTAAGAGAATAAAAAAGCCAGTTCTTTTGGCTATATTTTCTAATTTTTAAAACACAGTGGTTATTTATCTCACATAAATAACATTATAGTTATTATTGTATTCTTTGTAGCAAGCTATTCTGTATAAGATCATAATTTTGAAGAAACGGCTGCAAAATAATGTTTGAGAAATATTATCACGTCTTTTTAGAACTGAATAATCCAACTTATGTCTATAACCATTAGATAAGTATTGATCATTTTAAAGCCCTGGGGAGATGATGAAAGCTTGCCGTTAAGTTTTGGAGCCATGAAGATTGTAGCTTATATTCTTGATTAGCGGTTAAATCTCTATTTTATGTCCTTTAAATCTAAGATATTTTTTCTAGAGAATATGGAGACATTTTCAACTCCTCTCCTGTCATTTCGCTATACATGGAGGCAGAAATAGATCAGAAACATGACACATTTTGTTAAATGTGGTCTGCACTCAAAGGCAATTAGGAAGCTATTTTAGTAATTCTGTTCATTAACTTTTGTCTTCCTGGAACCTGTGGAGATAATGAAAGGCAGGCAATGTTCACAATAGAAAAATAGCCTGAAACTGTTGTCAAATATTATGCTTTAAAGTTTTTTTTTCTTTTCTTTTTGGCAGAGCCATTTGCAACAGATAATTTTAAAAATCATAAGTGCATGGGTTGTTGGGTTTTCATATTTTTATCCTAAGTTAATAACTTTGATTCTTAAGTATGTATGATTGTAGGTGAATGACAGACTCTTTGCCCATCATGGAATGATTATGTGATGAATTTAGAGTGAATAATTGCCATGGAGAAATGTCAAACTAGTTGGGAAAATAACCTCAGAATATTACAGAATGTGATGTTTCCATTTGGCAAAAGAGATCTAGTTAGCAAATGTGTGTATGTAACCAAGGCCAGTCAGAAGGCTATGGTATTGATTACCCTTTGAGACCAAGTTTCTTTTAAATGTCATGTTCCTAGGAAAGCTTTTGAAGAAGATCAATGACAAATGTGGGAGACAAAATTGAAGACCCCTGGGTAATAAGAATTGCAAGTACTGCAAACAACTTTTAAATGTAATAAGTTAGATTATATTTGAGACATAGTTCTGATATTTGATTTGTTGCTACTTAGGGATTGAACAACAAAAGAGGATATAATTTCCTTAGTTCTTTAAGTGCATTAGTAATCACTTCCTTGGAGTCAACACCCACCCTTTATGTTGTTTACTTGTTGTAGCCAAGATTTTTATATTAAGAGTGACCAGGCATTTGTAGACTTGGCTTCCATGTGCAAGTAAAGCCCCATTTCTTTCTAATAATATCACCCAGATTCTATTCAGTTCAGTCACTCAGTTGTGTCTGACTCTTTGTGACCCTGTGGACTGTAGCACGCCAGGCTTCCCTGTCCATCACCAACTCCCAGAGCTTAATCAAACTCATGTCCATTGAGTCCGTGATGCCATGCAACCATCTCATCCTCTGTCATCCCCTTCTCCTCCTGCCCTCAATCTTTCCCAGCATTAGGGTCTTTTCCAATGAGTCAGTTTTTCACATCAGGTGGCCAAAGTATTGGAGTTTCAGCTTCAGCATCAGTCCCTCCAATGAATATTCAGAACTGATTTCCTTTAGGATTAACTGGTTTGACCTCCTTGCAGTCCAAGGGACTCTCAAGAGTCTTCTTCAACAACCCAGTTCAAAAGCATCAATTCGAGAGGACAAGATGGTTGAGGAGTAAGTGGATATAGAGTACATCTCTCTCCATGGATACATCAGGGATACGCCTTCAGATACAGAAGTGCATGCAGAACATCAGTTGAGAGTGGATAGGAGTACATTACTAGCAGAAAAGAATATATAGAACCACACAAAACTCAGTAGGACAAGGAACTAGGGGGAAAAACAGGAGTGTTATTAGGACTGGACCTGCCCTCAGTGGGTAGGGGAACTGAAGAAGGGGTCCAATTCCCGCATCAGGGCAATTGTCTGAGTCAGAGGAAAAACATTTAAGGCTGAGAGTGAAACAGCTGCTCTGTGGCAGCCTAAATGGAATGAGAATCAGATAGTCTTTGCCACAGCCATACATACCCTAGACAGGGATACAGGTTCTCTGGAAGGTGCAGCAGTTGGGAGCTGGAGTTTAGGAATTGTGGAACAATCCTAGGGCGAGGGTTGCTGTTGACTGTGGAGAGACATATTAAGGGGATGTGAGGATGGAGATTGTGGTGGGAAATGCCTGTGGAGGAGAGCCGGGCAGCCATGGAAGCAAGGCAATACTGCTGAGTCACATGTAGTGGGTGGAGCCATCACCATAGCCTTTCTCTCCCCACACGCCAACACCCGCAGCTGAACAATAGAGAGGTTGGCCCATCAAACGTCTGACATACTGAACTACAGCGTAGGACCCCATCCAGGGTGCTCCTTTAAGTACCTGATGTGCTGATCTATAGGGTAGGACCCCAGCCGGGGGGCCCCTGTATGTGCCTGATGAGCTGAACAACAGAGAAGGACCCCAGGTAAGGGAGCCTTCTAAGTGCCTGAAAAGGCAGAGCTATGAAGAAAGACTGGCCAAAGAGGCCTTCTGATTGCCAGCTACAAGGGGCTCAAAAAAGACACTGATAGGGCCATAACTCCTATGGTGGAGGCAATCCATGTCCCTGCACACTTAGCACTGCCAAGGTCCCCATAAGCCAAGGAGCTGCACCACCTTCACGCTCAACTCTCACTGGAGCAGAGCTACCACAGGTAAAAAAGTCTTGCATCTCTTCATGCAGGGTTACTTTGGTCATGTCCAACTGTTTGCAACCCTGTAGACTGTGGCCTGCCAGGCTTCTCTGTTAGGGGAGTTCTTCAGGCAAGAATAGTGGAGTGTATTGGCCAATACCAGTTGCCATACCCTTCTAGAGCCCTATATTTCCTGCTACCCTAGCTGCCAATTCCCCTGAGAACCTGGTGCTGCCAGAATCCCTGTAACCCAAGCAGCTGCACCACCTCCACACCTGGCCCTCACAGGGGCAACCCAAGTCCTCCAGGGCAGCCTCAGGAGCAAACCCCAGTGGACGATCCACATGCAGAGGTGGAAACAGAACCACAGTTGAAACCCTGGGGCAGTGTGGCTAAGGAAGAAGACCCCAAACCTTCCCACCAGCTGTAAAAGCTGCAGATTAAATCCACAAGAGCAACTAAGCAGACTCTGTGTCTATGGAATATATAAAAGGACATTGAGAGCTCCCACAAAAGGCAATGCACTAGTAGGACCAGATTAGAATCTGAGCTGCTCCCACAGTAGGTCCAGAGATTAGCAGTGTCAGAGGGCATCTTAGGGAGGTGGGGTGGACTGTGACTCCCAGTGAGGGAAAGGACCCTTGAGCAGTGACTAAAGAATAACATTTATTATTCTTACGTTTTGACTTGTTCTGTAGATTTTTTTTTTTTTTTTTGGATTTTTTCCTTTTTTTTTTTTTTTTTTGCTCTGCTTTGCTATAGTTGTCAATTTTATTGGCACTATAAATCTAATCAAGCTTTTGAGATTTTTTTTTCCCCACAGTCACATTTTTTATTGTTGGTATAAACCTCTGCCTCTACATTGGGCCTTTGCATTTCTGTGGAGTTTTCCTTTCTTTTTTTTTCCTTTCTTCTGCCTTTTTTAATTTTCTCTTTTTTATAGTTTTAATTTTTTAAACATATTATATTATTTCTACATTTCTTTGTTTGCTTTTCTTACTGCTCTTTTCCCATTGCAGTTAGTCTTTAATATATATAAATCTTCTTCATCTGCCTCTATTTAACTGTGCATATCTATTCTTTCTTTCTTTCCTTTCCTCTCAACATATTTGTTAGTTTTGTTTTCATTGCTTTATTCCCCACATGGCACCTTGCTTTAGTTTTTGTTTTCCAGTTTCTGCTTCAGTTAGTTTTGTTCTTAACTGGTAAATATAATTTTTGATTTCCTTTGCTCGCCAGGTCAATCTTCTGTATTTTATTTTTGTTGGACTGTTTGGACTTTGCTTATCACTGTATATGTATATATTCCATTATTTTAATTATTATTTGCTTGATTTTGTAACTGCCATTTGGGGTTCATCTTTGGTTTCTCATTTTTGAGTGTTTGTTTTAATCTCACTTAATGCCATAACAAACCACTTCTGGAATCTTTGTTCCTGACAAAAGATCAAGTGCTGAGCCTTTGGAGTGGGAGCCCTGACTCCAAGATCCTAGACTACCAGAAAACTAACCCTAGGGAATATCATATTGTGAGAACTCACACAAAGGACACCACTTGAATCAAGACCCAGCCGGCATCACCCAACCACCAGTAGCACCCTGTACAGGACACCTCAACTAAACAAAAAACAAAACAAAACTACAAACCCAATCATCAGCAGACAGGACTACCACCTCACTCAGCCTTGCCCATTAAAGGAAACACAAAGAAACAAACAAAAGACTTAGCACAAATCTCAACCTATATGAAGCTTACACAAACCACTGGACCAAACTTAGGAGGGCAGAAACCAAAAGGAAGAAAGAATTCAATGTTGAAGCCTGGGAAAAGGAGACCTCAAACACAATAAGTTGAAAAAAATAATGAAAAGACAGAGAAATACTGAACAAATGAAGGAACAAATTAGAAGCACAGAAGTCCAAATAAATGAAGAGGAAATAGGCAAACTACCTGAAAGAGAATTCAGAATAATGATAGTTAAGGCAAGGATTGAAAATACACTGACAAAGTCCACTTTGTCTTTTTGGTTTTATAAACTATGCCAATTTAATTAAAATTCTCTATCTAAAATTTAGCCTTTTACTTAATGAAAGGCATTTTAGTGTGGTTTATCTATAGCATCAAATAAAGAGTATTTAGCACCTCAAAAAAGAAAAAATAAATAAAGATGATCAAAAACCTTGAAAACAAAATGGGGAAAATGCAAGAATCAATTAAGAAATACCTAGAAAAATTAAAGAATAAACATACAGAGCAAAACATCACAATTACAAAAATTAAAAATACTCTAGCAGGAATTGATAGCAGATTATCTGAAGCACAACGAATGAGTGAGCTGGAAGATAAAATGGTAGAAATAATTTCTGAAGAGCAGAATAAAGTAAAAAGATGAAAAGAACTGAGGATAGTCTCAGAGACCTCCAGGACAATATCAAACACACCAACATTTGAATTATAGGGGTCCCAGAAGAAGAATAGAAAAAGAAAGGGTATGAGAAAAATTTTGAAGAGCTTATAGTTGAAAATTTCCACAACATGTAAAAGAAAATAGTCAAAAAAGTCCAAGAGGCACAAAGAGTCCCATACAGGAGAAACCTAAGGAGAAACACCAAGACACATACTAATCAAACTAACAAAGACTAAACACAAAGAAAGAAAATTAAAAGCAACAAGGGAGAAGCAACAAGTAACATACAGAGGAAACTCCATACGCTTAACAGCTGAACTTTCAGCAGAAACTCTGCACATCAGAAGGGAATGGCAGGATATATTTAAAGTATTGAAAGGGAAAAATCTACAAGCAAGATTACTGTACCCAGCAAGTATATCATTCAAAATTGATGGAGAAATAAAAAGCTTTTCAGACAAGCAAAAGTTAAGAGAATTCAGTATCACCAGACCAGCTTTACAACAAATGTTAAAGGGACTTATATAGTTAAGAAATATAAGAAAAGAAAAATCAACCCCAAACAATTAAGAAAATAGTAATAAGAATGTATATATCAATTACTTTAAATGTAAATGGATTAAATGATCCAACCAAAAGACACAGATAGGTTGAAAGGATACAAAAACAAGACCCATATATATGTTGTCCACAAAAATCCACTTCAGATCTAAAGACACATATAGAATGAAAGTGAGAGGATGGAAAAATATATTCCATGGAAATGGGAAGCAAAGAAAGCTGGAGTAGTAATCCTCGTATCAGACAAAATAGACCTTAAAATAAAGAAGATTACAAGAGATAAGGAAGGACACTACATAATGATCAAGGGATCAATCCAAGAGGAAGATATAACAATTGTAAATACCTATGCACCCAACATAGGAGCAGCTCCATACATAAGACAAACACTAACAGACATAAAAGGAGAAACTGACAGTAACACAATAATAGTAGGAGACTTTAACTCCCCCTCACAGGAACAGACAGAACATCAAAACAGAAAATTAATAAGGAAACAGAAATCTTAAATGATATGTTAGATGAGATGGATTTCATTGATGTCTTCAGGACATTTCATCCAAATAGAGAAGAATACACCTTCTTAAGTGCACATGGGACATTCTCCAGGATAGATCACATCTTGGGTCACAAATCAAACTTCAGTTAATTTAAGAAAATTGAAATCATATCAAGCATCTTCTCTGACCACAGTGTTATGAGAGTAGATATCAATTACAAAAAAAAAATTTAAGAAACACAAACACATGGAGATTAAACAATGCATTTCTAAATAACCATCAGGTTACTGAAGAAATCAAAAGGGAACTCAAAATACTTCTAGAAACAAATGACAATGAAAACACAACAAACTCAAAACCTATGGGATGCAGCAAAAGCAGTTTTAAGAGGGAAGTTTATGGCAATACAATCCTATCTCAAGATACAAGAAAAACATCGAATAGGCAACCTAACTTTACACCTAAAACAACTGGAAAAAGAAGAATAAAAAACCCCCAAAATTAGTAGAAGGAAAGAAGTCATAAATATCCTAGCAGAAATAAATGAAAAAGAAGTGAAATAAATAATAGTGAAGATTAATAAAACTAAAAGCTGTTTATCTTTGAGAAGATAAACAAAATTGACAAACCTTTAACCAGACTCATCAGGAAAAAAAGAAGAATCAAATCAACAAAATTAGAAATGAAAAAGGAGGGGTTGCAACAGACAATTCAGAAATACAAAGGATTATAAGAGCCTACTATGAACAACTATATGGCAATAAAATGGATAACATGGAGGAAATGGACAGATTCTTAGAAAAGTTCAGTCTTCCAAGACTGAACCAGAAAGAAATAGAAATTATGAACAACCCAATTACAAGCACTGAAGTTGAAGCTATGATAAAAAATCTCCCAAAAAACAAAAGCCCAGGACCAGACGGCTTCACAGGAGAATTCTATCAAACATTCAGAGAAGAGCTAATGCCTATACCTCGAAACTCTTTCAAAAAATTGCAGAGAAAGAAACACTTCCAAACTCATTCTATGAGGCCACCATCACCCTGATTCCAAAACCAGGCAAAGACTACACACAAAAAAGAAAACTACAAGCCAATATCACTGATGAACATAGACGCAAAAATCCTCAACAAAATTTTAGCAAACAGAATTCAGCAACACATCAAAAACCTCATACACCATGATCAAGTTGAGTTTATTCAAGGGATGCAAGGATTCTTCAATATATGCAAATCAATCAATGTGATACACCGTATTAACAAATTGAAAGATAAAACCATATGATAATCTCAATAGATGCAGAAAAAGCCTCTGACAAAATACAGCACTCATTTATGATTCAAAGTCTTCAAAAAATGAGCATAGAAGGAACCTACCTCTACATAGTTAAGGCCATATATGATAAGCCTACAGCAAACATTATTCTCAATGGTGAAAAACTGGAAGCATTCACTTTCACCACTATTATTCAACATGGTTCTGGAAGCCAGCTACAGCATAGTTCTTCTAGCTACAGCAATCAGAGATGAAGATGAAATAAAAGTAATCCAGATTGGAAAAGAAAAAGTAAAGCTCTCACTGTTTGCAGATGACATGATACTGCACATGCTGTACAAACTCTAAAGATAGAATCAGAAAATTACTAGAGCTAATCAGTGAATTTAGCAAGGTTGCAGGATACAAAATCAATACACAGAAATCACTTGCATTTCTATATACTAACAATGAAAAAATCAGGAAGAGAAAGAAATTAAGGAATCAATCCCATTCACCATTGCAACAAAAAGAATTAAATATCTAGGAATAAACTTACCTAAGGAGACAAAGGAACTGTTCAGAGAAAATTATAAGACACTAATGAAAGAAATAAAAGATGACATAAACAGATGGAGTGATATTCCATGTTCCTGGGTAGGAAGAATCAACATTGTGAAAATGACTATACTACCAAATGCAATCTACAGATTCAAGGTGATCTCTATTTAATTACTGATGACATTTTTCACAGAACTAGAACAAAAAATTTAATAATCCATATGGAAAAACAAAAGACCTTGCATAGCCAAAGCAGTCTTGAGAAAGAAGAACGGAGCTAGAGGAATCAACCTTTCTGACTTCAGATTATACTACAAAGCTACAGCCATCAAGACAGTATGGTACTAGCACAAAAACAGAAATATAGACCAATGGAACAAGATAGAAAGCCCAGAAATAAACCCATGAACCTATGGGTACCTTATTTTTGACAAGGGAGGCAAGACTATACAATAGGGCAAAGACAGCCTCTTTAATAAATGATGCTGGGAAAACTGGACAACTACATGTAAAAGAATGAATTAGAACACTTCCTAACATCATACATAAAGATAAACTCAAAATGGATTAAAGACTTGAATGTAAGACCAGAAACTATGAAACTTTTAGAGGAAAATATAGGCAGAACACTCGATGATATAAATCAAAGCAAGATCCTCTATGACCCATCTCCCATTTAAAAGCTTTTGCACAGCAAAGGAAACTATAAGCAAGTTTCTCCCAACCCTCAGAATGGGAGAAAATAATAGCAAATCAAACAAGTGACAAAGGATTAATTCCCAACATATACAAGCAGCTCATACAACTCAATACCAGAATAACAAACAACTCAATCAATAAGTGGGGAAAAGACCTAAACAGACATTTCTCCAAAGAAGACATACAGATGACTAACAAACACAGGAAATGATGCTCAACATAGCTCATTATCAGAGAAATGCAAGTCAAAACTACCATAAGATATCACTGCACACCAGTCAGTATGGTCATCATCAAAAAGTCTACAAACAATAAATGCTGGCAAGGGTGTGGAGAAAAGGGAATGCTCTTGCACTGTTGGTGGGAATGTAAATTGATACAGCAATGGTATAGAGATTCCTTAAAAAACTAGGAATAAAACCACCATATGACCCAGCAATCCCACTCCTAGACATATACCCTGAGAAAACCAAAATTGAAAGAGACACATGTATCCCATTGTTCATTTACAATAGCTAGAACATGGAAGCAACCTAGATGTCCATTGACAGATGAATGGATTAAGAAGTTGTGGTACATATACACAATGGAACATTACTCAGCCATAAAATAGAACACATCTGAGTCAGTTCTAATAAGGTGGATGAACCTAGAACCTATTATACAGAGTGAAATAAGTCAGAAAGGGAAAGATAAATATCATATTCTAATGCATATATTGGGCTTCCCTCATTGCTCAGTCAGTAAAGAATCTGCCTGCAATGCAGGAGACCCAGGCTCAATTCCTTGATCAGGAAGAACCCCTGGAGAAGGAAATGGCAACCCACTCCAATATTCTTTCTTGGAAAATCCCATGGACAGAGTATCCTGGCAGCCTACCATCCATGGGGTCGCAAGAGTTGGACAAGACTTAGTGACTAAACCACCAATGCATATATACAGAATCTGGAAAAATGGTGCTGAAGAATTTATTTATAGGGCAGCAGTGGAGAAAAAGACATAGAGAATAGACTTATGGACACGGGGAGGGGGAGGAGAGGGTGAGATGTATAGAAAGAGTAACATGGAAACTTACATTACCATATTCAAATAGATAGTCAATGGGAATTTGCTGTATGGCTCAGGAAACTCAAACAGGGGTTCTGTATCAACCTAGAGGGGTGGGATGGAGAGTGAGGTGGGAGGGAGGTTCAAAAAGGAGGGGATATATGTGTGCCTATGGTTGAATCATGTTGAGGTTTGCCAGAAAAGAACAAAATTCTGTAAAGCAATTATCCTACAATAAAAAAAAAATTTTTTTAAAAGCATCAATATTTTGGCACTCAGCTTTCTTTATAGTCCAACTCTCACATTCATACATGACTACTGGAAAAAACCATAGTTTTGACTAGATGGGCCTTCCTTGGCAGAATAATATCTCTGCTTTTTAATATGCTGTCTAAGTTGGACATAGCTTTTCTTCTGAGAAGCAAGTGTCTTTTAATTTCATGTCTGCAGTCACCATCTGCAGTGATTTTGGAGCCCCCCAAAATAAAGTCTCTCACTGTTTCCATTGTTTCCTCATCTATTTGCCGTATTATATGTTTACAGTTCAAGCACAGCATTTACACCTATACTTGATTTACTATATTATAAAAGTTATATTGCTGTGGTTATAATTTAAAACCTATGATAAAAAAGGGAAGTTTCTGTCAAAGGCTGGCATTGGCCTGAAGGGTTCAGATTTTGCACAATAGAAGTTTTTCCTCTGGATCCCTACCAGTACACACGAGAAGGATAACAGAACAATAAAAGCAAGGTTGCAGAACCATAGTGGTCTATCACACCAACTTCTCTATTCTCTAATGTATTACCTCATTTCATTCATTGAGTTTGCTCATTTGCTCTTCAGTTCTTAGGAGAAAGGAGAACCCACTTCCCATGATTTAAATAGCTGCCTAGAAACAACAGTCATCAACAGCAAGGGTCTCTGGCCTCTGAGAGTATGGTAAGTTAGGTTCAGTTCAGTCACTCAGTCCAGGCCTCCCTGTCCATCACCAACTCCTGATGTTTACTCAAACTCATGCCCATTGAGTTGGTGATGCCATCCGACCACCTCATCCTCTGTCATCCCCTTTTCTTCCTGCCTTCAATCTTTCCCAGCATCAGGGACTTTTCAAATGAGTCAGCTCTTTGCATCAGGTGGCTAAAGTGTTGGAGTTTCAGCTTCACCATAAGGCCTTCAATGAATATTCAGGACTGATTTCCTTCAGTGTGGAGTGGTTGGATCTCCTTGCAGTCCAAGGGACTCTAAAGAGTTTTCTCCAACACCACAGTTCAAAAGCATCAATTCTTTGGCTCTCAGCTTTCTTTATAGTCCAACTCTCACATCCACACATGACCACAGGAAAAACCATAGCCTTGACAAGACGGACCTTTGTTGGCAAAGTAATGTCTCTGCTTTTTTAATATACTGTCTTGGTTGGTCATAACTTTTCTTCCAAGGAGCAAGCATCTTTTAATTTCATGGTGCAGTCACCATCTGCACTGATTTTGGAGCCTCCAAAAAATAAAGTCTGCCACTGTTTCCATTGTTTCCCCATCTATTTGCCATGAAGTGATGGGACCAGATGCCATGATCTTAGTTTTCTGAATTTTGAGCTTTAAGCCAACTCTTTCACTCTCCTCTTTCACTTTCATCAAGAGGCTCCTTAGTTCCTCTTCACTTTCTGCCATAAGGGTGGTGTTATCTGCATATCCGAGGTTATTGATATTTCTCCTGGAGTGTGGTAAACCTTTGGTAAAACCTGTCTTTACCTTTTCATATTAGAAAATACAGTCACTCACATTTAGGCAGTTGTTATTTACTCTCATTAACTGATGTTTGCTTACAAATATATACATGAATATATATTTGATGTTTTTTCCACAATAATTCATATAGGAGGATAATTCTTATGATAAACACTTAAATGTAATTGAAATCAATGATATTTCTGCACTGACAGGAGTTTTCACCTTGTCTCTCTTGATTCTCTGTAAATGGGGCCAATGTAGCTAATTGCTTGCTGCTGTTTGCAACCATATTTTCCTAAGTAACACTGAAGGAGTTGTCCCTAAGCTAATTCCTTGCATCTTGAACTATACTCTAGTAGGTTGAACTAGTAGTTCTTGGGCACTGATGTGCCTCAGTACCCTGGAGTGATACAAATGGGTTAAGGGTGAGCAATATATAAAGTTCCTCTGTTTTTGGATCGAGCAAGCAGGGCCTGGAACAATCTTATGGCTTGCTGCATGTTGGGTTCTCAAAGAAAAAAGAGTCTAAAATGGAAATTGAAAATCCATTGTTTTTCAGGGAGTGATCTTGGTGCCAAGGCGAGATGGAAAAGAAGCAAGATTGAAGAGATGGCGAATTCCAGTAAAGTCTTCAGCTGGTCCTAAAGGTAACTTCAGAGCTAGAATATCTTTCTGATTTGGTCAAAATTGGACTGGGGGCACTGGGCCTTTATACACTTGAAACACTGAGTATGCAAACAGACAGCAGCTACATCATACATAAAAATAGAATAGTGGCCCACAACCTGCAACCATCAGCCCAAGAAGCAACCCGCTACTTGTAGCAACTAATCCAGTGAGTCAAGGCAAAAAACCTCTGTAGAAAACTTACAGACATGGCTTACAGAGAGACCCAAGAAGCTGATTCTTGTCACACACACAAAAGAAGAACACATTAGGGATATTCACTGTTCAAGTTATGGCTTAAATTTTGCATTAAATTGAATATTGAAAAGCTAGAAGCTAAATAAAGATAAAAGGAACTATCCCCATGCTAAATATTTTATCTCTGATCATTCATTCACTTCCTTTTTCTTCTTGCTCTTTTCTGAATAATTTCCTCCTAACACACTTTCTAGAGTACTTCTCTTCTTATTCTGAACCCACTTTTCTCTTCCATGATTTGCATAATTAGGTTTGGGATTGAGACCAAACATGGTCTACAAATGTGTGGGAATATTGTATGTGTATTTTACTTCATATTTTATCTGATTTTAAGCAAATTTTCAGAATTCCTTCACTAGGGAAGTAATTTATTGAGGGAACATTTACACTGCGATACTAGTTCAAAAAATTGTGACCTAAGTAACCGTTAGGAGGAGCCAAAGAATGAATTTTTTCACTTGATTTCCCCTTCTCATTGAGCCTGGAAGTATGAAGCAAGAACATTGAACACTTCAATACAATTCTGAAAAGCACGTTTTCTTCATTTTATTTTACGATTCAAAACAAAATTGCTGGCGGTAAAGCTCTGACTTACAAAGTCTATCACTTTAAACTATTCTTTGCAAGACATTCCCAACCCACAAGTTATTATTTTGCTTGCAAATCCCTTATTGATGCAATGAAAATTATTTGAATAGAATACCTTCTGGGAAATTTATTCATCCTAAAAGTTTTATCCTCTTAAAGTATTGTTCTGATTATTAAAGAAAATTTATGCAAGAGAAAAAGAATTAACAAGGAGGTGTATAAACAGTGATTAAAATAGGAATTGGAAAGCTAGACCTTGTGGTTTCATATCTTCGCTCAACCAGTTTTAGCTCTGTGACTCTGGGCAGGTTATTCAGACAATCTATCTTGGTTTCTTCCTCTTAAAATGGAGATAAGCATTTCAGAGTTTTTGAATAGTAAGTAAATTAATATGGATTAAATCCTAACAAAATTGCCTGGCTTGGAGTAAGAAAAAGGGCCACCACACTTTACAGCTTCAGAGGCACTATTACCAATGATTTCTACAAGATTAGCACTCTCTGGATCAGTGTAACATAGGATTTGCCCCTTGCCATCGCATTCCACACGATGCTAGTAAGCTCGAGGAAGCATAGTTTGATGTTATTGTGCTTCATGTCAGGACGACTACATGTCACGGTTCATTTGGGACAGTACTGGTTTCTGCACTATTGGTGCAACCTTTCTCTCCTGGAAGTGCTCTCGTTTGAATGATAAATTGTATAGTCACTCTATTCATGGCTGTTTAGGCAAATCTTATTAGTGTATCTCTTGAGCTCTGATGATCTATTCAAATCTCAAAGTCTATTACAGCAGTGCATGCATGCTAAGTCACTTCATTTGTGTCTGACTCTTCACCACCCTATGGACTGTATACCCCACCAGGCTCCTCTGTCCATGGGATTCTCCAGGCCAGAACTCTGGAATGAGTTGTTATGCCATTCCCCCAGAGTATCTTCCCGACCCAGGGATTGAACCTATGTGTCTTATGTCTTCTACCTTGGCAGGAGGGTTCTTTACCACTAGAGCCACATGGGAAGCCCTCTATTACAGTTAACTTTGTTAGATAATCTACTTGGCTGAATAAGATCAATTTAGTTTCTGAAAAGAAGGTCATTGATTTCGTTCTGAAGAAACCCAAATTCTTCCTTTCATTTTTGTTTTGTGTTACTTTTTCCAATGATTTATATTCTTATTTTTATTCAACTCTCTGTAAAATAGTATTTTAGCAAAGCTTCATCATGTTGCTGTTGTCTGAAGTTTTATTTTTATTTTTCACCTGAGGTTTTACCTGTGTTACCTAGTCAACTGTGGAATCAGATCAGCTGCTGTTTTCCAGACAATATGAAAACAGTCTTTGATTTCCATGTCATAGTCTATATAGAAAATTATATTTGCATTTAAGCTTAGGCCAAAATATAGCAGGTTTGGGTGAGTCTACATGGGCTGTGTTAAAATAAGCCACTACATTTTATTTAGATTCTAAAATTATAAGGAAAGGTGCTTTTTCCTTTTTTGAAGATAAGTTTGCTTCGGTGGCTTCATTTATAAACCAGATGTGCTCAATATGGTTATTCATAATCCTTCATTTTAATGGTTGACATCTGTTATAAAGGTGGTATGAATAGGTGGTAAGAAATGGCCAAAAAAGAATATCTATCATTTTTGCTTTTTATTGGCTAGAACATCTTTTCTTGCCACTAACAAAAAGTTCATATAATTTAAATTTTTTAAATTGTGTTTTGAGGGTGAAATTTTCTTTTTTTGAACTGAGAAGCCTCTTTTCTTTAAATGACAAATATATTGAAATTTCTTTTGATAAACAAATGTGCTTTGATTCAAATTAGGCTTTTTGCTGTAAGATTATTTAAGTGTTGATAAAAAATTCCTCAAATATTGATTGATGTTTCTCAACTAGCTCAATATTTTGTTTTGTTGTAATTTAATTTAACTTTAATTTAACTTAATTTACTGGCTTCTTCCCAGTTCTTCCCCCTAGGCACTCCTTACCACTCAATGTATGTTTAACATTAAAATAAGACTTTCTATATTTTCTTCTCTCAGGACAAAGTCATCTTTATCTTGCCTTAACCAAAACCATCTTCCAAAATGGTAACTTCCTACATAGCTCTTTTAAGTAGAAGCTCTTTACTGGTTTCTCTGACTTTACTGAGAATTTTATGATTCATTTTATCTCTTCTTTTAGCATATCAATTGCATTTCTTTTTAAAAGTTTTTTTTTTTTTTTTTTTGCATTGTTGTCCTAGAATTTACAATATACATTTTAAATAATTGTAAGTCCATTTTCCAATAGTATTATACCACCTGATGTATTGGGAAGGTACCTTATAACAGTGTCCCCAGTTCTCTTCTCTGGTTCCTTGTAATATTACTGTCATTCATTTCTTCTTCTGCTGCTGCTGCTGCTAAGTCGCTTCAGTCGTGTCTGACTCAATGCGACCTCATAGGCGGCAGCCCACCAGGTTCCCCCATCCCGGGGATTCTCCAGGCAAGAACATTGGAGTGGGTTGCCATTTCCTTCTCCAATGCATGAAAGTGAAAAGTGAAAGTGAAGTCGCTCAGTCGTCTCCAACTCTTAGCGACCCCGTGGACCACAGCCCACCAGGCTCCTCCATCCATGGGATTTTCCAGGCAAGAGTACTGGGGTGGGGTGCCGTTGCCTTCTCCGTCATTTCTTCTAGCCATATAATATAATGACTTATTGTTACTCTTATTGGTTTAAAAATGATTATATTTTCAATTATTTGGGGATAAGAAAAGTGAATTTTTTTTTCACTTCCTTTATTCACTCCTCACTGCTCTTCCTTTCTTCATGTAGATATAAGTTTCCAACCCTCATCAGGATTTCTTTAAAAATTTCTTTTGGGGTGGCTCTTCTGGCAATGAATTCCCTCAGTTTTTCTTTTTCTGAAAAAGTCTTTATTTCTCTTTCACTTTTAAAGGATAATTTCCCTGAATGGAATTCTAGATAGACTTTTTTTTTTTTTAATTAATGTAAGGATTTATGCTAATTAGACTGGAAATTGAGCTGTGCTTAATGTTTGTCATAGAAATAGGTGACTTGGCCTTCAAAGTTGTCTTCAGTCCTTGTTTTTGTCACCCATATTAACTTTGAGCTTCCCTAAGTACTTCTCCTCTGAGAGACCTTGTGTCTGATTGCATTTCCAGCTGTTATCCAGTGTTATTATGTAAGCCTTGTTTTGATGTATAAGGTTCTGGATGGCTATTATACATGATTGTTTTTCACCTTCCCAATCAGAGTCATGAAAGCCTTTCTTGGATCTTAGAGAATCTGGTGGACTTGTTGAACGGAAAGGCCACAAAATATGGGATTTCCCCTAAAGTCATGGTCCCTCAAAGTTTCTCGTTCTCATGCAAGTCTGCACTTAGCCAACATCAAGTCTAAATTAAGGATTCACACCAGTTTATTGCTCCAGGGACTTTTCTTACAATAATTGGAACTTGACTGTGATTCTCTGAATGTTTGTCTTTCTGGATATTAGTTTTGTTTTTTGTCCTGCTACCTCAGGTCTCTGATAAGTCCAAAAAGAAGAAATCTATTTATTGCCTTGTCCAGTTTTTTCTTGTTGTAACCATGGTAGCGACAACCTAGAGGTTCTTTACATGAAGAAATTTAAACCAGAAGCTGAGACTATTACTTTTTAACCTTCTTGAAACAAATTCTATAAGTTCTTTTTCAATGGCAATATTCCCTAATGGTACTTATGGGCTTGGACATAGACCATTCAGGCTTCTCACATTTATTAACCTGTGGTCTTAAACTATTCACTTAGCTTCTCTTTTCTCAGGAATCTGATTCATAACAAGGGAACAAAGATAATAGTGCATATTTCTAGTGGCTTTTGAGCTGACTAAATAAGAAATGAAATATAATACAGTTACAATGCCTAGCACAGTGGTTTCCAGATTATGTGAGATGAATAATTTTTAAAAATGCTTAGTTTTATTACTTTATACTGAACTGCATCACAATCTCAAGTTCACATTGCTAGACCATTTCAAAAAGACCGTATGTTATCCATGATGGCTATGTGGCCCACATGGATTTCATAAAAAATCATAACAACATTATCCTAGGGCTATATCCTCATATCTAATGTTCCCCATTTGTTTTTATCCCAGTTTCAATGAGCATTGATTTTGTGCAGTTTGATATACATCTATCACATAATATATCTTGGGTCTCTTTCACTTTTATAGCATCCTCTAAAGACTTGTCATATTCCTGTATAAATATGAGGCTATGCAACCTTATTGAGATTATATTCATGTGGTTTGAATATAGATGGGAAAGTGTTTAAGGGACAACAGCCCAGGGTTGATGACTTTTTTCCCAGTATTTTCCTAAGTTGTAAAGACTGGCTCTAAGTATTTGTGAGAACAAAAATTTAAGGTAGACATAGGAATATTGCATTAACAGACAGTTACTTTTAAGGAACACATTTTTTCCTGTTATCATTTTTCAACATGCACTAATTTAGCCATATGGAATAAGTTATTTGATGTCTTTGCCTGGTACATATATCAGAAAATATTAATACTGAAAAAATATTTTTATGCAGAGCAACTGTATAATGTATATGATTTTCTTAATATGTACTATCTATAGATAGTTTTGTACTGGGCCTTAAAAATTTGTAATGTAGAGAGATTACAGGGATATGAAAAAAATATGTCACTGAAATATACTCTTAAATAGTAGAAAAATCTACCTTGATGAATATTTAAAGACAAATTCTTTTTAAATTAAAAAAACATAATTATAAATTTGATATAGCTGGAAAATGTTACTAAACATTTGAATAAAGGTCTGGTGGAAGATTTTTGGTCATACTTCCTCTATGATTATATAATTAAGCCATTTAAGTTTTCTGTTGAATTTTAAAGATCAAAGTATTTTAAAATGGTTCACATATTTCCCCTTGTAAAAGGTAAAAATAATAAAGGTTTTGTTAAATGATGCTGAATATTGGCTCACTTAGGTGATGACAAAATGTTTAATTAATAAAGTTTAAAATTAAAAGTAAAATAAAAATTAATCTTTTCAAATTAATGCTTTGTTTAATTGTAACAAGCCAATTAAAATACAAATGGAAGACATTTTAAAACACAAAATACTATAACTATGAACTTCAGAGGTTCAAAGTGATCCTTGTTCTTTCCCAAGCATTGTATCTTTTATTATTGTTTGTAACTCAGGATCATATTTGGCCCTGAGAATATCTATTAGTGTCAACAGAAAAGGGTTCTTAGCATTAAGCCTTCTCTTCTAAATGGTAAAAGGTTATGCAGACTTGATTTAGTACTTTGGACAGAGCTGAAGCCTTACTTTGCACATGGTTTCAGGATGAGAATGAAAAAAGATTGAGAACAAGGATATGTCACAGTTTTTACATAAATACAGAATACCTATAGACATATATATTCAGTTCAGTTCAGTTCAGTCACTCAGTCGTGTCTGACTCTTTGTGACCCCATGAATTGCAGCACGCCAGGCCTCCCTATCCATCACAAACTCCCGGAGTTCACTCAAACTCATGTCCATCGAGTCGGTGATGCCACCTAGCTATCTTATCCTCTGTCTCCCCCTTCTCCTCCTGTCTCCCAAACCTCCAGCATCAGAGTCTTTTCCAATGAGTCAGCTCTTTGCACGAAGTGGCCAAAGTATTGGAGTTTCAGCTTTAGCATCAGTCCTTCCAAAGAACACCTAGGACTGATCTCCTTTAGAATGGACTGATTGGATCTCCTTGCAGTCCAAGGGACTCTCAAGAGTCTTCTCCAACACCACAGTTCAAAAGCATCAATTCTTTGGTGCTCAGCTTTCTTCACAGTCCAACTCTCACATCCATATACCACTACTGGAAAAACCATAGCTTTGACTAGACGGACCTTTGTTGGCAAAGTAATGTCTCTGCTTTTGAATAACTATCTAGGTTGGTCATGACTTAACTTCCAAAGAGTAAGCGTCTTTGAATTTCATGGTTGCAATCACCATATGATGTTGGAGCCCCCAAAAATAAAGTCTGCCACTGTTTCCACTGTTTCCCCATCTATTTCCCATGAAGAGATGGGATGAGATGCCATGATCTTCGCTTTCTGAATGTTGAGCTTTAAAGCCAATTTTTTCACTCTCCACTTTCACTTTCATCAAGAGGCTTTTGAGTTCCTCTTCACTTTCTGCCATAAGGGTGGTGTCATCTGCATATCTGAGGTTATTGATATTTCTCCCGGCAATCTTGATTCCAGCTTGTGTTTCTTCCAGTCCAGCATTTCTCATGATATACTCTGCATAGAAGTTAAATAAGCAGGGTGACAATATACAGCCTTGATGTACTCCTTTTCCTATTTGGAACCAGTCTGTTGTTCCATGTCCAGTTCTAACTGTTGCTTCCTGACCTGCATACAGATTTCTCAAGAGGCAGATCAGGTGGTCTGGTATTCCCATCTCTTTCAGAATTTTCCACAGTTTATTGTGACCCACACAGTCAAAGGCTTTGGCATAGTCAGTAAAGCAGAAATAGATGTTTTTCTGGAAATCTCTTGCTTTTTCCATGATCCAGCGGATGTTGGCAATTTGATCTCTGGTTCCTCTGCCTTTTCTAAAACCAGCTTGAACATCAGGAAGTTCACAGTTCCCATATTGCTGAAGCCTGGCTTGGAGAATTTTGAGCATTACTTTACTAGCGTGTGAGATGAGTGCAATTGTGCGGTAGTTTGAGCATTCTTTGGCATTGCCTTTCTTTGGGATTGGAATGAAAACTGACCTTTTCCGGTCCTGTGGCCACTGCTGAGGTTTCCAAGTTTGCTGGCATTTTGAGTGCAACACTTTCACAGCATCCTCTTTCAGGATTTGGAATAGCTCCACTGGAATTCTATCACCTCCACTAGCTTTGTTCGTAGTGATGCTTTCTAAGGCCCACTTGACTTCACATTCCAGGATGTCTGGCTCTAGGTCAGTGATCACACCATCGTGATTATCTGGGTCATGAAGATCTTTTTTGTACAGTTCTTCTGTGTATTCTTGCCAAGTCTTCTAATATCTTCTGCTTCTGTTAGGTCCATACCATTTCTGTCCTTTATCAAGCCCATCTTTGCATGAAATGTTCCTTTGGTATCTCTGATTTACTTGAAGAGATCTCTAGTCTTTCCCATTCTGTTGTTTTCCTCTATTTCTTTGCACTGATAGCTGAAGAAGGCTTTCTTATCTCTTCTTGCTATTCTTTGGAACTCTGCATTCAGATGTTTATATCTTTCCTTTTCTCCTTTGCTTTTTGCTTCTCTTCTTTTCACAGCTATTTGTAAGGCCTCCCCAGACAGCCATTTTGCTTTTTTGCGTTTCTTTTCCATGGGGATGGTCTTGATCCCTGTCTCCTGTACAATGTCAGTGGAGAAATAACTCCAGAAAGAATGAAGGGATGGAGCCAAAGCAAAAAGAATACCCAGCTGTGGATGTGACTGGTGATAGAAGCAAGGTCCAATGCTGTAAAGAGCAATATTGCATAGGAACCTGGAGTGTCAGGTCCATGAATCAAGGCAAATTGGAAGTTGTCAAACAAGAGATGGTAAAAGTGAATGTCGACATTCTAGGAATCAGCGAACTAAAATGGACTGGAATGGGTGAATTTAACTCAGATGACCATTATATGTACTACTGCAGGCAGGAATCCCTCAGAAGAAATGGAGTGGCCATCATGGTCAACAAAAGAGTCCAAAATGCAGTACTTGGATGCAATCTCAAAAACGACAGAATGATCTCTGTTTGTTTGTTTCCAAGGCAAACCATTCAATATCACAGTAATCCAAGTCTATGCCCCAGCCAGTAACACTGAAGAAGCTGAAGTTGAACGGTTCTATGAAGACCTACAAGACCTTTTAGAACTAACACCCCCAAAAGATGTCCTTTTCATTATAGGGGACTTGAATGCAAAAGTAGGAAGTCAAGAAACATCTGGAGTAACAGGCAAATTTGGCCTTGGAATACGGAATGAAGCAGGGCAAAGGCTAATAGAGTTTTGCCAAGAAAATACACTGGTCATAACAAACATCCTCTTCCAACAACACAAGAGAAGACTCTATACATGGACATCACCAGATGGTCAACACTGAAATCAGATTGATTATATTCTTTGCAGCCAAAGATGGAGAAGCTCTATACAGTCAGCAAAAACAAGACCAGGAGCTGACTGTGGCTCAGACCATCAACTCCTTATTGCCAAATTCAGACTTAAATTGAAGAAAGTAGGGAAAACCACTAGACCATTCAGGTATGACCTAAATCAAATCCCTTATGATTATACAGTGGAAGTGCGAAATAGATTTAAGGGCCTAGATCTGATAGATAGAGTGCCTGATGAGCTATGGAATGAAGTTCAGACATATATATTGGTTTATATTTTATTAGCTATAACATTTTTCTGAGTGTGTGAAAGCATTGGAGGAAAGTGATTTTAAAGGATTTTATTTTTCTCAAAACGTTTGAGAAATTTAAAAAGCTCATAATTTAAAAAAAAAAGTTTTATTTTATACAAATTACTCATTTTTAACAGTTTGAAATTTTATATCACTTTAATTAAGTGAATATAATAATCCAGGGTAAAAATGTTAATTTATGAGTAAAATATTTCACTAAAGTAACTAAGTCTAATTATACAAGGGGAATCTCAACAAACATGATCATTGTACATAGATTTCATTGGAAATTGCCTGAACCACTTAGTTAAAGAAAAGCTGAACTATATAAACATAAGCAAATTAACATTATATACCCCAGCTTTATTTAGAACACTAACTGTTGCAGTTAGAGTATCGTTAAAATTGAACTAATAATACTAAAAGTACAGGTGTGACAGCTATGAGAAAAGAGAAAATTAGTTTTCAACTTTGCAAACTAATGTTAGTATTTAATTGGTTATGCATATGATATCAAGAATGAATAAAGAATTATCATGCAAATGAATCACAATATAATGAATCTGCCTCTGTAATCAGTTATTTGATTTTCATTAAAAACCATTTATTCTAATTTAAAGATGCTTCATTGAGCATATATTTATTGGGATTCAAAATGTAGAAAGGCAAATAAAATGGTAAAATTGCACTGTTTTAAAGGGATGAATAAAATGTAAAATTTGATAGTGGAAATACCTTAGAACTTTTTCTTTTGTTTTATTTTATTTTTTTAATATAAACTTATTTATTTTAGTTGAAGGCTAATTACTTTACAATGTTGTATTGGTTTTGCCATACATCAACATGAATCCACCACGGGTGTACATGTGTTCCCCATCCTGAACCCCCCTCCCACCTCCTTCCCCATCTCATCCCTCTGGGTCATCCCAGTGCATCAGTCCCGAGAATCCTGTATCATGCATCGAACCTGGACTGGTGATTCATTTCACATATGATAATATACACATTTCAATGCCATTCTCCCAAATTATCCCACCCTCCCCCTCTCCCACAGAGTCCATAAGACTGTTCTATACATCTGTGTCTCTTTTGTTGTCTCATATACAGGGTTATTGTTACCATCTTTCTAAGTTCCATATATATGTGTTAGCATACTGTATTGGTGTTTTTCTTTCTGGCTTACTTCACTCTGTATAATAGGTTCCAGTTTCATCCACCTCATTAGAACTGATTCAAATGTATTCTTTTTAATGGCTGAGTAATACTCCATTGTGTATATGTACCACAGCTTTCTTATCCATTCATCTGCTGATGGACATCTACGTTGCTTCCATGTCCTAGCTATTATAAACAGTGCTGCAATGAACATTAGGGTACACGTGTCTCTTTCCCTTCTGGTTTCCTCAGTGTGTATGCCCAGCAGTGGGATTGCTGGGTCATATGTCAGTTCTATTTACAGTTTTTTAAGGAATCTCCACACTGTTCTCCATAGTGGCTATACTAGTTTGCATTCCCATCAACAGTGTAAGAGGGTTCCCTTTTCTCCACACCCTCTCCAGCATTTATTGCTTGTAGACTTTTGGATCGCAGCCATTCTGACTGGCATGAAATGGTACCTCATAGTGGTTTTGATTTGCATTTCTCTGATAATGAGTGATATTGAGCATCTTTTCATGTGTTTGTTAGCCATCTGTATGTCTTCTTTGGAGACATGTCTATTTAGTTCTTTGGCCCATTTTTTGATTGGGTCGTTTATTTTTCTGGAGTTGAGCTGTAGGAGTTGCTTGTATATTTTTGAGATTAATTCTTTGTCAGTTACTTCATTTGCTATTATTTTCTCCCATTCTGAAGGCTGTCTTTTCACCTTGCTTATAGTTTCCTTTGTTGTGCAGAAGCTTTTAATTTTAATTAGGTCCCATTTGTTTAGTTTTGCTTTTATTTCCAATATTCTTGGAGGTGGGTCATACTGGATCCTGCTGTGATGTATGTCGGAGAGTGTTTTGCCTAAGTTTTCCTCTATGAGTTGTATAGTTTCTGGTCTTACGTTTAGATCTTTAATCCATTTTGAGTTTATTTTTGGTGTATGGTGTTAGAAAGTGTTTTAGTTTCATTCTTTTACAAGTGGTTGACCAGTTTTCCCACCACCATTTGCTAAAGAGATTGTCTTTTCTCCACTGTATATTCTTGCCTCCTTTGTCAAAGATAAGGTGTCCACAGGTGTGTGGATTTATCTCTGGGCTTTCTATTTTGTTCCATTGATCTATATTTCTGTCTTTGTGCCAGTACCACACTCTCTTGATGACTATGGCTTTGTAGTAGAGCCTGAAGTCAGGTAGGTTGATTCCTCCAGTTCCATTCTTCTTTCTCAAGATTGCTTTGGTATTCAAGGTTTTTTGTATTTCCATACAAATTGTGAAATTATTTGTTCTAGCTCTGTGAAAAATACCGTTGGTAGCTTGGTAGGGATTGCATTGAATCTATAGATTGCTTTGGGAAGTATACTCATTTTCACTATAATGATTCTTCCAATCCATGAATACTGTATATTTCTCCGTCTATTAGTGTTCCCTTCGATTTCTTTCACCAGTGCTTTATAGTTTTCTATATATAGGTCTTATTTTATTCTTTTCGTCACAATGGTGAATGGAATTGTTTCCTCACTTTCTCTTTCTATTTTCTCATTATTAGTGTATAGGAATGCAAGGGATTTCTGTGTGTTGATTTTATATCCTGCCACTTTACTATATTCATTAATTAGCTCTAGTAATTTTCTGGTGGAGTCTTTAGGGTGTTCTATGTAGAGGATCATGTCATCTGCAAACAGTGAGAGTTTTACTTCTTCTTTTCCAATTTGGATTCCTTTTATTTCTTTTTCTACTCTGATTGCTGTGGCCAAAACTTCCAAAACTATGTTGAATAGTAGTGGTGAAAGTGGGCACCCTTGTCTTGTTCCTGTTTTTAGGGGAAATGCTTTTAATTTTTCACCATTGAAGATAATGTTTGCTGTGGGTTTGTCATATATAGCTTTTATTATGTTGAGGTATATTCCTTCTATTCCTGATTTCTGGAGAGTTTTTTTTTTTTTTTTTTTCCCCGTCATAAATGATGTTGAATTTTGTCAAAGGCTTTCTCTGCATCTATTGAGACAATCATATGGCTTTTCTTTTTCAATTTGTTAATGTGGTGTATTACATTGATTGGATTGCACATATTGAAGAATCCTTGCATCCCTGGGATAAAGCCCACTTGGTCATGATGTATGATCTTTTTAATGTGTTGTTGGATTCTGATTGCTAAAATTTTGTTAAGGATTTTTGCATCTATGTTCTTCAGTGATATTGGCCTCTAGTTTTCTTTTTTGTGTGGCATCTGAATCAGGTTTTGGTATTAGGGTGATGGTGGCCTTATAAAATAAGTTTGGAAGTTTACCTTCCTCTGCAATTTTCTGGAAGAATTTGAGTAAGATAGGTGTTAGCTCTTTAAATTTTTGGTAGAATTCAGCTGTGAAGCCATCTGAACCTGGGCTTTTGTTTCCTGGAAGATTTCTGATTAGTTTCAATTTCCGTGCTTGTGATGGGTGTCTTAAGATTTTCTATTTTTTCCTGGTTCAGTTTTGAAAAGTTGTACTTTTCTAAGAATTTGTTCATTTCTTCCAAGTTGTCCATTTTATTGGCATATAGTTGCTAATAGTAGTCTGTTATGATCCTTTGTATTTCTGTGTTGTCTATTGTGATCTCTCCATTTTCATTTCTAATTTTATTGATTTGATTTTTCTCCCTTTGTTTCTTGATGAATCTGGCTAATAGTTTGTCAATTTTTTTTATCGTCTCAAAGAACTAGCTTTTGGCTTTGTTGATTTTTGCTATGGTCTCTTGTGTTTCTTTTGCATTTATTTCTGCCCTAATTTTTAAGATTTCTTTCTTTTTACTAACCCTGGGGTTCTTCATTTCTTCCTTTTCTAATTGCTTTAGGTGTACAGTTAGGTTATTTATTTGACTTTTTTCTTGTTTCTTGAGGTATGCCTGTATTGCTATGAACCTGCCCCTTAGCACTGCTTTTACAGTGCCCCACAGGTTTTGTGTTGTTGTGTTTTCATTTTCATTCATTTCTATGCATATTTTGATTTCTTTTTTGATTTCTTCTGTGATTTGTTGGTTATTCAGCAGCATGTTGCTCAACCTCCATATGTTGGAATTTTTAATAGTTTTTCTCCTGTAGTTGGGATTTAATCTTACTGCATTGTGGTCAGAAAAGATGCTTGGAATGATTTCAATTTTTTTGAATTTACCAAGGCTAGATTTATGGCCAAGGATGTGATCTATCCTGGAGAAGGTTCCCTGTGTGTTTGAGAAAACGGTGAAATTCATTGTTTTGGGGTGAAATGTCCTATAGATATCAATTAGGTCTAACTGGTCTATTGTATCATTTAAAGTTTGTGTTTCCTTGTTAATTTTCTGTTTAGTTGATCTATCCATAGGTGTGAGTGGGGTATTAATGTCTCCCACAATTATTGTGTTATTGTTAATTTCCCCTTTCATACTTTTTAGCATTTGTCTTACATATTGCAGTGCTCCTATGTTGGGTGCATATATATTGATAATTGTTATGTTTTCTTCTTGGATTGATCCTTTCATCCTTATGTAGTGTCCTTCTTTGTCTCTTTTCACAGCCTTTGTTTTAAAGTCTTTTTATCTGATATGAGTATTGCTACTCCTGCTTTCTTTTGGTCTCTATTTGCATGGAAAATCTCTTTCCAGCCCTTCACTTTCAGTCTGTATGTGTCCCCTGTTTAGAGGTGGGTCTCTTGTAGACAACATATGTAGGGATCTTGTTTTTGTATCCATTCAGCCAGTCTTTGTCTTTTGGTTGGGGTATTCAACCCATTTACATTTAAGGTAATTATTGATAAGTATGATCCTGTTGCCATTTACTTTATTGTTTTGGGTTTGAGTTTACACACTCATTTTGTGTTTCCTGTCTAGAGAATATCCTTTAGTATTTGTTGGAGAACTGGTTTGGTGGTGCTGAATTCTCTCAGCTTTTGCTTGTCTATAAAGCTTTTGATTTCTCCTTCATATTTGAATGAGATCCTTGCTGGGTACAGTAATCTGGGCTGTAGGTTATTTTCTTTCATCACTTTAAGTATGTCCTGCCTTTCCCTCCTGGCCTGAAGAGTTTCTATTGAAAGATCAGCTGTTATAGGCATCCCCTTGCGTGTTATTTGTTGTTTTTCCCTTGCTGCTTTTAATATTTGTTCTTTGTGTTTGATCTTTGTTAATTTGATTAATATGTGTCTTGGGGTGTTTCACCTTGGATTTATCTTATTTTGGGACTCTTTGGGTTTCTTGGACTTGGGTAATAATTTCCTTCCCCATTTTAGGGAAGTTTTCAACTATTATCTCCTAAAGTATTTTCTCAGGGTCTTTCTGTCTTCTTCTTCTGGGACTTCTATGATTTGAATGTTGGGGCGTTTAACATTGTCCCAGAGGTCTCTGAGATTGTCCTCATTTCTTTTAATTCATTTTTATTTTTTCCTCTATGACTCATTTATTTCTACCATTCTGTCTTCTACCTCACTAATCCTATCTTCTGCCTCTGTTATTTTGCTATTTGTTCCCTCTAGAGTGTTTTTGATTTCATTTATTGCATTATTCATTATATATTGACTCTTTTTTATTTCTTCTAGGTCCTTGTTAAAACTTTCTTGCTTCTTCTCAATCCTTGTCTCCAGGCTATTTATCTGTGATTCCATTTTGTTTTCAAGATTTTGGATCATTTTCACTATCATTATTCGGAATTCTTTATCAGGTAGATTCTCTATTTCTTCCTCTTTTGTTTGGTTTGGTAGGCATTTATCCTGTTTCTTTATCTGCTGAATATTCCTCTGTCTCTTCATCTTGTTTGTATTGCTGTGTTTGGGGTGGCCATTCTGTATTCTGGCAGTTTGTGGAGTTCTCCTTGTTGTGGAGTTTCCTCGCTGTGGGTGGGGTTGTACTGGTGGCTTATCAAGGTTTCCTGGTTAGGGAAGCTTGTGTCTGTGTTCTGGTGGGTGGGGCTGGACTTCTTCTCTCTGGAGTGTAATGAAGTGTCCAGTAATGAGTTATGAGATGTCAGTGGGTTTGGAGTGACTTTGGTCAGCCTGTGTATTGGAGCTCAGGGCTATGTTCCTGTGTTGCTGGAGAATTTACTTGGTATGTCTTGCTCTGGAACTTGTTGGCCCTTGGGTGGTGCTTGGTTTCAGTGTAGGTATGGTGGCTTTTGATGAGCTCCTGACGATTAATGTTCCCTGGAGTCAGGAGTTCTCTGGTGTTCTCAGGATTTGGACTTAAGCCTCCTGCTTCTGGCTTTAAGTCTTATTTTTACAGTAGCCTCAAGACTTCTCCATCTATACAGCACTATCTAGGTTAAAGATGAAAAGTTTCTCCATGGTGAGGGACACCCAGAGAGGTTCACAGAGTTGCACAGAGAAAAGAAGAGGGAGGAGGGAGATGGAGGTGACCAGGATGAGATGAGTTGGAATCAAAAGAGGAGAGAGCAAGCTAGCCAGTAATCCCTTCCTTATGTGTGCTCCACAGTCTGGACCACTCAGAGATGTTCATGGAGTTATATAGAGAAGAGAAAAGGGAGGAAGGAGAGAGAGGTGGCCAGGAGGATAAAGGGGGGAATCAAAAGGAGAGAGATCCAGCCAGTAATCAGTTCCCTAAGTGTTCTCCACTGTCTGGAACACACAAAGAGATTCACAGAGTTGAGTAGAGAAGAGAAGGGGGAGGGAGGAGATAGAGGCAACTGGCAGAGAAAAAGGAGAGTACAAAGGGAGAGAGAGCAGTGAAGCCAGTAATCTCACTCCCAAGTAAAAATGGTACTGAAGATTGGGTTCTTAAGGGTAAAAAATTGATAACAAATACCAAAAAGCAAAGATTAAAAATCTAGAGTAGAGGTTGGATTTTCAAAAATACAATATTAAAGAAAAAGAGAAAAAAAAAAAAAAAAACCCAAAGGCACAAAAATTATAAAATATGTATATATGAAGTTTGCTTTAAAAAATAGGGTCTCTCTTTTTTGCAAAGTAATGGTAGGTTATAAAAATGAAAATTAAAGGAGTAATAGAGGACTTAAAATTTAAAAAAAATTAAAAAATGATAGTAGAAATAGTAAAAATATATCTAGGAGTTTCTCTGGTGTTTTTGTGGGCAGTGTGGGGTCAGTTCATTTTCGGATAGTTCCTTGATCTGGCTTATATTTCTCAAGATCTATAGGCCCCTTCCTATGTGGTTGGTACTATCTACAGGGTTTTAATCTATTGCACTTTTCACTTCCAAGGAGGGTCCCTCTGTTTTAGCTTCTTCTGTTTGCTGGTCTCTTCAGTGTCTAATTTCCACCCTGGCACAAGGGGGCAGTGGTGGACACTTTTTTAGGCTCACTTGTTCAGTTGTGCTCTGGGGAGGGATCAGATCAGATCAGATCAGATCAGTCGCTCAGTCGTGTCCGACTCTTTGTGACCCCATGAATCGCAGCATGCCAGGCCTCCCTGTCCATCACCAACTCCCGGAGATCACTCAGACTCATGTCCACCGAGTCAGTGATGCCATCCAGCCATCTCATCCTCTGTCGTCCCCTTCTCCTCCTGCCAGCATCAGAGTCTTTTCCAATGAGTCAACTCTTCGCATGAGGTGGCCAAAGTACTGGAGTTTCAGCTTTAGCATCATCCCTTCCAAAGAAATCCCAAGGCTGATCTCCTTCAGAATGAACTGGTTGGATCTCCTTGCAGTTCAAGGGACTCTCAAGAGTCTTCTCCAACACCACAGTTCAAAAGCATCAATTCTTCGGCACTCAGCCTTCTTCACAGTCCAACTCTCACATCCATACATTACCACAGGAAAAACCATAGCCTTGACTAGACGGACCTTTGTTGGCAAAGTAACGTCTCCGCTTTTGAATATGCTATCTAGGTTGCAGGAACACTGCAAATAACACTGGCTTGTGCTCACAATGTCTCGGCCGCTCTGGGTTTGCCCCCGCTCACAGCGTGTGTGCTTTCCCTGTCTACAATGCTTAGGCTCTAGGTTGCTCTCCCAGGAACTGTCTGAGGCTGGCCCTGGGTTGTATGCACTTCCCAGGCCTAAGCCGCTCAGGTTCAAGTATTCGGGTAGTCCTCAGAAGTGCAGACTTGGTTGGACCTGCGTTTTGTGCCCTTCCCAGATCCGAGCAGCTCAGGTGACAAGGTTTTTGGCGAGCACGGCACTGTGACTTATTGCCTCCCCTCTCCCTACCGCTCGGTTTTCTGGGTATACAACAAGCGCACCTACGTAGGTGGATGTTGACCCGTCCAGAATCCCAAGAAGTCTTGGTTAGCAACGAAGCCTGCTTGCAGTTTGGTAGATAATGCCTCTCTGGGGCCACAATTGCCCCGTTTCGGCTCTGGGTGCCCTCGCCTGCCCGTCACGGGTGGAGGATTTGCCGGTCTGCAGCCGGCGAGCTCTGTTCAGTCCTTTGTTCTGTGAGTGGGCCTGGCAGTGTCTTAGGTTATGGCTTTTCGCTTTTCCCACAGTCTGGTTTGCTAGTCCAAGTTAGTTCCCTCAGATTGCCCTCAGGGCATTCAGGCAGGGTCCTTACTCTAAGCAATGCAGCCCGCGCCTCCCTGCCCAGCCCCCGCTTGCTAGTGATGAATGCAGGCGTCTGTGCTGCTTCTGCGCTGGGAGTTACCCTTGGGCACATAATCTGTGGGTTTTAATTATTTATTATTTTTCCTCCCGGCTATATTGCCCTCTGTGGTTCCAAGGCTCACCACAGACTCAGCAGTGAGAGTGTTTCCTGGTGTTTGGAAACGTCTCCCTTTTTAAAGACTCCTTTCCCAGGATGGAGCTCCATCCCTATCTGTTTTGTCTCTCTTTTTATCTTTTATATTTTTTCCTACCTCCTTTCGAAGACAATGGGTACTTTTCTGGGTGCCTGATGTCCTCTGCTGGCATTCAGAAGTTGTTTTGTGGAATTTTTTCAGTGTTCAAATGTTCTTTTGATGAATTTGTGGGGGAAAAAGTGATCTCTCCATCCTATTCCTCTGCCATCTTCAGAACTTTATTTTTTGTATCATATAAATGATGTTTAGAGTTGGAAGTGTTTTTGAAATTATGTATTCTTTTCTTGCAGAGTAAATGCCTCCTAGCCTAACAACTTATCAGTGTCTCTAGATGTAAATACAGTTTGCACAGTCCCCTTTTCACGAATTTTCCACTGACTACAATGTGTAGGTTTTCTTTCTGAAAAAATTAATTGAATGTAATTCATTGAAAATAATTCATTGAATATAATTAAAATATCTTTCTACTTTCTGTTGAATTCTATGGTAGTAATATTCATCTTCCTTCTGATCAGAATTGGTTCTAATTAGAAAGAAAGGCAGTTTAAGAACTTTTCAAGTGCAAATCTATTCTTTTCCAGAAGCCTAGAAACCTCATTTTCAGACTGCTTCAGTAAATAAAAAAATAGATAGAATTAGAAAACATGATTTAGTCTAATATAATGTAATGTATCTAATGAAGTGATTTGAAAATGTCTAAAACTATTCATAATACTATATCATAATACATATTCAGAATAACTGATTCATTGGAAAAGACCCTGATGCTGGGAAAGACTGAAGGCAGGAGGAGAAGGGGATGACAGAGGATGAGATGGTTGGATGGCATCACTGACTCAATGGACATGGGTATGAATAAGCTCCAGGAGTTGGTGATGGACAGGGCAGTCCTGCGTGCTACAGTCCATGGGGTTGCAAAGAGTTGGACATGACTGAGTGACTGAAGTGAGTGAAGTGATTCATAATGCAAAGTGAGTGTTGTCACATGCAAAGAATATTAATAGAGTAAAATTTTAATGCACCTTTTCAGAACTTCTTTGTATTTAAAATAAATTTAATTAAATGTTTTCTATATTTCCATTTAATTCTCAATTGGCTCTCAGGTTTTCCCAACAAATTAAAAGATGAACAAGACTAGCATTAACTCAGAATTTTTAAATTACACCTCCAAATTATCCTGACTGTTTTACAATAAAATCATTGACATCGTGATTAATATTTCCAAAGGGAATTGTAGAGATAAAATATTCTCTAATGTTTTAAGGACACACACACACACACACACATACACACTAACAAAAGCAATAATAGCAAATAGTAAACAGAAATTCTCTGTCTCTCTCTCTCTTTTTTTTTTTTTTTGAGATGCTAAACAAGAGTTTGTAATATTCACGCCTGATAATGAGATTTTCACTTTTTTGAAGGTGAACAAATGAGCTTGAATGTATTGCTGTTTCAATAAGAAGCAACAAATGCTAAACAAAAACAAACTGGGATAGGAGTACAAGGGGGAACCAAGATTGAGATTCTGTTTATCTCTATTGCAACCTGACTAGAGTTGGATGGAGAAACTGGAAAATTTAGGTATACATTCAGTCCTCCCTTGCCTTTGCATGCCTCTCTTCTTCCTTATGTATCTCATTCTTATTTTTCTAAGAACTGGATTTCTTTGCAAGAGCCAGGAGATATCTGAATTATGGCTCAAAAAATTAATCACTGTAGTTCTCATTTTTTACAGAGACTAAGTGATGATCACTTCTGGAGAGAGATGTTTCTTGGTTAATTGAATCAGATGCCTGCTCTGTTAATCATTTATGAAAAATGGGGTGAAATTATGTGGTAAATATCTGACTTCTTGGAGGCATATCTTTGTCTTTATGGAGTGGATGATTTCTAGATAATGAGTGATAGCTCCTGGACTTAATTGAAAAGAATATGTATCATGAATATTTTTTCCCACAGTTAGGAGGATAAAGTTCAATACAAAAACAATGTTAAAGAAATAATTTTGAATAGATAACTTTTTAGAATAATAGATATCTTCCCAGGTGGTGCTAATGGTAAAGAACCCAAATAATAACTAATTTCCCACCCACCATTCTGTATTTGTGGAGGAATATTTTGTTAACCATACTAATTTATGGAGGGACAATATATAATAATAATTCCATTTAGTGAACTCTTATTCCAGGCTTCCCTGGTGGCTCAGATGGTAAAGAGTCTGCCTGCAATGTGGGAGACCCAGGTTCGATCCCTGGATTGGGAAGATCCTCTAGAGAAGGAAGTGGAAACCCACTCCAGTACCCTTGCCTGGAAAATCCCAGGGAGAGAAGAGCATGGTATGCTACAGTCCATGGGGTCACAAAGAGTCAGACACAACTGAGGGACTTCACTTTCCTTTATTCCATGTCAGACTAAAACTATGCACGTCAGAGTACTACACATATAATCAATTGAACCAACCATATAATTGTTTTATTGAATGTCTCATTCATCAAGCACTGTCCAAAGATCTGAATTTAGCTACATGAGAAATTTAACTGAAACTGGTGAAAGTTCACAAACATAAATGAAGGGTGCTGTGGGAAAGTAGGGCCAGGGAGTTGACCCTTTTTAATACAGTAATCCCATTACCTAGCACTACAGATGAGTTATCTGACATTTAGCACTATTATTTCCCCAGTGTTCTGGAAGGGTAGGGCAGAGCCTGAATTAGAAGTCAAGTATTTCTGATTCAGAAGTTCTTGCTTTGTTATAAAGAGGAGATAATAAAATTTGGAAGTTGCTGTGATGCACACAAAATCAAACAAATGATTATTTCTGGCATAGACTAGACCTCAGTGTTTGTTGATTTTGAATCACATGATTTCTCTTGCTGTGCATTTCCTCTACAGAAACAGATGAAAAAAAGGCAGGAAGAGTGGGTTCAGCTTTCTTATGAACTAAATTACCAAGAAGTGCCAAATCAATTTAGTTTTTGTTCCTAGCAGAGACAGAAAAACCTCAAATTCACACTTTTCTTTGGATTTACATTTCTGAGAAAAAATCAGTTTCTTGTAAAAGTGATGTTAGCAGAGATGGAATATTTTCAATTTTACTAATGCAGAGACATTTAAGGGAAGAAAGTCTTGATATATTTTAAAAATAAGATTCATTTCAGTGTCACTTCACAAATAAAGTAAGAAATGTCTTTGTTTAAAAAAAATCTCTTGATTTTGTATGTCTTTTACAATAAGAAATTGATGTACTAACATCTGCCATTTTCAGTGCTGAGCATAATCTAAAACTTAAATTACTGTATGAAGTATGAAATAATTATTCTCATTCTCTATGAAATAACTGAGATGTTAATTAGATGACATATTTCTTATATAATTTCAGAATTTCATATTTCTTCCTGTTTATTTTGGGTGGAGAGAAGTTCTGTTTTAAATTCTTAAGATTGTTTACCTTAATAAATCACTTTATAGCAACTTGGTAATAGCTACTTTGTGTGCTCACTCAATTGTGTCCGACTCTTTGTGACGCCATAGACTGTACTCCGCCAGGCTCCTGTGTCCATGGAATTTCCTGGCAAGAATATTGGAGTGGGGTTCCATTTCCTACTCCGGAGGATCTGTCTGACCCTGGGATGGAACTGCGACTCTTGAATCACCTGCGTTGGCAGGCAGATTCTTTACCACTAGTGCCACCTAGGAAGCCCCAGGTAACAGCTACTGGTGCTGCTGCTGCTGCTAAGTTGCTTCAGTCGTGTCCGACTCTGTGCGACCCCATAGACAGCAGCCCACCAGCCTCCCCGTCCCTGGGATTCTCCAGGCAAGGACACTGGAGTGGGTTGCCATTTCCTTCTCCAATGCATGAAAGTGAAAAGTGAAAGTGAAGTCGTTCAGTCATGTCCGACTCTTAGCGACTAGTAATAGCTAAAATTTATTTGAGAAGTTATCACATGCTCACTAACGCCTCAGTTACTAAAGCTACAGCTAAGGATTATACTGACCCAATATTTTAAAAAGAACACTCGTGTATTTCAAAATATTACTGAATCTATGCATTCACAATAATTTTACTCTTTAGTAATAAAAAAGGAGAAACTGTAAAGATGAAAGAGTTGGTTGCTCAGTTATTTCAGACTCTATGAGACCCTGTGAACTGTAGCCTGCCAGGATCCGCTGTCCACAGAATTCTCCAGGCAAGAATACTGGAGTGGTTTGCCATTCCCTCACCTGAAAATTGTCCTGACCCAGGGATCGAACTCCGGTCTCCTGAATCTCAGGCAGATTCTTTACCATCTGAGCCATCAGTTTACCTAGTTTCCCTCTCAGTGATTCATTATTTCTTAGTGAATTTTATTGATAATTTCTGCCTGACTTTACACTCTGTGTGTAATGACATAATTTATTCTACAATCACAAAGTTTACTATGGGACGTTAATAAATATTTGAATACTTCAAAATATAATAATAAAAAGCAATAAGCTATATTTAGGGATCTTACAAATTCTCATAATTTTAACTTGAATATTGAGACTATCATAATATCTGGTCTTTTTTAAATCATATTTTATATGATACATTTATCATACTTTTAATTATGTAATGTATGTAAGTCACACATGGTTTACATATATTACATTATTTTATATAGTATATGACTACATATATTATGTCAGTTTAGTTCAGTTGCTCAGTCTTATCCAATTCATTGCGATTTCATGGACTATAGCATGCCAGGCTTCCCTGTCCATCATCAACTTCCAGAGCTTACTCAATCTCATGTCCAGTGGATTGGTGATGCCACCCAACCATTTCATCCTCTGATGTCCCCTTTTCCACCTTCAATCTTTCTCAGCATCAGGGTCTTTTCCAGTGAGGCCACTTTGCATCAGGTGGCCTAAGTATTGGAGTTTCAGCTTCAGCATCAGTCCTTCCAATGGATATTCAGGACTGATTTCCTTTAGGATTGACAGGTTTGATCTCCTTGCAGTCCAAGGGACTCTCAAGAGTCTTCTCCAGCACCACAGTTCAAAAGCATGACTTCTTCAGCACTCAGCTTTATTTATAGGCCAACTCTCTCATCCTTACATGATTACTGGAAAAGCCATAGCTTTGACTAGTTGGAACATTGTTGGTAAAGTAATGTCTCTGCTTTGTACTATGCTGTCTAGGTTGGTCATAGCTTTTCTTCCAAGGAGCAAGTGTCTTTCAATTTAATGGCTGCATTCATCATCTCCAGTGATTTTGGAATCCCCCCCACAAAAACAAAACAAAACAAAACAAAAAGCTTGAATCAAGATGGCCAGGAGAAATCTCAATAACCTCAAGTATGCAGATGACACCACACTTACGGCAGAAAGTGAAGAACAAAAGAGCCTCTTGGAGCCAAGATGGCGGAGGAGTAGGACGGGGAGAACACTTTCTCCCCCACAAATTCATCAAAAGAGCATTTAAACGTCGAGTAAATTCCACAGGACAGCTTCTGAGTGCCGGCAGAGGACATCGGGCACCCAGAGAAGCAACCCAACTCTTCGAGGGGAGGTAGGAAAAAATATTAAAAACAAAAAAAGGGAGACAAAAGAGGGAGGGACGGAGTTCCGTCCTGGGAAGGGAATCTTAAAAAGAGAGAAGTTTCCAACCATCAGGAAACCTTCTCACTGCCGAATCTGTGCCGAGCTTTGGAAGCACAGAGGGCAACATAACAGGGAGAAAAAATAAATGAACAATTTAAAACTCGCAGATTGCGAGCCCTACAGTAACTCCCCCAGCAGAGAAGCAGCGCAGACGCCTGCATCCGCCATTAGCAAGACGGGGCTGGGCAGGGAGGCGCGGCGTGGGCTGCATCGCTGAGAGTAAGAATTTGGCCTGAATACCCTGAGCGCTGTCTGAGTGAAATAATTTGGGCTAGCAAACCAGACTGTGGGATACCTACCACGCGAAAAGCCAGCCCTAACCTAAGACCGCCGGGCCCACGCACGAAACAAAGGACTGAGCAGAGATAGCCGGCTGCAGACCTTCCCCCTCCGGTGACAGGCAGCCAGAGCCGGAAGGGGGCAATCGCAGCCCCAGAGAGACATTATCTATAAAATTGTAAGCAGGCGTCTTTGCTAACTAAAACTTCTTGGGGGTCTGGACGGTCAACATCTGCCTGAGAAGGTGCGCCGGTTTTACATCCAGATAACCGAGTGGCGGGGAGGCAATAAGTCGCAGCATTGGTGCTCGCCTGGGAAGAGCAAATTGGCGCTCGGACCTGGGAAGAGCACAAAACGCAGGCCCAACTGAGTCTGCGCCTCTGAGGACTACCCGAGTGCCTGAACCTGAGCGGCTTGTACCTGGGAGGTGCATGCAGCCCAGGGCCAGCCTCGGATTGTTCCCGGCGGAACAACCTAGAGTCCGAGCAGTGTGGACAGGGAGGCTACACGCGCCGTGAGCGGGGGCAGACCCAGGGTGGCTGAGGCACTGCGAACCCACGCCAGTGTTATTTGTTTGCAGCATCCCTCCCTCCCTCCCCACAGCGCGACTGAACAAGTAAGCCTTAAAAAAAAAAAAAAAAAAAAGTGTCCTCCACCGTGCCCTTTGAGTCAGGGCGGAAACCAGATACTGAAGAGACTAGCAAACAGAAGAAGATATAACAGAGGGAAACGCCTTGGAAGCTACAGGCAATAGATCAAAACCCTGTGGTTACTACGGACTACATAGGAAGGGGCCTATAGATCTTGAGAAATATAAATCTGACCAAGGAACTAGCCAAAAATGAACTGAACCCACAACACCCACAAAAAAAAAAAAAAAAAAAAAAAGTCCTAGATATTTTTATTATTTTTACGATCATTCTTTTTTTTTTTTTAATTAAAAAAAAAAAAATTTAAGTCCTCTATTGTTCCTTTAATTTTCACTTTTATAACCTATTACTTTGCAAAAAAAAAAAGACCCTATTTTTTTTCTTCTTCAGCAAACTTCATATATATATATTTTATAATTTTTTGACCTTGGTTTTTTTTGTAGTTGTTGTTTTTGTTTTTTTCTTCTTTTCTTTAACATTGTATTTTTGAAATTCCAAACTCTACTCTAGATTTTTAATTTTCGCTTTTTGGTATATGTTATCAATTTTGTACCTATAGTTTTTTTTATATAATTTCTGTGACTTTTTTTTTTTTTTCTTCTTCTCTGTTTCTTTCTCTTCTTCTTTTATATAACATTGTATATATGAAATTCCAAACTTTACTCTAGATTTTTAATTTATGCTTTTTGGTATTTGATATCAATTTTGTACCTGTATTTTCTTTATAATTTTTGTGACATTGTTCGTATCTGTTTGTTTGTTTTCTCTCTTTATTTTTCTTCTTCTCTTTTTTTTTTTTTTTAACATTGTATTTTTGAAATTCCAAACTCTACTCTAGATTTTTAATTTTTGCTTTCTGGTATTAGTTATCAATTTTGTACCTGTACTTTCTTTATAATTTTCACAACCTTGTTTGTTTTTGTTTGTTCGTTTTTTCTCTCTTTCTTTTCCTTCTTCTTTTCTTTAACATTGTATTTTTGAAATTCCAAACTCTACTCTAGATTTTTAATTTTCGCTTTCTGGTATTAGTTATCAATTTTGTACCTGTACTTTCTTTATAATTTTCGCGACCTTGTTTGTTTTTGTTTGTTCGTTCTTTCTCTCTTTCTTTTCCTTCTTCTTTTCTTTAACGTCGTATTTTTGAAATTCCAAACTCTACTCTAGATTTTTAATTTTTGCTTTTATGTATTTGTTACCAATTTTGTACCTTTAAGGACCCAATCTTCAGGACCCATTTTTCACTAGGGAGTGAGATTACTGGCTTGACTGCTCTCTCTCCCTTTGGACCCTCCTTTTTCTCCACCAGGTCGCCTGTGTCTCCTCCCTAACCCCTCTCTACTCTACCCAACTCTGTGAATTTCTGTGTGTTCCAGACGGTGGAGAACACTTAGGGAACTGATTACTGGCTGGATCTGTCTCCCTCCTTTTCATTCCCCCCTTTTATCCTTCTGGCCACCTCTGTTACCTTCCTCCTTCTTCTCTTCTCTGTATAACCCCGTGAACATCTCTGAGTGGTCCAGTTGTGGAGTGCACATAAGGAAGTGACAACTGGCTAGCCCACTCTCTCCACTATTGATTCCACCTCATCTCATCTGGGTCACCTCTAACTCCCTCCTCCCTCTTCTCTTCTCCATGTAACCCTGTGAACCTCTCTGACTGACCCTCACTGTAGAGAAACTTATCATCTTTAATGTAGATGTTTTATCAATGGTGTTGTATAGAAGGAGAAGTTTTGAAACTACTGTAAAAATAAGACCGATAATCGGAAGCAGGAGACTTAAGTCCAAACCCTGGCTCCAGGGAACTCCTGACTCCAAGGAACATTCATTGACAGGAGCTCATCAAATGCCTCCATACCGACACTGAAACCAAGCACCACACAAGGGCCAATAAGTTCCAGGGCAAGACATACCAAGCAAATTCTCCAGCAACAAAGGAACACAGCCCTGAGCTTCAAGATACAGGCTGCCCAAAGTCACCCCATAACTATAGACATCTCATAACTCATTACTGGACATTTCATTGCACTCCAGAGAGAAGAAATACAGCTCCACCCACCAGAACACTGACACAAGCTTCCCTAACCAGGAAACCTTGACAAGCCACCTGTACAAACCCACACACAGTGAGGAAACGCCACAATAAAGAGAACTCCACAAACTGCCAGAATACAGAAAGGACACCCCAAACTCAGCAATTTAAACAAGATGAAGAGACAGAGGAATACTCAGCAGATAAAGGAACAGGATAAATGCCCACCAAACCAAACAAAAGAGGAAGAGATAGGGAATCTACCTGATAAAGAATTCCGAATAATGATAGTGAAATTGATCCAAAATCTTGAAACTAAAATGGAATCACAGATAAATAGCCTGGAGACAAGGATTGAGAAGATGCAAGAAAGGTTTAACAAGGACCTAGAAGAAATAAAAAAGAGTCAATATATAATGAATAATGCAATAAGTGAAATTAAAAACACTCTGGAGGCAACAAATAGTAGAATAACAGAGGCAGAAGACAGGATTAGTGAATTAGAAGATAGAATGGTAGAAATAAATGAATCAGAGAGGATAAAAGAAAAACGAATTAAAAGAAATGAGGACAATCTCAGAGACCTCCAGGACAATATTAAACGCTACAACATTCGAATCATAGGGGTTCCAGAAGAAGAAGACAAAAAGAAAGACCATGAGAAAATACTTGAGGAGATAATAGTTGAAAACTTCCCTAAAATGGGGAAGGAAATAATCACCCAAGTCCAAGAAACCCAGAGAGTCCCAAACAGGATAAACCCAAGGAGAAACACCCCAAGACACATATTAATCAAATTAACAAAGATCAAACACAAAGAACAAATATTAAAAGCAGCAAGGGAAAAACAACCAATAACACACAAGGGAATTCCCATAAGGATAACAGCTGATCTTTCAATAGAAACTCTTCAAGCCAGGAGGGAATGGCAAGACATACTTAAAATGATGAAAGAAAATAACCTACAGCCCAGATTATTGTACCCAGCAAGGATTTCATTCAAGTATGAAGGAGAAATCAAAAGCTTTTCAGACAAGCAAAAGCTGAGAGAATTCTGCACCACCAAACCAGCTCTCCAACAAATACTAAAGGATATTCTCTAGACAGGAAACACAAAAATGGTGTATAAACTCGAACCCAAAACAATAAAGTAAATGGCAACGGGAACATACTTATCAGTAATTACCTTAAATGTAAATGGGTTGAATGCCCCAACCAAAAGACAAAGACTGGCTGAATGGATACAAAAACAAGACCCCTACATATGTTGTCTACAAGAGACCCACCTCAAAACAGGGGACACATACAGACTGAAAGTGAAGGGCTGGAAAAAGATTTTCCATGCAAATAGGGACCAAAAGAAAGCAGGAGTAGCAATACTCATATCAGATAAAATAGACTTTAAAACAAAGGCTGTGAAAAGAGACAAAGAAGGTCACTACGTAATGATCAAAGGATCAATCCAAGAAGAAGATATAACAATTATAAATATATATGCACCCAACACGGGAACACCACAGTACGTAAGACAAATGCTAACAAGTATGAAAGGAGAAATTAACAATAACACAATAATAGTGGGAGACTTTAATACCCCACTTACACCTATGGATAGATCAACTAAACAGAAAATTAACAAGGAAACACAAACTTTAAATGATACAATAGACCAGTTAGACCTAATTGATATCTATAGGTCATTTCATCCCAAAACAATGAATTTCACCTTTTTCTCAAGCGCACATGGAACCTTCTCCAGGATAGATCACATGCTGGGCCATAAAGCTAGCCTTGGTAAATTCAAAAAAATAGAAATCATTCCAAGCATTTTTTCTGATCACAATGCAGTAAGATTAGATCTCAATTACAGGAGAAAAACTATTAAAAATTCCAACATATGGAGGCTGAACAACACGCTGCTGAATAACCAACAAATCACAGAAGAAATCAAAAAAGAAATCAAAATTTGCATAGAAACGAATGAAAATGAAAACACAACAACCCAAAACCTGTGGGACACGGTAAAAGCAGTCCTAAGGGGAAAGTTCATAGCAATACAGGCATACCTCAAGAAACAAGAAAAAAGTCAAATAAATAACCTAACTCTACACCTAAAGCAACTAGAAAAGGAAGAAATGAAGAACCCCAGGGTTAGTAGAAGGAAAGAAATCTTAAAAATTAGAGCAGAAATAAATGCAAAAGAAACAAAAGAGACCATAGCAAAAATCAACAAAACCAAAAGCTGGTTCTTTGAAAGGATAAATAAAATTGACAAACCATTAGCCAGACTCATCAAGAAACAAAGGGAGAAAAATCAAATCAACAAAATTAGAAACGAAAATGGAGAGATCACAACAGACAACACAGAAATACAAAGGATCATAAGAGACTACTATCAACAATTATATGCCAATAAAATGGACAACGTGGAAGAAATGGACAAATTCTTAGAAAAGTACAACTTTCCAAAACTGGACCAGGAAGAAATAGAAAATCTTAACAGACCCATCACAAGCATGGAAATTGAAACTGTAATCAAAAATCTTCCAGCAAACAAAAGCCCCGGTCCAGACGGCTTCACAGCTGAATTCTACCAAAAATTTAGAGAAGAGCTGACACCTATCCTGCTCAAACTCTTCCAGAAAATTGCAGAGGAAGGTAAACTTCCAAACTCATTCTATGAGGCCACCATCACCCTAATACCAAAACCTGACAAAGATCCCACAAAAAAAGAAAACTACAGGCCAATATCACTGATGAACATAGATGCAAAAATCCTTAACAAAATTCTAGCAATCAGAATCCAACAACACATTAAAAAGATCATACACAATGATCAAGTGGGCTTTATCCCAGGGATGCAAGGATTCTTCAATATCTGCAAATCAATCAATGTAATACACCACATTAACAAATTGAAAAATAAAAACCATATGATTATCTCAATAGATGCAGAGAAAGCCTTTGACAAAATTCAACATCCATTTATGATAAAAACTCTCCAGAAAGCAGGAATAGAAGGAACATACCTCAACATAATAAAAGCTATATATGACAAACCCACTGCAAACATTATCCTCAATGGTGAAAAATTGAAAGCATTTCCTCTAAAGTCAGGAACAAGACAAGGGTGCCCACTTTCACCATTACTATTCAACATAGTTTTGGAAGTTTTGGCCACAGCAATCAGAGCAGAAAAAGAAATAAAAGGAATCCAAATTGGAAAAGAAGAAGTAAAACTCTCACTATTTGCAGATGACATGATCCTCTACATAGAAAACCCTAAAGATTCCACCAGAAAATTACTAGAACTAATCAATGACTATAGTAAAGTTGCAGGATATAAAATCAACACACAGAAATCCCTTGCATTCCTATACACTAATAATGAGAAAACAGAAAGAGAAATTAAGGAAACAATTCCATTCACCATTGCAACGGAAAGAATAAAATACTTAGGAACATATCTACCTAAAGAAACTAAAGACCTATATATAGAAAACTATAAAACACTGGTGAAAGAAATCAAAGAGGACACTAATAGATGGAGAAATATACCATGTTCATGGATTGGAAGAATCAATATAGTGAAAATGAGTATACTACCCAAAGCAATTTATAGATTCAACGCAATCCCTATCAAGCTACCAACAGTATTCTTCACAGAGCTAGAACAAATAATTTCACAATTTGTATGGAAATACAAAAAACCTCGAATAGCCAAAGCGATCTTGAGAAAGAAGAATGGAACTGGAGAAATCAACCTACCTGACTTCAGGCTCTACTACAAAGCCACAGTTATCAAGACAGTATGGTACTGGCACAAAGACAGAAATATTGATCAATGGAATAAAATAGAAAGCCCAGAGATAAATCCACGCACATATGGACACCTTATCTTCGACAAAGGAGGCAAGAATATACAATGGATTAAAGACAATCTCTTTAACAAGTGGTGCTGGGAAATCTGGTCAACCACTTGTAAAAGAATGAAACTGGACCACTTTCTAACACCATACACAAAAATAAACTCAAAATGGATTAAAGATCTAAACGTAAGACCAGAAACTATAAAACTCCTAGAGGAGAACATAGGCAAAACACTCTCCGACATACATCACAGCAGGATCCTCTATGACCCACCTCCCAGAATATTGGAAATAAAAGCAAAAATAAACAAATGGGACCTAATTAACCTTAAAAGCTTCTGCACATCAAAGGAAACTATTAGCAAGGTGAAAAGACAGCCTTCAGAATGGGAGAAAATAATAGCAAATGAAGCAACCGACAAACAACTAATCTCAAAAATATACAAGCAACTCCTACAGCTCAACTCCAGAAAAATAAACGACCCAATCAAAAAATGGGCCAAAGAACTAAATAGACATTTCTCCAAAAAAGACATACAGATGGCTAACAAACACATGAAAAGATGCTCAACATCACTCATTATCAGAGAAATGCAAATCAAAACCACTATGAGGTACCATTTCACACCAGTCAGAATGGCTGCGATCCAAAAGTCTACAAATAATAAATGCTGGAGAGGGTGTGCAGAAAAGGGAACCCTTTTACACTGTTGGTGGGAATGCAAACTAGTACAGCCACTATGGAGAACAGTGTGGAGATTCCTTAAAAAACTGGAAATAGAACTGCCTTATGATCCAGCAACCCCACTGCTGGGCATACACACTGAGGAAACCAGAAGGGAAAGAGACACGTGTACCCCAATGTTCATCGCAGCACTGTTTATAATAGCCAAGACATGGAAGCAGCCTAGATGTCCATCAGCAGATGAATGGCTAAGAAAGCTGTGGTACATATACACAATGGAGTATTACTCAGCCATTAAAAAGAATACATTTGAATCAGTTCTAATGAGGTAGATGAAACTGGAGCCTATTATACAGAGTGAAGTAAGCCAGAAGGAAAAACACCAATACAGTATACTAACGCATATATATGGAATTTAGAAAGATGGTAACAATAACCCGGTGTGCGAGACAGCAAAAGAGACACTGATGTATAGAACAGTCTTATGGACTCTGTGGGAGAGGGAGAGGGTGGGAAGATTTGGGAGAATGGCAATGAAACATGTAAAATATCATGTAGGAAACGAGTTGCCAGTCCAGGTTCGATGCATGATGCTGGATGCTTGGGGCTGGTGCACTGGGACGGCCCAGAGGGATGGTATGGGGAGGGAGGAGGGAGGAGGGTTCGGGATGGGGAACACATGTATACCTGTGGCGGATTCATTTTGATATTTGGCAAAACTAATACAATTATGTAAAGTTTAAAAATAAAATAAAATTAGAGAAAAAAAAAAAAAAAAGAGCCTCTTGATGAAAGTGAAAGACGAGAGTGAAAAATTTGGCTTAACATCCAGAAAAAACTTAACATCCAGAAAACCAAGATCATGGCATCCGGTCCCATCACTTCATGGCAAATACATGGGGTAAAAATGGAAACATATATAATTATATATATTAACTATACTGCATTATACATATTGTATTAAATATGCCTGCATAGTCGTATTTGACTCTTTGCAACCCTATGGACTGTAGCACACTTGGCTCCTCTGTCCATGGGATTTTTTATGCAAGAATATGGTCGTCTGTTGTCATTTCCTCCTCTGGGAGATCTTTGAGACATAGGATCAAACCCACATTTCCTGTGTGTCCTGCATTGGCAGGCAGATTCTTTTTTTTTTTTCTTCTAATTTTATTTTATTTTTAAACTTTACATAATTGTATTAGTTTTGCCAAATATCAAAATGAATCCGCCACAGGTATACATGTGTTCCCCATCCCAAACCCTCCTCCCTCCTCCCTCCCCATACCATCCCTCTGGGCCGTCCCAGTGCACCAGCCCCAAGCATCCAGCATCGTGCATCGAACCTGGACTGGCAACTCGTTTCTTACATGATATTTTACATGTTTCATTGCCATTCTCCCAAATCTTCCCACCCTCTCCCTCTCCCACAGAGTCCATAAGACTGTTCTATACATCAGTGTCTCTTTTGCTGTCTTGTACACCGGGTTATTGTTACCATCTTTCTAAATTCCATATATATGCGTTAGTATACTGTATTTATGTTTTTCCTTCTGGCTTACTTCACTCTGTATAATAGGCTCCAGTTTCATCCACCTCATTAGAACTGATTCAAATGTATTCTTTTTAGTGGCTGAGTAATACTCCATTGTGTATATGTACCACAGCTTTCTTAGCCATTCATCTGCTGATGGACATCTAGGTTGCTTCCATGTCTTGGCTATTATAAACAGTGCTGCGATGAACATTGGGGTACACGTGTCTCTTTCCCTTCTGGTTTCCTCAGTGTGTATGCCCAGCAGTGGGGTTGCTGGATCATAAGGCAGTTCTATTTCCAGTTTTTTAAGGAATCTCCACACTGTTCTCCATAGTGGCTGTACTAGTTTGCATTCCCACCAACAGTGTAAAAGGGTTCCCTTTTCTGCACACCCTCTCCAGCATTTATTATTTGTAGACTTTTGGATCGCAGCCATTCTGACTGGTGTGAAATGGTACCTCATAGTGGTTTTGATTTGCATTTCTCTGATAATGAGTGATGTTGAGCATCTTTTCATGTGTTTGTTAGCCATCTGTATGTCTTTTTTGGAGAAATGTCTATTTAGTTCTTTGGCCCATTTTTTGATTGGGTCGTTTATTTTTCTGGAGTTGAGCTGTAGGAGTTGCTTGTATATTTTTGAGATTAGTTGTTTGTCGGTTGCTTCATTTGCTATTATTTTCTCCCATTCTGAAGGCTGTCTTTTCACCTTGCTAATAGTTTCCTTTGATGTGCAGAAGCTTTTAAGGTTAATTAGGTCCCATTTGTTTATTTTTGCTTTTATTTCCAATATTCTGGGAGGTGGGTCATAGAGGATCCTGCTGTGATGTATGTCGGAGAGTGTTTTGCCTATGTTCTCCTCTAGGAGTTTTATAGTTTCTGGTCTTACGTTTAGATCTTTAATCCATTTTGAGTTTATTTTTGTGTATGGTGTTAGAAAGTGGTCCAGTTTCATTCTTTTACGAGTGGTTAACCAGAATATTTGGTCTTTTTAAATGGGAAAGTTTTTAATGCTGAATTAAATTTGAATATAGCATGTGCAGGGAGAAGGCAATGGCAACCCACTCCAACACTCTTGCCTGGAAAATCCCATGGATGGAGGAGCTTGGTAGGCTGCAGTCCATGGGGTCGCACAGAGTCGGACACGACTGAAGCGACTTGGCAGCAGGTAGCAGCATAGCATGTGCAAGAAAGTCAAGCACTTGCAATTATTCCAAGATTAATCAAATAATGGAGATTATCATGTTATATTTTCTTATGGTATTACAAAGAGATGGATACCATATACAGACATTTAAAAAATAATCAAATGTTAGAAACAGACAAAATAATCCAAACTTTTCTTGTAAGGGTTTACTCCAATCTTTATTTACTGTATTCTTTTTTCCAAATAGCACTTTTCTGTCTTGTCTGAGACTTTAAGTGAATTAGATAGTATGAAATAGTAGCCTTTGGAAGGTCAGTAATTTAACTTATTGCTGTTTACTTTTACAGATTTGAACCATGTGCACTGTGAAACATATAAGCAAAAGTCACTAAGCCAGTGGAATAAACTCTCCTGAGAATGGGGAGAAGGTAGGTTCATTGGGTTTAGCTTCATTACTGGAGAAGGAAATGGCAACCCACTCCAGTGTTCTTGCCTGGAGAATCCCAGGGATGGGGGAGCCTGGTGGGCTGCTGTCTATGGGGTCGCACAGAGTTGGACATGACTGAAGTGACTTAGCAACAGCAGCAGCAGCAGCTTCATTACACTTCACAGATAGTGAGTTTTCTTTTGTTGTTGCTGTTGTTTTTTACACAAATTGAAGATCTGTGTAACTTTAGAGTTGTCAGATGATGGTAGCATTTTTTTTTTTTTTTAGTTAAGACATGTACTTTTTTTTTTAATTTAATGCTTTTGCACATTCAATATACTACAGTGTAGCATAAACATAACTTTTACATGCACTGGAAAACTAAATAAGTTTGTGTGACTTGTTTTGTTGTGCTATTCACTTTATTTCAGTGATCTGAAACAAAACATGAACTACTCTCTGAGGTGTGGCCAATTAAAATTGCTGGGGCTAAAAAACAAACAAAAAAAAATCATCCAACTGCAGCACTTACTAGCTCTGGAAATTCAGGCAAGTTAGTAAACCTCTCAGCAGTTAAGTTTCCTCACCTGGGAAGTTGGGGTACTACTATTACTACTACCAATGTCTTTGTTGTTTCTTAATGGTTGATTCTATAGTGGGAATTTAATGTTATAAAAGCTGATAGTACTTCATAATTTTTATTGCATAATTTTTATTTATTGCATAATTACATTCTCTGTATAGTTCTGTTTTCTATATTCATTGTTGCAGATTTCTTAACTTCTTTCAAAAGATTAGATACAGGTCCTATAATGAAATTCAAAAAAAAAAGAAGGAAACATGTAGAGGTAGCTACACATGTGAATAAAATGTAAAGATCTCAATTATTAAATCAGTTTACCCATTTTACTTTCTCTTCTTTTGAAAAAACTTCTCCGTTTCAGTTTTAAATACTTTCAGTGAGATTTTGATTAACCATTGTGCCAAATTTGTATTACATAAATAATAAGTAACACAAATGTGATAATAACTGAAATTATAGCAAGTATTTATAGAGAGTCAGACAATCTGTATGTCTCTATATTTGCCTACTTTACACATTTTCATTAATTGAATGAAGTATCTCGATGGAAAAGAAATGCAAAAAAGCAAAATGGCTGTCTGGGGAGGCCTTACAAATAGCTGTGAAAAGAAGAGAAGCAAAAAGAAAGGTGAAAAGGAAAGATATAAACATCTGAATGCAGAGTTCCAAAGAATAGCAAGAAGAGATAAGAAAGCCTTCTTCAGTGGTCAATGCAAAGAAATAGAGGAAAACAACAGAATGGGAAAGACTAGAGATCTCTTCAAGAAAATCAGAGATACCAAAGGAATATTTCATGCAAAGATGGGCTCAATAAAGGACAGAAATGGTATGGACCTAACAGAAGCAGAAGATATTAAGAAGACATGGCAAGAATACACAGAAGAACTGTACAAAAAAGATCTTCACGACCCAGATAATTACGATGGTGTGATCACTGACCTAGACCAGACATCCTGGAATGTGAAGTCAAGTGGGCCTTAGAAAACATCACTACGAACAAAGCTAGTGGAGGTGATAGAATTCCAGTTGAACTATTCCAAATCCTGAAAGATGATGCTGTGAAAGTGCTGCACTCAATATGCCAGCAAATTTGGAAAACTCAGCAGTCGCCAAAGGACTGGAAAAGGTCAGTTTTCATTACAATCCCAAAGAAAGGCAATGCCAAAGAATGCTCAAACTACCGCACAATTGCACTCATCTCACACACTAGTAAAGTAATGCTCAAAATTCTCCAAGCCAGGCTTCAGCAATATGTGAACCGTGAACTTCCTGATGTTCAAGCTGGTTTTAGAAAAGGCAGAGGAATGAGAGATCAAATTGCCAACATCCACTGGATCATGGAAAAAGCAAGAGAGTTCCGGAAAAACATCTATTTCTGCTTTACTGACTATGCCAAAGCCTTTGACTGTGTGGATCACAATAAACTGTGGAAAATTCTTCAAGAGATGGGAATACCAGACCACCTGATCTGCCTCTTGAGAAATCTGTATGCAGATCAGGAAGCAACAGTTAGAACTGGACATGGAACAACAGACTGGTTCCAAATAGGAAAAGGAGTACATCAAGGCTGTATATTGTCACCCTGTTTATTTATCTTATATGCAGAGTACATCATGAGAAATGCTGGGCTGGAAGAAGCACAAGCTGGAATCAAGATTGCCAGGAGAAATATCAATAACCTCAGATATGCAGATGACACCACCCTTATGGCAGAAAGTGAAGAGGAACTCAAAAGCCTCTTGATGAAAGTGAAAGTGGAGAGTGAAAAAGTTGGCTTAAAGCTCAACATTCAGAAAATGAAGATCATGGCATCAGGTCCCACCACTTCATTGGAAATAGATGGGGAAACAATGGAAACAGTGTCAGACTTTATATTTTGGGGCTCCAAAATCACTGCAGATGGTGATTGCAGCCATGAAATTAAAAGACCCTTACTCCTTGGAAGAAAAGTTATGACCGACCTAGATAGCATATTCAAAAGCAGAGACATTACTTTGCCAACAAAGGTCCGTCTAGTCAAGGCTATGGTTTTTCCTGTGGTCATGTATGGATGTGAGAGTTGGACTGTGAAGAAGGCTGAGTGCCAAAGAATTGATGCTTTTGAACTGTGGTGTTGGAGAAGACTCTTGAGAGTCCCTTGGACCCCAAGGAGATCCAAGCAGTCCATTCTGAAGGAGATCAGCCCTGGGATTTCTTTGGAAGGAATGATGCTAAAGCTGAAACTCCAGTACTTTGGCCACCTCATGCGAAGAGTTGACTCACTGGAAAAGACTCTGATGCTGGGAAGGATTTGGGGCAGGAGGAGAAGGGGATGACAGAGGATGAGATGTCTGTATGGCATCACTGACTCGATGGACGTGTGTCTCAGTGATCTCCGGGAGTTGGTGATGGACAGGGAGGCCTGGCGTGCTGCTATTCATGGGATCGCAAAGAGTCGGACACGACTGAATGACGGATCTGATCTGATGAGCTACATATCCATATTATAAAAGAGAAAACTGCAGTTTAATTAACTATTACAGAGTAAGGGGAAAAGTATTGAAATTTCAAACTACTAGGATCCAAATACCTTTCCCTCTTCTTTATTTATATAAACATATTTCACAAGTTAGATCCACATAAGTTGACAAACTCCCTTTTATGTGTTTTGGATAAAAATAATAGAAGTTCTGTGTTTTCATTTTTTAAGTGCAATATCAAAATTCACATCTACTATGAAAAAGAAAATTCCATGGACGGAGAGCCTAGTAGGCTGCAGTCCATGGGGTTGCTAAGGGTCGGGCACGACTGAGCAACTTCATTTTCACTTTTCGCTTTCATGCATTGGAGAAGGAAATGGCAACCCACTCCAGGGTTCTTGCCTGGAGAATCTCAGGGACGGGGGAGCCTGGTGGGCTGCCGTCTATGGGGTCGCACAGAGTCAGACACGACTGAAGCGACTTAGCAGCAGTAGCAGTATGAAAAAGAAACAGATGGATAACTATAGGCAAAAACACAGAATCTTGACACTAAGTTAATTATGCTAAGTATTTAATTTTTTTGGATTAGAAACATTGTCTTTATGAAATAGTCATTGTTCAATTCAATTATTTAAAAACAAAAGAGTTTTAATAAAATGGTCATATAAAAATTGTATTAAATTACATTTTCTGGAACCTAAATATTAGGAACATAAAACAGCGCATGATTTAGAACTCACCCTGATATGATGTTTATTTCAGTTTATTCAAATAAGTACCAAATGTTTTTAAAAGTAGATTCTTTTTATGCTGTTTGCATTTTACATCAAACTTGTGAATAAATCAAATTATTTTCAATGCTTTATTTTCATATAAATTCAGAAGTATTTTCCACATGATTATGAAGATAGATTTTTAGATTAACTTGTAGCTATTGATTCTATTTAAATGTATGTGTGCTAATGCATTTTAGCTTTGCAGCAATAGATTTTTTGAAATATAATTTCTGGATTTTTGCATTCTTAAAATTATGAATTGGTGTTTTCCTAATAGATGCTTCAATTTAGTGGACTAATATGATTTGGCAATAAGAATTATGTAAATATTCTTGAACTTTGGTGCTGTCACTTTTTATTGATAGGTACATTAAAAGGGCTTGCTTTAGTGTCTTTCATACTATGTAATTTAGTTTGTGCAAAACAGAACAGAATAACTTACCAGAAATAAAAACCATTTTACTTATAATTCTGTTTCAGGGTGAGATGGGCTAAGCTGGTGTCAGACTGTCACTCCCACCAAGAATATCACACAAGTGGTATAGAACAGAAAATTATTTGTATTTATATAATGGTTCAGTGATGAAGAAATACAAATTTACTGGAAGGTCAAGAACCTCAAAGAGGTGCACTTAATTCTGTAGCTACCCCGGACACCAGGGGATTTGCCAATTTTGCTTATTCTCTGTGGTTGAGAATCAAATTTGCAGAAAAAGAACAATGCTTTTTGAAGACCTTGGCACATACCTGGAATGTGATTAAAGATTACCTCTCATGAGGCTATTCTGAGGGTAATGATTTCTGGAATGTGCTGAGTACAAAGATTCTCAATTATTATGACACAACCAAGTGACATGGGGATGTGGATATATACAAGAAGAGTATTCATTACAATCTCAAAAGCAGAAACTCGTGGGACAGGGATGGGGGGAAAGCTTCTCTCTATATTAAGTGGGAGAGTGAAGGGTTTGGAGAAGAATGAAGACTCAGACAGAATGGCATTGCACTGGAGTGTTTATGGATCTTCCAACCAGCAAAGAAGAAAAGGAAAAACAACTCGGCCTGATCTTATAAGAGTTTTATTAAGATATAATTCACATACATATAATTCATTCAATTAGATTGTACAGTTCAACAGTTTCAGTATTTCACTTAATTGTGTAACCTATACCACAAATTGCACTCATCTCACATGCTAGCAAAGTAATGCTCAAAATTCTCCAAACCAGGCTTCAACAGTATGTGAACCATGAACTTCCAGATGTTCAAGCTGGATTTAGAAAAGGCAGAGGGATCAGAGATCAAATTGCCAACATCCGTTGGATCATCAAAAAAGCAAGAGAGTTCCAGAAAAACATCTATTGCTTTACTGACTATGCCAAAGCCTTTGACTGTGTAGATCACAACAAACTGGAAAATTCTGAAGGAGATGGAAATACCCGACCATCTGACCTCCTGAGAAACCTGTATACAAGTCAAGAAACAACGGTTAGAATTGGACATGGAACAAGAGACTGATTCCAAATCTGGAAAGGAGTATGTCAAGGCTGTATATTGTCACTCTGCTTATTTAACTTATATGCAGAGTACATCATGAGAAACACTGGGCTGATGAAGCACAAGCTGGAATTGAGATTGCCAAGAGAAATATCAATAAACTCATATATGCAGATGATACCACACTTAGGCAGAAAGTGGAGAAGAACTAAAGAGCCTCTTGATGAAAGTGAAAGAAGAGTGAAAAAGCTGACTTAAAGCTCAACATTCAGAAAACAAAGATCATGGCATCTGGTCTCATCATTTCATGGCAACTGGTTGGGGAAACAATGGAAACAGTGGTAGACTTTTTATTTTGGGGCTCCAAAATCACTGCAGATGGTGACTGCAGCCATGAAATTAAAAGACGCTTGCTCCTTGGAAGGAAGTTATGACCAACCTAGACAGCATAATAAAAAGGAGAGACATTACTTTGCCAACAAAGGTCCATCTAGTCAAGGCTATGGTTTTTCCAGTTGTCATATATGGATGTGAGAGTTGGACTATAAAGAAAGCTGAGCATCAAAGAGTTGATGCTTTTGAACTGTGGTGTTAGAGAAGACTCTTGAGAGTCCCTTGGACTGCAAGGAGATCCAACCAGTCCAACCTAAAGGCAATCAGTCTTGAATAGTCATTGGAAGGATTGATGCTAAAGCTGAAGCTCCAATACTTTGGTCACCTGATGGGAAGAACTGACTCACTGGAAAAGACCCTGATGCTGGGAAAGATTGAAGGTGGGAAGAGAAGGGGACGACAGAGGATGAGATGGTTGGATGGCATCACCAACTCAATGGACATGAGTTTGAGTAAACGCTGGGAGTTGGTGATGGACAGGGAGGTCTGGTGTGCTGCAGTCCAGGGGGTTGCAAAGACTGAGTGACTGAACTGACACCACAGATAATTCTGACATCATTTAGACATAACCAGTGTGTCGAGTGGAGAAGGAAATGGCAATCCACTCCAGTATTCTTGCCTGGAAAATCCCATGGACAGAGAAGCTTGTGGGATACAGTCCATGGGGTCACAAAGAGTTGGACATGACTAAGCATTTACAAAATGTCTCAAGATATAATTAAATAACATATATACAAATCACTCAATAAATTATCCTTCTCCTATTAAATAGTGCTTATTTACTATTGTTAAATAATAGCCACATATTGTTACTCAAGTAAACTATAAGTGACAGAAATTGTGTGAACTGTCCCAACAGTGATCTGAACCTATGACTGTCACAGTCATTAAATTTGGAACAGAGTTGTTGACCTGCCTCAAATACTGTTCAGCAAAACATCAAATCTAAGGAACTAGCTAAATTGACAGCATATCCATGGACAAAGTGGCTGAATACTAAGAATTACTCCACCAGCAGAGGTGAAAGATGAGACAGCCACTCAGGTTCTCATATATCTTCCTAACAATCCAAGAGCCTCTTCTGACCTGTCCCTTAACATGCTAGAGATAAAAGCTTTCCCAGTGCTTTTTCTCAGCAAAGCTCTCTGGTCTTTCAATTTCAAATGTGAGAAGAGACAAATGCAGCTGCCCACATTCAATGTCTATGGCTTAAAATGTTTGACACCTTCTTTAGAGCACTGGCTACTGAAAAATCTCAGTGGAATGCAGGACACAAAATTACATAAATTTCAGTTCAGTTAGCATTCTGTGTGATTGCATGCTTGTACAGTGTTGTTCAGGGACACGCATCTTCTTCTTATGGTTTCTAAGAATTTGTTGTTCTAACAGAAAAAACAAGCAAATATGTGATGGAATATCATTCAGTGATCGCCAGGGCTAAGCTCATTTTTCAGTGTGACTTTCTAAAATGGCCCAAAAAAACCACAGGAAGAAGAAAAGTTAAAAATGAGTTTAAGGAAAACTTCTGGAATTGCGGTGTAAGGAGCTCCATAAATGATTTTTGCAGTGAAACTACAATAATGGGTGAAAGTTATAAAAGAATAGCCAGTTAATATCATGGGAATTATCCTAATGACAGCAGAGAGATGCATACCATAGACACATCGCTATACACGGGATGCATTGAAGAGATACACGGGTTTCTTAGTGATCCCAGAAGAAGAGGAAATATTTTGCTTTGGCTGAGGGTGGGTATTTTATTTATTTTTTGTGTATATATTTTTGGTTGCACTGGGTCTTCGTTGCTGTGTGTGGGCTTTCTCTAGTTGTGATTTGTGGGGGCTACTCTCCAGTTGTGATGCATGCACTTCACATTTCTGTGGCTTCTCTTTGCTGCGGAGCACGGACTCTAGGGTCTCAGGCTTCAGCAGCTGTGGCATGTGGGCTCAGTAGCTGTGGTGCACGGGTATAGATGCCCAGCGGTATGCGAAATCTTCCTGGACCAACGATAGAACCCATGTTTCCTGCATTGGCAGGCAGATTCTTATCCAGGGAAGTTCTAGCTATTTTTAATACATGGTATTTAATTGATATCTCACAAAAGCTCCAAGAAGTTACTACAGGTTAGTTCATTTCATAGATTTCACTTGAAGAGAAAGATCAATTCATTCACTGCTAGCTGTATTTATTGATTATTCTCTATATGCCAGATCCAACCAGTCTATCCTAAAGGAAATCAGTCCTAAATATTCATTGGAAGGACTGATGTTGAAGCCGAAACTCCAATAGTTTGGCCACCTGATGCAAAGAACTGACTCATGTGAAAAGACCCTGATGCTGGGAAAGATTGAAGGTGGGAGGAGAAGTAGATGACAGAGGATGAGATGGTTGGATGGCATCACTGACTCAATGGACGTGAGTTGAGCAAGCTCCGGGAGTTGGTGATGGACAGGGAGGCCTGGCATGCTGCAGTCCATGGGGTTGCAAAGAGTTGGACATGACTGAGCGACTGACCTGAACTGAACTGAACTGAACTGACTGAAATTCAAAGCCCCATGTTCTGACTTCAGGAGCTATACTTTGAACCTCTCTGCCATGCTGTCAACATGTAAAAAAGAAACAGAATAAGCAATTTTGGTGCTGTGAGAAGTGTACAGAGAAAGTATTTATCAAGAAGAGACACTAAGGTTGAGGCAGGTTGAGCTATGAGGAGGTTGTATTAAGTTCTTTCAGTCATGTCCAATTCATCGCCACCCTATGGAACTTAGCCTGCCAGACTCCTCTGTCCACGGGATTCTCCAGGCAAGAATACAGGAGTAGACTGCCGTGCGATGTGCCATGGGATCTTCCCAACCCAGGAATTGAACCCGAGTCTCCTGCATTGGTAGGTCGGTTCTTTACCACTAGCCCCACCATCTAGTGGTTACTTAATAGAAGAGAGAAGAGAAATTGAGTAAAGATTTATCACGCACACACAGAGGAAGTTAATCATCAGTTTTAAAGAATCAGATGAAGGTCATACCTTAGTTGGTAATTTCTAACCACTGTTGTACTTTTCTAATACTTCACTTATTTTTCGTAATTTTTGTGATTCTTTTTTAACTCCAAGTGTGAGAAAAGTTAGTAAACTGATATAGGAGATATCTATTATTTCCATTCAGTATTTGTAATGAAGCTGTATTGGTGTGTTTAGAGGTTTTCAGTAAAAGCCATTAGCCAATGTCAACTAGTGAATTGGGGAAAAAAATGTGTTCATCTGACGAAAACACTTGGTAAGTAATCTGTCTTTTTACTCCACATAAAGACAAGATTGCTGAACCTGAAACTGATTTTATATCGCAACTTTATGTAATGAATATATTATTTTATGACTTTTCAAACTGTTTAGTCATAATTATAGTTTCTACATTATAGAACACTCATTTTGTCCTTCTAAAAGAACATCAATTTTTTTTTTTTTTAGTAAATCTCTAAAGAACTCTAATTAATGAATGAAACTACTTGCTTGTCTGTCTTTATAACATTGTCTTAAAAGTAAGCCCTTTTGGGAAACAAATAGTTTATACATAGAAGTTAAAATGAGCCATTATACAATATTTACATTTTCTTTAATTTTGAAGCACATGCAAGTAAGTGTGATTAAACAGAAAACAAAGATGTGATAAAATAGTAACAAAATATTTATGTACCAGATATTTCCCCAAGCTTTTGGATTTATATATGAACAATATTTTAAAACAATCTATAATGAGAAAAAAAATCTATTAAAAGTATATGAAGAAGTGACGTCACTCAGTAGTGTCTGACTCTTTGCAACCCCATGGACAGTAGCCTACCAGGCTCCGCAGTCCATGGGATTTTCCAGGCAAGAATACCGGAGTGGGCTGCCATTTCCTTCTTCAGGGAATCTTCCCAACCCAGGGATCAAACCCAGGTCTCCTGCATTGCAGACAGACGCTTTACCATCTGAGCCACAAGGGAAGCATTAAAAGTACATACTCATTTATATACATATAGTCATGTTGTTAATAGCAGTTTAAATAAGTAGTAGATTTGAAAAGAACAAATTTCTTGGTATCTAATTTGAGATGGGAAGACTCTGACATATAGTTTTTCATTCACACACTGTATTTAAAAACACTATGGGCTAATAAGTGAAGTTATATTAATGAAGTGTTCACAAAATGTGGTTTTGAAGGTAGGTCGCCCAGGCTTTCCTGATAGCTCAGTTGGTAAAGAATCCACCTACAATGCAGGAGAGCCCAGTTCAATTCCTGGGTCAGGAAGATCCGCTGGAGAAGGGATAGACTATCCACTCCAGTATTCTTGGGCTTCCCTTGTGACTCAGCTGATAAACAATCCCTTGCAATGCAGGAGACCTGGGTTCAATCCCTGGGTGGGGAATATCCCCTAGAGAAGGGAAAGGCTACCCACTCCAATATTCTGGTCTGGAGAATTCCATGGACTGTAAAGTCCATGGTGTCGCAAAGAGTTGGACATGATTGAGCAACTTTCACTTCACTTGACACATTTGGGCTTTCCTGGTGGTTCAGTGGTAAAGAATATGCCTGCAATGCAGGAGATGTGCATTCGATCCCTGGGTTGGGAAAACCCCCTAGAGACGGAAACAGCAACCCACTCCAGTATTCTTACCTAGAGAATTCCAGAGAGAGAGAAACCTGGTGGGCTACAGTCCATGGGGTCACAAAAGAGTTGGGCATGACTAAGCAATCAGCAACAACAGCGACAGCTTGGCACATTTGAATCACAGAACTGAATCTGTAGACCTTTCCTTCTGTCTCTGTTTCTGTACATTCAACCTTCTGGACAATTATGGCAAACTATCCCCTTCCTGCTCTTCATCTCTGAGCTTTTGTGTATTCCGCTGCCTTGGCCTAGAGTGCCCTTTTCAATCTCTTCTTTTCCTCACACTTGCGCCTCTTATGTTGTTTTATATTTTAGATCCAAACTCACTTCCTTTGGACTTTTCATTGTTCTTCCTCTTCTCATATATCATTTTATCACATTTTCTATAGTATAACTTTTTCTGTGAAATTATGACATTTATTTACTTGCATATTTTCCCCAGGACTACCTTAGAATAAAGGAAACACATTCTAATCATCTGTTTATCCTTCATTGCTGGTGCAGTAATTAGAATGTTGTGTTTAATAAATATTTGGAGAAGGAAGTAAGGATGAGTAGCTGTGTACAAGGCAGACAAAGTAGGGCTGTGGAGTTCCAGGCATGGGAGTAGTGTATGCATGGGTGAAGGAACACAAGAGAGTGCATGTGTCTTGGCAACAGTGACTTATCCAACATGCACGGAGCAAGAATGCTGAAAAGGAGAGGCTTAAAAGGGAAAATAGGACTCCCAACTGTAAAGGGCCTTTCTACTTTGCCAAAAAGTATCTTGGTGTCCTGTAGACCAAGAGGAGACCTGGAAAGATTGAAGTCAGGAAATGAGATGATCAAGTCAGTATTTTGAATAGAGAATCAGTTGGTGGTATGAGGATGAACTTTTATCTCTAAGATGTGGAATTAGAAAGGCTGATTACAAGTGATGTTTTTGTGAAAGAGGAACAAAGTTAATTAAGAAGACACTTTGAAGATGGAATCACAAGATCTGAAGAGGGTATGTTGTCTAGAAATTATTTTCAATGGAGTCTTTTTGATGTGGTCAGATGGCATACTGTCCTGTACTAAGCAATGCCTACTGTGATTTTCAGTAAAATAATGAGATGTTATTGTTGGACAGGGCTATGTGCCTGGTTGGACAGCCCATATCGAGAGGAAAACTATAGCAGTTGTCCTCCACCACCAATCACTGCTCTCCAAAATCTAGATCCTCTCTTTTTGGGAAAGATGGTGAGTAAAATTCAATTTGACACTGGAGTTTTCAGATGAATTCATGGTCTTTTATTTTCAATTTGTGGAGTTATTAAGATGTTATCACTATATTTAGGGCTTTGCCTTGAAATAGCTTTAATAGATCTGCTCATTAATGTATGCAAATGCACCAAATTATCTTTTTCTTACATCTTAGTGAATTATTTTTAAATTAATTTTTATTAGAATGTAGTTGTTTTACAGTGTGTTAATTTCTACTGTACAGCAAAGTGAATCAACTATAGGTATACATAAATCCCCTCTTTTTTGGATTTCCTTCCCAGTTAGATCATCACAGAGCATTGAGGAGAGTTCCTTGGGCTATATAGTAGGTTCTCTTTAATGATCCATTTTACACATAGTATCAATAGTGTAATCAATCCAAATCTCCCAATTTATCCCACGACCAAATTATCTTTTTTAAAATAAAATATATATAATTGAAGAAGGATTATTGTTATTTAACTTATATGCAGAGTACATCATGAGAAATGCTGGGCTGGATGAAGTACAAGCTAGAATCAAGATTGCCAGGAGAAATATCAATAACCTCAGATATGCAGATGACACCACCCTTATGGCAGAAAATGAAGAAGAACTAAAGAGCTTCTTGATGAAAGTGAAAGAGGAGAGTGAAAAAGTTGGCTTAGACCTCAACATTCAGAAAACAAAGATCATGGCCTCTGGTCCCATCACTTCATGGCAAATAGATGGGGAAACAATGGAAATAGTGACAAACTTTATTTTTGGGGCTCCAAAATCATTGCAGTTGGTGACTCCAGCCATGAAATTAAAAGACACTTAGTCCTTGGAAGGAAAGTTTGACCAACCTAGACAGCTTATTAAAAAGCAGAGACATTACTTTGCCAACAAAGGTCCGTCTAGTCAAGGCTATGGTTTTTCCATAGTAGTCATGTATGGATGTGAGAGTTGGACTATAATAAAAACTGAGCACCAAATAATTAATGCCTTTGAACTGTGGTGTTGGTGAAGACTCTTGAGACTCCCTTGGACTGCAAGGAGATCCAGCCAGTCCATCCTAAGGGAAATCAATCTTGAATAGTCATTGGAAGGGCTGATGTTGAAGCTGAAACTCCAATACTTTGACCACCTGATTCGAAGAACTGACTCATTTGAAAAGACCCTGATGCTGGGAAAGATTGAGAGTGAGAGGAGAAGGGGACAACAGAGGATGAGATGGTTGGATGACATCACCAACTCAATGGACATGCTGCTGCTGCCGCCAAGTTGCTTCAGTTGTGTCTGATCCTGTGTGACCCCATAGACAGCAGCCCACCAGGCTCCCCAGACCCTGAGATTCTCCAGGCAAGAATACTGGAGTGGGTTGCCATTTCCTTCTCCAATGCATGAAAGTGAAAAGTCAAAGTGAAGTCGCTCAGTCGTGTCCGACTCTTAGCGACCCCATGACTGCAGCCCACCAGGCTCCTCTGTCCATGGGATTTTCCATGCAAGAGTACCGAGTGGGTTGCGTAAACTCCAGGAGTTGATGATGGACAGGGAGGCCTAGCATGCTGCAGTCCATGGGGTCACAAATAGTCAGACACGATTGAGCAACTGAACTGAACTGATCCGTGAAGGAATGACCACACTTTATATCTCTAGTCCTAGTAACTGGCATACAGTAAGCAATCTTTTAATAAATGCTTGCTGAACGAATAAATGATTGAAAGGCCGTTGGCTGAACGAATGAAAGTTGAATGAAGAGTGAAGAAAGAAGGACATGTAAGCACTTTTGATTCTAGCAAAATCATGCATAAAGAAGCACCATTTGCCTGAGGATCAATACTTTTCCCAGATGTAACTGATAAAGGATTTACAGGTGTTATTTTTTTTAAAGAAAATATTTTCATAAGAAATTTTTGTCAATATTTTTAAACAAAATAAACGTGCTCCAAAAATATAATAAATTCCAGAATTTAATGGCTATGCCATTCCAAATTTAAGATATCTTTAAAATTTTTAGAGTGTGATTACCACTTGAAAAAAATCACATCAAAATCTAAATATTCCTTTTTTATCATTAATTTAACAAATATTTATTGAGGAATTAGTTTGTCACACATTGCTGTGATGATAATACAAAATGAAAAGACATAGCTACTATTCTCAAGGGCTTATAACTTTGCAAAGAGAAAAACATGTGCACAAAATTTTCAAAGCTAGTTAAGTAGCATATTCATTTCCTAGGGCTTTGGTAACAAGATACAACAGAGTAGGTGGCTTTTATAACAGAAATGTGTACTTTCACAGTTTTGGAGCCTATGTGTCCAAGATCAAGGTATTGGCAAGTTTGATTTCTTCTAAGGCCTCTTTTCTTGGCTTGCAGATGGCTGGCTCCTGACTGTGTCTTTACCTTCTTGTACTTCTGTGTGTGTATCTTTTGTATCTCTTTTTGTATATCCAAATTTCTTTTTCTTATAAGGACATCAGTTATATTGGGTTAGGACTCACCCTAAAGACTTCATTTTAATTCAGTCGCCTCTTTAGAGACCTTATGTTTCAATAGAGTTATATTCTGAGGTACTCAGAATTAGGACTTCAGCATATGAAATTAGTCCACACAATTTTAGCTTGTAATAGGTAAGATATAAGATTTGGGCTGTATAAATGGAGCAAGGGTTTCAGACTTTCAGACTCTCAAAATAAACCTAGAATGGATAGATATTTGTTTTAGGCAAATAATAATACTTGCTTAAATATTTAAATATTAAAAATGTGCTGCTAAATATATGGAAATGAAAATATGTTTTCTACAGCTTTCCCCCTCATTGTATCTGCTGTCATAATCATTTCCACGGTTCACAACTGAGATGTCATAAACAAAAGCAATCAGGAGTTTATAAAAGCATAAATGCCTACAGCAGATAAGTACACAATACATCGGAAGCTAATTTTAATGCAAATGGCTTTGCATGAGGAATGAGGGCAGTGTGGTGTCTATGAAGTATATCTACAAAGCAAAACAAGACAAAGAAAAACCACTCTTCAGCAGCCTTTCTCCAGGACACTCATCTGCATATTTCCATCAAGGGAGGGGCAGGACTTTGCTCTCAAAGGAATAGACACTTCCTCTAGATATGGATTCATCTTCCTGCCCTGCAATGTTTTTGCCAAACCCATCATCTGTGGTATTAAGGAATGTGTCATTCCCCATCATGAAATTCAATGCAACATAGCTTCCGTACCAAGAAATCTGTTTTATAGCACATAAAGTGGAGAAATGCTCAAGAAATTAATTGTTCTTTTGATCCCCATCACTCTGGAGCAACTGGCCTGATATATTGGCGCTATGGCCTTCTGAAATGCCAACTGGATGCTTAAACCTTTTGGGGCTGGGGTAATGTCTTCCAGGATGTGATATATGATCTATATGAGCAACCAACATATGGCTTTATTTCCTTCATAATCAGAGCTCATGATTCAGGAAATAAAAGAAGAGAGAGAAGTGACTTTTTCACTATTACTCTGAGAGATACAATGACATCATTATTGCTGCCCATTCTCAAAACTTCTGGGCTCTGCTTGCCTTGGTTCCCAAGGGAGAAATATTTTAACTAAGATCTACATCAGTAGTTCCATTAAACTCACAGTTTAAACCAGCACTCACTTTCTTTGGGCTCTGAATATTGGTGAATCAATAGGCAGAAGAGTATTGGTGTTTTGGCTGAGGTAATTGATCTTTATTATCAAAAATAAATTGTGTTAAGACACAATGGGGTAAAAATTGCAGAAGGTCCTTAGAAACGCTTCTTTGTATTCCCTACCCAGTGATTAAAGTCACTGGAAAAAAATGCAAACTATTTAACATAGGAAGGAGTCTCATGACCCCAACTAAAAGCATAACTAGCCAAGGTCTTTTGCTGAAGGCAGAGGTGGTAGAACAATGTTGCTAAAGATATTGATTGTGATCACGTGACCAATGGCAAATCTGAGAAATGTAATAGTTGTGGATAGCTTTTCTTACTTTGATATGTATATACTTGTGTATGTGTTAGCTTATAAAGTCTTTTCCTTTTAAATTTGCCAAATACCTAATATAAAAAGTATTCATAATAGTCATTTATTTGATTTACAAGATATCAAAGAGGAAATGTGACTATATAGAAGAGAAATGATCACTTAAAGAGAGATAAAGTGGTTTTGTATCTTATTTTAAGGAGAAGGTTGTACAGAAGACAGTTGTACTATGTTATATGGAAACAATTTTGCTATTGTTTTATTTAGAAATTATGATAAGTATGATTAATAATAAAGATGTCTAGAAATGTTAAGTTGACAAGGGGTAAATTGTAGTGGAATTGTATTGTGTCAACTTAGCCAAACGTAGAAGTACATTTCCCAGAAATTCTTTTATCATTCTGAGTTAGTTTTAGCCAGATTTCTTTGTGAAGAGAGTAGTGAAATAACAGCTGTATTTTTTTTTTTTTTTAACATTCCTGAGGTTAGAGCAGGTCACCGGGCATGAGGCAGTTTACACATGTTATCACTTATCTGCAAGTTTCAATCTGTCCACATGGACTTCACTTACCCTTGAAATTTTCTTAGTCTTGCTGTCTCCATTGGATGTCCATCTTCCCTTCCTTATTGCCTGTCCACCTGACTTCAGGCCACAGCACCAGACAGAATAAACAACTTCCCCAAAGCTAGTTAACTAGCTTCCTAAATTTTGTAAGTTCCAATCCCAGTAACTCTTTGTCTGAATGTACTACAGTAGTTCTGCTTCTGTGATTGAACTCTGACTGATAAAATTAGTGAAGTTTTAGAGCCAGTAGGAGAAAGCTTTCTTGCTTTTTTTTTTTTTTTTTTTATCATAGTATTCTTTTGCAATCATGGAAAACAGAAGTTAAATGTCTATATGTGTATCAACTTATTATTCTCACCCACTATGTGGCTATTCCCTACCCACTATATATAATCAATTTTAAGACAGCAAAATACTATGAACTTAGTCATTATTCAGCCAAATATGACACTTGAACAGCTGTGGGAGATGCATTTTAACTAGAATTGATAAAAGCCAATTACTTCATTTAATTAAAAGACCATAAGTCTTCTCTCACCATTTTCAGAAATATTTGTAATTAGTCTATGAATCATCAATTCTACTGTTTTAAAATGGTTTCTAATTTCAAAAGTTACTTTAGCCTTTAAATGCTTGTAAAACTAGTTCCCATTTAAATAATCGTTTTTTTCATTTCATTTTGAGGAACAAATAGGTCTGCAGATTTCTATTCTGATTCTGCTCATTCTTACAACAAAGCATTTTCAACACGTTGATTTATTTTCTCCTCTCTAAATAGGTCCCCCTGGGTAAAAGTGCTGTTACTGACCAAATTAATGCATCAAAGGAAAAATATGGCTTTGGCAACTGACAGCAGTTATCTCTTCCAGCTCAAGATTATATTCCCTTCCAGATCTGAATTACTGTGAGAACAGATGCACAGCCAGCCAATAATGGCATGCTATTGCATTTATTATCGTATAAGATCATAAATATTTTAATTTTAAATTCTTGGGCAATAGTTGAACTCTGTGCACTTGTCAATGTTGCTGTTGTTGTATGGGAGATATACAAGTCAAATAAAATAATGTTAAAATACAGGGGAAGATAATTATAATGCCATACTCTATGAAATAATAAAATGAAAAAACACAATTATATATGGCATTATGGCAATGTACAGAAGCCACCTTTATAATCAAAGAATATTTTATATTAGGGAATATGCCTTTATATGTTTTAGAAATTTATTTTTTGTCATGTATCTAAATGGGCAACAATTCAAATTGTAGTTGCACCAAGTAAATAAAACATTTGAGAGACTAAGACTCAGATTTAGATTCTAATGTTTGTTCATCCATTCACTGAAAACGAGACTATCATAATATAGGCAAAGAATGAGAGCATAGTCAACTATTGAGTCTTTATTAGAGTTATATAACCTCTTTAAGGACATAAAGTAATCTTTTCAAAACGACAATCATTCTGCAGTTACCTGCACTTCCAAATATATCATATCTAGGTTCAACAACATACTGAGTCAATGAGATCACATATTTAACACAATCATTGAACCTACTTTTCTAAAGTTGTCCTTTTGAATACATCCAGACTAAAGAATTTTTAAGGATACCCAGAATGTTTAGGAAATGAATAGCAATGTAATTTGCAGTCCCTTAAATTTAAAATTATTTTTTTTTAAAGAAAATGAGCTTACTTCCTTGAATAGTTATATATGATAGTTCTTTTGGAGGCATACCAAGACATCTTCCATCTGTTGTATACTGAGGACATTACAATTAAGAGGGATTCAACAGTAATTTTACTAACTTTATATGCAATTCCTCATATTATAAAAATGGAGTGTAAAATTTATTACTAAGTAAGTATTCTAAAAATGAAGATTGGGGAGAAAATAAATACAGATTTAACAAGAGAGTGGCATTAAGAAAAACCAAAATGGAGACAAAACAAAAGAATAAATAATAATAATGTACCTAGCAATTTTTTCTCATCTTAGTTTACTGAAGTTAAATGCAGTCACCAAAGGAATGTCTAGGAAGAAGGAGAGTTAAAACTAAAATATTTCAACTGTAAATCATGTTTGACTTCCAAGTTTATATGATTAACTGTCTTATTACATGTATTCTTCTGATTGTAAAGCTGGGCTTAAATTGATAGTAAAATTAACTCTATTGATATAGACTTTTCAAAAATTCCTGAATACTGAACTTCTGCTCATTCTTAACAGATCTGATGACTACATGAAAACATTATGCATTTCCCCTGGGAAATGTGTAGAATTCTAGCACTGAGAATCCAATTAAGATACTACTTCCTTCTGCAACAGCACTAGAATCCAACATGTTTTACTCTCTTAAATCAGTTTGTACAAATAGACACAGAGATAGTCTAAATGGAAATTCAGGCCCAAAGATAAGCATGCAACCAGGACATCTAACAGAGCGAAAAATCCAAGACAGGAAAAAAAAAAAAGCTCAATATATGGAAGAATTTTTCACCAGTGGCTCAGTGCTAAAGAATCTGTCTGCAATGCAGGAGACCTGGGTTCCATCCTTGGGTCAGAAAGATCCCCTGGAGGAGGTCGTGGCAACCCATTCCAGTATTCTTTCTGGGAAAATCTCATGGACTGAGGAGCCTGGTGGGGTACAGTCCACAGGGTCACAAAGAGCTGGACATGACTGAGTGACTGAGCACACATGGAGGAACTTAAAACAGAGGAAAATGGTAATAGAGGAGGCAGAGCTGCACTTTCAAATAAGCATAATAATAATAATTATAATAACTAGCACTGAATATTTCCTATATGACCAGTACCTTTATATGACTCTATATGTCTCAACTTCAGCTGGGTTATTTATATATTTCAACTTTAATTGGGTTACATGAAAGAGTAAACCATAGTCATAAAATAAGAACTATGAAGTAAGACAAAATAAGGGCTAATCGCTCAGTAGTGTCAGACTCTTTGTGACCCTATGGGCTGTGGCCCACCAGGCTTCTCTCTTCATGGAATTTTCCAGGCAAGAATACTGGAGTGGGTTGCCATTTCTTTCTCCAGGGGGTCTTTCTGTCCCAGGGATTGAACCCAGGTCTCCTGCATTGCAGGCAGATTCATTACCCTCTGAGCCACCAGGGAAGTCAGTCAGACACGACTGAGTGACTAACACACTATTATGTAAATGAATAAAAATTATAACTCAAAAATAAAAACTGTAGTTGAAATTAAGAACAAAAGATCAGGATGAACTGAGAAGATTAATTAGGTCTGGAAGATCTTGTTACAGAATAAAACAAGAAAACACCACCAGATGGAGAAAGAACTGGGGAATATGAAAGAAAAGTTGTGAAATATGGATGATACATTAAATAGTTCCAACATCTAACTAACAGGAGGACCAGAAGGAAGACATATAATAACATACATAGGTAATAAAGCAGATAATCTTTAGAACTGAAGAAAGAGCACTTTGATGAAAAGCTATACCTCTTGTATTGAGAATAAATTTTAAAACAAACTAGAAAATTTAGACATAATGACAAATAGTAATTGCATTAAAAATAAAAATATAATCTTAAATTTTCAGAAAAATATGTAAGTACGGTTACTGGAGTTAAGATGGCAATGGAACAACGTCTTCCAGCAGAAGAAATGCAAAGACCCAGAGATAAAAAAGGAGAAAATTTACTGTCTTAAATTAATGTATTAAGAATTGAAAGATTAAACATGAGTGAATGATATTTTCATATTATATGCTGCTGCTGCTGCTAAGTCACTTCAGTCATGTCTGACTCTGTGCAACCGCATAGACGGCAGCCCACCAGGCTCCCTGGCCCCCGGAATTCTCCAGGCAAGAACACTGGAGTGGGTTGCCATTTCCTTCTCCAATGCATGAAAATGAAGAGTGAAAGTGAAGTCGCTCAGTCATGTCTGACTCCTAGGGACCCCATGGACTGCAGCCCAGCAGGCTCTTCCGTCCATGGGATTTTCCAGACAAGAGTGCTGGAGTGGGTTGCCATTGCCTTCTCCTTGTATTACATTAGGAAACTAACAAAATGAGCCTGTGCAAAGTATAAGAAAGGACTAAAAGAGAAAAAATAGAAATTTACATAATAAAAATGAAGGAATAGAGTTAATAAAAACAGAAGCTTTAAAAAGGATAAATTAATGACATATATACAAACTTTGAAAGTATGACAAAGAAGAGATAAAGAACAAATAATTTTAGAAACATATAAGTATGAAATAAATATAGACACAAAGAAGATTAAAACAATTCCAATAAAGAACTATAGGCAATTTAACCTAATTCATTTTTAGGAAAGACATATGACAAAATGTTCTCACTCTAGAGGAAAAGAAGTAGAATAAAAATGGAATCAAATCCGTAATGTCCTGAGACATTGAAATGTGGGATGAATATCCATCAGCCTGGAACAGTGTTATTTATTCAAATCTCAAATCAAATATCAAGTTCTCTGAGAGTTTTCTGATCTTAATGAAATTGTCTAATCTTACTTTGCCACCCCACTGTTTTTTTCATTGCTCTTATCAATGCTTGGTAAATTGTATGGTGCTATGTTACTCTTGGAGTTGATAAATGCTACTCAGTAAATCATTCATTATCCAACGAATTGACTGACCAACGGATTCATCAATTCCATTTTATGGTTTCTGATTTATTTTTGTTGTTATTTTTTCTCTCTACCCCTTCTTACCTTTTACCTGATTTTTCTTCCGTTGCTTCTCCTCACACAGTGCTCAGTTGCTCAAGCTTGTCTGAAGACTTTGTGAGCCCTTGGACTGTAGCCCACCAAGCTCCTCTGCCCATGAAATTCTCCAGAAAAGAATACTGGAGTGGGTGCCCTTTGTACTCCAGGGGATCTTCCTGACCCAGGGATGGAACCCACATCTCTTGTGTCTCTTTCATTGGTAGGAAGATTCTTTATCACTAGCACCATCTGGGAAGCCCTTTCTTCCCCTACTGGGTTGCAAATTATCAGACTGTGACCAGGTAAAGCCATGTTAAGCTTTTGAAATGAAAATAAGAAATGAATAAAACAAACAAGCAAGCAAACCTACTTAGAACAGTAATTGTCTTGACATGCTTCACTTGACGTGTTTTACTTTTCTGGGCTAGAGCTTGTTGCTGTTGTAGCTCAGTTATTCAGTCCTGTCCAACTCTTTGCAACCCCATGGACTGCAGCACCCCAGGCTTCCCTGTCCATTACCATCTCCCAGAATTTGCTCAAAATCACGTCCATTGAGTCAGTGTTGCCATCCAACCATCTGATCATCCTCTGTCGTCCCTTTCTCCTCCTGCCCTCAATCTTTCCTAGGATCGGGGTCTTTTCCAAACAGTCAGCTCTTCCCACCAGGTGGCCAAAGTAATGGAACTTCAGCTTCAGCATCAGTCCATTGGTCCATTGCTACTCTAGGGGAGCAGAATTTGCCACCCACAAATTCGCTTCTTTTAGCATAAGAATTATTTTAGGTTTCTGTTTTGTTTTAAAGAAACAGCAGACAGAGGAGAAGCTCCAAAAACTGAGCAGAAATAAAAGTTACTCTTTGTAAGAGACATTTACATTTATAAGAGAAGCCTCCATTTGTAAGGTTGTTTCCCTCTCTGTCTTGGGCAGAGAAAAATGACCACATCTCTAAAATTCTTGTCCATGGAGAGAGAAGGCAAAGACTCAAATCTGCAGAACAACTGTGGTTGCATTTGCTTTAATTTCCCTGGTAACTTCCCATAAGTGGCCTTCCCCACTCGACATATTTTTTGTCATTAGTTGGAGATGGTATTTAAGATAAGTGTCTTGGGCCATCTGGAGTAGTTACTCAGTTTTCCTAGATTTTCCATGTACACAGGAGGTATCCATGTTATTAAACTTGTATTTTTATACTGCTAATCTGTCTTTTGTTATAGAATGTGTCTTCAGCCAAGAACCTAGTGGATTAGAAGGAAACTCAGTTTTCCTCCTCTACACTACTTGTAATAATTTAGGAAATCAACACCAGAAATGAATATTTTTAAAAGTATATGTGAGGACTAGAATTTTTTAAATTGTGATGCAATCATTTCAACATCAAATGGGTTTCCATATTTTCTTAGTATGTGCATTTTATTAAAAAAATATGAAAACATTTTCTGAGAAATCTGCATGTTGATTTAGACCACTGAATTAAGGGGCCAAGGTTAAAACCATGTTCCAGATGTTAGAAATGCATATGGCTCTCTGAGACTGCTTTGAAGCTCAGGATTTTCCCCCCACCCCCTACTATGTAGGCATTTATAATAAGGACCTAGTGGTTCAGCTGTCAGACACGATTGCAAAGAGTCAGCCACGACTGAGGAACTAAGCATTAGGTACTAGGTATTTCCACTTCCCATCTGCCTTTATTCATGGACCTGACACTCCAGGTTCCTATGCAATATTGCTCTTTACAGCATCGAACCTTGCTTCTATCACCAGTCACATCCACAACTGGGTGTTGTTTTTGCTTTGGCTCCATCCCTTCCTTCTTTCTGGAGTTACTTCTCCACTGACCTCCAGTAGCATATTGGGCACCTACCGACCTGGGGAGTTCATCTTTCAGGTCCTATCTTTTTGCCTTTCCATACTGTTCATGGGGTTCTCAAGGCAAGAAAAGTGAAGTGGTTTGCCATTCCCTTCTCCAGTGGACCACGTTCTGTCAGACCTCTCCACCATGACCCGTCCATCTTGGGTGGCCCCACACAGCATGGCTTTCTTTCATTGAGTTAGACAAGGCTGTGGTCCATGTGACCAGATTGGCTATTTGTCTGTGATTGTGGTTTCAGTGTGTCTGCCCTCTGATGCCCTCTCTCAGCACCTACTGTCTTAATTGGGTTTCTCTTACTTTGGATGTGGGGTATCTCTCCACGGCTGCTCCAGCAAAGTGCAGCCACTGCAAAATGCAGTAAAAATGACAGAATGATCTTAATTCGTTTCGAAGGCAAACCATTCAATATCATGGTAATCCAAGTCTATGCCCCAACCAGTAATGCTGAAGAAGCTGAAGTTGAAGGGTTCTATGAAGACCTACAAGACCTTCTATAACTAACACCCAAAAAAGATGTCCTTTTCATTATAGGGGACTGGGATGCAAAAGTAGGAAGTCAAGAAACATCTGGAGTAACAGGCAAATTTGGCTTTGAAGTACAGAATGAAGCAGGGCAAAGGCTAATAGAGTTCTGCCAAGAGAACACACTGGTTATCGCAAATATCCTCTTCCAACAACACAAGAGAAGACTCTACACGTGGACATCACCAGATGGTCAACATCGAAATCAGATTGATTATATTCTTCGCAGCCAAAGATGGAGAAGATCTATACAGTCAGCAAAAACAAGACTGGGAGCTGACTGTGGCTCAGACCATGAACTCCTTATTGCCAAATTCAGACTGAAATTGAAGAAAGTAGGGAAAACCACTAGACCATTCAGGAATGACCTAAATCAAATCCCTTATGATTATACAGTGGAAGTGAGAAATAGATTCAAGGGACTAGACCTGATAGATAGAGTGCCTGATGAACTATGGATGGAGGTGTGCGACATTGTCAGGAGACAGGGATCAAGACCATCCCCAAGAAAAAGAAATGCAAAAAAGCAAAATGGCTGTCTGAGGAGGCCTTACAAATAGCTGTGAAAGGAAGAGAAGCTAAAGGCAAAGGAGAAAAGGAAAGATATAAGCATCTGAATGCAGAGTTCCAAAGAATAGCAAGGAGAGATAAGAAAGCCTTCCTCAGTGATCAATGCAAAGAAACAGAGGAAAACAATAGAATGGGAAAGACTAGAGATCTCTTCAAGAAAATTAGAGATACCAAGGGAATATTTTATGCAAAGATGGGCTAAATAAAGGACATAAATAGTAGGGACCTAACAGAAGCAGAAGATATTAAGAAGAGGTGGCAAGAATACGCAGAAGAACTGTACAAAAAAGATCTTTACAACCCAGATAATCGTGATGGTGTAATCATTCACCTAGAGCCAGACATCCTGGAATGTGAAATCAAGTGGGCTTTAGGAAGCATCACTATGAACAAAGCTAGTGGAGGTGAAGGAATTCCAGTTGAGCTATTTCAAATCCTGAAAGATGATGCTGTGAAAGTGCTGCACTCAATATGCCAGCAAATTTGGAAAACTCAGCAGTGGCCACAGGTCTGGAAAAGGTCAGTTTTCATTCCAATCCCAAAGAAAGGCAATGCCAAAGAATGCTCAAACTACCTCACAATTGCACTCATCTCACACTCTAGTAAAGTGACGCTTAAAATTCTCCAAGCCAGGCTTCAGCAATATGTGAACTGTGAACTTCCAAATGTTAAACTGGTTTTAGAAAAGGCAGAGGAACCAGAGATCAAATTGTCAACATCCGCTGGGTCATGGAAAAAGCAAGAGAGTTCCAGAAAAACATCTATTTCTGTTTTATTGACTATGCCAAAACCTTTGACTGTGTGGATCACAATAAACTGTGGAAAATTCTTCAAGAGTTGGGAATGCCAGACCACCTGACCTGCCTCTTGAGAAATCTGTATGCAGGTCAGGAAGCAACAATTAGAACTGGACATGGAACAACAGCCTGGTTCCAAATAGGAAAAGGAGTACGTTAAGGCTGTATATTGTCACCCTGCTTATTTAACTTCTATGTAGAGTACATCATGAGAAACCCTGGGCTGGAGGAAGCACAAGATGGAATCAAGACTGCCAGGAGAAATATCAATAACCTCAGATATGCACATGACACCACCCTTATGGCAGAAAGTGAAGAGGAACTAAAGAGCCTCTTGATGAAAGTGAAACAGGAGAGTGAAAAAGTTGTCTTAAAGCTCAACATTCAGAAAACTAAGATCATGGCATCCAGTCCCATCACTTCATGAGAAATAGATGGGCAACAGTGGAAACAGTGGCTGACTTTATTTTTCTGGACTCCAAAATCACTACAGATGGTGACTGCAGCCATGAAATTAAAAGACGCTTACTCCTTGGAAGGAAAGTTGTGACCAATCTAGACAGCGTATTGAAAAGCAGAGACATTACTTTGCCAACAAAGGTCCATCTACTAGTCAAGGTTATGGTTTTTCCAGTGGTCATGTATGGATGTGAAAGTTGGACTATAAAGAAAGCTGAGTCCAGAAGAATTGATGCTTTTGAACTGTGGTATTGGAGAAGACTCTTGAGAGTCCTCTGGACTGCAAGGAGATCCAATCAGTCCATCCTAAAGGAGATCAGTCCTGGGTGTTCATTGGAAGGACTGATGTTGAAGTTGAAACTCCAATACTTTGGTCACCTGATGCAAAGAGCTGACTCACTGGAAAAACCCTGATGGTGGGAAAGACTGAGGGCAGGAGGAGAAGGGGATGATAGAGGATGAAGTGGTTGGATGGCATCACCGACTCAATGGACATGAGTCTGAGTGAACTCCGGGAGTTGGTGATGGACAGGGAGGCCTGGCGTGCTGCGATTCATGGGGTCGCAAAGAGTCAGACACGACTGAGCGACTGAACTGAACTGAACTAGATACTAAGATTCTTAACAGAATTGAGAACACTTTTCTTCAGAGGAGTGTCTTAAAAAAAAATCTGAAATAAAAACAGAGTGTTTTCAGCTCTTAACTTGACTGTGTGTGTGATTTTACTATAGTTTTTGATCCTTAAGGACTTCTTCAAGGGTCTTCTCCATTTTCCAACATAGTTTACATTTAAGGTATAGGATTAAGATTTCTCATGGCAAATACTCTGAGAAATCTTCAAGGGTTCTGTATTCTTTCAGAAGCCTGGCTGCAGCCATGAATTAAATTCTCTCACATTTCCTCTGTAAAAATTCTACAGAACAAGAAAAATCCTTTAAGCAACCCTATAGGACTAGTACTATTAATAACAGACCAAGCCATACCTCCAGGCAGAGAAAACCTACAGATTCATCCTGTTGCTCAATAAAGTGTGTTTGCAGAAGGATGGAAACCTGCTTGAGGCAGCAGAGCCAGCGTGGATGTTAACAGCAGTGAGGCCAGTCAACGGGGCACAGAATGGCTGGTTTGGTAGGTGGGAGAAGTACAATATTAGCCGGAGAAGAGGCGGAGTCCAGAAAATCATGCAAATATGATCCCCCCCCCCCACCCAGGGAGGGACCCTTGGGATAACTGCCATGAAAAGTCTGAGGATGACATGATCAAGACAGCAATAATAGGAAAGCAGTTTTAAAAAGATTTTGAAATTTGAAGAACAAAGTACAATCCTTTATTTAATAAACTGTTTGACACTTAACAGAAGAGGGAGCCCTTGAGCTGAGAAACCCAGAGAGCTATCCTTCAACCCTTCCTTTTACCTGCAAAAAGCTCTTACCTCTCACTTGGCACCTGTTGATAGCTAGTCCACAGGGAAATTTACTAATAAGGGAGGCAGTTGGATAACAGGGTGACTAGGGCAGGGATGTGAACAAGAACAAAATAATCTCTGTATACCTATCTGTATATTTTACTTTTTAAATTTAATTTAATTTATTTATTTATTTTTTTTGCTGGCATTTTTTTTAATCTTATTTTATTTTTAAACTTTACAATATTGTATTAGTTTTGCCAAATATCCAAATGAATCCGCCACAGGTAAACATGTGTTCCCCATCCTGAACCCTCCTCCCTCCTCCCTCCCCATACCATCCCTCTGGGTCGTCCCAGTGCACCAGCCCCAAGCATCCAGTATCATGCATCGAACTTGGACTGGCGACTTGTTTCATACATGATATTATACATGTTTCAATGCCATTATCCCAAATCTTCCCACCCTCTCCCTCTCCCACATAGTCCATAAGACTGTTCTATACATCAGTGTCTCTTTTGCTGTCTCGTACACAGGGTTATTGTTACCATCTTTCTAAATTCCATATATATGCGTTAGTATACTGTATTGGTATTTTTCTTTCTGGCTTACTTCACTCTGTATAGTAGGCTCCAGTTTCATCCACCTCATTAGTTTACTTTTGAATCCTGTAAATGAATTACAATTCAGAAGCAAACAAGATAATTCCTTGGGCTTAAAAACAAACTGAAACAAGTAAATTAATTTTAAAGGTAATCACACAAAGAATGGGACTTTATAGCATATAATGTTGACATTACAGCCTTAATGAAATGCACAATAAGAATAGAATCAAACAGGAATGATTTCTAGTTTCTTCAGTAATTTAATGTTAGTAACATTAGCAATAATATTTGACACTATTTCTATTATATAATGAGACAGAGCAAATAAATATATTAATTATTTTGAGTTAAAATTATTAATGCTAGAGAAAGTAGATATAATTTGAAGATAGACATAGCTCAAAGAATTTAAGTAAGCCCATTGTTATATTCAAATTGAACTGGGTTTGTTCATGTGATTCAATTATTTTAAAGTGTATCTTCTAAATATCTTCTTTGTCCTTTCAAATGACCTGGAAACAATATCATTCCAATGGTGGGAATCTCTAACTCTAGGGTTAGCTCCCTTGAAATCATTCTGCACTTAAAGGAATGAAAATTCCTTAGTAAAACAATTGATTCCAAGTCTCAGACAAAAAGAGTACAAACGTGCCTGGGATAGATTTTGGTGAAAGGAAATTTCAAAAAGTTTGTGGAGTTGTGTCAAAAATAATACCAGAATAAGAGGTAAGAGAGTGAGGGGAGAAGAAAGAGAAGTTAAGCCAGAAATAACATTCATTTGTCAACTAGAGGTGAGGGTTTGTGTCATCCTCCTATTACAAGCCCACTCTGATCCTCTCAGTTGCGCTGATATTTGAGGCCCTTGCCCACTTGTTTTTCCTCAATCACGTTAGTGACCAACTCCACGGACACACAAGCTTACAGCAACTCACAATTTGCTTTTGTCCTGTGCCCCTTACTTTCTGCCCTGGAGCAGTAATTTATATGGCTCTTACGCTGATTGAGCAAGTTGATTACCAAGCTAATAATCAACTTGCTCACACCAAGAAGCAGCCGTACTGGTAATGATTTTGTGCTGGTTTCAGCCTCTCAATAACCATTGTTGTAGCTGACCTGCCATTGTGGTCCCTACAAGGATTGCAAGACACCCTCAGCAATAACCATCTGGACGCTTTGGGGACAAAAGGTTTATAACTCACAGGTCTTGGAAAGCACATGGCATGCCTTGGGCCACACTATAAGGTGGAGCCTAGACAGTTAGCACCCATGGGTCTGGGGTTCTGCTTTTATATGGTTTGAGGGCACAAAACAAAGAATATTGCTCACCACTCAGTTCTGTAAAGTGAAAGTGAAGTCACTCAGTCGTGTCCAACTCTTTGCAACCCGATGGACTGTAACCTACGAGGCTCCTCTGTCCATGGGATTTTCCAGGCAAGAGTACTGGAGTGGTTTGCCATTTTCTTCTCCAGGGGATCTTCCCGACCCAGGGATTGAACCCAGGTCTCCTGCATTGTAAGCAGATGCTTTACCATCTGAGCCACCAGGGAAGATCCAGTTCTGTAAGAACTAAGTTAACAGCCCCTGCAATTGATGACCTACCTACAGTACAACCTGAAAAGAACTCAGGATAAAGAACAGGATAAGGCACTCTGTGCTCTGGAAATGGGCTCCTTAGGAAGTTAGATATATTTCAGGAAAAAAGTTTTATGAAGCACGACTCTTGCATCTTCCCATACATAAAGAAGCACCAAAATCATTAAGAAAACTGTTTCTGGTGACTAGCACTAATCATCTAAGATATGCTCTTGACTGCATGTATTCTTTGGCCAAAATCACACGTATACTGGCTTTTACCCAACCTTTTTGGAGAAATTTTTAGGAGCTATCTGAGAGGCTGTCTTCCAGGTTGTAAGTCTTAGTAAGACACTGAATAAAACTCAACTCACAGCTCTTACATTGAGTGTATGTTTTCAGTTAACATGAGTGGGAGGCATAGGGTTTCATGGGCTTACTCTTTATTGGTGAATTTAAAACATAAGAGCAACTTGAGAAGAGAGAGAGAGAGCGAAAAAAAAAAAACCCCACAAGCTGCCCAAATAATTAGTTATTGAAATTAACCAAGATCTCTGGAATAAAAAGGAGTGATTGAATTGTGGAGGGAAAAGAGCCATGAAATCGTTGACTGATGCTAATGAATCCATAACCATTGCTTATTGGTGTAAAATCGAGAAGTACAGGCTAATTAATTAGAGACATGAAAGTAAATTCCAAACAAAATTCCAGCAGAGAAGGGATGGAGACTCAGATGTAGAGAATGGACCTGTGCACACAGTGGGGGAAGGAGAGAGTGAGACGAATGGAGAAAGGAACCAACATATGTACACCATCAGGTGTAAGATGGCTAGCTGGTGAGAAGTCCGTGTATGGCACGGGGAGCCCAGTCTGGTGCTCTGTGATGACTTGAAGGGATGGGATGGGGAGGGGAGGGAGTCTAGAGAAGGAAGGGATGTATGTAGAATTATGGCTGATTCAAGTTGTATGGCAGAGACCAACACAACCTTGTAAAAAAAGATTTGCAATTAAAATGATAACAAAAAAGAAGTGAGAGTGTTGTCTTTGGGGAGATATAAATGAGTGAGGAGATAGAAACAAAAAGAAATATAGGACTGCAAGCTTCAAAAAACTATTTTAATCTTTAAATTATGTTTTGTACAAATGTAATAACTAGACATAAATGTGCCTGTGTGTGTGAAGTCTGAATTATGGTGGTTTGATTTGTAGGTGTGTCTAATTGGGACCTTAGGAAATAAAACAAAATATCATAAAAACTTCAGCTCCCTAAAATTTAATTTATGAAAATACGAAATGTTTAAGGCTGCATCCAGAAGCTCTGGGATCTATCTTCCTAAAGCTTTGAGATCTAATGGAAAACATGAAGCTGCTTCTCAGCTGGCTTCAATTGGCATTTCATGGCTGCAGCCAGGGGCTGTGTGTGTGTGTGTGTGTGTGTGCGCTCAGTAGTTTCTGACTCTTTGCAACCCCACAGACTGTAGCCCGCCAAGCTCCTTCTGTCCATGGAATTTTCCAGGCAAAAATACTGGAGGGGGTTGCCGTTTCCTCCTCCAGGGGATCTTCCTGCCCCAGAGACAGAGCCCATGTCACTCATGTCTCCTGCATTGGCAGGTGGATTCTTTATCACTGTGCCACCTGGGGAGCCCACAGCAACAGGGTAGGAAGTGATAATTTCTTCAAGTCTGATTTACAGGCTTTGTTTTGCAGCTGTTCATTATGTCAGTATCACCAAAAGCTAAGGATTAAGAGAGGGGAGGAAATGTATCCCTGAAAGGAAACTGAGGTGAATGGATGGGAGTGACCAAGGTGTACAAAAATCAGAAACCAATGCCAGTTCCAAGCTCCAAACTCCTCATGTTTACAAACAAATGTCAGCTGGCTCTTTCTCCCCTGTTCTCCATTAGAGCAATGTTATCACTATGGGCATATGGGTTTAGTGTTGGGGCTTCCCAAGTGGCTCAGATGTAAAGTATCTGCCCACAATGTGGGAGACCCAGGTTCGATCCCTGGGTCTGGAAGATCCCCTGGAGAAGGGAACCACCACCTGCTCCAGTATTCTTGCCTGGGAAACTCCATGGACAGAGGAGCCTGGTAGGCTAGAGTACGTAGGGTCACAAAGAGTTGGACATGACTGAGTCATTAACATGTCTACACACACGCAAGTATTTGCTAATTTCAACCAATGTACTGCTTCAGTGATTCTAATTTATTTTTGCATTGTTATAGTTCAGCATCTCATTGCTGCTGGCTTGAATTATCAAAGTACCTCATTACTGGTTTAACTCAAGCTTTTTTGTAATTTTTTACCTTATCTCACTCCCATAATCACACATTTCTGATAATGTATTGTTTTTCTTAACTATTTCAAGCATTTTTCCAACACTTTAATAGTTTAAAATGACAAACTAGATTTAAACTAGATTTACTTAGACTCAATAAACTTTGGTAATTTATAATGATAGCATATTATACAACTCAGACTTTTAATTCTGAAGATTTTAGTGATATTTATCCATATTATGATATAATGTTAAAAAACCCCAAAAATATGCAGCGTATCTGTTACATTATGATACCTGATGCATTGTATACACCTGGATAAAGAAATAAATGAATTCTCAAAACATAAAGTATCTTGGTGTGATGCTAGAATTAAAGGAAACATTTTCTTCACAGTTTTCTTTAGTATTGATGGTAGCATGTTTGTGACAGAGACTCCTAATGCTCACCTATACTGCTTCTCTCTTCCTATCAACGTATGAGTAGTTTATGCTTCTCAGTCTTTCTGTAACTGTGTTGGCCCATATAATGTCCTGTGGTAGGAATGATGACCTGTGACATATCCATGCTGAAACGTTTATTTGTTGGGGTGAGGCCCTCCAGCTCTCTTTTTCCTCTTATCACAATTATCATGTTAATATAGGATTTTAAAATAGAGGAGAGACAATGACAAAATATTTGATAATCAAATAGGAAAAACCCACCATTTTACATGTATAACACAAATGAACAGAAACCACAACTACAATTGCTTGAGACTTAATATAATTTTAGAAGTGAAACAGATTAATTTTCTACTGAATAATACTGATTTGAATTTATTTTGTAGTTTCTCCAAGACTGATTCAATTGCCCCCTAGTATACTATCTCTCTATTTTCCAGCCCTCCTATGACCTATAGGATTATCATAAAAAGCAGCCATAATTTAATTCTAAGTGAAATTCAGTTCTTAATGCTTTTATCCATTCATTAATTTTTTGTTAATGTATTCAACATATCTTAATTGAAAACCTTCCATGTGTCAGACACTGTTGTAAGTATTAAGAATATAAGTGATAACTATTGTAAGTACATTTAATAACTATCTACATCTTTTTAGACATTATTTTAAGCCTTTTATCTAATGTAATTCTCATGTATGATGATAAGCCTACTATTATAATTTTAGGTAAAGATTCTGAGATTATGAGAGCTCAAGTAACTTGCACAAGATCACTTAGCCAGTAAGAGAGACCTAGGATTCAAATCTAAGTCTGAACCCAACATCCAGGCTCTTGCCTCCCTGTAAGTGTGACTATAAGCCCAAGTTTGCAGTTTTCACCTACTGTTCTATTGTAAGTTCAAATAATGTCTTGTTACCTTACAAAGTGTCCTGGTTTGGAAGATAAAATGTATGGTCACAGTGTTGTTGATGTTGTTCAGTGGCTAAGTTGTGTCTGACTCTTTGGGACAACAAAAACTACAGCACACCATTTCCTGTCCTTCACTACTTCCTGAGTTTGCTCAAATTCACGTCCATTGAGTCAGTGATGCTATCTAACCATCTCATTCTCTGCTGTCCCCTTCTCCTCTTGCCCTCATTCTTTACCAGCATAAGGGTCTTTTCCAATGAATTGGCTCTTCACATCTGGTGGCCCAAGTACAGGAGCTTCAGCTTCAGCATCAATTCCTCCAATGAATATTCAGGGTTAATTTCCTTTAGGATGGACTGATTGATATCCTTGCTGTCTCTTAAGAGACCAAGGGTCTCTCAAGAGTCTTCTCCAGCACCACAATTCAAAAGCATTTATTCTTTGGAGTTCAGCCTTCTTTATGGTCCAACTCTCACATCTGTACGTGACTATCAGAAAAACCATAACTTTGACTATACAGAACTTTGTCGGCAAAGTAATGTCTCTGCTTTATAATACCTTGTCTAGGTTTGTCATATTTTTCCTCCAAGGAGAAAGGGTCTTTTAATTTTGTGGCTGCAGTCGCCACCTGCGGTGATTTTGGAGACCAAGAAAATAACATTTGCCACTGTTTCCTTTGTTTCCCCATCTATTTGCTATGAAGTGATGGGATTACAGGCCATGAACTTAGTTTTTTGAATGTTTAGTTTTAAGCCAGCTTTTTCACTCTCTTTTTCACATTTTTTTACATCAGTTTCTACCGCTGATTCTGTGTAAAATCACTGCAGATGATACCACTCTAATGGCAGAAATCAGAGGAACTAAAGAACCTCTTGACATCATCTACCACTGACATCAAATAGAACCTCTGATGTCTTGCTTTTTCTATGATCCAACAGATGTTGACAGTTTGACCTCTGGTTCCTCTTCCTTTTCTAAATCCAGCTTGTATGTCTGGAAGTTCTCGTTTCACTTAACGTTGAAGTCTAGCTTGAAGGATTCGGGGCATTACATTGCTAGCATGTGAAATGAGCGCAATCGTGTGACAGTTTGAACATTTTTGGCATTTTTGGATTGGAATGAAAACTGACCTTTTCCAGTCCCGTGGTCACTGCTGAGTTTTCCAAATTTGCTGGCATATTGAGTGCAGCACTTTCACAGCATCATCTTTTAGGATTTGAAATAGCTCAGATGAAATTCCATCACCTCCACTAGTTGTGTTCACAGTAATGCTTTCTAAGGCCTGCTTGACTTCGTACTCCAAGATGTCTGGCTCTAGGTGAGTGACCACACCGTCATGGTTATCTGGGTCAGTCGTCCCTTTTTGTGTAGTTCTTCTGTGTATATTTGCCACCTCTTCTTAATGTCTTTTGCTTCTGTTAAGTCCTTGCTCTTTCTGTCCTTTATTGTGCCTATATTTGCACAAAATGTTCCCTTAGTATCTCTAATTTTCTTAAAGAGAGCTCTAGTCTTTCCCATTCTATCGTTTTCCTCTATTTCTTTGTGTTGTTCACTTAAGAAAGGGTTTCAGCTCTGTCCTTGCTATTCTCTGAAACTCTACATTCAGTTGGGAATGTCTTTCCCCTTCTCCTTTGTCTTTATGATCATGTCACTCATTCCCTTACCACTTCATGTGGCCCTTGCTCACAGGGTAGGGACAGTTCAACCATGTGAAGTGGTATTTTAAAGAGCCATCATGTATGCAGGTGAAATTGTAAGTCCAATATATCTTTCTAGCTCATCATTGTCCTCTGCAGCAGATAGTCTAAACATAAAAGGGGATTTTTAAAGAAAAACAAGAAACAGGGACGAAGTTGAGGTGGTTGGCTGGCATCACCAGCTCAATGGACATGGGTTTGAGCAAGCTCCGGGAGATGGTAAAAGACAGGGAAGCCTGTTGTGCTGCATGGAGTCGCAGAGTCAGATACGACAGAGTGACTGAGTAACAACTAAATGAGGATTACACTAAAAGTCATGACTCCAATTATAGTCATTGGCAGAGTAAGGCCAGCCTCGGTCAAAATTTTGACTCAGCTACAGATAAGCAGAGACTTTGAGCCAGTTATCACTATAAAGTGGAAACATTACTTACATCTTCTTGAGAAATTACTATGTTAAATTAAGAAATGAATATAAAGCTCTTTCAAAAAATATGTGGCACATAATAATAGCTTAGTTAGTGAGGGTTACTACTATTTTATTGAATGCCCTGAATAATCATTTTCTTTGTATTTATCTCACATATAAATATTCCCTGCCTTATAGTTTTCTGTCTTGGAGTTTGGAGCAAACTAAGCATTTGCTCTTTCTGAAATGTTTTGGGAGTTTTCAAGGTGCTGAGCTGATGAAGTACCTCTTTCAAGTTCGTTATTTATGCACAACTGAAGGAAGGTAGAAACTGTCAACACTGGAAAGACTTTGATACAGCTCTGGGTTGTGGATCTTCAATTAAAAATGGAATAAAATGGAACCCTGTCCTTGGGATAAAAGTATAAAACTGAACATTTGAAAACTCTAAGGTGTCCCTTCCCTCTGGATGCTAGTAACTATGTGGAAATTGTTACAAAGATTCTGTAATTTAAACAGATCTACAGTACATTTTCTGAGTCCCCTTGGGATTCCCTGCAACAGCAAACCCCATGTACTTTAGAATTGACTTTCATTATGGTGTTAGATCCTTAGCACTTTTTGGTTGATTTTTTGCTCAGTTTTCTTTCTCGTTTTCCTTTCTAATTCCACATACTTTTCAGATACCTCATTTCTGTGTTCTAGAAGTATGCATTTTGAATTTTTTTTTAACAAGTTAAGATATACAATAAATCAAATTATTCCTACAAAAGCTCCTTATAGGTGAGTCTTTAATTTTGCATTTCCTTTACTCTGATGTCTGCTTCTCTTTCTTTTATTTGATTATTTCTTTATCATTCTATTTTCCTGTGTATTTCTATTTAGTTTCTGTTTTCTTTGTCATAATGTCCATTCTGTTCCATTTAAAGTATGTGTCATTACTCAGCATCTTCAGTATTCCTCACTTTGTCTATAATTTCTTTTCCAATTTATTTTCACCCTCTCTCTACTTTTCAGTTCTCTATGAATTATCTCCTGAAAAGGGGAAAAAAATCATGTGTTCAGAGCCTTTTATACACCAGTCCCTACACTGAGCTGTTTCTTTTCTTTTTTTTGGTAGTGGATTGTATCGTTTCATTTTTCAAATGAGGAGACACCAGAGAAGTTATGGAGCGTGTCCTGCAGCCACATAATGATGTAGGAGTTTCACCTGGATAAATGGGGTGTCCAGAGCTAATGAGTGATAGCAGTAGTAGAACATTCTGTTAATAGTTCTTCTCTCTTTGGTTTTCCCAGAGCATTTCTAGCATCATTATTCTCATGTCCAATGACTAAAGGTTTGGCAGCAACTGAGAGAGATGACATTTAAGAAGGGCTGTGCCAGAGACCCAGGGACTTGTCAGTGGGACGAACGCTCCAGTACTTTAATGATTCTAAGTGATCGTCTGTCTTGCTCCTGAACTCTTTAGGCATGCACACTCAGTTATACTGCAAAACTCCTGTATTTATGGCCTTCAAACTTTAGACCAAAACCCCACTTCTATCTGCCCTGCTTAGTTCTTCAAGTTTTTGACTTGTGACCTTCTTGGCTTTTCTTACCATTTTATTGTCTACTTCATCCTTAGTCTGTATTTGTTGTTGAGTCACTCAATCATGTCTAACTCTGTGACCCCATGGACTACAGCACGCCAGACTACCCTGTCCTTCACTATCTCCCAGAGTCTGCTCAAACTCATGCCCATCGAGCCAGTGATGCCATCCAATCACCCCTTTGTCATCCCTTTCTCCTCCTGCCTTCAACCTTTCCCAGCATCAGGGTCTTTTCTAATGAGTCAGCTCTTTACATCAGGTGGTCAAAGTATTGCAGCTTCATACTCAACCCTCTATCCCTAACTGAGTCTTTCATTTCCTACCTCAACCGTGATTCAATATAATAATTTGATTGCCAGGGTTAACTACTTCATTTAGTCCAGACTAAGCTCCTAAGGAGAAGGCAATGGCACCCCACTCCAGCACTCTTGCCTAGAAAATCCCATGGACAGAGGAGCCTAGTAGGCTACAATCCATGGGGTTGCAAAAAGTTGGACACGACTGAGCTACTTCACTTTCACTTTTCACTTTCATGCACTGGAGAGGGAAATGGCAACCCACTCCAGTGTTCTTGCCTGGAAAATCCCAGAGACAGGAGCCTGGTGGGCTGACGTCTATGGGGTCACACAGAGTTGGACACGACTGATGTGACTTAGCAGCAGCAGCAGGCTCCTAAACCTTAACATTTCAGTGCAAGTCTTTGTGAGCAGTTGTTCCAAATGTATCGGCGTTGCATTTGTGAGCATTTCTCAGACTCAGGAAGAAATCTGATTGCTATGGAACTTTTTCAGTAACTGCAAGCAAGCTGAAGAGCTAATAGTTGTTGCTGCTCTTGCCTGTTAATTAAACCAGTTTCTTCAACATTGCATTCATAGTTCCCGAGAACAAGGAGTGTTGAAAATTCAAGAAGGAGCGTTTTTCTCACTTTCATTAGATAAGGGTCTTAGAAAGTAAGTTAAAGTCTTAGATACATTTGTCTCAAGAGTACCACTTAACTGCGATATTACTTAGCAATTAGAGAATAGTGAAACATGTCATTTGAGTTTTTTACAGCTTGCTTGCCTTGAAACCCATTTTGTTAAAAGGTCAGACTTTAAATGATCCAATATATAATGTTCTGTGCTTTGGGGATCCAAAACCATAATCTCAACACATTATTCTGCCCAAGTGGAGTTGACTGCAAAGGCATGAAGTAGAAATATCATTCCACTAGATTTCTAATCAAGTTTGCTGGCTGGGGAGTATGTGCATATGTCTTAGCTGAGAGATGCTTGTAAAAAATATTTCAGAACATTTGAGAAAACTGGCATCTATAATTTATCAAAGCAGCCATTTTAAAAATGAATAAAACATAGCCACACTATTTTTGAATCACAGGCCTCAGATTTGCTTGTTAAAATAAAAGTAACTTATTTTGAAAAGATACAAATTGTAGTTCTAGTATGTAATTTCATAGTTTTGCAAATACTTTTATACCTTAAAATGTAAACTTATTTCTTTATTGAGACGTGAAACAATAAATATATAAAAAGGAAAATAAATTGGCAGTACACCCCAATCAAAAATGCATCAATTTAAAATATGTTTACATATACTAATGAATGTCTCTATTGGAGAAAGAGAAAGATGCACAGTGAATTAATACAGGATATGTTTTATATTATGTTCCCTAAAGAAAACTCTTTATGAACAGTTTATAGAAACTAATCATAACAGTAGTGAAAGAGAACAGGGAAGGGTAAAAGAAAGGATAATAAAAATGAAAGAAGAAAACCCAAACAGGAGAGTTGTTACAGTATGATTCAATGGAAACTTAGGCAAAAGAATGATGATAGACCAATACAGAAATTTACCAGACAATAACAAAATTTATTTTTTCCTTATATTACATTTAATTATAATTTTTTTTTCAAAATGAATAAAAAAGGATTGTGGCACAGTTAAAAGAATGCCCAAAACTAGATGTTAGGAAGCATATCCCTAAATAGCCAGTTATTGTATACAACTAAATTTATTGTTAACCCATTCTTCACTTCTATAGTGAGGGGGCCGCTTACTTCTTGGTCAATGCCTCCATTATTCTAGATAAATTATCCACATGTGGAACTTAATAGCTCCAGTCAACTAGTAGAAGTAGCAAATTAAGAAAGAAAAGGGGGCATGGACTCTAAGATATGTTTAACTATAAAGTTAGCTTTCTTTTTGTGCAGTTACCCACCAGATAACTCAAAAGAAAGCACAGTCCTACTCACTCTGTTGTAGAAAAAAAAAATTCAGGAATAAAAAGATTTTGACTGTCAAATTTCACTGAGGCTCATCATTACTCTTTGGAAATTGATCATTACTCAGAGAAGCTCTTAGAATTTCTGTGGTTTTAGAGGTTATTATAACTTATTATTAATTCAGGGTCATAGATAAACCCTGGTTTTCAGATCCACTGATCTCTTTGATACAGATCTTTTGTCAGGAATGCTGAGCAGATGCTCTTTCTTAAAAATCCCTTAACAGTAAATTTAATTTCAGACAATTAATATCATCTATCTTCAAATCTTCTTATATTAATAGAAGGTATTTACAACTTTGAGTTGAGAAAAGAGACAGGGAGAATATAAAAATGTCAAATAGTTAATTGAAAAAACACAATATTTTCTACTTTCTGGGACTGACAGTACAGAGTTACCTTAAAAAAATAAATGGGGTTTTCCTCTGTTATTTAAACAAGTCTCCTCCTCTGTTAACAGAAAGTGCTCAGCTATGAGCCCATAGCTGAACTTCATTTTAGTACACACTTTGTGTTGCTACAGATACAATATTACAGCTTAGGACAGAGCTACTCATTGGTTATTTAAAGAAGGCAATTGTTCCTATTATTATAGAAACTCAGAGTTAGAGAGCATTTCCAAATTTGATCTCACCCCTCCCTTTCCTCTACTTATTGCAAATAAGTAGTTGAGATTTTCTATGTGGAGTTAGACAATTCAAACCCAGTTGTCACTTGATAGCTGATGACCTGGGCATATCACTTAGTTCTTTGGTTCATGGTTTATTCATCTGAAAGATGTTAAAATAATATATAATTCTCAGAATTGCTGAGGGTTTTTTAAAAGATACAGATTACATAGAGTTATTGGTCAGCAAAATTGAATTTCTCTTCCCTTAGCAATTCATAAAAGTTGTGTTGGTCAACTGCTTGGTTATTCTCAGATTTATCATCACCCATGCCCTGCTCTGGCTAACTGGTACCAGTGTTATCTCTGTATGAATGATAGCTTCTATTTTCCTGGCTGGGTGATGTCTAATACAATCATTTAATCTCCTTGTGAAGGGTTATTATCACAGATTTTATTTTTATTTGGTTTTACTTTCTGAGTTAATCATGGCTATTCTCAGTCATTCACATTCCCCTGGTTAGCATAGTTTTATAAGAATTGTAACTAACAAAGTGATTAGACACTTTTATATTTCTTTTTGCACATTAGGAAAAGTTTCATGAATCTAATTTTACTATTCTTTAGCTGTGCCACATCTTCTAATTTGTATTTATAAGTAATTGTAACCCAGTGAATAAGTACTTGGACTATTTCAAATTATGCTTATGGAAATCGCATTCTCATTTCATTCTAATTTTTTAAAAAATTATATTTTAATAGCTTCAGTGCTCTCAAAAGCAATAACAGTTTAATTATTTTGACTATATTGTAATGTGTGCCTATTTTTTATTCATGATCCATCTGTGTTATTGAAAAACTTGCAATTGATTCTTAGGAGTTAATGAATTACTAGAGGGAAAAATCTTTTGATGTTGGCCATTGAAGGACCGAATTATTTACTACTCAGAGAAAGATAGAGTGCGTGTATTTACATAGATGATCATTTAGTTTCATCTTATCCCAGAGTATAATGGCTGGGTGGTAATCACTCAACTTGGAGACAGTTTTGTCCAACTCTGTGCAGCTGTTGAAAGGAAAAGTTATGATACATGTTCAGCATTGAGGATAAGGAGGGACGATTATACAGAGGCTGTTTTCATTAGTCAGGATAAGTAATACTAACTGCTGCAACACACTCTGAGATCTCAGTGGATTCAAAAAAATGAAAAATATTTTTTTTTGCTAATTAAAAAAATGTTTCTTTTTCTTAATATAGGAAAATGTTTAATGTTTTATTGTTTTTTTAATTTTTACAATGTTGTGTTGGTTTCTGCCATACAACAACGTAAACTAGCCATAATTTTACATACATCCTCTCCCGCCCCTCCTCCCATCGTATCCCTCCTGGTCATTACCTGTAAAGCAGCCATAAGTATACATATATCCCCTCCCTCTTGGATCTCCCTCCCACCCTCCCATCCCATTCTTCTATATCATTGCAGAGTACCAGTCTGAGCTTCCTATGTTATACAATAACTTCTCCCTAGCTATCTGTTTTTTAATGGTTCATACAGGCCCTAATGCAAGCTCAAAGAAGGCAATGGCATCCCACTCCAGTACTCTTGCCCGGAAAATCCCATGGGTGGAGGAGCCTGGTAGGCTGCAGTCCATGGGGTCACTGAGGGTTGGACATGACTGAGCGACTTCACTTTCACTTTTCACTTTCATGCATTGGAGAAGGAAATGGCAACCCACTCCAGTGTTCTTGCCTGGAAAATCCCAGGGACAGGGCATTCTGGTGGGCTGCCATCTATGAGGTCGCATAGAGTTGGACACGATTGAAGTGACTCAGCAGCACAGGCCCTAATGCAAGCTAGTGAGGGGTCTCCTCCATTCTGAGATGCAATGATACAGGCTCTGTCAAACTTGTAATCCAACCATCTCACCTATGGACTTCACGTAGGATGTTTTCAAGGAGCAGAACTGGAAATAACTTATGTCACTTCTGCCTGATTCATTGATCAGCACCTGGTATCATGGACTTAATCTAATCACAAGACAAGTTCACACAGCACAGGGAACAGTAGGTGAATGTTTTCTATGTCTGCTATGTTCTGGAGAAGGAAATGGCAACCCACTCCAGTGTTCTTGCCTGGAGAATCCCAGGGACGGGGGAGCCTGGTGGGCTGCCATCTATGGGGTTGCACAGAGTCGGACACGACTGAAGCGACTTAGCAGCAGCAGCAGCATGTTCATAGAAGGTGGGGATGGGAATCAGGAGAAAAAACTGCACATCAATCTTTTTCTTCCTGGAATATCTGGACTTTTTGCTTTTCTGAGGAATTCTTCTGTAGGTCTTTTGGTAAGAGAGATTTGGAAGCTACTTTCTTCTTGACTCCTATCCAAATACCCTTCAGGCAAAACGTTAATTGCTCCTTTCCCTACATTAAAATATTTTTTGGATCATTAATATCAATAACAGCTTCTAATTATTGAACACTTACTTTATGGCATTATGTATATATGTATATTGTCACCCTGTTTATTTAACTTATATGCAGAGTACATCATGAGAAATGCTGGACTGGAAGAAACACAAGCTGGAATCAAGATTGCTGGGAGAAATATCAATAACCTCAGATATGCAGATGACACCACCCTTATGGCAGAAAATGAAGAGGAACTCAAAAGCCTCTTGATGAAAGTGAAAGTGGAGAGTGAAAAAGTTGTCTTAAAGCTCAACATTCAGAAAACGAAGATCATGGCATCTGGTCCCATCACTTCATGGCAAATAGATGGGGAAACAGTGGAAACAGTGTCAGATTTTATTTTTCTGGGCTCCAAAATCACTGCAGATGGTGACTGCCGCCATGAAATTAAAAGACGCTTACTCCTTGGAAGGAAAGTTCTGACCAACCTAGATAGCATATTCAAAAGCAGAGACATTACTTTGCCAACAAAGGTTCGTCTAGGCAAGGCTATGGTTTTTCCTGTGGTCATGTATGGATGTGAGAGTTGGACTGTGAAGAAGGCTGAGTGCTGAAGAATTGATGCTTTTGAACTGTGGTGTTGGAGAAGACTCTTGAGAGTCCCTTGGACTGCAAGGAGATCCAACCAGTCCATTCTGAAGGAGATCAGCCCTGGGATTTCTTTGGAAGGAATGATGCTAAAGCTGAAACGCCAGTACTTTAGCCACCTCATGTGAAGAGTTGACTCACTGGAAAAGACTCTAATGCTGGGAGGGATGGGGGCAAGAGGAGAAGGGGACGACAGAGGATGAGATGGCTGGATGGCATCACTGATTCGATGGACGTGAGTCTCAGTGAACTCAGGGAGTTGGTAATGGACAGGGAGGCCTGGTGTGCTGCGATTCATGGGGTCGCAAAGAGTCAGACACGACTGAGCGGCTGATCGGATCTGATATGTGTGTGTGTGTATATATATATATATACTTCTATGTATATATGTATATCCTCATATAATTCATTAAATTCCACCCAAAATTCTATAATATAGATATTATCACTCTTTTATAAATGAGGACATGCAGAATTTAAAAATTAAGTAAAAAACTCACTTTTGCAATACAGAGCTAGTAAGTTGCAGAGCAAAGATGGGAGTCAAGTTCTGTCTGATTCCAAATAAACACTATTTCCCATTATGTGTATCTGCCTCCACCATCTATTTTGTATCTTTTCATATAGCAATTAATAAAATGCATTGCAACTGTGCAGATGGTCTCTCTGAGCTAGTCTTTAAAACTCCAGAGCCCAGCATGTTTAAAGGCTTTCAAACCCATATGCTAATAAATGATTGACCATTAATTAAGGCGCATGAGAACTTACAGATGTTCTTTCTTTCCTTCTTTCTATACCTTCTTTAGCTTGTCAACTGGTTGCAGTACAGCCTAGGCTAACTAGAAAGTGCAAGCAGTTATTTTGTGTAGTGCTTGATAATACCTGAGCTCTGAGAAGGGCTCAGGGCAGTTTCCATTGCTGACTTAGTTCACACAAGCAATCTAAGGAGACATTTCCCTGCTGTTGTTTTCTCTCCTCCACTTGTTTCCTTGCTGTTACTGCTACTTGCATTAGTTTCTTAAGGTCATTGTACAAAGTGCCACAAACTTTTGATTTAAAACAATGGTTATTTATGTTTTCATAAAGGCTAAAAGTCTTTTTCATAGAGCTAAAAGCTCAACGTCATGGTATTAGCAGGGCCATGCTCTCTCTGAAACCTGTAGCGGACAATCCTTCCTTGTCTTTTCCTTGCTTCTAGGGGTGTCTCTCCATCCTGGGTGCCTCTCAGCCTGATTTCTGTCTCTATCCTCATATGCCTTTTCCATGTGTGTTTATCGTCAGGTGGCATTTTTCTCTTCATACAACGACATCAGTCAGATTAGATTAGAGCCACTTTAATGATTTATCTTCATTTGATTACACCTGCAAACAAACCAGTTTGCCGGTGTTGGAAATTAGGACTTCAATACATAAGTTTAGGAGATGGAATTCAATCAATAACACTATGCTAATTATATTACCTTCCCCGCTTAAGCCCTTTTTCTTGCCAATGAAACTGTGTTCATTCACATTTCTGTGGCTTGTATAAATTACTACAACTTGTCTTTTATCTTTGCTCTGATTTCTTCTCCTTTCCTACTCTGCTGCCTAATTCAGGCCCTTTTGATCCAGAAGCCGGGATTTCTGTAGGTCTGTGGTACCTGGAGAGATCCCTGTTTACCCAAAGACATCATCATCTCCATTCACCCTCTGCATCTCTGGTTTCTACATGACAGTTCCAGGAACTTCTAAATCTAAAGCACATTCCATCCCTCCTGAAAAGTGGATCCCCAGTGGATTTATAACAGATTCCTTTGGAGGATACTTAAAGAGGTAGATGAGTTCTTATCATTTGATATGCTAGATGAAGTCTAAGTCATTCACACACACATTTATTCTGGTATTCACTGAGCAATTAATTGTTAGATATGTATGGTATGGTAGGGACTGTTTGAAATTGAAGAATAAAGTATATTTGGGGGAGATTTCATTGAAGTGGAGGAGCCTGACATAGCATATAATTTTAGTACATCAGGAAAAAAAAATTGTGTAGAAAGTGGGGGTCAAAGTGCCCCCAAAACATTCACTGGCTTTACTACTCAAAAAGCAAGACATACTCATGGTAACCCTTTGATGAGTGGAGCCATTTTAGAAAGTTTGAAATTGAAGAATAAAACATGTTTTGGGGAGAATTCATTGTAGTGGAGGAGCCTGGTATAACATGATTTCAGTACATCAGGCAAAAAAAGTTATGTAGAAAGTGGGGGCCAAAGTACTTGCAAAACACTCATTGGCTTTACCACTCTAAAGCAAGACATACTCATGGCAACCTTTTGATAAGTGGAACCATTTTAGAACGTTTAATTTTTTAAAAAGAGGTTTTGAATATAACCACTCTAAGGGCCCACTTTATACCAGGCACTTCAGAAAATCATATGAAGGTTGGAGTCCAGCTGTGATTTAGCTACATACGAGGAGTCTGTGTGGTCGCACAGAGTCGGACACAACTGAAGCGACTTAGCAGCAGCAGCAGCAGCAGCAGAGGAGTCTGCTGTAGACTGGCTCACCCTAGAAAGAACCCAGAATGCTACAAAATCTAGGCTAGCTCCCCAAACATTTCAGGTTATAAATATTGAAATTGTAGATTTTCTAGCTCCTGAAGGATAGGGCTTATCTTCTACTTTTTTGTTTATTTAATTTATGGTGCCCAACAAAGTTCCTGGTTCAAAGCACATACTCAACAAAAGTGTCAAATAATTCCATGTATGCTAGTACCTATAGATGCAATTACAAACACTATAAGCTTCACACCTTTGGCCAATGGCTCTTTCTTTCATCTCTGCCCCTCCAATGCTTAATAAGGGTTCTGCTGCTGCTGCTGCTAAGTCGCTTCAGTTGTGTCCGACTCTGTGCGACCCCATAGACGGCAGCCCACAAGGCTCCCTGGGATTCTCCAGGCAAGAATACTGGAGTGGGTTGCCATTTCCTTCTCCAATGCATGAAAGTGAAAAGTGAAAGTGAAGTTGCTCAGTCGTGTCAAACTCTTCGCAACCCCATGGACTGCAGCCTACCAGGCTCCTCTGTCCATGGGATTTTGCAGGCAAGAGTACTGGAGTGGGTTGCCATTGTCTTCTCTGTAATAAGGGTTCTAGAATACAGCAAGGTTGACTTTAGTTTAATTAGCTATCAGTATTGCCCAATTTTAAAATGTGCTGCAGTCTGTTCTCCTTTTCAAGCACCCACATTTACTGCATTTGGCTGAAAGCTTACCTCAAGAAAAAATACCCAAACCTCTTCCACTGAGTTGCTTTTTATTCTTGGAAGAAGCTAATTGATTAATTATCTACTCTGATGATTTATTTTTGGTACAATTGCTCATGATGTTTAATGCAATGTAACGACAAACTAGGATGGGCAGCATGTGGGCTCAGTGTAATGTGTGATTATTTTCTTCATTAATTATATCCAAAGCTGATTGCTTCTTTTACAGTTTTATTGAAGTTTAATACTTTTTGATATAATTCAAGCTAATGTAGCTTTGTTTTTGTTTTTTTGCAAAAGAAATAATTTGGTTTAATTCACAGTACCTGGTTTCTAAGTGGGTTAAAAAAAATAACCTATATAGATTTCTTTTCTCTCTTACCTTATGAGAAATATTAATCACCAGATTGCTCCTTTGTAAAGGGGGGGGGGTCAACTCACCCAATTCTTCAGGAAAAATTTAAAAAAAATTACTCAACTGTTGACTTCACTTCCTTTATTCATAAATACTTTTATTCATACATATTCATGATAAAGTAAGATCAATATTGAATAATTTAAACACATATAACTTTTTGAAACATCATTGAATTCCAGAAATTTTGTAGATTTTATGTTTGAAGACTCTTTTTTTAAAACTTATTGTATGGTGGCATAATAAAACATGTGCGTGCCCAATATTTTAAGAGTAAAATATTTAAAATAATAAGAAAAGCTCTAGGATTTTCAATTTAAATATAGACTAATACATACAACATTAATTTCCAATAGAATAGAGTGATGATAAAGTTTACCATATTTTTTGCAGAGAAAATAGATTTTGCAATAGAGAAACTTATACTTGATATTGCAAAAAAAAAGTCTGTGGATAGAAATACTTCAAAATAGCTTTGACTATAACAGTTCTAAAATCATTAGACACTCAATTCTAGCAACCTAAATGTTCCTCATCCAATCTGAATTTGATGGCCCATGTATTTTATGCAGTTTCTTTCATCTGCTTGGGACATTGTAGTCTCCATGTCTCCACGTCTGTCAAAGACTCATCAAGCTTAGTTTAAATTGTTCCTCCTTACAAGGGTTCCATAGTCACTCCCTAGCATTTTTGGAAGTGATCTGTCCCATATGATTTTTTTTTTCTTTTTACACATCTTTTTGTTTGTATATGTGTAATTACATGGATTCATTTGGGCAACCGAGAACTGCTTGAGAATAGACAGGCAAGTGATATATTTCCATCTCCTAAGCGACTAGTTCTGGTAGAATGGAAAACAGGCCTCTATCTCCAGCCAGAAACGAAGGCACACGAACCAGCCAAAGTCAGCTTCTAAAAACACAGCAAATTATACCTCTACCCTTTGACCTCCCTTGGCCTCTGTGCTATATTGTAACGCATCGTGAACAAGTTGTCTCATTAAATGTTAAAAACACCTAGTGAGAAAATCATGAAGCTGTGCCCCATATTCTGTCATGCGCAGTGTGCTATGGTTACCACTGTGTGCACACTAAATATTTCCAGAGACCTCCTCCACCAAGGAGAGTTACAATTTCCTTGAGAAATAAAATAACCCATAATCCACCTCTTGCTGCTTCAAGGCAAAGTAATAGGATGTGTGATATGAGCAAATAAGATTCTACTGAGTTCCTGCTGCTGCTTCTCCTAGGGTGCTTGGTGATATTTTCATATTTTTTAGATTTTCTATTTGTTATTCTCATTCCATGTCTTTTTTCTTATGCCTGAAATATTTTCCACCCTTTCAACATTCCTTTAAAGTCTTGTGAGTGTCATTTTACAACCAAATCTGTACAATGTAGAGATATCTGCCTCTTTCTAGTAAAATCCAAGGGTGAAATGTATTCTTCAGTACAGAAAATTTGACATTTGTTCTAATCTATCATCTCTTTTGTCTGCAAGTTTATTATTTTAAGGTACTCATTGTTTGAGTAACTCCTAAATGTCTTCAATGAACACTTTCTACATTTCATCCCAGCTCCTACTGCTTTGATAATAAAATTGGACTCCTTTATTAGTCAATGAAAACACTCCGCAATTTAAATTTCAGAGCCCATTTAAATTTTATTCGAATCTCCTAATATTTCCTTTTTGAAACTGTCTATTAATATCCCAATTAATATTTTGTGTCTTAGCTCATGCAATGGAATTTCAGGTACTTTTGGACAACTTGAATCGCATTGTAACTCTCAATGTTCTGAACCCGTATTTTAAATTTTCAGAGACGTCTGACCACAAAAGTATCTTTGTTTTGCATTAAAGTAAGCTATTCTCTTAAAATGTCTTCTCACTAATCTTCTAACCTCTAACCATCTAATTCAAGGCCAATTTGAATGGATTTAATTCATTTTTTACAAATTTACAGCTTATTCTTTTATGTTCTCAAAGTTCGCTTTCTCTAGGATAATCCAGTTACTGCTACTTCAATCATGTGGCTCCTATTTTTGACATTATCTTTTTACCTATGTATCTCTTTTGAAATGTGGTGTTCAAAACTGAACCCTGTCTTTCAAAGATGGTAGGAACAATGTTGAAGAGAGACACATTTTTCTTTAGTGAGTCTCTGCCCTGGAATTCAATTTCCCTTGGCTTCCCAGAACTGCGTACTCTGTCTCCTCATTCAGTGATCTGCCTGTGTTCCCTGCAGACTTTACAGGCAGTAGGTTGGAGCAGTCCTGGGACTCACTGCATTTAATTCTCACTTCTCAGGGCTCAATTATTATTATTATTATTATTTTGGTCTGGTGTCCAGTGTCTAGACAGTCATTGTTCAATGTATTTTTTTCGAGTTTTCAGTTGTTTCAAGGCAGTATGGTACTTGAAATCCCTGGATCGCTTCTTCATTGAGAGTCTCCATTGGGTTTTGTTAGCTGTTTTCCCTGATGCCCCTGCCTCTGCTTTTAAAAAAAAATATGCTTTGAAATTTGTCATATCATACTTTCATCTTTAATGGGGTTTATGTCTTTCTTTTTGTTATAACTCTCCCCTCCTCAAACTAAGTCCAGATGTTTTGCAGCTTCTCCATCTATGCTTGTCAGGATGTCTAGTTGAGAGCAGTATCTTAAAATAGCTCTGGGAGTCTTTAGTAATATTAGAGACACCAGTGATGTAATTGCTAAGCCAAAAGTGAACTGCTTATATCTTGGCTTTGAAACTATTGTTTTCCTTACCTACTAAAGAAACATTGGAATCTTTAATTCTAGAGGTTTAGGATACCCTCTTGAGCAGCTTATTTCAAGTCATATTCAGTTCAGTTCAGTCACCTAGTTGTGTCCGACTCTTTGAGACCCCATGAATCGCAGCACACCAGGCCTCTCTGTCCATCTCCAACTCCCAGAGTTCACTCAAACTCATGTGCATCAAGTTGGTGGTGCCATCCAGCCATCTCATCCTCTGTCATCCCCTTCTCCTCTTGCCCCCAATCCCTCCCAGCATCAGGGTCTTTTCCAATGAATCAACTCTTCGCAGGAGGTGGCCAAAGTATTGGAGTTTCAGCTTTAGCATCAGTCCTTCCAATGATCACCCAGGACTGATCTCCTTTAGAATGGAGTACCACATATCTGACATATTTATTTCATCACATAAAGAAACTTGAACTTTGTTTACACTAACTCCAGAACACAGAGAACATATATTTTTCTTCTCTGGACCTCAGAGATATTTAGTTTGTATTTGTCATTATTTTTATTTATTTATTTTTTTATGTGTTTTTTTATTTTTTTTTAATTTTATTTTATTTTTAAACTTTACAAAATTGTATTAGTTTTGCCAAATATCAAAATGAATCCATCACCGGTATACATGTGTTCCCCATTCTGAACCCTCCACCATCCTCCCTCCCCATACCATCCCTCTGGGTCACCCCAGTGCGCTAGCCCCAAGCATCCAGTATCATGCATTGAACCTGGACTGGCAACTCATTTCATACATGATATTATACATGTTTCAATGCCATTCTCTCCAGCTATTCAGCTCCAGTATTCAAATAGATACAATTTAAAAATAATGACAAAAAAACTTTGTCATTATTTTTAAATTGTATCTATTTGAATACTGGAGCTGAATAGCTGGACAATGACAACAAAGGCATCTTATTTTGAAGTCTCCAGATTTTTTTTTCTCTTTTAAATATGCCTTTAATACATTACTCACCACTTTCTCTTATTAGCTAATGGTGCATGTAACATTTTCCTTCCTAACAATGTGGGTTGTTTGAAGGTAAGAACTATGAGATAAAATACATTTATCTCTGTACTATTTTCTCTCTATATTTAGACCCTTAAGACACTTTGAAACTCCCACTCACCTAATGAGCCATATTTGTGAACCATAAATCGTTATTTGTACTCAGAAAAAGTGCCCATTCAATAAACAGAAAACACATCTATTTTCAGAGTTTACCACAGATTGTCTTAGGAAGAAAATGTCATCTTTGTAATGGCTCTGTGAGCTATGAGAGTCTGGGTGGTATGGGTTGAGACAAAATTATTGTTTACTTGCTTTTGATTAAAAAAAAAAAAACTGGAGACAGATTTGTGATGGAGAAAGAAGAAGCAAAAGTAAAACATGGAAAAGTGAATCCAATTAAAGTGACTGAAGTCCAAGTCTCTATAGGGCAAAAAAAAAAAAAACCTCACAGACTCTTAAAAACAGGCTAGGCTAATACTCCAACTTCAATTGTTGACTATAACTCATGATACTGTAGCTCATCTTATGTTTACTTAGATTTTGATAAAGTTTCCCTAATGTGACCTTATGTCTTGTTAGTTTTTCTTTTCCTCTAGAATTAAGAGTGAAAATAGTATTTACTTGGAATGGGAAGTAAACAGGAATTATAGTAGGGAAAAGAATGAGCAAGGGTCAATATCAGGTATATACATCTGTACATGGTAAACTTTTGTAGGAATTATTAGTACAAGGACAATAATATTGTATTTACTAGTGACTCACACATCATTTAATTCTCCAAAACTCTACAAATGAGAAAATCAAGATTCACAGACATTGACTTTCCCATTCCCATACATCCAGCACATTTTTAGACTGAGAGAGAATTCAAATCCTAGGTATTCTGAATTCAAGCACGGGTGCTCATCATAGGATAATACTGTTCTTACAGAAAAGATGAAATATAAAAGCCACACATTTTTATATTACTGGAATAAATAAGATACATATGAAGGAGAAAAGAAAGCAGATGATTACTGTTAAATTTATTTAGAGCTTAATTTATTTAGACATTATAGTGTTTTACTTGCATTAATCCAATTCTTTTTCACAACCAGTTTATAAATAAGTTCGTATTATTTCTCTGTGTATTACATATTACAAAGTGAGGGTGAGAAACTGAAGTTACTTCACCAAAATCACAGATCAGGCAAGTCACAGTACCAGAATTCAAGCCCTGGCAGCCCTAGTCAAGTATTAAGCCTAAGCTAGTCTTAATATTATTCTATACTGTACCCCTGATCTTAAAGATAAAATAGACAGTGGGACTTTCAAATTTGTTGGTAATTGAGGGAAATTGCTTCAATAGATCCAGCCATTACTGAAAACCAAGCTCTTCAACAAGACATATTCCAAGCATGCATGACATAACTGCCTTTCTGTTCAATTGACTTTAGTCGTATAACCAGCGAGCATTCATCATGCTGAACACAAGCAGTATGGTGCACTTGTTTAGGATAAAGCAATTTTAAAGACTCATACCTTTTCTTTTTCCTTTATTCCTTCTCTTATAGAAAAATAATACTTTATCATAAGGACACTGCCAAGCAATTTAAAACTTTTCCTGTTGTGAGCAATAAAATGTACTCTACAGTGACTTTTAATCACATGCTTTATTTACATATTCATTTAATTAGGTAAGCATATAGATCCTCTAAAGCAGTGTTTCTCAATCTTTATTTAGATTATGTACCCTCAGTCAAGGTTTCACTAAGTTCTTCATTCTGTCTTTTGCATAATGAGAACCACAATCATTTTTCCAGATATAAAATATTTTAATATTGCATATCATCTTTAAAGGGCATGTATGTCACTCTACTTTACCTTACTTCAGAATTTTCAGTTATCATATTTGTCTCTTATCCTCTCCCTCTGTCTTTAAGAATCCCCATTCTAACACCAATATTCCTTTTAACAGTCACATTGTTCCCCTAAACTCCTTCCCCACTTTCCTCAACTCTGCCCTCTATACCTGCTCTCCATGTGATAAATGTATTTAAAGTCCTCTGGTATTTAAAATATTTGCTTATAAAAACAGAGCTTGCATTTCCATCACTTTATTCTTTTGTCTGATAGGTAGCACTGAAACAAGTTATTCATTAGAAGTACTGGAGGGGGTGGTGGGAGGAGGGAGGTAAGACAACAAAGCTCAAGAACTGAAATGCTATCTACTTTGCTGTTCTTTCTCCAAGAAAATTAGTAATTAGTTTTATTGATTGAGGTAACCTCAATCACATCAGTTTTCAAGAAGCTGCAGAGAAAAAAAGCAAGTAAGAAAGAAAAGAAAACTCATTTCCTGTCTACCTTTGTAGAAAATAGCTTTTCTAAACCTCAATTTTACAAGCACTATTCTGTACAAATAAATATTAGTGACTTGACTTTTTGCTTAAGATTCTGTCAGTGTTCAGGAAATGTGGGCTCTGAGATGCCAGGAGGATCATCTGCAAAGCAAATCTAGGGGTCCCGGATATTAGTCTCAGAGCTGAGATGCATGAAAAACACCCAGAATAAAGTGAAACCACATCCTTCTGTCAGGAGAGAAGAAAAAGGTAACAGGTAACTAGGAATTCAACATGTGGGATGTCAGAGGCATTGTGGGAAATTCTGCCACAGAAGAAAAGACAGAGAAGTGGCTGAGAGAAAAGGCCTTAGCGTAGGTTTGGGAGTGACAGGTGTGCGTGGGGAGCATCTCATGAAAGGCGGTGTGTGGTTGTTTCGATGAATAAAGAAAAGAAACAAATATTCCTGCCCCCTTGAAAACATCTGCTTGTCCATTGCTATGTGAACAGTGAGGTTTCGGAATTCATTGATAAAAATACAATTTTGCCATCATATCATTCAAGGTTTAGTTACAGCTCTAGTCACATACTCTTTATGGGGTTCTCGAGGCAAGAATTCTGGAGTGGTTTGTCATTCCCTTCTCCAGTGGACAATGGTTTGTCAGACCTCTCCACCATGACCCGTCAGTCTTGGATGAGGTGATTGGATGACATCATCCTCCTAATCCACAGACATAAGTTTGAGCAAACTATAGGAGACAGTGAAGGACAGGGAAGTCTGGCGTGTTACAGCTCAAGGGGTCGCAGAGTCAGACACGACTTAGCAGCTGAACAACAATTAGTCACTTAGTGTTTGAATCAGTTCTGTATCCTCTCTAAATTTCAAGCTTGTGTGTGTGTGTGTGTGTGTGTGTGAAATGGGGATTATGAAACCCATTTTGTGGGATTAATATGATAACTTAAATGGTGTATTAACATGCCTTACTAGCACATGGGTATCAATCACTCACTTCGAGGGGTTTTAAAAAATTAAATGAAGATGTTGCCTAGAGAAGGTGATCCTAGGGAAACTATGAGAGGATGAGCAGTGAGTAAGCCCTTAAGGGACCACCACCTGAGCAAATAGAGGATAATGCCAAAGAAAGAAAACCATCGCACCTACTCTTTATGTGACACTGAATAGGCACTCACATGATAACAAATAGTAAGCAACTTGTTATTGAAAGTAATATTTTTTCAGCCCTTGCTTTATGTCAGGCACTGTTCTGAGATTTCAGACATTGTGTTGAATCCTACCCAATGAGATATATTCTATTAATATTCTTATTTTATGGATGAAAAATCTTTTGAACAAAGAGATTAACCTCATGGTCTCTGAGGTAAGCAGAGTAAAACACCAGGAGGAGACCTTATTAGAAAGTGTGTATCTTAATCAGCTTGAAATCCTACCTCTCATTGTGTTGATACAGGGATACATGTATTTCATAGTTTTACACTCAAACCATTGAATTGATGTTGTTTTACACTTGTTAAATGTATGAGTTCATGATGCAGATTATGTACCTATATCTCAGTTATCCTACAAACTGCTGGCAGGTGGCATAGTGAATATGGTCACAATGCAATATCCTAAGTCTTCTATTCAGTTTACTATATATGTGTGGATTTGCATCACTGTCCATGTAGTTGTAAAGTCTCAAGTGTGGTCTTAATTCCTCACTTAGTCTCACCTTTCCAATTTCAGTCTATTAATAATCCTAAAGATTCTACCTGGAAACATTTTTTTTCTCCCAAATCATTTTTTAAAAATCTGTATTATGACTACCTTAGACCAAGCCACACTCATTTCTTCATGCTCACAAATGCAACATCTTCTCAACTGGTCTCCCTGTCAAAATTCATTCTCCTCACAGGGCCTTCCTGATTTAGTCCTGCCTACCTTGGCACCATCTCCCATCACTCTTCCCCTTCCCCTCTACATTTTATCCACACTGGCTTTTTTATGGACCTTGAAATGCAGCTCATATCTACTTTCAAAACTGAACTTTGCATTATTAGTGTCTTTCTTGTCCTTTCTTGTTTTCAGGTTAAATGTCACCATTTCTAGTAAGAACTCTCATGACCACCCAATCGGAAATAAAGAGCAATTAAATGAATAATCATTAAACTGATTCTCATTTTTATTATAATGTTAATAATCAGTAAAAGACTACCCATAAAACTGTTGCAAGAATGTACCAATACAAGTGTTTCAATCGTAGTAGTAGTAGTTTAGTCACAAAGTCGTGTCTGACTCTTACGACCCCATGGACTGTAGCCTGCCACGCTCCTCTGTCCATGGGATTCTCCGATAGTGGAGCAGGTTGCCATTTCCTTCTCCAGGGGATCTTCCGACCCAGGAATCAAACCCGGGTCTCCTGCATTGCAGGCAGATTCTTTACTGACTGAGCTATCGTAAGGGGTTTTTAATTGCTCAGATGAGTGACAGACAAATAGAGGACTTAAGATCAAGCATGTACTGGATTAGTTGACAATAAAAAGTTGGCCAATAGTTTGTGTGTCTGAAACTTACTCTACTTGAAGTCTAAATCTATTTAGAAGTGAAGGATTTATTCAGGATCAATCCTAGACATGGACATACTATTTGATTTGGTTTCTGCTATGAGAGGTAATCATCATAAGCCTTGAATTCAGAAAGGTATGCTCTGAAAAGCAGTACAAAAATTGCTGTATTAAAAATAAATGCTTCTCTTTGCTCAGTTGTCTCCAAAACTCTCCACAGGGGTTAAGTAGACTAAAGAGATAAATAGGGTTTAGGAAGGGAAAATATAAATAACATAAATAGAAAACAAGTGTTGTTTTCCCTCACTCCCTCTCTTCCATCTTTCTCTCTTTCTCTTCTTTTGTTCTTTCTTTTGATGTAGACTTGAGAGAGAGAAAGTACAGGAGGGTCTTGGGATTCTGTTGATGTCTTTGTTATTAAGAAATAGAGAATTGCTGAAGGAGGTTGTTTAGCAGCTTGGACTGTATTTTTAATCTTCTAATTTCCTTTGGTTTGGAGGTAATAGGAACAGATATAAGACTGGATTATCTCGATTGGGGTAAGAATAAAGAAGCATCTGATGTCCTCTGGGGAACATCTCATTAACAGCAGTAACAATCCCTACAATTTATTGAGCACTCTCTCTATGCCAGAACTGTGCCAAGCTCTTTATGTAACATGTTGGATATGTTGGATTTAATTCAATTCTCACAATCCTATGGAGCTGTTATTATCATTTTTATTTTATTTTGCAAGCATAAAAACCGAGGCTTAGAAATATTTTATAATTTACCCCAAAGAACTCAGCTAAGAGAGGATTGCAGACAGAACCAATTTTACCTGTTTTTAAGGTTTAACTATTTTGCTGTATTGTTTATATCTATGTCAACTAATTTGGGTTAACTAAAGTCTCCAAAGTTTATTTTTCCAGATGTCAAGCATTTTTGTGTCAGAGATAGGAGTCAATAATTCTTTCCTTCTCCCCACCTCTGAAATAACCATTCCTAGGAATCCTCATCTCCTTCTTAAGGGCAGGAATGATTCTCTTTTGTCTGCTTACTGTTCACAGCCAATACTATTGTCCCTTCTCTACAATTTTTAGCAATCATTTTACATATCCCTTTCAGTTCTCTTGAGTTCTCCTTTTTTACATCCTATTGTTTGGGAGAGTAGATATTGGACAGTTGCATGCAGTAATTCCACAAATAAATATTTGTTTACTAAGATAAGTATTGAATATTCAAAATTTTAAAATATTGTGGTATTAGATATATATTAGTAGGAAGGCAAATAAGCAAGCCTCATCAATATTCCTTGTTGTCAGCTTGGACTAGGGTGGTATCACAAGAGGAATCACGAGGTAAGATGCTGAATAGATTTTTAATGTATTCAACAGAACTTCCTATAGAATTTCATGAATGGCATGAGCAAAAGAGAAAAATAACAGATGGTTTCAAAATTTTGGCCCATATAATTTTTTTAGAAATGTTGCCATCAACTGAAATGATAATTCCAAAAGGGTACACATTTTGGAGGGAGATGATGAATTCATTATCAGTAATGGATATTAAATATCAAAGGGGAGAGACTCAGTAGCCAGTTAGATATATAAATTGGAGTTTGGAAGAGGTTTCAAGACTAACCATAAAAATGTTTCATTTTATAATGTGGCACACAAAATGGAGGAAAACTAAGAAAGAAAGGAGACAGGCAATTGTGTGCATAATGAAGAGCGGGTTGAAATTTTAAACAGTGATGAGGGAGGGTGTCATTCAGAAGATGACATTTGGGTAAAGACCTAAATTAGGTGAGAGAGTGAGTCATAGGCATATGAATGTAAAGGAAATTCTTGGAGATACACAAAGGCTCTGGATCTGAATGTGACTGGAGTAGAGTAAGCATGGATGAGACTAATTGGAGAAAAAATTCAAAGCAGTAGTTGTGGGTCAAATCACCCAGTGCTCTGTGCATGCTAAGTTAAAAGATGCTTACTCCTTGGAAGGAACGTTATGACCAACCTGGATAGCATATTAAAAAGCAGATACATTACTTTGCCAACAAAGGTCCATCTAGTCAAGGCTATGGTTTTTCCAGTGGTCATGTATGGATGTGAGAGTTGGACTGTGAAGAAAGCTGAGCACCGAAGAATTGATGCTTTTGAACTGTGGTGTTGGAGAAAACTCTTGAGAGTCCCTTGGACTGCAAGGAGATCCAACCATACCATCCTAAAGGAGATCAGTCCTGGGAGTTCATTGGAAGGACTGATGCTGAAGCTGAAACTCCAATACTTTGGCCACCTCATGTGAAGAGTTGGAAAAGATCCTGATGCTGGGAGAGATTGAGGCAAGGAGGAGAAGGGGACGACAGAGGATGAGATGGCTGGATGGCACCACCGACTCAATGGACATGAGTTTGGGTGAACTCCGGGAGTTGGTGATGGACAGGGAGGCCTGGTGCGCTGTGGTTCATGGGGTCGCAAAGAGTCGGACATGACTGAGCGACTGAACTGAACTGAACTGAATGCAAACATCCAAGAAAGAGGTGATGCTCACTTGTACAAGACAGTGGAAAGCAGCAGTTGAGGACAAAGAAGTATTGGGACTCCAGATATAGTTTAAAGCTGTAACATACTCATTTGACTAGAAGTGAGATATTCATGTTTGCTCACCACAAAGAAATTCAGGAGAACTTTATATTTCTAAGTTTTCTCAATAAATATTAGCTGCAAATTTACAAAATTCCAGGCATTGTCTTAGATAATCAAGAGCAATAAAACATAGATGCAAGTCTCCAGTTAGGCATAGAGGAAAAAATACCAAAGCACGCAATTCAAGAAATGTGAGGCATATGAATGACTCGACAATTCCTTAAAACAAACTAAAGAGCTTTTATTGGAACTGGGATAAGAGAGTATATGCTCAATCTGGGCACTTGTAGAAAACTTTTTATCTAGTATCTACCAATTAAAATCTTACCCATATCAAGACTTTTCTTAAGAATCCTGACAGATGGAGTAAGATTTTAAATGGGTGAATATGGTATTCTGCTTCATTATTCTTTCAGGGGAATACATAGAAGAATAATGAAAGACATGAAAAGTCAAAAATCAAGGTCTTTGAAATATGGAAACTGTATTCTTCTTTTTCTACTATGCAATACTGTCTTCTAACCAGCAACTTCTTTTCATATTTAAGTTCCGGCAATACTAATACAATTTGGACAATTTCCTTCACTATTTCATAAGCATTTCCTCACCAACCTCCACCATCTCTGCTACCCCACCATAAATTTCCATCTTTTGAATGCTTCCCCATGTTTATTCATGCACTAAGTATGTCAGTTCAGTACAGTTCAGTGCAGTCGCTCAGTCGTGTCCGACTCTTTGCGACCCCAAGGACTTCAGTGTGCCAGACCTCCCTGAAAATCACCAACTCCCGGAGTTTACCCAAAGTCATGTCCATTGAGTCGGTGATGCCATTCAACCATCTCATCCTCTGTCATCCCCTTCTCCTCCCGCCTTCAATCTTTCCCAGCATCAGGGTCTTTTCCAATGAGTCAGCTCTTCGTATCAGGTGGACAAAGCATTGGAGTTATAGCTTCAACATCAGTCCTTTCAATGAACACTCAAGACTGATCTCTTTTAGGATGGACTGGTTGGATCTCCTTGTGGTCCAAGGGACTCTCAAGAGTCTTCTCCAACACCACAGTTCTAAAGCATCAATTCTTCAGTGCTCAGCTTTCTTTATGGTGCAACTCTCACATCCATATATGACTACTGGAAAAACTGTAGCCTTGACTAGATGGACCTTTGTTGGCATGTATTGAATATAATTTGTGTGCCATGTTCCAAGTAGGAATCTATACATATAAGGAGAAGTAAAATAAAATTAAAAAATCTCCTGCTTTCATTAAAATTTCTCCATTCTCAGAGCAGTGGCTTTACATTTAGACTCTCATACTTCTCCTGAACAATAACTTTTATTAATCTTCTTATCCCCAATCTCTCTACTGCAGTCTATTCTCTATTCTAGCATCACAGTAACAGTGAACTATGCATAAAATATACACCCGATCACTTTACATCCTTGACTTACATTAGCACTTTTTTTGGTTGTAGATAATACAAGTTAATTCAAATTGGCTTAACCAAAAAAATGGAAATTCTTTAATATACACAACTAAAAAGGCCAAGCATATTGTGGGCTTTAGGAAAGACAAAGCAAATCTTCAAATCTTACCCAAATCTTCAAATCTTACCCAAATCTTCAAATGACAAAGCAAGTCTCAATCTCTCTCCATCATTAGTATCGCTGTGCAAGATGTTGGCTTCATTTCTAAGAAGGCTTTATCACAGGGCATGATGTACATTTTTTATTTCAGTGACTTTTATTGAATTAATAAATCTGAAGTAAAGGAAGGATATAACTTTCAACTTTATCTTGCAGGTTATAATGATAAGATTCATTTTCAGTTTTCCTTTTTTTTTCTTGAAAACTGAGTTTGATGTATGTAGAGAAATAAAACTACTTTGGATACAACTAACAGTAAATCTCATTCATGGTTCTCTGGTTGATACCTATTATTTCCCAGTGTTTAGATACAACATATTTTCCTGTTGTTGTGACAGAGTTGTCAGAGGTTGAAAAGGGCCTTTATTGAAAAAGCTTAAACAAATGGAAATAGATTCTCCTAAAGGCCTTTAAGGCTGGTATGAAAATATAGAGGGCCATTTGGCCACATAGCAATTGCGACCCATCTCCTTCCTGCCTCAAAAGCTATTAAAAGATGTCAAAGACAAACAGTTATTACAAATTTCTTTTACATGGGCCAATCCCTGGTGTGTAGCAAAACAGACAGCTATTTTGTACTCCTTTAAGGAATGGGGCCAATGAAGTTTGGAGGAAAGAAGAGAAGGGAGAAGGAAGTGCCTGGGTGGTAGGTTATGAGAAGAGAAGTATCAGTTCAGTTCAGTTCCGTTCAGTCGCTCAGCCATGTCCGACTCTTTGCAAGCCCATGAATCACAGCACACCAGGCCTCTCTGTCCATCACCAACTCCCGGAGTTCATGCAAACTCATGTCCATCGAGTCGGTGATGCCATCCAGCCATCTCATCCTCTGTCATCCCCTTCTCCTCCTGCCCCCAATCCCTCCCAGCATCAGGGTCTTTTCCAATGAGTCAACTCTTTGCATGAGGTGGCCAAATTATTGGAGTTTCAGCTTTAGCATCAGTCCTTCCAAAGAACACCCAGGACTGATCTCCTTTAGGATGGACTGGTGAGAAGTATCAGGTTACTATAAACCTGCAGAAGATGGCTAAATTTGGTTGTGTGTTTTTTTCTTTTTAATCTAGGTTATCCCAGGCAAGAATACTGGAGTGGGTTGCCATTCCCTTCTCCAGGAGAACTTCCCAACCCAGGGGTCAAACTGGGTCTCCTGCATTGCAGGCAGATTCTTAACCATCTGAGCCACCAGGAAAGCCCTTAATCTAGGTTACAGGTTGTTAAAATTGAATAGGATATTAGATATCATCTATTATATTACTCTGATTTGGGGAACTTGGAGCTCAGAGGCCTTAAGTAGTTACAGAGACAAGCTGGACCCTGGGACCTGGGACCTTATGCTGCAGTGCTTGCACCTGGACCAACATCTCCTCCAGCAACAGAATACAAAAAAAACTAAACAACTGTACGTATGTGCAGTTGGGGCATTAAATTGTGAAGAAAAAGACAGAACACCCAACTTCCACTTTAGGAACAAACCAGGGTCCTGCACATGGTCCCTACGCAACACCGCCAAAGGGTAGGCAGACCACCTAAGCGGTCCCTGTGGCCCAACCCACTGGTCCACCACTATCCTCATCCCTTTTAAGGGACCAACTTGCTTCCCCACCCCGCCCCTCCCCGACTCTTCTGCCGCTGCCCGGACCAGAGCAAGCAAGGGAACCTGTACTTGTTTTCAGTCCCTCACGATGCAGCCTGAGTCCCAGCAGAGCCTTGTCTGAATTTCTCATTGGCCTCATCAAGTTCTACAGATTAAAGAGCCCAAGAATCCAGATTGATACAATCCAAGGTCACACAGCAAGTGACAGGCAAAGTTTTGATATATGTCTCTTTGACTCCTGACCCAATAGTCTTCCTATTGCTCTTCTTGAGTGTTCAAATCATCTTAGGAAGTGCCTACTTCCTAAGGGTTATGACATTCAACAAGACATTCATGAACAAAATAATTATCAAAATAGAGATAGAAGAACTTCATAAGACGAACTATGTGGTAGAAAAATCTTGGCCATTTATCTAGGAAAGGATTACAGGGCTCATGTTGCCAAAGATTGAGTAGCTTTGAGAAAATGGGAGATGTTTGACGTCAGTGCAAAGGATACATGCCTATCCTCAAACATTCTTGCCTGCAGTGTCATACTAATAACTAACCTAACCATGACAAACCGGAAATGAGGTGTTTCTTCTCCTCTTTCCTGTGTGTGTTTGTGTGTATGTGTGTGTGTGTGTGTCTGTGTACACATGCATCTATGTGTATAATTTTAACTACCTTAATTTCAGTTTAAATCTGAGTAAAAAAAATAGCAGGCATTATAACATAATGAAGAAAGATATGGTTGGAGACCTAAAAAGTCAGGACTCCACTATTATTGTTGTTGAGTTGCTATGTCGTGTCCATTTCTTTGCCACCCCATGGACTGTAGCCCGTCGAGCTCCTCTGTCCTTGAGATTCTCCAGGCAAGAATACTGGAGTGGGTTGCCATTTCCTTCCCCAGGGATCGAACCTGAGTCTCCTTCATTGGCAGGTAGATTCTTTACCACTGAACCATCAGGGAAGCCCCCAGGACTCCACTAGATGACAGTAAAATGTGACCTTGCACAAATCAGTGTTTCTTGTAGAATCTGAGTTTTCCTCTCAGTACAACAGGGGACTAGAAAAGATGATCACTTTGGCCGTCTTTCAGAGTTGAGAGCCCTGTGAGCACGAAGGCGGCAGTCAGCTCGCGAGCCTGCTGTGCTGCAGCTCGGCTCTGCCCAGGCCCCCGCTGCTCCTTGGCACCACCAGTCTCCTTGATCATTGATGCTGGTGTGATCTTTATTTTAATCACATCTTTCACTTACTTTTGGGAAGTGTGTGTTTTGCTCTGATTCTTCCTGCTACCATCTGCTTTTCCCACTAGTTCAAATAAAAGATTAACTGCATTTTTTTCCGTCTTTTGAAATAGTATGTCAATAAATTGCAGTTGATTTCATTTTTATAATAGCCTTTTTTGAAGAGCCTTGACTTCTGCCAACCTTTTCTGGGCCTCCTTTCATCATCCTCCTTTGCTTTTCTCTCGGGCACATGGTTTGAGTCCCTTATCTTCCTTCTGGAATGGGTTCCACCCTCACTTCTCTTTGTGCCTTCTCTTTTCATCCTCCAGGCATCTCACAGAGTGAAGTGCCCAGTTTATTTCTGCCCCAAGTGTAAACAGTCCATAAAATATTAACAAACAGTCATCTCTGGCTTCTGGGTTCATCATTCCAAAAATTAATGTGTTGCATAATCCTAAGTAATCCCCTTAAAAAAGCATAAGTAAAAAACAAAGCAAAGTCAGGTACAAGAGTTTTCTAGAACCCCGAGAGAGGGATATATTTTATTTGGGATTGAAGATATTAATAATTTTCTAGATATGTTGCTTGCAACTTCATCCATTATAGAAGGATAGTCACATATTTTAGAGAAAGAGAATGCTTAATTCAAGTCCCAGCTTCATCTCTCATCCATTGAGACCTTGTGCAAATTATTGAAACTTTCTAAGTCTTTCATAGTCTTCCCCTCTCAAATGTTGATAGCTAACCCACAAATTTTAAAAGATTCTGAGGATGCAGTGATGAACAATATAAGCTTCCTTCTCTCATGGACCCTATAGTTAAGCTCTACACTGGTTTGAGGATCAAATCAACCTAGGGTAGGTCACGGTGCTTATAACAAAGTGCTTATAAACAAACAGAATTATCCTAAAGTGAATGAAGTATAAACTTCAGGGACCTGCAGCTGCACCATTATTCCAAGGGCCCCACAGGAACACTGATATTGATACACATGTTCATAGTGTTATATTAAAGTGTTTTTTTGTTTTGTTTTGTTTTGTGGGTGAGGGGTGGAGTATAATTACTTAACAACGCTCTGTTAGTTTCTGCTAGCCAGGACACAGAAACAGTTTAAACATCCAACAACAGATAAGTGGATAAAGAAGATGTGATACGTTTATTAAACTTTTGATGTGAAATAATTGTAGATTCACATGCAGTTGGAATAGAGCTTACTCTTTAGAAGGAAAGTTATGACCAACCTAGATAGCATATTGAAAAGCAGAGACATTACTTTGTCAACGAAGGACCATCTAGTCAAGGCTATGGTTTTTCCAGCGGGCATTTATGGATGTGAGAGTTGGACTGTGACGAAAGCTGAGCGCCGAAGAGTTGATGCTTTTGAACTGTGGTGCTGGAGAAGACTCTTGAGAGTCTCTTGGACTGCAAGGAGATCCAACCAGTCCATTCTAAAGGAGATCAGTCCTGGGTGTTCTGATGCTGAAGGGAAACTCCAATACTTTGGCCACATCATGGGAAGTGACTCATTGGAAAAGACCCTGATGCTGGGAGGGATTGGAGGCAGGAGGAGAAGGGGACGACAGAGGATGAAATGGCTGGATGGCATCACTGACTTGATGGACATGAGTTTGGGTAAATTTCGGGAGTTGGTGATGGACAGCGAGGCCTGGTATGCTGTGATTCATGGGGTCGCAAAGAGTCAGACACAACTGAGTGACTGGACTGAACTGAACTGAACTGAACTGAACTCCAACGGTAATATCTCGTAAAACAATGATATAACATCAAAACCATGAGTGTGTCATTGATACAATAAACAATATAGATACAAATTACGATACACAAATCTTATTAAATTTCATCAGTTTGCATGTATTCCTTTTTGTGTGTGTGTGTGTGTGTGTATTTAGTTCTCTACAATGTTATCACATGTGTAGTTTTCTGGGCCCTCTGTATCCTTTATCACAGTCATGATGCCTTTTTATAACAATATCATCCTTCCTTCCACTGCTCCTTCTGGAGCCACTAATCTATTCTACATCTCTGTTGTTATTTTGGGATTTGGCATATAAATGAAATCATACCATTACTCCCTCCATATAATTCTCTCAGTATACACCTAAGTCTTTGCATGTATCAACAGTTCATTCCTTCATATTGCTGAATATTGTCAGTTTTTAGTATTCATCTTTGTTAATTTTGTCTTGAAAATACACACAAAGTATTTTGGATCAGAGACAGATGATCATACTCACTTAAAAATCAAATAATGCCTATGTGGTTCTCACCCTCCAATTTTTACTCCTCAGCAGCATGAGGAAAGCCAGATTGAATGTCTTAGGCATACAAACTGCAGCGTCCATGTCACATGTGAAGAATGGAGGAAAAATAGATTTTCTCTGTGTTTGGAGAATAAAAAGAGGCAGCTGGCTCATCCTCTTTTCTCAAAAGGAGAGAAAACTCTCCATGCAGAAAAGATGGGAAGGTTCTTGGGTTCTCACTCTAGCTTTTGTAACATAACCACATCTCTCTAAGGGCCAGATAATCTCTGGTGTCTTTGCCTTTTTAGACCTAGAGATGTCTCCAAAGTCTGTACTCTTTTTTCCCTTTGAAATGTAAACACTTATCTCTGGAGTTGGATGAATCTCTCTGGCATTCTTGCACTATCTTGATTGTTATACATAAAGTTCTCATGGCTTGCCTTTTAACCCACGATCTCTAGAGTTTTTAGCAAAATTTATTCAGAAAGTCCAGGTCTAAAGAAACATCAAAACTTTTTACCTACAATCTACAGTAGTACTAGATGTTATTAATAGTTTAGTTTGTTATACCTTAGGGACATTTGGGTTGTTTCCATTGTTTGGCTATTACAAATGAAACTTCAATGTACATTCATGCATGGTTTTTTTTCTTTAATAAGAACATAAGTTTTTATTTCTCTGGTATGAATGCCCAAGAACACTATTGGTAGGTCATATGGAAATTGCATGCTTTATATGAAACTGCCAAACTGTTTTCCAGAGTGACTGTACCATTTTATATTCCATTTTTATAAAAAAGTGTAAAATATTTTATAAAATATTATTTTATAATAATTTATAAAATATTTTAACTGCAATTTAGACCACTCTCTTCAACTCACATCTTATCTTCTCTTGTTGAGGGGCAATGTATCTACTGTAGATAATTTTGTGATCTAGCTACTGGGAAATTGAATGAGGGATACACTTGGATTGAATTTAGTGAAACAATTACATGGTTTAAAGTCACATGCATATAGTTCGGTATTCTCATCCCAGTATAGGAATGGCTTCTAGGAATACTTTTACTATTCTATATCAACTCCATTGATGATGTAAAATAAAGATACACAATATGAATATATTTTACCCAGTGGAAATAGAGATATTATAGATTACAACTAAGATTTGCCTTAGTTCTAGAGAACCAAGAGTTTGCCTATGGAAAGTTCTTCCAAATTTTACATCTAGTATATTTAAGACAAAGTGTATAGATTTTCCCAAATTTGACAACATGCCTAAACTTAAAAAATATAGAACATTTATATGACTGAATTTTTGGTCATGCAATAAATTTAGAAATTGAATTATACTTCTAAAATATCATTAATGCCAAAAGAAATTTAAATCAGCTATACTAGGTAAAACACTTTTTTCTTTTATTATATCTCTAGAGAAAGGAAAAAAAGAAACAAAATTTTATTCTTATTGGTAGGCAATCCAAAAGCATGTAAATATGTACTTATTATGAATATCTGTTGGGAGATAATAAAATTATTTTTTTCCTGTTTTGGTGACTTTGTATTATTAGTATAGTATAGCTTTTTATAGTTTGTACTTTTTCTAAATTATTGTCTTCAACCGATTGTATATTAACTGATATACCTCATTTTGCATGCTTACTTTTCTATTACCTTTATTAAAGTAGTGCCCAAACTGTTGAACTCTAGGCCCCACAAAATCTGAACCTATCCCTCCTTTTAAAATCCAAGGTGTCAGAAATTAACCAAGACTTAAATTTGACAAAAATGGCCAACATTAACTAGACATACCAATTCACCAGATTCACTTAATAATCACACAAATGAGAGACGAAGACTTTAGCACCCTAACCTAGTTCTGAAAATAGGTAAACACACTGAGCCCACAAAATCTAGGAGTGCCTAAAGAGAATTTATAAATTTATAAGAAATAGTGTTATTACTACTAACACTGCTATTAATAAAATGTTTTTAGCATTAGTATTTATTCTCTTTTTTAACTTAAAAATCACTTTATAGTTTTTGTTTAATGATTTAAAAACTTTCTGGAATAGTAATAACAGAAATATTATAACAAGATCTTCACTTACACACTGGAAAAGGGAGTTTCAGCAAGACTGGATGACTTTCTTTTGGCCATAAAACTAATGTGGAACTGAAAAATGACAGTCTTTTTACACCACAGTCCATGCTTAATTCATTGCTCTTTATTGGATCCAAATAGAAGACAGGCTCACTGCCAACATCGTGACAGATAATAAACTATATCTGTGAATATCTTTAATTAAAAATGCTGAAATCATCTTTTAGGATGAATGTCAAAGTTGACCCTATTACAAGACTATATTTAATCTTAAAGATATATTATGTTAAATGAAGCAAGTAAAGTATGGTGTTAATTACAGTCTAAAAAGGTGTGAAAATGTACCTGGGAGATGACTAATTCATGAGGTCTCAAGATTTTAGGTAATTTTAACATGAACATGGCTTCCCAGGTGGCACAGTGGTGAAAAATCCATCTGCCAATCTGGCAGAAAAATCCCTTTTTTTTTCTTTTTTGGCAGAAAAAATCCCTCTGCCAAAGAATCCTTCTGCCAATGCAGGAAACATGAGAGAAGCCTATTTGATCCCTGGGTCAGGAAGATACCCTGGAGTGGGAAATGTCAACTCACTTCAGTATTCTTGCCTGGAAAATTCCATGGGCAGAGGAGCTTGGTGGACTAAGTCCATGGGGTTGCAAAGAGTCAGACACGACTGACCACAAAGTTATACACACACAAGAAGATAAAGGAGATTTATCTTTCTAGAGGGCTACAGAATTCTCTTTATCCTAATACCTTTCTCCATTTTTATACATACAAATCTGAATAGTAACTAATGCTTCCCATTCTTTCTCTGTATTTGCCCTCTTTTAACTAATATTTTCATATTTATCACATCCTGGTCTATATTATATTGTTTATCTGCTTATTGATTCAATAAATATTTGTTGAGTATTCATCATGGTGAATATAGTCCTAAGCACTATATTAGGCACTGAGAGAGATATGAATTAAACTAACAAAAATAAGTGTCTTTGTGTTTTTTTTCTTCGTGAAACATGAACCCCTATGGCTTGGGTCCAAACCAACCTCCCATCATAGAGATGAAAATTTCTCTGAATATCTCAAGTCAATTAAAGCACCAGGGATTGAGTTGGACCTTGTAAATTGAGGACAAGGGTTTTAAGGGAGAAAAAAATTAGCTTTCGTTGTTTTAAGATTATTCCATATATAATCATAAGACAGCCTTATGCAGAAAGCAGTGATAGTATTTTCTGCATTCTGTTGAAAAAGAGGAAGTGCATAGAGGTTAAGTGACTTGCCTTAACCTCCATGCACTTCATAGAGGTAAGTGAGTTACACAGACAGCACTTGAGGCATAGACAGCATTTGAGCCTAGAAGTCTATGCTCTTATCCATAACCTATCAAAATTGTGGATGACTGTGAGAACAACACTTTTAAATTGCCAATGGTGAAAAGACTTGGCGTTTGCTACATAATTTGTTGGCCAAAAGGAATTGTTTTATAATAAATCAAATTGGGATTTAAAGAAGTGGGATTTGGAAGTATATATAAGCTGGAGGGTCTCAGGCAGGGTAGCCATCTGTGGGTAAGAGATAATCATAAAATACTGATATTTGCATGTAAAATATCCTATGTATTAGGCATTTCTCATAATTCAATGTACAAAACATAACTTTTTACTATATTTCCATTTTCCTTATGAGATTTTTTCCTAATAAGTATTTATTGTGAAATTCTCAAATTCACATCTGGAAATAAGTTGCCTTTGACAAATGACTGATATGGATTTGACATTTACAGTAAAATATGCTAAATGTGATGATGCTGAGAGGCCTACTTCTTTTCAAAACCGTTAAGGAGGGCTTAAAATTGGAGAAAGACTGCCAGAGCTTAAATTCACTTATTTCAACTCCTTCATTTTAATAAGGATAAAATTGACAGCCAGAGAGATTATGCATCTTAGTTAAATATACATGGTGATGTTGTAAAAGAGCCTGATCAGGAACTCAGAAGTGTTCCCTATTTTGTCATCTTTTTAAACAATATAATGGTACTCTGATAAATATGAAGTAAGGATGTTGTCAACTTTGCTCAAAAATTTTTATTCAAAAATTGTTTCATAGAAAATATGATTTATATTTGCAAATTCACCCTTCCTGATTGTGTCAGGGTAAAATTTCAATATTCCAAGTTAACTGTCATCATCCCATAGCCTTTGATTCATTTAAGAATAGCTCACAATATACTTCAGACCAATGTGAAAAGATGGGAAGACTGCTGGGAAAAGTCTTTGGAAAATATTTTTGTTCATTGATTAAGAAAAACAAGGCAAAAAAAGAAAAGAATTTAATTCATCTTTTTTGATAGAAAGCACTGTGTCTTGCTCCTTGAAAGAAAAGCTATGACCAACCTAGACGCATATTAAAAAGCAGAGACATTACTTTCCCAACAAATGTCCACCTGGTCAAAGCTATGGTTTTTCCAATAGTCATGTATGTATGTGAGAGTTGCACTATAAAGGAAGCTGAGCACCGAAGAACTGATGATTTAGAACTGTGGTGTTGGAGAAGAGTCTTGAGTCCCTGGGACAGCAAGGAGATCCAACCAGTCCATGGTAAAGGAAATGAGTCCTGAATATTCATTGGAAGGAATGATGCTGAAGCTGAAACCCAATACTTTGGCCATCTGATGTGAAGAACTGACTCATTTGAAAAGAGCCTGATGCTAGGAAAGAATGAAGGTGGTAGGAGAAGGGGACCACAGAGGATGAGATGGTTAGATGGTATCACCGACTCAATGGACATGAGTTTGAGTAAACTGTGGGAGTTGGTGATGGACAGGGAGGCCTGGTGTTCTGTAGTCCATGGGATCACAAACAGTCAGACACTACTGAACGACTAAACTGAACTGAACTGTGTCTTCATGTGATACATGGAGTCTTAGCAGCCATGTTGTAACCATGAGGTAAGTTAGACTGATATACTGAAAATGTAGAAGATGAAAGATGTAAAGAACCTGGACTTTCATGACACTATTAGCCATAAGCATTCTTGGGGCTGATGTTCCTCAGGACTTCTTGTTATGCAAGATGGTTAGTCTTCTATGTGTTTTAGGGGAAATGAGCCAGAGTTTAGTGTTGCTTAGCTAAAAGCATCCTAAATTACTCTTAAGTCAAGGGTCAACAAAATATGACCATGAATCAAATTCAGCAATGCTCATTCATTCATTTTTTGTCTACAGCTGTGTTGAGTAGTTGTGACTGAGTTCATATCACTGGCAAAACTGAAAATGTTTGCTATCTGACTCTTCAGAAAAAACTTAATGTCACCTTCTCTTGGACATGGGTATGTCTAAAATTTATTAAAATAAAAACATTTATTTAAATCATTAAATGTTTATACTGTTTAACCTATGAACTTTAGCCACAATACAATCACCGCCAGATTGCAATTTCCATTCAATACTCCGAACTCAAGGGGTTAAATTGTAGAATCCTAGCATGTTTGGCTGGAGAAGGCAATGGCACCCCACTCCAGTACTCTGGCCTGCAAAATCTCATGGACGGAGGAGCCTGGTGGGCTGAAGTCCATGGGGTCGCTAAGAGTCGGACACGACTGAGCAACTTCACTTTCACTTTGCACTTTCATGCATTGGAGAAGGAAATGGCAACCCACTCCAGTGTTCTTGCCTGGAGAATCCCAGGGACGGGGGAGCCTGCTGAGCTGCCATCTATGGGGTTGCACAGAGTTAGACATGACTGAAGTGACTTAGCAGCAGCAGCAGCAGCAGCAACGTGTTTGGCAGCTAGTCATTTGATTAATGAACTTTCATTTAATATTCCTTATTAGACAATATACGTGCCTGTGGGGCCCATGTTAATGAACTATCCCCAAAGGCTGACCTATCAGAATGCATACTGGCTGTGAATTTAACAGTAAGGCAGGAAGATGAGAAGGATGCTAACCGTAGGTAAAAGAAAGGACTTTCATGTTGGGGATCAAGCCCTACAAATTTTAGTGATTATTATGGCCATTTTTAAATATGGGGGGGAAAAGATGGAGTATACCTTATATATATGGCCCTGATGGTTGACAGCAAGAACGATTAAGGATCAAGAATGAAACTCAAATATGTGTGTGGATCTGTGCATGCACAATTGTGTATTTTTACACAAACACAGTTATCCTACATAGAAACATTATGATTCAAATGGCTAATTCTGACACAGGTATTTTGAATCTCTCCACAAAGTGACATTCATACTTGGTATTAGCTTCTTCTGTAAAACAAATTGCAGAATTTTAGATGGTTGTAGAATAAACAGAAATGTGATTTATGTTTTACAACTTCCATAGCTGATTTCATTGATTTCATAACAGTCATAAAAAGGCAGATGCTATGCTGTCATTTATACAAAGCTATAACTAAGCATTATGGTAAAGGCAGAAAAACATCCTCCAATTTTGAATGAACCTGTGGATACTTACATGTCAAAACTACCAAAATTGCAAAATAAATCACAGTGAATGTGTTAGAAATAGGAAGGAGTTTGATGACAGATGGCCTAGATTGTAAAGCTTTGTTATATTGTTATAATCTGAGTAGCTTTAATTTAATGATTTAGAATATGAGCATGTTTGCCTTTAAAGTGGGTGCAATATCCCTGATTCTGGTCCTTGGGCTAAAATTTTGAAAACTGTAAAATGCTTCAACATGGGAGCTTGATGCTTAACAGATGCTGTATAAACAGTTGTGTTCTTACCCTTCTTGCATCTTTACAATATATCATGTATTATAAAGACTGTGCACACACACACACACATATGCATGTGCGTGCATATCCTGAAGTAATAGAAGTTTACTTTGCTCCTGATGGTATGGCTACTTTCCAAAATAGTCTCAAATCTCTTGAACCTATCTGGAACAGATCTCTGTAATGTTACCTATAACAGATACTGTGTGATGTGTTCATTAGAGATATATTATGCTAAGCCATAAAAATGGCCATTTTTGATGTAAAAATAGCCAAATATCAACAATTTTAGAAAGTTTGACTAATAGATAACATTGAAGTTGGAGAAAGAAATAAAGTGGGGAATGGACACTTACATGTATCAGTTCTTAAATGATGAACAGAATCCAGAGACACTGCCAATGGGGAAGTCTTTCCAGGTACCAAAATACCCTTTTAATGGAGAAACTGTTCAGAATGGAAACAGTCAGTCCTCACCTGGTGTTTCCAGTAACAGAGACAAACGTTATCCATCCTTGCTAGGAAATGTGTCCACATTCCAAGAAAGAGCATGACAATATCCCTGTCAGTAAGTGCTTAAGTTGCTTTTATTAATTCTGATCCACTTGTGACCAGTCTTCGAGTATTTGATAGAATAGCTTAAAGTCACTGAGCTCTTTTTCTTCACATAATATATCAATTTTCAAAATTTTAGCCTAAGGACCAGAATCAGGGATATTGCACCCACTTTAGAGGCAAAACATGCTCATATTCTAAATCATTAAATTAAAGCTACTCAGATTATAACAATATAACAAAGCTTTACAATTTAGGCCATCTGTCATCAAACTCCCTGCTATTTCTAACACATTCACTGTGATTTATTTTGCAATTTTGGTAGCTTTTACGTATAAAGTTTACTTTGCTCCTGATGGTATGGCTACTTTCCAAAATAGTCTCAAATCTCTTGAACCTATCTGGAACCGATCTCTGTAATTTTATCTATAACAGATACTGTGTGATGTGTTCATCAGAGATATATTATGGGAAATATTTGTATTCCCCTGGCAGTCTGTTTATTGAAGAAAACTCATTATAATCTGTTGCTTCATTTGGTCAAGTTATCCATCACAATTTCCTGTGTATAAAGTGTGTTCAAGCATGGTATAAGTCTAATCACCAAGTACAAAACAAAACAGTATCACAGTTTGCACTAATTCCATGGGATCTTAAAGGTAAATAATGACACGCCTTAGATACCAGATCTGACAATAGTATGCAAAGAGAAAATCTGTCAGAGAGAGAATCCCGTGTTGATGCATGTTGTCATGTAAAACAGAAATAACATGTGTTTTGGGCTCAAAAGAAGAGATGTATGTATTTATCTTTTACTTCTTCCACTTAGCATATCATCACTCAAAGAACAAATCAGCAATTACTTAATAACCTAATTCTTAGATTTAATCAGAAGTCCTTACATAGTTTTTGAGTTTTAACTCAACTAATACAACTAATCTTGGATTGTAGAATAGATAACACACATTTATTTCTCTGAGTGTTTTTGTAAGGTATATACCTGATACATATGCTCAGATTAATTTTTTTTTACCCAATCTTCCTCTGAATTTATGTGGAGAAGTCTCCTGAGTGTTTATTTCTGTTCACCTCAAAATGAAGCCAAAAAAAAAAAGTTTGTTTTAAACTATGTGTATTGCTCTCATGGGAAGTGGGAATGAAAAATAAATAAAATATCAGTTGAATCTGTTTCATCAGACTGGAATCTAGTAGTCGCATAACTACAGAGGTCCGGGTGGACTGCCAGTGAGGATCCTGGTCTGTGGCTGGTGGGGAAGGAGCAGGAGGGATGATGGTAACAGGTGTCAGCAGACACAAATACTTGTGAGGCAAAAGCTAATGAAATCTGCAGGGGCTTTGGTTTCTTCAGTGGCAAAAGCTGCTGAGATTGTCTGCAGGTAAGTCACTGGGCACACAATTTGCTCTTATTGCTTGGCTGGTAGTGGTAGCTTCTACTTTTCTTTCTAGTTCTTAGAAGTCTCTACACATCTCATCTTTGCTGGTCTCTGATTGTGGTGAAACTAAAGTGGGTCTTTCATGCAGTTATCTGAAAGACTGGGGTAGCTGGTCATTCCCTGCTTCCTCTTCCCCAATTGAGAGGAAATTTTTCTAGCTGGGGAGTTTCCTCTTGAAAATTGTCATTGTCCTTGTAAAGTGTCATTGTCTTGAGCAATGACACTTTAGAAGATGAGATGATGCAGCAAATGAAGCTGTCCTTTTTTCCCTTTATGATCAATCATTCTCAATTTGTTGGTTCTACTCTGCTGCTTTGTGTTGCGTAAGTTTCTTAAGTGAACTACAGAACTTTCACAGAACTGTTTAAAACCATGCATAGATTTGTGAGGTGACAGAGGCTGGTAAATCTTACTACACCATCTTGGTAACATTGGAGATTCATTTGTTTTATTCATCGATCCATTAAAAGATATTTAGTAAATATCAACTATGCATATGGCACTATGATAGAAGCTTCAGTATGGAAGTTACTTGAGTGTAGGATCCCTGCCCAATGCATCTTTGACTCTCTCAGCCTTTGAATAATATAAGCAAAAAGTAAAAGGAAATATACCTTTATATTTCCTGTAAAAGGCATGGAATTGGAAAAAGGATAAAGAATGATGGAAGATGACAGTGAAGGGAAAAAGAATGAGAGGAGGGAGGGTAGAAATGTCCAGATGCGGTTATAAAAATAATTTGTGTCAGAAGACAAATCTGATCTCCAAAGCCACTTTTATAATCACTACATATGTCATCTTTGGTCTCATTTCCCTCATCTTGATAACGAGGATAATAATAGACACTTTCTTCTTGTGATGATTAAATGAGAACATCACTACAAAGTGTCTGGCACAAAATCATTCAATACAGGACAGTTTCTGTTGTCTAGATAAATATATCTGAGGAGTTATATCTTTTGAGACATTTTCTTTCCAAAATCCTTGATGATAATGTGTGTTGAAGAATTAAGACCAAGAAAACCAAATCTGAAGAAGTAGTGAAATTATGAACTCACTATTACGACCCACATTACAAGATTAATGAATTTCAAAAGAATAAGCAACAATGCAAATATAAAATAAGGAAGAATTTAATAAAAGAATATAAAGAAAAACAAGTAAGATCATGATTGCCATAACTAAATAAAGTTAGAATATGTGAGGGAATGGAAGCTGGCTTGTCCTTCCATTCTATATCAGTCAAACTCTCTTTCCATTAAAACTCTGGGTCCTTAAATGTAAGACCAGAAACTATAAAACTCTTAGAGGAAAACACAGGCAAAACACTAGATGACATAAATCAAAGCAAGATCCTCTATGACCCACCTCCTAGAGTAATGGAAATAAAAGTAAGCAAATGGGACCTGATTAAACTTAAAAGCTTTTGCACAGCCAAAGAAACTATAAGCAAGATGAAAAGACAACCCTTGGAATGAGAGAAAATAATAGCAAATGAAAAAACCAACAAAGGATTAATTTCCAAAATATAGAGCAGCTCATACAACTCAATGCCAGAGAAACAAACAACCCAACCAAAAAGTGGGAAAAAGATAACAGATATATCTCCAAAGAAGACATACAGATGGCTTACAAACACATGAAATGATGCTCAACATCACTCGTTATTAGAGAAATGCAAATCAAAACTACAAGGAGATATCACCTCATACCATTCAGACAGCCATCATCAAAAAGTCTGCACACAATAAATGTTGGTAAGGGTGTGGAGAAAAGGGAACACTCTTGCACTGCTGGTGGGAATGTAAATTGATACAGCCACTATGGAAGACAGTATGGAGATTCCTTAAAAGACTAGGAATAAAATCACCATATGACCCAGCAATCCCACTCCTAGGCATATACGCTGAGGAAACCAAAATTGAAAAAGACACATGTATCCCATTGACCATTGCAGCATTATTTACAATAACTAGAATATGGAACCAACCTAGATGTCCATCGACAGAATAATGGATAAAGAAGCTGTGGTACATATACACAATTACTCAGCCATAATAAAGAACACATTTGAGTCAGTTCTGATAAGGTGGATGAACCTAGAACCTATTATACAGAGTGAAGTGAGCCAGAAGGATAAATGTCATATTCTAACACATATATATGGAATCTAGAAGAATGGTACTGAAGAACTTATTTACAGGGCAGCAGTGGAGAAACAGACATAGAGAATAGACTTACAGACATGGGGAGAGGGGAGGAGAGGGTAAGATGTATGGAAAGAGTAACATGGAAACTTATGTTACCATATGTAAAATAGATAGCCAATGGGAATTTTCTGTATGGCTCAGGAAACTCAAACTGGGGCTCTGTATCAACCTAGAGGAGTGGGGTGGGGAGGGAGATAAGAGGGAGTTTGAAAATAGAGGGGATATATATATACCTATGGCTGATTCATGTTGAGATTTGACAGAAAATGGCAAAATTCTGTAAAGCAATTATCCTTCAGTAAAAAAATAAATTAAAAAAAAAGAAAAAGGAGAATTTAAACATCTGAAAACAAAACAAAACAAAACAAAACCTCTGGGTCCCATTTGGGCTGCCTTTGTTTAAAAGGATGAAGTGAAACTAGAAAAGCTTTTAGGATGAATGATAATAATGGAACAAAATATTTTAAAGAAATGATAGAAATAATTTAACTCATACAACTTAGCATACAGCTAAGTATGAAGCTACATAATTAGTTATGTGATTTATACAAGATCCTTAAATTCACCTTTTTTTCCCCTGAATATATAAATGAGTATTTTCCAAATCCCTAGAGAACAGAAATTAAAAAAGGAAGAAATAAAAAGAAGGGAAGCTCAAAAGCTCAAATTAAAACAAGAATGATTTTAGTTAAAATGAGAGAAGAGCTCAATGTATAATAAAACCATGAGAAGAGATGGGCTGAGGATATTGCTTGCAGTCTATTACTTCTGCATTTTTCAACACGTTAACAAAGAAACTACTATTTATCCTCGATTGCTTGTATATAGTCTTTTTGAAAGGCCAGAAACTATAATGATGAATCTCTAATTTTAACAATTAATAGTTTAGACAAATCATTTAATTATTTCAACTTCATTATCATAGAAGAACCAATTAACTGTGTGCTGGGTGTAGAGTTGTGTTATACAATAGCTAAGCTAGAGTAGAAACTGAAATCCTAATTAACAGTTATATGCAATTATCAGATTGTGATAATAGCCAATGTTTTCTGAGCACCTATCCTTGTCAAAGATTATGGTAAGCCATTTAACACATGTTTTTCATTCACTTCTCACAATAAATTTGAGTCAGCCAGTATTAATCTTTCCATGAAGACCTGGGATCAATTCCTGGGTTGGGAAGATTCCCTTGAGAAGGGATAGACTACCCACTCCAGTAATCTTGGGCTTCCCTAGAGACTCAGACGGTAAAGAACCCACTTGCAATTCGGGAGACCTGGGTTCAATCCCTGGGTTGGGGATCAGCTACAAAGTCCAGTATTCTTGCCCAGAGAATTCCATGGAAAGAGGAGCCTGACAGGCTACAGTCCATGGGATCACAAGGAGTTGGACATGACTGAGACACTTTTTTAAAAAGCTCAACATTCAGAAAACGAAGATCATGGCATCTGGTCCCATCACTTCATGGCAAATATATAGGGAAACAGTGGAAACAGTGTCAGACTTTATTTTTTGGGGCTCCAAAATCACTGCAGATGGTGACTGCAGCCATGAAATTAAAAGACGCTTACTCCTTGGAAGGAAGGTTATGACCAACCTGGATAGCATATTCAAAAGCAGAGACATTACTTTGCCAACAGAGGTCCATCTAGTCAAGGCTATGGTTTTTCTTGTGGTCATGTATGGATGTGAGAGTTGGACTGTGAAGAAAGCTGAGCACCAAAGAACTGATGCTTTTGCACTGTGGTTGAAGACTCTTGAGAGTCCCTTGGACTGCAAGAAGATCCAACCAGTCCATTCTGAAGGAGATTAGCCCTGGGATTTCTTTGGAAGGAATGATGCTAAAGCTGAAACTCCAGTACTTTGGCCACCTCATGTGAAGAGTTGACTCATAGGAAAAGACTCTGATGCTGGGAAGGATTGGGGGCAGGAGGAGAAGGGGACTGCAGAGCATGAGCTGGCTGGATGGCATCACTGACTCAATGGATGTGAGTCTGAGTGAACTCCGGGAGTTGTTGATGGACTGGGAGGCCTGTTGTGCTGCGATTCATGGGGTCACAAAGAGTCGGACACGACCGAGTGACTGAATTGAACTGAGACACTTTCAGTTTAAAGGGTAATGCTGCTGCTGCTGCTGCTAAGTCGCTTCAGTCGTGTCCAACTCTGTGCGACCCCATAGACGGCAGCCCACCAGGCTCCCCCATCCCTGGGATTCTCTAGGCAAGAACCCTGGAGTGGGTTGCCATTTCCTTCTCCAATGCATGAAAGTGAAAAGTGAAAGTGAAGTCGCTCAGTCGTGTCCGACTCTTAGCTACCCCATGGACTGCAGCCTACCAGGCTCCTCCGTCCATGAGATTTTCCAGGCAAGAGTACTGGAGTGGGGTTGCCGTTGCCTTCTCCTTAAAGGGTTATAGAAGAGTTTTAAAGACATATACTAAATATCAGAGCTGAGATGTAGACCCAAGCCCAAGCAGAAACCCAGAGTCAAGGTCTTAACATTAAACCATGCTGATTTTCAGCCTAAGTTAGCGTACTGGTTTTGACACCACTTCTAGCATAAGAGCAGAATGGACATTTGCAATATGTAACAGTGAGTTGTATGATTTTTTTTCTTCTTTTCAAATAATGTCAACTGAAAAATTAGTCACGATCTGAAAGTAGAGAGTTATTTTATTTGGTGGGAATGTTAAGGACTCCAAGCCCTGGAGGCAGTATCTCAGTAGTCCTGAGAAAATTGCTCCAAAGAGGCAAGAGAGGGAGTCAGGCTACATACAAGTCTGCAACAAAGCAGGCAGGCAGTCTGAACATAAAAGATGTTAACAATAAAGTAGTAAGGAAAATCAGATATCAAGCTAAGGACTTTAGTCTTTTACTAGGTAATTGCTATTGCTAAGTCACTTCAGTTGTGTCCGACTCTGTGTGACCCCATAGACGGCAGCCCACCAGGCTCCCCCTTCCCTGGGATTCTCCAGGCCAAGAACACTGGAGTGGGTTGCCATTTCCTTCTCCAATGCATGAAAGTGAAAAGTGAAAGTGAAGTCGCTCAGTTGTGTCTGACGCTCAGCGACCCATGGACTGCAGCCTTCCAGGTTTCTCCGTCCATGGGATTTTCCAGGCAAGAGTGCTGGAGTGGGGTGCCATTGCCTTCTCCGTTTACTAAGTAAAGGAAGATGCAAGTCTGTTCAGTTCAGTTCAGTTCAGTCCAGTTGGTCAGTCGTGTCCGACTCTTTTCGACCCCATGAATCGCAGCACGCCAGGCGTCCCTGTCCATCACCAACTCTGGGAGTTCACTCAGACTCAGGCAAGTCTGTGGGCTCACCCAATTCAGTCTTTTCATATGCACCCCAGCTACCTGGGGCTGAATCCTGTCTAGATTTTCGCATCCTTAATTCCTTGTTCACCATAAGGGGTCTGGTGTGATGGATGGCAGCTATTTTCACCCACCACCCCCCAGCTGCTCAGCAATCCCTGTGGGTGGGGTGTGGGGATGGGGGGCCTCTGCTGGATGGTAGGCAGGCATTGTGTTCACTCTTGGGAGCTAGAGGCTCCCACATTTGGAGGCTAGAAATCGCTGATGGCTGTGACATTTCTTGCCCACCAATATGGCAAGAAATATTTCATTTTGCAATAACCATGATTTTTGCTCAGGAATCCAATACTCTGAAATGACAAACAGAAATAATTGAGGATCTTATTTTTTATTTCATTTTCACTTACCTATTTTCATATGATGCTCTCGGTTATTTACAAATCAACTGGAACACAACAACTAATAAAATTTTTTTGACTTAAATTCTCATCAATTTTGTTTTAATTTGTATGTAAACTTAAATGTTCTCAAATTCAGGGTGCTTTTCACAATTAAGATGGCATTTTTCTATTTTAAAAATAAAAATAAAAGCAAAACAACTTACTCTTTCACTCGGAGAGAAAGAAAAAAGAATAATCATTCTATATATTATCAGTTTTGAGAAGCAGTGTGTTTTTCTTTTTCTTTTTAATTAGAGGAAACTTGCTTTACAATGTTGTGAGAAACACCATGTTTTTTAATCTTAAAATAGAGAACCTTTTTTTTTTTAACTGAATGATTAAACCTCATTCAGAACTAACAAGTCTGAATATGAACTGTCAGACATCCAGGATATATACTCTCATCTGAAATTCCTGACCTGAACCATATATCACAGTTGCACACTGAAAGTTTTCATTTTCAGCTTTTCTGTGGCAACATCGTCACACTTGTAGCAAATTTTCGTATACATCATGATGAACTAGGAAGAGGAAAAAACTATAGACTTTTTATAGTTTGCTTATTGTTCTCTCCATGCTACATTGAGCAATTCTGCATCCTTACAAAATAATGAAAGACCCACTATCAGAAAAGACAGAGCAGAACTCCAATGGGTTTTCAGAATTAAATCTAATATGCTTTTCCAAAAGAAAAGCATGTTTTAAATTAAAGCTTATCCATATTTAAACCACTATGTATAAGCTAATGCGTTAAAAGAAGCAAGCAAAGGATAAAGTTTGAATTGATTAACACAACCAGTAAGGACATTCTACCTTTTAATTTTATTTTAAAATTAAAATTATATATGTATATTTAAGATGTACAACATGATCATTTACTATACATATACATAGTAAAGTGATCACTATAGTCAAACTAATTAACATAACATCTCCTTACATAATCACCTTTCTAAAATGAGAGTGTCTGGTGGCTCAGCAGTAAAGAATTTACCTTCCAAAGCAGGAGACATTGGTTGGATCCCTGGGTGTGGAAGATCCCCTGGAGAAGGAAATGGCAGCCCATTCTAGTATTTTTGCCAAGGGAAACCCCATGGACACAGGAGCCTAGTGGGCTACAGTCCCTGGGATTGCAAAAAAGTCAGACATGACTTAGCAACCAAGCAACAACCTGAAATGTACTCTCTTTGCAAATTGCCAATATTTAATACAGTGTTATTAACTACAGTCATCATGTGATACATTAGATCTCTAGACATATTCCTCTATACTGATGGATTGAAATTGTTTTAACAAAGAGAAAAATAAGGATGTTAGAATGATTTGTAAAGATTATTGTTTATTACATGAGTTTCTTTTTGTGAATAAGAATTGCTGGGTACTCTATTTAAGCAGAGAAACCAAAATGAATTGATGTGACCAGAACATCTTTTACTGCTTTTCTCTCATGGACCTTTGGAATAAGTGTGATTCTTCCATGTTTAATCCTGTTGCTATTTTATGTCACATAAGTACATATATTTCTTTAGTGCAAATGGTGCAAATTCACATCTACTTTCCCACTCACCACTCCCCTAAAGTGTTAGTAGCTCTGTCGTGTCTGACACTTTGCAACTCATGGCTTCACCAGACTCCTCTGTCCGTGTAATTCTCCAGGCAAGAATAATGCAGTGGGTTGTCATTCCCTTCTCCAGGGATTGAACCCAGGTCTCCTGCATTGCAGGCATATTCTTTACCACCAGGGAAGCCCATGGTCTCCTACAAAATAGGGACTTAAATAGAAATAGTGGTCCTGGATATGACTTCTTAGAAGTGATTTAGAAGAAATAGAAGCACTTCATTTGACAAGAAACTAGGGTTTCAGTACATAATTGGATTCAGTCTTCAGAACTCAGTAAAGTCAGTAGAAGTCACACAGAAACTAAAGAGTTGCTATCATTTTTTTAAAGAACTCCATAATTTAAATAAATATTGAATATTTGAGTGTTTTGACTATCACAATAGAAATGTAACATCTAGAAATCTGTTTCTGTGTTAAAAGACTTAAAACCTCTGAAAATTCTATTTACAATCAATGCTACAAGATGGGATCACATGATTTTATTATCACAGATTATTAACAAAGGATACCATCTCCATCTTCTAGTCTGCAGTTCAGTAAGCAAAGTGCAGGGGTGAGTATTTGCTCCAATTTGTCTTCCTGTTCTATTGATCTACACATCCAGAAATACGAATACTAGCATTCGGATGCGTAGCTTTCATGCTTTGCTTACTGTTCAATGCTGTGATAGTCACAGTGCTGCTGCTGCTGCTGCTGCTAAGTCACTTCAGTCGTGTCCGACTCTGTGTGACCCCATAGACGGCAGCCCACCAGGCTCCCCCGTCCCTGGGATTCTCCAGGCAACAACACTGGAGTGGGTTGCCATTTCCTTCTCCAATGCATGAAAGTGAAAAGTGAAAGTGAAGTCGCTCAGTCGTGTCTGACTGTTATGGACTACAGCCTACCAGGCTCCTCCGTCCATGGGATTTTCCAGGCAAGAGTACTGGAGTCGGTTGCCATTGCCTTCTCCTGATAGTCGCAGTAGATCTACTGAAATGACAATTTTAATTTTCATGTATCACAGGAACTCATCAGTATATATACAAGAGATCACTTTGGAACTTTGAGGGGAAAATGTGCTAAACATCTTACTTGAGCATGGAATGATACAAGCTTCTCATATTTTCTGCTGCCAATGAACAGAAAACATCTATTGATATCCTATGAAAAATTTAAAATGTATTTATTTTGATGCAACTTGCATGGTGATATTTTCAAAAGTTTTGATGGTTTGCAACTTTTTTTTTTCAGTGTCCTTGCTTAATTTTTTATTACTGAGGAAGGAATGGGAAATTAGAGTAAGAAAATCAATGCTTATACAAGATATAGAACCAAATCATTTTGCTGTACACATGAAACTAACACAATATTGTAAAGCAACCATGTGTTAATTTTAAAAAAGTCTATTTTGCATCTCTTTGTCATTTCAGATAGAATGCTATTATTTTTTGTGGTAGTAATTTAGTTTCACTTTAAAAAAATTAAGTCCTAATCAGTGAAAAATTCTTTGTTGAGTTAGATACTTCGTGGTGGCATCCTAATATAGTGTGTCTGGAAGTTTCATGCTTCTTTGAAGAATAAAATAGGGAAAACTTAAAATTTAGGCATTCATATTTGTTGTTTAGTCGCTAAGTCATGTTCCGCTCTTTGCGACCCCATCGACTGTAGTCCGCCAGCTTCCTCTGTCCATGGGACTTCCCAGGTAAGAATACTGAAGTGAGTTGCTGGTTTCTCCTCCAGGGGATCTTCCCAACCCAGAGATTGAACTCACATCTCCTGCATTACAGGTAGATTCTTTACCACTGAGCCGCTGAAGCGCTGGTGCACATTAAGGTCCATTTGCATATTAAAGTCTAAATTCTGAACTAGAGGTGTTTACTGTTTTTATTGTAAAAAATACGTTGGAGAGGGATTTTATGTGATCAAACAACATCATGCTTTCATGCCTCTCATACTTTCAAATCCTGAAGTAAAATCTAAAGAGAAGACATCATTATGATAAATGTCAAAGTAGCTGATCTTTCCAAAATCATTGACATGAATCAAATATGCTCATGGTATTTTATAGGACCAGTTTTCAAGGACCTTTGGTGTGGATCAAATATCTTATGGACATTTGGACAGGACCAAATGTCCTACAAGATTTTCTTTCTTTTGGAAAACAGAAGGGATGTTCTTACTTGTATTTACACTGTACTCAGATTCTAAAATGCCCCAAATTATAACATAGCTACATGGGCATATCTAATATATCTAAAATTAAAGATAAAAAAATAATAAACATAAAAAGCTTATCCAGATTTATCATTCTGCTAGTCTACTGTGTATATACTAGTTGGATTATACAGGGTTCATCCGCTAAGTTTTATATTTCAAATAATTAATACACAAAAGAGATATATGTGTTTATTAAAAGTTCTTCAGAAAAAGTTATTTTCAGTTCTCTCAACATTATTCTGCATCTTCTTCCATTTTGCATCAGTAAACAAACAAAAAAAATGTTTTATTTGCAACTGAAATTAGAGTTCAGTGACTAACATAAATATCTATAAAGTCATACTGTAAAAATCGAAGGTATGGGCAGAACTAGAAATAATGATTAAAAATATGAACTGATATCCTGCTGTGTGCATTTTCAGATTTATACTTAATCTTTTATGAAGGCTGTGAAATTATTCTCAATTTCTGGAAAAGGATCTCGAAGTGCATTACCATATAAGCTTCATGAGGACAGGATCTTTTTTCTTCACTGTTTTCTGCTCAGAGTTTACAGTGGTGCCTGCACATTTCATGTGTTTTATAAATATGTGATTAATATTTTATATTATATTATAAATATGTGACAATTAATTTTTCATTGAATTTTATTATGTCACAGACCATTATGGTCTATCTTGACTTTCCCCATGGAAAGAGATCACTTGCCCCCAACCCAGTATGAAGCATTTTTATAATTTTGTTTTAATATTCTGTTTGAGTTTTTCACTATCTGCTTTGAGTTTTTCACTATTTGCTTTGAGTTCTCTGAAGCCCTAATAATGAGAGAGAGTTTGATTTGAATCCCAGTTTTGCCCCTTCTAATCCATGTCAGTTGAATACATGTCCAATTTAGTATTATCTATAATATTTCAGAGTATACTATGAATTTGCTGAATTCTTTGGAACTAAACTGGACTTCCTTTGAAGATTTCCTTTAACTAAAGTATAATTTGCAGTCAAAGAAGAGAGAAAAATGATACTTTCGCTAAGTATGTTAAGATGTCAGCAACAAAAGAAAACTACAATCTGTTCAATAAAAATTTGCATTTTAAACTTTATGAAGGAAAAATCAAATTTAGTTTCTTTTCCCACAATATTTTAAAGATAAATAAAATGATGATGATAAAGTAGATATTTTTGATGAGTCTGCTAAAATAGCCTGTTAATAATATGACTAACACACTGTACCTTTTTATAAAAGAAATACACTTTCATGTTATCCAAGTAGTAACTGGGGTTTATATAAGTAGTCTTTGATAAACTGTATTAATAAGTAATCACCTAATTCTCTATTCTAGATCAATTTCATAAAGATTATTCTCGTTTTGCTTTACTCATTGGGAAACATTGCTAAAGTGAGACACAGAAGTGAATATTTGGCAAATAAATATTGAAATCTGTGCATGATTCATTATAATTTTATGTCTTATACTTATTATTTCCTGTTGCTGAACAAGCTACTACTTGCCCTAATATAAAGAGTTGCCAAAAGAAGATATGGTCCCTGCTTTACTGAGTTTAATGTTCACTGTGGGTGGGGGAGAAGAAAGGCAATCAATTAAATCAGCGAACCGGTGAAGCTCAGGTTTACTAGGTGTGACAGCCTCATATCGCTTGGCTTTGGGTATGATGGGGAACAAAGAAGGGTATTCTGAAACTTCTAAATCTGTATAAGTAAAAAGAGCAAGAAGTCCCAAGGATACAATTTTGCAAGGCACTTAAACATAAAATACAAAAAATAAGTTAATTGTTGGCTTCTAAACATCAAGGTTAACTTTAGTAACTGCCACAGATGATGTAAGTAACTAGGCATATTTAGAGACTCTGACTGAAGATGCAGTAAGTGTTGGTCAGACTCAGGTGGGGCATAGTTGAATGTGGGACATTTAAAGACATCAGGGAAAGGATGTCATGGACTCTTCATAAATTTGATTTTACTTTTGAATATTTTCCTTAAAAAAGGATAAGATTATATCCAATGAACAAAGTTGATAATTCTCTCTTTGCCTTCACCACAGATAAATTGTGCACATATTTTAGAATTTTAGTTAGTGTATCACTTTCCTGAGGTTTTAGTTAAACACGCTTTCTTAGTACTAGCAGCAATAAGGACTTGTGAAGTGTTTTTCCTCTTTGTGTCATGAGTAATTGGGCTAATTCATTAGCTTTGGAGCCCTACAGGAAGAAAAATGCTTCATAGAACAATGATCGCTTTAAAAAGCATGAAAAGAAGCAGATGAATGCATGAGCAGTAAAAGATCTTTCCCTTAGAGCCATGTTCATCCTCCATTTAAAATAATTGTTTAAACTTAAAAGTACTGAATTGCACCCTTAGCATTTTGAAATGTTTTGCTACTTTGGTTATGGTGCTTCATCAAAATGATGCATAGAAAGGTAAAGGGTATTTATAGATTACTGCGAAAGCAAATCTATAAGATAAACTAGGGCTGGCTCTGTGTGTTAGATACTACTAACATTTTCACTTCACAGATACTCAACTAAGTTGTGGCACAAATACAGAATTTTCCAGAGGCCCTTCCTAAAGATACACTTAATACTGGGGCGGGGGGAAAGGTTGAGATTTTGGAGGATGGTGAGCTTCTAAAGCATAGAAAAAGAAAAAGAAACAAATAGCAATATCATTTACACTTCCATAGTTACTGCCTCTCCCTGGCTTCCACTAACATAAGGCTCAGTCTATACTTTCCTATACCCTGACCCCAGTCTGTCATCTATGTCATTTTTATGGCTTTTGTTGTTTAAATTGTAATGACCCTATCTTTTTCCCGAACCCATTCTTTGGAAATTAGCCTAATAAAATTACATTATGTGTGTAGCAGTCATAGAAGGATAACTGTTAAAAGTTATGCTAGCAACTGCTACAACTGTTAACCCTCTCCCCACTGTGATCACTGCTTTATCTTTGAGAAGGAAATGTAACATCCTTTCCAGAACTGTCTCTTCCTCATTTTCTCCATTGACTCTGTTTAAAAAAAAAAAAATTAAACAGCAAGGAGAAATAAGTGAAGAAGATAAATACTGGGGAAAGAAGTAAGGTTAAAATTTTTTTCTTGACTGTTTAACTGTAATGTCATTGGCCAAATGTGTTGTTTAATAGACATCCACAACACCCTAATAATAAAAAGGAGTCATTTACTTTTTGACAAAAGGCTATCATCAGGGCATATCTATGAAATCTGAAGAATCTCTAATAATCATACAATAAAAGTGAATAATCAGTACCTGGGGAAGATATAATGACTGGGGCATCCACATTGTCCTCTCCAAGTGGGTTCTGAATGTAGTCTTCCCAATAGAATGTGGCAACATGATACATTTGACCATAACTATAAGGCAGCTTGTGAACAGTTTAGTCTCAAAGAACAGTTGTAACAGCAATTTAGACAACAGTACTCTAATTACATGTATAATTCCTCAGAAAAATAAAAACTGTATTTTTGGATCTGACAAACTCAGTAAAGGATGTCTGTTAAAAAAAAAAAAGAAGAAGTGAAATTGAAGTACGAATTATATCGCTCTCTGCTCAATAAATATTATAGTTTACAATGAATCACAGGGAAAGGTTTATCATTTGACCCATAATCATTTAGATTTTGTACAATATATTTAAGTTTGGAATTGGAAAGAATAAATAACTTTTCAACTAGATTAGCTTTACAACTAGCAACTTTTTCAATGAGAAATTGATTGAGTAGAATGTTTCTAAGGAAGAGATCTTATCTATAAGGGGAGTACTTGCTGCCTGAATATTTCACTAAAGCTACATCATCTTTATAATCAGCTCATTTTGATTACATCATTAACATTCTACTGTTAGATGACTAGCATAAGACATCAGCAATTATGACTTGAATTGCAATGTGTGGACAGTAAAAACTGTTTTATTTTAAAAATATATTAATGTATTTTTCTGTTAAAATGTACTTAACATTTTTATCAGTGGGTAAAAAAATTATAGAACTGAGCAACTCAGTTCCTGAAGCACTTCCATTGCTCCTGATAATTAATTTGAGAAGCAAAGTCTTACCATATACTAGCATCTGTCCAATATCCTTGTCTTGGGTAAATTAAATTCTGACTGATTCATGAAATAAATGATAAGGAACATTGATTCAACTTTTCTCTGTCTGTTTGAATCATATGACCTAGGACTTTTGAGGAAGCTTCACAAAATGAAAATACATTAAGAAATATTTTAAAGAAAAATATTCATACTAGCATTCCCACTATACCTAAGCTCTCTTTCCAACTGCTTCAAAGGTCCATAATTAAAGATACTTTAACAAGGTCAGAGTTACTGTTGTATAAAATTTTGAAGCAGTTATGTACTGAAAGGGCTTCCTAGGTGGCTCAGTGGTAAATAATCAGCCTTCCGATACAGGAGACATGGACTCTTATCCCTGCATCAGGAAGATCCCCTGGAGGAAGAAATGGAAATCTACTCCAGTATTCTTGCCTGGAGAATCCCATAGACAGAGTCTGGCAGGCTACAGACCATGGGGTCACAAAGAGTCGGACACTACTGCTCGACTGAGCATGGATGTATATATTGAAAACCAAGACCATTGAAAATGGAAAGATTAGGTGATACATCAATTAATGTTTTCATATATGGCTTATTTGCCTGAAATTACCATGATTTGGAACTAAATTGTCCCTCTAAATGTGCTAACCTGGTAAACTGAGTCCCATTACCAACTTCTGCAATACAACATACAATCAAATGATCTTTCATTTAACCTAACTTCATAGCTTGATTTATGATGATGTAATTGATGCAATTGTTGAGTATTGATTACTTTTACGACTGTTTCAGTGAATTAACACATATTTATTCACAAAACTTCAATAAATTATAGATAATTTTTTTCTTATTATCTTTGGATTATAATGTGGGTAAACAGTGAAGATTTTTCTACAGGGAGGTAGTACATAGATCAGCCCATACTGTGTTTTCATTTCTCATTATGGCATTCTAGTTTACATTGTAAATCCCAATAAATTTAGTTAGTAAGAGCTCTTCTCCTCCAACTCACCCTTATCCCCCTTAACAATTATCAAGAGTCTGAACTTGTGAATTTTTGTTCATGCCAAACTGTGATTCATACCAAAATAATGTGACCTTGAGTTGTCTTTATTGAGCAACCACCCCTCTTCCCTCACTGATAGATCTCTTAGGTCTCCCTCTGAAGCATTTTCACTTCTCAAACACAGTCTAACACAGTTCTTCTTTCTTTTTTCAGGCAAGGCTTTACTGGGGCCCCTGCTACAGCAGGGAGGAGCAAGAACAAAGAACAGTTTCCCTTGCTTGCTCTTTCTGGGGTGGCAGGGTGAGAGTTTGTTCCTTATATGGGGTGAGGACAGGAATGTGTCCAGGGGTCAGGCCAGAGGTTTGGCTTGGGTGTTTTGCCCACACTTTAGGTGGTGGTGTGTGCATGGGCATAAGCCGTACCCTATTTTTGCTCCTGACCCCCTGCTCTTCAAAAGTGGCAGTTGGATTTTTTAGTCTCTTTGTATCTTTTGTCCAGAATTTGCCCTAACTGTGCATGCATGCAGTTAATTTTAGTCCCATAGAGTTTCTTTGTATTTTGTTGTTCTAGGAGAGGTTGTGTAGCAAGGGGTCCCAGGTCCCAGCCTGTCTCATTCCCTGCTGAGAGACTCTATACCCTTATTCCTAAGGGCTAAGGGGCTGAAGGTCCCTTCTTCTGGACTTCTTCCTTCTGGACAAGGGCCACAGACCCTAGCCTACCCTAGATGGGTAGAAGTCCCTCGCTCACTGTTCCAAGGACATGTAGGGACCTAGGATCACTTTCTACACAAATGGGCTGAATGCCTTGAACCATCATGAGCCTTACTTCAAACTTTTAGAGCCTAAAAGACACAAACTTAACCAAAAGGTTAAGCAAGGGTTAAAAAGGAGAAGAAACAGCAATAACCTTGTTTCTTGATGAAACCCACATTTCATCATGTCTCCACTTAAAAGGATAAATGACGACACTAAGGGGAAAGCTTGCTGTGGTTCAGTTGCCAAGTCATGTCCAATTCTAAAACCGTGTATCCCTCAACTCTTTCTTGTGGTCGTATTAGCCCTTAGCAATTTATTATTCATGACCTTATAAAAATTCATCATCACCCAGGGATTCTTCTCTTCAATATCTTCAGAACCTCAGATTTGTGTGCTTCCCCTGAACAAAAAAACAGGATTCTTACCAGATGCACTGGCAGAGAATTCTTTAGAGTGATTATGTGATTCAATCATAGTCACAAATACTCTCATTCCCTAATTCTACTCCCCTTCTGGCTGGTAACAGTACTATTTCCAAACATTTCCTTTCACTATTGAATTTAAAATAGAATAACTGTTATGTAAGTTTTAAATGTTGGTATTATTCCATTGAAATTTTGACAGCCGTACTTCCCAGGATTTTACCTTCTAATAATACACATGACAATTTCAAAATTCTCCCACCTGAATTCTCCAAAATTAAAGATTCAAATATGAGGATTCTATTTTAAAGTTCAAGCTGTTAACTTTTTAATTAAATTGATTAATTGGAAAATATTTTTGCTCAATTCATATAGTAAATGTTATTCCTATTATCATCACTATTTCAAGTTTGGCGAAATATAAAAAGTACTCCTCATGTCTATGCTACTCCTAAAATTTGGTGGAACTAAAAGCATGCTTCATGATATGTGCAAATTAAAAGATGACTCTGCTTTCAGCTCACAGAGGTGAAAGTGAAAGTGTTAGTCACTCAATTGTTTCTTTGTGACCCCATGGACTGTAGCCCACCAGGTTACTCTGTCCATGGAATTAACCAATCAAGAATACTGGAGTGGGTTGCCATTCCCTTCTCTAGGGAATCTTCCCAATCCAGCGACTGAACCTGGGTCTCCTGCATGGCAGGTGGATTCTTTATCATCTGAGTCACCACTTTCACAGTTTTTAAATGTGAGAATAATAGTTTTTTCAGGTCTCTGAAAAAATGTAGGTGAATTTAAAAACTGTAAATGAATAATTTTCTTGAACCCAACATAAGCCAAAGTCAAAATTAGGCAATGACCTAACCTAATCTGGGAAGAGACACAGCCCATAGAACATGACCTAAGCATTTGCTGACCTGAGACAGACCCTGCTGATTCCTTATAAACTGGTGAGAACAACTCAATTGAGAGTTTTGTAACAAATTTATAAATTCTAAGTGTGGGCTACAGCAAGGGTGTGAGGACTTTGAGGGCTATCCATAAAGATGGGTTTGTACCTTCTTAAAACTTTCCTAAATGAACCTCCAAATATGCATATGGAGGAATGGGGGGAATTATAAAGAACTTCAATTTCTTCTCATGGTATTTTAGCTTTGCAAGCTACGGTCTCTGTCACAACTAATTAACTCATATCACATCAAGAATATAGTCATAGACTATACATACATGATTGTGAGTCTGTTTCAATAAAATCTCATTTATATAGATATACATTTGAATTTCATGTACTATCATGTTTCACAAAATATTCTTTTCATTTTTTAACCTCTTAATATGTAAAATAATTCTTAGCTCTAAGACTATACAAAAACAGTTGCCTGGATTTGACCCATGTGCTGTGTTTAATAAAGTTTCTCAAACATTTGAAAAGTTTAGGCTCTATAAATGAATTTATGAGGTCTTTATTAATTTTCTACTGTTACTATAACAATTTGTTGTAATAAATGAACACAAATTTAATGGCTTAAAAGAACACAAAATCATCATTTCACATTTCTATAGATCACAAGTGTGGGCACAGACTGGGCTCAACTGGTTCTTTGCTCTGGGCTTTGTTGGACTGAAATCAAGGTCAGCAGGACTTCATTTCCTTCTGAAGGCTCTAGGGGAGAATATGTTCCCAGGCTTATTTCAAGCTGTTGCCACAATTCAGTTCCGTATGGCTGTAGGACTGAGCCTCCTGTTTCTTAGGTGGCTGTCAGTTGCAAGCTTCCCCAGTTTTTAGAGCTACCCACATTCCCTGACTCATGGAATCCTTCCAAACTAGTAACAGTAGATAATATCCTTCCCACAATTCAAATCTATCTGACTTTTCTTGTCTGCCTTATCTTTCCTAAGGATCTCTTCTGTCGCATCTCTTCTATTGCATTGTTCTGACTTCTGTTTGCACTTTTAAGGTCCCATGTGATTACACTGGGCTGGGCCCACATGAACAATCCAGGAAAATCTCCCTTTCTTAAAGTTGGCTGATTATCAACATTAACTCTATTACTAAAGATTTATTTGCCATGTAAAGTAACATATTCACAAACATAATCCCGGGAGTGGATGAAGATCAGGAGAAGGGACAAAATTCACAACATCCATTCCACCATATGTTATTCTAATCCAAACCATCTAGTTTCCAGCCTTGTTGAATTGTTAAGAGGTCCAATCCTTTCAATGCTTCCTTTTCTTGTAGTACTCTCTCTCTGCTTAAAGACACACAAATAGGACTTCCCTAGTGGTACAGTGCATAGGAATTCACCCGTTAATGCAGGGGACGTAGATTTGATCTCTGGTACATGAAGATTCCACATGCCACGGAGCAACTAAGTCTGTGTGCCACAAGTACTGAGTCCACACTCTAGAGCTGGTAAGCTCCAACTACTGAGCCCACGTGCTGCAATTACTAAAGCCTGTGTGCCTAGAGCTTGTGCTCTGCAACAAGGAAAGTCATAGCAATAAGTCTGTGCACAGCAACAAAGACCCAAAGCAAAAAAAAAAAAAGACATGAAGATACGTGTGTGTGTGTGTGTGTGTGTGTGCGTGCGCTCAGTCTACTCATTCATGTCTGACTCTTTGTGACCCTGTGGACTGTAGCCTGCCTGGCTGCTCTGTCCATGGAATTTTCCAGGCAGGAATACTACAGTGGGTTGCCATTTCTTACTCCAGGGGATTTTCCCAACCCAGGGACTGAAGATGCATCTCTTATGTCTCCTGCATTGGCAGGCAGATTCTTTACCAAACATACAGAGAAAACCAGAAAATTTTTATCATAAGTGATGATCAGGACAAGTGTATTTATTTTGACACTTTCTAGGTGATTCTAAAATCATCCAGATGGGAAGCACTGTTCAGATTTTCTAAAGAAAATACAGATACTTGGTGCCACAATCCAAGGTCTTGAGTATAGTTTTAGTTTTCTACTGACAATCAAAAGTGACTAACAGCAGAGAGAAAGGTTTTAAATGGACAAATCCAGCAACTCCAGTTTTCTCCTTTTTTAAAATATGTAATCCATGAATACAATCTCAATATTGATCAATTGAAAATTATCAACTATATGGAAGTTTTAGTTTTTATTCTCTTTTTGAATACAGTTGAATTATCAAATGTAGATAGTATCTGCTTGGCAGTGTGCTCATAAGGAACTTGACTGTGGTTAAACATGATAGTGGGAAGACTTAATTTTGAGGACTATGTATTATATACTGATAATATATGCTGAATTCTATGTATTCAGGAAAAAAAAATGTAATAATGTAACTGGGCTCTGATGAGCACATAAAGGCAAAGCTTACAGTTAACAAAATTATGAGGTAGTTGGCATGGGCATTTGGCACTCACCTGTTTCCTGGGTAACTGTACCTCTACCACCATCCAAGCCTCCACTCCCCCAAATGCCTATTATCTTCACCTTTCACGCGTGGTCTTGCTTTATTTCAACTGCCATCTTTTTCCTAAGCTGAGACCTTTCTAAAATCAGTAAAAGACTTTAGAATTATGAAAGGGAGATTCTGAAATAAGAAATATTGTATATACTGAAATTTTAGTTACTGTAAGTGCAGAGGGTGGGTGCAGCAACTATCAAGGTTAAAGTTTCCATTCACACAGTTCCTGTTGTGCCAGAATTCTTAAATTATGTTCCATAATTTTTTAACACTTTGATTTTAGTTTTTTATTAATTTTTTTCTCTACATTAGATGCTTTTAGTAGCTGCTGCCTAATGAAATCAATGAATAAGCACAAAACAAATTATAAAAAGGTAAAAGTATTAAGTGCACAACATGTTCTAGGCATTTTGCCACCAGAATATTTTTTAAAAGAACTGTCCACCTAACTGTTTACTGTATGATTCATAACTATTAATACCCCCAAATTTATGTGTATATCCTATACTATACAAATCAAAGTACAAGGAAGGTAATTTGTAGAAATGGAGAAATTGACTCCAAAATTTATATATATATACAAACCCAGATTAGCCTTCTTGAAAAGGAAGAAGTTGGAAGATTTACATTTTATTATCTCAAGATTTACTCTAAATCTTTATTCATCAAGACAATTTGAAACATTGTGATGAGACTAAATAGAGCAAGAAAACCTAATTGATATTTCAGAATTATACTCACAGAAGTAGTCACATTAATTTCTAAAGAAGGAGTAACTAAGTCAGTGGGAAAAATGTTAGTATTTTTCAGCAATTGGAAATGGGACAATTTGATATCCATAGCGGGGAAAAGCAAAACAAATCAAAACCACAAACCCTACTTCAAATCATCCATAGAAGTTAACTTAAGCTGATCATATACCTAAGTGTGAATAGTAAACCTATAAAACTTCTAAACTAAAGCTCGAGAATATCATTGTGATTTATATTAAATACTATTTTAGTGGAAAAGACAAAGATAACATTAATCATAAGATGAGAAAAACAATAAATTGGACTTACCAAAGTCACAACCTCTTAAAAGACATCATTAAGAAAATAAATAGATGAAACATGGAGAAGATAGTAAAACATATATCTGATAAATGACTTTATCCAGAATATATTTTTAAAACTCCCATTATATATTAAGAAGTTAAAGAGTAACAGCAAAAATGAGAAAAGACTTGAACACATGTTTCAAAAGGAAGATAAAAGCATGAGCAGAAAAACATGCAATGATGTTCAAAAACATTGTATTGTCCTCTGGTTACTAGTGGGGCTAGGGGCTTCCTTGGTAGCTCAGACCCTAAAGAATCTGCCTGCAATGCAGGAGACCTGGGCTCCATGCCTGGATTGGGAAGATTTCCTGGAGAAGGGAAAGGCTACTCATTCCTGTATTCTTGCCTGGAGAATTCCATGGACAGAGGAGCCTGTCGGGCTACAGTCCGTGGCCTTGCAAAGAGTCGGACACAACTGAGCAACTAAAACCCACTTTTCACTTTAACTACCGGGGCGGAAGGGAAACAGGTCTTAGGAAAAGTTTGGGTCCCTCACTGGCCAGACTACTTACTTCTCATAAGGGGCTGAGACAGGTAAAATGGGCTTGGTTCCTAGGTGGCCCGAATTGTAGGCAGGACATAGGAACACCTGAGGCGTCTGGCCGCGGGCCCCCACCGGTGACCTGCGGTGGGACTCACCTCCCTGGAGACGCCCCTTGGCTGGGTCGCTCAGCCTTGTGGGCTTGCGTGGGTCTGAGGCCCAGCGCTGGCAGCTAGTGTACCAGTAGTGCACTGGGCTGGGTTTCCTGCTTGTCGCCTGCCTGCCAGAGTCATCCTTTCCCTCCTTGCCTCACTTTCTCGCCTCCACTGGATCCGGTCACTTCTCGCTGCTGAATTCTGTCTCTTGCTGACCACGGGCCTCTCCAGCAGAGGACAGATGGCGATGGACTCAGGGAAGGATGCCCCGCCAGGGCAGGCTCTGGGAGCTGGCAGTGAGCTCCAGGACAGATACCATCCACAAGGCGAGCCTACCAGAGATTGATTGGTGCCCTGAAGCTCAGGCGACGCAAGGGCTCATTGTCACTCTTGCTGGAGGCAGAGATGGGCATGGAGGGAATGCCCAGCGAAGGCCCCGAGCTCCGGTCAACACGCTGCACTCCAGTAACCGCCCTTTACACCTGCCCCATGGTGATCTTTGTTTTCCCTTCTTCAAAGGATGGGGCAGGGGCAAGGAGGGAAGTCTAATCTGCCAGTAATCAAATCTGCTTGTTTACTCTGCAGGGGATGAGACTAAATTCACTGGTCAAGATGCTTAGAGTTACAGGCAGGTGCCTCTTACGGGATTGAATGGTGTTTGAAAGAATAGAAGATTTTATTTTTCAGGGTGTTTTCCAAATTGCTCATGAGAATGGAGAACTCAGTCAGCTGCTATTTGAAAAATAAGAGGCAAATGCAATGACAAATCTCTCCTACATAGTATTTTTTGCACCTGGAATCCTCAAAAAGGGAACTGTCTTTACCTACTGAAATAAGTTATGAAATTAACAAATTCTGGGTATCTAATGTACAGCAATTGTGATTATAGCTACTAGCTACTGTATTATATATTTGAATGTTGCTAAGACAGTAAATCTTAAGAGTTTTCAAAAAATAAAGGTAATTAGGGACTTCTGTAGCTGCTCAGGCATGGATAATTTGCCTTCCAATGCAGGGGGTGCAGAATCCATCCATAGTCCAAGGAGCTAAGATCCCACATGCTTCAGATCCAAGCAATCAAAACATAAGACAGAAGCAAAGTTGTATCAGTATTGCTTTAAAATGAACTTTAAAAATGGCCCACATCAAAGTAATGAAGTGATGAGATGGAGGTGTTACAGTGTATAAATGTGTCACTATATTGTACACCATACATTTACACAATGTTGTATGTCTATTACATTTCAGTATCAGTTCAGTTCAGTTCAGTTCAGTTGCTCAGTCCTGTCCAACTCTGCAACTTCATGGACTTCAGAACCAACCCCAGGCTTCCTTGCCCATCACCAACTTCTAGAGTTTACTTAAACTCACGTCCATTGAGTCAGTGATGCCATCCAGCCATCTCATCCTCTGTCGTCTCCTTCTCCTCCTGCCCCCGATCCCTCCCAGCACCAAAGTCTTTTCCAGTGAGTCAACTCTTTATATGAGGTGGCCACAGTACTGGAGTTTCAGCTTTAGCCATCATTCCTTCCAAAAAACACCCAGGATTGATCTCCTTTAGAATGGACTGGTTGGATCTCCTTGCAGTCCAAGGGACTCTCAAGAGTCTTCTCCAACACCACAGTTCAAAAGCATCAATTCTTCGGCGCTCAGCCTTCTTCACAGTCCAACTCTCACATCCATACATGACCACTGGAAAAACCATAGCCTTGACTAGACGAACCTTTGTTGGCAAAGAAATGTCTCTGCTTTTGAATATGCTATCTAGGTTGGTCATAACTTTCCTTCCAAGGAGTAAGCGTCTTTTAATTTCATGGCTGCAATCACCATCTGCAGTGATTTTGATCTTTAAGCCAACTTTTTCACTCTCCTCTTTCATTTTCATCAAGAGGCTCTTTAGTTCTTCACTTTAGTTTAGGGTGGTGTCATCTGCATATCTGAGTTTACTGATATTTCTACCAGCAATCTTGATTCCAGATTGGTCTTCATCCAGTCCAGCATTTCTCATGATGTATTCTGAATATAAGTTAAATAAACTATACATCTCAGTATAGCTGGGAATATGTGTAAACCAATATCCTTTAAAATATGGTATGTTTTTAAGATTCCAGCAAACTATCCTCATAAAATTAATTTTTATAAAACTTTCCTTTATACAACAGTTCATTTTTTCCTCACAGCAGCTAGTCTAGTGAATAAGAAATGATATCACTTGTAGATACAAGGAAACTGAACTTTATAACAGTCTGACTATCCTGAATCATAAACAAACCCTCCTGCACAAGCACTGGTCTGCTCGGCACAAAATAGTGGTTCAATAAAACTTAAGATGAATAAAAGAACCCAGAAGGTCAAAGATAGACTGGTCCCTGGTGATTTCTGTTTAGAATGCTCAGTTCATGTTCCTCTTCTTAAGGAGAAGACTTTACAAAGCAATTTTAAGTGCAGTGTTCCTTGTAGTCTCATTTTAAAAACGATTTTGTTTGTAGGAAAATCTGTCTTTTGTGAATTTTATTAAAAAGAGGATACAAAAAAAAAAAAAAAAAAAAGAGGATACAAGTTTAAACACCAATCCTTAGAGTCTCTATTTTGAATGGGATTGATATTTGAAATACTGCCTTAGTATCCTCTGTTTCTAAAATAAATGCATGGAAACATGTGTTAATTGGATACCAGTCCCTTGAGCAACAGTACAATTCACAAGAGATATAACTAGATGCATACAAGGCAGCTCACTTAGGAAGGATATGTCATTTGGGGGAAAAAATGACACCATGCTTTAAAGCAGAAGTCTCACTCCAGTAGGGTATGGTGGTTTCTAACAATAGCTATCTTGCTTAGTTTGAAAGACTATGATTTGAGCTGTGTATACAATCAGGACATATGGCTACTTAGTTACAAGAGAAAGAGTTTACCAGGAAACTGCCTTCATAATTTGTAGAATGCATTTTTATTTGCATAGCAAATGGTTTTATTTCATATTCTCATCAAGTTGTGAAGTTTGCTAGTCGCTTTTATTATTCTCCTCTTTTAAAGAGGAAAAATCAGACTCAGAGAGGCCAAGTAACTTGTACAAGGTTGCTTAGCAACTAATATAGTGGAGAGGTCACTAACATTCAGATTGTATCATTTCAAAACTTATGCTTTCTTGAGGAAAGCTATGCAAGGAAGGATTATTTCTTACATAAAAAAAGACCTTTTCTTTCTTTAAAAAATAGTTCTACAAACCTGTATAACAAGTAAAATTTTATTACTCTTATTTGATATCTTAGAATAAACTAAAAGACTACCCTGATAGTTTGCTAGTTTGCTAGATATCCTAGTTAGTTTGCTAGGATCAGTTCAGTTCAGTTCAGTTCAGTCGCACAGTTGTGTCCAACTCTTTGCGACCCCATGAATCCCAGCACGCCAGGCCTCCCTGTCCATCACAAACTCCCGGAGTTCACTCAGACTCAAGTCCATTGAGTCAGTGATGCCATCCAGCCATCTCATCCTCTGTCGTCCCCTTCTCCTCCTGTCGTCAATCCCTCCCAGCATCAGAGTCTTTTCCATGAGTCAGCTCTTCGCATGAGGTGGCCAAAGTACTGGAGTTTCAGCTTCAGCATCATTCCTTCCAAAGAAATCCCAGGGCTGATCTCCTTCAGAATGGACTGGTTGGATCTCCTTGCAGTCCAAGGGACTCTCAAGAGTCTTCTCCAACACCACAGTGCAAAAGCATCAATTCTTCAGTGCTCAGCCTTCTTCACAGTCCAACTCTCACATCCATACATGACCACAGGAAAAACCATAGCCTTGACTAGATGGACCTTTGTTGGCAAAGTAATGTCTCTGCTTTTGAATATGCTATCTAGGTTGGTCATAACTTTCCTTCCAAGGAGTAAGCGTCTTTTAATTTCATGGCTGCAATCACTATCTGCAGTGATTTTGGAGCTCAAAAAAATAAAGTCTGACACTTTCCAATGTTTCCCCATCTATTTCCCATGAAGTGATGGGACCAGATGCCATGATCTTCGTTTTCTGAATGTTGAGCTTTAAGCCTACTTTTTCACTCTCCTCTTTCACTTTCATCAAGAGGCTTTTTAGTTCCTCTTCACTTTCTGCCATAAGGGTGGTGTCATCTACATATCTGAGGTGATTGATATTTCTCCCAGCAATCTTGATTCCAGCTTGTGTTTCTTCCAGTCCAGCATTTCTCATGATGTACTCTGCATAGAAGTTAAATAAGCAGGGTGACAATATACAGCCTTGATGAACTCCTTTTCCTATTTGGAACCAGTCTGTTGTTCCATGTCCAGTTCTAACTGTTGCTTCCTGACCTGCATACAGATTTCTCAAGAGGCAGGTCAGGTGGTCTGGTATTCCCATCTCTTTCAGAATTGTCCACAGTTTATTGTGATCCACACAGTCAAAGGCTTTGGCATAGTCAATAAAGCAGAAATAGATATTTTTCTGGAACTCTCTTGCTTTTTCCATGATCCAACGAATGTTGGCAATTTGATCTCTGGTTCCTCTGCCTTTTCTAAAACCAGCTTGAACATCAGGAAGTTCACGGTTCACATACTGCTGAAGCCTGGCTTGGAGAATTTTGAGCATTACTTTACCAGCATGTGAGATGAGTGCAATTGTGCAGTAGTTTGAGCATTCTTTGGCATTGCCTTTCTTTGGGATTGGAATGAAAACTGATGTTTTCCAGTCCTGTGGCCACTGCTGAGTTTTCCAAATTTGCTGGCATATTGAGTGCAGCACTTTCACAGCATCCTCTTTCAGGATTTGAAATAGCTCAACTGGAATTCCATCACCTCCACTAGCTTTGTTCATAGTGATGCTTCCTAAGGCCCACTTGACTTCACATGCCAGGATGTCTGGCTCTAGGTCAGTGATCAAACCATTGTGATTATCTGGGTTGTGAAGATCTATTTGTACAGTTCTTCTGTGTATTCTTGCCACCTCTTCTTAATATCTTCTGCTTCTGTTAGGTCCATACCATTTCTGTCCTTTATCGAGCCCATCTTTGTATGAAATGTTCCCTTGACATCTCTAATTTTCTTGAAGAGATCTCTAGTCTTTCCCATTCTGTTGTTTTCCTCTATTTCTTTGCATTGATCGCTGAGGAAGTCTTTCTTATCTCTTCTTGCTATTCTTTGGAACTCTGCATTTAGATGCTTATATCTTTCCTTTTCTCCTTTGCTTTTCGCTTCTCTTCTTTTCACAGCTATTTGTAAGGCCTCCCCAGACAGCCATTTTGCTTTTTTGCATTTCTTTTCCATGGGGATGGTCTTGATCCCTGTCTCCTCTACAATGTCATGAACCTCCATCCATAGTTCCTCAGGCACTCTGTCTATCAGATCTAGGCCCTTAAATCTATTTCTCACTTTGCTAGGATAGTTTGCTAGAATCTTAAAAATATACTGTATCTTAAAGGATATTGGTTCACACATTTTGCCAGCTATATTGAAATGTAATAGACATACAACATTGTATAAATGTATGATGCACAACGTGTTGACACGTTTATACACTGTATAATACATCTTATCACTTAATTACTTTGATGCTTTTAGAGTTCACCCATGGAAAGGAGTTATCACAATAAATTTTGCTTAAGTTGTTTTAACAACCCTATTGTTCTGGAGTATCAGATTCCTATAAATAACCTCAAGGAAGATTGGCCTGTTGCACATTTTCTACAGCAGAAGACAGTGTCTACCTTATCAAGATATGAGTGCATCAGAGAATCACTTCTTGGAAAATGAAACTAAGTGAGGTTTTGGAAAGCACTAGCTTTAGAGACGGAGAAGGCAATGGCACCCCACTGCAGTATTCTTGCCTGGAAAATCCCATAGATGGAGGAGCCTGGTAGGCTGCAGTTCATGGGGTTGCTACGAGTCAGACACGACTGAGCGACTTCACTTTCATTTTTCACTTTCATGCATTGGAGAAGGAAATGGCAACCCACACCAGTATTCCTGCCTGGAGAATCCCAGGGACAGGGGAGCCTGGTAGGCTGCTGTCTATGGGGTCGCACAGAGTCGGACACAACTGAAGCGACTTAGCAGCAGCAGCAGCTTTAGAGAATTAAAGTATTATTTTAAATGTTTTGTTTTGGGTGAGGGTACAGCCGATTAACAATGTTGTAATTATTTCAGGTGAACAGTGAAGGGACTCAGCCATATGTATGCCTGTATCCATTCTCCACTAAACTACCATCCAGGCTGCCACATAACATGGAGCAGAGTACCTTAGGTTCTTGTTGGTTATACATTTTAAATATAGCAGTATGTACATGTTCATTCCAAACTTCCTGACTCTCCCTTCCTCTCATCCTTCTATCCCGAATTATATTAATAGTACAGATCTGTCACTCTAGAGTTCTTCCTTTTTGTGAAATTATAGGACATTAAGTCCTAATTGCCTATGATGTTCTGTCTTTACAATCACAAGGCAACTCAAATACTGAACTGATTTTATGGCAAGTGTTGATACATAAATTGTAATCCTTTAGTTGTACAGACAGAAGCTTCACTTAGCAGACAGTTCAGTCTTATGCTGAGTCCCATTTTTGGCCTGAGTGAGAAATGTTTGTAGCCCCAATATCTCCACCTGGATGAAGAATAGCAGAAAAAACCCATGCATCTCCCCTGAGTGTATCTTCCATAAAATAATGTGATTGAGAGCAATAGGGACTTGTGGAAATAAGCAGGTATTTACTGGAGATAATCACTGTGGATTTTCATTTAAGTCATAGTTGAATCCACGTTATAATTGAGATTGACTCTAGTTATTATTGTCCTAAATCTATACTTTCAAGAATGTCTAATTTCTACACAACAATTATTTATTTATGAATTGCTTATTATGTATATTATGTATCATGCATTGTACTAAGTACTCCAAGTTGGCTTAATATTACAAAATAATTATCAGTCCCTGTGCTATACAGAAGATCTTTGTCAGTTATCAATTTTATATATAGTAGTCTGTATATGTTGACCCCAAACTGCTAATTTATTTCTCCTCCCCCTCTTTCCCTTTTAGTGACCATAAGACTTTTTTCTATGTCTGTGGGTCTATTTCTATTTTGTATATACGTTCTTTTGCATAGGAACTTATATAGTTATTTTCTAGATTCCACATATAAGCTCTATCTTATGATATCTGTCTCTCTCTGTCTGGCTTACTCCATTTAGTATTATCATCTCTAGGTCTATCCATGTCACTGCAAATGGTATTATTTCATTTTTTCTTATGGCTGAGTAATATTCCATTGCATACATGTACCACATCTTATTTATCCAGTTATCTGCTGATAAATATTTAGGTTCCTTCCATGTCTTGGTTCTTGTAAATAGTGATTCAATGAACATCGATGTGTGTGTATCTTCTCAAATTATATTTTTTCCAGATATGTGTCTAGGAATGGGATTGCAGGGTCACATTGTAGCACAATTTTTAGTTTTTTAAGGAACTTCCATGCTGCTTTCCATAGAGACTGCACCAACTTACATTCCCCCCAACAGTATATGAGAGTTCCTTTATCTTCACACCTTCTCTAGCATATTGCTGAAAGATGTTTGATGACCATCATTCTGACTAGAGTGAGGTGATACCTCATTGTTTTGATTTGCAAATACCATATGATCTTTCTTATATAGTGAAACTTTATATATATAAGCTTTTATTTTAAAAGCTTTTTTATTTTCACTTTGAACAGCAAAAGCAGTCAAATGTCCTGAAATAAATGTACTTAAAGGGTGCGATTTCCTGAAATTCTTATGTAAAAGAAAACACTACCCTTCCCCCATATTGATTCCCTTTGTAAATAGAACAGTCTTCAGCAGAAGAGTGAATCAATCACAGATCTCTTTCAATGGTTGAATTTTGTGTGGTTAAAAACTGTAACACATTTAAACTGTTCAATTAGAATTGATTCCTTTCAACTCTGTATCTGTATTGTAGATCTATTTTGTATTTTTATATAAAAATATAGCTTCCAAAGAAAATACAACAGTGTGAACTTTTTGATGGAAGGCACTTTTTATTGTCATTTTCCAAATTTTCCATAGATTAATATGGCCTTAAAGACCAGTATAAAGTAAGGTCATATATATATATATATATATATATGATAATTATATACATATATTTATGTATGTGTATAACAAGTGATTTTTAATATTCAAAAAGAAGGTTGAAGTACAGATTTCACACGACTATTTCGTCTTATGTCTGACTGTATTAAAAAGTCTTCCTTAGTACTTGTATTTATTTAGTAAATTAAAGCAGAAACTGTCATTTCTTTGTGGATTTATAATGTTCCAGATAAGCACTGATAGGTTGATATGTTGACACATTATGTTATTTTATTCTCACAACACTGCTATGAAATAGATCTGGAGAAAACAGAAGTTCAGGGAGGTTAAATATTCTGAAATTTATTGGGATTCAAACCTATTCTTTATAATTAGAAAATGTAGCTAACATGCCCCCAAAAGAGGTCTATGCAATGTAATTATATTTACTTTATTATCTATACCATTTTAAAGTACTTTCAATTCTGAAAAGACCAATATTAACTTTCCAGGTTATGAACCACTGTACATTTGCCATATAATTATAGGAAGTTTAATGAGTTGCTGCTTTGTAGACTTTTAAGGCATGTTTTCTTGTTATATCCAAGGCTTCTGTATCAATCACAAACATCTCAGACAAAGATTAAAACTGTTCTACATACTCAAATTAATGACCTCTGTCCCTAGAACTGCCTGCCCTTACTAAGTTCATTCCTAAGATCATTAGTAATCAGTTGTTGTGGAATTAAAATGAAGGTCTAATTATGAAAGATGGAAGTTTGCATGCATTTACCAATTACATATTCAACACAGGGTACAAATATTTTGCTCTATAAAAATAATCAGTTTAGATTTTTTATGGATAAACACCCTAATAAAATTTCAGATTGTTTTGATATATAATGAGTAGTAAGTATTACAATTTCATTCCTATTGATTGGAAGAACAGAGTAAAGCTAGTAGTTTTTAAAAGGAAAGATAAGGTAAATGTATCATTAATAAATAGCAATATTAAATGATTATTCATCTACTAAGATTAAGTTTAAATGAATCATTTAACTAAAATTTATGTATACATGTATCTGTATACATATACACACTTGGACATAGTTTTACATAAGTATATATACATATATCGGAGAAGGCAATGGCACCCCACTCCAGTACTCTTGCCTGGAAAATCCCATGGGCACAGGAGCCTGGTAGGCTGCAATCCATGGGGTCGCTAAGAGTCAGACACGACTGAGCAACTTCACTTTCGCTTTTCACTTTCATGCATTGGAGAAGGAAATGGCAACCCACTCCAGTGTTCTTGCATGGAGAATCCCAGGGATGGGGGAGCCTGGTGGTCTGCAGTCTATGGGGTCCCACAGAGTTGAATACGACTGGAGTGACTTAGCAGCAGCAGCATATACATATACATATACATATATATATATACACACACACACACATACATATATATATCTGCACACACATGCACACAGTTTAAAAAGTTTGTAGTGTTTGGGGAGGCTTATTTGATACATTGTCTCCTCCAATACTCACCACAATAAGTCATTGTGTAATCGCCATTTCCTTCTCCAGGGGATCTTCCTAACCCAAGGATCAAACCCATGTCTTCTGCATTGCAGGCAAATTCTTTACCACTGAACTATCTGAGAAGCCCAAATCCAACAGTAAGTAGGCCTATTTTGCCTGTAGACCATGGGATTGGGCCCTGATGAACCTATCCAATTAGCAAGGTCCCTCCTGCCTTGCTGTAATAGTGTTTCAGAGAAACCTTAACAGCCTAGGCTTATGTAAATCAGTGCATGGCAATCACCAGCCACAGTCCTAGACTCAGGAGTGGCCACTCAGATCTAACAATCAGGTTGTCAGGGAGGGGAGGAAACTTCCCTCTCCACCTCTCTTGAATTCTTGTGGCTGGACAAATCATGAAGTCTACAAAAAACAGATGAATGGGAGGAAAAGAAACACATTTAATTTTTGAGGCCAGAGTTCCCATAGAAATGGGACCTAAGAAATGGCCAAAGAAAGCAACTTTTACATATTTTCAGACAAACAGACAATATATTTGAGAAGAATTAGCAGTACGAAGAAGTTTAACTTTGGGTGCTTAATTAGTAAAGAATTTGAGCAGAGTTTGAGCTTGAATAGTAAATTAGCAAAGAAGCAGTACAATTTGTTTCTCTAGGTGTCTTAGCTCTGAGTTCCGTCTCTGATGGTAAAAATGTCTTTCTACCTGCTGGTACAGCGAGAGCAACTTTCACAAGGAAGATTTATTTCTTGCTTTAAGGAAAACAGAGAGGAGGGTCAAAGTATCTCCTTTGCGTCTGCTGTTTCTTAAGTAATTTAATTCAAAATAATCAGCATGCCATTGAGGTACTGGGGCCTTCTCTGGGCCCCAACAAGGGGAAGCCAGAGATTTCTGTTCAATGACTATATTGTAGATGAGATTCTTGTAGTCTCTCAGGATATGGACAAGGAAGTGTGTTGCTTCAGAAGCTAAAGTTAATTATCATGGAACATAAAGAGCAAAGCTTAGTATAATTTGACATTGATGAAAACAGCAGAAATAAATAAACTGGGCCCTTCCTGATGTAAGGCGGATGGGGAATCTATTCTGAAGTCTGTCTTATCTGTGCACTTGCCAATTTCTATTTTGTAACTTGCTACTGAAAATGGTATGTTATTATTTCTTGGCTTAGGGGGGAAAGTAGTCATTCTTGTTTACAAAGGCATCTTAAAGTACCATCTAATTCATAGTCACAAAGTTTTCATTATACAAAGATGATTGATGCCATTTCATTGAATTTATTTAAGAGTGTACCCTTCTTTTATTGATTTTTCCTTTTTATTCTTTGTAGTGGAACACTTGATAAGTAGCAGCTTTTCTTTTCAAATTAGTTGTTGAAGATGGTGATGAAATCCCCAAATGCTCTTTTTGCCCTGATTTTATGGAGCAGAGATATATAGGAGTCCTACTTTCTGTCATGTATTCTCACTAAATTCAGGTAGAAAGCAACCTCATCTAAAGACATATGCCAGTCTGAAAATTACCACTCAAAGCTCAGGTTGGTTGTTTGAATTCGTGTAAAATTATGGATTGCATACTCAAACCTATTTAGAAGAAAAGCCAGGGAACCATGCTGGACTGTACAAAAGGATCAAGGAAAGTAGACAGGTAAGGCCACAATTCACCTTTAAAACATGTTAAAAGGAGCCAGGTAAAAGACAGAGAATGCCTGAGTTGTACCCAAGAGACATCAATACCGATAGCGAGGGGGGCTCAGGTAGGCAGCATGGAAGGAAGGGAGACACAATAAATTCAAAATATCAGATTTATCATATCAGGAGGAATTAAGATTGTGAAAATTCACCTGCATCAGGTTTTCAAGGATCCAGTCAACAAAAAGATGTAAAATTTAGTAGTGATATACAGAATATATATATATGTATATATATATGAATTTACCAACCACTTTGTGCCACACTAAGTCATTTTTGAGGGGAATTCAGCCCACATCTGCCATGATGTCCTTTGGGCTGACGTATTGTATGAGCTATTCTATTTCTAGTATTTGATCCCCATTACACACTCACTCTATTCCCTCTCTCTTTGCTTCATTCTCTCTCATTCTTTCTTTGTGCCTGTTTCCTATCTGAATCAGGCATTTCTTTTCACCTATTTAGTTGTGGCAACTCTGGATTGGACAGGGGTACAGTGCCCAGGTGAACGAAGAGGAGCATTATACATCTAGCGTAAACTCCTGTTTACAGTTTTTTAAAGAATTTCCTCTCTGAAAACACACTCTGGTGTGTGTGTGTGTGTGTGTGTGTGTGTGTGTTGCCTAAGATTCAGAGCAGAAATTAGGCTGCATTTCTGATGAACTTATAGCTCTAGTGAATATATTGGAAAACAGTACAGAGCGTGCTGTTAGTTGCAAATGGCAAAATACTACAAGAAAACGATGAACTCGGGGAAGGATTAACTTGTTAGGAAACACAAATAAAAGGGATAGAGAAATTCTAGAAATCTCTAGGCTTGCAACATGGCAAAGGGTATTTACTGCAAGACTTTTAGCAATGTCTAGAGACATTTTTGGTAAACAGTTCGGTAGCAGGTGGGGAGTTATTACTGACATGGGCTTCCCTGGTGGCTCAGACAGTAAAGAATCCACCTGTAATGGGGAAGACCTAGGTTTGATCCCTGGGTTGGGAAGATCCCCTGGAGGAGGGCTTAGCAACCCACTCCAGTATTCTTGCCTGGAGAATCCCCATGGCCAGAGAAGGCTGGAGGGCTACAGCGTACAGGATCACAAAGAGTGAGCCACTACTTACATTGTTATAAACAGTTGTTACACAGCACAGTTGTTATAAACCAGATATGCAGTTGAACACCCTACAATACACATCAGTCCTCCACAGAAAAGAATTTCTTATCCAGTCCCAAATGCCAATTTTGAGAAAACCTGCCTTAGATATATAAAGTACTAACCAAAGTATATGCTTTAGAGATGATGAAGGTTTGAATCAGCTATGTAACTTGCTGAGTATTGTAGCAAAATAAGGGATTTGAGCCCATATCTGACTGCACCCAAAGACCATTTTTTTCTTTCTAAGGGACATGGTGAAAAAAAAAATTTTAATTGTTGCCTGCCATTCAGGCTCTACAAGGACCAAGTCATTAGCCACTGAAGTCACTGACCTACAGTTCACCCTGAAAAGAATTCAGCACAAAGGACAGGAGGAGGCACTCAGTGTTTTGAGAAAAAAGGCAAAACAGGCCCTTAGATAGTTGGATATATTTCAGGAAATTTTTAATGGACCCAGATTCTTGCATCTTCCCATTCATAGAAAGGGGTAAAATCATTAACTGAGATGTCTAATCCTTATGACTAGGGATAGCATTTTACTGAGAAGTCCACTTGGCTGCACAGATTCCCTAGCCAGAATCACACACACACACTCACCTCTTCACCTGCCTCTTCAGAGTAGCTCCTCAGGGCTATCTGAAAGACTGTCTTCCAGGCTACACTCTTGAGTAAAACGCTAAATAAAACTCAACTCACAGCTTTTACACTAAGCATTTTTTTACTTATGGTCAACAGTGGGGAGAATGTTTTAAGGTTGCCGGCTCTTTCTACTGCCATTATCCTTCAGTTTTATTTTGGAATTCAGCAGCAGTAGGCTGATGGCTCTTTCTTGATTTACCACAAGAGGGCATCCTTAAAATTAAAAAAACCTATAAAGTTAGCACATTGACAGGTAATCCAAAGTTTTTCCTCTAGAGAGATGTTTTCAAACTGACGGTCATGACATATCATAGATCATGAAATCAATTTATACACATATAGGTAAAGATGTGGGCTTCCCAGAGGTCTCACAGTGCTAAATAATCTGTCTGCCAAAGCAGGAGGTGCAAGAGATGCAGGTTCAGTCCTTGGGTCAGGAAGATCCCCTGGAGTAGGACATGGCAATCCAGTCCAATATTCTTGCCTGGAGAATTCCACGGACAGAGGAGGCTGCTGGGCTACAATCCACGGGGTTGCAAAAGAGTTGGATAGAACTGAGCACAGCACAGCACATCAGCATCTATACATAAAGATGTATATTTATATAAAGATACACACACATATACATGGACACAGATATATGAAGGTCGGTCATGATATAAAATGATGTCTCACTGTCAGCCATGGTCAAAAAATGATTTGAAAAGTAATGCAAAGTCCACTCTAAAATAGTCTAGCTGCTGCTGCTAAGTCACTTCAGTTGTGTCTGACTCTTCGCGACCCCATGGACTGCAGCCTACCAGGCTCCTCCATCCATGGGATTTTTCAGGCAAAAGTACTGGAGTGGGGTGCCATTGCCTTCTCCGAAAATAGTCTAGCATTATCATGGAATTTCCTGCTTTAAGAAGGAGCTGGTGAATAGAAGGGAGTTGACTTAGAAAAACAAAGTATGGAGAAGAAATTTTGTCAACAAGTGTGTTTAGTACTGCAAAGGGGAGAATACTCTGGGGAAAAAAAAGACAACAAAACAAAATCCAAAAACCTTCTCTAGAGTGATGGTGGAGTGGTATTGTTTGTGACAGTCTAGAGGGTGTTTGTGAATTTGGGGAAGTATTACCCCAATCCATTCTGATTCTGGGTTAACCAAGGAATCTTCTGAAGAAAACCCCACTTATCCAGTTATTTTCCTCTTGGGAAGAGGTATCCTGGTTTAGGGACTAAGATATGCCCATTTAGTAAAAAAAGGTATATTTCACATTACATATATAAAATTGTGGAGTCTAGGTTTATCCATCAGGTCTCTCCTCTGAGAGTATGTGGAAGTCAGCTACCAGGAGATAGATGGTCTCTGAAGAAAGAGAACATTCGAGCGTCTGGGCAGGAGAGACTCTTCCAGGTTTTATTGTGCAGTGATCAGCAGATTCTGCTGATTTAAGTGTGGCATTTCCTCTTCCTCAGCTGAGGTCAGAAACCGACTGCTGTGTTGTAAGGACCCAGGGCAAAATGCTGCAAGACAGGCTATGTAGCACAAGTTTAGACCTGCTGCTTAGAAAGAAGATAATAAGATCAAGAAAAAACCTGCTTTCATACAGACATGCATTTCAGTAAAAATCACAAGCTAACAAGTGATAGACATGGTAATAACTTGACAACCACTTCGCAGCCCTCGGATAATCTAGTAGTCTCCTGTCAGGCAAAGAAAAAAAAAAACACCTAATCTTAACAGATGCTCTTAGATCAATAAACTACAGATGCTGTTTAACAACAGTGTCCCTGGCACTGCTTCCTATCTACATACACACTTCTCTGAGAGAGGTATCCGACATCCATACAAATATCATGCTGAATAAAGGACTAGGATCCTGACTCTACATAGATGGTTTGAGGAAAGTATCACTTGACCCTCTAACCCTCAATTTCTGCATCTGCAAAACACAAGGATGGAAGAGGAGAGGAACTAAAATGCTTTAAAAATTTACAGAATTGTAGGGATCCAGTAAGATGGTCTCTGAAGAAAGAGAACATTCGAGCGTCTGGGCAGGAGAGACTCTTCCGGGTTTTATTGTGCAGTGAAATGGTCCTACAAAGCATTTAGTACCATGCCTCAGTCAGTCAGTTCAGTTGCTAAACAGTGTCCAACTCTTTGCTACCCCATAGACTGCAGCCTGCTAGGCTTTCCTGTCTATTACCAACTTCAGAGCTTGCTCAAACTCATGTTCATTGAGTCGGTGATGACATCCAACCTTCTCATCCTCTGTTGTCCCCTTCTCCTCCTACCTTCAATCTTTCCCAGCATCAGGGTCTTTTCAAATGAGTCAGTTCTTCACATTAGGTGGCCGAAGGATTGGAGCATCAGCTTCAGCATCAGTCCTTGCAATGAATATTCAGTACTTATTTCCTTTAGGATGGACTGGTTTGATCTCCTTGAAGTCCAAGGGACTCTCAAGAGTCTTCTCCAACATGGCAGTTTGAAAGCATCAATTCTTTGGTGCTTAGCTTTCTTTATGGTCCAACTCTCTCTTTTTTTTAATTTTTAATTTTTTTTAAATTTTATTTTATTTTTAAACTTTACATAATTGTATTAGTTTTGCCAAATATCAAAATGAATCTGCCACAGGTGTACATGTGTTCCCCATCCTGAACCCTCCTCCCTCCTCCCTCCCCATACCATCCCTCTGGGTAGTCCCAGTGCTCTAGCCCCAAGCATCCAGTATCGTGCATCGAACCTGGACTGGCAACTCGTTTCTTACATGATATTTTACATGTTTCAATGTCATTCTCCCAAATCTTCCCACCCTCTCCCTCTCCCACAGAGTCCATAAGACTGTTCTATACATCAGTGTCTCTTTTGCTGTCTCGTACACGGGGTTATTGTTACCATCTTTCTAACTTCCATATATATGCGTTAGTATACTGGTCCAACTCTCATATCCATACATGACTATTGGAAAAATCTTAGCTTTGACTGGATGGACCTTTGTTAGCAAAGTAATGTCTCTGCTTTTTGTTGTCTAGGTTGGTCATAGCTTTTCTCCCAAGGAGCAAATGTCTTTTAATTTCATGACTTCAGTCACCATCTGCAGTGATTTTGGAGCCCAAGAAAATAAAGTCTCCCACTGTTACCATTGTTTCCCCATCTATTTGCCATGAAGTGATGGGACCGGGTGCTATGATCTTAGTTTTTTGAATGTTAAGTTTTAAACCAGCTTTTTCACTCTCCACTTTCACTTTCATCAAGATGCTCTTTAGTTCTTCACTTTCTGCCATAAAGGTGATGTCATCTGCATATCTGAGGTGATTGATATTTCTCCTGGCAATCTTGATTCCAGCTTGTGCTTCATCCAGCCCAGCATTTTGCATGATGTACTCTGCATAGAAATTAAATAAGCAGAGTGACAATATACAGCCTTGACGTACTCCTTTCCCAGTTTGGAACCAGCCCATTGTTCCACGTCCGGTTTTAACTGTTGCTTCTTGATCTGCATACAGATTTCTCCAGAGGCAGGTCAGGTGGGTTGGTAGTCCCATCTCTTGAAGAATTTTCCATGTTTTGCTGTGATCCACACTCAAAGGCTTTAGTGTAGTCAAAGATGTAGAAGTAGATGTTTTTCTGGAATTTTGTTGTTTTTTCTATGATGCAACAGATGTTGCAATTTGATCTCTGGTTCCATTGCCTTTTATAAATCCAGCTTGAACAGCTGGAAATTATTGGTACACATACTGTTGAAGCCTCACTTGGAGAATTTTGAGCATTTCTTTTCTAGCGTGTAAGATGAGTGCAATTGTGTGGTAGTTTGAACATTCTTTGCCATTGCCTTTCTTTGGGATTTGAATGAAAAACTGACCATTTCCAGTTCTGTGGACACTGCCGAGTTTTCCAAATTTGCTGGCATATTGAGTGCAGCTCTTTCACAACATCATCTTTTAGGATTTGAAACAGTTCAGCTGGAATTACATCACCTCCACTAGCTTTGTTCGTAGTGATGCTTCCCAAGGCCCCCTCGACTTCTTACTCCAGGATATCTGGCTCTAGGTGAGTGATCACACCATCGTGGTTATCTGGGTCATTAAGATCTTTTTGTATAGTTCTTCTGTGTATTCTTGACACCTTTTCTTGATATCTTCTGCTTCTGTTAGGTCCATACCATTTCTGTCCTCTCTTGTGCCCATCCTTTTATGAAATATTCCACTGGTATCTCTAATTTTCTTGCACAGAGCTCTAACATATAGTAAGACTCAGTATGATTTCAGTCTATTTAATTCGATAAGAACTGAACATACAGCCATAAATTCACATCACCTGAATTCATTCATTCATTTTAAGGAACATTTACTATGTTGAATAAGAGTAATAGAAATAGATACTCTTGTTTTATTCTAATTACTAGGCAAAGACCACTGAGTCTTCCACCATTTCATTCCTTTCTTTATAAGGAAAAATTTTACCTTGAGCTCTCATGAGTGATCTGTGATAATCTCCCTAGGGCCTAGCTTATATCTTTAATTTAATTACATTTGTAAACTCACTTTTACCATGTTACGCGATATACTAACAGGTTCTGGGATTGGGGCATGGATATTTTGGGTGGGGCAATTATAGAGGTACCACAAGTCCTGTCAGTTTTTGCCTTGTGTGTATAATTTTGAGGCTCTGCTCTTTGATGTGTATATATTTAGAACTATTATGTCTTTCTGATAGATTGATGATTTTATCATCATTTAAACTCTCTATCTTGTAACTTCCTTTGCTCTGACATCTTCTTTATATACTACTAATATGTCCAGTTTTTAAATTTTAATTCATCTTTGCACAGTATTTTTCATCCTATTATTTCAACTTACCTGTTGTTCTGCTGCAATTGAGTTTTTTCTGAGTAACATAGGTTGTCTGTGTGTATGTATGTGTGTTGGTATGTGATTTATCCCCCCTGCAATTTTTGTCTTTTTTTAAAAGAGTTTTTGATAGGGACCATTTTTTAAAGTCTTTATTTAATTCATTACAATATTGCTTCAGTTTTACATTTTGGTTTTTTGGCCCCGAGGAACGTAGAATTTTAGCGCTCTGACCAGGGGTCGAACCCATACCCCCTGTATTGGAAGGTGAAGTCTTAACCACTGGGTCACATGGGAAGTATCACTTTTTGTCTTTTGATTGGTGCATTTGCATTTAAGATAGTTACTGACATGCCACGGTAGTTATTAATTCTGCCATTTAGTTTCTTGTGTGCTCTCTTTGTTTCTTCAGCTCTTTTATTCCATTTCTTTTCTTATAATTCTGTGGGCTACTTGAACTTTTTAAAAATTCCGTCTTTAGTTACAATGTTTTTGAGTATATTTCTTTGTATTCTTTTCACAGTGGTTGCTTTAGCTATTACAGTATATACATATATTTGTGACTTAAAACAGTGTACTGATGACAACCTTTTGTTACATAAGTAAAATGTGAAATCACTTTGATTTGGAGTTTTTTATCTTCCTCTACTTTTTAATGCCATTGTCTTGAGTATTAATTTCTGTTTTGACTATGAAACATGATTTATAAAACTCAGAAAGGGAAAGCATGATGCATTGCTTCTACTCCTATGCTTGCTCTGTTATTTCTTCCTGCTTCCTGATGCTTCAGTATTCTTATTTTTAAGTCAGTTTCTTTTCTACTTAAAATTTCTTCAATCAATCCTTAACAATAGGTTGTTATTGAAAAAGTCTTTAGTATTTCTTTGCTCTGACTGATTCTCTCTGTTTGATTCTACTCTTTCCTCCTGTAGCTTTTGATGGGTGTGGAGTTTCTCAGGTCCAGTATAAGTGAACACTTATCCAGGCTGCTTTTTATTGATGGTTTCCATTTTTGTTTGTTTTAAGGAGAAATGAATCAACTTACGTTTCATTTGACTGCTAGTTTGGGTATCAGGAAACACTGATGTGGGTCTTCTGCTGTACAGAGTGAACACTGAGATGTTCACTCCTGGATTCTCATCCAGTTCAGTTTCTTATCCTTTTCAGATTTCTCCTTTGGTTTTCTCTTATTATTTGCATGGTTTACAACTATATTTAAAGAGGAAAAGCAGGACCATATGTGTCTGCACGATCTTCAGAGGACTAGAAATTATAAACTGATTTCTGACTCAAGGTCCTTACAAGTTTAATGATGCCCAATACTGAAAACAAACAACACACCACTGGAAATGTCTTTTGGACTCAGACTCATGCAGAGTCCTTAAACTCCATGCTTGACACAAACTTCATGGTAAACAAAAGGGTCTCAAGAGCCTACAATACACTGATAGTTGGGGAACTGTCTTTACCACAATTTTTCTTACAAGTTTAAAGGTGCTTTAACCTATTCCTATGTAGAAATTGCAAGTGTCATCTTCCTTGATCATTCTGACCTTTATTATTTCTTCTGGGTGGTGTTCTTTTCTTTGTTCCTGGAGCCTTTCTGCTATAGCAAGTGATAACCATGAGCACAACCTTCTTAGGCAAACCCTATTGTCGGTGATGTATATTTCAGATAGTGATGTTTCCTTTGTTTTTCTCCTTAGAATGCTTGTATTCCTTGTTGTCATCATTAATTATCTGGTTGACTGTAACACATTTGATTCATTTAAGCAAAGAAAGCTTAAATTTTGTTTACCTTTAAGCTAAGGTAGGGGCTTCCCTGTGGCTCAGAGGTTAAAGCATCTGCCTCCAATGTGGGAGACCTGCATTCGATCCCCGGATCGGGAAGATCCCCTGAAGAAGGAAATGGTAACCCACTCCAGTATTCTTGCCTGGCGAATCCCATGGACGGAGAAGCCTGGTAGGCTACAGTCCACGAAGTCACAAAGAGTCGGACACGACTGAGTGACTTCACTCACTCACTCACTCACTCAAGCTAAGGTATTAGCTCAAATTAGCTTTAATTATGCACACATTGTACTTCCTAGAAAATATTTGCACATAACAACACTTTTTAGCGTCTCAACCTCAAAGATAGTTGATGTAGACATTTAAATACTATATATAATATATGCAGCTGGGATGTATTGTAGACTCAGCTACCATGTCCATCTCCTTTGAACAAATAGATATAGGGAGAGACAAATGGTCCTTGTAATTTAAGAATATTTTATGCCTTTACTTTGCTTCATAATGTGTACATAACTATATTGCACAGTTAGAATATACTTTGTCACAGAAAGAACACGTTGCAACATGTATCCTATATCTCATGCCGTTGGTACCTATTGTTTGCTAATAAAGTATTAGGAGACACTACCTTTTTAGACTTGTCCACTAAATCTCAGGGATGCAGGAGATTCACATGTGGATATTGGGCCTCATAATAACTAAATATTAATTGGTAGTCTATAAATTTGATTGGTTTTATATACTCTTATCCTTGCATTGTTAAGTTAAAGGTGATAAAAAGAAGGAAGAGGAAGCAAAGAGAAACATAATTAGGAAGGAGATAGGCAACCCTATCTATTCAAAGCAAAAGCAACCTTGACATGTTAAATAATTGAGCTCAGTTTTCTGTCTATGAAATGAAAGAACAATGAGATAGAAATTCAGGACTCTAGTGAATGCTCAATAATTATTTCCATTCTATTTTGTAACGGAGTTAAACCTGACATAAATGGAAAATGGAGAACAATATGTATCTTCCTTTGTATTCCTTATCTAATTTGAGGCTTTAGGCTATGTGACCTAGACTATAGCTCTGTCTCCATTTGTGACCTACTTTCTTTGAGAACTCCAGAATTTCTCTGTTTGTATGACTTGATTTGATGCAAATGATTAAGATATAGTTACTAGCACCATGATGGCAAGCTGTTTCTTCAGCAACTGCAGAAACAGCAAGGGGGAGAAAATGATTGAGTATAACTAGAGATTTAGAGAGGATTTTGAGCTTTTATTGAGCTCTCAGATTCTCTCTTCATGCAATTGTACAAATATTTAATTGCATTTTCTCCTTCTCTGAACTTTAATATTTTTATTTCACACAGCTTGAGTGATTTCTGAACATCACATTCCACTTTTGCATAGATAAGAGCTGCTTCACAAAGTTCTGTGGAAAGATGATTGCTTAATATTTCTCTCAGTTTATAGAATGCTGCGACAGAGTGGATAAAAGTAGCAAGGATTTTTTTTATATCTTTAGCTAATATTTTATGGTGTAGTTTGTTTTGCTGTCATACTATTGGCTGCATGCCATTATAAGCAAAAATTTTTAAGTCAAATTTTTCTAAATATTACCATATCTTATGAGCTAAGTCAGCTCAACTTGTTGCGTGGTTGAGAAGGACAAAGACCCATCTTCTTCTGAGGAAAAAAATGCTGAAATGAGTGAAATGCTAAAATACTGAAATCCCTTTTTAATTGAGTGATTTGTCTCATATGTCACCGGAATGGGGAAGGCAGATACTTGACACATTCCAGGAGATAGATGCTTTTATGCTAATCTTTCCTATCGGTCAATGTAGATCGGCTGCTGCAGGAGTATGAAGAAAGGTGAATGAGCCATTTACAGTTTGTAATTCTGTGGAGAAATGATTGCTAAGTTAAAAAAAAATCAAGCCTATGAGGCTATGCTGCAGAACTTGGTTGTCCAAATATTCTGCTTATTGCATCTCACATTTGGGCTATGAAATCAAATGCTGCTCGATCTCACAAGCCTATAGGTACAAGTGAAGTCAGACCTGCCTCCTCTTAAATTGTGTCGGTTCTCACCACTCACTTGTCTGACTGTGGGGCAGTGTAGAGCAATGGAAGAAATATCACGCTGCAGGAGACGTTTAGGAAGTGTGCAGAAGGCTATCTGCCCCGCACAGAGATTGGTAGGTGTCACCAGATTGAGCAGATATTCTGGAAATTCTAGAAGGCTGAAATGCAAAGGAAAGTTCTGTATAAGAACTCTCCCATGTCTACAAAAATCTTCAGTGCCTACCATGAAAACATCCTAAGAACTGAACAGGAGTCCTGCTCGCATATCATGAAAGAGAAGTTTAAGAATTTAGAGGGGTCTTTCTTAATTTGGATCTATACTACTTCTTTTTAATTTATTTTTTAATTGCATTAAAATTAGTTTACAATGTCGAATGCATTTTTGCTGTACAGCACAGTAAATTAGCTATACATATATCCCCTCTTTTTTTAGATTTCCTTCCCATTTAGGTCACCACAGAGCACTGGGTAGAGTCCCCTGTGTTAAGAGTCGGTTCTCATTAGTTATCTATTGTCTATATGGTAGTGAATGTATTTCAGTCCCTATCTCCCAGTTATAACCCTAAATGTCTCCTTTGATCAGGCCCCAGGGAAACACTTGTCTGATGTCTTCAAAACAAAGGATGATTATACGTGAACATGGTGAAGATTTCTGGGAAGTGCCACTGCTAAAAGGAATACAAGGAGTATTTGAGAGACAGTAATTCTGAGAGAAAAGAAAAATTAACTTGTCATATCTGTTCTTTCAAGTGGCGTGAATGCAATCAGTTCTTGCATAATTAAAAACTATTTGCAAGAACTGTGGAGCACCCACTTTCTTAACTCATTCTATCCTTCAGTTGGTGTTACCAGAGTTATGCATGTTTATGTTATGTTCTGAACACTTGCTCTTGACTATATAAGGAACATTTTGCAATGTTATTTCATATTTCTATTAAATCTGTATATTTGCAGGTTTAGGTGTGATGTGCAAGAAACAAGGTATAAATGTTTTACATTGGCCACAAAATAAACATTGAATGTCAAATGTTGAGGATAATTTTACTTTATAAATTTATTTAATATGACAAGTAACTAAGCCAATTAGATAAATGTTCTACTTTTTAAATTTGAAATTAAATATTAATTATATAAATATGTAGTTTGCCTTTTAATTTACTAATGCATCCCATAAGACTTTGGAAACATACATTTTAAAAAGCCCAATAACTTAAGAGGTGGCCATTGTTGAGAATCAGACATATATATTAATAAAGGATTTGTCCTGAAATCATTGAATAATGTATCACTCACCCATATTAAGTTGCAATTGTGTAGTTCAGTGGTGTAAACTCTGGAAAAGAAATGAGGTTTGATTGTAAGTAGGAGAAACTTGAGATCACTTTTAACAGGCTTTGAATCAAATGATACTAAATGGCCTGAGATACAAGAAACACACAATTTCATTAGTAAATATTATTTTAAACTTTTATATTTATCATCAAAAATTATATTTTCACATAATTTTCAGGAAATGATAAAAAAAATCTATGCTTTGAAACACTTTCACTTTTCACTTTCATGCATTGGAGAAGGAAATGGCAACCCACTCCAGTGTTCTTGCTTGGAGAATCTCAGGGACGGGGGAGCCTGGTGGGCTGCCGTCTATGGGGTCACACAGAGTCGGACATGACTGAAGTGACTTAGCAGCCAGCAGCAGCATGCTTTGAAAATTATTTCCAGTTTATATATTTGCTTTTAGATTACTCATTATCTTTCTTACTTTGACATTGTCTCTAAACGTCTACCGCCAGAATTTCTATGAGTCTTTCAGTTAAGTTCAGTTCAGTTCAGTCACTCATCATGTCTGACTCTTTGCGACCCCATGAACTGCAGCACGCCAGGCCTCCCTGTCCATCACCAACTCCCAGAGTTTACCCAAACTCACCTCCCTTGAGTCGGTGATGCCATTCAGCCATCTCATCCTCTGTCATCTCCTTCTCCTCCTGCCCCCAATCCCTCCCAGCATCAGAGTCTTTTCCAATGAGTCAGCTCTTCACATGAGGTGGCCAAAGTACTGGAGTTTCAGCTTTAGCATCATTCTCCAAAGAACACCCAGGATTGATCTCTTTTATTTTTTTATTTTATTTTTTTTCAGTATTATGATTTTAATTTGGAAAGTAATAAATAAACCCATTGTTTTTACATTAGAAACTTTAAAAGTAAGGCTTACAAACAAGAGTAACACAGTGGTGTGAACAACAGGGAAAGCTGGATGTGAGATTGACAGGAACTCTCTGAAACTCCTGCAAGTTTTCTGTAGGTTTAAAAGTATTCTAAAATTTTTTTTTTTCTTTAGAATGGACTGGTTGGATCTCCTTGCAGTACAAGGGACTCTCAAGAGTATTCTCCAACACCACAGTTCAAAAGCATCAATTCTTCGGTGCTCAGCTTTCTTCACATCCAACTCTCACATCCATACATGACTACTGGAAAATCCATAGCCTTGACTAGATGGACATTTGTTGGCAAAGTAATGTCTCTGCTTTTGAATATGCTATCTGGGTTGGCCTTAGAAAGCATCACTATGAACAAAGCTAGTGGAGATGATGGAATTCCAGTTGAGCTATTTCAAATCCTGAAAGATGATGCTGTGAAAGTGCTGCACTCAATATCCAGCAAATTTGGAAAATTCAGCAGTGGCCACAGGACTGGAAAAGATCCTTTTTCATTCCAATACCAAAGAAAGACAATGCCAAAGAATGCTCAGACTACTGCACAACTGCACTCATCTCACACTCTAGTAAAGTAATGTTCAAAATTCTCCAAGCCAGGCTACAGCAATACATGAACATTGAAATTCCAGATATTCAAGCTGGTTTTAGAAAAGGCAGAGGAACCAGAGATCAAATTGCCAACATCCACTGGATCATCGGAAAAGCAAGAGAGTTCCAGAAAAACATCTATTTCTGCTTTATTGACTATGCCAAAGCCTTTGACTGTGTGGATCACAATAAACTGTGGAAAATTCTGAAAGAGATGGGAATACCAGACCCCCTTACCTGCCTCTTGAGAAACCTATTTGCAGGTCAGGAAGCAACAGTTAGATCTGGACATGGAACAATAGACTGGTTTCGAATAGGAAAAGGAGTATGTCAAGGCTGTATATTGTCACTCTGCTCATTTAACTTCTATGCAGAGTACACCATGAGAAACACTGGGCTGGAAGCAGCACAAGCTGAAATCAAGATTGCTGGGAGAAATATCAATAACCTCAGATATGCTGATGACACCACCCTTATGGCAGAAAGTGAAGAGGAACTCAAAAGCCTCTTGATGAAAGTGAAAGTGGAGAGTGAAAAAGTTGGCTTAAAATTCAACATTCAGAAAATGAAGATCATGGCATCTGGTCCCATCACTTCATGGGAAATAGATGGGGAAAGAGTGGAAATAGTGTCAGACTTTATATTTTGGGGCTCCAAAATCACTGCAGATGGTGACTGCAGCCATGAAATTAAAAGTCACTTACTCCTTGGAAAAAAAGTTATGACCAACCTAGATAGCATATTGAAAAGCAGAGACAATTCTTTGCCAACAAAGGTCCCTCTAGTCAAGGCTATGGTTTTTCCAGTGGTCATGTATGGATGTGAGAGTTGGACTGTGAAGAAGGCTGAGCGCCGAAGAATTGATGCTTTTGAACTGTGGTGTTGGAGAAGGCTCTTGAGAGTCCCTTGGACTGCAAGGAGATCCAACCAGTCCATTCTGAAGGAGATCAGCCCTGGGATTTCTTTTGAAGGAATGACGCTAAAACTGAAACTCCAGTACTTTGGCCACCTCATGGGAAGACTTGACTCATTGGAAAAGACTCTGATGCTGGGAGGGATTAGGGGCAGGAGGAGAAGGGGATGACAGAGGATGAGATGGCTGGATGGCATCACTGACTTGATGGATGTGAGTCTGAGTGAACTCCGGGAGTTGGTGATGGACAGGGAGGCCTGGCGTGCTGCGATTCATGGGGTCGCAAAGAATGGGACACGACTGAGTGACTGAACTGAACTGACTGAGGTTGGTCATAACTTTCCTTCCAAGGAGTAAGTGTCTTTTAATTTCATGGCTGAAGTCACCATCTGCAGTGATCTTGGAGCCCCAAAAAATAAAGTCTGACACTATTTCCACTCTTTCCCCATCTATTTCCCATGAAGTGATGGGACCGGATGCCATGATCTTTGTTTTCTGCATGTTGAGCTTTAAGCCTACTTTTTCACTCTCCACTTTCACTTTCATGAAGAGACTTTTGAGTTCCTCTTCACTTTCTGCCATAAGGGTGGTGTCATCTGCATATCTGAGGTTATTGATATTTCTCCCAGCAATCTTGATTCCAACTTGTCCTTCTTCCAGTCCAGCATTTCTCATGATGTACTCTGCATAGAAGTTAAATAAGCAGGGTGACAATATACAGCCTTGACATACTCCTTTTCCTATTTGGAACCAGTCTATTGTTCTATGTCCAGTTCTAACTGTTGCTTCCTGACCTGCATATAGATTTCTCAAGAGGCAGGTAAGGGGGTCTGGTATTCCCATCTCTTTCAGAATTTTCCACAGTTTATTGTGATCCACACAGTCAAAGGCTTTGGCATAGTCAATAAAGCTGAAATAGATGTTTTTCAGGAACTCTCTTGCTTTTTCGATGATCCAGTGGATGTTGGCAATTTGATCTCTGGTTTCTCTGCCTTTTCCAAAACCAGATTGAACATCAGGAAGTTCATGGTTCACACATTGCTGAAGCCTGGATTGGAGAATTTTGAGCATTACTTTACTAGCTATGTGAGATGAGTGCAATTGTGCGGTAGTTACAATATGAGTGTTTAACTACTATTTATTTTTTCTAGTTCATTCTCCAACTGTAGTAATTCCTGAAAGAGATAGTCTCCAGTGATCTCTAAATACTAAAGAATGAATATAACCTCAGCATGTGGAGGGATAGAAAATAATTGTGCTTGTTGTCATAGTTTCTCAGCAAGAATTATTTTAACATGGGTAGAAATATGACCTGGTTTATATGCAATGTTATCACATTTCCTCAGTTTTCCCACTTCAGCTCTCCGGCTCTGTAATATGCCTACTTCAGTTAAAGTTATTGCCAATTTGGCTTGAGCAACTGTTACTCTTTATAAAGTTAGAACTGTAGGAAAAATTTGTGTGGATGTGGGAAAAATAGGATAGATTGTAGACACGTTAAGTTTGAGATCCCTATTAGAGATTTAATTTGCACAGCTCTAGCCTGCCAATGCAGGAGACATTAGAAATGTATTTGATCTCTGGATTGGGAAGATTCCCTGGAGGAGGTCATGGCAACCCACTCAAAGTGTTCTTGCCTGGAGAGTCCCATGGACAGAGGACCCTGGTGGGCTGCAGTCCATGGGGTCACACAGAGTCAGACATGATTGAAGTGACTTAGCACGCACAGAGCCCCATCTCATATCCTCTTGGCCTTTCTTTTTCTTCAAGCACTGACTTGACAAACAGCTTAGCATAGGGATAACCCCGTAGCCTCATCTCAGATATACCATGAATTTTTACTTCTGAGTTTCTCTGATATTTACTGGCTTCTGCACAATCATGAGGAACTTGAAATGGAAAGAATTAGCATCTCTTGCTTCAATACTTGACCAATTAAGGTTGAAAAGCACTGGATATGTGGCTTTCTCATATTCAGGTGGATAATTTTGAGGCATGATTTTAATTGCATAACTTTAAAACCCATAGAAATTTTTGGCAGAATTAAAGGCTAGCTGACTGAAACTAATCCATTTTGGAGGAAAAAATACCCTTAAATGATATACAGCTATTTATAATCCCTTATTTGGCCACTTAATATTCTTTTTAATACTCTTAAATTGTATTTTTTAAGATCATATTTAAGTTAAAAAGAGTTTTCACCCATGCATAGAAATAGTGCTAACATCTTCACAATAAACTTTTAAAAATCCTATGGTTATATTTTTTTTTACCCACTGTCACTGTTATATGAATTATAATTCCATTGCATACTTTTTCCCATACTTTTTCGTTAGCCTATCTGAACTTTTGTATTTAAAAGAGGTTTCTCATAGACATCATTGCATCAAGTCTTGAGTTTTTTGCATTTAGTTTGTCAATCATTGACTTACCTGGACTGGATAAACTACATATATTGAATGTGATTATTGATAAGTTTGGGTTGAAACACAAGTTTTCTCAAATAGACTTTTGATAGTAACTTCTATCAATTGTGTTAATACTAGATAGTTGTGAAATCTGTTGATTCAATAGGAAAAATGTTAGCTAACTTGTTTTAGAGTTACAGCAATTTTTATTTTTTACCTAACAGTTTAAAATCAGAGATTACATCATACTACAGTAAGAAAATAGTTCTTTTAGGGATCTATGCTGCAATTTTACCACCATCTGTTTCCCTAAATGTCAGAGTACCAGAGTGTAGTTTTTTTATTGTATACACCTGTGGTTTTCTTCTGGATTTGGTCTATATTTACATAATATTTGTCTGAAAATGCAGACTATGTAGTATTTATCTAAACACCAAGATTCTGGAGATAGTATAGAAGCCCATTCAACTGCTAGACTGCATTTTCTCCTTGACAAAGCAGACAGGTCTTTTGTTATTATATGGGCAGCTTTGTTGATTATCTTCTCCTCTTGGGTTTCTGTGCTAAATGGCAACAAAGATACATGGTCAATTTTTCTTAAAAAAAAAAAAAAATCTCTATCTCTCACAGAAGTGTGAAGTGCAAAACCCTGAAACTTAGAAAGATTAGTATGCTTCCTTTCCATAAAAATGGGTCTAACTAGATAGTTGAACCTTGCATGTAATATTGGCATGCTGATAAAATAGATATTAGGGAAAAGAAATACTGAAATCAGATCAAATATTCCAGTTGGCCTCTCCCTATGTAGAACTGAGAAAGTTTTAAGAGAGCAAGATATGTTCAATATTTCTACTTCATCTTTGTAAAATAATATGTGTCTAGTACAAAAGCTATTAAAAATGATGAAAGAGAAAAATTTCAATGAGATATGAAAAGCTGGACGTCTTACATGTTAGCTTTTTCGGTCCCAAAATTTCGTGCTTTCCTCTACTCGTTTGGCTATGCACAACAGTTCATCATTCTTAGTCATGTGTGACTAGGCTTTTCAAAGCTCATTTTTCAAAACAGAGATATATTAACATTTAATGAAAAGATTAATTCTTTCTGGTTTGGGAGTTCTATTTTGGCAAGAAATGTTGCCCTTGTAAGACTGTTTTTCTTCCTTGTTCTTTCTGGCTATTCTTGCCATGTTTGTCTTCTATTCCTTATATGTTCCCATCAACCTCAAAGTTAATGTAATATTGATTTTTTTCCTGAAGTTGTGTTTTGCTAGAAATTGGAAGTATTTTTCAGATCAAATGATGTACTAATTTTTAACTGAAACATTGAATGAGATGAACTGTTAAAGTGATAGAATATCTAGGAAAACTGATGATCCCTGTCATTAGACCACTGTAGGAACAGAAAAATGAGTAGGAAGGGCCATTTAGCTGTCAAAATTTTACATCAATACCTTAAAATCAGTCAAGTAGCTTGAAATTCAGTGCCAGTTGTGTTTTATGAAGTTTCTTTGCATTTAGTAACAAATGTTTAAAAAAGGGATAGTAGCAGAAGAGAGATTATACAAGCTGAAGTATAAATTCCTAAGTTATCACCTCTAGATGCACTGCGAGAAATTGATATCATAATTGCCTGGTTCTTCTTTGTATACAATTCTTGGACCCCGTTTTTAATTTTAGGGATTCTTCTGCATTTCATCAATTCTATAAACATCTCTTTTGCAACTGTGATTCATAAAGATCTGCTAAATGGAAATCAAACTAACTGCACTTGACAGGAAATACTTTTTCTTTGTGAACATTACAATTGTATGCTCTGTCCCTTTGGACAGCACATTTTTTCATCTCTTCAGAAAAAAAAAAAAAGTCAGGTAGGATAAGGATCAGGAATGCATATTTTTGGAATTACCTGCAATTCTACCCCTAAACTTTGTAGGGTTCTAGATAAGTAGGACCAATGGAGATACTAATACCATAATTAGATATTTGAAAATTATGAATTATAAAACTCTCCTGGGTTTCAAATTATTCAGTACAATGTTTCCATTGCTTCTATTCTGAAAAATGTGCCTTCATGATGACCTGGAAGCTCAGGTTTTTATCTAAAGTGTTCAGTCAGTGTAGAGTTCTGCATGAAAATAGGGCATCACAGAGAGGCTCGGCTACTGGCCTCTAGATCTTGGCCTCCAGGCTGTGGTCCATTGCCTTCTTGCCTAAGTTTCTTCTCTATTCTGTAATAGGGAGCTCTGAGTAACTGTCTCAGCTTGCACACCCCAGCTTGGGTCACTTTCCTGCAAAATTGCTCTTGTTCACTCTTCAGGTTTGGGACTGCCCCCACTGGAAGTGTGTACACATTTGAGGGGGAGCTGAGATGAGGTCCTCAGTGTTCTCATGTCTCAGTCTTGTGGACCTCGTGCCCTACGGAGCAGTGCGAGTCAGGAAGAGGCAGAGTTCTTCTGAAGTGTAAGCCCCAGATCAGGGGCCACGCTTGCCTAGCTCCTAACTGGTACTGTGGGTAGTGCATGCACGCTGAGTCGCTTCAGCTATGTCTGACTTCTGACTCTGTGTGACCCTATGGACAGTAGTCCACCAGGTCCATGAGATTTTCCAGGCAAGAATACTGGAGTGGGTTGCCATGCCCTCCTCCAGGGGATCTTCCCAACCCAGAGATTGAAACCACGTCTCTTGTGTCTCCTGCCTTGGTGGGTGGGTTCTTTACACTAGTACCACCTGGAAAGCCCAATTGTAGGTAGACTTACATTTAAATCTTTTTTTCTCCTCAAGTGTTAGTTGTGTGTTCTTTAACTTAGAGCCAAAGTGCTGGAGTTTGAATATCAGCTTCGTCACTTAACAGCTGTGAAATTTTGGGAATAGTGTGCACTCTTTCAGTTTCCTCATCTGCAAATGTGGGAGATAATGATCTCTAATTCAAAGGATTGCTTTGAGAGTTAAGTGTGTTTATATTTAGGAAGTGCTTAGAAAAGATCCTGGCACACAGGAAATACTCGATTGTTAAAGAACTACAATAGTTCTCTTAGTTGTAAAATGAAAATTTTAATAATATCTTCATTCATTATTCAGTCGCTAAGCTGTGTCTGACTCCTTGTGATCCTATAGACTACAGCACGCCAAGCCTCTCTGTCCTTCAGTATCTCAGCGTTTGCTCAAACTCATGTTCAATGAGTCAATGATGCCATCCAACCATCTCATCCTCCATTGCCCCCTTCTCCTCCTGCCCTCAGCATTAGGGTCTTTTATAATGAGTTGGCTCTTGGCATCAGGTGGCCAAAGTATTGAAGCTTCAACTTCAGCATCAGTCCTTCCAGTAAATATTCAGACTTGATTTCCTTTAGGATTGACTGGTTTGATCTCCTTGCAGTCCAAGGGACTCTCAAGAGTCTTCTCCAGCACCACAGTTAGAAAGCATCAATTGTTAGAAAGCGTCAACTCTTCAGTGCTCAACCTTTTTCATGGTCCAACTCTCACATCACATATAACTACCAGAAAAATCATAGCTTTGACTATACAGACCCTTGTCAGCAAAGAGATATATCTGATTTTTAATATGCTGTTGAGGTTTGCCATAGCTTTCCTTCCAAGGAGTGAGTATCTTTTATTTTTGGCTGCATCACCTTCTGCAGTAATTTTGGAGCCCAAGAAAAGAAAATGTCACTGTTTCCATTGTTTCCCCATCTATTTCCCAGGAAGTGATGGGACTGGATGCCATGACCTTAGTTTTTTGAATGCTGAGTTTTAAGCCAGCTTTTTCACTCTCTTATTTCACCTTCATCTAGAGGCTCTTTACCTCCTCTTTGCTTTCTGCCATTAGAGTGGTGTCATCAGCATATCTGAGGTTATTGATATTTCTCTGGGCAATCTTGATTCCATCTTCATCATACGAACTTGAAAAAATCAGTAAGATAATGTGCACAAAATTGTTATTCCAATGCTTGGCACAAAATAAGTACAGCAGATTGTTAAATAACAATACATATATAAAGAAGTAAATAAAATACAGCTCTAAACACGCACAACATAAGATTACAAATTAGAGCCTTTTGCATTTTTATTGTTCTTTAATATACATATATATTTTTTTTTTCTTTGACTGTCAGTGATGTTGTATGTGTTCATCTTGGCTTTGAAAGTTTGAGGGTATAAATATTCCCATTTTAATAAATAGTTTTTCATGATCATTAATTTGAGAAATGGGGAATTTCACCTCATATTTACTATTGTAAATTAACCCATTCATTTAGTTGATAAATGTTCTTATAGGCCCTATTGGTACAAAAGTGTTGTTGTTTAGTCTCTAAGTCATGTCCAACTCCTGAGATTCTAGCCCACTAGGCTCCATTGTTCATGAAATTTCTGGAGTGGGTTGTACTTTCCTTTCCCAGGGGATCTTCCTGGATCAGGGATTGAACCTGCATATGCTGCTTTGGCAAGTGGATTCTTTGCCACTGAGCCCCCTGGAAAGCTCTTGTGCTACACAATTACTTTGTAGTTAACACTGGGACTAGTAAGATTGATGTTGCTGTTGTTCAGTCGCCCAGTCACGTCTTACTCTCTGTGACCCCATGGACTGCAGCATGCCAGGTCTCTGTCCCTCACCATCTCCTGAAGTTTGCCCAAGATCATGTCCATTGCACTGGTAATGCCATCTAGCCATCTCATCCTCTGACGCCCTCTTCTCCTTCTGCCCTCAATCTTTCCCAGCATCAGGGACTGATAACGTATCAGTCAACTATGAGTTTAAGTCATTTTCTCTTAAACAATCTTCTACCCAGGATGACCAATACATGCTGAATTAATTTTACCTTCAAAAAATGTACAGAGGTGAAAATGATAAAATACAGATTCACTGTATTATTTTTGGAAATTCCTTCATAAATAAATATTAGAAATGACATTTTTCTCTAATATTTACTTTTTAAAAAAGAGGGAAAGTTTTTAACAATATTCACAGCCAAATAACAGTAGATGTGATCCTTCAATCTAGATAATCGAAGATGGCTGTTGGAGTTTCTTTAATTGCTCATTTATACTAAAATGAGTGGGCACATTCACAAAATGATCTATAAAGCTGTGCATAGTCTTCAAAATATGCTATTTAGATACTGACACTCTAAGATTAAAATTCATTCATAATTCACTGGAGAGAGATAAAATGTAATACAATCATTTATAGCTATTCTGAAGGGGGAGTGGGAAGCTTCATTTTGAAACGGAATTTACAGAACCATGACATGTTCAAATGGTTCCACCATGTAAATTATTAGTAAGGTTATTTTAACATATCAATTTTACATATATATATAAATATGAATTTACCTTTAAACATAAAGTAGTTTTAATTATTCATAGTTTGATAGTCTTCCTGCCAACTAATGTACTCAACCTAGAAGACATTCATAGATTTTCTATGCAATCCAGCTTTTTTTGGTAGACACTAATCAAAGGGTGAACATAGAGCATATAAAGATGAAGTTTAACAGTGATGAAGATAAACTTGAGGCAGAGAGTTTGTTTCAATTTTCTGTTGACTTGAACCTTAATCTGATATTTTATAAAAAGGTTAACCTTTCAGCTAAATTCATTAAATGCATAAATGTATACTTTTAAATTTAAACATTTTAGCTATCTCAGAATTTGAAATAACTCAGATTTCAGATGTTACATGGTATTTCTGAATACAATGAAATTTAGAAAAAAATGTGGCATTTCATTTTTATCAGGCATAGAAAGTATGCTAAGTATCACTATTCTCATTTACACATTTGGAGTAAAAAAATTATCTCAAAATATATTTTAAGAATGAAATATAATGGTGTCAAGCACTTAGACCTACTGTTCTGTGCTTAGTTGCTCAGTCATGTCTGACTCTTTGTGACATCATGGACTGTAGCCCACCAGGCTCCTCTGTCCATGGGGATTCTCCAGGCAAGAATATTGGAGTGGGTTGCCATGCCCTCCTCCAGGGGATCTTCCCAACCCAGGGATAGAACCCAGGTATCCTGCATTGCAGGTGGATTCTTTACTGTCTGAGCCACCAGGGAAGCCCAAGGACACTGGAGTGAGTAGCTTATCCCTTCTCTGAGGGAACTTCCTGACCCAAGAATCAAACTGGGGTCTCCTGCATTGCAGGTGGATTCTTTACCAGCTGAACTACCCAAGAAGCCCTAGACCTACTATATGGCTCAGTATAATGAAAGTGAAAAGTGAAAGTGTTAGTCGCTCAGTCATGTCCAACTCTTTGCAACCCCATGGACTTTAGACCACCAGGGTCTTCTGTCCATGGAATTCTCCAGGCAAGAATACTGGAGTGGTGTTTTTCTTTTTGATTTACACCAATACAGTATATAAACACACGTATATATATGGAAGTTAGAAAAATGGTAATGACGATTCTATATGCAAGACCGCAAAAGAGACACAGATGTAAAGAACAGACTTTTGGACTCTGTGGGAGAAGACAACGGCAGGATGATTTGAGAGAATAGCACTGAAACGTGTATTACTGTATGTGAAATAGATGACTGGTCCAAGTTCGATGGATGAAACAGGGCACTTAAGCCGGGTGCACTGGGGCAAGCCAGGGGGATGGGATGGGGGTGGTAGTTCAGGACATGGGGACACAAGTACACCTGTGGCTGATTCGTGTCACTTTATGGCAAAAAACACCACAATACTGTAAAGTAATTAGCCTCCAATTAAAATAAAATTAATTAAAAAAAAAAGAATACTGGAGTGAGTTGCCATTTCCTTCTCCAGGGGAGACACGGGGATCAAACCCAGGTCTCCTGCATTGCAGGCAGATTCTTAACCATCTGAGCCACCAGGGAAACCCAATATATTAATACTAAATCCACTCATCATGAAACAGACTTTTTTTTTCCCCAATAAATCTATGTCTGTTTCTTTTTGGTGTTTTAGGGTTTGTCTGTGTATCTATCTCTCTTGTTTCTTTCTCAGAATCTTTTGGTTAACTTATAATATTTATAACATATATATTATAATTGTATAACCACAAGTCCTTTCTTTTAACCAGTGTATCTTAGTTTTAAATTATTTAAATATAAACTGCAATATGTTCATTTTAAAAAATTATGGGTCTATAGATTGCATGGAGATGGTTATCCTCTTCCAATGAAGAGATTCTCATTTTGCTCATGGAATTTTATTTCCATGTTTAATATTTAATGATTTATGTCAAACACTTGTTTCACTGAAGAGAGATTGAGTATCTATTAACTGAGAAGGCAGCACATCTCTGTTTGAAATCATGTTGCAGGACTTCAACTACCTATTTGGCATTAGAGTAGGCAATGTAACCATGGACAGATGGATTTGCCCCTTTAAGCCTCAATTGCTTCATCTGTAAGTTAGAGATAACATAATCCAGGGATTTAAAGACTAAACGATATTGTCTTTCAGTATTTAGCCCAATGGTTAGTGTCTTAGTTTGGGCTGCTATAACAAACACACGTTAGACTGAATGATTAAACAAAAACTATTTCTTGCAGTTCCAGAGGCTGGGAAGTCCAAGATCAAAGTGTTGACAGAGTCCACTGCCTGGTTTGTTGTTCAGTCGCTCATTCATGTCTGACTCATTGCGACCCCATGAACTGAGACACACAAGGCCTCCTTGTCCTTCACCATCTCCTGGAGCTTGCTCAAACTCTTGTCCATTGAGTCAGTGATGCCATCCAACCATCTTGTCCTCTGCCGTCCCCTTCTCCTCTTGCCTTCAATCTTCATGTAGGATTGAAGTTAGATGAGCATGAAGCAGATTTCTTAACCTCAGTGGATAAATCAATGATTTCATTTTTAAAAATAAACCAACAGTAACAGCACATTTTGACAAGTGATGGTGCAGAGTGATGGGAGTCTGCACCTGTGTTACAGGAACACAATAGGGATCATCTGAAAGACACTAGAACTAGTGGTGATGTAACAGTTGCTTCATAGATTCACCGTAGTGCACCCACTTCTCTGAGGCTTTAATCCCTTCTTCTACAATCTGTCATCACAGTCCTGGAATTTCTGTTTCACAAAATAAAGTATGGCCCATCAGTCTTGTTCTTTCTTGGCACCTTCCTAGTAGCCCTTCCTGGTCTTGCCAGTATGTAAATACTATACACTACGAGTCAGTCATGTCCTACTCTTTGTTACCCCATGGAGTATACAGCCCACCAGACTCTTCTGTCCATGGAATTCTGCGGGCAAGAATGCTGGAGTGGGTTGTCATTCTTTTTTCTGGGGGATCTTCCCAACCCAGGGATCGAAGCCAAGTCTCCTGTGTTGCAGGCAAATTCTTTACCAGCTGAGCCATCAGGGAAGTTCCTATATACTAGGAGAGTGCTCTCCAAATAGACTTCTCATAGTCGGTTTAATATTTCACTCCCTTTGATCTTACACCCTCAGAATCAAGTTCTAATACAGTTGCTCTCCTGCTCTGGCAGGCACATACTAAGTAATGCAACTCTGATGAGACTCTAGTCCCTTTCCCCTCCCCCGCCATCAGACTCCAGTATTTCCCTGGCTGGGTTATGTTCTCACATAAATTTTTGTTCTAATGGGTTAGAGAAAAGTTAAGACATAAGCTTTTTGGCAGAATTGTAACCTTAACATCATCTTCAAGCAAAAGGGGAGAACTAACCATTTAAGGAATAAGCCACTTCTGCTAAATCAGATTTCAAAAGGAAATGAGAATAACCTCTTTGAGATTGCATTTTCCATTGAAATATGGCTTTGATGGAGCTTCTGCATAACACTTTCATTGTTTTATATTTTTACACATGTATAAACAGTAGTAAAGATTTTGAGAGGCATATATTTGGTATTCATTTGTCCTTTATCATATAAGATTTACTTTTAAAGTTTTAAAAAAGATCTGAGTATATCAGGAAGCTAATAATTTATATTTACCATGATTTGCCTTTAAGAAAAGGAACTAATAATTAGAAAGAAGATGAAAAATATTTGATTTTGATAAAGAAAAGTTCTTCTACGGAGGTTAAAAGAAAATCAGTAATTTAAAAAGACTTTGTATCATAACTATCATCTCTGCATTTAAATGAAAAATTAAAATGTGGTAAAATTGTGATGAATGCTTGAGAACCTTTCTTGTAAGTAGTGATAGCATAAGCGTCTATCTTTTTCAGGTAGAAGTGTTTTTGGCAGCCAACCCTCAGTTTTTCAGACTCCAAGTAGCAGAAGAAAGCCACTATTGTAAAAATGAAACATATCTGATATAGGTTACTGTTACAGCTTTCTATTTTTCCTTTTTTTCCTTTAGTTTTGGAGTTATAATTTAAGATTTACTATAATTCAATTTAACAAATGACAAGAATCAGAGATGTGACTGTAGCATACTGAGCTAAAAGCACCACTCCTGGTGATTATTGGCTGTTCAGTGAGATGATTTAGAAATAATTCCGGGTCATGCATGGGACTTCCCAAGTGACACTAGTGGTAAAGAACTCACCTCCCCAAGCAGGAGACTTAAGAGCTGCCCGTTTGATCCCTGTGTTGGGAAGATACCAATTTAGCCATCACAGTTTAAAAAAGATTAACGTTAGGTATTGTTTGTGATGCAATAGACTCTATGTATGAATTGCTAATTAATGAATTAATGATTTTGTCCTCACAGTAACCCCATGGGGATGTACAGTTTTTATCCCCATTTTATAGATGAGGATGGAGAAGGCAATGGCACCCCACTCCAGTACTCTTGCCTGGAAAATCCCATGGACTGAGAAGCCTGGTAGGCTGCAGACCATGGGGTTGAGAAGAGTCGGACATGACAGAGCAACTTCACTTTCACTTTTCCCTTTCATGCATTGGAGAAGGAAATGGCAACCCACTCCAGTGCTCTTGCCTGGAGAATCCCAGGGACGGGGGAGCCTGGTCGGCTGCCGTCTATGGGGTCGCACAGAGTCAGACATGACTGAAGCGACTTAGCAGCAGCATAGATGAGGAAGTCAAGGGACCTCAGTTCAGTTCAGTTCAGTCGCTCAGTCATGTCCGACTCTTTTCGACCCCATGAATTGCAGCACGCCAGGCCTCCCTGTCCATCACCAACTGCCGGAGTTCACTCAAACTAGTGAGCTATAATGTTTACTGATGCTGAACTTTGATCTCTTCCCAAATACTTTGTCTGAAATAGAAGCTTCTGCCTGGAACCTCAGAATTGATCTTATTGGGAAATAAGGTGTTTGCAGATGTAATTGAAGAATTTAGAGTAGAATCATCCAGGTTTAAGGATGACTAAATCCAACAACTGTCATCTTCGTTAGAAGAGAGGACATGGAGTGAGACACAGGGAAGAAGGCCATGTGGAAACTGAGGTTCAAAGTGAAAGTTTTGGAATCAGCTGCCTAGGGTTCAAAACCTGGTTTACATTTCCTAAAGTTGGGGCTGAAGCAGGTCACCTAATTTATTCAATCATTGATTTTCTCATCTGTAGTACATAAATTGATAGAATGTGAAGAAAGGCAACAAGACAGAGCCTCTCCTATTTCATAAAGCCACTAAGTACACCAACATTTCAATAAGAATTTTCTCAAGGTCACTCTGCAAGTCTTATCAATAAAGTCTTCTGAAATTAATAACTTTATAAAATAAAAATCAATTTTGTGTGTTAAGATGGAAAAAATGAAGGAGAAAGATAGAAAGATATTAATATATGGATATATCTCACCTTGATTCAGTACTGTCTTTGTCTCCTCTCCTGGTGTGAGTAATGTTATTTTGTCTGTAGTAAAATTTACTGATTAGTATGAATTATGTTTGATATATAAAGTCTAAATGCTCATAACCCTAGAAACATAAAAATAAGAGAATGGATATATTTAGGATGCAAAAGCACACAAGATATATCATACATATTTTACTTGTGTTTCACCTTATTGAATTACTGTCTGTGATTTAGGGTGATGGGCTATCAGCAACATCTCCATAGAGACCCTGACACTCTCATCCTCAGTGAATATTTGCCTTTGGGGAAACTTATTTTTTTCTGGCCCCTTTTATGGATTCATTCAATGAGCAGATATTTTATATAGATTTTGGTATTAGGAGAATATCTCAAAACATGTAGCTGTCTTCAACAACTAACAACTACAATTGAATCCAGCAGATGAAGCTATTAAACAGTTAGTAATACTGAGGAAGAAGTACCTAAGTACCTCTCAGAGACTAAAATCAGGAATGTTGCGACACAAGCAAAAGATTCATCAAGGAGGTACATTAGATCTGCTCTTAAAAGAAGTACAGTAAGTCCTCTACATACAAACAAATTCCATTCTGAGACCACATTCATAAATCCAATTTGTTCATAAGTCCAACAAAGTTAGCCTAGATACCCAACTAACACCGTCGGCTATATAGTATTGTATTGTATTAGCTTTGTAATGCTATTTACACAAATAATACATAAAAAACAAACACAAAAAATAAAGACAGCATCTTTAATTTTGTAGTACTGCACCTTGAAAAAACAGTAGTGCAGTATAACAGCTGGTATATAGGGGCTGGCATTGAGTGAAGAGGCAAGAAGGGTTACTGACCAGAGGAGGGAGAGGAGGTGGGAGATGGTAGAGCTGAAGGATCATCAGCAATGGGAGATGGAGGGCAAGCTGCAATTTCCTCAAGCCTGACATTGATGCAATGCATGTTTGCATCTTGGGAATTTTGCAACTTGAAGGTTCGTATGTAGGGGACTTACTGTACACTCCTATTTGACAGGGTAGACTAGAGTTTGGGGTCATGGGAAAGACAATGAACACTACTCACCCAGGCAAATACACAAGTGGAATATATGAAAGCAGAATATTACTCTGGAGAAGTTATCTGTACTTAAGTATGTTTCAAGTTCACATTCTAATAGAAGTGACAATATTGAAAGGAAATGACATTGGGTTGAAAGTCAGAATTTGATCAGGAATTAGGCCTGCTATTAAATGGGGCCCAAGTAAAGAGTACACACAGAGGCCCAGATATCATGTGTCTCAAGTGTTGGAAATTCTAAGACAAGCTAACCGCTAAATGAAGCATATAGCTTCTGACATGTCACATATAATTTCATACTGTCCTGGAAGATCAGGCTCTAATTGAGAAATGTGGGATTTAGCAAATTTCAAGAGAATGATCCAACAAGAAGAGAGTTGGTGCATAGTTTATGGTTCTTTTTTTTCCACACCTGGTTCCATCTTACCTCAGAGTGGGCCTGATGCTCACGCATCTGGAGACCCCAGTCCACAACTCTGCCACAGCCCTGCAAACTGAAATATCTTGGACATTAATCGGGACTCAAGATGTACTTTTCAGTGACACAGTTCAGTCTAGAGAGAAGGGAGCTTGGGAAAAGGCCATTGTAGGTCTTGGAAGACATTACAGTGTCATTTGGCCAAAAAACTAGATGAATCCAAGAATTCTGAGAATGATCAAGAAGGGTGCCAAATTGCTCCCTCCCATGAACCACAGTCTCCTCTTTCCCTATGTAATTGAGTGCTCATGGTAGGGCCATGATGGAAACTTCTAAAGCATAAATCTTATATGCTAATTTTACAGTCTGGGCACCTTCATGCTGACTAAAGAAAGCCATCAAAGACTTTTAAACAGTAGATTTTTATATGCAGTTTTGATTTTTACATAGCTATAAATTTGGGGAAGAAATAGATAGAAATACTTTTCCTCTCAAGAAGAAGCAATATTCTATAACATCAAATCTCTCCAAAAGATCTCATTTGTTAAAGTGCTTCATAGATATAACCAGAATTGGCAAGCTACTAAAAATGTGACCATGACAATTTTTCATGTGTAATGCTTTGCTTATTTCGAGTACCCAGAACAATGATTCCAAGCTGCTGATTTAAGACACCCTCACAGTAAGAGTAATAGATGTACTTCAAAAGAGATTTGCACATTTCTATGGCAAGTCCATACTGCTGCTTCTGACATTCTCTATTTCCTTTGACATAGAGAGGTAGGAGGAAGGAGAAAGGCAAAGAACTTAATGGCTGTAGATCTGAAGGTGGAATCTAGCCAACCTGGTTTAAAATAACATCACCCATTGTTCTTCATCCATTCTTTAAAGACTTATGTTGAGACTATGTGCCACTCCCCAAGCAATTCATCTCTGAAAAATTATTACCTTCATAATGAATAATGTTCTAAATAAATATAAAAATAATGGTGAATGAAAGAATAACTATTTTCTTAAAACTTTTATTCATTTATTTCTGGCTGTGCTGGATTTTTATTGCTGCTGCTGCTAAGTTGCTTCAGTCGTGTCCGACTCTGTGCAACCCCATAGACGGCAGCCCACCAGGCTCCCCCGTCCCTGGGATTCTCCAGGCAAGAACACTGGAGTGGGTAGGCTTCTCACGCAGTGGCTTCTTTTGTTGCAGAGCACAGGTTCTAGGGTCCAGGTTTCAGTAGTTGTGGTGCCTGGGCCTAGTTTCTGAGTGGCGTGTGGGATCTTCCCCAACCAGGGACTGAACCGGTGGCCCCTGCCTTGGCAGGTGGATTCTTAACCATTGGACCACCCGGGAAGTCTTGAAAGAATAATTCCGATGTTAAAAATATGCCTGTTATGTCTGTCCCTAAAGATTGAAAAAAAAATTCTCATTTTAAAGAACATACATTACAGGCTAATATTTTCAAGCTTTCTTTAACATTGATCTTGAAAGCAAGAAATGATTTGATCCTGAATCTCTAAAATTGAGGTTTTTTGTTTGCTTGTTTGTTTTTAAAGCAGTCTCTGCTGATATCATAGGTTCTCCTGTCACTGAAGAAGTTGCCTCAGTCATGTCTGATCCTGTGCAACCCTATGGACTATAGGCCGCTAGGCTCCTCTGTCTATGGAATTCTCCAGATAAGAATAGTGGAATGGGTTGCCACACCCTCCTGCAGGGTATCTTCCCAACCCAGGGATCCAACCTCATCTCTCATGTCTCCTGCTTTGGTAGGCAGGTTCTTTACCACAAGCGTCACTTGGGAAGCCCTCTGTCACTCCTGGCATCCCTTAAAATGTGGATTCTGAGTTAGTTGGGTCTATTAATACAAGGTCATCTTGGAAAGAGTTATAAGAATGGCTGGACCCAAATACTGGTTTTCTCATCTGTGTAGCTTGGACTCTAAGAAAACTTGAACTTTTTAATATGATAAAGTTTGAACTTCCCATCCACTTGGGAGCTCTAAGTTTTTTTTTTTTTTTTTTTTTAATTTTTAAATTTTATTTTATTTTTAAACTTTACATAATTGTATTAGTTTTGCCAAATATCAAAATGAATCCGCCACAGGTATACATGTGTTCCCCATCCTGAACCCTCCTCCCTCCTCCCTCCCCATACCATCCCTCTGGGTCGTCCCAGTGCACCAGCCCCAAGCATCCAGTATCATGCATCGAACCTGGACTGGCATCTCGTTTCATACATGATATTTTACATGTTTCAATGCCATTCTCCCAAATCTTCCCACCCTCTCCCTCTCCCACAGAGTCCATAAGACTGATCTATACATCAGTGTCTCTTTTGCTGTCTCGTACACAGGGTTATTGTTACCATCTTTCTAAATTCCATATATATGCGTTAGTATACTGTATTGAGTTCTTTGGAATGTATGTGAACAGAGGACTTGCCTAACCCGGGAATCCTAAGTGGCTAGTTGAAAAGTAGACTTCTTTGATCTATTTCCTCCAGAATAGTAATGGTCAACTCTTCAGGCTATCATGGAGCCACAGAAAAGTTGATGAAAGTCATGAACTCCAGATTCAGAAAAGCTCATGCATCTTCATATGCTCAAACTTTTGCAAGTCATTTCAGGGAGGTCTTGTCTTGCTCAGAATTTCTTCATGGTACCTCTTAATTCCATCAATCATGGGATCCATAGTTCCCTAATACCAGACAATTTGCAGACATTAGTTATTTAGGAAGTATATTTAGATAAGATAAATCTTAACTGTTCTTGGAGAAGTGAACTGGGGAGAAGAGACTGGTTAGAATTATAAAATAAAATTTGTTTCTTATTTTCCATTAAAAATGGAGTCTTTGGAGTAAAGAAGTCCTTAGTCATTTTAGAATTTCAATTTAATTGAGAGTCATTCGTCCATGAAGTGCCCTTCCTTTAAGCATTGTTATGGAAAGCAGTAGTCTAAGTATTAAGTACACAATCCTTTATAAGCAGATTGACAAAGTTTGCTCTTCAACCTCTTTGCATCTTAAATTACCTACAAAACAAATAGTAATGATGTCTAGCTTGTAAGGTTATTTTGAATATTATGTGAATTCACTTTGTATGTGAAACATTTAGCAAGGGATCTGACATAGTAAACAATAAATATTAACTATTATTCTTATGAGAAGAAAGTGTATATGCAACAGTTTTCATTCTTTTTTCAAACAGATGTGTATTTAAGAGAAAGTGCCTATCATAAAAGTCAATATGTAATATCAAGTACTGACATTGACATTTGGACTCAAAAGTGAGTTGTTAATGGGATATTTTAGTAATATGTACAGACCTCTTTTCTTTGAGTCTAGTCAAGTCACAGTGGGTGCAGTGAGGTAGAAAATCAAAATAATAACCAGTGTTTAATGCACAGAAGTGTATTAAATGGGCCTGAAACACACTCCTATCTTGGAAGTTTTATATTTCAAGGAAATGTTTTAGGATTTTAATAAGACAAACACAACATGATTTCCTTTTGAGATGGAACACATTTTATACTCTGGATTTCACATATTTGAATGTAATGAATGAAGAAAGGAAATGAATCTTGCTAATGAAGTCCTGGATGATGTGATGAACTTTGAATACTAGAATTTTGGAGTGTTTGGAGAACAAAGTTTGTATTGGCATTAACTCTACTATTTATTTTCCAAAAATCTTCTTACATTCCCTTGTTTTCTATTGTAAAATTACATTTTAAAATATACAATATACATTTGAAATCAATACACATTTGAAATGCTATTATTCCTGTTTCAATACAATTGCACTGAATATGCAAATCCATGTCATCCAGTCTGCTGTTTATGAACAGCTTGAAAAGGGAGATAACGGGGTTAATGCAGCACCAGGATCTTATTTTGCAAGCCAGTTAGGCTTCCAGGAGACAAGACTTATTATTCTTTTCAATTTCATTATTATTTCAGTCACACAAGGGAAGTGCAGAGTTTCTCTCTTTTGCAAGATGCTCCAGTAAATTGAGGCAAAATTCCCACCCAAAAGAAAAGACTGATAAAATTTTAGGGCTAAATATCCTGATGTTTTGGTTACAAGAATGCTTACCTTTGTATTTCTTTCTTCTGCTTATATAGATCACAGAGTCTTTCCAATTGACTACTGAAGAGAGGAAGTCATTCTCTTTGTGTTTCTAGTTGTCCTAAAGATGATATTTTAGCAAAATCTCTTTCATGTATTATTGTAGAATATAAGATTATTTTTTCACAAATACAACATCCACATAGCCATTTTTCTTAATGGCTTCTGTGTGGATCCTTGGAATGGTACTTTGGATTTCTTCTTTTACATATTCACATTATTTTTCATAATTCTAATGATTTTTCACTCGCCTAATGTTTACATAAATTCTATTTGTGGTTCAAGGCATTAGACTCATCTTCCTTACAAAGCCTTCTCTGACCACCCAAGGTAAATTTATCATCCCTTCCTCTCTACGGCATTGATTGTTTGTGACATTTATCTAACATTTATGAATGGCTGTCTGGACAAGACCACATCTGGCTATTATATACGCAAGTGTACAAGGTGGATAAGAATATCAGCTCCTCTGTGACAAAAATTATCTTATACTTTTTGTACTGGCCTTAGTCCCATCATCTATGCTTCAGAACCTAGAAATACAGATAATGAAACTAGCTGTAGAGTCCCTTTCTTGGTGGAGCCCCTTGCCAGTCTCCACATGTTCGATTCCAGGTATAGGAAGGATCACATACCTCCAGTTATAGGTTAGAATGTTAGAATCATGGAGCGCTGCTCCAGTCAGTGTCACAATTTATCCTGTTGCTGATTCTGTGGCTGTGGGTAAAACTTATGAGGGACCCTTCAAAACCCTTCTGCCCACTATTTATAGTAGTTAATACATGAAAGCAACCTAAATGTCCATAAACAGATTAATGGATAAAGATGATGGGAGATATACATATATACATACACATACATGCAGTGGAATATTACTCAGCCATAAAAAGAATAAAATAATGCCATTGATAGCAACATGAATGGACCTTTATATTATTACACTAAATGAAGTGATGGAGAGAAAGACAGATATATGATCCCACTTGTGTCTGGAATCTAAAAAAAATAATAATGATACAAATGAAGTTATTTACAAAACAGAAACAGACTCACAGACATGGAAAACAAACCTATGGCTACCAAAGAGGAAAAGGGTGAGGGATAAATTAGAAATTTGGAATTAGCAGAAACAAACTGCTACATATAAAATAGATAAACAGGGTCCTGCTGTATAGCATATGAACTATATTCAGTATCGTGTAATAGCTTGTAATAAACTATATGGAAAAAAACTCTGAGAAAAGAATATATATATGTGTGGTGGTGGCGGTTTAATCACTAAGTGGTGTCCAACTCTGGTGACCCCATGGACTGTAGCCTGCCAGGCCCCTCTGTCCATGGGATTCTCCAGGCAAGAATACTGGAGTCGGTTGCCATTTCCTTCTCCAGAGGCTCTTCATGACCCAGGAATGAAACCTGTGTCTCCCGTATTGCAGGCAGATTCTTTACCAACTGAACTATGACGGAAGCCCCAACATGAAAGTATATTATATATATATATAATAAAACCTCTGCCTCCCTTTAATCTTCAGTGACCATCTGCTATTGGTAGATCTCATCAGACTTTCAAACCCTACATTGAATCTAAACAGCAGGCTCAATAAACGTAATTCTGAACTCCTTTGATGAGAACCATAAAGACACTATGAGCATTTTCTCTGCTCTCATCATATTCCAAGATTTATGGAGTGAGGAGAGGGGGCAGACAGGACCTGGCTGAACTGACAGAGGGCCAGGTTAGATATGAAATTGGAATTTCTCTAGGGCTTGTCCCTGGGCAAGAAGCAACTTCTGAATAAGAAACTTACTGCAGAGAAATTTACATAGGCAAGTTACCAATAAAGAGTTGGAGATTAAGACACTGTTCTAAAAGATTACAATAAAAATAAATTTCAATCAAATATGTTTGTGGAAAAACGGAGTTATTTTTGTTTTCTCTATAATAAAAAACTATGAAATTGCTGTTCTGTTTTGAGACAATTGAGGTGTACACAATTGTACACTTGTCTATTGGTAACTTGCCATTGGTTACTTGCTATTGGTAACTGGCTGATGTAAATTTCTTTGCAGTAAGTTTCTTATTCAGAAGTTGCTTCTTGTCCAGGGACAAGCCCTAGGGAAATTCCAACTTCACATCTAACCTGGCCCCCTCTTCAGTCTAGCCAGGTCCTCTCTGCCTCCTCTGCTCATTCCATAAATCCTAGAATATGGTAAAAGCAGAGAAAATGCTCACAGTGTCTTTATGGTTCTCATGAAAGGAGCCAAAAAGTGTCAGAAAAAATATATTACAGAGATGTGTTACATAGCATATTAATAATCAAAGGGTTTACATTACTTTCAGCTTCTGTGATATTTATGTCATTTGTCAACTTTAAAAAGCAATGTATGCCATTTTTTCTTTTAAATTCTGTATAAGTCCTAAAGCATTCACTCTTGGACCTACTTTTTATTATTATTATATTTTCCTAAGGCGTCTTCTCAGTTCATAAGAGCTTCAGATGCTGCAAAACCTTTTTTCTATCCCAGGTAGCATTACATATCCAACTGTTTCTATTACCTTCACATGGATGCTCCTGTGACCCTTGACACTCGTTTTGAACCCACTAGCTCTCCTGAGTTCCAAAACATTTTCCCCCCTACCTGTATTTTTTCTTTCTCCAAATGGGAACATTTCTACCCACTTGAGCCTTAAAATTCAGGTCAGAAATAATTTCTGACCATGCCTCTGTAAGCTGAATTACTTCCCCTGCGCTGAGCTTCCATAGACTCTGGTGCCTTATTTTATCAGAGAATTCATCTTACTGAATTTTCATGTGCCATTTATTTGTCCACTTTCCTGAATAGCTTCTTACATCCTTGAGCAGAGAAACTCCTGAGTTGTTCTCCTTGTAGTCTCATTTATCACAGGACTTGACTTTATGTATAATACATAAAATATGCATATTTTGCTTTCTAACTCAGCCACACAATTTCACTCTCTATTTCCTTGATTCATTTATCCAATAGGCAAACACTGAGTATGTTCTGGGGATGGGTGTACAATGAGGTTTATGATGCAGAACCTTGTATGAAGTTGCCCTGAAACTTTATTAAATACTGTCTCTACCTTGGACACAAGACCTTTATAACGTAGATACTATACTATTATACCCTCCAGCAGATTAGGAAGCCAAGGAATTCAGAAATTAATGTTGTAGCCAGTAAGTGGCAAAGCAGGGTTTAAATTTAAGCAGGCCGGCACCACTCATAGCTACCCTCTGTGGCTTCAGACGCCACAAACCCTCCATCTCTAGCAACTGTCAGGTATCTGATACAGAACTGCATTAGATATAATACTAGCCTGCAATAGCTCCCTGTAAATAAGGAAAGTTGACACAAGCAAAAGTTGTGACTAAAAGTAAAAGAAGAATATTTGAACAACTAAAAGCTTTTATTAAATGAAGACACATAAAGAATTCCTATCATTATTTTACCCCTGTCTTGTTTTCTAAATCATATTACAAAGCACTTAAATTATAACAACCACAGAGTAATTATGTTAATTTTTCAAAAAGAGGAAAAAGTACACTATTCCACTAAAAACAAGTTATATTTTACTCCCTTTTATTTCTTCTAGGTCTTCTCATTAGATTTATTTCTTAATTTATTTTTTATTATCTATCTTAAATTTCTAGCAAGGAATGTATTATATTTAGGTATTCATTTAATTTTGGACTTTCAGGTATCTTAAATTTCTGCTACCAGAGCTAATCTTTCAGTGGATTATCAGCTTATATAGTTTTCTCATTTTGTATGTAAATGTATGTCATTTTTGTCCCATAAGATTAATGTTATCATGAACATTTCTCTGATATTAGTAATAACATTTTAAAACTCAAAGACTTTATTTAAATAAGTGACTTCGGTACCTGATCAAAATCAAACTATGATTGTATTTTAAAGATTTGTAAGTCAAAATCATAATAGCAAATTATAATATTTGCTTGGATTTTCCAATAAGATAATTTGCCAGAAGATATTTTCTTTTTTCTAGTCTTTCACAGACTCTTGAATATATTGGTAACCATGCTCTCTCTTTCTGGCTTTTTTTTTTTTTTTTAGTTTTAGTTACAGTTGTCAGATTGCATTATCTCTTTTTTAGCAATTTTGTCGAATTCTTATTAAGACCATTGACACTATCACAGTAGCCTATTAATGAGTGCTTTCTTTTTTAAAATATCTTTGAACTCAAAAGAGGATGATTTGCTTGTTATAAAGCTGTTCAGACATGTGAAACCTTTGGCTCAGAATTTTAAAACTTAACTTGCTTTTTTCCACCCAAATCTTATAACAACTGATTCCATCAGTGTTTTACTCTGCATTTCCAAATTTTTCTATTCACTAAATGTCCTGCCTACAGAATCATACATCTTGATTTTTAGACTTCCATTTCCTTTTAGCTTTGTGGTACTTTTTCTCTGATGCTAAAATTATTAAGAACTTATAAGTTATTTTCACCACAGTTACCTTGATGGGTTACTTGAGGAGGAAGCAGAAGAGCCACGATATTGTTAGAGATTAGCTTGCCTTTGTATCACTTTTCCTACATTACTGGCCAACAGCACTCTACACTTAAAAATATTTTAGGATTTGACTCTGGTCCTTGTTTTACACAATGTGATTACTTTAAGACATACCTTCTTCTTTTTTCCTGGGAAAAGAAGAAAGAAACATCAGCTTCTCATAAATATATTAATACTATGCATTAAAGATTAATTTATGACAGAAATTGTACCTTGAAAAAATTCCCTGTCTTTTGATTCTATCTTAGGCATGTTTATGTGAATATTCAGAGAAGGCGATGGCACCCCACTCCAGTACACTTGCCTGGAAAATCCCATGGACGGAGGAGCCTGGTAGGCTGCAGTCCTTGGAGTCGTGAAGAGTTGGACACGACTGAGCGACTTCACTTTCACTTTTCACTTTCATGCATTGGAGAAGGAAATGGCAACCCACTCCAGTGCTCTTGCCTGGAGAATCCCAGGGACGGGGGCGCCTAGTGGTCTGCCATCTATGGGGTCGCACAGAGTCAGACATGACTGAAGCGACTTAGCAGCAGCAGCATGTCAATATTACTTCATTGATTGATCTGTGCTTTTAATTAGTCTCATTGCATTGAATCTCTAAGTAAATAATATATACCTTGCTGATTCATTCTCTCTCTCTCTCCATTAGAATAGATACATGATATATATCTTATATTATTCTCTAGTTCTAACATCTGGCTCCCAATTTCCTTTGGGTTAAAATTAAAATAATTCAGATACTGTAAGTGTCTTAGCAGAGAGCAAGTCATAGAAACCTGGGTTTGAATCCCAGTTTTATGACTTAGTACTATTTTGTGACCATGGAAACGTTTTAACATTATAAAAGAAGTTTCATCAGCAACAAAATTGCCTGTCTCTAAGGAAGTATTAGTAAAGTTAACTGAGATAATGCATGCATAATATTTGATTCGTGTGCACGCTAAGTTGCTTCTGCTGCTGCTGCTGCTAAGTCGCTTCAGTCGTGTCCAACTCTGTGCGACCCCATAGACGGCAGCCCACCAGGCTCCCCCTTCCCTGGGATTCTCCAGGCAAGAATACTGGAGTGGGTTGCCATTTCTTTCTCCAATGCATGAAAGTGAAAAGTAAAAGTGAAGTCGCTTAGTTGTTCCCGACTTTTAGCGACCCCATGGACTGGAGCCTACCAGGCTCCTCCATCCATGGGATTTTCCAGGCAAGAATACTGGAGTGGGGTGCCATTGCCTTCTCCGAAGTTGCTTCAGTCGTGTCCAATTCTGTGATTCTATGGCTTGTAGCCTGCCAGGTTCCTCTGCCCATGGGATTCTCCAGGCAAGAGTACTGGAATGGGTTGCCATGCCCTCCTCCAGGAGGTCTTCCTGACCCAGGGATCAAACCCGCATCTCTTATGTCTCCTGCATTGGAAGGTGGGTTCTTTACCACTAGCACCATCTGGGAAGCTCATATCTGGTATGAAAGTGAAAGTGAAAGTGAAGTCGCTCAGTCGTGTCCTACTCTTTGCGACCCCATTGACTGTAGCCTACCAGGCTCCTCTGTCCATGGGATTTTCCAGGCAATAGTACTGGAGTGGATTGCCATTTCCTTCTCCAGGGGATCTTCCCGACCCAGGGATCGAACCCAGGTATCCCACATTGTAGACTGACGCTTTACCGTCTGAGCCACCAGGGAAGTCCATATCTGGTATTCAGTAGGGCAAAAATATTTCTTCATTTCTGTCATTTTAGTTTCTAGCCTTCCACTATCTTTCTGATTTTTTTCTCTAATAATTAGGAAGTATTTCTCCAACAACCACCACATGCTAGATACTGTTTTAATTTCTATGAAGGATATAAGAAAAAAGTAACAATCTCCCTGCCCTCCAAACAATGTAGGTATAAAAACAACCAAGACAGGGTAACCGAATCTCAGGGAGCAAAGGCAGGAGTTATAAGGTTGAGGCTTGTAGAGAGGTTAGGGCTAGATGGAAAGGGGATTTCAAATTCTTTTTCAAGAGAAACGGAAGGCTATTAATGAGATTCCAACAAAAGATCAAATGGATTTTGAAAGAACATAACCTTGCTGTGAAAATGAATTAGAGGGAGCAGAGACTAAGCAGGAAGGGATCCCAAGAAAAATTGATAGAGATAATTGATTAGAATAAGATTGGTGACAGCCAGCCTGGACAGAAGTGGATGCATTAGAGAAATATTTTGCAGGAAGACTCAACAAGACTTGGTCTCAGGACTCATAAAAGAGAGGACAATGCCAAAGAGGACGTCAAGGTTATTAGATGGTGGAATTTTATAATTTCATATTATATCCTTTTCTTTGTGTGAATACCCTTTCCTCAGATGCACTGGAAATTCCTTATGAAGCCAGGTATAGCAGAGACTTATACATCTTTCAAATGCTTCTCTTATAACAGATATCAGTAAATGCTTGATGAATGAGTAATTGTTTAGGAAAAAAAGAAAGAAACTTGTTCAGTTTTGTGTGGTTGTCCAGGGACCAGATGGCCTTTGTGTAACTATCTAATTATTTCAATCTCATTAAAAAATACCAAGTTGTGATTACTCACAGCCATGGTGATAAGCACGACTTTAACAAACTTCCAAAGAATCTCACATCTTCATCATACTCAATTTAACTCCTTCTTCTCGAATTGTTAACAAACTGAAAATAAGTAGGATCTACTTTATTTTCTTCTTATTAGTGACATTAGTGAAAAAAAATGTGCTGCTGTTAAGAGAAGCAAGAAAAGATAATGCCAATGTACCTACTAAAAGGGCAGTCACCTGGAAATTACTGAATTCTAGAAATATATGATAAATATATATGTTGAAAATAAATGTTAGTTTTAAAACTAAGATATTTTGTTAATTTGCTTTAAAAAAAACAAACGGATATTTCTGAGTATGTGTATGTCTTTTGTCTTTAAATTAGTGGTATCTTGACCTTGAAGGTTGTTAAATCTAAAAGAGAGACAGAGAGAGAAAGAAATGTTTATAGGATAATAGTGAGCATGAGGAATCAACAGACTGGAAATATAATAAATACTTGAATCAAAATCACAAAATGTCATTTTGAAAAAAAATAGGGTTGAGTGAGTAGCCAAAATTGTTTCTAGTTTCTTTGAGGTGGAAGACTAGATTAAGTGAAATAGTGGAGAGGGTATGAGTTATAGTCAAGTAATCACATACAGAGATACTTGATTTTACCTTTGGAAAGACAAGCAATCTACCGGAATGACTCCGGTAGATCTTGACTCCTTGCCTCCTTGCCTCCTTCTTGACTCCTTGCCTCCCAGTCATTCGTCAAGTTGCTGTTAAGTAACTCTAGTGTACTGGCTACTGATGGTACAAAAATAAACAAAATATAATCCCTCTCCTGAAGTTGTATATGTTCATAAGGGTGACAGACATATAAACAGATCATCATAATATAGCAAAATAATGTTGACTTCTATGCAAGATTTACCTAAGTCCAGCCCTCTCCTGGTTCACAGCAGATCACCATCCTGTCTGGGCACTTATTACTGGAAAGTCTGGCCATGACTTCCCAGTCCTTCACAGAACTGTACTCCAAATATACCCCATGGACTATAGTCCATGGAATTCTACAGGCGAGAACACTGGAGTGGGTAGCCTTTCCCTTCTGTAGGGGATCTTTCCAACACGAGGCTCAAACCCAGGTCTCCTGCATTGCAGGTGGATTCTTTACTAGCTGAGTCACAAGGAAAACCCAAGAATAATGGAGAAGGTAGCCTATCTGTCCCTTCTCCAGCAGATCTTCCTGACCTAGGAATCAAACTGGGGTCTCCTGCATTGCAGGAGGATTCTTTACCAACTGAGCTACCAGGGAAGCCCAAGTGCTCCAAATACTTGCTACCAATTATTGGATTTGGCATGTGAGTTGGAGTCTATTTACCATTGGTGACAGGTTTTTATCACATGTGTTGTCAAAAAAAAAAAAAAAAGTGCGAGGGAAGCAGCAACCTTCTTTCTAAAATTATTGAGGTAAGCAATTCTGTAACAAAATATTTTGACTCAAGTTTGCTCATAGCTCAGTTGGTAAAGAATCCGCCTGCAATGCAGGAGACCCCAGTTCAATTACTGGTGGGGAAGATCCACTGGAGAAAGGATAGGCTACCCACTCCAGTATTCTTGGGCCTCTCTGGTGGCTCACCTGGTAAAGAATCTGCCTGCAATGCGGAGACCTGGGTTCAATCCCTGGGTTGGGAAAATCCCCTGGAGAAGGGAATGCCTACTCGCTCCAGTATTCTGGCCTGGAGAATTCCATGGACTGTATAGTCCATGGGGTCACAAAAAGTCGGACGCAACTGAGTGACTTTCACTATGCTGTTTTCCATGTTGTTTGCTAGCTGAGCAAATAATAGATGGAACCCTTAGATAGATACAATAGCATAAATACACCCTCCACACACACCTGTGAGACTAAATCTTTGTAAAACAAAGTAAGTCCATTTGTAAACAATTTATACGAAACCAGTTGAGACACAGATAACTGAATAATCAAGTACTTATTTGATTTGCTGAGTTATCTGTTATGTTATGGCTAAAATGTGTCCCTCTCAGAAATGACACTGCTTTTGGCAAATATTTTGCATTCCATTTAGCATTTATGAGCTCTTGATGTGTTTCTAAATTTTCCTCAGAGCATTCTTAACTGAAGCAATGTAGAAAAATGATTTTCACAAATACAGTGAAGCGAGCTAGATGCAGTACTGAGCCAGGAACGAGAGTAGCTACCGTCTTCATGTTACCTTATGCTGTGCGGTCCAGAAGGAGAGGTGGTGTGTGGTAATTCAGGCAGGACCCAGGCCATCTGTCAGGCTTGCAGATGTCCCCAGACCAGCAAGGCTCCAGCTTGTCAGTAGGTTTTCCTCTTCAGTTCAATTCAGTTCAGTCACTCAGTCATGTCCAACTCTTTGCGACTCCATGGACTGTAGCACGCCAGGCCTCCCTGTCCATCACTAACTCCCAGAGTTTCTCTTCACTCATACTTATTTTATCATTGAAAATAAAATCCTGGAGTCGAAGGAATCATTTGAGGTATTCTGTTTTTTTATGGGCTGAGTACACAAGAACTTTGGACTTTGTGGAATGTGAGAAAGAATTTGAAGAGCCATTAATCTAAGAGGTCAGGGAGTTGAAGAAATGGTGCCTGGGACCTATTCTATACTCAATAAATTTTTATTGAGTGTACAAATAAAAATGTAATTACAGTCTGATCTCAAATAAAGAGTTTATTTTGGCTGAGGGCTAGAATCCAAATTGCCTTATTGGTCAGTAGGAAGTCAGATGGGAGCAAAGAAACTGATTTTCTGTATTAACTTTAGCAATACAGCATTTGTAAATAAAAATAATCTATCTACACCAGTTGTCCTGAAATACCATTTACAGACCAAATAGGCCAAAGTCACAAGGAGAATTTTCAGCAATCCATATTCATGATTTGGGCTTCTCAGGTGGCTCAATGATAAAGAATCCGCATACCAATGCTGGAAACATGAATTTGATCCCTGGGTCAGGAAGATCCCCTGGAGAAGGAAATGGCTACCAACTCCAGTTTTCTTGACTGGGAAATCCCATGGACAGAGGAGCCTGGTGGGCTACAGTCCATGGGGTCACAAAAAAAGTTAGACACTACTTCAGATCAGATCAGATCAGTCGCTCAGTCGTGTCCGACTCTTTGCGACCCCATGAATCACAACACGCCAGGCCTCCCTGTCCATCACCAACTCCCGGAGTTCACTCAGACTCACGTCCATCGAGTCAGTGATGCCATCCAGACGTCTCATGCTCTGTTGTCCCCTTCTCCTCCTGCCCCTAATCCCTCCCAGCATCAGAGTCCTTTCCAATGAGTCAACTCTTCGCATGAGGTGGCCAAAGTACTGGAGTTTCAGCTTTAGCATCATTCCTTCCAAAGAAATCCCAGGGCTGATCTCTTTAGAATGGACTGGTTGGATCTCCTTGCAGTCCAAGGGACTCTCAAGAGTCTTCTCCAACACCACAGTTCAAAAGCATCAATTCTTCGGCGCTCAGCCTTCTTCACAGTCCAACTCTCACATCCATACATCACCACTGGAAAAACCATAGCCTTGACTAGACAAAACTTAGTTGGCAAAGTAATGTCTCTGCTTTTGAATATGCTATCTAGGTTGGTCAAAACTTTCCTTCCAAGGAGCAAGTGTCTTTTAATTTCATGGCTGCAATCACCATCTGCAGTGATTTTGGAGCCCCCCAAAATAAAGTCTGACACTGTTTCCACTGTTTTCCCATGAAGTGATGGGACAGGATGCCATGATCTTCATTTTCTGAATGTTGAGCTTTAAGCCAACTTTTTCACTCTCCTCTTTCACTTTCATCAAGAGGCTTTTTAGTTCCTCTTCACTTTCTGCCATAAGGGTGGTATCATCTGCATATCTGAGGTTATTGATATTTCTCCCGGCAATCTTGATTCCAACTTGTGTTTCTTCCAGTCCAGCATTTCTCATGATGTACTCTGCATATAAGTTAAATAAACAAGGTGACAATATACAGCCTTGACGTACTCCTTTTCCTATTTGGAACCAGTCTGTTGTTCCATGTCCAGTTCTAACTGTTGCTTCCTGACCTGCATATAGGTTTCTCAAGAGGCAGGTCAGGTGGTCTGGTATTCCCATCTCTTTCAGAATTTTCTACAGTTTATTGTGATCCACACAGTCAAAGGCTTTGGCATAGTCAATAAAGCAGAAATAGATGTTTTTCTGGAACTCTCTTGCTTTTTCCATGATCCAGCGGATGTTGGCAATTTGATCTCTGGTTGCTCTGCCTTTTCTAAAACCAGCTTGAACATCTGGAAGTTCACGGTTCACATAATACTGAAGCCTGGCTTGGAGAATTTTAAGGATTACTTTACTAGTGTGTGAGATGAGTGCAATTGTGCAGTAGTTTGAGCATTCTTCGGCATTGCCTTTCTTTGGGATTGGAATGAAAACTGACCTTTTCCAGTCCTGTGGCCACTGCTGAGTTTTCCAAATTTGCTGGCATATTGAGTGCAGCACTTTCACAGCATCATCTTTCAGGATTTGGAATAGCTCAACTGGAATTCTATCACCTCCACTATCTTTGTTCATAGTGATGCTTTCTAAGGCCCACTTGACTTCACATTCCAGGATGTCTGGCTCTAGGTCAGTGATCATACCATTGTGATTATCTGGGTCGTGAAAATCTTTTTTGTACAGTTCTTCTGTGTATGCTTGCCACCTCTTCTTAATATCTTCTGCTTCTGTTAGGTCCATACCATTTCCGTCCTTTATCGAGCCCATCTTTGCATGAAATGTTCCTTTGGTATCTCTGATTTTCTTGAAGAGATCTCTAGTCTTTCCCATTCTGTTGTTTTCCTCTATTTCTTTGCATTGATGGCTGAAGAAGGCTTTCTTATCTCTTCTTGCTATTCTTTGGAACTCTGCATTCAGATGTTTATATCTTTCCTTTTCTCCTTTGCTTTTTGCATCTCTTCTTTTCACAGCTATTCATAAGGCCTCCCCAGATAGCCATTTTGCTTTTTTGCATTTCTTTTCCATGGGGACGGTCTGGATCCCTGTCTCCTGTACAATGTCATGAACCTCATTCCATAGCTCATCAGGCACTCTATCTATCAGATCTAGGCCCTTGAATCTATTTCTCACTTCCACTCTATAATCATAAGGGATTTGATTTAGGTCATACCTGAATGGTCTAGTGGTTTTCCCTACTTTCTTCAATTTCAGTCTGAATTTGGCAATAAGTAGTTCATGATCTGAGCCACAGTTAGCTCCTGGTCTTGTTTTTCTGACTGTATAGAGCTTCTCCATCTTTGGCTGCAAAGAATATAATCAATCTGATTTCGGTGTTGACCATCTGGTGATGTCCATGTATAGAGTCTTCTCTTGTGTTGTTGGAAGAGGGTGTTTGTTATGACCAGTGCATTTTCTTGGCAAAACTCTATTAGTCTTTGCCCTGCTTCATTCCGTATTCCAAGGCCAAATTTTCCTGTTACTCCAGGTGTTTCTTGACTTCCTACTTTTGCATTCCAGTCCCCTATAATGAAAAGGACATCATTTTTGTGTGTTAGTTTAAAAGGTCTTGTAGGTCTTCATAGAACCGTTCAACTTCAGCTTCTTCAGTGTTACTGGTTGGGGCATAGACTTGGATTACTGTGGTATTGAATAGTTTGCCTTGGAAACGAACAGGGATCATTCTGTTGTTTTTGAGATTGCATCCAAGTACTGCATTTCGGACTCTTTTGTTGATCATGATGGCTACTCCATTTCTTCTGAGGGATTCCTGCCCGCAGTAGTAGATATAATGGTCATCTGAGTTAAATTCACCCACTCCAGTCCATTTCAGTTCACTGATTCCTAGAATGTCGACATTCACTCTTGCCATCTCTTGTTTGACCACTTCCAATTTGCCTTGATTCATGGACCTGACATTCCAGGTTCCTATGCAATATTGCTCTTTACAGCATCGGACCTTGCTCCTATCACCAGTCACATCCACATCCGGGTATTCTTTTTGCTTTGGCTCCATCCCTTCATTCTTTCTGGAGTTATTTCTCCACTGATCTCTAGTAGCATATTGGGCACCTACTGACCTGGGGAGTTTCTCTTTCAGTATCCTATCATTTTGTCTTTTCATACTGTTCATGGGGTTTTCAAGGCAAGAATACTGAAGTGGTTTGCCATTCCCTTCTCCAGTGGACCACATTCTGTCAGATCTCTCCACCATGACCCGCCCATCGTGGGTTGCCCCACGGGCATGGCTTAGTTTCATTGAGTTAGACAAGGCTGTGGTCCTAGTGTGATTAGATTGACTAATTTTCTGTGAGTATGGTTTCAGTGTGTCTGCCCTGTGATGCCCTCTTGCAACACCTACCATCTTACTCGGGTTTCTCTTACCTCGGGTGTGGGGTATCTCTTCACGGCTGCTCCAGCAAAGCGCATCCAATGCTCCTTATCTTGGATGAGGGGTATCTCCTCACTGCCACCCTTCCTGACCTTCAACGTGGGATAGCTCCTCTAGGCCCTCCTGTGCCCATGCAGTCAGGGCGTGGGGTTGGTCCTCCTGGCAGCCGCCCCTGGCCTCCATCGTGGGGTAGCTACTTCTGCCCTCTGCCCCTGGCCTCGGGCTTAGGGGAGTGGGGTAGCTCCTCCCGCCTGCCGCCCCTGGCCTCGGGCTTAAGAGCATGGGGTATCTCCTCCCGGCCATTGCCCCTGATCTCGGACGTGGGGTAACTCCTCTTGTCGCCGCCCCTGGACTTGGACACTGGGTACCTCCTCTCAGCTGCCGCCCCTGACCTCAGACGTGGGGTAGCTCCTCTTGGCTGCTGCCCTTGGGCATGGGGTCCTCCCGGCTTCTGCCCCTGACCTCGGATGTGGGGTAGCTCCTCTTGGCGGCAGTAGCTAAAAAACAATGACAGTTCATGAATTACACTCACTAACATTTGAATTTATTAGATGTAAGTTGGGCCAAGTTATGTGAATTTCACTTAAAGTTCACTCTTGCTGCTGCTGCTGCTTCTGCTGCTAAGTCACTTCAGTCGTGTCCGACTCTGTGCGACCCCAGAGACGGTAGCCCACCAGGCTCCTGCGTCCCTGGGATTCTCCAGGCAAGAACACTGGAGTGGGTTGCCGTTTCCTTCTCCTATGCATGAAAGTGAAAAGTGAAAGGGAAGTCGCTTAGTCGTGTCTGACTGGTCACGACCTCATGGACTGCAGCCTACCAAGCTCTTAAGGTCCATGGGAGTTTCCAGGCAAGTGTACTGGAGTGGGGTGCCATTGCCTTCTCTAGGTAAGCCTAATATGTTGCAAGATTGGGAAACATTGTCATAGCTCAGTTTGCAACCTACTGTGTTCTGGCAAGGTCATTTGCCGCTGCTGGCTGGGATACCTCCTGAGGCAAGTGGCTTATTATATACATACACACACACAAACACACACACATATATGTGTGCATATGTGTGTGTGTATATATATATATATATATATATATATATATGAAATGCATAGAAGAGGAAGAAAGGAAGGAGAAAGGAAAGATAGAAAAGAGGAAGGGAAGAAGAAAGATACATGTAACTAGGGAATTCTGGATAATCACTTTGAAATCAAGTTTACAAAGGGTAAGAATACTTAGCTGCTAAACGTAGCAAATTATACACATTAAATTATTTGAAACATCACTTTAAATAAGATTGAAGAGAATATAGAACCAACAACTTTTCCTGCAATTTATTTTCTTTCCCTTTATGGAACATTTGTAAGTACCAAGCCCGAAGCAGAGACTTTTCCATTTATCTCATTTATTTTTCGAACTTACTTCTCATCTATTTAATTATCCCATTTTAATTGCAAAGAAATTAAGTCTCAAAGAAAGTAAGTAACTTTTCCAACATTTTACAGTTAAGCAAATGGGGAAACCAGAATTTAAAACCAGGCCTATCTGACTAAATATTTAATTAACCATTATTTTATTTTATTTTTTTATTTTAGTAAATGACAATGAAAAACCTAACATTACATATTAGCATAAAGATGGATCATGGAACAGAAAAAGAGTTACAGAATGATCAGCAAATATACGCCTTCTCAAGTACAAAAATACTAAATCAGGAATTGGATAATAATATTCTTTAAAGGTTTTGAATTAGAAGGAATTGTATTTAGTCTAGGGGTATAATTAATCAGTAATTTTCACAAGTCAAATTATGTCTTTTTGTCTCATATTTCCTATGAATCAGGTCTTATTTAACTAAACTTCAGTGCAGTGGTTAGACAAGCAATTTCCTCTTTGGGAAGTTATGAGTACAACAGATAACAGAAAAATACTAAGGTATCTAAAAGCAAAGGGCCACATTTATTATATCAGTACTTATTTTCATAGTGATGTCAGAAAAATAATTTAAATTTTTATTTCTGTGAATAGAAAACTGGTTCTGTATTTCTTAAACAAAATTTCCTTTTCATCATTTTATTTGCATTTCTTGAAAATAATTACTATATATCTCCTGGAATTAACTCAAATTCCTGATCTAATATTTTATAACTTCAACTCCACAGGTAAAATAAAAAAGCAGGATAAAGGAAGAAGTTTTGGTTCAATTATTCCCTTATTGAAGTTGGCAAGCCAAAAGTGTGCCCCAGACTTAGAGTACCTTTCGTGTCATTTAAAAAGTGTATAGCCTAGTGAACAAAGATATTTAAAGAAGATAATATACTTAGTAACTTAATAAAATTTAAATCAGAGAAATTCACTGATTTCCTTATATCTGTGATGGTATTTATGTTGGACTTAGACCAAAAAATGAGCTCTAGTCACATAAATATTGTAATCTAAAAAAAAAAAATTCAAGTAGATTATGCCTTTGTTCTACTTATAACAAAACCCTTTTTGTAAGACTTAAAAGAAATATTTTTAATTGTCATTTCCTTATGTGAAGATAAATAAATTTTAGATGTTCACCCCCATACCACCAATATTTCAAAATTTCTGTCTTTCCCCCACTCTATTCATATTAAATCAGTTTCATTAACTATCTGAATTTATTTGAATACAGAGAAAAATCTATCAAAATTCTTCTAAACAAAATGGTTTTATTTTTTAAGTTATAGATATTATTATATTTCATTTTCTCAATTCCAGACTGTTTTTTCAAGAAAGTGAAGGGAAATGAGAATAAATCAGGCATTTAAATGAATTATTTCAAAGAGAGAAAATGATCTAATGAATTAGATTTCAATAAATCACAAAATGAAGTATATTATAATATAAAAACTCTTTTTTTTTTTCTGGTACCGACTTTCTTTTTTTATTATTATTATTATTTTAATTTTATTTTATTTTTAAACTTTACATAATTGTATTAGTTTTGCCAAATATCAAAATGAATCCATCACAGGTATACATGTGTTCCCCATCCTGAACCCTCCTCCCTCCTCCCTCCCCATACCATCCCTCTGGGTCGTCCCAGTGCACCAGCCCCAAGCATCCAGTATCGTGCATTGAACCTGGACTGGCATCTCGTTTCATACATGATATTTTATATATTTCAATGCCATTCTCCCAAATCTTCCCACCCTCTCCCTCTCCCACAGAGTCCATAAGACTGTTCTATACATCAGTGTCTCTTTTGCTGTCTCGTATACAGGGTATACTAACGCATATATATGGAATTTAGAAAGATGGTAGCGATAAACCTGTATACGAAACAGCAAAAAAAAAAAAAAAAATTATTCTGCACGTCTCTTGTCACCTTAACAGAGAAGATTCAGTCAAGAAAGTGGAAACCACTCTCGAATGTTTAAGTGGATTTATCACAGGAACTCCTTTGGGAAAGCGAATGGCTACCCACTCCAGTATTTTTGACTGGAGAATTCCATGGACAAAAGAGCCTGATGGGCTATACTCTATGGGGTTGCAAGGAGTCAGACGTGCCTGAGCAAATAACAATTTCATTTTTCTTCTTTGGAAAGTTTACTTGAACAGTCAGAATGAGCACCAGTAACTGTTAGTCACAGTAATAGGATCTAAATGTCACTCCTTCCTAACAGGTCATGTAGAAGTATTTCAGACAGACATCAGTTCAGTTCAGTTCAGTCGCTCAGTCGTATCCAACTCTTTGCAACTCCATGAACCTCAGCACGCCAGGCCTCCCTGTCCATCACCAACTCCCGGAGTCCACCCAAACCCATGTCCATTGAGTTGGTGATGCCATCCAATCATCTCATCCTCTGCCATCCCCTTCTCCTCCTGCTCTCAGTCTTTCCCAGAATCAGGGTCTTTTCAAATGAGTCAGCTCTTCGCATCAGGTGGCCAAAGTATTGGACAGACATACAGATCTGAAAAAAGGTGAGATTCATGGGGCAGGGCCCAGAAGTTAATGCAACATGCCAGGTCTGGTAAAATCTAGGGTGGTCTGTAATTTCTATGGCAGGAAAGTTCCTGCTTTCCTTTTAACTTTTCAGATCTGAGAGTCCCTGTTATTGGTACTAGAATCATGTGTTGGTGAATTCTGGAGAATCTAGCTCCAGGGTTTCTAGACCCTTTGTACAAAGAACAACTCTTAAAAGACAGTGATGACCAAGAGTGCAGAAAATATGAGCTCGCACCCTTCCTTAGTATTAAGGACGAGGATTTTTTAGGTACCTTTGCTTAAAAAGTCTCTTTTCTAGAATTCTTTCAATAATAAGTATTCATTGGCTCATTTTCTGTGAAACTAGAGATGTTTAGGATACAGTCACACTGTCTATTGAATTCTATTCTATGAAAATATTTGTGGTATAAATGAAGTTTAAAAGGGAAGTGGCTTGAGAGAAAATAATTAGACATGTGGAAAATATACATTTTAGAGACATGGCTGTGGTAGTTTGCTAGGGCGGTTGTGACACAATATCATAGCTTAGGTGGCTTAAACAACAGAAATTTATTTTCTCACAGTTCTGGTGGTTAGAAGACGCAGATCAAGATGCTGGAAGAGTTGAGTGCATGAGTGCTAAATCACTTCAGTTGTGTATGACTCTTTTGCAACCCCCATAGACTGTAGCTCACCAGGCTCCTCTGTCCATGGGATTCCCCAGACAAGAATACTGGAGTGGATTGCCATGTCATCCTCTAGGGCACCTTTCTGATCCAGGGATCAAACCTGTGTCTTCTATGTCTCCTGCATTGGCAGGGGGAGTTCTTTACCACTAGCACCACCTGGGGGGCCCAGTTGGCAGAATTAGTCTCTAAAATTCATAGGGGCACCCTGATCTGTAGGTCTCTCCTGGCTTCTCATGGTTTGCTAGAAATCACTGGCATCTTGGCATGTTTCCATGGCATTCTGTGCCTCTTCACATCATCTCTTCTACATGCATGTTTCTTTGGTCTCTGTTCTGTGTTCAAATCTCCTCTTTTTATAACGATGTAAGCCATGTTGAATTAGGGACTCACTTTGCTCCAGTATAACATCAGCTTAACTAATTACATCTGCAAGGACCCCATTTCCGAATTAAGTTCCATCCTGTGATGCTCGGGTCAAGACTTTAGCTTATGAATTTTAGAGGGAATGCAATGGAACAATAATGTCAGTTTGAATTCCAGTTCCATTACTAAACTATTATGGATTAGCACTTAGCATTTTCTCTTTCAAATTTCTCCTACATAAGAAAAATGATTTATAGCTCATTTCAAAGGTTTTCATGAGAATACATTTTTTAAAATTGTGACTTTTTTCACATTTGACAGAACAGGCACTAACTAAATATGATGGCTCCCCTAGTTTTAATGGCAATTCAACTTTTTTCTTTTAACCTTCCTAATAGCTTTGTAAGTGTTTGCTTTTATAATTTTCATATTTCCATTTCTGATATTTTTTCTATTTACAGAAGTCCCTTTAACATTTCTTATAAAGCTAGTTTGGAGATGCTGAACTCTTAATTTTGCTTGTCTATAAAACTCCTTCAAAGCTGAATGAAAGGCTTGCTAGATAGAGTAAGTATTCTTGGTTGTAGCTTTTTCCTTTTCACCACTTTAAATATATTTGACCTTCTGGCCTGCACAGTTTCTACTGAAAAGTCAACTGATAGTCTTATGGGAGTTCTTCTGCTTGTAATTTGTTGCTTCTTCCTTGCTGCTTTTAATAGTTTCTCTTTATCTTTAATTTTCACCATTTAATTATGTTTCTCTGTGTGGTCCTCTTTGGGATGATCTTATTTGGGAATCTCTGCGATTCTGGACTTGGATGTCTGTGTCCTTTCTTAGGTTGGGAGGTTCTCAGCTATTATGTATTCAGATTTCTTCTCTGAACCTTTCTCTCCTTTTCTTCTTCTGGGACCCACATAATGTAAATGTTAGTACACTGGATATTGTTTCATAGGTATCTTAAACTGTCTTCATTTAATTTTTTTTTCTATTCCACTTGTGTGATTTTCACTACCCTGTCATCTAATTCACTGATCATGAGGATTAGTTGATTTGTCATAGTCTTTAATACACAATAAGACTACCCAGGTGGTGCTAGCGGTAAAGAACCCACCTGCCAATGCAGGAGACATGAGAGATGCAGGTTCTATCCCGGGGTCAGGAAAATCTGATGGAGAAGGAAATGGCAACCTACTCCAGTATTCCTGCTTGGAGAATCCCTGTGGACAGAAGAGCCTGATGGGCTACAGTCTATGGGGTCGCACAGAGTCAGGCATGACTGAGCGACTAACACTTTAGTCTTTAATACATAGTAAGAGTTTAGTAAATATTTATAGAATTAATTATAATGTTTTCTAAATATCCTATTCTCTTAGTATCCTAAAGAAATTCTTTTTAAAATTTCCATAGCTTCTAAATTTAAAATTTGTTGTTTTTTCATTAAAAATTAAAAGCTTATTTACATATTTGCATTTTTATACTGAAGTTACTGTTTGGTTTTAGCAATCTGAGTTAAGTAACTATTGATGATCAAGAAGTATTTCAGAAGGGCATTGAATAGTCACAGATCACAATAGAAAGATTCTTCCATATGACTAAACAAAGCACCTTTCCCATGTTAACATGGGAAATAACAGCTTATGCTATCTAATAATAATACTCAAGGTGTTGCTGAGTGCTTGATGTTCTAGCAGGAAGACAGGCTAGGGCCAGAATATCAAGATCATAAAATGCTGTGCTGAGTACTTTGACCTTATTGTCACATAATTGTCTAGAAGCTTTTTGCAAGTCTCAGGTCTGATGTAAGCAATGTTGTGAGAAGAAAACTTAAAATGAGCAGGTGATAGAAGGAAAGAGGAGAAACTTCTCTCTTCTAGATCCTACACCTTTATTCCACTTCTCAGTTTTCTCTTGCTTCTGTTTCAGGTTTGTGCTGCCCCAAGTGAACAACTGGAAGCAACAGTTAGAACTGGACATGGAACAACCAACTGGTTCCAAATAGGAAAAGGAGTATGTCAAGGCTGTATGTTGTCACCCTGCTTATTTAACTTATATGCAGAGTACATCATGAGAAACGCTGGGCTGGAAGAAGCACAAGCTGGAATCAAGATTGCCAGGAGAAATATCAATAACCTCAGATATTCAGATGACACCACCCTTATGGCAGAAAGTGAAGACGAACTAAAAAGCCTCTTGATGAAAGACAAAATGGAAAGTGAAAAAGTTGGCTTAAAGCTCAACATTCAGAAAACGAAGATCATGGCATCCGGTTCCATCACTTCATGGGAAATAGATGGGGAAAGAGTGGAAACAGTGTCAGACTTTATTTTGGGGGGCTCCAAAATCACTGCAGATGGTGACTGCAGCCATGAAATTAAAAGATGCTTACTCCTTGGAAGGAAAGTTATGACCAACCTAGATAGCATATTCAAAAGCAGAGACATTACTTTGCCAACAAAGATTCGTCTAGTCAAGGCTATGGTTTTTCCTGTGGTCATGTATGGATGTGAGAGTTGGACTGTGAAGAAGGCTGAGCGCCGAAGAATTGATGCTTTTGAACTGTGGTGTTGGAGAAGACTCTTGAGAGTCCCTTGGACTGCAAAGAGATCCAACCAGTCCATTCTGAAGGAGATCAGCCCTGGGATTTCTTTGGAAGGAATGATGCTAAAGCTGAAACTCCAGTACTTTGGCCACCTCATGCCAAGAGTTGACTCATTGGAAAAGACTCTGATGCTGGGAGGGATTGGGGGCAGGAGGAGAAGGGGACGACAGAGGATGAGATGGCTGGATGGCATCACTGACTCGATGGACATGAGTCTGAGTGAACTCCGGGAGTTTGTGATGGACAGGGAGGCCTGGCGTGCTGCGATTCATGGGCTCGCAAAGAGTCGGACACTACTGAGTGACTGAACTGAACTGAACTGAAGTGAACAACTCCAGTTCCGGAACTGACTTGGCTGCCTTGTTCTGTGCTTAGTTGTCTTGTGTTGTCACTCACATGAAAGGCTTCTTTGATTCCATCACAGTTGCAGTTCTATATTTTCCCAAAGGAAGCCATCCTATGTCATAGAAGGAAAATGCAAGCATCACCCTGGCAGAATAACATGCAGGCAATTGATGCTCTGGGAACAAGTGTACACTTTTATGCTAAAGTGAACTGTTTATCTACTTTAAAGGTGAGAAATTTTACCAGATAAAGAAAGTTTTATGAGATTATCAAACTGAAGTGTTTGGAGATTCAGTTATTTGTTGAATATGTATTAGGTTCACGTGTATTTGCAGAGATTATCTGGGGATCAAAAGAAACTGAGAGTAAACAGTCTCAAATCCCAAATGAGAATATTAACATGAATGGATTAAAAAAAAAGACAGGGTAATTCAAAATCATATCTTTCCTGAATATTTTATTCAATGGCATGTTCCTTGAACTTGTCAGTGGCACAAGCAGTCCAAAGGTTCAAAGTCAATCAGATACTAGAGAAGTAAGTTGCAAGGGACCTGTGCTTATCTATGCTAAAGAAGAGAAAAAGATGAAAAAAATGTTTTTAAAAATGACAATAGAGACTAGAGATCATGAACATTTTATCTCTAACTCTGTTTCTAACCATAAAAGACAGTGACTACTTTGATGTGCTATGATTTATTCTCCCCATAAGACATACTTAGGGAACAAAGATGAATGTGGCAGAGACTCTGTTGTTAAGAAACTCAAACTGAGAACATTTTATATGAAAAGTTATATATAAAAATAAATATAAATTTTGGCCTTGAATATGTTTTTATTTTAATATGCATGGAAGTGGTTTCAGATAAAATATTTTAAGTATTCTTGTAGTACTTTGGTTTTATGGAAATATCACATATATACCATTTGTTGTAGTCTGATTTGTGTTCACCTTCATATCAGCAGGATTTTAGTCCAAAATGAGTGGTAGCTGTAAATGTAGTGTCTTCCTATACATTTTTTTTTCTTTTTAAGATAAAGCCCTATGATATATTATCAGCATAAACATTTTATCACAACTTATCTATACATTCTCTTTTAAGCCTTTTGCTTATATTTCTGGTATAAAATACCTAGGGATTCCATAGTGTTTTGAAAAAATAAAGCCTTTGTGCAAAGATCTACAGGTGTTGTTAGGAAAAGGGCCTTATCTCTATTAGGGATTACAGTAATTCAAGCTTTGTAAATAATTAATTCCTACTACAGTTAAATGAATTTTTTGTTTTCAAATGCAAAATTAATACAGGTAAAATAGAGATTATGTTTACAATGTAGAAATAAATAATTTAAAAACACATTAAAAAGAATAAATCATTTGTGGTTTATTTTAAAATAAGTAATGAAATAAGATTAAATTTTTTTCAAAAGAGAGATTTTTTTTAACTTCACTAGCAACTGAGCTTTCAATCAACACTCCTCCTTTGGGAATAGTTTGGAGGTATCTGAGTTATATAGCAAAGTTGAAAATCTCCAATTAATTTTTTTTTCTCACTCAGAAAATTATGTCAATAACACATAGCTATTTTGAAACAACTTGAGAAATGGAGATGTTACTAGGATTAGGCCTTAAAAATGAATTGTTAGGGTAGATTGGAAAAATGTGAAAATCCAGTTGAAACATTATCTTCACATTTCACCTAAGCACTCTTCTAGATACTCTTGATAATATAAAAACATAAAGGACTGTGTGAATGCATCCAGAAGTTACCTAATTGAGAATAACCTATGCATACACATTATAATTTATCTAGTAAGGTTTTGAAACTGCAATCTCCAATATAGGACATGGCATTTTTAATTATTAACAAAAATGAACAGACAACAAGGCTATGAATTCAGATTGAGAGAAATCTCCATGAAAAATATTGCACAACTTAATACATCTATCTTGACTGTACTGACTATACTGTGTTTAGTAAGAAGCAAGATCAAATAATATTATTTTAGAAACCATATTACTTTTGAATGAATCCTGTCCCAGGGAAAATCTGTTAAGTTGATTACTTTAAGAAAAAAATTTAAAAAAAGTTTTATTAGACTTGTTGAGTAAAAAAACTATGCTAAGAAAGAGAGTGCAATTGTGTGGTAGTTTGAGCATTCTTTGGCATTGCCTTTCTTTGGGATTGGAATGAAAACTGACCGTTTCCAGTCCTGTGGCCACTGCTGAGTTTTCCAAATTTGCTGGCATATTGAGTGCAGCACTTTCACAGCATCCTCTTTCAGGATTTGGAATAGCTCAACTGGAATTCTATCACCTCCACTAGCTTTGTTCATAGTGATGCTTTCTAAGGCCCGCTTGACTTCACATTCCAGGATGTCTGGCTCTAGGTCAGTGATCACACCATCGTGATTATCTGGGTCGTGAAGATCTTTTTTGTACAGTTCTTCTGTGTATTCTTGCCACCTCTTCTTAATATCTTCTGCTTCTGTTAGGTCCATACCATTTCTGTCCTTTATCGAGCCCATCTTTGCATGAAATGTTCCTTTGGTATCTCTGATTTTCTTGAAGAGATCTCTAGTCCTTTCCATTCGGTTGTTTTCCTCTATTTCTTTGCATTGATGGCTGAAGAAGGCTTTCTTATCTCTTCTTGCTATTCTTTATAACTCTGCATTCAGATGTTTATATCTTTCCTTTTCTCTTTTGCTTTTCACTTCTCTTCTTTTCACAGCTATTTGTGAGGCCTTCCCAGACAGCCATTTTGCTTTTTTGCATTTCTTTTCCATGGGGATGGTCTTGAGCCCTGTCTCCTGTACAATGTCACGAACCTCATTCCATAGTTCATCAGGCACTCTATCTATCAGATCTAGGCCCTTGAATCTATTTCTCACTTCCAGTGTATAATCATAAGGGATTTGATTTAGGTCATACCTGAATGGTCTAGTGCTTTTCTCTACTTTCTTCAATTTCAGTCTGAATTTGGCAATAAGGAGTTCATGATCTGAGCCACAGTTAGCTCCTGGTCTTGTTTTTCTGACTGTATAGAGCTTCTCCATCTTTGGCTGCAAAGAATATAATCAATCTGATTTCGGTGTTGACCATCTGGTGATGTCCATGTATAGAGTCTTCTCTTGTGTTGTTGGAAGAGGGTGTTTGTTATGACCAGTGCATTTTCTTGGCAAAACTCTGTCTTTGCCTTGCTTCATTCCGTATTCCAAGGCCAAATTTTCCTGTTACTCCAGGTGTTTCTTGACTTCCTACTTTTGCATTCCAGCCCCCTATGATGAAAAGGACATCTTTTTTGTGTGTTAGTTTAAAAGGTCTTGTAGGTCTTCATAGAACCATTCAACTTCAGCTTCTTCAGCATTACTGGTTGGGGCATAGACTTGGATCACTGTGATATTGAATGGTTTGCCTTGGAAATGAACAGAGGTCATTCTGTCGTTTTTGAGATTGCATCCAAGTACTGCATTTTGGACTCTTTTGTTGACCATGATGGCTACCCCATTTCTTCTGAGGGATTCCTGCCTGCAGTAGTAGATATAATGGTCATCTGAGTTAAATTCACCCATTCCAGTTCATTTTAGTTCGCTGATTCCTAGAATGTCGACATTCACTCTTGCCATCTCTTGTTTGACCACTTCCAATTTGCCTTGATTCATGGACCTGACATTCCAGGTTCCTATGCAATATTGCTCTTTACAGCATCGGGCCTTGCTTCTATCACCAGTCACATCCACAGCTGAGTATTCTTTTTGCTTTGGCTCCATCCCTTCATTCTTTCTGGAGTTATTTCTCCACTGATCTCTAGTAGCATATTGGGCACCTACTGACCTGGGGAGTTTCTCTTTCAGTATCCTATCATTTTGCCTTTTCATACTGTTCATGGGGTTCTCAAGGCAAGAATACTGAAGTGGTTTGCCATTCCCTTCTCCAGTGGACAACATTCTGTCAGACCTCTCCACCATGACCCGCCCATCTTGGGTTGCCCGACAGGCCTGGCTTAGTTTCATTGAGTTAGAAAAGGCTGTGGTCTTAGTGTGATTAGATTTACTAGTTTTCTGTGAGTATGGTTTCAGTGTGTTTGCCCTCTGATGCTCTCTTGCAACACCTACTGTCTTACCTGGGTTTCTCTTACCTTGGGTGTGGGGTATCTCTTCATGGCTGCTCCAGCAAAGCGCAGCCATTGCTCCTTACCTTGGATGAGGGGTATCTCCTCACCGCTGCCCTTCCTGACCTTCAACGTGGGATAGCTCCTCTAGGTCTATGTGAACCATGAACTTCCTGATGTTCAAGCTAGTTTTAGAAAAGGCAGAGGAACCAGAGGTCAAATTGCCAACATCCACTGGATCGTGGAAAAAGCAAGAGAGTTCCAGAAAAACATCTATTTCTGCTTTATTGACTATGCCAAAGCCTTTGACTGTGTGGATCACAATAAACTGTAGAAAATTTTGAAAGAGATGGGAATACCAGACCATCTGATCTGCCTCTTGAGAAATTTGTATGTAGGTCAGGAAGCAACAGTTAGAACTGGACATGGAACAACAGACTGGTTCCAAATAGGAAAAGAAGTACATCAAGGCTGTATATTGTCACCCTGCTTATTTAACTTCTATGCAGAGTACATCATGAGAAACTCTGGGCTGGAAGAAGCACAAGCTGGAATCAAGATTGCCGGGAGAAATATCAATAACCTCAGATATGCAGATGACACCACCCTTATGGCAGAAAGTGAAGACGAACTCAAAAGCCTTCTGATGAAAGTGAAAGTGGAGAGTAAAAAAGTGGGCTTAAAGCTCAACATTCAGAAAACGAAGATTATGGCATCCAGTCCCATCACTTCATGGGAAATAGATGGGGAAACAGTGGAAACAGTGTCAGACTTTATTTTTCTGGGCTCCAAAATCACTGCAGATGGTGACTGCAGCCATGAAATTAAAAGACGCTTGCTCCTTGGAAGGAAAGTTATGACCAACCTAGATAGCATATTCAAAAGCAGAGACATTACTTTGCCAACAAAGGCCCTTCTAGTCAAGGCTATGATTTTTCTTGTGGTCATGTATGGATGTGAGAGTTGGACTGTGAAGAAGGCTGAGCGCCGAAGAATTGATGCTTTTGAACTGTGGTGTTGGAGAAGACTCTTGAGAGTCCCTTGGACTGCAAAGAGATCCAACCAGTCCATTCTGAAGGAGATCAGCCCTGGGATTTCTTTGGAAGGAATGATGCTAAAGCTGAAACTCCAGTACTTTGGCCACCTCATGCGAAGAGTTGACTCATTGGAAAGGACTCTGATGCTGGGAGGGATTGGGGGCAGGAGGAGAAGGGGACGACAGAGGATGAGATGGCTGGATGGCATCACTGACTCGATGGACGTGAGTCTGAGTGAACTCCAGGAGTTGGTGATGGACAGGCATGCCTGGCGTGCTGCAATTCATGGGGTCTCAAAGAGTCAGATACGACTGAGCGACTTATATGATATGATGAAAAAAGAGAAGAAAAAATCAGAAGGACTAAATACTCCTAAAACATCATTAACCATATCCTACACCAACGAAGTCTTCAGTAATAAAATTTTGTTTGTTTATATTGATGGGATGAAGGTGATGGAGTAGAATACAAGTGAGGAAAAGAAGAAATCATTTGATAATAAACTTGCATTAGAAATTTAGCCAAAACAAAAATAATCTCCAACGTTATGTCTTAAGATCAATACACTTTGATTTCTTTATCTTGGTACTTATTTATGAACTTCTACTGGAAATAATAGTCAAGAGGCTGTTATGATTAAAAAGTTTAAAAGAAGAGATTTTGATGAATTGTTCAATGCTAACAATTACACAGTGCTTGCTCTGTGTGAGAGCATCTTTTCTAAATGATTGGTATATACAAATTAATTCAATCTACAAAATAGTCCTGTAAAAGAGGTAACATCAGTGTTACCCATCCTTCATTATATTATACAAATGAGAAAACAAGTGCAAAGTGAAAGTTTAAAAAAAGTTGTGTCACTGAGGAAACCAGAAGGGAAAGAGACACGTGTACCCCAATGTTCATCACAGCACTGTTTATAATAGCCAGGACATGGAAGCAACCTAGATGTCCATCAGCAGATGAATGGATAAGAAAGCTGTGGTACATATACACAATGGAGTATTACTCAGCCATTAAAAAGAATACATTTGAATCAGTTCTAATGAGGTGGATGAAACTGGAGCCTATTATACAGAGTGAAGTAAGCCAGAAGGAAAAACACCAATACAGTATACTAATGCATATATATGGAATTTAGAAAGATGGTAACAATAACCCTGTATACGAGACAGCAAAAGAAACACTGATGTATAGATCAGTCTTATGGACTCTGTGGGAGAGGGAGAGGGTGGGAAGATTTGGGAGAATGGCATTGAAACATGTAAAATATCATGTATGAAACGAGATGCCAGTCCAGGTTCGATGCACGATACTGGATGCTTGGGGCTGGTGCACTGGGACGACCCAGAGGGATGGTATGGGGAGGGAGGAGGGAGGAGGGTTCAGGATGGGGAACACATGTATACCTGTGGCAGATTCATTTTGATATTTGGCAAAACTAATACAATTATGTAAAGTTTAAAAATAAAATAAAATTAATTTAAAATAAAAATAAATAAATAAATAAAATACCATACCCCAAAGATACTTTAAAAAAAAATATTCAATGACTTAAAAATTTTTTTTTCTTGAGGTTTAAGTTACTAAAATAAGATGTGCTTATTTAAATAAAACCTATATGTTGCAATCTTAAAAAAAATAAAAATAAAAAAAGTTGTGTAACTTTCCTTTGTTTCTTCATGAATTTCCCATGCCTTTGTCATTTGTTGTTGTTCAGTTGTTATGTAGTGTCCGACTCTTTGCAACCCCATGGATCACAGCATACCAGGCTCCCCTATCCTTCCCTGTCTCCCAAAGTTTGCTCAAATTCGTGTCCATTGAGTTGGTGATACTATCTAACCATCTTATTCTCTGCTGCCCTCATGTCCTTTTGCCTTCAATCTTTCTGAGAATCAGGGTCTTCCTCATGGCCGATAGCTTCATCAAGTTATGCAAGCCCCTTCACCACAACAAGGCTGTGGTCTAAGAAGGGTTTATTTGTTATAAGTAGATATTATTATTGATAATGTAGCAAGCAAGAGGAGAAAGCAGTGATATAATTAATTATGAGTCTGCTGCTAAGTCACTTCAGTCGTGTCCGACTCTGTGTGACCCCGTAGACGGCAGCCCACCAGGCTCCCGTCCCTGGGATTCTCCAGGTAAGAACACTGGAGTGGGTTGCTATTTCCTTCTCCAATGCATGAAAGTGAAAAGTGAAAGTGAAGTCGCTCAGTCGTGTCCGACTCTTAGCAATCCCATGGACTGCAGCCCACCAGGCTCCTCCATCTGTGGGATTTTCCAGGCAAGAGTGCTGGAGTGGGGTGCCATTGCCTCCTCCGAATCATGAGTCTATTCAGTCCAAATACATGGTGGAAAGAAATTTGATGGTTTAACAGTTTTATACAATTCTTTGCAAGGCTAAATTAATTTCACATTTGTCACTGAAGTGGAGCTATTCAATGTTCTACTGTGAATTCTAGTAGCAATTTGCAAGCACTTGCTAAATCATCTCTATCACTTAAAAATGGCCAATATTCTTACTTCTTATACTTAGATGAATCCATGCATCATTGAAATAACCAATTCACATTCTTTTGCTATTCAGCAACCAGTAGAGTTGCTTCATATTTTGCTTAATTTTAGTTCAGTATAACAGGTAACACATTGCTTTGCTTTCCAGAATTACATCCATTTGTCAGCTTCTGCACTCAGTGCTTGTCAAATCTACAGATGCTGCTTGTTTGAAGTGTGAATTTTTAGTAAAATAATGTTAAAATAGACTTCTTAAAGATATTTAAGTTTAAATGCCTGTTCTCCATTTATAGGAATACCTAAATAGGCTACTCATATTTTAATAATTTGTAATGAGTAGAAATGCAAATTGAATATTTCAAAGACCTAAAAAATAACTTAACACTTGAATAAAAGTTCAGGTGATTTTAAAGCAAATTGACTAAATCAACAATTTAACTACTACAAATATTACACACAGTTTTTTTTAACAAATACTACAAACAATAGTATAAGAGAAGCAGAAGATATTAAGAAGAGGTGGCAAGAATGCACAGAAGAACTATACAAAAAAGATCTTCATGACCCAGATAATCATGATGATTTGATCACTCACCTAGAGCTAGACATTCTGGAATGTGAAGTCAAGTAGGCCTTAGGAAGCATCACTACAAACAAAGCTAGTGGAGGTGATGGAACTCCAGTTGAGCTATTTCAAATCCTAAAAGATGATGCTGTGAAAGTGCTGCACACAATATGCTAACAAATTTGGAAATTTGTAGTATTTGTAAAAAAAACTGTGTGTAGTATTTGTAGTAGTTAAATTGTTGATTTAGTCAATTTGCTTTGAAATCACCTAAACTTTTATTCAAGTGTTGTTATTTTTTAGGTCTTTGAAATATTCAATTTGCATATCTATTCATTACAAATTATTAAAACAATAGTATTTATGCTACTATAATTTAAAAACTATGGTTCATTAAGAACAAAGAGTTATAACTGAACCTATAGAAAGCAATGTTAATTTATGTTTCTAGTTGGTGTCATTTAAAGAATGACATTACAAGAGTGATGAATTTGTCTTTTTATCAATTATTCTAAATTATAGGATAATTTAGCTTGATATTTGTATCCTGATTTTTTTAGGTTATCTTTATTTCTCCTGGAGTTTGTTTTTACCTTTCTTTTCTTTCTTCTTTTTATATAGCAAATACCTTTATCATAGATATACGATTACTTTTTCTCTTATATGTATCACACATTTCATTACATCTGCTTTATTTCTGAATTGTCCTTCCTGAAGTCTTGTTCTCAAGCTCTAATCTAGCCCATTTGATCTCTAAGCCAGTTTCCACGGCTAAAATTATGGAACTTTTCTTCATACTCTTTTAAATTGAACATACTGTTTCCAAGAACTTATGTCTTTATTTTTAGAGTTTTTATTGTTTCTGTCTGGCTGATTGGTTAATTGATTCGACTATTCACTTTTTTCCCAAAAGATGAGTATGTAAGAAGTAAAGTCTGAGTTCTTCAATAATGAAGATGTCTCTGTTTTGCTCTCATACTTGATATGCAGTGCAATGACTCAGTGGACACGGGTATGAGAAAACTCTGGGAGACAGGGAAGGACAGGAGGACCCGGAGTGCTGCAGTCCCTGGGTCCACAAAGAGTTGGGCACGACTTTAGTAACTGAACAGCAACAGCACAGCAGAAAATAAATTAGAAACCAGAACTGTGAACCAGAAGTCTCGTGGTCAAATACCAGAACCAACAGTCTGCAACTTTGATAAAATTACCTTTCTTCTCTGTGCTTCCAATTCCTCATCTGAGAGATGGAGTTTTAATGGCATCTAACACACAGGATTAAATAAGTTGTATACTTAGGGCTTTTATAACAGGGTTTGGCGCCTTGGGGAGACTTGGTTCAGGTCATCATTCAACAAAATTTAAAAGCTGTTCCTCCTTTGTTGTCTAGTATGTGGTGGTGTTGATTAGAAATTTGGTTAAACCAGTCCTTATTCTCCTGAGGTAATCTGTTTTGGTTTTGGTAAAAGCTTTTAGGATCATTTGTCTTTGATATTCTAAGTATCATGTGACTGTGTGTGAAGGTCTTTTATCCACCAGTTCAGCCTTCATTGGTTCCTTTGATCTGAACATTTGTGTTTTATTTCTTTTGCTTTACAATTTTATCTTCATTATTCTTAAAGATCAGATCAGATCAGATCAGTCACTCAGTCGTGCCCGACTCTTTTCGACCCCATGAATTGCAGCACACCAGGCTTCCCTGTCCATCACCGACTCCCGGAGTTCACTCAGACTCAAGTCCATCAAGTCAGTGATGCCATCCAGCCATCTCATCCTCTGTCGTCCCCTTCTCCTCCTGCCCCCAGTCCCTCGCAGCATCAGAGTCTTTTCCAATGAGTCAGCTCTTCGAATGAGGTGGCCAAAGTACTGGAGTTTCAGCTTCAGCATCATTCCTTCCAAAGAAACCCCAGGGCTGATCTCCTTCAGAATGGACTGGCTAGATCTCCTTGCACTCCAAGGGATACCACAGTTCAATTCCACACTTCAAAAGCATCAATTCTTCGGCGCTCAGCCTTCTTCACAGTCCAACTCTCACATCCATACATGACCACAGGAAAAACCATAGCCTTGACGAGACGAACCTTTGCTGGCAAAGTAATGTCTCTGCTTTTGAATATGCTATCTAGGTTGGACATAACTTTCCTTCCAAGGAGTAAGCGTCTTTTAATTTCATGGCTGCAGTCACCACCTGCAGTGATTTTGGAGCCCAGAAAAATAAAGTCTGACACTGTTTCCACCGTTTCCCCATCTATTTCCCATGAAGTGGTGGGACTGGATGCCATGATCTTGGTTTTCTGAACGTTGAACTTTAAGCCAACTTTTTCACTCTCCACTTTCACTTTCATCAGGAGGCTTTTGAGTTCCTCTTCACTTTCTGCCATAAGGGTGGTGTCATCTGCATATCTGAGGTGATTGATATTTCTCCCGGCAATCTTGATTCCAGCTTGTGTTTCTTCCAGTCCAGCGTTTCTCATGATGTACTCTGCATATAAGTTAAATAAGCAGGGTGACAATATACAGCCTTGACGTACTCCTTTTCCTATTTGGAACCAGTCTGTTGTTCCATGTCCAGTTCTAACTGTTGCTTCCTGACCTGCATATAGGTTTCTCAAGAGGCAGGTCAGGTGGTCTGGTATTCTCATCTCTCTCAGAATTTTCCACAGTTTATTGTGATCCACACAGTCAAAGGCTTTGGCATAGTCAATAAAGCAGAAATAGATGCTTTTCTGGAACTCTCTTGCTTTTTCCATGATCCAGCGGATGTTGGCAATTTGATCTCTGGTTCCTCTGCCTTTTCTAAAACCAGCTTGAACATCAGGAAGTTCACAGTTCATGTGTTGCTGAAGCCTGGCTTGGAGAATTTTGAGCATTACTTTACTAGCGTGTGAGATGAGTGCAATTGTGCAGTAGTTTTAGCATTCTTTGGCATTGCCTTTCTTTGAGATTGGAATGAAAACTGACCTTTTCCAGTCCTGTGGCCACTGCTGAGTTTTCCAAATTTGCTGGCATATTGATTACAGCACTTTCACAGCATCGTCTTTCAGGATTTGGAATAGCTCAACTGGAATTCTATCACCTCCACTAGCTTTGTTCATAGTGGTGTTTTCTAAGGCCCACTTGACTTCACATAGTTCTTGGCTATTTTTGTCTCTTCAATTTTTACTCTTGTTTAATGACTATGCTTGCACAACAGTTAGACAGTCTCAGGTGAACAATATACTCCAAAATATATCCTTGTGGATCCTTCTTGAATGACACTTAGAGCAAAACAGTTAGTGACAAAGACTATAAAGAAACAAAATGAAATGCATTAGAGAGTGATGGAGTATACCCTGCCTTTTTAACTTGATCTGTTGAACATTTGTTTATCTCCTGTGAGTGTGACTAAATTTTATTTTAATGCAATTTTGATATTTCATCCTATATATATAGTAAAACTTCTTTAAACAATGATGTTATTGCTTTAGTTTGTTAGGGAGAGATGTTTCTTTTCTATTCCTCATGTTTCCTTGCATGAATAATATTCATTAATATAATACTTCTCGCTCCTCACTATCCTACTTACCACCCCTTTGTTACCCAGGCACTCCTGCAAAAGAAACTTGCCTAACTTATAAATTTGGGAGGAGAAATTGGGTGTACAGAGCCCTGCTCTGTCCTCTAGGTTTCCTTTAGAAATGTTTCCAAAAATGATCATGTGATTTGGTTGCTTTTCTGTTTTTGTTGTTATTCAATGACTAAACTTCATCTGACTCCTTTTGACCCCATGAATTGCAACATACCAGGCTTCCCTGTCCTTCCCTATCTCCCTGAGTTTGCTCAAACTCATATCCATTGAGTTAATAATGCCATCCAAGCACCTAATCCTCTGTTGTCCCTTTCTCATCCTGCCCTCAAAGTTTCCCAGTATCAGGATCTTTTCCAGTGAGTTGGCTTTTTGCATCAGGTGGCCAAATTATTGGAGTTTGAGCTTCAGCATCAGCCATTCCAGTAAATATTCAGGGTTGATTTCCTTTAGAGCTTTTCTGTAGGCCTTTCTTTTTCTTTTCTTTTTTTAGCAGTTTTTATTTATTTATTTATTTTTATTTTTTAACTTTACAATATTGTATTGGTTTTGCCATATATCAACATGAATCTGCCACAGGTATACACGTGTTCCCCATCCTAAACCCTCCTCCCTCCTCCCTCCCCGTACCATTCCTCTGGGTGGTCCCAGTGCACCAGCACCAAGCATCCAGTATCATGCATCAAACCTGGACTGGCGACTCATTTCATATATGATATTATACATGTCTCAATGCCATTCTCCCAAATCATCCCACCCTCTCCCTCTCCCACAGAATCCAAAAGACTGTTCTATACATCAGTGTCTCTTTTGCTGTCTCGTATACAGGGTTATTGTTACCATCTTTCTAAATTCCATATATATACTTTAGTATACTGTATTAGTATTTTTCTTTCTGCCTTACTTCACTCTGTATAATAGGCTCCAGTTTCATCTACCTCATTAGAACTGATTCAAATGTATTTTTAATGGCTGAGTAATACTCCATTGTGTATATGTACCACATCTTTCTTATCCACTCATCTGCTGAGGGACATCTAGGTTGCTTCCATGTCCAGGCTATTATAAACAGTGCTGCAATGAACATTGGGGTACACGAGTCTCTTTCAATTCTGATTTCATTTTAAAGGTCTCTGTGCTCTTATGCTTTATTTTCTTTGGCTCCAAAGTCACTGCAGATGGTGACTGCAGCCATGAAATTAAAAGATGCTTGCTCCTTGAAAGAAAAGCAATGACAAAACCAGACAACATATTAAAAAGCAGAGACATACTTTGCTGACAAAAGCCTATATAGTCAAAGCTGTGGTTTTTCCTGTAGTCATGTATGGATGTGAGAGCTGGACAATATAAAAAGCTGAGTGCTGAAGAACTGATGCTTTCGAACTGTGGTGCTGAAGACTCTTGAGAGTCCCTTGGCCAGCAAAGAGATCAAACCAATCATTCTAAAGGAAATCAACCCTGAATATTCATTGGAAGGACTGATGCTGAAGCTGAAGCTCAAGTACTTTGGTCAACTCATTGGAAAAGACCTTCATGCTGGGGAAAGATTGAAGGCAGGAGGAGAAGGGGATGGCAGAGAATGAGATGGTTGGATAGCATCACCGACTCAATGAACATGAGTCTGAGCAAATTCTGGGAGATTCTGAAGGACAGGAAAGCCTGGAGAGCTGCAACCCATGGATTTACAAAGAGTCGGACATAACTGAGCGACGAACAACAACAGCAACTGCTCTTGTGGGGTGTTGTTAGCGGTAAAGAGGCTTGTAGTTTTGAGGTGGAAAGTCAAAGAAACTACCAACTAGGGCATTAGCCAGACAATTTAAGAAATATACTGTGAAATTTCAAAGAACAAACTAACACAAATTTAAATCTTAAATTTAAATCTTAATGAAAAATTTAAGCTTTATTGGTGCTTATTAAGCACAGATTCCCTCCCTTGGTAGTTTGCAGGCTATATTTCCAATGCAGTTACATTTATATATTTTATATATATATATATATATATATATATATATATATATGCAGTTAGTTACCTTTTAATATTTAAGCATGGTAAAAAGACTTTAAATCTTAACCCTTGTGATATTTTTAAAAGAGATTGCAGTTTAAGACACCCTACTTTGTAAAAGATGAGATATAGAATGACTGTTTTCATAGAAGCAGGGCTGCAAATACTGGGTCTCAGGAAAAGTATAAGGCCCAGGATTCTGAGCATAAGCTTTATTCTTTAGAGGTTTTAGGTAGATATTGAACTACTAATTTTAAAAGACACACAACTTTGCTGACTAGATATGTGTGGGACCATTAAGTTTCAGGCCACTACAGGATAAAATTCAATTTTGTAGGCACAACTTACCCTTAGTAACAGTGATGTATTAGAATACCAGTGTGGTTTGTTACCCCTAGATATGAGAGTGTATTCAAGGAAGAAATTAAAATTGATTCTTTAATATACTGGATAAGAAATTTTATATGTCAAATATGTTCTATTCCAATTTCTACAGTGTTCAAGAAGACAGCAATGCTTCAAAAGATTTTATTGCAAAATTAAATCTTATGTACATTTTTTCCCTAAATCATTAAAAATGAGCTATTGAATCTACATGTGAGTCAAATCTACGTATTTTTAGGAAATAGAAACCTACTCAGTGAGATTTAGAAAATTAAATTGGGTCAAAATCTTAAAAATAATTTAGAAATTTGTCAAAAAAATCTTCTTCAACATTTCGAAGGTAAAATCTTTCAGCCTTTAAGGAATATATAGTTCTTATGTTAATTGTGGTCTTCTCTGATAGCTCAGCTGGTAAAGAATTCATCCGCAATGAAGAAGACCCCAGTTCGATTCCTGGACTGGGAAGATCCGCTAGAGAAGGAATAGGCTACCCACTCCAGTATTCTGGCCTGGAGAATTTCATGGACAGAGAAGTCTGGCAGGCTAGAGTCCATGAGATTGCAAAGTCAAATATGACTGAGCAACTTTCACTTTCATGTGAATTATAAATCATATTCTTATGAATATTATAATAGAATATTATCCAACCATCAAAAAATAAGAAAATCCTAGTTGCAACATAGATGTACGTGAAAGCGTTATGCTAAATGAAATTAGTCTGACAGAAGAAGGCAAATCCTGTATGATCTCACATATATGTGAAATTGAAAAACAAACCCCAAAACCAAATTCATAGAAAAAAAGGTCAGTCTTGTGGTTACCAGAGATGGAGAAAGATGGTCAAAATGTACAAACTTCTGGTTGTAGGGTAAAGAAGTACTCGTACAGCATAATGACTGTATCGAACACTACTGTGTAACTTATTGAGGGTCAATTCTAAGAAATCTCATTATAAGAATTGTTTTTCTTTGTCTTTCTTTTCTTTTTATTGTATCAATATGAAAAGGTGAATATCAGCTGAACCTGCTGTGCTATTCATTTTAAAATGTATATGAAATTTAAAGCCATAATGGTGTGTGCCTTAAATGTATACAGTAATATATGTCAACTATTTCTCAATAAAACTGGGAAAGGGACTAGAAAGAGAAGGAAATATAAGTCAAGAAGAATATCAGTTAAAGGATTTTAACTCCAGAAATGCTTATTTCTGGATGCCATAATAGTCCACATTTGTCTGATTTTTTCCTCATATCCATTCCTCACTGCTCCCTTCTTCTGCTGTTGTCTCTTCCTCCCCCTTCCCCATCCTCCAACTTTCTCTTCCAGTTCTCCTTTACTTATTCTTTCTCCTCCTCTTCTCCCGGTGTCAGGATTTCAATCGAAAGTGAGATACCAGATGATATTGTCAGCTACAGATTGGCACCTGCCATGGGTGCTTGCCATCTACCTCTGTAAGGATTCAACTACGTGCTGCTGCAGCTGCTGACCTTCAATACTCCCTGGAAGGAGTTCAGGGTGGAAAGCACACATGAGGTACCCTGTGCTCTGGGAAAAACTGGCAGGGCAGGTCTTCAGATACTCAGATATTTTCAGAAACCAATTTTATGAGCCCAATTCTTGTATTCAGAAAAACACTAAAATCCTTCATGGTGATGACTGCTCTTCATAACTAGCATAAGCTTCACAAGACTAGTAGAAACTTTCTGGAAAAATATGTACTTGATTACATGTATTCTGCTTTCACCAAAATCACATATTTACTGACCTGCCCCCACCCACCCCCTCACCCCTGCCTTTGGAGCAGTTTCTCAGAGCTATCTGAGGTGCTGTCTCCCAGGCTGCAGTCCTCATTTTGCCCCAGATAGAACTTAACTCACAACTCTCAGTTAAGGATTTTTTTTTAAGTAGATGATATGAAATGGAGAATCTCAGCATGCACCCTTGGAAGAATAATCTTCTTAAGAACTTCAGCTCAGCTCAGTTAAGTCACTCAGTCATGTCCTACTCTTTGCGACCCAATGAATCACAGCACGCAAGGCCTCCCTGTCCATCACCAACTCCCGGAGTTCACTCAAACTCATGTCCATCAAGTCGGTGATGCCATCCAGCCATCTCATCCTCTGTCGTCCTCTTCTCCTCCTTCCCCCAATCCCTCCCAGCATCAGAGTCTTTCCCAATGAGTCAACTCTTCACATGAGGTGGCCAAAGTATTGGAGATTCAGCTTCAGCATCAGTCCTTCCAATAGGACTGATCATCCAATAGATCATCCCAGGACTGATCTAATTTAGGATGGACTGATTAGATCTCCTTGCAGTTCAACGGACTCTCAAGAGTCTTCTCCAACACCACAGTGCAAAAGCATCAATTCTTCAGCACTCAGCCTTCTTCACAGTCCAACTCTCACATCCATACATGACCACTGGAAAAACCATAGCCTTGACTAGGTGGCCCTGGTTGGCAAAGTAATGTCTCTGCTTTTGAGTATTCTATCCAGGTTGGTCACAACTTTCCTTCCAAGGGGTAAACGTCTTTTAATTTCATAGCTGCAATCATTATTTGCAGAGATTTTAGAGCCCCCCAAAATAAAGTCTGACACTGTTTCCACTGTTTCCCCATCTATTTCCCATGAAGTGATGGGACCAGATGCCATGATCTTCGTTTTCTGAATGTTGAGCTTTAAGACAACTTTTTCACTCTCCACTTTCACTTTCATCAAGAGGCTTTTGAGTTCCTCTTCACTTTCTGCCACAAGGGTGGTGCCATCTGCATATCTGAGGTTATTGATATTTCTCCCGGCAATCTTGATTCCAGCTTGTGCTTCTTCCAGCCCAACGTTTCTCTTGAGGTACTCTGCATATACGTTAAATAAGCAGGGTGACAATGTACAGCCTTGACAATATACTCCTTTTCCTATTTGGAACCAGTCTGTTGTTCCATGTCCAGTTCTAACTGTTACTTCCTGACCTGCATATAGGTTTCTCAAGAGGCAGGTCAGGTAGTCTGGTATTCCCATCTCTTGAAGAATTTTCCACAGTTTATTGTGATCCACACAGTCAAAGGCTTTGGCATAGTCAATAAAGCAGAAATAGATGTTTTTCTGGAACTCTCTTGCTTTTTCCATGATCCAGCGGATGTTGGCAATTTGATCTCTGGTTCCTCTGCCTTTTCTAAAACCAGCTTGAACATCTGGAAGTTCGTGGTTCAAGTATTGCTGAAGCCTGGATTGGAGAATTTTGAGCATTACTTTACTAGCATGTGAGATGAGTGCAATTGTGCGGTAGTTTGAGCATTCTTTGGCATTGCCTTTGTTTGGGATTGGAATGAAAACTGACTATTTCCAGTCCTGTGGCCACTGCTGAGTTTTCCAAATTTGCTGGCATATTCAGTGCAGCACTTTCACAGCCTCATCTTTCAGGATTTGAAATAGCTCCACTGGAATTCCATCACCTCCACTAGCTTTGTTCATAGTGATGCTTTCTAAGGCCCACTTGACTTCACATTCCAGGATGTCTGGCTCTAGGTCAGTGATCATACCATCATGATTATCTTGGTCGTTAAGCTCTTTTTTTTTGTACCGTTCTTCTGTGTATTCTTGCCACGTCTTAATATCTTCTGCTTCTGTTAGGTCCATACCATTTCTGTCCTTTATTGAGCCCATCTTTGCATGAAATGTTCCCTTGGTATCTCTACTTTTCTTGAAGAGATCTCTAGTCTTTCCCATTCTGTTGTTTTCCTCTCTTTCTTTGCATTGATCGCTAAAGAAGGCTTTCTTATCTCTTCTTGCTATTCTTTGGAACTCTGCATTCAGATGCTATATCTTTCCTTTTCTCCTTTGCTTTTCGCTTCTCTTCTTTTCACAGCTATTTGTAAGGCCTCCCCAGACAGCCATTTTGCTTTTTTGTATTTCTTTTCCATGGAGATGGTCTTGATCCCTGCCTCCTGTACAATGTCACGAACCTCATTCCATAGTTCATCAGGCACTCTGTCTATCAGATCTAGGCCCTTAAATCTATTTCTCACTCCCACTGTATAGTCATAAGGGATTTGAGTTAGGTCATACTTGAATGGTCTAGTGGTTTTCCCTAGAGAAAATTTTCTTAGACTTAAGAAATTCAGATTTAAATTTTCTTCAATTTCAATCTGAATTTGGCAATAAGGAGTTCATGATCTGAGCCACAGTCAGCTCCCAGTCTTGTTTTTGCTGACTGTATAGAGCTTCTCCATCTTTGGCTGCAAAGAATATAATCAATCTGATTTTGGTGTTGACCATCTGGTGATATCCATGTGTAGAGTCTTCTCTTGTGTTGTTGGAAGAGAGTGTTTGCTATGACCAGTGTGTTCTCTTGGCAAAACTCTATTAGCCTTTGCCCTTCTTCATTCCGTACTCCAAAGCCAAATTTGCCTGTTACTCCAGGTGTTTCTTGACTTCCTACTTTTGCATTCCAGTCCCCTATAATGAAAGGATATCTTTTTTGGGTGTTAGTTCTAAAAGGTCTTATAGGTCTTCATCAGATCAGGTCAGTCGCTCAGTCGTGTCCGACTCTTTGCGACCCCATGAATCGCAGCACACCAGGCCTCCCTGTCCATCACCAACTCCTGGAGCTCACTCAGACTCACATCTATTGAGTCCTTGATGCCATTCAGCAATCTCATCCTCTGTCGTCCCCTTCTCCTCCTGCCCCCAATCCATCCCAGCATCAAAGTCTTTTCCAATGAGTCAACTCATCGCATGAGGTGGCCAAAGTACTGGAGTTTCAGCTTTAGCATCATTCCTTCCAAAGAAATCCCAGGGCTGATCTCCTTCAGAATGGACTGGTTGGATCTCCTTGCAGTCCAAGGGACCCTCAAGAGTCTTCTCCAACACCACAGTTCAAAAGCATCAATTCTTCGGTGGTCAGCCTTTTCACAGTCCAACTCTCACATCCATACATGAGCACTGGAAAAACCATAGCCTTGACTAGATGAACCTTTGTTGGCAAAGTAATGTCTCTGCTTTTGAACATGCTATCTAGGTTGGTCATAACTTTCCTTCCAAGGAGTAAGCATCTTTTAATTTCATGGCTACAGTCACCATCTGCAGTGATTTTGGAGCCCCCAAGAATAAAGTCTGACACTGTTTCCACTGTTTCCCCATCTATTTCCCATGAAGTGGTGGAACTGGATGCCATGATCTTCATTTTCTGAATGTTGAGCTGTAAGCCAACTTTAGAACTGTTCAATTTCAGCTTCTTCAGTGTTACTGGTTGGGGCATAGGCTTGGATTACCATGATATTGAATGGTTTGCCTTGGAAATGAACAGAGATCATTCTGCACTTCAGACTCTTTTGTTGACTATGATGGCTACTCCATTTCTTCTCAGGGATTCCTGCCCAAGGTAGTAGATATAATGGTCATCTGAGTTAAATTCACCTATTCCAATCCATTTTAGTTCACTGATTCCTAGAATGCTGACGTTCACTCTTGCCATCTCCTGTTTGACCACTTCCAATTTGCCTTGATTCATGGACCTGACATTCAAATAGCTGATTCAGAGGAGACCAAAATTTATCACCTCACCCAGGAATATCTGCCAAGACTCTCTCCCTATCCTGAACAAATGAACTTACTCCTTTAACACTGAATGTATTCAGTTCACTTCAGTTGCTCAGTCATGTCTGACTTTTTACAACCCCATGAACTGAAGCATTCCAGACCTCCCTGTCCATCTCCAACTCCCAGAGTTTACTCAAACTCATGTCCATTGAGTTGGTGATGCCATCCAACCATCTCATCCTCTGTCATCCCCTTCTTCTCCCACCTTCAATCTTTCCCAGCACCAGGGTCTTTTCAAATAAGTTAGTATTAGGTGGGTGAAAAAGTAATAGTGATTTTGCATTGTTGAACTTTGCTGTTTGGTATTGGTATGTATTCTTAAATAATAAATGTGGTTATGTTATACACCATTTTTATGCACATTTCTCATTTAATGTTTTTTTTATTAATGACATTGTTTGCTGTGTATTTATATTTATTTTAGACTATGAAAATTTTATTATACTAGAAGCACATTTGAGCTATTTTCTTATTTGAGTTCAAAATGGATCATAAAGCAGTGGAGACAACTCACAACAGAACTTAATGTCAACCATTCTACAGTCATTTGGCATTTGAATCAAATTATAAAGGCAAAAAGCTCCATAAGTGAGTGCTTCATGAGCTGACTGAAAAAAAAACAAACAAAAATCTTCATCTTGAAGTGTCTTCTGCTCTTTCTGTGCAATAACAATGAACCATTTAAATGTGGTGCATGAGAAAAAGTGAATTTTATATCACAACCAGTGGGACCAGCTCAGTAGTTGGACAAAGAAGAAGCTCCAAAGCACTTAATAGAGCCAAAATTGCACCATAAAAATGTCTTGGTCACTGTCTGGTGGTCTGCTGCCAGTATGATCCACTATAGCTTTCTGAATCCCAGGGAAAATATTACATCTGAGAAGTATGATCAGCAAATTGATGAGATGCATTGAAAACTGCAATGTCTGCAGCCAGCAATGCTCAACAGAAAGGACCTAATTCTTCTCCATGACAATGACCAATCACACTTCACACAACCAATGCTTCAAAATCGAACAATTTTGGCTACAAAGTTTTGCCTCATCTATCATATATACCTGACCTCTCACCACACAGCTACCACTTCTTCAAGCATCTTGGCAATTTTTGCAGAGATGCTCCCACAACAGCATGATACAGACTCTTTCCAAGAGTTCATTGAATCCCAGTGCATGGGTTTTTACACTACAGGAATATACAAACATTTCTCCTTGGCAAAAAAGTGTTGATTGTAATAGCTCTTATTTTGATTAATAAAGATGTGTTTGAGCCTAGTTATAATGATTTAAAATTCACAGTCCAAAACTGCAATTATGTTTGCACCAACCTAATATTTTTACCTTCTTTGCACTCCTTGCCCACCCAAAATTCTCCAGGCCTGTAGCTTGCTATAGGCTCATATTTCCTGAATTGCAATTCTTCTGCTATTCCTGAATCAATTCAATTCGATTCAATAAACTCAAGCTTGCCTCAGTTTATCTCTTTATCTCTTTATGTAGGTTGTTGCCTTACTCACCTTTATTTTCTCCTCATGCTCCTTCTCTTTCTTCTTTTAAAAGCAGAGAGCTCAGTTCTGCACATCATGTTTCTCAGTTTCTCTTGCTAAATGAAAGAAAGAAAGAAAATGAAGTCGCTCAGTCATGTCCTATTCTTTGCGACCCCATGGACCGTAACATACCAGGTTCCTCCATGGGATTTTCCAGGCAAGAATACTGGAGTGGGTTTCCATTTCCTTCTTCAAGGTATCTTCCCAACCCAGGGATTGAACCTGGGTCTACTGCATTGTAGGCAGACGCTTTACCATCTGAGCCACCAGGGAAGCTTTGGCTAATTAGAGAATACCAGGGGAAGATTGGAGGACGGACAGAAAGGAGAAGGTAGAGTATGTCTCTCTTTTTCTTTTTACTTGTTACCAGTGTCTCTGGCAGTGGCTGTTTCTCCTCCATGGTTCCATACTTCAGACAGCTCCTTGGGTGACCAGCCCTCATGGCTCCAGCTCACAGGGCAGCCTCAGCTTCCACTTCCAGCACAGGGTAATATAGTCCTCTCCCTCTGCACCTCTGTCCCCAGTGGTTGCAGCAGCCCCCTGCAACTGCCAGTCCCTGAACTGTTGCTGAGTTCCCCCTTTTGGTTTTTCCAGTGTTTGTAACTATTACCCTCTATTTATCTGAAGTAGCTTCTCTTTTTAGAATTTGTCCCTTTAAAAATTTTTTAATACTGAAGATACGTTATAGTAAGTGATTTTGATTTAAAATAACCTATAGAGTATATGTGGAGAAAGAAATGGCAACCCAGGGACAGGGGAGCCTGGTGGGCTTCTGTCTATGGGGTAGCACAGAGTCAGACACTTCAGTCGTGTCTGACTCAAGCGACTTAGCAGCATAGAGTAGATGTAAGCATGACCATCAATAAATATAGAAAATAAGTGAAAAAGATAGATGTCAGTCTTGTTAGTTATTTAGGCATCTTGCGAAGTTGCAAGAATTCTCTGGTGTGTACTAACTTACAGTCATAAAACTAAATTAATCATAAAAAACTCAGAAAGCTTTTATTTCCCTCTACAAAATTTAATAGCAAAAATAGACACTACAGAAACAAGTTCTTAGATTAAGAAGTGGCCATACCTTTTTAATTGCTAATGATGTAACTGATGGAATTTTGAAATTAAAATACATGTATTGCATTCAAACCCATGCCCCATCTCTAACCATATTGTCTTTCCCAATTAAATTCACTTCTGAGATACAGTTGTCTTACCTATGAAACTGGCAAAGCATATTAATCTACTACTATTATGAGAATAGATTGATATAGGTCATGAAATTATTCTATAAATTTGAAAGTAACATAGAAATGTTAATAGTATTCATTTCTTTCAGTCATCTCTAAAAATCTCTTGGATTTTCACCTGATCTTGCTAAAAAGTCCAAGTATTTAGTCTACTTTTTTTCTCTTTTTTTATACATAAAATCAGAGTCATCCTCTGGTCATCTGTTAACCTTCTAGTCACTCTTCCAATCTCAACTGCATCTTTCTTAAATTGCAACAATACAATTGCAAAATCTTTTCAAGTGCAGAGACATCAAGTCTTCATTGAAAGAGAAAATCATTTTCTTTACTTCTTTCCCAGTATAATTTTAATGTTCACTGGTTAGGTAAAGCATTTTGCAAGTTGTTTGAAAAATACTACCAAAGTTTCTTTTGAAAAAGGTATTGATAGAAGAAGGGGAAGCAACAACATATGTAGATTTCAGAAACCAATGTATAAACATGTGAACATTAACATAACTTCAGAATGGTTTCTTCATTTTTATTTTGCATTTTAATTACTTCATTTACATGCATCTAGAATTATGTTATTTTTAACATATCCTTGATTAGATTAGTTGATGGATATGTTACATATTTTATATTTAGAGTTAAGGATTTTGAAGTATGTTCTTGAATAAAGTATAGTTCACTTCAATTTTTTTTTAAAACAGTTCTGAATTAGCATGCTTTCTGAGTTACCCATTTGCTCTAGAAAAACATGATAAATATAGCTGAAACCAGATTTAGCAAAATACTGAAGCTATAGTATTATATTCCTAAAGCAATTTCTTAGGTCTTAACTAAATTTTCACCTCTTCAGAGAGACTTTTCCTGGCCAGTTAACATGATGGGGTCCACCCCATAATACACGATCCTGGTTTATGTCCTTCGTGAAGCTCATGCTATGAAACTATATAACTTATTTATTAACTTACTTTTTCTTTGTCTTGACATTGTGTGCGTGTTAAAAACACTTCACATGAGATTCACTCCCTTACATTTTTAATTGTACAAGACAGTATTATTAACTATAGGCTCACTTGTAAAACCGAACTCTAGAGCTTAATCATCATGCATTTCTGAAATTTTAAACCTATTTACAGCTACTCCCCATTTTCCCCTTGCCCAGTCTCTCAAAGCTACCATTCTATTTCTGCTTCTGTATATTTCACTGTTTAATATATTTCATCTAGGTGGTATTGTAACCAAACCCAGTTTCGGCTGCTTTGCGCTCATATACTAATAATTCAGGGGCAAGTGTCAGTAGAAAAGACAGATGCATTGAACATAAAAGCTGGCAATCTGGGAAGATGGTAGACTCATGTAAAAAGGTCAACTGAAAAGATTCTGCTCAGCCGCAGCAGTTTTTAAAGGGAAAAATGGAGGGGGAAGAACATCAGTGAAATCACTGAGCGGGGAGTTTTGGATTCTGCATCTCCATTGTGTGCAGATTGCCTGGCTTTCTCTTCAGATGTTTATCTTCTTGAGTGATCTGCCTGCAGGATTGCTTTGAGGGAGTTTTGGAGATAGAGAGCTAGTCTTTTTCTCTAGGAAAAGAATTAAGAAGTTAAAGCCTGGTGTGCTTTCAGGAGAGCATATTTCAGGAGTTAAGTTTCAATTGCTTAATGACCACATTCATATAATTAGGTTCTTTTAAGATTAGAAGGGAATAGGAATCATATGATAAACACACTTCCAAAACCAAGGGATGGACTTGGAGGCACGAAGCACTGAGGAAGTGAGATTTTTGACAGTCTTGCAGGATTGGGTGTCTGGTGGTCAGGCACACCTGGGACAGTCATAGCAAGCACTCTCTTACCTGGTACAAAGATCCCTCCCTGGTTCCTCACTGGCTGAGTATTATGGGGTTACAATCTTCCTGGACATCACCAAAGTCTCTTTCTTCTCCCTTCCCATGCTAAGCCCACATTTCTCAACAAAGGCTTTAGTTTATCGCTTCCCAAACATCCTGTTATTTAGGAACTCTCTAGATATAAGCTGTTAGGCAACAGTAGCTTGTCAGTAATTTTCCAAGACAAAACTAGCTAGCTCTGAGTGGAAAACCATTTGTTAATAATTTTCCACCCAAGGCCACCCACCTACTTCATCCTGAAAATGAACCACATCAAGTTCCATTTCTTACAACAGGCAAACAAGAAAGAGGCAAAAATAGCTGCTTTCAGTTTCATGAAGTATTTGTCCTTCTTTGATTTATTTCACTTAGCAAATGTCCTCAAGATTAATCCATATTTTTGCATATGGCAAGGTTACTTATTTAGTCCCTGTCTTGGTTAACTAGAACATGTATTCAAAGAAAGCCAGTGATTTTTGACTGTGTTTAGGTTGCCATGGTGTCTCTGCCACCCAGAACAGTGCCTGGCATAAAGTAAGAACTCAATTTAAGTTTCATTTGATAAGTGGACAGTAACATATTTGACACTTTTTTAAAAGGAAACTGAGCAAAAACTTTGAAAAATGAGTAGACTAGCAGACAGGAGCTTGTTCTTGGGAACCCAGATTTGTGGATCTGAAACCTGTCTCACCATCAACTCTGTGTGACCTTGTGCAAATTTCTCCAACTCTCTGTTCCTCAGTTTCCTCACTTGTCCAATGGGGATCATGGGGTTCATAACAGTACCTTCCTTAGAGGGTTTTAGGTTTCTCTGGTGGCTCAGATGGTAAAGAATCCTCCTGCAATGCAGGAGACCCAGGTTTGATCCCTGGGTCAGGAAGATCCCCTGGAGAAAGGAAAAGATATTCACTCCAATATTCTTGCCTGGAAAATCCCATGGACAGAAGAGCATGGCGGGCTACAGTCCATGGGGTTGCAAAGAGTCAGACACTACTGAGTGTGTAACACACTAGAGGGTTTTATTTATATTTATAAGCATAATTTAGAATTGTATCAGACACAGGAAAAGCATCTGTTTTATAAATAAACCACAGACACTCTAAGTTATATTTCAAAATCTTCAGGTTTTTTTAATTTTCAGTGGTTTCACATCATTGACTTTATTCTTCAATCAGTAAGAAATATATAGTTGGGTCGAACCATTGAATCAATCCATCTTCTATCAAAGTTCCTATGTTTGATGAAATGTGCACAGCTGCAATTTATTCAGTCAGTTGTGGAGAGCATGTGATATATGGGGTAGAAGTGTCCAAATTCTGTCTTCACCTTAGCAAAGAAATTGGCCATTCATTATTTATATTAGTTGATTGACCTAACAACTTTTGTTAGATAATTGACATCCACATATAATTTTGTTTGGGTAGACTTTTATTTTTATAAAACTGGAAGTAGAATTCTTTTCAGAATTACAGTGCACATTTTTATTCTCTGAAGAAGGTTTTGAAAGCTTGCTCTGTGCATGACACTTCTCTGAGGCATCTTGCACTAGAGGAATTTAAGTTTGGCAGTATCACGGACATGCTTGTCCAAAACTCGTCATCACTTTTCAGGACCGTGGAAATACATGTTCAAAAACGGATCAAACATTTGACAAGAACTGGGCATCTCCGACTGAGTCAAAAGTAACTTATTCCCAATTCCCCCTTGGTTATGTTGTTCTGTTGCCTTTAAAAAAGTGAGCCTAGGGATGACTCTGGGCAAAATTCCCAACTTTAACTCCTCAGCCTGTCATTTGAAGCCTTCTATACTTTTGTCCCCTGAGGAGGGTTCAGCAACCCACTCCTGTATTCTTGCCTGGAGAATCCCATGGACAGAGGAGCCTGGTGGGCTAGAATCCTTGGGGTCGCAAAGAGTCAGACACTACTGAGTGACAAAGCACAGCACAAAGACCCTATGTGGTTTCTACCATGTTTTTCCTTCTGATTTGCAGTTAAGAATTTTCATGTACAAACTTAGAGTGAGCTATTGCAAATGTGCAGAATCTTAAGCCCTGCTTATCTTTGTTACTTTGGAAGGAATTTGCCTCTCATAAAGAATGGGAACTATGAATGTTTGGATTTTAAATAGATTTTGGTTTTGAATCTGTCCAAATTGTTTCTTTTGCAAACAGTATGCAAATATGAGTTCAGAGTTAGAGTATGTTTACAGAACATATGCAAATGAAACTTTTTGGTTTACTCAATGCAAATTTGTAAGATGTTATATGCAGTTTTCTTATTAAAATCATATTACTAATTATATCCTGAAAGATATCTTTCTAATGTGTCATTACCAAGCTAAACACGTTCTTTAAATGTGTTTGATGTGCCTTTTAACCAAGTAATAAATGAAAACTGTATTATTATTTTTAACAAGATATCTTTGTTACTTAATTTACATGAGAAATATAGTCAATTTGACATTTCATTACATATTATTTTGTATTTTGATTAAATTCTTTTATGCATTGAGCTGGAATTCCCAAAATTGTAACTGGTGCCCAATACATGATATAGTGACTATTTGAAAAGCCCTCTGGAGTACTTCTCTAGAATATTCTCAAGGGATTTTAATGGCTGCAAAAAAGTAACAAGTGTCTCAGAGAGTGCTCAATTCTTAATGTTAAAAACTACAAGTATCCATATTTAGCATGTACTGGGAAGAGTTAATTTTATTTGCACAGATTACTTCATGTTAACTACAACTGCTTAAGGAATTAACCACATTTAACTGATGAGCAAATTAAACCTCAAAATCAACAAGCATCTTGTCCAAGATCACATAGTCAAGAAGGGCAGGACTGGAAAACCCCCTCGAGTCTACCTTCCACCAAACTCTGTGTTCTTTCTACTGTAGTAAACTTCTTGAATATAAAGCTTTCATCTAGAGTTGAAGGTTCCAGTATAGCTAGGCTACTAATGAAAGGTTGTTGCTGAATGATAAGATGCCGGGATTCTTGGCCTCTGGAGGAGAAGAATTCAAGCCAGAGATGAGGCTTGATCACTCAAAGATTTTGTGTAATAAAGTTTTATTAAAGTATAAAGGAGATAGAGAAAGCTTCTAACATAGGCATCAGAAGGGGGCAGAAAGAGTACCCCCTTGATAGTCTTCAGCTGGATGTTATATAGTCACTGCTGCTGCTGCTAAGTCGCTTCAGTCGTGTACAACTCTGTGTGACCCCATAGACGGCAGCCCACCAGGCTCCCCCATCCCTGGGATTCTCCAGGCAAGAACACTGGAGTGGGTTGCCATTTCATTCTCCAATGCATGAAAGTGAAAAGTGAAAGTGAAGTCACTCAGTCGTGTCCCACTCTTAGCGACCCCATGGACTGCAGCCTACCAGGCTCCTCCATCCATGGGATTTTCCAGGCAAGAGTACTGGAGTGGGGTGCCATTGCCTTCTCACTAGCAGTCTGTTAACAAAACAAAGGAATGTCTTAAAGCTCAGAATGGCATCAGGCCCCTCATCCATAAGATGCATTTTGGGTTAATCTTGGCACCAGATGATTCATCCCGGCCCATAAAACGATTGACTTGAATCTTGTAGAAGGGAAGATTACCATACAAATAATTTCATTTACATAGATTGCTGCTGCTACTGCTGCTAAGTCGCTTCAGTCGTGTCCGACTCTGTGCGACCCCAGAGACGGTAGCCCACCAGGCTCCCCCGTCCCTGGGATTCTCCAGGCAAGAACACTGGAGTGGGTTGCCATTCCCTTCTCCAATGCATGAAAGTGAAAAGTGAAAGTGAAGTCGCTCAGTCGTGTCCGACTCTTAGCGACCCCATGGACTGCAGCCTATCAGGCCCCCCGCCTCCATGGGATTTTCCAGGCAAGAGTACTGGAGTGGTGTGCCATCTCCTTCTCTGTTACATAGACTAGGGGAACAATATCTGAATATAACATACTGGTTTGTCAAGTAGGTTCTGAGCCACTAGGCGGAACCGACTTGAAGACAGAGTCTGGGGTAAATGCATAGTACATTAACATAGCTTAAGACAAACATTTCCATAAGAAAAATGCATTGGTTAACTCAAGGTTTGAGAATAGTTAACTTCAGGTGAAACCAGGTGTCATTATGGCAACACAGTATTTTAAGAGAAACCTCCTTTTAAATTTGTATAGGGAAGGAAAAAAATATCGCTAGTTTGTTTCTTCCTGCCACTTAAGAGAGATAAAAATGTCTGACACTTGAAGCCTATTTCCTCCATTTGGAGACCCCTGGCCTTCCTGCCTGTTACCCTCTCACTAACATTGCCATATCTCAGGTAAGTCACTTAGCTACATTGATTTTCTATTTTCTAAAATATTCTGTTTACCATGTTTGTGTTATTTAATCTACATTCCTACATGTAAAACAGGAGTGGGGGAGAGCTAGACAATTTTAAACTCTTTTTCGTCCTGTATCAACACATGGCCATTTCTGGGTCATGAGTCGTCTTTGTTAGGCCAATAACATTTGTGAGGTTGCTAATGATTATGAAATTTTCTCTTTCAAGGTCTCTATACTTGTTTCAGCAAAGAAAAGGAAATGAGGAGAGGCCCTTTGTGGTCATTTTGCCTTTTAATATCCAGATCCTATTTTACTTCATGGAGTGTTGCACTAAGATTTTCTCCTTTTGTCCGCTCTTCCCATCTTAATTATTGATCTGTGAATTAGTTGCTCTTGGAACTGATGCACTCAGCAATTCCTGGGTGGTGGAGGGAGATGGTTGCTAGGCAACCTCACCTGTTTTAGATGGGTATTGGACCTTATCTTTATGAACCTTATTTGTGGAGAATCTGAGGGAAAAATTATTTCTCACATCTTAAGCCTTCATAAAATACAGAGATTTGGAACAAACATACAAGGTTTTAAATAGGGTTATCAGAAGAAGAAACATTGGATAGAGTGTTGTGTTTAATTTGAAGGCTTTAGGTGATTTCTTTAAAAAAAATTCCTTTAACACTGTTTTCCTTTTCTATTGCTGCATAACAAATTACCACAAACACAGTGACTTCAAGAAAAGTACTTTTATTATTTCACAGTTTTTGTGTGTTAGAAGTCTAGTCATACTAAGAGTCTCATGGACTACAACCAGGGTGAGAGCTGGGCCTGTGGTTTAAGTTAAGGCCTAGGGTCTTCTTCCAAGTTCATGTTGTTGTTGACAAAACCTGTTTCCTTGTAGCTGTTGCATTCACTGTGATTTGCTTCTTCAAAGTCAACAACAGAAAAAAAAAAGAGTGCTCCTGCAGCTTCAAATCTCTGAGCTGAATGAAGTCTTCAGTCCTCTTTCAAAGTGCCTGATTAGGTCTGGACCACACAGGGCAATCTTTCTGATTAACTAGCTTCACCTAGATGCAGATATTAAATACATATGATAAATCCCTTCACTTTTGCCAGATAATGTAATATACTCACAGGACAGATATCTCTTCATATTCACTCATCCTCAAGGAGAAGAACTTCAAGGTGAAGGTCATTAGAGATTATCTTAAAATTCTGCCTACCACAGATATATTTTAATGATCACATTAGTGTTTTACTAAGATCTTAAAATTTAAGCTGAGAGAATAACAGATATAGTTCTTTAATTTCTTTTGATCTTTCAATTTTTTAATGTAATTAAATAATTGGCTACCGACTCCAATATTCCTGCCTGGAGAATTCCATAGGCAGAGGAGCCAGGCAGGCCATAGTCCATGGAGTCTCAGAGTCAGACACGACTGAGAGACTAACATTTTCAGTTTTTCACTTTCAGTTGTGATTTATTTAAATAATATAGTAGTTAGAGTTATTTTCTTGGAAGCAAAGTATTTTTAAACGATCTTCATCTTAGTTATTTACTTATTTTTGGCTGTGCTAGGTCTTTGCTGCTTTGCGGAGGAGTCCTGTACAGATGCAGCGAGTAGGGGCCACTCCTTGGTGTGGGGTGTGGGCCTCTCACTGTGGTGACCACTCTGGATGCAGATCACAGGCTCTAGGCATGCGGGGCTCAGCAGCTGGGGCTTGTAGACTCTACAGCACAGGCTCAAGAGCCGTGGCTCAGGGGCTTAGTTGCTGCTGTGTGTGTGGAATCCTCCTGGACCAGTGATGGAGCCCACATCCTCTGCACTGGTAGACAGACTCTCATCCACTACACCACCAGGGAAGCCCAAGATCTTTATCGGAAGAGCTGATTGCAAAGTAAATATTGAACAATACTATAGGGAGGGTTTAGTATTACAGCATCCACTTTTAGGGCTATCAGGACTGACTTAGGCAGAGGGAAGAGATGAAGGCTGATAATTTGCCACTAGATTTGGTTGATGGCAGTAGCAAATTTTTATCCTCAATTACCCATCAAATATCTACCTCAAGCTAGTAGATCAAATCAATATTTTCTCTGGAGGATATGAAGGTAAAATTTTCTGCCATTGTGCATTTCCTACTTCTCTGATATCATCTTACTGCATGAGGGAAAAGCTGGCTTAGCAATATGAAACAGTTTAATAAATGTAGTCAGCACTCAAGGGCCATGAGGATTTTATTAGAGCAATTCTGTTTATTAATTTGTTTCCTGGAACCCCAGGAGTTGATGAATAAGCAAACATGAGAGTAGAAGAAAAAAATTCAAAAGGGGAGGGGATGTATGTATACCTGTGGTTGATTCATGTTGAGGTTTGACAGAAAACAACAAAATTCTGTAGGGAAATTATCCTTCAATTATAAAATAAATACATTAAAAAAAAATTGGTACAAAACAGTATGCTCCAAGGGCTTTCTCCAGCAACATTTGTGAGAGATTATTAGGCCAACATTAGTGCACCAATTATATTAAGTTCTTTTTCATTTCCTTCTCAGGTAAATTTACAAATTAGTTGTATGGCTACTTATAAATCTCCCCCCAAATCCAGACCCTTTGCTTATGGAGGAATGGTTAGAAGAAAACTGACAAACCTATATCACCTCAGATGGAGAAGGCAATGGCATCCCACTCCAGTACTCTTGCCTGGAAAATTCCATGGACAGAGGAGCCTCGTAGGCTGCAGTCCATGGGGTCGCTAAGAGTCGGACACAACTGAGCGACTTCCCTTTCACTTTTCACTTTCATGCATTGGAGAAGGAAATGGCAACCCACTCCAGTGTTCTTGCCTGGAGAATCCCAGGGACGGGGGAGCCTGGTGGGCTTCCATCTATGGGATCGCACGACTGAAGTGACTTAGCAGCAGCAGCAGCATACCACCTCAGAATGCACCTGAATATATGTTTCCTGTGGCAGAAAAGATCTTTTCAGGAATCATGTCTACATAACCAAGGCAGATGAGAAGAGTGTGACAATGGTTGCTCATCAGCCTTCCTATTCAGCTGTGCCACCAAGATTCCTTGAAGTTGACCATAAATACAAAGCATATATATGATTCTTATGTGGATTCCATTATTTGTTCTTCACAATCCTGGCAAGACTCTTAAATTACTACTTGGTAGTGATTTCTACCGTGGTACTCACTACTCCCTGCCAGTGCAGGAGATACAGTGGACATGGATTTGAATCCTGGGTCAGGAAGATCCCCACTCCAGTAATCTTGTTTGGAGAATCCTGTGGACAGGGAAACCTGGCAGGCCACAGTCTATGGGGTTGCAGAGTCGGACACAACCCAGCACCTGAGCACCCACGCTCACTATATAGTGTTCCTAAATGAAAAGCAATTTTATTTCAACTGGGTGTTGGGATTTTAGGCCTCTTCCTCTTTGTGGCAGTCTACCTGGCATTTGTATTGATCCTCTGCTATCTCTAGCCATGGCATAGAAATCCCATGGCACATCTCTAATTAGTAACCCCATAAGCCTCTCTTCTTTGTACCTTTTTTCTTTGCATTCTTGATCCCTTAGAATGATGATGGTTTATCCCTTTGAGATGTTCTTAAGGCCCAAGATTTTTGACTCTTTAGCATTACTGGTGGCTACACAATGTCTTCCATTTTATGAAATCTCCAAAGTAATTTCCTAGTTTTCTACCAGCCTGTATCTTAAACTGAAGCATCCTAAACATGCTTAGCTTGATGAAAATTCACCTAACCTTTAAAGGTGATGTAATCAGTTTGAAAATGAAAAAAAAAAAGTAATATATAGAAAGAAAAAATATTAAAAAAAATAGATTGAATAATCAAATAAGCTTCTGTTAAATTATCAAAACTTCTTACCCAGAGATAATATGACTAACAGATTAAATTTTACTTTTCTTTTAAGATTTAAACCCAAATATTACTACAATGGTTGGTTTGGAAAGTTGATACTTTTCATAAAAAAGACACACTATCAGCATTTTCAATTTAGACCTCAGTTTTGCAGGATTTATAATCTAATGTAGAATGTGAAATGCCATGGACAGAGGAGCCTGTGGGCTATGGTCCAAGGGATCACAAAGAATCAGACTCGACTGAGTGACTAGTCACGGAGTGTGGAGCAACCAAGAACTAAATATAGGTCAGAGTCCAATTGCCTATTAATTATTTTAATGTATTATTTTCATTCTTTTTGTTTGCTCACTCATTTCTTGCTACTTACTGTTTTCTGTGTAAAATCTTGATCTCTTCAAATTTATTTCCAGCTTCACTTGGGTTGTTTTATATTTAGATTTTGGACTGAGAAGAAACAATAGAATACAAATTATATGGAGTAAGAGTTGTGAAAATTGTGGACTCAGGGTTCATAAATCATGCATTTTTTCTCATATTTGATTTTATTTTTAAAACTGAGGTTGAATTTTCCTTGAAAGGAGTATTTCATTGGCAGCACTTTTGAATCACAGTGAGAATGATACCAGCTTAAATTATTGTCAGCTCAGGGAAAATGTCAGGAGGAGAGAAGGTGTGAACGTTTGCATATAAGTGCCACTATTTATCTTCATGGATTCTAAAAATAGAAAGCATGAATAATAACATAAAAATACAATTTTTGAAATGTGTGATCTGTTCATTTTACTTTACAATTCAAAACCAAAATACCAGAAGGTGCTGTTTGGGCACACAGAGTCTGTCACTACCGTCTACATTGTGTGAAATCTTCTGGCTTGCTTTGTATATTTTCCATGATATCTCTTATCAATGCAATGGAAATTATCTCACCTAGAATAAATTAGGAGAGTATGGCAGCATGACATAGCTGGGTTGTCTGCTCAAAATATTAATACCATGAGGCTGAAATTAAAGTGTCATCCACCTCGTGGTTCATTCTCATCAGAAATTAGCTCCTTGCAACTGTAGCATTGAGGAGCCTGCTTCATCATTGATTGTGTTTGGGGTGGAGACACTCAGTTTCTGGAGGCCTTCCTTGTTCCTTGTCCTGTGGCCCTCTCTACCATCACGCTAGTGATGGCAAGCCAAATCCTTGCTGTGCATTTTGGTGTTTCACCTCCTCTGTCTCTAATCTCTATATCCTGGATATAGGGCTCATGTGATTAGGTCAGGCTTTCTGCCTGATAATCTTATTTTAAAGTCAACTATTTTGGGATCTTATTACATCCATAAAATCTTTTTTTGCTGCATGAGGTGATATAATCATGAAAGTGGTACTTCATATATTCACAGTTTCCACCCATACTCAAGGGAGGTGATTATGCAAAGGACTAGTTTATTGGGGTTATCTTAGAATTCTGCCAACCACAATTGTGTCATGTACAATTCAGGTTTCAATAACTACTGTTATATGTGGGGAAAAAACTGTAAAATAAGAATTGTGTTACTTGAATCTGAATTTCAGAATGAAAATAAAAGACTTGCTATTTTTTGTCATTTCTGGGGGCAAAAAATACACACTTATTATGAAGGCTCCAATTATATTTTATTGGTTTCAAATTAATCAATTTACCACTTTTGATATTTCATTTCCAATAATTTTCTTGTATCCTTTTTTTGCCTAATATTGCTGTAAACATTTCTGTTTAGTCTACCTAATGCTATCAATATCTATAGACTTATTAACAGACCATGAAGACTTTTAAAATTTTCTAATTATCTGGATACGTTTTATCTCTGTGTTATCTGACAGGTTTTCATTCGTGTACTAAGGTTTGCTTTAAAAAATGTATTTTTCTCTTTTCTCTACTGTATTATTTTGAACCAGTGTTGCAATGGCTGGGTGAATAAGCTCATGACATGGACAATTTCTCAACTGTGTGACAATTTGGTTTTAGCTATACATTGAAATATCTTGCAAGTTGCTTCTTGAGCTTCATTTGAACATTTTGTAACTGATTTTATGAGATGATTCATTTTTCATTCTATGCTCACAGAAGTTTAAAGAAGTTCAGTGTGTGTGTGTGTATGTCTGTGTGTATGTGCAGGTTTTCATGAGAGAGATAGAGATGTTTTGGGAGGTTGTTTGGCCTCTTTGGCATTATTATTTGATAACTTTTACATTTAAATAAGGCTAATAAATTTAAAGAAAGCATTATTGGGATAGGTAAATTAAAGTTTAGGCAATCCTCATTTATGTTACTGAATTAGTGACTTAGACAATTTTGTTTACAATTTCTACATTCACCCAATCACTTCTCAGATCAAGTGTACTGTCTATTCTTATCAGTCTATTATTTCTATGTCTTGTGAATCTGACTGACTTTACTACCTTAATTAAGAGTTATTCATTATAGTATGAAAAGTATATTTACTTGTGAAATACTTAAAATATTTTAGGCCTTGATGGCTTTTTATGGGGTCAAAAAATCAATTTGTCAATATAAAGTTCAGATATATTTGCAGCTCTAAGATTGTTTTTAAAATAATTTCTACTTTATTTTGAACTGAACATGTAAAAATAAGAAATACTAATTTTTATTGTTAAATAAACTAGTCCATACATAATATTTCATATGAATAAATATTATTAAATATGCTGTGAACTGATGAATTAAAGTACTTTACAGAGGTTGACAAAAAATAGTGTTCACGTATTACTTCAGCTTCAAATGGTTGGTTTTTAAAACATGTTAATTTTTAAATCTTAAAACAAAATTATATTATTGTGGTAGGGAAACTTTGAAATGTTTAACAACACTGTTGGTGGGAATGCAAACTAGTACAGATACTATGGAGAACAGTGTGGAGATTCCTTAAAAAACTGGAAATAGAACTGCCTTATGATCCAGCAATCCCACTGATGGGCATACACACTGCGGAAACCAGAAGGGAAAGAGACACGTGTACCCCAATGTTCATCGCAGCACTGTTTATAATAGCCAGGACATGGAAGCAACCTAGATGTCCATCAACAGATGAATGGATAAGAAAGCTGTGGTACATATACACAATGGAGTATTACTCGGCCATTAAAAAGAATACATTTGAATCAGTTCTAATGAGGTGGATGAAACTGGAGCCTGTTATACAGAGTGAAGTAAGCCAGAAAGAAAAACACCAATATAGTATACTAACGCATACATATGGAATTTAGAAAGATGGTAACAATAACCCTGTATACGAGACAGCAAAAGAGACACTGATGTATAGAACAGTCTTTTGGACTCTGTGGGAGAGGGAGAGGGTGGGATGATTTGGGAGAATGGCATTGAAATATGTATAATATCATATGTGAAATGAGTCGCCAGTCCAGGTTCAATGCATGATACTGGATGCTTGGGGCTGGTGCACTGGGACGACCCAGAGGGATGGTACGGGGAGAGAGGAGGGAGGAGGGTTCAGGATGGGGAACACGTATATACCTGTGGCGGATTCATGTTGATATATGACAACACCAATACAATAAAGTTAAAAAATAAAATAAAATATATTTAAAAAAAAAGAAAAAGTAGCTTGAAAGGGAAAACTGGCATTTGAATAGAAGTAAAGTACAATATTATAGTTGGTTTGCATATGCATGAATAAGAGAAAACAAGCATATGAGATTTGTTTTGAATAGGTCAGGCATACTGAATAGGATGATTGTTCAAAAATGTAAAATGCCTTTGAAGTATGTTAACTATAATGATACAAGACATACCTGAATAATCTACTATAAACACAACAGAGGATTTTCATATACAGTAACTTTTTTGAACCTCAAAAACTTCCTAGCAGGCAGGTGATCATTTTCCCTGGTGGCTCAGTGGTAAAGAATCCACCTGCCAATGAAGATTTGATCCTGGGTCAGGAAGATCCCCTGGAGAAGGAAATGGCAACCTACTCCAGTATTCTTGCCTGGAAAATCTCATGGGCAGAGGAGCCTGGCAGGCTACAGTCCATGGGGTTGCAAAAGAGTTGGACACAGATTAGTGACTAAATAACAAAAGATGATTATTATAGGTGAAGAAATAGGAACTTGGAATAATTTAAAAATTTCATCAAATTCACATAGATCGTATGCAAAGCAATATTCTAGATATTCAAAATTTACTTTTAAGTCCATGGACAAGTTCAAATTTGTTAAATTTACCTGAGAAGCTTGATGGTGGCACAAACTGACAATGTTAGTTAATGTAGCACTATGAGTATGGACTGGAGTATTATACAAAAGGAAATGTGCTAATCTTCAACTGACTTCCATGAAAAAAGACATCTGAATTTAGTTGGGGCAATATTTTTTTAGCTTAAGTGTATCATCTTTATGTCAGACAAGATAAGAAAAATAATATTTATATTAAAGCTTTTATATTTTTGTAGTTTTTAGTTTGAAAATGAACATTTTGAACATAATTACAAATAAAAGTATATGTTATGATTCTTATCTTGTTTTGCTGATCAATAGTTCTATATTTTTTTTTGTCACACACCATTTCTTTCTTTTTTTTTTATTGCCTTTTGTTATTCTGGTGTCTGTTAGCCATAATATATAATTTCAGTAGTAAAACTTAAGAACTGAGAAGTTGCAAACCCATCATGCCAATATTTTTTTAAATGCTCTTTTATTGATAATAAAAAGTTTCATGTGCTGTGCTAAACAGCAACATGAAAGTATAAAAACACTGAAGGAAAGCAAAATACAAAACAAAATAGAAATACAGTGCATATTCCAAAGTTTATGGTTTAACTTTGTGTGGATATTTTCACATTTTCAGCTTCTGAATATGCAGAACATAGTTGTCTGAGAAAGGCTGAAATAAAACAGAATGCAGCTTTTGATTTACATTGACTGGGGAAACCATTGTATTTAACAAATAAAATTGCTTCAGCATTAAAGAAGAAACAATGAAAACTACAATGAAGTATCGTATCACACCAGTGAGAATGGCCATCATCAAAAAATCTACAAACAATAAATGCTGGAGAGACTGTGGAGAAAAGGGAATCCTTCTGCATTATTGGTGGGAGTACAAACTGACACAGCCATTATGGAAAACACTGTGGAGATTCCTTAAAAAACTAGGAATCAATCTTCTGTATAACCTAGTAACCCCACTACCCTGAGAAAACAGCAGTTCTCAAAAACACAGGTTGTTTTGTTGTTCAGTTGCCCAGTCATGTACAACTCTGTGAGACCCCATGGACTGCAGCATGCCAGGCCCCCCATCCCTTGCCATCTCCCTGAGCTTGCCCAAGTTTATGTTCATTGCATCAGTGATGCCGTCCAGTTCAGCGATCTCATCCTCTGACACCCTCTTCTTCTGCCCTTGATGTTTCCCAGAATCAGGGACTTTTCCAATGAGTGATCTATGTGCAATGGATGACCAAAATACTGGAGCTTCAGCTTCAGCATCAGTCCTTCCAGTTGATCTCCCTTAAGATTGACTGGTTTTGTCTTCTTGCTGTCGAAGGGACTTTCAGGAGTCTTCTCCAGCACCACAGTTCAAAGGCATCAATTCTTTACAGTACAGTTCTCACAACTGTACGTGACCACTGGAAAGACCACAGACTCGACTATATGGACCTTTGTCGGCAGAATAAAGTCTCTACTTTTCAACATACTGTCTAGGCTTGTCATTGTTTACCTGCCAAGAAGCAATTGTCTTCTGATTTCATGGGTGCAGTAACTGTCTGAGTGATTTTGGAGCCCAAGAAGGGGAAATCTGTCACTACTTCTACTTTTTTCCCATCTACTTTCCATGCAATAATGGGCCTGGATGCGATTATCTTAGTTTTTTTTTTTTTTTTTTTTTTTAATATTTAGCCTTAAGCCCACTCTTTCACTCTCCTCCTTCACCCTCATCAAGAGGTTCTTTAGTTCCTCTTTGCTTTCTGCCATTAGAGTGGTATCATTTGCATAGCTGAGGTTGTTGATGTTTCTCCCACCTATATTGATTCCAGCTTGTAATGCACCCTGCCTGGCATTTCTCATGATGTGATCAGTATATAGGTTAAACAAACAGGGTGACAGTAGATATCCCTGTCATACCTCTTCATGTATCACTGCCTTGTAGTGGTCACAGGGCTTGTGTAACTCAGTGAAGCAATGAGCCATGCCATGCAGGGCAACCCAAGACAGACAGATCATAGCAGAGAGTTCTGACAAAACATGACCCTCTGGAGGAGGGAATGGCAAACCACCCCAGTATACCTGCTGTAAGAACCTCATGAACTGTATAAAATGCCAAAAAGATATGACACCAAAAGATGAGTCCCCCAGGTCTGTTCAATATGCTTCTGGGGTAAGGCAGAGGAGAATTACCAACAGCCCCAGAATGAATGAAGAGGCTGGGTCAAAGAGGATACAGTACTAAGTTGTTGATGTGTCTAGTGATGAAAGTAAAATCCAATGCTGCAAAGAACAGTATTGTATAGGAACCTGGAAAGTGAGGTCCATGAATCCAGGAAAACTGGAGGTGGTCAAGCAGGAGATGGTAAGAATAAACATCAACATCCTAGGACTCAGTGAACTAAAATGGACAGCAATGACTGATTTTAATTCAGATGACCATTATATCTACTACTGTGGGCAAGAATCCCATCAAAAAAATGCAGTAGCCTTCATAATCAACAAAGGAGTCTTTTAAATACAGTACTTGGGTGCAACCTCAAAAATGACAGAGTGATCTCAGTTCATTTCCAAGGTAAGCCATTGAACATCACAGTAATCCAAGTCCATGCCCTTACCACCAATGCCAAAGAAGCTGAAGTTGATCAGTTCTATGAAGACCTAGAAGACTTCCTAGAACTAAACCAAAACAAAACAAAAAAAAAAGATTTTCTAGTCACTATTGGGGATTGGAATGTAAAAGTAAGAAGTCAAGAGATACCTGGAGTAACAGGCTAGTTTGGCCTCGGAGAATAAAATGAAGCAGGATAAAGAGTAACTGAACTCTGCCAAGAGAATGAACCAGTTATAACAAAGACACATGTACCCCAATGTTTGTCACAGCACTATTCACAATAGCCAGGATGTGTAAGCAATCTAAATGTCCATTGACAGATGAATGGATAAAGAAGAGGTGGTACACATATACAATGAAATATTACTCAGTCATAAAAAGGACACATTTGAGTCAGTTATAGTGAGGTGGATGAACCTAGATCCTCCTATACTGGATGATGTAAGTCAGAAAGAGAAAATAATTATTGCATATTAATGCGTATATAGGGAATCTAGAGAAATGGTACCGATGAACCTAGCAGAGAACAGACTTGTGGACCCAGCAGGGGAAGTTGAGGTTGGGAAAAACTGAGAGAGTAGCATTGACATTTATAAACTATCATGTGTAAAACAGATACTTAGTAGGAAGTTGCTATATAGCACAGGGAGTCCAGCCTGTTGCTCTGTGATGATCTAGAGGAGTGGGATGGGGATGGGGTGTGAGGTTCCAGAGGGAGGAGGATATATATATAAGCTTATATATGTATAAGCTTATAACTGGGTTTGTATCATACAGCAGAGATCAACATAACATTGTAAAGCAATTTTCCACCAATTAAAATTTTTTTAAAAAGATAAAAATGGAAACAAAAGGCAAGAGAAGGCTTTTCTACAATTTCTTAAGAAGCATATGTAAAAATTAAGACTGAAGCATTTTATTCTTGTTAACATTTGATTTCAAAACTGTTTACTCAATTATTTTGTCCTAAGCACAATAAAATGGTAAATTATTTAGAAAATCTAATAAAAAAACATATTGTGCAATATGAAACCAAAAATAATCAGTAAATTGAAGATAAAATAGAAAAATCACAAGAAAATATAAAGGTGTCCAACAAACTGTTTCTCAAGACTAGGGATTTTTATCCTTTTTATTCAATTGATTATGCCAATCGCCCCCAATAGTGCCTGACACTAATCGGAATTCAATAGATATTTGTTGAATGATCAGATAGGTGATAAGAAGCAGCTCCCACAGCCTGCCAGGTGGAGCTGACGCCTGGAGAGGAGCATAAAAGGAAAGCAGAAACAAGAGCCAAAAATGAACCCAGGCAGTGGAAGGTCAAATATGAGTTGGAAAAAACTACAGATCTGAGACTTCCCTAGTGGTTCAGTGGATAAGACTCCACCTTCCAATGCAGAGGGGACAGGAGTTCCATCTCTGGTCAGAGAACTAAAGTCTCACATACTGTGGGGTGTGGCAAAAAGTAAAAATAAATAGTGGGCTTCCCTAGTGGCTCAGATGGTAAAGCGTCTGCCTGCAATGCGGAGGCCCTGGGTTCCATCCCTGGGTCGGGAAGATCCCCTGGAGAAGGAAATGGCAACCCACTCCAGTACTCTTGCCTGGAAAATCCCATGGACAGAGGAGCCTGGTAGGCTACAGTCCATGGGGTTGCAAAGAGTTGGACACGACTGAGCAACTTCACTTTCACCATTTAAAAACAAAACAAAATACAATGACTCTGCTCACTCTGAGTTCATTATCGACGATTTCAGTTGTTGTTGTTGTTCAATCAGTAATTCATGTCTGACTCTTTGTGATCCCCACACTTACTGAAGCTGAATTTTACTGAAGTTTCCTTGCCATGTATGCATGTTAAGTTGCTTTGGTCGTGTCTGACTATTTGTGACCCTATGGACTATATAGCCCACTGGGCTTCTCTGTCCCTGGAATTCTCAAGGCAAGAATCCTGGAGTGGGTTGCCATTTCCTCCTCCAGGGGATCTTCCCAACCCAAGGATCCAACCTGCATCTCCTGAGTCTCCTGCATCTGTGCATGGATTCTTTACCGCTAGCGCCACCTGGGAAGCCCATAGTCATCAGAATTTTTCAAACTGCTAGACTCAAGGTTGACTGTGCCTGCTTCAGGATGAGCTTCAACCCATGGTGGAGTTCCACCTAATAACTTGGAGGAAGAAAGGAGTAGACACTGGGTAGACATTTGCTTTCTTAGGGTTTAATGATACACTTATTTTTCCACTTATGAGGCCAGATCTCCCTGTGCTATTGCTCAGAGAAAAAGTAAACCCATTTGCTGCATTCAACTGAAATATCAAGTTTGTGGCATCCAGCAGGCAGTAATATATTTAGAAAGGTTTGCTTAGATTCATGTGTTTGTTAGTGGCTTTTCTGGAAGTGAAGCAAATTCAGGACTGCTGCTGTTGCTGCTGAAGTCTCTTCAGTCATGTCCGACTCTGTGCGACCCCATAGATGGCAGCCCACCAGGCTCCCCCATCCCTGGGATTCTCCAGGCAAGAACACTGGAGTGGGTTGCCATTTCCTTCTCCAATGCATGAAAGTGAAGTCGCTCAGTCGTGTCCGACTCCCAGCGACCCCATGCACTGCAGCCCACCAGGCTCCTCCGTCCATGGGATTTTCCAGGCAAGAGTACTGGAGTGGGGTGCCATTGCCTTCTCTGAAATGCAGGACTAGCAACTTGCTATTATAACCTTACTGAGATTTCTGCTTAGAAATATTACAAAGTCTACACATCACAGTTCCCTCAGGTGGGCAGAAAAGTTGCTCTTGAGGGACACAGAACTGCAGTCAAGTCATAAAGAAAAGTGCTCCCTGCACAAGGAGTTTAAATCTCCAATTCCAGGCACTGTGATACCCTGGAGTTGACATTTGAGAACCTTTAAACTCACTCCTTTTACTCTGTCTATCCTCTGCTTTCCTGCAGGACAATGTGGTACTTACCTGACAATATTTAAAACTGTTGAGAACAGAGAAATATGCTGCTGCTGCTGCTGCTGCTAAGTTGCTTCAGTCGTGTCCAACTCTTAGCGACCCCATGGACTGCAGCCTACCAGGCTCCTCCGTCCATGGGATTTTCCAGGCAAGAATTGTGGTAAAATGTAGAAAACACTGAGGATGATCAATGACTTTCTCAGGATTTATTCTTAGTCATCGGCTGCAGCACCGATGACAGAGTAAGTAGTAGGTCCACGGAACAGCAGCACAGTAATAAATTGTCTCCACCAGAGCACACGCTCACTGTAGGAGGAACATTCTTCTTTTCTGTTCTCTGTTTTATCCCCCTCTCTTAGAATATCATTACAAAGCATGCACACCTCGAAAAACATAGAACTGTATTGCTATGACCTGTTCTAATTGACAAGGGAAAAGAAAATGAGGCCTCATGGTTACTTCGCTCCTCTTGTCTGTAGGTTCCTTGCTCCGTGAGGACTGCACTCCTCACTGAACTCAGGGCAAACTCATGGAAAATGGGGCAGCGTCTCGCCAACTTTAAACCCAGGCCAGCCAGGTCGTGGTCTGTCACTGATTGTTCCTCTGTGTCCTCTCTTTTTTGAAGCCATGAAAACATATTTGTAATTCCTTTTATTGGTCACTGGTGACGTGGAACTTTTGTTTGATGAGTGCTGAATTCATCACTGCATTCCCCATCCTAATGCTTAACACGTCAGGGTGCTCAGTAAATACTCATTGAAAGACCAATACAATGAACCATGTGTATACCCTAGGTTTATTTCTTCATGGCAGTCACACTCAGCCAGCATTAGCTGAAAATGCAGAGTTTACAAGTGCAGTGTGTGCCAGGTGCTAACGGCAGTGTATTGAAGACACAATCAGAACTTTCTGGGAACAATTTGCATGGGAAAGCAGATGTAGCTGACAATTAGGTAAGTGAAAATACGAGGCTATGTATAAGAATATTTTGGAATGAGTGATACAGAGAAAAATATGTATAGGAATTCAAAGAAGAACAAAAACATGTGAGTTACAGAGAATTGTGGTGGTTTAATTACTAGGTTGTCTGTGACTCTTTGAGATCCCATGTACTGGAGAGTCCTCCAGGCGCCTCTGTCCCTGCGATTTCCCAGGCAAGAATACTGGGCGGAGTTGCCATTTCCTTCTTCAGGGGTTCTTTCTGACCCAGGAATTGAACCCCCATCTCCTGCATCTTCTGCTAGACAGATTCTGTACTAATGAGCCACCAGGGAAGCCCTTACAAAGAGTAACGGCATGTGATTTTGAGGGAGACAATTTGAAGTTCGGAAGGGGTGTGAATTTGCTTCAGAGAGAGAAGGGCATTTCATTACTCACTGGGTAGGTTAGCGTCATGCTGTCTCAGATTCACTGTGTCCCAGGCACTCTTTCCTTCAGGGTCTTTTTTCACATGTGATTTCCTTTGCCTGGAAAACATTTTCCTCTTCTTCCTTTTCTTCTTTTCCCATGGGTATCTTTCAGTTCTCATTTGAAATGTATTTATTGTGGACAACTTTCTGTCATGCTCCATTCTTTACCCAGTTAAGGATGGTTACCACTGTCCTGAATTAAGTCAGCTTCTCCTTACAATTCACTTTCAGAGCATTTCATAAATTCTCCTTGGTAATATTAATATTGAATATGATATCAATTAAATAAAAATTTAATTTACATCAAGCTCATGCTAACAGGGATTGCATCTCTTGAATTTCTAACTACTATTTCAGTATTTGAATAAAGAATACTCATTAAATTCTTATTAAGTTCTTGAATGAGATAAGAATGAGCATAGAGTATAGGTCTAAAGATGCCAAGTTTGATCTGAAACCCATAAATACTGGGATAACTTTCAAAACCTCTAATTTTCACCATGGTAAGTCTTGGGCTTCCTGAGACCCAAAGACAATTATGATAATGAAAACTGAGCATTTAAAAGTCAACTAATAATTCCTACTAGCAACTTATGAATAAAAGTAAAGGTAAGTGGATAAAAAATTTAGTGACCAGATTAAAAAAGGAAGTTGAAAGCCAGAATCGCTGGAGCTTTCTAAACCCCACACTCTCAGTTCCCATGCACAGATTTTAATATCTCTTCTTATGTGAATTATTCTTATGAATAATTGAAATTTTATTTTTTACGTCACTCTGGCTTTCCAAAGCTCCATTGCTGTTAGGTTTGACTTTTCATTTCTCAGAGTCAGATTTTTGATTATTTTTTCCAAATGAGTTGGTCAAAAAACCCTCAGTACTGATTTCCATAGTAAATGAAATGTGTGTTAAAGAAGGATGCTTGTCTCATGGTATCTACCTTACCTAAAATGTTATCCCCAGTGGTTAATTTTTTTCTCTATATTTGAGAATAAACTCAAATGTTTCTTCCTTAGGAAACATTCCCTCTTGTGCATGACCAAAGGAATGTAATGTAATTACTGATCCTATTTTTTTTTATCTACTCTTTAGTGTTGATGTGCATTTGAAGTATCCATTTTCATTTTTGCAACAGTTGAGCTGAGCATTAAGCTTTCAGACTGATGTTAACAAAATTGGCTTAACAAAGTCAAATGCCTTATTCTCTTTTAATAGTTCTTTGGAAAATCATACTTCACAGTTAGCCATGTCACTTTTCCATTGACTATCCACAAAAAGTCAAGTGCTTCTTAAAGTCCTCAACTTAAATGATATTGCTTTGATAGCAAATGTAGTTTAACAACCATTTGAAGCCTATTTAAAGACAGAAATGATACTACATTTTTATGTTCTTTTAATATAACTTATTAAGGGCTAAAAATGCTAGTTTCTTTGTAATTGAGTTTTTACAACTTCATACTCAATGAAGAGTTTCATAAAATACATTTTAGCTACATCAATGAAATAGCTACATGTTTTAAAATGTGAATACTTAAGAGAAGCATATGTTTTAACCTCTGAATTGGATCTATATAGACCATCACAGAGCTGTTCCTGAAATATGTCTGAGTAGATTAATGTTGAGAACATTAAAATATTCAGTCAATATGTGTCAGGAAGCATTTAACAGGAGGCTTCCTGTGTGTTGTTTTGGATCTGTCAGGAATTCTCTGTTCTCTGAATATTCTCTGAATATTCAGGAATTAAGAGGAGAGGCAAGTCTCTCCCGGGGGCTGGGGAATCCAGGCATTTCCTCTGTTAGTTTTTCTATACGGTGATAAGTACCCTCTTACTTTTTATGAACCATATGGTAAAAGTGATTATTTACAACCCTCTCTCTTTCATATGGATGACCTCATGTTTCCTTGATAACTTGTAAGTTTTGATTTTATCTCTGCTGAAAATAGCTATCTTGTAAGACAGTATAAATACCTACACAATGTTGAATAAAACACCTTTGCTCCATCAGAGCTGTGGTTCCTGTGTCTTGCTTTCTTTCTCTTTCTTTCTCTCTCTCCCTCTCTCTCTTTTTCAGGCTGATCCCCTGGAGTGCAGAGGCTCTCTGAGTTCACTTTCCTGCCTGGGCTTCTAAGACCCTCTCAAAAAGGTGCTCTGCACCTTCACCCCATCGAGAGGGCACCTGAGGCCTCCATGAACAGAGCAAGCCCTGTGTCAAGGGCTTTACTGGCTTTCTACATAAACCAAGGAATATCAGCTTCTTTCTTTCTCTTTTACTTTCTTATCAGTTGATTCCAGATCACCAGGTTCTGGTCCATTAAAGGACCTCAACAAATATGTATTAAAATATTTATTCTACCTTTAACAGAAATTTAAAATGTTACTAGAAGTTAATAAAGTAGAAAATTTTGAAGAAGGGATACAAAATGGAGCACAGCAATAGCAGAATTTCTGTGACTTGAGCCTAAAATAAGTTTCTGAATTTTCTAACCATTTTTAATTTTAAAGGAGAAGCAATATTAGTCCCTGAGAGGATCATCCTACTTACTATTGAATTATTCTCTAAACAAAAGCTACATGTAATATCATCTTGCTCATTCCTTCTTCCCAAATATAGTAAATATATTATAATATATTTACTATAGTATTATAATATAATAAAGATCATATCAGTCACTCAGTTATGTCTGACTCTTTGTGACCCCATGAATCACAGCATGCCAGGCCTCCCTGTCCATCACCAACTCCCGGAGTTCACTCAGACTCACGTCCATCGAGTCAGTGATGCCATCCAGCCATCTCATCTTCTGTCGTCCTCTTCTCCTCTTGCCCCCAATCCCTCCCAGCATCAGAGTCTTTTCCAGTGAGCCAACTCTTCACATGAGGTGGCCAAAGTACTGGAGTTTCAGCTTCAGCATCATTCCCTCCAAAGAAATCCCAGGGCTGATCTCCTTCAGAATGGACTGGTTGGATCTCCTTGCAGTCCAAGGGACTCTCAAGAGTCTTCTCCAACACCACAGTTCAAAAGCACCAATTCTTTGGTGCTCAGCCTTCTTCACAGTCCAACTCTCACATCCCTACATGACCACAGGAAAAACCATAGCCTTGACTAGACGAAACTTTGTTGGCAAAGTAATGTCTCTGCTTTTGAATATGCTATCTAGATAGGTCATACTCATAATTAAAAACCATAATGTATTGTGACAGCTCATTTAATGTGTCTGTTTGAAAGACAAACAGATGCCCAGATAACTAGTAAAACATTATTGCTGGTGTGATGAGTTTAGCATTTGAAAAAGTAGACTGAGTATCCCATGCAGGAGGGCATCATCCAATCTGCTAAGGGCCTGAACAGGACAGCAAGAATAAGAAGGCAGATTCTCTCTCTGTATTTGTGCTGAGACAGTCATATTTTCCTGCACTTGGACATTGGTGCTCCTGGTTCTCTGAGGGCTTTCTCTCTTAGAACAGGACATACAACTTCAGCCCCCGATTCTCAGACGTTGGACTCAAGCTGAATTATATCACCAGTTTTCCTGGTTATTCAACTTGCAGATAGCAAATCATGGGACTTCTAGGTTTCCCAAATCCTTTGAGCCAATTCTTATAAATAAATCTCATACATAGGTATGTGTGTATGTAGAAGATTTGTTATATAAGTACATTATGCATATTTGTTTATGGTTTATTTTCATAATGCCCCAAATCACAACATCTCCTTAAATCCCCATTGTAATTAATGTTCATTTCACTGAAGTAAACAAAAATATGTTCTCTGACTTTGTAATATCTTCATTTAAGGAACGTTGCAGATATTCTTTCATCAAGATGTGGGGTCATTTTGCTCTCCTTGAGTCTTGACAGGACTTTGACCATAGTAGGTAGGATATTTTGTGATTGTTGAGACTGTCACAAAAGGGGATCCAGCCTTTGCCAGGTTCAGACACTAGCCTTTGGAGACCAGTACCCACACTGAGGGGAAGCCAAATATCCCTACCAAAGCTGCCTGACCATCAGTAACTGAAAACATTATTGGTCCCATTGTGTGTGTGTAAGAGTGTGTGCTCAGTCATGTCTGACTCTTTGAGACCCAAAGGACTGTAGCCCACCAGGCTTCTCTGTCCATGGGATTTTCTAAGCAAGAATACTGGACTGGGTTGCCATTTCCTTGTCCAGGTCATTTTCTTGATTCAAGGATCAAACCCCTATCTCTAGTGTCTCCTACTTTGGCAGGCTTCCCTTGTAGCTCAGTTGATAAAGGATCTGCCTACAATGCAGGAGACCCAGGTTCGATGCCTGGGTTGGGAAGATCAGGAAATGGTAACCCACTCCAGTATTCTTGCCTGAAGCAGAGGAGACTGACAGGTAACAGTCCATGTGGTTGCAAAGATTTGGACACGACTGAGCAACTGAATTGAACTGAACTGAGCAACTAAACCTCCTTTTTCTCCTTTGCTTTTCACTTCTCTTCTTTTAACAGCTATTTGTAAGCCCTCCCCAGACAGCCATTTTGCTTTTTTGCATTTCTTTTCCATGGGGATGGTCTTGATCCCTGTCTCCTGTACAATGTCATGAACTTCATTCCATAGTTCATCAGGCACTCTATCTATCAAATTGCCAACATCAGCTGGATCATGGAAAAAGCAAGAGAGTTCCAGAAAAACATCTATTTCTGCTTTATTGACTATGCCAAAGCCTTTGACTGTGTGGATCACAATAAAATGTGGGAAATTCTGAAAGAGATGGGAATACCAGACCACCTGATCTGCCTCTTGAGAAACCTGTATGCAGGTCAGGAAGCAACAGTTAGAACTAGACATAGAAAAACAGACTGGTTCCAAATAGGAAAAGGAGTACGTCAAGGCTGTATATTGTCACCCTGCTTATTTAACTTCTGTGCAGAGTACATCATGAGAAACACTGGGCTGGAAGAAACACAAGCTGGAATCAAGATTGCCAGGAGAAATATCAATAACCTCAGATATGCAGATGACAGCACCCTTATGGCAGAAAGTGAAGAGGAACTCAAAAGCCTCTTGATGAAAGTGAAAGTGGAGGGTGAAAAAGTTGTCTTAAAGCTCAACATTCAGAAAACGAAGATCATGGCATCTGGTCCCATCACTTCATGGGAAATAGATGGGGAAACAGTGGAAACAGTGTCAGACTTTATTTTGGGGGGCTCCAAAATCACTGCAGATGGTGACTGCAGCCATGAAATTAAAAGACGCTTACTCCTTGGAAGGAAAGTTATGACCAACCTAGATAGCATATTCAAAAGCAGAGACTAGACGGACCTTTGCCAACAAAGGTCCGTCTAGTCAAGACTATGGTTTTTCCTGTTGTCATGTATGGATGTGAGAGTTGGACTGTGAAGAAGGCTGAGCACCAAAGAATTGATGCTTTTGAACTATGGTGTTGGAGAAGACTCTTGAGAGTCCCTTGGACTGCAAGGAGATCCAACCAGTCCATTCTGAAGGAGATCAGCCCTGGGATTTCTTTGGAAGGAATGATGCTAAAGCTGAAACGCCAGTACCTTGGCCACCTCATTCGAAGAGTTGACTCATTGGAAAAGGCTCTGATGCTGGGAGGGATTGGGGGCAGGAGGAGAAGTGGACTACAGAGGATGAGATGGCTGGATGGCATCACTGACTCGATGGACGTGAGTCTGAGTGAACTCCGGAGTTGGTGATGGACAGGGAGGCCTGGCATGCTGCAATTCATGGGGTCGCAAAGAGTCGGACATGACTGAGCGACTGAACTGAACTGAACTGAACTGAACTGAACTCAATGACTAAACCTCCAACACCACTTTGGCAGGCAGGTTCTTTACCAACTGCATCACCTGGAAAACCCCCATTATTCCCATTAAGATGATGCCATTATCTATTCCTGTCACACGAGAGGCTTTATTGTATCTATAAAAGGCAGGATGGAAGATGCAATATCTTTTATAGTGGCAAAAGGGATGCTTAAAAGACATAACTTTTTTTTTTCACAATAAAAAATGTTTTCTAAAATATATTTGGAAAGTGGGTGAAAAAAAGGCTCAAGATTTTATAGTCTTTTGAAACGAAGTGTAGGCAATAACATGATTTAAAAAAGCAGGGTGGACTCCACATGCAAGGCAGATATTTTTAATTATTATATATCTTTGGCCTTTCTGAGCACAGGGTCTCAGACTGTCAGAGTTGACCTGTGGGATCACAAAATTTCTGCTTAGTGCTGCCAAAAAGCATTTTTAAAATAAGTTATTTGCCTTAGAATAGGCTTGAGCCTGTTTATGGCATTTGTGTTACCAAACACATTGCTTTTTTCAGCTTCTGTCACTCCTGAGGGTGTCACGTCAGCTACACACTGCTCAGGGTCTGGGGTACCCGCCGTCACTGTCAGAGAAAATGTGTTTTAATTCTCAGTGTCTGAAATTCCTTGAATCTAGAGAAAGACACTTCACAACAATCCCTGGATGGGACTTTTAGTTTGGCCCTAGTAATTTCTGGGGCTATAATTTGGGATCATTTCTAGTGTCCCACCAATCTATCCTAGCTGAATGAGATTAATGCTGAATTTCAAGTAAACCTTTGCTCTCATTATTTCCCAACCAAATAGAAGGAATATAGTCTTATTGTCTGTGCATATAAAATGTTTATGGTTTTCAATTATTTTGCAACTGTAATAACATTTGATACTCATTGTATTGAGAATTCTTCTCATATATTATTTATTCAGAGGACCTTTTTGGATCTCCCATGGGCCATTCTCTTTCTTAATTTGCTTTTCACTATATTATCTTATTTTTATTAATTATTTATTTTCTTTCCTTTCCATAAGGAAAATGTACATTTCAAAAGGGCAGAAAGTTTTATCTTATTTACCACCATATACCCAGTACCTGGAATTATATCTGGTACATATTCAGTGCTCAAAATACATTATAATAAAAGTCTTGCAAGGAAGATCCTTGGTGGCTCAGATGGTAAAGAACCTGTCTAGAGTGAAGGAGACCCAGGTTCACTTCCTGGGTTGGGAAAATCCCCTGGAGAAGGAAATGTCAACCCACTCCAGTATTCTTGCCTGGAGAGTTCCATGGATAGAAGAGGCTGGCAGGCTGCAGTACATGGGGTTGCCAGGTTCAGAAACGACTAAGGAACACTTTCTCTTTTAAGGAAGATATCATACATTGGCTGATGAGGAAGCAAATTCAACAGAGTCTCTTGATCTGCTTCAGATACAGACGTAATAGGCAATACAATCAATTTGCCTTTGCTGACTTCTCTCTAGGCACCTCTAGAGATTAATTTTGAACCCAAGTTCAACTATCCTTGATATTTGGGAAATACAACTTAATATGAAGAGGAGTCTGAAAACAATTTAGAGTCATTAACTTGTGAAAAGAGACTAATGTGTCTATGGCTAGGCATAACATGAGCAGGTATGGAAGTGATCTGGATGCTTGAAACCTGTTGAAGTTAAGAAAGTTCAATAGCTCAGGATTCTCTACAGCACGGCTTCTGGAGGTTGTTCAGGAGAGCCTCTTCCTAGGTGTCAGTCAAACATATCTCCCAAGTTACTTCAGTTTATAGTTTACTTTCATAATATCACATTATAGACTTGGTAATTACAGAATTCCATTTCTGTGGTCATTAATGTGACATTCATAGGGGCAAGATACATTCTCTAGCTTTCTACTAATAATATCTTCAATTGTCCTTCTATATTTATTAGAAGTTTTCCATTTTTATGGTAATTATGACTTCTGCTTCAGGAAGAGATTTCAAATGTTAATATTAAGTTTGCTGCATGCTATGTGGCATAGATTTTCAGAGGGATGTTGAAGTTACTCCATTAGAATCCATACAGAATGACATTCATCTATTTCTATGATGATGTAATACTTCTGAGAATGTTACCTGACTTTCTCTCTTTCATTAAGCATAAAAATATAAATATGTGCTAAAAAACGTAAATACAAAAATGTGATTGGATGATTTAAACAAAAATGTGTCACTGTCAGAACCCTCAAGGATTCACTCAAAAGCAGTCAGTATCTTACCCACTATTTCAAAGCAGAGACCTTGAGATAAACTGAAGGGGAACTTTGAAAGGTTCATCAGCAGAGACCACACTTAAAGGTTTCCATCTACCTTTCTAAAACTGCACAAAGCATAGTGCTAACACAATGCAGCTAACCCTAATATCTATGAGCTCTGGAAGAATTTGAATCCAGGTTGCCTAAATATGTGGATGCAGAATCCCATGGATACTTAGGGCTAGCTCTACTATATCCTTTTTTATAAAAGATTTGACCATCCATAAGGGTTGAGGGGATGTTCTTGGAACCAATTCCCTGCGGACACCAAGGGATGATTGCACAAATTTAAGCTCTTTGTAATGACACCCAGCTGTGCTCTTCACCCAGCACTCTATTTCATTTCTCTTTTAGGCCTGGAAGAGGTGAGCCTAGGGCCACAATGCTAAAAAAAAAAAAACTCCAGTGTGTGAGTTTTCACCCTCTTTCAAGCACTCAAAAAAGGGCATATCTTATAGTGAATTGTTTCCTTATTTTCCCCAACAGACCACTTTTCAGACTGAATGATGATACATGCCCTCTTTGCAGTATGTGCCAACACCCAGAGGTTCAGAATAGAACACTTCTGGAAGGAACCCAAGTATCCTTGTTCATATGCAAGGATTTCAGCAGAGCCCTCATTCAAAATTTATCCTAATTTCCCCTTCCATGGTTCACGCATCTTTAAGGGATTGGCTTGTGCCTCTTCTTGGAATGATATAATGTCTTGGTTCAGACCATGAACACTTATGCTCAAGCTGCCTTGAATGGAAATCTGGTTGACTACTTCCTAGATGTGTGACTTTGAACAGGTTGCTTAATCTCTCTGTACCTTAGTTTCCTCCCCTTTCAAATGGAGACTATGATAGAAGCCTAGGATGATTAATTTGCTTAAACTATTAAATAAATGAAAAGTGCTTTGAACAGGATCTAGCACAGAGTATTTACCCACTATGTGCATATTTGCTACTGCTCTAGTCGCTTTATACACACGCACTTCCATTAATATGAATTTGTGACTTATTTGCTTCTTTTTTTCAACTTTCTCTCATTAACCATTAACTTGATATGCTAGATGTTCCAATGCATGACAATAGATTCTCTGGTGAAGGCTAAGTGTAAATATGGCACAGTTTTCCATATTGATTAACCTAGTATTTAGAGTATTTAGTGAAATCTTTCCAGGTCATTTCTGTGCTCAAATAACAACACTGTTGCTGCTATTGCTGCTAAGTCGCTTCAGTCGTGTCCAACTCTGTGCGACCCCATAGACGGCAGCCCACCAGGCTCCACTGTCCCTGGGATTCTCCAGGCAAGAACACTGGAGTGGGTTGCCATTTCCTTCTCCAATGCATAAAAGTGAAAGTGAAGTCGCTCAGTCATGTCCGACTCTTCGAGACCCCATGGACTGCAGCCTACCAGGCTCCTCCGTGCATGGGATTTTCCAGGCAAGAGTACTGGAGTGGGGTGCCATTGCCTTCTCCAAATAGCAACAGTATTACCTACCAAAAACAGACTCCTTTTTCCCTGAGGATCCTCTGTACTTTATACAAGTCATATTTTCTTCTTACTATGTCCTCTATTATCAATATCTGTCTAAATCTTTCCCTTTAGTGAACAGTTCAAAATTTACTTTTATTATGAAGATTTTCTCTAATTCTCTAGTCAAAGTAGCTTTCTTTCTGTCTCAATTATACTTTTTGGTTTGAACTCATATTTCTTCCTTTAAAAAATATATTTTTGAGGTATAGCTTTTTTTCGATTAAAAAATTATTGAAGGATAATTGCTTTACACAATTTTGTGGTTTTCTGTCATACATCAGCAAGAATCAGCCATAGGTACATCCATGTCCCCTCATTCCTGGACCTCCCTCCCATCTCCCTTCCCACCCCACCCTTTAGCCTGTCACAGAGCCCCTGTATTTAAGAGGTATAATTAACTTACACAGAAATGCTTGATTTTTGAAGTTACAGTTTAAAGAGTCTTGACAAATCCATATACCTATGATACACACTTCCTAGAATGTTTTTAGTTATAGAATGTTTCCTTTACTCTGAAAAGTTATCTTGAGCTTCTTTTCAGTAAATCCTCACCATCTTTTTCAGGTAGAATCTGTTCTGCTATTACCATAGCCTAGATATGACTGTTTTAGAACATCTTACTGAAACCAGGTGGTGAATATTCTTTTATATATGTTAGTTATGAAAGAAAGAACTCTAGACAAAATCATAGCGGGAGGTCTAGGATGATGGAGAGCAATAGTCTCTATCATAGGATGTATATGTTAAGTTTCTCCTAAGAAATCTGCTGGATTAGCACAGTGCCTGGCACAGAGCATGCATCATATAAATATTTGAGTTGAGCTACAGTTTTGTTTTTTTTTTTTAATTTGGCTTCAAAACATCATGCTAGTTTCTACTATACAGCAAAGTCAATCAACCATATGTATACACATATCCTATCCCTTCTGGGTCACCCTCACATCTAGGTCACCAGCATCAAGTAGAGTTCCCTGCACTATTCTTCAGGCTCTCATTATTGTCTATTCCATGCATAGCAGTATATACATAGCGACCCCAATCTCCCAATTAACTGTCGGATTTTAAGACAGTGACTTTACCTAATGTTGAAAGTTCAAAATGATAGCAGAGGCCGACTCTACAAGCAGGCGCTTCTCATCCTTCTAACACAATGTCCATTTTCTCTCTGTGTTGTAGAGTTAACTTTTATTTGCAGTCATGCCTCTATCTGTTCAGTGTGAATCATAAAAAACAAACCCTTGATCCTGAGAAGAAACAGACTGGACCCAAAGACTGCTTTATCTGATGTTCTAATCAAAGTATTCCTAGAGCACCTCAAGAAAGTTTCACATAAAATGAGGTTTTTTACAGTGTTTACAGAAAGCATAATGAAATACCAAGTTGCATAACTTAACACATATTATTCATTATCTTGTTATCATTGAATTGATAGTATCTGTTTAATATGTACAAGTAATTCAGCCATCTCCAAACTATATCATCTTGTCAAAGAAATTTTCAAATCCTATGTGGCTATGTGTTTAGTGTGTTGCTGAAGAATTTTCCTGAATTTGGAAAGAAGGAAATCTAAAATATTCAGCATTGGCCACTAGGGATTCTAAATCTATGGAGATCACACAAATTCAGATCGTGTGTGGAAACCTCTTAATCTGGGCTGGAGGAAGCGCAAGCTGGAATCAAGATTGCTGGGAGAAATATCAATAACCTCAGATATGCAGATGACACCACCCTTATGGTACAAAGTAAAGAGGAACTAAAGAGCCTCTTGATGAAGGTGAAAGAGGAGAGTGAAAAAGTTGGCTTAAAGCTCAACATTCAGAAAACTAAGATCATGGCATCTGGTCCCATCACTTCATGGCAAATAGATGAGGAAACAGTGAAAACAGTGACAGACTTTATTTTGGGTGGTTCCAAAATCACTGCAGATGGTGATTGCAGCCACAAAATTAAAAGACGTCTACTCCTTGGAAGGAAAGTTATGACCAACCTGGACAGCATATTCAAAAGCAGAGACATTACTTTGCCAACAAAGGTCTGTCTAGTCAAGGCTATGGTTTTTCCAGTGGTCATGTATGGATGTGAGAGTTGGACTGTGAAGAAAGCTGAGCACCGAAGAATTGATGCTTTTGAACTGTGGTGTTGGAGAAGACTCTTGAGAGTCCCTTGGCCTGCAAGGAGATCCAACCAGTCCATCCTAAAGATCAGTCCTCGGTATTCATTGGAGGGACTGATGTTGAAGCTGAAACTCCAGTACTTTGGCTGCCTGATGCAAAGAGCTGACTCATTTGAAAAGACCCTGATGCTGGGAAAGATTGAGGGCAGGAGGAGAAGGGGACAACAGAGGCTGAGATGGTTGGATGGCATCACTGACTCAATGAACATGGGTTTGAGTGAACTCCAGGAGTTGGTGATGGACAGGGAGGCCTGGTGTGCTGTGATTCATGGGGTCGCAAAAAGTTGGACATGACTGAGTGGCTGAATTGGAACTGAATCAAGACTATATAGTTAACAATAATGACACGAGTGTTGCCTTTATCCAAGTAGTCTGTTTTAGAATAGAGTTATTTCATGTCATAGGACTCTCTGAGATTGATTTAACACCAAGTTATATAAAAAAAGAAAATAGTTTTCCTCACTGTATTTTACTTTCATTTTTAATGCATTGCCTATCTTATTTACTCAATCCTAATATCACATCACACCAAAATAACAAACATATGCCATAGTTGAAGAAAGTCTTAAGGATGTGTTTGAATTCCAAAACAAGCCTGAAGGAAACAGTCTAAAAATATGAGCAATAACAACATAATTTGCATAAGAACATAGCTTGTGAAAATCACACTGTACCTAGGGAGTATAAGTTCAGGTATATTGATACACACAGAGGCTCATGCTAAGTAGAGTTAATATAAAGAACACGTCTAATAATTGCTGCTTTAGTAATATCACTCCTCTGGGATTCCAGCTAAAGAGAAATGTTTCGTTATTCTTCCTGTGCCAGGCAAAGGGTCTAAAATACCAAATAAGACAGATAATTTTCCTGCTCCAACAGAACAGACACATTAAATAATTACAAAATGATAAATGAATATATTTAACACGCGTGTGAAAATTCATGTAAAAGCTTCTAAATGCGTGACCTGTGGGGGGTAGGCTCTCACCTTGAACTTTAATCTTAGGCGGTGAGTATGGTTATGTAGTGTCCTGGTCTATAGAAGTTCAAAAATTGAAGCTAGAAAGACTGTGGCTAGAAGAGGTCTACTGGAGACAGGCATCTGAAAATAAGTGACAGCAGACAAGTCATAGCAACATAGAAAGGAGACATAGAACTGGACTTAGCTCAATGATTCCATATTTTTTCAACTTTCATCCTTATATCTATGACTTGCTGTTGCTGCTAAGTCACGTCAGTCGTGTCCAACTCTGTACGACCCCATAGACGGCAGCCCACCAGGTTCCTTGGGATTCTCCAGGCAAGAACACTGGAGTGGGTTGCCATTTCCTTCTCCAGTGCATGAAAGTGAAAAGTGAAAGTGAAGTTGCTCAGTCGTGTCTGACTCTTTGTGACCCCATGGACTGTAGGCCACCAGGCTCCTCTGTCCATGGGATTTTCTAGGCAACAGTACTGGAGTGCGATATCTATGATTTAATATCTGCTTAAAATCTTAACCTGTAAGTGCAAACAAATGAAACATGCAAATTTAGGCAGCTCTTATGGTGAGTAGAAAATAGAGAACTTTGTAGTAAAGGAAGACAAGGTGGCATTTTTTCTCATTCATGACCACTTCAAACACCAGATTTGATAGACTGCAAAGAAAGTTCCTCAAGAACCTTAAGATTCCTAATTTTCCTTAAAAAAAATGGTATGGGGAGGGAGGAGGGAGGAGAGTTCAGGATGGGGAACACATATATACCTGCGGTGGATTAATTTTGATATTTGGCAAAACTAATACAATTATGTAAAGTTTAAAAATAAAATTAAAAAAAAACAATTACAATAATTGATACTATCATGCTACTACAGAGAGTTTGAATCCAATTCAGTATCTCCTTTAAAATATTACAATGGTAAGAACAATATGAATAAAAAATTCTGTACCAACAAAATAGAGAATTTGATTGAAGTGGAAAACCTTAGGTTTAGAATTATTTCTGCTTTTAAATGGATATGTTTGTGTATATTATTCACTCTCTATGCTTCTAATAGTTTCCTATTGTCATTGTAATAAATAAATTGTCACATATTTAGAGGCTTAAATAATACACATTCTTACCTTAGATCTGGAGGTAAGCAGTCCCTGTAAGAGACTCAAAGGGCTGAAATTAAGTTGCTGGAAGGGCTACATTTTTTTTTTCCCCTGAATGCTTTAGAAAGAGTCCTGCCTATTCTACAGATCCAACTTTCATTAGCTAATGGTCCCCTTCCATTTTCTAAGCCAGCAATAAAACATTTGTCCAACATTTCTTCTGTTGTCACACTTATTTCTTTGGTATTCATATTCCTTCTCACCTTGCACTCTAAAAATATGGTAATTGTAGTTGTCCAACTTGAATAATCAAGACCAAAAAAGAAAAGAAAAGAAAAGAAAATCTCTCTTGCCTTTCAATGTCTTGGAATAATCTTCTTTCATCTTCCATCCTCTGAGTCATCCTTCCTTTTTATGAATGGCAGCATGAAGTTGCAGTTGGATAGTTTTATTGGCATATTTCTTGTTTGTCAAATTTTGAGAGTCTGTTAGCCTGATTTTATTTCATCTTCTTTCCACACCCTTCAGTCCAGCTGACCGTGTTTATGCAGATATAAAAATTCTCAAGAAACTTGAGGGTCTCCTAACTATTAGATAAGAGGTTTCCACATAGGTTTTCCCTAGTGAACCCCTTCCCTATTTGGGACTTCAACCAAGGGACCTGAGGAGATCTGTGAGTTACATGCTAATCATTATAAAAGATTCTTTATATGAATAAATACTCTTAACATTTTGTCTTTCTGGGGTATTAGCAAAAGATTATCCAGCCATATCCTTGGGTTCTTTTTTCTTCCCTAAAGCAGTATATTTCTTAATTTTATCATCTTTTGCAACTGAGCAGGCTGAGAATTTTCCAAACCTGCAAGCTCTTGTTCTTCTTTTTCCTTTTCATTTTTTATTAAAGTGTAATTGCTTTACAGAATTTTACTGTTTTCTGTCAAACCTCAACATGAATCAGCCATAGGTATACATATATCTCCTCCCTCTTGAACCTCCCTCCCATCTCCCTCCCCACCCCACACCTCTAGGTTGATACAGAGCCCCTGCTTGAGTTTCCTGAGCCATGCAACAAATTCCTGCTGGCTATCTATTTTGCAGGTGGTAATGTAAGTTTCCATGTTACTTTTTCCATACATCTCACCCTCTCCTCCCCTCTCCCCATGTCCATAAGTCTGTTCTCTATGTCTGTCTCTCCATTCCTGCTCTGTAAATAAGTTCTTCAGTACCATTCTTCTAGATTCCATATATATGTGTTAGAATACGATATTCATCTTTCTCTTTTTGACTCACTTCACTCTGTATAACAGGTTCTAGGTTCATCTGCTTAGCTGTTTTCTCCTCAATCTATCACTTTCCTTTTGCCTTTTGTTATAAACAGAAAGATGAAAACAAGTTATATCTTAAAAACTTGGCTTGGAAATCTCAGCTAAATATACAAGTTCTTCATTTATGAGTCCTATTTTCCACGTGACTGTGGGAACCAGTTATGGTAAGCTTTCTCTCACTGTATACTTGGATCCCTTTTCTCCAGTTTTTAGTAACATGTTTCTTCTTTCCCTCTGAGAAGCACCAGCAACACCTCTAGTGAACATGTTCATATTGACATCTGCTTCATGACAGTTTAGCCATTCTCTAAGATGATGTATGTTCTCTCTACCATGTTCCTCCTGAGACCTCATTATCAGAGTCATTCATATCTATATACCTATTTACAATCTATTCAAGCAATCTAGGATTATTCTGCGCCCCCCCCTTTTTTTTTTGCTGAATAGTATTCCATGGCAAGAGTATTCCCCCACTTGTTTATTTGTTTTAACCATTCACCTACTGAGGAATATCTGAGTTGTTTTTATTAATATTTAGTACTATCACAAACAAAAATACTATGAACATTCCTTTTTAAAATTTTTTTAAATATAAATTTGTTTATTTTAATTGGAGGCTAATTACTTTACAATATTGTATTGGTTTTGCCATACATTGACATGAATCTGCCATGGGTATACATGTGTTCCCCATCCTGAACTCCCTTCCCACCTCCCACCCCATTCCATCCCTCTGGGTCATCTCAGTGCACCAGCCCCGAGCACCCTGTCCCAGGCATCAAACCTGGACTGGTAATTCATTTCACATATGATAATAGACATGTTTCAATACCATTCTCCCAAATCATCCCACCCTCGCCCTCTCCCACAGGGTCCAAAAGACTGTTCTATACATCTGTGTTTCTTTTGCTGTCTTGCATACAGGGTTATCATTACCATCTTTCTAAATTCCATATATATGCATTATTATACTGTATTGGTGTTTTTCTTTCTGGCTTACTTCACTCTGTATAACAGGCTCCAGTTTCATCCACCTCATTAGAACTGATTCAAATGTATTCTTTTTAATGGCTGAGTAATACTCCATTGTGTATATGTACCACAGCTTTCTTATCCATTCATCTGCTGATTGGACATCTAGGTTGCTTCCATGTCCTGGCTATTATAAACAGTGCTGTGATGAACCCTGGGGTACACGTGTCTCTTTCAATTCTGGTTTCCTTGGTGTGTATACCCAGCAGTGGGATTGCTGGGTTATATGGCAGTTCTATTTCTAGTTGCACAGGCATATGTTTTTAGTTCCTTGGAAAATGTCTAAGAGTTTGATTTCTGGATTATGCAGTAATTACTTGTGCTTGAGCGCTAAGTCACTTCAGTCATGTCTGTCTCTGTGTGACCCTATGGACTGTAGTTTGCCAGGCTCCTGTGTCCATGGGATTCTCCAGGAAGGCATACTGGAGTGGGTTGTCATGCCCTTCTCCAGGGAATCTTCTGAATCCAAGGATCTAACCTGTGTCCTTTACATTTCCTGCATTGGCAGGCAGGTTCTTTACCACTAGCGCCACCTGGGAAGCCTGGTAATTGCATATTTAGTTGAAACACACACACAAAAGCAAAAGCTGCCAAACTGTTTTCCAACAAGGCTCTGTACAACTTTACATTTCCGCTAGTGATGCACGAATAATGAATACTCTCACTAGCATTTGTTGGTGTCATTTACACGTTAGCCCTTCTTCTAGGATTGTAGTGATATTTCCTTGTTTTCATTTTCATTTTCCCAATGGCTAAGTGGTTAATTATGATGAACAAATTTTTGTGTGCTTATTTATCACTTATGTAACTTCTTTGATGAAATATCTGCTCAAATATTTCCTTATCCATTTTAATCAGTTTGTTTGGTTTTGAGAGTGCTTTATATATTCTAGATACTAGTTCTTTGTTGAAAAGGCAGTTTCAGATATCTCCTTCTAGTCGGTACCTTGTCTTTTCATAATCCTCACATGAGCCTTCTCAGGACAGATGTGTTCAGTTTGATGAGTTATAAATTGTCAATCTTTCATATATGGATTGCATTTTTGGGGTTAATTCTAAGAACTTTTTGCTTTATCACAGGTCCAAAAGAGCTATAACTTTTTTTCTAAAATATTTAGTATACATAATTTACTTTTCAGTCAATTATTTTATGGTTATTAAGTCAAGGTTTCCCTTTACTGAAAACATACCCGAATGCTCCAGCAGAATTTGATGAAAAAACATCCTTGAATTGAATTGCTTTTGTCCCTTTGTCAAAATTATACACTATGTGTGTAATTCCAAGAGAAAGACAAAATCCTTAGAGTAGCTAAAAAAAAACTTTTTAAGAAAAATAAGATAAAAGAGCCATTCTACAATTTCAAGACTTATTTGAAAGCTACAGTAATTGAGACTGCGGTATTTTCAGAAGAAAAAAACATGTATATTAATGGAACAGAATAGAGAACACACAAGAGACATGTTTCAAGATAGTTTTATCTTTGCCTTTAGTTGTTAGAAGCTTATTTATAAAGTGGCTTGGCATAGATTTGTAGGGGTTTATCCTATATGGCAGGCTACAGTCCATGGGGTCCCAAGAGTCAGACACGACTTAGCGACTAAACCACCACCACCACCATCCTATATGTGGTTGCCTAGTTTTTCTTTTTTTTTAATGCCTTTCACCAAATTTGGAAATTTGATTCAGCTTGGTATTTCATTCAATCTCATGGAGGATTGAAGGTACCTAGATGGTCTTTTAATGCTAGTTTTCAGATCAGAAAACAGTGGCTCTGAATCATCTTTTTCTTTAAGATTGGGGTTTGTAAATTGACATGTTTCTGTGTTGCTTCTCTATTCTGGAAAATTCAACAAATTTGCATTACTCTTTTTTGCCTCTCAGAATTGTCTTTTGTTGTCTTAGTGTTTTATTTACCTGATTTACAGTTATATTTTGTGGGAAGGAATAAGGAGAGAAAAATTTATAACATCTTGTCTGGACTGGAACTCTGAATTTTAGCCACAGCCATACCAGGACATGGAGTGCAACTTACCATCGGTTTAAAAATGTTATCCAACGTTTTGCTCTCAAATGGTTTAATTGTAGAATGTCAGTGTGCTCTGTAGCAAGTTTTTTTGATTAATGAGTAATAATTTTAGCTGCAATTAGAATACTACTCTATTTAATTAGCTAAGTCTAATGGTCCTCCTATCAACTTGTGGGCTAATTGTTAAGCTAAAGGTTAAAAGAAGAAAGAAAGGCTATTAATCAAAAGTGAAATAGGAAAAGATGGATGTTGGCCTCCTGGGAATTAAGCCACACAGGCTTGTGTTTAGGATGAATGACAATGCATATAAAGTACATAGTAGGCACTCAATACACTGTAGCTGTTATTTTCATTGTTGTTATCACAACCATGTTTGGAATCAAACCAATTCATTTGAGTAGAAGGGTGTTTAGCAATAGAGTCTTAGGATCATCAATAGGCTTTTACAAGTCCCAAACTTCCTCATGGGCTGCTGTAATAGCACTAATTACTAGTGTTAGAATAATCAGAAAGCCCCAAGATGCAATTACTGGGATTTATATGAAGAAATCTCCTGTGTATGAAAAATGAGCTTAACATTACCCTTGATGGGCTGAGTTATTGAGTTCTCAGTTTCCCTGAGGCCTGAAGTTCTTCCTCCCACATTTTCCCCCTAGTTGAATTTAAAAAGAACAGCAATTTGGAAAGATGGAAAAGGCTAAAGATGCAGTCAAGAAATCTGTACATTTTCTTTAAGCAGTTTTTAGCCAAAAAGACCTCATAAATGTATAGTTAAGGGTTCACTCCTCTGTAGTGTAAACATCCCCTCAACACATGCACACGAGCACCGGGACATCATAGACAGAAGTTCTATGATTGAAATGAAATAATCTGGAATAGTTATTGGAAATCTTGTGACGGAATCATAATCATTTTGCTTTTAGTTTCTTTTATGCCATATACCACAGGTTTCTCAATCTCAGAAAATTGATATAATACTGACGCATGTTTCATAGTTCATATACATACCCAATTTCATAGATTTAATATTGTTGGGGGATGTCATTGTTTTTACCTAACAGTTACATAAATGTTTTACCCTCTGAGAACACAAATAGATATGTAGTGTTAGCTGTTCTAAATTAATTTATATTAAGTTTATATGTGAAAATATAAGTGAGAAGAATTAAAAGTATTGGCAAGGTATAACAGAAATAGGAAGGATTTTTGCAGATGGACTAGAAGCTGAGATCTGGCTAAATTATTTATTACTTACATTCATTTGATCAAACTGTTTGACTTTTCCAAACCTATCTTTTCTCTATGATAGATGCAATGATAAACAATTCTCAAGGCCATGAAAACTGAGCTTCTAAGATGGGGCTTGGTATATAAAAAAAGATTTTCTCCCCCTCTCATTAATTTATAATGTTTCTACTATTGTACATATATATATATATATATATTGGAGAAGGCAATGGCACCCTACTCCAGTACTCTTGCCTGGAGAATCCCATGGCCAGAGGAGCCTGGTGGGCTGCAGTCCATGGGGTCGCGAACAGTCAGACACGACTGAGCGACTTCACATTCACTTTTCACTTTCAGGCATTGGAGAAGGGAATGGCAACCCACTCCAGTGTTCTTTCCTGGAGAATCCCAGGGACGGGGGAGCCTGGTGGGCTGCCGTCTACAGAGTCACACAGAGTCGGACACGACTGAAGCGACTTAGCAGCAGCAGCAGCGTGTATATATATATATATATATATATATATATGTACACACAAACACACAGGTAGATAATTTTATAAATCTGTTATACTTTAGAGATTAGAGAGTTTGAGGTTAGGGGATGGCTACTTAATAAATTTTCAAATATCTTTAATTCCAAAACTTTGGAAAGGGTAATTTTTTTAATTCAGAGAAAGTATATTACCTTGAAATTTATAAAATTGATGGTTTGGAGTTATTAAGGTTGACTACCACAGTGTAATAGAGTTTAATCTACTAGCTTTCATAGTCTACATTGCTTGTGTTTGGCAAAATCTATAAAGTGAATTAAGAACAAGCACTAGATCTTAAAAGGTGGACAAAACCTAAACAGTCAGGATTGGAGAAGCTCCTCTGGTGACAAGTTGAACAAGCCAATTCTGGCAAAATGGTTTTTCTCAGTTAACAGAAGTAAAAATTTGCCCTTCCTGCTAAGCTCGTATATTCAAATTCTGAAGAAGAAAATGACTCCATACTTATTGGGAACTGCTCTAATTACTATTATTCATTCAAGTCCAACTGTAATCAGCTCTCTGAGTACTTGATAGGACAGTATAACGTCACTGAGCTCTTGTTTTTCATGAAAAATCTTTCTATTCCCAGGGAAGTAATTTTATATAGCAAGAATCGTTACAGTCCAGCATCTCATTCCAATCAAATTGTCCACGGCAATTTCTGGGGTGTAAGGTGTGCTCAAGCATCAAAGGAAGGATATGCACTGACCCTCTTATGTTGGCAGTAGAATCACACACAGAGAATTATTTGGTGCATAACATGAATTCTCCAATGTATTAAGTGCAGATGTGAAAAGCCTTGGAGTCCAGGGCTGACACTTGTAGCTAATGAGGAAATTTGCCAGAAGAGGGGAAAATCCTATGTTGAAAATCAGATGTGTTACAGTGGATATGAAAAAAGGTTTAGCCCCAGGAGATCCAGTGTCAGAAATGTTTCTGTCACTTGAAAATTACAGACCTTGGACAATTTATTTTACTCTGTCTACCCTTTAGTCTCTTTATCTGTAAAACATATCTGTTCTACATGATGAATGTGCTCATTTTGAGCCACAAATTGGATAACATTCACACAATACTTTACAAATGGTAAAGTGAGGTCCAAAAGCTTGTTTTGTTTTAAGAAGTCACCATATATCAGCATATTTTCAGATGTATTAGATATAGGTGTATTTTTTAAAAATCAAAATAAATGTTAAGAAATTAAAAAGACAATAAATAGCTTCCTGTAATACAAAAATTGAACAAAAAGAAAATATAATCAGAGTTCTATATGTGGCTCAATTGTGAAAAATATTTACCTGGTTACAATAATGGAAATATGAAATAACAATTTGACAAAAAATATAAAATTATTGTATTGAAAAAACAGAGGAAGAAAAGTTTAAGAGGGTTGTAATAGACATTAAGAAAGGTATATGAGAGAACTAAATTCTCATTCAATATTCTTGGAAGTCAGTGTACAGTGTCAGATAATGATGGTGTAAATATTATTTAGAAATATGGAAACAAATAGCAAGAAAAAAAGAACTAAATTACTTGAAAGTGTCATGTTTCTAGTTGGGGTTGAAGAGTATGGGTAATACATTTAAGATCCTGAATCATTGCAGAATCATATGGTATTTTTTTTCTTAATTTTTTGAGGGACCTCTGTATTGTTTTCCAGTGTCTCTACCATTTTCCATTCACACTGAGTGACCAAGGGTACCGATTTCTTCATATCCTCACCAACATCTCTCTTTTTTTGTTGTTGTGATTGTTGTTAATAATTATCCAGACAGATGTGAGGTGATACTTCATTGTGGTTTTGCCTTACATTTCCCTGATGATCAGTGATATCTTTTTTTTTTCGTTTCATACATGATATTATACATGTTTCAATGCTATTCTCCCAAATCTCCCCACCCTCTCCCTCTCCCACAGAGTCCATAAGACTGATCTATACATCGGTGTCTCTTTTGCTGTCTCGTACACAGGGTTATTGTTACCATCTTTCTAAATTCCATATATATGCGTTAGTATACTGTATTGGTGTTTTTCTTTCTAAACGTAAGACCAGAAACTATAAAACTCCTAGAGGAGAACACAGGCAAAACACTCTCCGACATACATCACAGCAGGATCCTCTATGACCCACCTCCCAGAATATTGGAAATAAAAGCAAAAATAAACAAATGGGACCTAATTAAACTTAAAAACTTCTGCACAACAAAGGAAACTATTAGCAAGGTGAAAAGGCAGCCTTCAGAATGGGAGAAAATAATAGCAAATGAAGCAACGGACAAACAACTAATCTCAAAAATATACAAGCAACCCCTACAGCTCAACTCCAGAAAAATAAATGACCCATTCAAAAAATGGGCCAAAGAACTAAATAGACATTTCTCCAAAGAAGACATACAGATGGCTAACAAACACATGAAAAGATGCTCAACATCACTCATTATCAGAGAAATGCAAATCAAAACCACGATGAGGTACCATTTCACGCCAGTCAGAATGGCTGCGATCCAGTGATATCTTTTAATAAATCCATTGGCTGTATGTCTTCTTCGAAAAATTTCTATTCAAGTCCTAACCCATTTCTTAACTGGGTAATTATCTTTTTGTTACCGAGCTGTGGGAGCTTCTTATGAATTTTGGATATTAACCTATTATCAAGTATATGATTTACAAATATTTCCTGCATTCTATACGTTGGCTTTCACACTACTGTTTGTTTCCTTTTAAAAGCAGAAGATTTTTAGATTGATGTAGTGCCGCTTGTCTACTTGTGCTCTGGATATCTGTGTTTTGGTACCATATCTGTGAAATCCTTGCCAAGATTAAGGTCATGAAATCTTTCTTCTTCTTTTTTTTTTCTAAGAGTTTAATAATCTCAGGACTAGGTCTTTAGCCCATTTTGAGTTGATTTTTATGTATGATGTAAAATCAAGGTCCAATTTAATTTTTTTAATGTAGATATCCAGTTTTACCAATAACATTTGTTGAAGACTATTCTTTCCCCATTGTTATTCTTGGCACCGTTATCAAAGATCAGTTGGACTACATATGTGTGAATTTATTTCTGGGTGTTCCATTTGTCTATATGTCTGACTTTATGCCAGTATCATATTATTTCAATTGCTGTAGAATTTATAATATATTTTAAAATCAGAAAGTATGAAACCTCCAGCTTGGTTCCTCTATTTCAAGATTGATTTGGCATCTATTGTGGTTCCATATGAATTTTAGAATTATGTTTTAAATTTCTGTAAAATATCTTATGGAATTATGATAAAAATTGTACTGAATCTGTAGATTACTTTGAGAGGTATGGACATTTTGATAATAGTATATTTTCTAATCTGTGAATATAAGCTAATATTTTCATTTGCTTGTATATTATTTGATTTGTTTCATCATTGTTTTGTAGTTTTCAGTGTATGAGTGTTTCATACACTCTTGATTAAATTTATTTCTAAGTATTTTATTATTTTTAATACTATTGTAAGGGCTTCCCAGGTGGCTCCAGTGGTGAAGAATCCACCTGCAGAAAACATAAGTTTGATACCTGGGGCTGGAAAATACCCAGGAGAAAGAAATGGCAACCCACTTTAGTATTCTTGTCTGGGAAATCTGATGGAGAGAGGAGCCTGTGGGTTACAGTTCATGGAGTCGCAAAAGAGTCCGATAGGACTTAGCAACTAAACAACAAACGAACAACAATACTATTGTATATGGGATTGCTTCCTGAGTTTCTTTTTTGGATTGTATGTTGTTAATGTATAGAAAAGCAATTGATTTTGTATGTTGATTATATAGCCTGCAACTTCACTCAATTTATTATTTTAACAGTTTTTCTAAGTGGCATCTCTAGAGTTTTCTGTATATACAATTACGTCATCTGCAAACAGAAACAATTTTACTTCTTTTCAAATTTGAAAGCTTTTTGCTTCCTTTTCTTGTCTAATTGTTCCAACTAGGATTTTCAGTACTGACATGACTAGAAGTGATGAAAATGAATATCCTTATCTTGCTCCTGATCATGCAGGAAAAAAAAAAAAACACTTAGATAAAAAAACACTTTATCACTTAGAACGTTAGCTCTAGGCTTTTCATATTCAACTTTTACAATGTTGAGGTTAATTCCTTTTATACTTATTTATTGAAAGTTTTGTTATGAAAGATATTGGATTTTGTAAAATACTTTAACTACATCATTGAGAGGATCATGTGACTTTATCCCTTGTTCTATTAATATGGTGTATCACATAAATTGATTTTTATATGTTGAATCATCCTTGTATCCTTGGGATATACTCACTTGGAAGTGATATGCAGTTTTTTAAACATGCTAATGACTTTGACTTGCCAGTATTTTCTTGAAAATGTTGACATCTATATTCATGAGGGATATTGGTTAGTTTTCTTGTCTGGCTTCAGTGTATCATAAAATGAGCTTCAAAGTGTTCTCCTTTTTAAATTTTTTGCAAGAGTGAGAAAAATTGGCATTAATTATTCTTTAAACTTCCGGCAGAATGGTATCTATTTACCAGTAAAACTGTACTCATCCATATACTTTTCTTTGTTGTACTGTTGTCTATTCTTCCCTTCAGTTTTATAAATGTTTGCTTTGTACATTCAAGTTTTTTGCTCTTTAGTGCATATATAGCATATATATGTTATAATTATTCTTTTATCATTGGATAATTACCTTCTTTGTCTCTTTCGTCTGATTTAAGTGTAACCATGCCTGGTCTGTTCTGGTTTCCATACTTTTTTGTACCTTCACATTCAACCTATGTATGTATTAATATTTAAATCTTGAGTGCCTTGTAAATAGCAAATATTCAGAATAAGCCTTTTTATCTGTTCAGAAACCCTATGTTTTGATTGGAAAGCATAATCCATCTACATTTAAGGTAATTATTTATAGTAAAGGATTTACCATGGCCATTTTGTTAATACCTACAGTTTCTCTTACTAATTTATCTTTTCCTTGATGTAATATCTATAGATATTTTCTTTGTGGTTACCATGGGCCTTACATAAAATACCTTATAATCATAAGATTCTACTTTAAATTGGTCACAACTTGAGTTCAGTCATGTACAAAAACTACATTTTTACTCTGCCCCCTTAATATTAATTCTGTATTTAACATCTATGTATGTCGTGTGAGATGGTAAGCTAATATCATTGACTCAATGGGCATGAATTTGAGATAATGGTTGACAGGAGTCTTGTGCGTTACAGTCCAAAGAGTCTGACACATCTTAGTGACCGAACAACAACAACCCTAACACATGTTGCATGTTCATTAACTGAAGATACTACTCTGAAAAGGGTCAGAAAAATTAGGGCACTGAATAGGTGGTCCAACTCCTCCCCTCCCCAGGGAGAAACTGAGAGGTAGGAGTTTTCCTCTCGATCATATTGTGTTCTTGTGAGGGTAAGAATTCTGATGAGAAAGTGTCTCAGATTTTCACACTGGTTTGCCTGTGTCATATTTTGTGCTTGCCTGGGATGCAGAAGATTCTGAACTAGTTGCCAGATATCGCACAAAGGATTTGCCTATGAATTTTTGTATTGGTGCTTTTTTGAGGGAAGGAGGATCCAGGGCCTCCTATTTTAGGGTTTTGCTGATGTCACTCCCATGATCCTACTTACCATGTGAATGTACATTAATTGATAGTAATGCTAGTATATATTCTTAAATGCAAAATACAATAAAGTCTTCTAAGAAATGATGGAGAATAGTTTTACTCCGAGCAGAAACAAATTCACAATGCAAAGGTTTAGATTTGAATTTTGTTCTGCTTATAAATTATATAAACTTAGGAAGCTATCATTTTGAGAAAAAATAGAGTTTATGAAACACCAAGTATTTATTTAAAAACTTATCTTTATTTGTTGATTTAAAAAATTCTTACAGAAGATATCCTAATGTATTTCATGTTACTATGTCTAACTTCTCCTGTTCATTATTCTCTCAAGCAGAAAAACATATTCTATGACAATTTTGATCATATATGGATATTTTCCTCTTTGTTTTCTTAATAATTCTCTTCAACTATCCTTTAAAACATGATCCCTCATATTCATATACAGAAATGTAGAAAATAAAGTTCTAGAATTATAACCCTCTAAAGAATATTAGAGATCATTTATTTCAAGTGTTATCTAAAGCATCAGGTACCTATATTGAAGTATATTCCTTTATTGCTTTTGAGACTTTTTTAATCTCTTGAATAAGTGATGTTTAAGTGGTATCTTTTTGAAATGAAGCTAAAATCTTACACTATGAGGAGATAAAAGTCTCCAAATGTACCTTTATTTGATAGTTTTTCTTGGTGTTACAAATAGAATGTTTTCTAATTTCACGTAATTACTGATTATTGATGGCCTATAGAAGAGTTCTTGATTTACATACACACATACACACACACATACATATCTGTTTCACTGGATTCTTACTATTTTATTATTTGTAATAATATTGATAGTTTTCCATTTTCCTCCTTAAATAATAGATACATAACAACTTCATCTGCAAAACTGAAAATGTGGACTCTAATATTTGAACTTCTTTTATATGAGTTCATGCCACATAAAAATAAACATAGGTAAATATTTGTAGACAAGAATTTATACAACACTGTACAAAGAGATAATGTTGGAAATGGCCCCCCAAATTCTATCAGTCAAGATTCGTTATTGTTTGAAACAAATGTAATAGCTCTATATGTTCAAACTTAAAAGGATGTTCCAGAAATAAAATTTAACTGAAAAAATGTTGTTGTAAATTGTAGGCATTATCTGTTCAACTTTTTCTCGCCAAATTGTTTTGGAATTCTTTAGAAGTGTACAGGATCCTATAAACAGTCATTCCTAGCTGACGGATCATGTATATCAAAGATCTAACATGTAGACACTGTTTAAATGGGAAAATATGTGATCAAAGGATACTATAATAATCTAAAAAAATAGTTTTAAAATATTGGCTTTTGCACTGTCCATTTAAGAATTTGGCATCCTTGTCATATATTCAAATTCCTAGTTGTGGTAAACCATTATTCTTTTGATCTATAGAGTGTATTCTCTAAATCTACATTCAGACACTAAACATTTAAATACTTCTGATCTAGACCTTGTATCTCAGGTTGGTATTTAATTGTGTTGGAAAGTTAAAAAAATCCTTAAAAATACTATTTTGGTGATATTCAGAGCAACAAGTACTTTAAACCTTATACACTAGGAGATATTTTGACCCTTTAGATGGCAACTCACTGAACAGGAAGCTAGAGGGCTGCAGGAAGAAAGGTTTTTGCCTTAGGATACACGATGCTTTGTCAACTACCTCAAGAATTTACATAAAGGAGCACGAATCTCCTTGCAGTCCTCAGAGAAGGTTTGTGTGTTTCTTTACCTTGTATTTATACGGTGCTACGGATTGGGATATTTTATTATTCATTATGCTTTCCTTTATTATTCAGACTAGCACAATTTACTACTGATGATACTTTAAATATTTTATTAAAGTATAGTTGATTTATACTGTGCTAAGTTTTGCTGTATAGCAAAGTGATTCAGTTATATATTACTACATATGTATTATGTTTTATAATCTTTTCCATTATGGCTTATCACAGTATATTGATCATAGTTTCCTGTGCTATGCAATAAGACTTTGTTGTTTATTCATTCTATATATAATAGTTTGCATCTGCTAATATTGATTCAATATTCTGCAAAATGCTTAAAGCCACACTTCTGATTAAATCTTTTGATGATCACTTAAAATGCATCATTTTTATTCCATTCACAATAAGGCAAAGTCAATAGACAAATTACTTAAAAAAAAAAAGCAGAAATGTTGACCTTAGGAACTAAAAATCAATGGGCTTTTAATAGTTCATTTACTTAAAAGCACAGTATTCTAGTATTTTGTAATACAATCATAATAATAGAGATCAATTAATGTTGTCATTTTTAGCAAATTTGTGCTGGATTTTAATTATGGAGTTATGATATCAATATTCATTCAGGAAAGACAAGTTAATCGTAATCAGTACTGGCCCCAAACAGGTAAGAGACTAAACAGAAATTCCAAAGCTATTTTTAAAAGAATTGTTCTTTGGAGAATGCTAAACTGCGATTATCACAAACACTCTGGGGCCCTTAGCTGAACAAACTATTTTAGGTTTGTGGGTCAATGAAAAAGTCAGCTGCAAGTGGGAGAGGGAGTGCTCTGAAAGTAAAATTTAATCAACAAAGACTGCTTGCCAAAGAAAACTTAGTTGAGAATGTAAAGAAAAATAACATTCACGCTTACGAGGAAAAAAAAGTTCACTCCCAGCACAAAGTTCCTGGGGATCCCACATAACCCAGGAGAAATGAGAGCCTGGTTTTCTCTCTCTCGAGTATGTTGTAACAGGGATAATTTGGCTTGATAATTTTATATTTTTCCTTCAATACATATTTGTTAAGTCCTTATTCTTTGCCAGAATTTGTTGCAGAAATAGAAATATTGGGATAGCTATGACCCAGACATATATTCAAAATGTCCTCACGGTTCAGTACACCAGAAGATAGTCAATCATTTCAAACATGTGTAAGTTTTGACTATTGTCTACAGAATGTAGAAAAGAACAAAATAAGCAGTGATTGGTTACAATGGTGGCAGGGGTAGGATACTGGTAGGAAAGTGCTCATAAAAAGGAAATAGGTAATTTGAGGTTTACTCATATTCGGGCTAAAATATAATAATAAAAAATAACACTTCTTCCAGTTCAGTTCAGTTCAGTTGCTCAGTCGTGTCCGACTCTTTGCGACCCCATGAATCCCAGCACGCCAGGCCTCCCTGTCCATCACCAACACCCGGAGTTCACTCAGACTCACATCCACTGAGTTGCTGATGCCATTCAACCATCTCATCCTCTGTCGTCCCCTTCTCCTCCTGCCCCCAATCCCTCCTAGCATCAGAGTCTTTTCCAATGAATCAACTCTTCGCATGGGGTGGTCAAGGTACTGGAGTTTCAGCTTTAGCATCATTCCTTCCAAAGAACTGATCTCCTTTAGGATGGACTGGTTGAATCTCCTTGCAGTCCAAGGGACTCTCAAGAGTCTTCTCCAACACCACAGTTCAAAAGCATCAATTCTTCAGTGCTCAGCTTTCTTCACAGTCCAACTATCACATCCGTACATGACCACTGGAAAAACCATAGCCTTGACTAGACGGACTTTTGTTGGCCAAGTAATGTTTCTGTTTTTCAATATGCTATCTAATTTGATCATAACTTTCCTTCCAAGAAGTAAGCGTCTTTTAATTTCATAGCTGCAGTCACCATCTGCAGTGATTTTGGAGCCCCCAAAAATAAAATCTGACACTTTTTCCAATGTTTCCCCATCTATTTCCCATGAAGTGATGGGACCAGATGCCATGATCTTTGTTTTCTGAATATTGAGCTTTAAGTCAACTTTTTCACTCTCCTCTTTCACTTTCATCAAGAGGCTTTTTAGTTCCTATTCACTTTCTGCCATAAGGGTGGTGTCATCTGTATATCTGAGGTTATTGATATTTCTTCTGGTAATCTTGATTCCAGCTTGTGCTTCTTCCAGCCCTGCTCTATAAAGTAGGTCATATTATCTCTATACTAGCAAGGAGGAACTGAAACTCAGGCTTTATTGAGAGAATGGGATAGAGTTGGGATCTGAATATAAGCACCTTGCTTTTTAAGCCATTGTTCCCAACACTTCATTATTCTGCCTTTCATGCAAAATCCAAATTTATGAAACACAATTTTGCTTTTGTAGAATTCAATTAAGTATACATGATGCAAAGTTTTTACCTGAGACAGTGAAAGAGTATAGGATTGAATGGAAACATTAAAGGATAGAGCAACTGGGACTATGCATGTGGACATCAACCAGTCCATCCTAAAGGAAATCAGTCCTGAATATTCATTGGAAGGACTGATGCTGAAGCTGAAGCTCCAATACTTTAGCTGCCTGATGTGAAGATCTGACTCCTTGGAAAAGACCCTGATGCTGGGAAAGATTGAAGGCAAGAGGAGAAGGGGACAGCAGAGGATGAGATGGTTGCATGGCATCACTGACTCTATGGACCTGAGTTTGAGCAAGCTCTGGAAGTTGATGATGGACAGGGTAGCCTGGCGTGCTGCATTCCATGGGGTCACACAGAATTGACACAACTGAGCGACTGAACTGAAATGATGTATGTGGAGTAAGAAATGGAGAAACAAATGACAGAAGGCAAGAAGATCAGATGACAAACTCACAGTAGCCAAGGTAAGAGAATGGTGCCTGCCTAGAGTAAAGCAGAAGAGGTGAATATAAAGGGACAAAGAGTGAATAGAAAGATGGTGATACTGAAGAATGGAGAGGATGTGGGGATGTGTTGAAGGTGATGAATAATGAATCTAGGTTTATAATCTGAGCAGTTACGTGTTAGTATCCCACGCTGGGACATAAACGAGAGAGTTGCTTTCCCAGATTCAATGTTCTTATGTTTCTGAGAATTTAATGTGTATCTTTAAGATGCGATTGTGTCCAGAGAATGTTTGAGCAAACTCCAGGAGATAGTGAAGGACAGGGAAGCCTGGTATGCTGTAGTCCATGGGGTCAAAAGAGTCAGACGCGACTGAGCGACTGAACAACAAGTGAATGTTTAAGAAATCATTGTCAAGTCATTGGAGACTTCTCTGAGAAATGCATACAAATGTCTTTGGGCAACCATAGCATGTTTGTCTCCTTTTTCCAGGTAATGAATAATTTTCTTTTATCCAATCCGTGTAAACATATAGGAAAAATCCAATGTCATGAGTTTCCTCTTTAGATTCTGGACCAGAATTTCCAGCAACTTGTGAAGTATTATCAAAGCAAGTTGCTGGAAATTCTGGTCCAGAATCTAAAGAGGAAACTCATGACATTGGATTTTTCCTAAAAGTTTACACACACGTGTGTGGGTGTGTGTGTGTGTGAGAGAGAGAGAGATTCAGATTTCTTTGCAGACATAATCTCACAGACAGTCACATCAGCTCCATGAAATGGGCCACAGAACAATTTATCCCTGTTTTCAAAAGGTAAAGGAAGGTTAAGTGACTCATTGGATTGTTCAAAACAGAAGTTCACTCCGAAGTCAGCGTGGTGCACATAAGAGCAACCACCAAATGGCTGCATGACAGGCTGTAAATTGAAGTTTATTGATACTTGATAACAGCTTGAGTTCTTAGAGTCTTCGTTTGCTTGTGAACAATAAGCTTAGAAGAGAAAAGGAGAATAGAAGTGGTATTTCTTCAAGGTAGGCAATTTATCCTTATTTCTTAGTAAGAATTTATTTTGACCTGTACTTTCCTATAAACAAGAAGCTCGATGTGATGTTCAACACTAAAGAACTACCCACAATATATTTGCAGAAATGTTAACTCTGTAAAAGGGCTTTTCTAGTATACATTATTCAGTGTTCTATCTGTCCTCATATAAGTTTATAATTTTGTGTCTAGGTCATTCTCTTCTAATCTCTACTGATGAATATGTATGTCAAACATAGATAGCCCTCTTCTCTGAATCCCAGACCCACATATGGAACTGCTTATGCAATTTTTAGATAACTAATACATCTCTCAAAATTAGTAAACTCAGATTGAGCTTATAGTCTTTCTTATATAATTATATTCTTTCTATTGCAATTTTTTGCTCCTCCTATGACCTTATACAAATAGCTAATTGAAACTCTGTTCTTGTTTATTGAGTCAAAATCTCAGAGTCATTCTTAATGCTTTGTCCTTACTCAGGCCGAAAGCTGGGTCTTTGGCTGAATACTGCCAGTTACATTTCATCATCTATTTGCATTCCATCTATTCTCAGCATTTCCACTGCCTTACCATTTGTAATAGCCTTCTAGCTTGTCATCCTGATTCTATTTTGCCTCCATAATCAATGACCAATGTAGTAGGCCACATTCTGTTCACATTCTGTTAAAATGTGATAATATCTTGTGCCTTCACATAAACCCTTCGGTGTATTTCTTTATCCCTTAAAAGTCATTACTATGATGCCAAAGACCCTATTTGATCTGGCCCTGCCACTGCCCATGCGAATTTTCTTTCCTACATCCTCTCTAGCCCATTCTTTCTGTCCATACTTGACTCCTTCATATATGAGGTAAACAGCTGCTTCAGGGCTTTTTTACTTAAATGATATCTTATAGACATTTACATGACTTCATCTCCTGCACCCTTCAGGTCCTCAGTTTTGTTTGAGGTTTTCTCAAACTACCTGCTTTAAAATACACTTCATCCCCATTCCCTGCTTTAGATTTCCCCTTAGCTCTTACTACATATATTACTTAATATATACTTTATTTTCTTGTATACTAGAATTTAAGCATCATGGGGACATCTGTTTTGTCAATAATGCAGCACATGGTTATTATTCAATAACTATTTATTGAATGAATAAAAGACTACCCATTTTATGCTTAGTAGAATGACCTAGAATTTTGTAAAATACATCCATGGATTTTAAGAAACCTCATCATGGAAAAATGGTTGCTGTCATATTGTTGACCTATGAAAAAATTTATGTTTATTTTATGTATTATATTTAAGCTTACATAATTGCTGATATTCAATATACTTTTATATCAATTTAAAAAATAAAATTGGTCACTTTTTCTCAGGGTTAATTTTCTCCTTTGACTTCCTGGTAGTTTATAAATTTAATTCTCAAATTCTAAAATATAAAAAGGTAAATGAATACTTGTTACTTTAATTAAAGATAAAAAAGTTGTCAGTTACTCCCAACTTAACTACTTTGTGATCAGTTGTACCTCTGAACTTGTCCACAGGTTATACAAACATCCATAGCTTGGGAGAGAAAAGCTCTGGACTCTACTCTGTTATGGAAGCATCATGAAATGGTAACCATGCCATCATCATTTTCCTCCTAAAATTAAAATAGTCAATATCATCTATTGATGATTTGAAATATTGGATTGTTTACATTTTCCCTTGTATCACTGTAATTCCTTTATAAGTGGAATTTCCTGATGAGGATAACTATTTTACATTGAACAAAATTCTGAAGCATGTCTCCCTTCACAGAAAAAATAAATAAATAAAAGAAAAAAATGAATTATATACCTTTTCTTTTTGAGGGAACAATAATTGGTAGTCAGTTTGACACTTTGAAATAAAATTTTTAAATAAGATAATGAGTACACATAAGTGGTGTTTATTATTCAAAGGGTATTGTATTGTAAACCTTATCACTTGTGTGGGACAATTTAATATTAGAATTGAAAATCTGAAATTGTTTGAATTTTCATGCTGCCAATCTGAAGAATATCTGTTCCAGAAAAATAAATTTTCTTGGCATCAATTTTATCAACTAAGACATAAAACCATATACCAGTTATCGTTTTGGTAAGTAGAATAGAATAGAATTTGCAAGGATTCAAAACCAAACAGATTGCACATCCAATCAGAAGCAGTGTATTGGAAGGATTGATGCTAAAGCTGAAACTCCAATACTTTGGCCACCTCATGTGAAGAGTTGACTCATTGCAAAAGACTCTGAGGCTGGGAAGGATTGGGGGCAGGAGGAGAAGGGGACGACAGAGGATGAGATGTCTGGATAGCATCACCGACTCAATGGACATGAGTTTGAGTGAACTCCGGGAGTTGGTGATGGACAGGGAAGCCTGGCGTGCTGCAATTCATGGGGTCACAAACTGTCAGACACGACTGAGCAACTGAACTGAACTGAACTTGTAAGTGACAATCTAGCAGATATGAACTAAATATTTATTTGAAATTTACTTCCTTTATATGTAAAAGCTGAGATAATTGAGCTCAGATATGTCAACAATATCAAAATAATCATCAATTATCTTCCAAGAACAACATTAAATAACTTGAAAATAATGATACATAATCAAAGTACTTTATAAAATTAAAGGTATATAAACATGCACCAGTGTTTTTATTACAGTTATTATGATCATAATTTCTGTTTCATGACTCCTCCACCAATGTGATAATGTGATACCCAGGTTCTTAAATAATCTGTCCCTAAAGAATTTCTGGAATAACAGATATCATGTGATGATTGCACTTTTACCTCTCCTCTGACTTCAGCTTCTTTCTATTGAATAGTCTCTCTGTTGATACAGAAGACATTTCAAAGGACCACAACCAAAGGGAGGTCTATAAAGAAGTGTCCAAATCACCTCTCTTGGTTTTTGCCTTGTGTTATTTCTCAGAGGTATTAAAGCAGTGCTGTTTCTTCCTTGAAGTATTGCTAAAGTTTTAAAGAAAATGAATATTGTCATTTCTTTGTTGTTGTTTACCTTACCAAGGCTTCTCCTGCCCCCTAAATACATGGTCCCAAAGAGGGTTATACAGGAAGCCACAGTCAGTGAGAAATCCAGACAGTGTTCTAAATGGTCCCTCTGAACATACTAAGGTTCTTTAGTAGTTAATGCTTGTCTGGGAAGATTCCTGTTTCCTTTAGAGTGAGTTCCTTTTCAGAAGCTTCCTTACATATAGATTTCTGATTGACATCATCCACCAGTGTTCCTAATATAGCTGACCTCCTGAGTGGGAAACATCTGAGGCTTAATCTTTCCTAACTAGATATGATGCTAATTACAAAAATAGGAAAATAATCTAGGGATATGGTTTAGAACACATTTTATTATATTGACCAGTTTCATGTTGAGGCTATGAAGTTTTTCTTTCATTGTAGTCTCTCTTTTGCATAGTGAAAATTTTTAAACCATGCCAAAACCATCTTAAAAGTAATAAACTCGTGCCTAGAGCTGACCAGTCAGGATATAACCCCAACCAAAATAGGCCAAAGCATTACTTGAGTGATTTTGAAATGGCAAGAAGATTTTATGGGCCAGCATCTTACTTAAAGTCAGAAGGTCAGAATACGAAATCTGGCTAAATCTGGGCTCTGACCCTGCCTCGTTCTACCCTTCTTAGAGTATGCCAAGCTTTCAAGGTCTCTGTTTACTCACCTGATAAGTATAAAGAGTGCCAAATGCTTAACCCATCTGTAGATTCCATCTGGATGGAAAACAGAGCAACAAGTTTTCTTTAGACTTGTGGTAGAATTTTCATAATAATACTGAATAAGACCAATGTATTGGTATTAATATACCAATATATTAACAATGAATAAAATACCAATTATTATGTACAGTATAACTTACTTTTAAAATAACAATATATTTATATATAATATTTCTAATCTGTATTATAAGATACATGTGCTGGAAATAAACAGTTTTGGAATTATACTTTTATGCATCAAACTCTGATCTCAGAAAACAGAATCACTATAGTAAAGACCATTAGGAGAGTAGAGAGGATTAAGAAGGTATGTTACATATAGCTGGTAACCTCTATCTCTTGTTCTGAACTCATACTATCTTAAACTATTGGCAGATATACTAATCTCTTGGGTTGACATTGCTGCATTTTCATGACCAAGAAAAACCTAATTTTCCCTATTTATAATATTCAATAAGTGGATTATACTAGTGTATAATAAGTATAGTGGATTATACTTATCTCCAAAGTGTGTATTGAGGAGCATTAGTCTTATAAGATGTATTAAATGAAACAGTTTAGAAGTTGAAATAAACTCTTCTCATGCTTACATTCATATTCTAAGATATCTAAGTCATAAAGGCAAGAAACCAACTTATGTTTGATTAACCCAAACTTTTTCCAAATCTGTGGATCATATAATTCTCTTCTAGAAGTCACACTGATTAACACAGGGTAGTTGACACTGCAGGTGTCCCAACCTTATTCTATCTCCTTTGCAATTTTAGTATAAGCATCTCCAGGGGACAGCACTTGCATCTCTTCTTCTGAGGACTTTTTCTGCTCCTTGAAATCTCCCATGGAGGACTTTACCTGCCTACCTTATAAGAAGAAGAATCAAAAGTTAACACACTCAACCTTCAAAGAGTGTCTAGCAAATACTCCAGGTCCTTCACATTTATTGCTGTGTGTTTTACACTGACTTCCAAAGTTTCCTGTGAGAGATTAACCTCCATTCACCCCAACAGCAGCTCGAAGTCATCTTTATTGGTCGCCTTTCCTCCTGGTCTCACTTCTACACCACTGGTCTTTCTTTCACATCCTAGACTAGCTCTTTGCACTTGAATCTTTGCCTTAGGGTATACCTCCGGGGATCTCAAACTGAGACACACGTTTTGAAAACTAGGTGCTTCCTGCTCTACTTTTCAATGACCCAAATATCTGAACAATTACTTCTGACATCTGACAGCCTCTGAACAAAACCTCCAAGTTTCTATGTCCCAGGCACTTTCCATTGTGTCACTCTCTTCTTAATGTATTTTTAAAAGTTGAATTTTGCTGACAATCCATCCTAGATTTAAGTTCCTGGGTTCTTTGAAACTTTTTGAAAGCAAAATTGCACTGGAGAGTTTAACAGGCAGGAAAGATGTTCTTACTCTTTTAATAGGAGAGAAAGAATGAATGCAACTCTGCTGAAAGAGAATTGGGGTTGTTCATCAGTGCTGGCGTGAGCTAGTGGAAAATGTGGATGATTTCAGGAGAAGATTGGTCAACAGGATGTGAAGAATGCAAGGAGTTATTCTTGAGTTTGTTTTTTGCTATGGTTAGGCATATATATGTACTAATTGGTACCCATTCAAGTTAGGTTCCTACCTTCCACAGAGATTGGGAGACAAGGTCACTATATCTTTCAAGGTTTACATTAAAAAAAAAAAAAGTTTCTTCAACCCTTGAGAAAGACATTTCCCTGATTGCAAAACTGGTAAGAGGCTGGGAGAAAATTTACATTTTCTGTACCCATTTCAAAAGGGTAGAGGAAGCATAATCAATTGCAAGTTTTCTAAAGTAAATGCTCTAAGAAACAAGAGGTCACATGTCTACCATCAGCATGGAAGTTGCCTAAAGTTCAGTGAAACTGAGGGAAATGCTAAGGTCATTTTTTCCAACTACTATTAATAAACACCTAAGTTCCCTTTTTCCTACTCCCCTTTGGCAGTGGTAGGTGGTAAATATAAGAATTGCCTAGATCTGTTTCTCATTAGCAGTGTGATCTGGGATCCTTAGTTAATGTCTCTAAGCCTCATTCACAAATAAGCTGGTAATGATTGTATATTCCTCAATATTTTTGCACAGATCAAAAGCAATAATGCATCTAAAGTTCTTTGCATAATACTTTATTCTGCTAGGGTTGCCATGACAAAATATCAGACTAGATGGCTCAAACAGCAGAAATATATTTTCTCAAAGTTCTTGGGACTGGCAGCTCAAGATCCAAGTGCTGGCAGCATTGGATTCTGGTGAGACCTGTCTTCCTGACTTGCAGATGGCTGTCTTGTGACTGTGTCCTCATAAGGACTTTGCTCATAGGCATCTCTGATTGATTCTATTGAATTAAGATTCCAACACTTAAGATCTCTGATACATTAACTGCTTCTTCATGCCCATGCTCAGTACCTTCAGTCTTGTCTGACTCTGGGCGACGCTATGGACTGTAGCCCACCAGGCTCCTCTGTCCATGGGATTTCCCAGGCAAGAATCCTGGAGTGTGTTGCCATTCCCTTCTCCAGGGGATCTTCCTGACCCAAGGATCAAACCTGTATCTCCTGTGTCTCCTGCATTGAAGGTGATTTCTTTACTGCTGAGCCACTGGGGCTCTATCTCCAAATACAGTCACACTGATGGTTAGAACTTCTACTTATGAATTTTGAGAGTACACAGTTTAATCCATAATATGCAGTCTCTGGATCATAATAAGAAACAATAACTAGTAATTATAATTATTAATAAGCACACACAACTGGAAGTTCTGAATAAAAGATGCCTTTAGGAATTTGACAAGGAAATTTGAAAAGCACAAAGCATGAACACTTTGGAGGCATACAGTTTATTCCTAAAGTATACATATAACTAATTCATGCTAATCAGTGGTGATTAAGAAAATTTACTTCTGTAAAATCTGTAGCCAATGCCTCTTTGATTTTATTTGTTTTACATTGATTTAGCAGACTGGTATTTTCTTATGCTACATAATTATTCAGGAGAAATAGGTTTATAAAGAAAATTACTTCTAGCAAATTTGTATTTTAGAGTTAGACTGAAAAACAAAAAGACCTAACTTCACAAACTAGCCTGAGACAGAGAAAAACCTCAGTAGATTTGCTCATCCCATCTACGATGGATCATATTGATTGTGAGAGCAAATACATACAGAACAGATATAATTGGCTTTATGAGATATATTTTAAGGCAAAACTATAAGGACAAAATAGAATTAACAAAAAATGCTTTGATGAAATATTTTGAGAACTTTCAACCTGTACCATTAATTTACATAATTTTCAAAACTTTTTAAAGGCAAAAGTTGCACAGTATTTTCAGTCACTGCTCAGTCTTGCATCTGGATCAAGGCATTCCAAATGTCTGAGAAGACAATCACAAAAGCCAACTACAGATTAACATTCCCAGAGTCATTAATGGGTTGCATAGAAAATGTGAGGTTGCATGGAAAATGTGGGTTGCATAGAAAATGTGAGGTTACAAGTATGAAGGAGAAATCAAAAGCTTTTCAGACAAGCAAAAGCTGAGAGAATTCTGCACCACCAAACCAGCTCTCCAACAAATACTAAAGGATATTCTCTAGACAGGAAACACAAAAATGGTGTATAAACTCGAACCCAAAACAATAAAGTAAATGGCAACGGGATCATACTTATTAGTAATTACCTTAAACGTAAATGGGTTGAATGCCCCAACCAAAAGACAAAGACTGGCTGAATGGATACAAAAACAAGACCCCTACATATGTTGTCTACAAGAGACCCACCTCAAAACAGGGGTCACATACAGACTGAAAGTGAAGGGCTGGAAAAAGATTTTCCATGCAAATTGGGACCAAAAGAAAGCAGGAGTCACAATACTCGTATCAGATAAATTAGACTTTAAAACAAAGGCTGTGAAAAGAGACAAAGAAGGTCACTACATAATGATCAAAGGATCAATCCTAGAAGAAGATATAACAATTATAAATATATATCCACCCAACATGGGAGCACCGCAGTATGTAAGACAAATCCTAACAAGTATGAAAGGAGAAATTAACAATAACACAATAATAGTGGGAGACTTTAATACCCCACTCACACTTATGGATAGATCAACTAAACAGAAAATTAACAAGGAAAAAAAAAAAAAACCAAGAACATGTATCTATAAAGTTCACTAAAGCAAAGCACAGTAAAATGAGGTATGGCAATAAAAGGCGTTAAATTTATCAAATAAAAAAAAAAGTATTTATTATGGATAATACTGAATATAATCAAATGTAAATAGAAGCATGAGAAGAAACCCAAGGAAACCCATGCATCCTTCATTCAGATTCCTTCTCCACTAATCATTAATGACACGACTTTGAACAAATTAACCAAACCCAATGAATTATCTTCATCTGTTGTATGGCAGTAAAATGCTCTCATGTTTTGCTTAATTTGAGACTTAGACAAAAATGAAAATATTACACTAAAAACAACTGGCACACAACCTGGTGCTTAATAAAAGTTGATGGCAGTGCTAAAAAAAAAAAAAAAGAAAAGAAAATGTGAGGTTTGCCCTTTCTCCATTCCTGCTGATCTGGTGAATCCAGTAACCACTGCCTGAACTTGTTTTCTTTTTTTATAATGGTAATAGGATGCCACAGATGTGATTGGCTTTGTGATCTTTGTCAAATTAATAGTGTGAAGCAGATATTGCAAAATAATACAATAAAACAGAGAGTCAAAAATCCCTTAATGTTGTATTAAGAAATCTTGGCAAGAAATCTTCAGTACAAGGAGAATCTTTCAGGGTTATTCCCTTCAGACTGTCAAATATGTTTATGGAGAAGCAGTGGGCAAGAGACTTGCTTTGTTCACTGCTTTCCAGATTCCATAAATCGCTTTTCCTTTATAATAAACATAAAATAAAAAAAATAGTCTGGGGGAATAAGGAGTTGGAAGTAAGAACAAAAGGGAAAAAAGAGAATTTTTTTTGTATTCTGGAGAAGAATCAAGAGTACCAAAATTTCTGGACCCCTGATCCACCTTACTTCTTACATCATTTTGCATTGTTTAACCCATCAGCTAAATTAATTAAGGAAGCACTTAAATTAAAAGGTTCCTTGAATGCTAATCAATCAACAAGATTTTCAGAATGCCTAAATTAACCTCTAAAGAAACATTGGATTTGATTAATGCTTCTTGTCACATTCACACACCTGTGTCTACACACATACACACCTATCACTAAAGAATTTTTTTTTATTATCTTAAAGATTAAATCTCATCTCAATCATTGTGTGAAGCATTTTCACAGTCCTTTTATTTCAAATGTACAACATCTTTGTAAAATAGGTATTATTATTTGCTCGGTGTTGCAGAAAAAAAAAGAAGTGAGCTTTAGTATGTCTGTTACTTGGCCATAGTCCCCAAACTAGTAAATGATAGATAATACTTTAACCCACTTCTGTCTGATTCTAGAACTACTACAGTGAGACAAGACAGTTTAGTCATCAAGAGATACATCTTTGAGTAAGGTGGCATAACTTGAATTCTGAATGGACTGGTTACATGATTATTGTCTATGGAAATTTGCATGTTAGTTCCCTACTTTGCTTCTCAGTTTCTCCTTCTGTGATATGAAGATAATATATTTTGTACTTCTTATGAATGTTGTGACAAATAAATGAGTTAATGTACTTAAATTACTTGGAGCAGCGCCTGAAATATAGAAAATTTCCATTAAGTTAGATGATGATGATGATGAGAGCTCAATGCCTCTGGTGACAAAACAACTTTCTCTGCAGTGGGTGAAGCTCCTTGGTAGAAACACATTTCCCTTAGAGATAGTAATATATGTATGATGGGAAGACTTGCCTTAGCCAAAACAAGTCTATTTATTCTATATGTACTTTCTATGTGACTATTACTAGTTTGACCACTCTTGACATTCCTTTGGGAAAAGCATTATGATGTCCCCTCCAGAAATTAGAAATGTGGCTTATTTGTCTTATCTCTAAGCTCTTGGAAACTTCCTCATGGCTTCCTTTATGGCTCAGTGGGTAAAGAATCCTCCTGCAATGCAGGAGACAAAGGGGACTCAGATTCAATCTCTGGGTTGGGCGATCCCCTGCAGGAAGAAAAAGCAACCCACTCCAGCATTCTTGCCTGGAAAATCCCATGAACATAAGAGGCTGATGGGCTACAGTCCATGGGGTCACAAAGAGTCAGACACGACTGAGCAATTAAGACCCACTCCAACGTCTCCTAATGGAGTTCAGGAGGGAGACATCCAACAGGAGCAAGACAGCTATACCCAGGCACCCACAGCTCCCTGTACTGTGATTTTCAGAGAAAAGATACAGTCTTTCCATATGAAGACCTTAGATTGATTTTCCCTTGTTCACTCTATTTATACTCACCCTCAGTATGAATGGGAACTTAGGGGACTCTTGACACAACCCTCTCATTGAAAAGATGAGTCCTTCAAAGTAACTGAAATAAGCTCTGGCTTCAAAGACAAAATCTAGCTAAAACCCACAATTTTTTAGAAAAAAAATATGAAGAGTCTTTATGTTTCACTGGTTATCAATGCAGTGCCAACAAAAATATTTCTTTAAAGAAAAGTCTCATTTAAGGATTTTCATATTTGGGAAATTACCTCTGTTTTCAGAAATTCTTTCTACATTGTGTTTTATATAACATCAGGCCAGAGACAGGGATTTGACTACACAAATAATGATGATATTAAAACTTTTAAAATTAGTAAATGACAGAAAAAGTACAATCAAGCATGCTCTCAAATTTTACCAAGTATATTAAAGATGTTCTAGCAGGGTCTAAGAAAAGTTGGTCAGTGAAGCTCTTAAGTTGTATTAGTTTTGTGTGTGTGTGTGTGTGTGAATTTTATGGTATGAATCTTGAATTTTTGAACTAGGTGTAATTGAGGCCCTGTGCTGTGCCTAGTTGCTCAGTCATGTCCAACTCTTTCTGATCCCATGGACTGTACCCCTCCAGCCTCCTCTGTCCATGGGGTTCTCCAGGCAAGAATACAGGAGGGGTTGCCATGCCCTCCTCCAGGGGATCTTCCCAACCCAGGGGTTGAACTCAGGTCTCCTGCATTTCAGGCAGATTCTTTACCAACTGTGCCACCAGGGAAGCCCAAGAATTATGGAGTTGGTAGCCTATCCCTTCTCCAGGGGATCGACCAAGGAATTGAACTGGGGAATTGAGACCCTAGATAATCAAAATTGGAATAAGCTATGAGTAGGCAGGAGCATCCTCACTGCATGGAATAGGCTTAATGGGAGGAAGATGGGCTTGGGGTTAGTAGCATAAGTACAATATGCATTGAGATTGTTTCATTTCAAAATCTTCCTGAATTTGGATCACTGAAGTTCAGCCAAATTTTACCACAATCAAATACAACCCATCAGAACTAATGATTACTCTGAATGCAAGTCAAGCTCTTCAGTTAGAGTTAACATAGGTTTCCCTTTACTTTCTTACTTTTTTACCTCTTGCTCTTGCTTTAATGCTCCCCCAACCCTTCACACACACACACACACACACACACACACACACACACACACACATTCATACAAAGTTGTGTATTCCAAAACTAATATATAACTGATGTGACTTTTCAAAAACAGTCTGGATAGCTTAGAATAATTAAAACAGTGAAATGCCAGGGATTAGAGGAAAGATCTAATAATTATATCATACCAAAGAGATGAAAAGTCTCTCAGAAGTAGAGATCATCATAAAGTACTGCATTTGTTTCAGGTTATTTAAGAAGACAAATGCCAAGTGATTTTAAAAGAACCAATTTTGAATTAGCTTGGATAAGAGGACTGATGATGCATTCAAATGATCAAAAGATAATTTAGTGCTCTGCATTTGTCATTAACTCCGACTAAGATGTACAGCATAGACACAGAGAATAAAATCCCCATTTTATAGATAAAGAAATCAAGCAAAACCGATCAAACAACATAATGATACTCTTCATTTTAAAAAAATGGTGTATTAAGGTGTCTATCATTCTTTATAGCGCTGAAGTTCTTGCTTCATTACAAAAGTGATGGCTATTGAAATATCTCAAATAATAAAGCACACTTTATGACTGGAAATTTGAATTTTACTAAAGTTAGTAATTTCTCCTAATTCCATTTTCCATTCTTAACATACACACTATGGGCAATGCCCTGATCAAAAGAAAGAAGAGCATAATTCTGTGCACATTCACTATCTATTATTGGAAAATAAAATTTAAAAGTGCAATTGTAGGCTCAGAATTTTTATCTCTATGATTGAAGTCAATTGGAATGCAGGCATCTATTCCTGTCATTATGCCTTATGTTGGGTCTGAGTGTAATAAGGACCTTTTATCAAACTCTATGTAGAATAATGAAAGGATCTGGAAAGACTCGCAGAGCCAGGCCCTATTGTTTAGGCTCAAACTTTTGGGCTTCCTAAAGAATCTGTCTGCAATGCAGAAGACCTGGGTTCAATCCCTTGGTCTGGATATCCCCTGGAGAAGGGAATGGCAACCCACTCCAATATTGTTGCTTGGAGAATTACATGGACAGAAGAGCCTGCTGGGCTACTGTACATGGGATCACAAAAGAGTTGGACACGACCCAGTGACTAACCTTTAAGGCTGCGTATTGGGCTTCTTCTGGTGGTTCACTGGGTAAAGAATCTACCTGCAATGCAAGAGATTGAGGGTTCAATCCCAGAGTCAGGAAAATACCCTGAAACAGGGCATGGCAATCCCCTCCAATACTATTGCCTGGAAAATCCCATGGACAGAAGAGACTGGTGGGCTGTAGTCCATAGGGTCCAAGAGTCAGACATGCCTGAAGCAACTGGTTATGCATGCAAAGCTGTTTATTGGGGAGTAGGATAGTCCAAAGGGAGACACAGAGGGGAGACTTCTAAGTAATGGAAAGCATTTCCATGTCAGAATGCGTATTAAGATTTTTTTTTTCATTAGCAGATTAGAGCCATGAATATCTATAAACTCTACTCATTATAGCCCATCCAGGATGAGAGAGGTTGAACATAGGCAAAGAGTACAAAGGAAGTGCTTAGAGAGCACAAATTGAACTTCACAGTGATAGCCAGAGTTTCTTAACAACAAATGAGAAAAATAATGCTAAAACAAGTAAAGATGCAATTGATAATGTCTCTACAAGGCAGAAAGGCTTTATATTGTAAAGGCTAAACTTTGAATCTTAGGTTGACTCTCAATAGTTAATAAACCAGCAATAATATTTAAAAAGACAAAAACAAACAATACTACCAGGCCTGGTGTAAGGTTAATATTAACATGGGAATCAGAAACTTTTACTGAATCATAGCATCTAACATCTGCACCTGTATGCAGGTCAAGAAGCAACAGTTAGAACTAGGCATGGAACAACAGACCAGTTTCAAATAGGGAAAGGAGTACATCAAGGTGCATATTGTCACCCTGCTTATTTAATTTATATGCAGAGTACATTATGAGAAATGCTGGGCTGGGTGAAACACAAGCTGGAATCAAGATTGCCAGGAGAAATATCAATAACCTCAGATATGCAGATGACACCACCCTTATGGCAGAAAGTGAAGAGGAACTCAAAATGAAATGATGAAAGTGAAAGTGGAGAGTGAAAAAGTTGGCTTAAAGCTCAACATTCAGAAAATGAAGATCATGGCATCTGGTTCCATCACTTCATGGCAAATATATGGGGAAACAGTAAGAGATTTTACTTTTTTGGGCTCCAAAATCACTGCAGATGGTGACTGCAGCCTTGAAATTAAAAGATGCTTGCTCCTTGGAAGGAAAGTTATGACCAACTGAGACAGCATATTAAAACCAGAAACATTACTTTGCCGACAAAGTTCTGTCTAGTAAAAGCTATGGTTTTTCCAGTAGTCATGTATGTGAGAGTTGGACTATAAAGAAAGCTGAGCACTGAAGAATTGATGCTTTTGAACTGTGTTGTTGGGGAAGACTCTTGAGAGTCCCTTGGACTGTGAGGAGATCCAACCACTCCATCCTAAAGGAAATCTGTCCTGAATATTCATTGGAAGGACTGATGCTGAAGCTGAAGATCCAATACTTTGGCCACCTGATGCAAAGAACAGACTCGTTAGGAAAGACCCTGATGCTGGGAAAGATTTAGGGCAGGAGGAGAAGAGGACAACAGAGGATGAGATATGGTTGGATGGCATCACCAACTCCATGGACATGAGTTTGAGTAAGCTCCTGGAGTTGGTGAATGGACAGGGAAACCTGAAGTGCTGTAGTCCATTGGAATCGCAAAGAGTCAGACACAACTGTGTGACTGAACTGACTGAACAGAGCATCTAACAAAATTAAGTATTTTGAATCTGCCTAATAAGTTCCAGGAGAGAAGGCAATGGTACCGGACTCCAGTACCCTTGCCTGGAAAATCCAATGGACGGAGGAACCTGGTAGGCTGCAGTCCATGGGGTCACTAAGAGTCGAACATGACTGAGCGACTTCACTTTCACTTTTCACTTTCATGCATTGGAGAAGGAAATGGCAACCCACTCCAGTGTTCTTGCCTGGAGAATCCCAGGGACGGGGGAACCTGGTGGGCTGCTGTCTATGGGGTCGAACAAAGTCGGACACGACTGAATCGACTTAGCAGCAGCAGCAGCAGTGTGTCTAAGTGGGCAAGTAAAGATTCTAGAGGAATCTATCACTCAAGACAGTCAGTCTAGAAAGTGGCCCATCAGTCCAGAAAGGATGGGGCCAATATTTGGGAGTGAAAAATCTGGGACAAGAAATTATAAATGAGGGTCATAGAACCTGAGTCTAAAGGAAGATTTCTTTGTCATCCAAGAAACATATTTTACTGAATATTTTTTGAATAAATCCAAGACAACCAAGAGATGACACAAAGATGTACAGATACATGGAAATAGATAAACAGAAATAAGACATGCATTGCTTTAAAAGATTAGAGATTAGATAGTGGATGTTGACAGGGCTTCCCCAATGGCTCAGAAGTATAGAATCCACCTGCAATGCAGGAGATTCTTGAGATGCATGTTCGATTTCTGGGTCAAGAAGATTCCCTGGAAAAGAAAATGGCAACCTCCTCCAGTATTCTTGCCTGAAAAATTCTAGGGACAGAGAGGCCTGGTGGGCTACAGTCAGTGGGGTCAAAAAGAGTCAGACATGACTGAGCACCTAAGCATGAGCACAAGTGGATGTTAAAGGTGAAGGACTGGAATGAAGAAGTAACACAAGAAAGCAAGGTTGATGAGTAACGGAGTGAAATGGGTCTTGGAGTCAAGTAGCCGGAGTTCATATTCTGTCTGTAATACTACCTGTGTAAACTTAGGTGAGCGGTTTAACCTCTGGAGCCTCTTTGTACTTTTCTGTAAAACAGGAACCATGACATTTATCTGTTGTGCTTGTTGTGAAGATTAGAAATAATATATAGAAAATGTCTATCAGTGCTTCAAATGAAATATATATATAATAAATGGCAGTGGCAGTTTCTTTTTTATACTACTGTTAGACTCATATGAGTTTGAATGTCTTTGACAAGAAAGAAAGAGCAAAGTGATAGATTTTGATGGCTAGATAAAGTTTTCTATGCACAGGAGAGATATAGGATAGGGAAAAGAGGAAAAAATATATCAAAATAGGCAGGTTCCATTTCAAATACTCAAGAAATCAGTGCTTTAAATAGGAAGCTCTTATCCATTCATGTTGAAAAAGAGACTTACTTGGAAGGCGACATTTGCAGCATTGAAGAACCTGCTCACTTCAACGGTGCTGTTTTACAATTTGAAATTTGGATCACAGAGAAAAAAAGAAGTGAACCGTAGTTCCATGTTTCCAATTAGTAAACAGCTCCTTAGGCATATGATAGACTATAATGGAGATTTTAAAATTATACTCTCAAATAAGTAGAACATAAACTTTGCATAACTTCCCTAATAACATGTAGTTTATATATACACTGCTGCGGCTGCTGCTAAGTTGCTTCAGTCGTATCCGACTCCTAGCAACCCCATGGACTGCAGCCTACCAGGCTCCTCCGTCTATGGGATTTTCCAGGCAAGAGTACTGGAGTAGGGTGCCATTGCCTTCTCCGTATATATATATATCTGCTAGTATCCCCTTGATAATGCGTGTGTTTCTGTGTGTGCATGTGGGTATGTTTGTGTGTAGACACTTCAGAGTTCAACTCGGAAATCTCCTCATGCTCTATTTAAATAAAGAAAATGGTATATATTCTCTACCTTAGAATAGATTTATCTAATCTTGAATAATTGCCTAATAAACAGTACTATTTGAGCACTTCAGTATGGATGAGTGATGAAGAAATTAAATACTCTAATATATATATATATATATATATATATATGGGCTTCCCTGGTAGCTCAAATGGTAAAGAATCAGCCTGCAGTGCGGAAGACCTGGGTTTAATCCCTGCGGAGGGAAGATCCCCTGGAGAAGGGAATGGGAACCCACTCCTGTGTTCTTGCCTGAGAAATCCTATGGACAGAAGTGAAGTGAAGTGAAAGTCACTTAGTCATGCCCAACTCTGTGACCCATGAGCTATACAATGCAATCTATGGAATTCTCAGGCCAGAATACTGGAGTGGGTAGCCGTTCCTTTCACCAGGGGATCTTCCCAATCCAGGGATCGAAGCCAGGTCTCCTGCATTGCAGGCGAATCTTTCCCAGCTGAGCCACCAGGGAAGCCCCATGGACAGAAGAGCCTGGCTATAGTCCATGGGGTTGCAAAGAGTTGGACATGACTGAGCGACTATCATTTTCATGTCTGCTTTCATATAAAACATAAATGGTGGAGACTTGCAACAGTCTGTGAGGGATCAGATAAAGCAAAATATTTTGCTTAAATAGAAGAAATCTGGAATTTATTATAATTATTTTGGGCCTATGATTAATTCCAGAGAAAGCAGGAGAGGAGAACAAGAAGATTTTATGTTTTTAATTAGGTGAGGAATCCAGTGAGATTAGTTATAACCAGAAACACCTATTTTATTTATTGAAAAATAAAATAACATCAGCTATTTGCTCAAGAGATTAGGTAGTAAAAGAGCAGAAGATAAGGGATCTGGCAGGCAACCTGTAGACAAATTGCTTGAATCAGTTATACATGCATCATAGGCTCTCTATTTCACTGTTTATAAATATATCAAAACAAAGATTGCCTTAGCTTACATCTAAGCTAAATCTAATTTGAATAGTGGAGATAGAGGAAAGGGTTATCATCAATGCAGACCTGGTAAAAATAGTAACAAATTACATCTACAGAATTTACTAAACTTTTAAAATTATTTAATTGTATGTACTCTTTATTTGGATTAGTATCATTGAATGAATGTATTTTTGAAAAATGTGTTTAATTTTCCTTTCTCATTAGGGATGCTTAAGGGGAAATATTTCTATAAACCATAATGTATACCACTTCAATCCACCCCCTGATAATTAACCAGAATTCATTCAACCTAACTACTGGAAATGAGGAAGAAAAAGAAAATTTTATCTGTAAATTATGATAAAAATAATGATAATATCTACAGTCAGTTACATTAGACATTCATTTAATCTAACCTTAATTTACTGAAGCAAATTCAATCTCTGTCTCAGTGCGTTTAGGTTTTATTCGATGTCAATAATAATCTGAATTTACAGAATAACATTAGTGTATTAAGATATGTGCCCTCTCCTCAAAATGGTCAATAGGCTCCCTGTTTTACTTTTGATCTTAAAACAAAAATTGTATTTCAAACTCAAGTGGTCAATTTAAGGAGTTGAATAAATGCAGAAAGAGCAAAAGTAGGATGAAATTGAAAACAGGATAAATCAGTTCAGACATTGAGATTAATGGTTTACTTACTTAGGTAAAGCATAAAGACCATTTTACAAAATTATAGAGATGCTTTTCTTCTGGCTACATAAGAGAGTGTGTCTGTGCATGGTAAGTCACTTCAGTCACGTTCCACTCTTTGCCACCTTATGGACTGTAGCCCATCAGGCTGCTCTGTCCATGGGATTCTCCAGGCAAGAATACTGGAGTGCCTTTCTCCAGGGGATCTTCCAGACCCTGGGATAGAACTCATGTCTGCTGCAGCTCCTGCGCTGCAGGTGGATTCTTTCCTGCTGAGCCAACGAGGAAGCCCACATAGGAGAGTACAATATATTAATCTCTTTAAGAGATTAATCTACTTTAAGATTCATGGGGTCACAAAGAGTTGGACATGACTGAGCAACTGAACTGAACTGAACTGAAAATTTATGAGAAACTTTACTAAAATTTACTAGAATTTATGAAAATTTAAGTAGAGCTAAAATATACTTTAAGATCTAAGTAGAGCTAAAGTTTAGATTTTTCCAAATATAGTATTTTGATCTTTTATTCAGTCAAAGACCGTAATAAAAAAATTCCATTTTATAGCATCATCTTCCACTTTCCCTTTAAATAGGTGTCATTTAATAGATTGAAGTATATAAATGTTATGCAATAATGAAGAAATAAAGCTTCTATTTATTCTTAGCATAGAAGGGAGGTTAAGAATTTATTTTAAGAGACAAGCAGTTGTGTGTTTGAATTCTAATTTTCTCATTTAATATATTTTTGACTTTGAAAAGTTATTTTTATAATCCCTGAGTCTTAGTTTGCCATAGTTAAAATGAAGTTAATAAAAACAAGATTATTGTGAAGAGGAGATGAGCTCTGTCTGCAGTGTTTACCATTGACTATGGCACATGGTTAAGAAGTCTCTAAGATTTTATTCCTAATTCTCTCTCTTCTTTTCTTCTGTCTACTTCTGCTCCTTGCCCATCTTCTTTGTATTATTACCACCACTTGTCTTAGCATCCAATTAGTCAAATAAAAACTCAGTAGATCAAATAGCTGAATGTGGTAGATAAGCTGTATTGATTCCAGAACAGAGCATCTAGTGGCCTTATTCACTATAAAGAAGAATGTAGAAAATGCTTCATAAAGGTGACTAAATTGATGAAATCACTATAACTTTTTTGTTTAACTTATTATCAATATCATAACAAATTATGTATGGTAATGAAGATTCTAATCATAATGGATTTTTTGTGGTTTCTAATTCAAGCTCTTATTATAACAAGTAAGTGTTCATATTATTTTATTTTTTAAATTTAACCTCATATATGGATATTATATATTGATGTTCACAAATAAATATAAAGTATATGAAAACTTAGGGCACTTTGGGAAAATATAATCAATTCAGGTATGCCTTCCCTGGTGGCTCAGATGGTAAAGAATCTGCCTGCAATGCAGTAGACCTGGATTCAGTCCCTGGGTTGGGAAGATCCCTTGGGGAAGGGAATGGCAACCCACTCCAATATTCTCACCTGGAGAATCCCATGGACAGAGGAGCCTAAAGGGCTATACAATCCATAGGATCACAAAGAGTCGAACACATCTAAGTGACTAAGTACAATCAATTTAAGTATATGGACCATGATTATAGAGGTCATTCTGAACAGATAATTCATTTGTTCCTTTCACTGTTAATTTGGGACATACGCCTGAAGACAGAGCATTGCCTAATGGAAATCATTCAACTTTGAATTTAATTCTGGATCTGATACTAAATTATACTTTAAGCTTTCAGGTGGCATTTAACTTTTAGGACTTATATACTTCCTCTGTGAAATCTTTCAGACACCATTATTAATTCTAAGGTAGTTTCAATGATTTTAACCTGGAAAATGAAATTGTTGGAGAAGTAATAACCATGAAATGAAGAACTATAATCACAGTTTTTTTTGATTGTAAGAGATCTGATTCTGAAGCTTAGCCAATGCATCAGCAAATATTTATATCTATTTCTATATCTACATCTATAACGGTTATTGCAATAATCTAGACAAAATGGTTTTGACTGGTGTAACAGCTTTGGAGACAAAGATGAGTGGAGAGATTCTGGATGATTTTGAATTTTTAGCAAGGAAAATTTATATAAAGATAGCAGGTAGAGAGTAACCAAAGACAATTTTTTCAAGGTTTGTTTTATTTATCTCTTTATTTACATTTTTAGTGAGGAATGATTTTTTACTTACCACATCGGCAAAGAGAGAAAAATAGTCTGCTGTTGCACTGCATTGGCAGTGTTTATAAGGAAATGGGTTTTCACACACTGTTGGTGGGTGTGCAAATTGTACAACTTCTTTGGAAGGAAATTCAGAAATATATCAAAATTTGAAACATACATACCTGTGCCCTAGGAATTTATGTCTAGGAATTTATATTAGAGATGCATTTGACCATTTAAGCAGAGGTGAATTTACATACCACTGGAGCATCTTTTTTATTGCAAACAATCAGGGATGACCTCAGTATCAATTAACAGAAGTTACATGTACAGAAAGGGATAATTATCAGCCATTTATTAAAATTAGGGAGATCTGGTTGTACTATTATTTAGCATATCTTCAAGATAGATTGTTACACGATAATGCAAAGCAAAAAATATATGTGTGCTCCTTGATTTCAAACTATATTCCAAGGTTTGGCTTTGTCGCTCTGTTTTCTGAGCAACTTGCACATCACACATAAAGAAAACTGTGGGAGAAATAGTTAATGGTAAATTTTGGTGAAATCTAGTAATGTTTTACAGTGTTTATAGAATAAGGATGATCATAAGGAGAATAGCCCAACCAATAAGGTATTTTAGGACTCTGAGTCCTAAGGATGTAGGTAGAGTGAGTCTTCCCTGGGGGAGTTAGTTCCTTCTACCTCTCCTTGATAAATCTTTCTTTGTCTAATAACTTGCAGAGGTTGTAAAAGCACACGCGCCTTCCTAGATAGGGCACAGCGTAGTTGTTACCGAATACTTTTACTTCAGCACTTGATATTTTATGTCAGTACCTAGAGATCACCACCTTTGTGTGTTTCTCTATCTCCTATTCCATGATACTAAAATTTAAGGGTACACATTTTAATTTTTGTCATTGTTATGGAGTGCTAAGTTGCTTCAGTCATGTGTGACTCTGTGCGACCCCATGGCCTGTGATCCACCAGGCTCCTCTGTCCATGGGATTCTCCAGGCAAGAATACTGGAGTGGTTGCCATGCCCTTCTCCAGGAGATCATCCCAACCCAGGGACTGAACCCATTTCTGTTACATCCCCTGCATTGGCAGGTGGGTTCTTTACCACCAGCACCACCTGAGGTCAGTATCTCACTTTTGGGTACACATTTCTGAATTAGCTGGTGTACATTCTCAAACTGCTTTCCTCAACCCTGAAAAAAGAAATGATGGTTAAATAATATGGAAACGCGTTTCTCCCTTAGGTAACCATTCAGCAATGACTGGTCCCATGCCATAGGAACGTTCTGTCATCTTCTTCATGCAGTGATGCCCAAATTTCCTCTAGTTATCACCATTTTCCTGCCACTAGAAAGAGACAGAAGCATAGAATAATAGTTTAGACTATAAAAGTGATTTATAACCAACTTTTCCTACCAAAACTCTAAGCTGGGCTCATTAGTTCTTATCTACGGAATTGGAACTAAGAGCTCCTTAGAGAGAATTGGCCAGTTATGAGCTAAGGTGAAAAAAGAATACCACAAAGTAATGTGGAGCCTGCTGCTGCTGCTGCTGCTAAGTCGCTTCAGTCGTGTCCGACTCTGTGCGACCCCATAGACGGAAGCCCACTAGGCTCCCCCGTCCCTGGGATTCTCCAGGCAAGAACACTGGAGTGGGTTGCCATTTCCTTCTCCAATGCATGAAAGCAAGAAGTGAAAATGAAGTCGCTCAGTCCTGCCCGACTCTTAGCGACCCCATGGACTGCAGCCTACCAGGCTCCTCGGTCCATGGGATTTTCCAGGCAAGAGTACTGGAGTCGGGTGCCATTGCCTTCTCCAATGTGGAGCCTAGGTAAAGACAAATATAATGTATTACAAGCAGAAGAAACTAGTTGGCAATGGGATGGTGAGAAGGAGCACCATGTGCTGAGAGCGGAGTCATGTAATTAAATATCCATGAAAAAAAGATCCATTAATTCTTGTTAGTGAGATCTTGAGGAGCTGCCAAATTTGAACAGCCACCTAAACAGACTTAACTCCTGTTCTTAAATTTTTATAGAAGTACATTAAAAACTTTCCAGCATATATTTACACTCCTTATTTCTTTGACTGGGATAAAGAATGTTTCTATGCCTTAAAATTTGCTGAATATTAAAAGAAAAACCAAACCAACAACTCTTGAATTCAAACGGCATTTAATTCAGAAGTAGCAGCCTGAGAAATATCATATTCACAGTGTTGGCCAAATGAGCTTTCAAGGTGAATTCGAACTATGGAGATACTGTCAGTGACCAGAAACGCTTTTGTTACACTCATTGCCCCATCAGGGCAATTTGTTCCATTTAACAAAATTATCACAAGAAGTACTTCATGCCATTCAATAACTGAACAAAGAACTGTAGACTCTCTTCCCAATATACACCTTCATCAACATTTGTACAGTTCAGTTTAGTTCAGTCGCTCAGTCGTGTCCAGCTCTTTTCGACCCCATGAACCGCAGCACTCCAGGCCCCCCTGTCCATCACCAAATCCCGGAGTTTACCCAAACTCATGTCCATTGAGTCCGTAATGCCATCCAACCATCTCATCCTCTGTTGTCCCCTTCTCCTCCTGCCCTCAATCTTTCCCAGCATCAGGGTCTTTTCAAATGAGTTAGCTCTTTGCATTAGGTGGCCAAAGTATTGGAATTTCAGCTTAAACATCAGTCCTTCCAATGAACACTCAGGACTGAGCTCCTTCAGAATGGACTGGTTGGATCTCCTTGCAGTCCAAGGGACTCTCAAGAGTCTTCTCCAACACCACAGTTCAAGAGCATCAATTCTTCAGCCCTCAGCTTTCTTCACAGTCCAACTCTCACATCCATACATGATCACTGGAAAAACCATAGCCTTGACTAGACGGACCTTTGTTGGCAAAGTAATATCTCTGCTTTTTAATATGCTATCTAGGTTGGTCATAACTTTCCTTCCAAGGAGGAAGCGTCTTTTAATTTCATGGCTGCAAACACCATCTGCAGTGACTTTGGAGCCCCCCAAAAATAAAGTCAGCCACTGTTTCCCCATTTATTTGCCATGAAGTGGTGGGATGGATATCATGATCTTAGTTTTCTGAATGTTGAGCTTTAAGCCAACTTTTGTACAAGACGTTTTTTATTACCAGAACTCTTTGTTATGCTATGATTGTTTCTTAATGTAAGTCATAAATTATTTACAATTATGTTCATACTGACAGATTGCTTATTCATTGACACCAGTTATTTCCCCTTAATCTTGTCATATGGCTGCTGTTCACTGTAAGGTGTCATTAATTAGCAACTAGCTATAATTAAAAGCATAATGAAAATATATTACATTGTCAAAATTGTGACTGTTTTGGTGTATATAAGGACAATAGAACTGTTTCAATAGGGATTAATATTCAAATATTTAGGTCCTTAGTGCATTTAAAAGGATAGGCATTTTGAGAACACTGGTTTAGAATTACATTAGGTATTAATCTCACCAAAAATAATAAAAATCCAAACAACTGTTTGTTAAATAGTTCTCAGAAGTAGACATTTGTTTTTTATGTTGAATGAAGAGCAGAATAGTTTAATGTGAATTTACCAGAGCACCTGACCTGCCTCTTGAGAAACCTATGTGCAGGTCAGGAAGCAACAGTTAGAACTGGACATGGAACAACAGACTGGTTCCAAATAGGAACAGGAGTATATTCCAAATAGGAACAAGGCTGTATATTGTAACCCTGCTTATTTAATTTCTATGCAGAGTACATCATGAGAAACACTGAGCTGGAAGAAGCACAAGCTGGAATCAAGATTGCCAGGAGAAATATCAATAACCTCAGATATGCAGATGACACCACCCTTATGGCAGAAAGTGAAGAGGAACTCAAAAGCCTCTTGATGAAAGTGAAAGAGGAGAGTGATAAAGTTGGCTTAAAGCTCAACATTCAGAAAATGAAGATCATGGCATCTGGTCCCATCACTTCATGGGAAATAGATGGGGAAACAGTGGAAACAGTGTCAGACTTTATTTTTCTGGGCTCCAAAATCACTACAGATGGTGACTGCAGCCATGAAATTAAAAGACGTTTACTCCTTGGAAGAAAAGTTATGACCAACCTAGATAGCATATTCAAAAGCAGAGACATTACTTTGCCAACAAAGGTCCGTCTTGTCAAGGCTATGGTTTTTTCAATGGTCATGTATGGATGTGAGAAAGCTGACTGTGAAGAAAGCTGAGCACCGAAGAGTTGATGTTTTTGAACTGTGGTGTTGGAGAAGACTCTTGAGAGTCCCTTGGACTGCAAGGAGATCCAACCAGTCCATTCTGAAGGAGATCAGCCCTGGGATTTCTTTGGAGGGAATGATGCTGAAGCTGAAACTCCAGTACTTTGGCCACCTCATGTGAAGAGTTGACTCATTGGAAAAGAGTCTGATGCTGGGAGGGATTGGGGGCAGGAGGAGAAGGGGACGACAGAGGATGAGATGGCTGGATGGCATCACTGACTCGATGGACATGAGTCTGAGTGAACTCCACGAGTTGGTGATAGACAGGGAGGCCTGGCATGCTGTGATTCATGGGGTCGCAAAGAGTTGGACACGACTGAGCAATTGAACTGAACTGAAGAATCAAAGCTTAAAGATAATCTCTGATCTTTAGCCTAATTATATCTCAATTAGGTCAAGTTGAGCCATAAAAATTAACAATGTTGGACTTCACTGAAAATGCACAGCATATGCATGCATGATGCATGCTCAGTCACTTCAGTCCTGTCTGACTCTGCAACTCTATGGACTGTAGCCTACTAGGCTCCTCTGTCCCTGGAATTCTCCAGGCAAAAATAAATAATATTGAAAGAAAATTGCTACTGCTTTTCCTTTACATTTTTTTGTTGGTCTTTCTCTATATTTTGTAATCTATCATCTTATACCATCTTAACATTTTTAGCATTTTGCCACATATTTACTAAATACTGTGGAGGTTTGCAACATACTCTGCATAAAATATACACTTTTTTATTTTTCTGTGAACAAAAGACATAGGGATCAGATGCATATTCCAGAGACACTATGAGGTCTAACATGGGAAGGCTCATTATAATCACTTGATCAGGGATGAAGTTAAGGGTCCCTCTTTAAAGAGAACATATTTACGAAGTCAGTAGTTCCCCCCACCCCCAGGTCTCATACGCTTTCATACACTCTACCTAATGCCTACCAATAACATATGTATAATTGAATAATTTGGGTTTATTACTGCAACAAATGAATAAAAAAAGAGACAGTGTGATACTGTGATTTATAATAAGAAACATGTATTTGGTTTTATTCCTGCTCCTGGTGCATAGCTTCTAAACCTTTTAGAATCTACTGAGTGGTAAGTATGATAAAGGTGTCTTAGTATTCATAAACCTTTTCCAAGCAGACCTGAGTTTATGTTAATAAGGTGAGTTTGGGGACAGTTCAGAAAGATGGGGGCTGGCTGCCAAAAGGACCAACCACATGATTGGAGGATTGGAGCATTGAGCCCCACTCCCCTGACCTCTGGGGAAGAGAGGAAATAGAGATTGAATCTACCATCCACCACTGATGATTTAATCAAACATGCCTACGTAATGAAGCCTCCATAAATACTCAAAAGGATGGAGTTTGGAGAGCTTCCAGATTGGTGAGCATGTGGAGGTTTGGGCAGAATGGTGCACTAGGAGGGGTCATGAAAACTCTGTGCTCTTTTCCCATCCCTTAACAAGGCAAGAGGTTCAAGTGATTTTCTTTAATAAGGCAACCAGACTTGCATGATGGGCTCCTTTAGAGGAGAATTTATTTTCCATTCACACCCTGTAGCATATGGCATTTTATCCACTGATGCTCTATCATGGTTTTCTTCATAGTCCGTCTATTCTGATGCTTTGCTGTCTGAGGCCCATGTCTAATGTGGGTGGGGCAGACTTCCTCTCCTAGATGTTTTGCAGTACCCCTTCATATCGATACTTTCTTAATTCTTTTTCACTGGAGTTATTCATAGGAGTGTTAGTTGGTCAAAAACTTCTGAAAGGAGTCAGAGGCTTGAGCTGGTTGCTAAAAAGCCAATTCTATTCTCCCACTTTCATTAGGAACACTTCCAAAGGCATTGCTCATTTTCAACGGTCCATAAATTCCAGGCTGCTCACATGACGTATTGTACATTTTTGACTAAGCTTATTTATTACCTGGTGTGCTTGTTCACTTGACCCCAAATAGATCTTTGGATTTAATGATGTCAAAGAAAAGCTAGAGCTGGATAGTAACTAAAGTAGTAATACAGATTTTGTTCAGAACTACTGCAATAGAGAAAAAGAGACTTCAGCCCAGAACTGAACTCAAATCTGAATACAACATGGGCAAGTTAGAATTTACAGTCAAGAAGCAAGGTGATGATTTCATCCTTGTGTGCAAAGTCACTTCAGTCATGTCTGACTCTGTATGACCCTGACAACTGCAACCTGCCAGGCTCCCCTCTCCATGGGATTTTCCAGGCAAGATTACTGGAGCGGGATGCCATGCCCTCTTCAGAAAATTGATAGAAGAAAATGTCTAAGCCAGGGGGTACTCTGGCTAAACCAACCGAACAGAATTCTTGTTAAAGATAGCCAAGGTTATGGGACATCATCTTTCAAGGTCAGGGGGAAGGGAAGCACAGTGGGAGATGAGGAACCTGTTCAAATATCCATGATAACTGGGTATCAAGGGTCAGAGGGTTCCATTTAACAGATTTAGCAGGATTCTTGCTAAAACTGGATTTTATGAAGAAGTGCACAGAAGAGCCTAGGAGACGGTTCAGGGCCTGTCTAAAGTTTGGTCAAGCAAAGAATCTTTTGTCAAGGGAGTTGATTGTTCTTTGGACTGCAGAGGAGAGGAAAAGTCAGAAGTCTCAGAAATGCAAATCAGTTCTTCGAAATTGCATACTCTTTTCATCCTGCCACCCCTCCCCCAGTGTCCAAAATGCCTGATATCATACCTTAACTTCATAGGCACATGCTTCATTTTATATATCCTGGCAACACATATATAATTCAGAATCTGATGTCCCTGCTTATTTTGTAGAGATAGATAAATTGTAAGGGACTCCTTTAGGACAATGTTAATAATTATACTGATATTCAGAGAGAAATGTCTAGTTTTTCAAAGCATATTTCCATACATCATATTTTTTTTCTTCATGTAAACCTCACAAATAGACATAGGAAAGGGTTTGATATGGTAAGTTGACTGTGTAAAGCCTTAAGGCACATGAGCAGTGGGGCGAATCCTGGAAACAGTCACATCATATCATTTCTTTACACCTCACTCTGCTGCTTCCCCAGTTCTTCAATAGGATGTTGTTTGGTTTTGAATTAAAATAAATGCCTCTTCATTTATCTGAGAGTAATTTGTTGTTGTTCAGTCACTCAGTTGTGTCTGACTCTGAGACCCCATTGATTGCAGCACATCAGGCTTCCCTGTCCTTCACTATCTCCTGGAGTTTGCTCAACTCATGTCCATCCAACCACCTGATCCTCTGTCACCCTCTTTCCTGCCCTCAATCTTTCCCAGCATCAGGGTCTTTCCAATAAGTCAGCAGTTTGCATCTGGTGGCCAAAGTATTGGAGCTTCTGCTTCAGCATTAGTCCTTCCAATGAATATTCAGGACTGATTTCCCTTAGAACTGACTGGTTTGATCTCCTTGCTGTCCAAGGAACTCTCAAGAGTCTTCTCCAACACCACAATTTGAAAGCATCAGTTCTTTGGTGTTCAGCCTCCTTTATGGGGCAACTCTCACATACATACTTGACTACTGGGAAAAGCATAGTTTTGACTATCTATTTGTCAGCAAAGTGATGTATCTGCTTTTTAATACTCTGTCTAGGTTTGTCATAGCTTTTCTTCTAGGAAAAGGAGGAAGAAGGCATCTTTTAATTTCAAGGCTTTAGTCACTGTCTGCAGTAATTTTGGAGCCCAAGAAAATAAAACTTTTCACTGTTTCACTTTTTGCCCATCTATTTGCCATGAAGTGATGGGACTAGTTGCCACTATCTTAGTTTTTTGAATTTTAATTTTAAGCCATCTTTTTCATTTTCCTCTTTCACCTTCATCAAGTGGCTTTTTTGTTCCTCTTCACTTTCAGCAACTAGGGTGGTGTCATCTGCATATCTGAGGTTGATATTTCTCCTAGCAATCTTGATTACAACTTGTGATTCATCCAGCCCAGACTTTTGCATGATATATTCTGCATATAAGTTGAATAAGTAGGGTAACGATATACGGCCAATGTCCAGCAAAGTTTAAACATAGTTTAGAGATATCATGTTCCACTTGCAGTTCACCTTTCTTAATGAATAGAATCTCAAACTAAATTAAGGTGCCCATGCTATACCTTCATGGCCTATAAAAATGAGGATTTTGATGAAGTTTTTGTTGAAATGTCAGTTGTGCTACTTTATTCAAGTATCAATATCACCTGTTCATTGTGTACAGAGTGTAAAATCACTTCATCTTCTGGAAACTGGATTTTCTTATTTGCAAGATAGGAATCAATTTCAACAAGAGTACAGGTGGTATCATATATAAAGTTGAACCCAACAGATGCATAATAATAAGGGGGTACTCAAAAATGCTATGTTTCTGCTCTCACCTCAGAGATATCTAAGACAATATATGAAAATTACTTAAAGATGCCATAAGTCAAACACTCTCCTAGATGCAAAGAACTCGAGTTGATGGGTGCCAGGCATTTCATTCTAAGCCCTGAATCTATCCTCCAGCATTTCTGAATATGCCCATGTTTCCTCTTGATATTCTCTATATTGCATACAACCCCAGCAATGTATCATCTTACTTGGCAGTCATTTTTTTATGATAAGCCTTGAAATGTACAATATTTTAACTTCTACTTTACTTTCCAATTTTTTGGAAAAAAAAAATTAAAATACCCTCTTAAATCCCCCATCAAAAGAGATTGTAATCACTAGACCTGGAATGTTCTTTAATTGAAGGATAATTGCTTTACAGAATTTTGTTGTTTTCCATCAAACCTCAACATGAATCAGCCATAGGTATACATATATCCCCTCCCTTTTGAAACTCTCTCCCACATCCCTCCCATCTCCCTCCCCATTTACCCCTCTAGATTGATATAGAGCCTCTGTTTGAGTTTCCTGAGCCATACAGCAAATTGCCATTGCTATCTATTTTATATATGGTAATGTAAGTTTCCATATTACTCTTTCCATACATCTCAACTTCTCCTCCCCTCTCCCCATGTCCATAAGTCTGTTCTCTATGTCTGCTTCTCCACTGCTGCCCTGTAAATAAATTCTTCAGTACCATTTTTCTAGATTCTGTATATATGCATTAGAATACAATATTTCTCTTTATGACTTACTTCACTCTGTATAATAGGTTCTAGATTCATCCACCTCATTAGAACTGACTCAAATGTGTTCCTTTTTATGGCTGAGTAGTATTCCATTGGAGAAGGCAATGGCAACCCACTCCAGTGTTCTTGCCTGGAGAATCCCAGGGACAGGGAAGCCTGGTGGGCTGCCGTCTATGGGGTCGCACAGAGTCAGACATGACTGAAGCGACTTAGCAGCAGCAGCAGCAGCAGCAGTATTCCATTGTGTATATATACCACAACTTATTTATGCATTCGTCTGTTGATGGACATCTAGGTTGCTTCCATGTTTCCAGGTAAACAGTGTTGCAAAAAACAATGGGATACATGTGTCTTTTTCAATTTTGGTTTCTTCCGGATATGTGGCTAGGAGTGGGATTGCTGGGTCATATGATAGTTTTACTCCTAGTTTTTTTTTTTTTTTTTTTAAGGAATCTCCATACCGTTTTCCATAGTGGCTGTATCAATTTACATTCCCACCAACAGTGCAAGAGCATTCCCTTTTCTCCACACCCTTTCCAGCATTTATTGTTTGTAGGCTTTTTGATGATGGCCATTCTGACTGGTGTGAGGTGATATCTCACTGTAGTTTTGATTTACATTTCTCTAACAACGAGCGATGTTGAGCATTTATTCATGTGTTTGTTAGCCATCTGTATGTCTTTGGAGAAATGTCTGTTTAGGTCTTTTCCCCACTTTTTGTTTGTTTTAGTGGTATTGACTTGTAACACTGCTCAGCAATTCATCATCATTCTCACTTCATTTCCAAGCACATAATCCAAAATTGTTTCTGTGCCTCTAATTATCTAAAGATCTCCAAAACCCCATCTCACACATGGACTATAACTTTTTCTCAAGACTCTTTTTTATTTTATTCAAATGCATGAGGTAGCTGAAATTATGCATAATCATTGTACAAACTACCCATATCTATTTACAAAAAGCAGTCTTTGTTTTGCCTTCTGACAAAAGCCTCTGTAGGTGCAACACAGATCAATACTTTAATTACATCACCGTGAAATTGAAACAGAAGTAAAAAAAGAAGTCAATTTTTCTTTTCTACTGATTTTTGCCACTGGTTTTATAGAATAAGATAAAGAGTATTCACATAAATTAGCTAAACTATTTTTTTATTTCTTTTCCTATTTTGTGTTTAATTTCACACACTTCATAAACAATGAGATCATATATGAGTGACTTTTAAAATGCTTTTTTTAAAAATTTATTTTACTTTCTTGCTTGTATCTCAGTATATCAAAATGAGAAAAAAAGTGGGTTAAAACTGAAGTCACAGCTTCTTTGGATAATGAATACAAATTTTTGAATGCATTTTTATTTTTCTGGGAAAAAGCTTCATTAATTTCTTCAAATTTTCAATTTAAGAAGCATCCAAAATATTTTAACAGTAGTTAATTTTTTTTTTATTAAGTAGCTGCTTAATCAAGATAGCCATTGTTTTTAAGGGTTCTTGGAAAAAGGACTTTTATGCACTGTTAATGATAATTAAATCTTAAAGTTTTCTTGAATCTTTTAGTATTATATTAAAAGTTATATATACATTTTTTCACACTGTACTTTATTGAAGTTTATCTTAATAAAAGTATCAAATATGCAGATAAAACTTTAGCTGGAAGTCTATTCAACACAGCATTTCTATAATAGTAAAATGTAGAAAATTAGTTTAAAAATATAATACTCAGCAACCACTGAAGTTAAGAAAACATTGTATCTTCCTACCACAAGATTTGGTAACCAATTTGCTTCTTTTCCTATGTAGTCAGTCTTTTTTTCAGTTACTATGAATGAAATATCTAATCTTCTATTTTAGGCCTGCCTTTGTATCCTTGTACAATTGTTCCATTCTCTACCTACAATTTGTCCAGTGACACATAATTAATGGGTTGTAGAACTGTGATTCAAACAAAGGATTTTTTGGACTTCAAAGCTTATGTTCTCTTCCCTAAATCTCAAATATTCCGAACCTTACTAAAATTGTTAAAATTTGTTTCTCTTCAGTATTTCTTCAAATTGAAATAGGTAAATATCAAAATTAGTAAATTCATTAAAACAATTTCTTGTTCTCTGACAGCACCACTATAAGAATAATCTCTCCTCTCTTTCACTTATCAATTTTCCTTAACCATGGCATGTGTGTTAAGTCACTTCAGTTGTGTCTGACTCTTTGTGACCCCATGGACTGTAGCCTGCTAGACTCCTCTGTCCATGGGATTCTCCAGGCAAGAATACTAGAATGGGTTGCCATGCCCCCCTCCAGGGGATCTTCCCAACCCAGAGAATGAACCAAGCCTCCTGCTGCTCCTGTATTTCAGGCAGATTCTTTACCACTGAACCACCAGGGAAATCCCTCCTTATCAATATACAGACATTAAAAATTAACACCAGTCTTAATCCCACACTCATTAAACTCCACTTAGATTCTCTGATCCATTTTAAGTGTTCCTCAATTTCTTTCCTCCCACCTCTCTTGAGCTCAACCTCGTTTAGATATCATCCCCATGTTTCTTTTGAACTAACACTTGTCAAAGTCAACAATGACGTCTAATAACTAGGACCACTGTTCCTTTCTCTGTTCTAGTCTTATTTGACCCATAATCATCATTTTATACATTTTGTTATTCTTTACTTCTTGAAATACCATATTTATTTCAGTATCAGTAAGTAAAAGGGTGTTTCATGGAACAGTCATTGCAGCTTTTTTCTTTTCTCTTTGCCTTTACATTCTGAACCAGAACTATACAAAACAAACATTAAACCACCTGAAAGTGGACCAAAAGTGTAATTTTAAAGTTTTATAAAAGTAAAAAGAACAGGATATTTTAATCTTAATAGTATATTTTATATCAGGCAATATATTAAAAGCATAATTACAAATATAAGCAAGGTAAAATAATAATGATACTCACTTTATTGAAATGTAATAACATATAACATTCTCTTTGTTATAGGTTTACAACACAGAGTTTGAATTTGTATAAATTGTTAAATGATCACCATAAGGCTCTTACTATCTGACACAACACAAAGTTACAAAATTTGTTTCTTTTTTAGTGATGAAAGCTTTAAAAATTTATGTTTATAGCAAATTTACAATATGCAAGACAATATTATTAACTATGGGGCTTCCCTGGTGGCTCAGCAGTGAAAAATCTGTCTGCATGCAGGAGACACAGAGATGAGGGTTCGCTATCTGGGTTGGGAAGATCCCCTGGAGGAGGACACAGCAACCCACTCCAGAATTCTTGCCTGGGGAATCCCTCTGGACAGAGGAGGCTGGTGGGCTATAGTCCATAGCGTCATATAGAGTTGGACAGGACTGAAGCGACTCAGCACTCAGACACACAGTATTAAGTATAGTTACTATTCTGACTGCCTCCTGAGAAATCTGTATGCAGGTCAAGAAGCAACAGTTAGAACCAGACATGGAACAACAGACTGGTTCCAAACTGGGAAAGGAGTACATCAAGGCTGTATATTGTCACTCTGCTTAATTAACTTATATACAGAGTACATCATGCAAAATGCCTGGCTGGATGAAGCACAAGCTGGAATCAAGATTGCTGGGAAAAATAGCAATAACCTCAGATATGCAGATGACACCACCCTTATGGCAGAAAGTGAAGAAGAACTAAAGAGCCACTTGATGAAAGTGAAAGAGGAGAATGAAAAAGTTGGCTTAAAACTCAACATTCAGAAAACTTAGATCATGGCATCTGATCTCATCACTTCATGTCAAATAGATGAGAAAATAATGGAAACAGTGACAGTGACAGACTTAATTTTTTTTGGTCTCCAAAATCATTGAACATAGTGACTGCAGTCATGAAATTAAAAGATGCTTGCTCCTTGGAAGAAAAGTTATGACCAAGCTTGAAAACATATTAAAAAGCAGAGATATTACTTTGCCAACAAAGGTATATCTAGTCAAAGCTATGGTTTTTCCAGTAGTCATGTATGGATATGAGAGTTGGACCATAAATGCTGAGCACTAAAGAATGATGCTTTTGAACTGTGGTGTTGGAGAAGACTCTTGAGAGTCCCTTGGACTGCAAGGAGATCCAACTAGTCAATCCTAAAGGAAATCTGTCCTGAATATTCATTGGAAGGACTGATGCTGAAGCTGCAATTCCAATACTTTGGCCACCTGAGGGGAAGAACTGAATCATAGGAAAAGACCTTGATGCTGGGAAAGATTGAAGGTGGGAGGAGAAGGGGATGACAGAAGATGAGATAGTTGGATGGCATCACCGATGTGATGAACATGAGTTTGAGCAGGCTCCAGGAGTTGATGATGGACAGGGAAGCTTGCCATGCTGCAGTCCATGGGGTCACAAAGAGCTGGGCACTGCTGAGCAACTGAACTGATGCTGTATATTATATCCTCGTGACTTAGTTTGTAATTGGAAGTTAGTACCTCTTGATCCCCTTCAGTCATTTTACCCACCTTCCAATACCCCTTCCTTTTGGATATCATAAATTATTCTCTGTCTCTGTGAATTTTGTTTTGTTTGGTCTTTTGTCTGTTTTTCAGATTCCACATATGGGTGAAATCATAGAATATTTGTCTTTCTTCATCTGACTTATTTCACTTAACATAATATCCTCTTTGTCCACTCATGTTTGTCCCCAGTAAAAAGATTTCTTTCTCTTTTATGTTTGAGTAATATTTCACAATAATAAATTGTGGAAAGCTCTTAAAGAGATGAGAATACCAGACCATCTTACCTGTCTCCAGAGGAACCTCAAGTCAAGAAACAACAGTTAAAACCGCATACAGAACAACTGATTGGTTTGGCACTGAGAAAGGAGTATGACAGGGCGATCTGTTCTCACTCTGTTTGTCTAACCTATACACTGAGCAAATTATGAGAAATGCCAAGCTGATGAGTTACAAGCTGGAATGAAGATAGGTGGAAGAAACAGCAACAACCTCAGAAATGTGGATGATACCACTCTAATGGCAGAAAGCAAAGAGGAACTAAAGAGCCTCTTGATGAGGGTGAAAGAGGAGAATGAAAGAGCCAGTTTAAAGCTAAATATTAAAAGAACTAAGATCATAGCATCTGGCCCCATTGCTTCATGGCAAATAGAGAGGGAAAATGTGAAAGTAGTGACAGATTTCCTCTTCTGGGGCTCTAAAATCACTGCAGATGGAGACTGCAGCCATGAAATCAGAAGACGTTTGCTTCTTTGCAGGAAAGCTATGACAAACTTAGACAGGATGCTGAAAAGCAGAGATGTTACTCTGCCGACAAAGGTCTGTATAGTAAAGGTTATGATCTTTTCAGTGCTCACATACAGTTGTGAGAGCTGGACTGTAAAGAAGGCAGCATGCCAAAGAATTGATGATTTCAAACTATGCTGCTGGAGAAGACTCTTGAGACTCCCTTGGGCAGCAAAGATATCAAACAAGTTATCAAACTTGTTTGATAACAAGTTAATCTTAAGGGAAATCAACCCTGAATATTCATTGGTAGGACTGATGCTGAAGTTGAAACTCCAGTATTTTGGTCATCTAATGGGAACAGCTGACTCACTGGAAAGGTTCCTGATGCTGGGAAAGATTGAGGGCAGAAGAAGAGGGTGTCAGAGGGTGAGATGGCTGGATGGCATCACTGATGCAATGGACATGAACTTGGGCACCTTTTAGGAAATGGTGAGGGACAGAGAAGCCTGGCACGCTGCAGTCAATGGTTGGACATGACTGGGCGACTGAGCAACAACTACATATATACATCTACACTGCGTATGTACATATGCCACATCATCTTTATCCATTCATCTGTTAATGGGCACTAAGATTGCTGCAATATCTAAGCTATCATAAATCATGCTGAAATTATCATAACAGTGCATATATCTTCTGTCATTAGAGCTTTTGTTTTCTTTGGACAAATGCCCAGGAGGGGTATTGCTAGATCATATGCAGTTCTGCTTTAAATTTTTGAGGAATCACCATACTGTTTTCTATAGTGGCTGCACAAATTTACATTCCCACTAACAGTGCAGGAGAGCTCCCTTTTCTCTATGTCTGATTGCATATTTTATTTCTGTGAATAGAAAGATTTGCAATGGGTTTTTTGTAATGAGGTACCTAAAACCAACTGAACCCCTTGCTTTTTTATTTTTATTTTATAATATTTTGTTTTATTTTATATTTTATTTTATAACACTCAAAAACAAAATTAACATCTGCAAAGACAATAAAAGATGTTTTTAAATGCTAAAAAGGGTTCACTTTCATGTGCATTTTGTTTAAATGCAATAACATACAGACAACTTTCCATTTATGTTAAATATAGATATGGATGTGAAAATAATCACGAAAGACCACAAAGTTCTCAATATATTTTTCAAATAAATCATGTTTTCTTTTAAAAGAACAGGCAAAGGCTTACATTCTAGAGGGGTGATAGGCAATAAGCATGGAAAAAAAGACTAGACAATTTTAGGTTCTCTGGAGATAAATCAGACAAAAGATGAGGAGATGGGAGTTTGGTTGATATTTTCTTCAGTGCTTAAGGAACGTTGCCTTCAGAAGTGAAAATCAATCCGAGACTTCCTTGGAGTAGGCTGTGTATCTAACATATTTAATGAATCGGTTTGAATACTGAAATTGTTTGAAATCTATCCAGGTTATCTGGATAAGAGTTTAGATATTTTATAATCTGTGTATTTGAAATCTTTACCTGCTAAAACACCATAAAACATTGTGAAAAAATGGGTTGATATTTGTACCTATGATGTAAAAGAAATAAGAACTAATCTTAGGAGTACAGCTAGTACTAAGTGATTACTAATTGCATTCACATACTCATGGGAAATATAAATGAGTATTAGTGGTAGTGGTTAAAGTGATGTCAGCCTTTTATAATCCATGTAACAGAATAACATGTAAAACATAAGACAATTCTTTTAAATTTATTGTAACTCAATTATCTTATTTATTTAGAGTTTTGACTATAAAATTCCTTCTTTGAATAGTGTAGAAGCTTGCAGGAGTAGATTGCTGGGCTCTCAGCTTCCTTTGAAATGTATATTGTTACAAGATTCTTGAATATAGGCACACAGGACTCCATACTTATAACAACAGGCATTCTTTACCTCAAGAGGGTGAAAAGACAGCCTTCAGAATTGGAGAAAATAATAGCAAATGAAGCAAATGACAAACAACTAATCTCAAAAATATACAAGCAACTCTTGCAGCTCAATTCCAGAAAAATAAACAACCCAATCAAAAAATGGGCCAAAGAACTAAATAGATATTTCTCCAAAGAAGACATTCAGATGGCTAACAAACACATGAAAAGATGCTCAACATCACTCATTATCAGAGAAATGAAAATCAGAACCGCAATGAGGTACCATTTCACGCCAGTCAGAATGGCTGCAATCCAAAAGTCTACAAGCAATAAATGCTGGAGAGGATGTGGAGAAAAGGGAACCCTCTTACACTGTTCGTGGGAATGCAAACTAGTACAGCCACTATGGAGAACAGTGTGGAGATTCCTTAAAAAACTGGAAATAGAACCGCCATACGACCCAGCAATCCCACTGCTGGGCATACACACTGAGGAAATCAGAATTGAAAGAGACACGTGTACCCCAGTGTTCCTCGCAGCACTGTTTGTAATAGCCAGGACATGGGAGCAACCTAGATATCCATCAGCAGATGAATGGATAAGAAAGCTGAGGTACATATACACAATGGAGTATTACTCAGCTATTAAAAAGAATACATTTGAATCAGTTTTAATGAGGTGGATGAAACTGGAGGCTACTATACAGAGTGAAGTAAGCCAGAAAGAAAAACACCAATACAGTATAGAAAGATGGTAACGACAACCCTGTATGTGAGACAGCAAAAGAGACAAAGATGTATAGAATAGTTTTGGACTCTGTGGGAGAGGGAGTGGGGGATAATTTGGGACAATGGCATTAAAACATGTATAATATCATATAAGAAATGAATCGCCAGTCCAGGTTTGACGCAGGATACAGGAACCTTGGGGATGGTACCCTGGGATGACCCAGAGGGATGATATGGGGAGGGAGGTGGGAGGGGGCTTCAGGATGAGGAACACGTGTACACCCATGGCAGATGCATGTTGAAGTATGGCAAAACCAATACAATATTGTAAAGTAAAAAAAAAAAAAAGTAATAAAGAAAAGGAAAAAAATTTAAAAAAATAAAAATAATGGAAAAAAAAAGAAAAGCATTTGATAGCTGTAGTGATTGTGCACTATTTTTTTAAAAAAACTTCAGTTTCCAAAACAAACAGAAGCACACAGACTGTTCAATAAATTTTATTACCAGGTTACCCTCTAATTTGGTCTCTTAACATGCTGTCATTGTTTTTCTTAAAATATCAATAGCTTCCTAAAAGAAAAAATGTATTATTTAGACATTTTTAATTCCAGTGAGGCTATTTGCCATTTCATTGGGATCAATATTTTATTTCATTTTTCTTCTAAGAAACTATTATATCAATAATGAAAAATATGTATATGTAAATACTGAACTGGAATATATACAGTAAACATATATATTGCTATGGAGAGAGTCATTCTACATTTATCTTTTTTCCATCAACTCAGAAGGAATCAGGATTTGTATATAAAATCTCATTAGCTTGAGCCATTCAATCTTGTGTACTGAAATGGATCATTAATTCTAGGAGACAGAGTGTTTAGACAGAGTGTTCTGAAGCTGGATTCAGATCCTAACTCTGTCACTCATGAAATATGTAGCACTGAACTTGTTACTTTATATTTCCGAAATTCAGATGCCTCATCTATAAAAGGTGACTGTTAATGCTCCAGCTGCATGGTGTTGCTGAAAAGGCCAATGACATCTGGCTTTTAGAGCTTTGTCCAGCTCCTAAGATCTCAGTGAACATTGCCTCCTCCTGCTTATGTTCATGGAACTCAGAGTAACCACACTGGGCAGAAGCATAGTGCGTATCCGGTTTTTTTGTTTTGTTTTGTTTTGTTTTTTAATGTAAAATGACTATTTGATTTGCAAAGAGCAGAATTAGGAATGTATTTGTTTATGAGTGATAGAAAGCTCAACTAATCTTGAAACAGTGTACGGCTTTCTTACCTAACCAGAATTTGAGAGATGTGCTGTTACCTGCCTATGCTCACAGTGGTCTTCTTATTTCGAAGAACACCTGGCTTGATGCCTAATGATTGGAACATGGCTGGCTGCTACAGATGGATTCATCAAGAAAATCTTCAAGGGAGAAAAACGCGTGCAGAAAAGGAGGCAGTCACTTCTGCTCCCTGCTCTTTCACCAGGAAATCAACAGGTTTCCTATGCTACTGCTACTGCTAAGTCACTTCAGTCGTGTCCGACTCTGTGTGACCCCATAGACGGCAGCCGACCAGGCTCCCCCGTCCCTGGGATTCTCCAGGCAAGAACACTGGAGTGGGTTGCCATTTCCTTCTCCAATGCATGAAAGTGAAAAGTGAAAGTGAAGTCGCTGAGTCGTGTCCAACCCTCAGCGACCCCATGGACTGCAGCTTTCCAGGCTCCTCCGTCCATGGGATCTTCCAGGCAAGAGTACTGGAGTGGGGTGCCATTGCCTTCTCTGCAGGTTTCCTGTAACTTCCTATAAAATTCAGTGATGATTTACTGGTATTGGCTGTGTTATATGGTTATTCTCAGTTGCAAGATGTACTGTAAGAGCAAGCTGGGAATTGCTGTCTTTAAGAAGTTCAAGGTTGCACTAGGGAAGAAGGTGAGAAATAGCTGCTGAGTAATATTTTAGTGTCTGCCATAATAGTCATTAAAGGAAATATCAGAATCCAGTTAGACATCCATATATTTGTTTTATGGTTTAGTATTTATTGTTTTAATATCAAATTGCCTATGGGAAAGTGCTACCATGAACTTTTCATTGCTTCGTTTTTCTGAAGTTTGAATTTAGCATTAGTGTGAGAAGATTTTATTTTGCAATTGAAATTCTTTATGTGTTTTAGCTTGTTTTCTTGAAAAAGAACCATCAGTTGGGCAAGGTACCTCTATAGAAATTGTTCCCATTCACTCAGTTCATTCATCACACCCTAGCTGCACTGGCTTTTCTTATTTTTCTCGAATATGCCTAGTTCATTCCTACTCCGTGGCTTTCACACTTCTCCCTTCAGTTTTAGGGAGCGCTCTTCTAGCCCAAACCTTCACCCATCACCACTACTTTCCCTAAAAGAAAATTTTTAGCTTTGAGGTGAAACTATTGCTAAAGATATAAACTGTTGTGATTCCTGCCATTTTGGGGAACTCTTTCCTGCCCCTCAGTAAATATGCTGGGAGCTTTATACTTCTACTCTTTGAAATAAAACTCTGACTTTAAGAGTGTCTGCATGTCCATGGAAGATCATTAATGGGCTGAACCCAGATTCTTGTCTCAAAACTCTCAATTATAGTAATAGCATGACAACATTGAGATGTATCATTCTGTCATTCACTAAACAGAGAATAATATCTCATTTATATGAGTAGGAAAACAAATTTTAGCCTTAGCCAAGCTGAATATCTTAATATCTCTTGAAGCTTCTGCATTATATGGTACAATCCACCTCTTGCTATTTCATGTAACATGGTGAACAGTTCCTGTGTTTTTTCAGCTACAATCTAGGATGAATCAGGGCTTAAAGATCCAGCCATATTAAAGAAGATCAAAAAGTTATTAATACAATACTTACCAGAGTTAACAAAACATTCTCATGTTCTCTCTATTAATGCATCACAATATTATGTGACTCTACCACTGTTCACAAGAAGAGTAGTTTCACAATGACTTTATATTCTTTTATTGGTTTTTCCTAGCCAAAATCTATACTGCTACAAAGGTCAGGGATCATGTAACTTCCGTGTCATTTACAGAGTCTGAGTGGTTCATTGATTGCTGGTCTCCTGACTCACCCGTATAACTAGCTAAAAGGTTTTCTTCTCATTGATGAAAGTCGTCCAGCAGGCAAGACAATAGACTGCATTGATGAAATGTCTAAAGGCAAAAAATGCAATTCCAATTCACTGTGAAATTCTAATTGGGAATCTGTTTTAAGCCTTCACTATTGAGAAGTAGTTCCATTTATTTTCTATTGCCTGTAGCCCAGTGTTTTAAAGCCCGTTGATTGCTGGAGGAAGTGGCAGTGACAGATCCTGAATTTCCAGATGGTCTGACTGAAAATCCAGAAAATGGAGGTTCTTTTCTGCTGTGTTTTATCTTAATTGAAACCTAACTCTTCCCAGGACCACATGCATTTTCAGCTTTCCTGTTTAGAGGGTAATGATAGGTACTGCGCATGTGAGGTCTTCTGCTGTCTTCAGTAGAAAATATCTCAAGTAATAAGACAATGGTCCCATTACTTCATGGCAAACAGATGGGGAAACAGTGGAAACAGAGACAGATTTTATTTTGGGGGACCCCAATAACTGAAGATGGTGACTGCAGCCATGAAATTAAAAGATGCTTACTCCTTGGAAGGAAAGTCATGACCAACCTAGACAGCACATTAAAAACAGAGACATTACTTTGCCAACAAAGGTCCATCTCATCAAGGCTATGGTTTTTCCAGTAGTCATGTATGGATATGAGAGTTGGACCATAAAGAAAGCTGAGCACAGAAGAATTGATGCTTTTGAACTGTGGTGTTGGAGAAGACTCTTGAGAGTCCCTTGGACTGCACAGAGATCCAACCAGTCCAGCCTAAAGGAGATCAGTCTTGGGTGTTCATTGGAAGGACTGATGCTGAAGCTGAAACTCCAATACTTCGGCCACCTCGTGAGAAGAGTTGACTCATTGGAAAAGACCCTGATGCTGGGAGGGATTGAGGGCAGGAGAAGAAGGGGACAACAGAGGATGAGATGGCTGGATGGCATCACCAACTCAATGGACATGAGTTTGGGTAAACTCTGGGAGTTGATGATGGACAGGGAGGCCTGGTGTGCTGCGGTCCATGGGATCGCAAATAGTTGGACACAACTGAGCGACTGAAGTGAACTGAATTGAACAAGACAATGACATTTTGAAGTCTATGTATCTATTTCCATTTTATAGCTGAAGAACCTGAGACTCAAGAAGTATTCAAACTTCTTTATAAATGAGGTTCCCACTCCCTATGTGAGCAGAGGGGAAACACTAAAATTCCCCAAGTCATTATTGCTGCTCCTTATCTATCAGTTTATTTTCATATTCAAATATGTCCTTGAATCTCATGTAATTTTTCTATTCTGCATACCTCTTCATTGATTTCATTTGCAAACCTACTGTTTATTCCCTCACACCTGCTGTGGCTTTGATCCTGCACTTGGATGATTTCAATATTCACCTTAACAACCTATTTTATACTCTGATCTCAACTTTTCTTAATAACCTCTCCTAGGTCTTTCATATCCACTCCAGAAGATCACACTTAGGGAGGCACCCAGACTTTATTTTCCCAACAGCTTCATACATGAAACATTAACTCTGACATCCTTTGGACCAAAGTGAATCTCTACACATGGCTTGGTTTCCAGCAAAAGGCTGGAGACATGCCTGTTAGCTGGAAATGTTCCTGTCCCTGAATCAGCAGAAGCTGTCATAAATCCCTGGTTTCCAGTGTTTATTTGGTGAACCTGAGTTTAGGATACCTTCTTTTCAGAACATTGAATTGTTGTTACCGCTATCAGATATTGTTATGTCTCTTTTATGCTTCAACTATACTTGTTCATTACCTCATTAATATTCCCTTGATCTCTCAGTCTGATAGATCTCTTAGATTATCACTTACTTGTCAATGATGATTTACTACTAATAGTAACACCATTAATATTATTTATCACTGTTTTTCAATAATCAGTCATGCATTGCAGATGGCAGTTTCTATGTTTATAAACTGATTCTCAGCAAAGTAGACTACCCACAGCAATATAGTTAGTAAGTGACTTAACTAAGATGAGCAAACAAGTCTGCCAGTGTTGTTCCAAAGCCTTTGTTCCTTGTATTTGATCTGCCCCATTTGCACTGACTCTGCTGACATGCACTTGTGATCATTGCCATCAGGTCTCCTGTGTGCACAGCTCTTCCTCTGAGTCACCACCATGCAGTCACGGTGGGTCTCCAAGGCTGTGTAACTATAGTCAGCTTCCATTCCTAGCCACCTGCACTGTGACTGCAAACTTTACTTTTCCTTACACTCCTCTGACCCTCCATTTATCATCAGACAAATGGCACGTGCCTATTCACATACACTTAAAGCAGATAACTTTGCATCCTGCTTTACAGAGATATTTTAGGTTTTCAGACACAAGACTTCTCAGCATGCTGTCTTCCCTTATCTCTTATTTGAACCCATGTGTATCCTCACAGCTATCCTTCCTGTCTCCCTAGAGAAGATGCTCTCCATCTGCTTGTCCAAAGTTAATCTTTCTGAGTTCTAGGTGTCAGCCTCTCAGGACCTTGACCTGTTAAGATTATCCTGTCTTTCACAATTTCATGTACATATATCTTTTTGTGCTGTGCTGTCCTTAGTCACTCAGTCTTGTCTGACTCTTTGTGACCCCATAGACTGTATATCTTTTTAGACTCTACTAAATCTATGTAGATGTAATTTTTAAAAATGATTTTTGCCTGCAAATAACAAAAAACACTTCTATCAATATCTTAAGAAAATAGAAGTCACTTTGTTTCTATGCAGCAGAAAATCTGGAATGAGAAAGTTGTGTCATTGATTTAATAGCTTAGAATTGTCAGGGGCAATGTATTCTTCATTTTCTCAGCCCCATCCTCTCATGTAAATATGCTGCTGCAGTTCCATGCATCACATCTTTTTAGAGAGCTCTCAGCAGATTTCCACCTTGATATTATTGGCTAGAGTTTATTGGTCAATTGGTTTTGCAAAGCTACCAAAGATCCTTTGACAAAAGGGAGGGTGAATGTGAACTTTATTATGGCTAAAGAGTGAAGGCAGAAAAGGAAGAAGGGAGTTAAGAAAGGGTGCTTTTAGTGAACCTATAGAGTCTGTCAAAACACATATGTACGCTTTAGTGTCTCCTGTCTTTAAAAGAGGTAGGTTATTCAAAGATGGTACCAAATGTGGATTTTCTGTTTCTGACCCTGTATTCAGCCAGTGTCTTGTCCCTTCTCTGTAGCATCTGAACTGCATCAGATTTTACTCTTTGCAAGGGTTTGCTGGCAACCCAGTTTTCTAAATTTCTGGATCCCTCTCTGTGGACCCTGGAGCTGTGACCACCTCACAGGAGTTACTGCGCCTTATCTACTTCTATCTGAAAACACATATTGGGACAATCATATATGCCTAACAAACTTCTGGAATTTGCTTTGCAGTTATTAGTTTTCATATTTTTTTTCTCTATTATCATTCTAACACTGTATTTAGAAAAAAATTTTGAAATGTGTTGAATCTGCCTTCTTAAATTGCAAGTTTTATCTTCTTATATTGGTTGATAAATTTTGTGTTTGTATTTGCTACTATATTCTGAAATATGGGAACAGAACTAATTTATCTATTTTATTTCACTTCCTTGGTACCATGCACCATCCTTGAATACACAATTATTGATGAATATGAATGGAAAAAGTAATCAATTAAAAACCAAATGCTCACAGGATTTGAAATTCAACTAGTAGCCTTGTAGTGCAAGATTGCCCCTTTACTAACCCTGTGAAGCAGTGAAATTTTATTAGTTATACTGAACATTTTTATTAATTAATTACATTCCCTGTTGCTCTTATAAGGAATGATGCATTGTTTCCACTGTTTCTCTTTTCATTTTTCTGGCAATGCCATGTGTCATGCGGGATCTTAGTTCCCTGAGCAGGGATGGAACCTGTGCCTCTGCCCTGGAAGTGCAGAGTCTTAACCACAGGACCACCAGGGAAGTTCACAGTGAAATTTATTTATCTCACTTCTTAGTATCTCTATCTTTAAGAAAAATAATATCCATTTTGTGTACTTCATGTTCTGTTAAAAGATAAAGTCAAATAATGGATATATACACACTTTATAAATTACAAAATGTTAGCAGTTATTATCTGACACATTTTTCTTTTGATAATCATCACGTGGAATCTTACAAAAGGATTAATCAATTAATCTAAACATTAATTTGCCAGTTCTTTTGAAAGAAAATGACAAATTAATGAACATTCATCAAATAGTTATTTAATAATACTATGTACTAAACACTGCTCTAGAAATATAGCAGAAATAGAGGAGTGACCATTAGATCAGACTGGCTCACATGAAGCATTCCTTCTGGTAAGTGATACTAGGCAAGTGTATTAAGTTTCCCATTTGCTGTGGAAACAAATTGACACATTCTTCAAAACAACAAAAGTGGATTATCTTTCATAGCCCAAAGTCTGACACATTCACAGGTTAAAACCAACAGCTAATAGAAAATAGTCTGTTTCTCTGCCCAACTTTGGGAAGCTGCCACATTTCTTGGCTCAGGGCCCTACTTCTTCATCTTCAAAGCAATAATCTGAGAGTTAGTCTTTCTCACACTGCCTTCTCTGGTTGGACACTGATTCTCCTGCCTCTGTCTTTCACTTTTATAATGCTTGTGCTAAATTTGATTCACTCTGCTAATCCAGATTACCCTATCTATTTTAGAGTCAACTGGTCAGCAATCTCAGTTCTCTCTATTATCTTAATTCTCCTTTTCTATGTAAGATAACATATTCACAGATTCCAGAATGTGGACATCACTGGGAGGCTCTTAGCTTGCCCACCATGGTTTGCCTGTCCCTTAGCTTAAAAAATGTCTTTCTATGTTTCTTTATGAATGTGTGTTATGCCAAATAGCAACCCACTCCATTATTCTTGTCTGAGAAATCTAATGGACAGAGGAGCCTGGAGGGCTACAGTCCCCGAGGTCTCGAAGAGTGGGACACAACTGAGCAAGTAATTGCATTAGAATTAGAATGGTGAAAATATGGACAACAAAATTAAACTGCACTTTTGATGCAGTTAGGCTTTGGAATCTCTTTGATTTGTTGTAACCATTTTCGTCCCTGACTTTTCATAGTTTTATTCTATAATGAGACTGGGATGAGTTTTGCTGCTTCTTCACCTTTTTAAAAAATACTTTTAAAGCAAAAAAAAAAAAAAAAATCTGGGAATTCATTTCCACAAATCATTGTGACTAAATGGAATAACTATATTATTGGAATATTATATGTTAATGAAATTATTATTATATATTGTTGGAATATTATGTATTCAGTTCAGTTCAGTCTCTCAGTTGTGTCTGACTCTTTGCGACCCCATGAATCACAGCACGCCAGGCCTCCCTGTCCATCACCAGCTCCCAGAGTTTACCCAAACTCATCCATTGAGTCAGTGATGCCATCCAACCATCTCATCCTCTGTCATCCCCTTCTCCTGCCCTCAATCTTTCCCAGCATCAGGGTCTTTTCCAATAAGTCAACTCTTTGCATCAGGTGTATTGGAGTTTCAGCTTCAACATCAGTCCTTCCAATGAATACCCAGGACTGATCTCCTTTAGGCTGGACTGGTTGGATCTCCTTGCAGTCCAAGGGTTTCTCAAGAGTCTTCTCCAACACCACAGTTCAAAAGCATCAATTCTTCAGCGCTCAGCTTTCTTCACAGTCCGACTCTCACATCCATACATCACCACTGGATAAATCATAGCTTTGACTAGATGGACCTTTGTTGGCAAAGTAGTGTCTCTGCTTTTTAATATGCTATCTAGGTTGGTCATAACTTTAATGGAATATTATATACATATTCATAATATATGTATATATATTTGAGAAATACAAACATCAAGTTTACTAAAATTCCTTCAGGACATGTATTTCTACTACCAGCTCAATAAGATGATGATCATTCCTATTTCCTCCTAACATATGAATGAATAAATACTAAAAGATTTAAGCAGTTTACCCAAGATATGCTCCTATCAAGCACTTGGTCAGTACCTAAACTGAGAACTGAGCAGCCTTGGTATCAGTTCCTCATACATCAGGCAGGTACACACACCCCTACACCCCTGATCCCAGATAAAGTGTACGGACATTTCCCGTGGCATTGAAAAACAAGGTCACATGTCCAGAAAGAGCAGAAGAAACACCAATTTAAGTGAACAACTTACAAATCATGTAAGATTTAAGTATTTAAATTTTTTTGATAAATTGATGAAAATTAAACCCAGACAAGGAGAAAAAAATGGGAAAGTAGTTTTCATAGTACTTTATATGCAATACACTGTGCAAATAATAATACTATCCGTTCAGTTCAGTTCAGTGACTCAGTCGTGTCCGACTCTTTGCGACCCCATGAATTGCAGCACGCCAGGCCTCCCTCTCCATCACCAACTCCCGGAGTTCACTCAAACTCATGTCCATCTAGTCAGTGATGCCATCCAGCCATCTCAGCCTCTGTCGTCCCCTTCTCCTCCTGCCCTCAATCCCTCCCAGCATCAGGGTCTTTTCCAATGAGTCAACTCTTCTCTTGAGGTGGCCAAAGTATTGGGGTTTCAGCCTCAGCATCAGTCCTTCCAATGAACACCCAGGACTGATCTCCTTTAGAATGGACTGGTTGGATCTCCTTGCAGTCCAAGGGACTCTCAAGAGTCTTCTTCAACACCACAGTTCAAAAGCATCAATTCTTTGGCGCTCAGCTTTCTTCACAGTCCAAATTTCACATCCATACATGACCACAGGAAAAACCAGAACCTTGACTAGATGAACCTGTGTGGGCAAAGTAATGTCTCTGCTTTTTAATATGCTATATGGTTTGGTCATAAGTTTCCTTCCAAGGAGTAAGCATCTTTTAATTTCACGGCTGCAATCACCATCTGCAGTGATTTGGGAGACTGAAAAAATAAACTCTGACATTGTTTCCACTGTTTCCCCATCTATTTGCCATGAAGTGATGGGACCAGATGCCATGATCTTAGTTTTCTGAATGTTGAGCTTGAAGCCAACTTTTTCACTCTCCTCTTTCACTTTTATCAAGAGACTTTTTAGTTCCTCTTCACTTTCTGCCATATGGGTGATGTCATCTGCATATCTGAGGTTATTGATATTTCTCCCAGCAGTCTTGATTCCAGCTGTGCTTCTTCCAGCCCAGGGTTTCTCATGATGTACTCTGCATATAAGTTAAATAAGCAGGGTGCCAATATACAGCCTTGACGTACTCCTTTTCCTATTTGGAACCAGTCTGTATTTATATAAATAATGGGAACTGTAAAATGTTTTCAAATAATGAAACATTAGGAAAATATAAACTCAGAAAAGAACACAAGAAAGGGAATACTAGAGTATGAAGCACTCAAGCATAGGAATCTTTTAGATAAAAGGCATGGAGAATCCCAAACCTCTGTGGATTCTGAATTTGATTGTTGGAAACAGAACAGAGCTTATTGTTGAAAAGTTCATATGGGGCAGACTTTTTTAGAAATAAAGAAGTGAATTTTAAAAATTCTCTGATCTCTTTAAAAAAAAAAAAAAAGTCAGTGAACCACAAAAGCCCATGAGCTATCGATGCAATGGAAATGAAAAGATTAATTCATCACTACAAATGCAGCATGATGTCACTGCAAAGATAAGAATTCTGGAATCAGACAAACTTCACTCAAATCCAAACAGTGTTTTTTTGTAATCATGAGCAATTCAATGTCCCTCTGAATAACAATGTTCATGTGCCAAAGAAATTAACCAAGGTCAAGTTTATAAAATGTCCAGCACATATACTAATTCTCAACACATTAAAAGTATGTATTCATTCATCTGCAGACCATGTCCTTGAGCACCAGAGAACATGGCCCCTCTCCTAAAGAAATATCAGCTTGGGGGGATAAAGAAGAAGTAATAGGCAACACATTAGTGTGCACAGTGATAAATGCTTTACCAGCCTGAGACTATGGAGTGCCATCCACTCTGCCTGGGGTATAGTAAGGCATTTAGGAAGGGCAATAGCTCATCTTACATGCCAAGGATGAAAAATAGTAATTTACCTGAGCAGTCTGGAAATTATTTCAGACTCAAGAAATAGACTCAGAGTTAAGGTAGACTGCATTAGCCAAGTAAAACCTGTTCCCAGAAAACGGACCTGGAGAATAAGAAAAGTGGAGTTTAGAGAAAAGACAAGACCTGAATAAGAAGTTAATTGCCTCTCTTTTCCTTCTCTGTGAAGATCCTGCAAGCTAGGTGCAACCTTCATTTCACTACCTCTTTCAATCTTTTCTACATATGCACTTAGGAAAAGGTGAGAATTAAAAAAAAAATCAATTATCAAGATGCCAACAAATCTGAGTGGTAGCTGCTTGTTAATGGAGGAGGAGGTGGTGGTATGGTGTGGGATGAAGCAGAGACTATTTTTAAAATCAGAAGGAAAGATACAGTATTTAACAACTGGTATGTCCATACGATGTATACCATTTAAACTTCTGCCCTAATCAGGTTAAACATTCTGGCAATAAAGTTGTTGTCATCATCATTTATATTGATTTTTCACCTTGAACTTACTTTGTAGTAAATTACTACCCCCTCTACTGTGTGTGTGTGTGTGTGTGTGTGTGTGTGTGTGTGTCTGTGTGTGTACATGCACATGCAAGCACTCAGGAACACCCTATACCCCAGCTATGATCAGTTGGATCAAATGTTGAAACAAACCACATTATCTATTTCAATGGAATTAACTGATCCAAAGGTCAGTGATTCTGGCACCATTAAGACTGTGCATCCGTCTAAAATCACCCACAATTTAGAGAAAAAGCCATTAGTATATGACTTTTCCAGTTTTGAAGCACTTTCACATTATTAAATGCAATCCTAATTAACAAGGAAAAAAAAAACAAAAACATGTATCTATAAAGTTCAGTAAAGCAAAGCACAGTAAAATGAGGTATGGCAATAAAAGGCGTTAAATTTATCAAATAAAAAAAAAAGTGCTGAAAAATTAAAGCTGTCAATTCTGTAATAGATATTCATTGAAAGTATCTTTTGAAATGGGGGTGAAAACACCTTCAGAGAAATGAAAGCTAAGGAAGCATGCACGAGCTATAAAAAATGATAAAGTCCTTTATGAATGATGATAATATCAAAACAAAACTTGGAAATACAGGAAGGAGTAAAGAGCACTACGAACAGTCAATACATGGATAAACATTAGAAACTATTCTCTTTTCTTAATTTCTTCATGGTAAACTATCAACATTATATTGTGAAATTTTTCAGAAAAAAAAAAAAAGAATATGGTATGACATAGTTCTGTCTTAGATATTATGCAAGTGGGATGAATACTGAAAAAAAAAAAAAAAGAAATATTTGTTCTCATGTTCAAGAGACCTCCACATGTCCCTGCAGCCCTTATAGTGACTTCATGCATAAATGGGATAACCTTTAGTTGATTAAAATATTTCATTAGTCTGAACATATCTCTCCTTGACCTCGTCTATTAATGAAGGTATTAATTTCTTTCCTTAGATCCTTCAATCATGGACAAAGGGATAGTCAATAAATTATATGATTTTGAGGAAAAAAAAAATAAAATAAAAATAAACTGTTCCCATCCAAAGACACAAAATGACAAAAAAATCTCCTGTGTGTGTGTGTGTGTACCTGCACATGCTTCATTTACTTTTTATGTGTTAATATTTAAAAATTAAATTGTCCACAGAGAACATGAATGATGACTTCAAGAAGAAAGCCTGAAGAGCATATACTTTAAATAAATGAAAATCTTCAAGGAAAAAAAAAATAAATAAATGCAATCCTCACAAAGACACAGTGAGGTGGATAGAGCAGGAAATTAATCATTTACAAATGCTCTGAAAGTTGATTTCTACTAGCTGTGATACTGCCAGGAGCCAAAGAGGTAAATACTAACATCTAGGACTGAAGAAAGTGAGAATTAATGAGATAATATATACCTTGATAGCTTTGAGATAAAAGTTTAAAAATAATATGTGCTACTTCAGAATTAAAACCACAAATAAATATAGACAAATATAGAATTTTACTATTAAAGATATTCCACAAGTTGAATTAAAAAGAATTAAGATTGTTACACATTATGTCCTCCCAAATTATTCAAAAGATTTTAATGATAAAGCTAGTTTCTCCTCCAGAAAACTTGTATTTTGGTAGGCTGTTTAGAGTTACAGAAGATTAAAATTTAGTTCTGGACTCATTAATTACAATGTGTCTATCAGTTAAAACTTAGAACAGAGTTTACCAAGTATTGGCTGGAAAGTATATAATAATAACATTTTCCAAAAAAAAGAAAAATCATAGTAGAAAAACAAATGTTCCTTTTTTAGCCACGCTATCTCTAAAATGTACTCCATATCTTTGCAATAATTACTACTGGTATAATAGTATTATATACACAATTGTGATATATTTTGTATAGTCTAGTCCAGTTATGACCAACCTAGACAGCATATTCAAAAGCAGAGACATTACTTTGCCAACAAAGGTTCGTCTAGTCAAGGCTATGGTTTTTCCTGTGGTCATGTATGGATGTGAGAATTGGACTGTGAAGAAGGCTGAACGCCGAAGAATTGATGCTTTTGAACTGTGGTTTTAGAGAAGACTTTTTTTTTTTTTTAAACTTTACATAATTGTATTAGTTTTGCCAAATATCAAGGAAAAACACCAATACAGTATACTAACGCATATATATGGAATTTAGAAAGATGATAACAATAACCCTGTGTACGAGACAGCAAAAGAGACACTGATGTATAGAGAAGACTCTTGAGAATCCCTTGGACTGCAAGGAGATCCAGCCAGTCCATTCTGAAGGAGATCAGCCCTGGGATTTCTTTGGAAGGAATGATGCTAAAGCTGAAACTCCAATACTTTGGCCACCTCATGCGAAGAGTTGACTCATTGGAAAGGACTCTGATGCTGGGAGGAATTGGGGGCAGGAGGAGAAGGGGACGACAGAGGATGAGATGGCTGGATGGCATCACTGACTTGATGGACATGAGTCTGGGTGAACTCCAGGAGTTGGTGATGGACAGGGAGGCCTGGCGTGTGACCCATGGGGTCACAAAGAGTCAGACACGACTGAGCGACTGAACTGAACTGAACTGAGTCCATAGTCTAGCATTTTAGAAACTATGATAAAGTGTAAACAAGCACAAATATTTCATTTATTTAGAAAACTTGTACTTGCAAGACACTGAACCAAGTTCTATAAGAGTGGTAAGATAAGGTTCTGTCCCCCAGAGATGATAGTCTAGGAAAGAAGTATGGCCCATATATATGGAAGAGATTTTGTTTCAAATTACTCAATAATTAAAGTCCAAAAGAATAATTTGAGTAATTCAAAAATAAGAACATTCAGGGAAGGTAGACACAGCATTTACTGGGGGTAAGGGCAAGTTTTATTAGAGGAGCTTGCACGTAGGAAGAATTGCCGTTTAGTCACTAAGTCGTGTGACTCTTTCGTGACCCCATGGACTGCAGCCTGCCAGACATCACTGTCCATGGGATTTCCCATGCAAGAATACTAGGGTGGGTTGCCGTTTGTTTCTCCAGGGGATCGTTCCAACTCAGGGATCTAACCCATATCGCCTGCATTTGGCAGGAGGATTCTTTATTGCTCAGCCATCAGGGAAGCCCATCTTGAAGAACAGGTTTCAATAATAATTCAAAGGAATCCTAATAAGCCACTGCTTATTAAATGTGATTCAAAGATGATTTTTTTTTTCAGCATCTTTTCTTAAGGAGGTACTTTAATTTTGAGGCTTGAAGCTGGAACAGAATCTATTAATTCATTATTTCATGCATTTACTCATTCAATAAATAATCATTGAGCATTATTGTGTATGGTGCATTGTTCTATTTTCTCATGATGGGCCCACTGAAGATAAGATCTCTGCTAGCTGATTTTGTGCTTCATTTGAAGAATAAAATAACCAAGCAAAGAAAGACAATAAGATGGCAAATGCATATTCATTTTCAATTAGAAAAGATACAAAAATTAAAGTGATGATACAGTTTACAGTAATAAATAGTCAGAGAAGAGAGACTAGTTCTTGAGTGCTAAGTTGCTTCAGTCATGTCCGACTCTGTGACCCCATGGACTGTAGCACACCAGGCTCCTCTGTCCATAGAATTTTCCAAGGAAGAATACTGGAGTGGGTTGCCATGCCCTTCTCCAGGGGATCTTCCTGACTCAGGGATTGAACCTGTGTCTCCTGTTACTCCTGCATTGCAGGCAGATTCTCTACCGTTGAGCCACCAGAGAGATGTTAGGTAAAACCTCTTTGAAGCAGTTGGAGACAGAGACTTGAAACTCTGAGGAAACAGTTTTCCCAATCTGGATGCATGACGGTACACAGACTTAAGCTAGGAAGAAACATTTGAAAAACAGGAAGGTTAGCGTGGCAAGCGTGGAACAAGATGGATGGAGAACAATAGGAGATGGTCTCAGCGATGGAAAGTAGCCCTGCCAGGTAGGACCTTGTCAGACACAAAAAGGATTTAAATTTTATACAACAAGTGATGGAAAGCCCTTGGGGGATCTTTAAGAAGAAAGGAATGATATGGTGAGGTTTATAATTTTAAGAAATTATCCATATTTTCTGCATGAAAATTGCATTGTATGATAACAAGAAATAAATCTGAGATGAGTAATTGGAATCATTTAAGAAAGAGGTGATGGAGTCTTACACAACTGTGGTCAGGATAGTGGGGCTGGAAAGCATGTTTTCAGGGGTAGACCAGACTTCGTGGCATGTTGAGAAGGTTAGATGGGAAGAGATACAAGAGTTTAGAATGCTGCCTTCCCACCTCAGTCCTCTAGGAAGACTGAAAAACAAATTCATTTGCAATCGATAAAATTAGGGTTCAAAAGTCATTCACACTTTTATCCCACAGTAGTAAAAGCTTATTATTGAGAAATTTTTAATATTGATCATCCCTGGTCTGGATTGCAAAATGTGGTATTGATGTAAAATAGTCATAACAACTAACCTGCCTAAATTTCTTCCATTAAGTTCTGACTAATAATAGCATGATCAACATTCTATCCCAATTAGTGTTGAACATATCTGAAATGATCAACTGTAAATTAAGTTTTAGACCATGATGCAGACATTAATCTGAACCAAGCCATAGCAGGATGGAAAAGGGACCTTCTCTATGCTTCTCAAGTGACTTTGTAAATTTTGCATAAAAATGAACTAAATGTATTAATATCATAATTGGAACTTTTTCTTGAGCACACATTTGAAGCTATCTCATTCTGATTTCTAACTTAATTTTGAGAGGAAAAAATGTAGAATTTTGACTTTTCTGTGGTACCATCTTAATAATATACCTTTTATTTCCTTCCCTACCCCCTCCATATCTCACTTTCCATTTTCCAACTGGTAATTGCTTCATCTTCTTTGTAAACTCCTCACATTCATTTCTTATCTTAAGATTAGCTTCTAGGAGACTACAGTTGAAAACTAAATGTTATCAAATAATTTCTACTTTTATAACTGTGACAAAAACAAATGAACATTAGTAGAAGATATGGTAAAGGATATTTGTTTGTTACTGTTATTCCCTTTCCCATTTTTTTCTGTTTCATTCTATAACGCCAATATCACATGCATATATATTATATTTGCCTCTAAGTTCTAAATTCAGAAAAAATAAGAGCTACTCCTATATTCTCAGCATTTTATTCCTAGCACTTATCACATTGCCTGAATCATACCTAGTTCATGTGAGACCATTATGTTGGTTGCAAAGTGGAATAAACTGATAAATTATAGTTCTTGCCTCCAAAGACCTCAAACTCTAGTAGAATAAATAGCATAGTTACTTAGTGTTAGTCACTCAGTCGTCTCTTTGCAACCCCATGGGCTGTAGCCTGCCAAGCTCCTCTATCCATGGAATTCTCTCGGCAAGAATACTGGAGTAGATAGCCATTCCCTTCTCCAGAGGATCTTCCAACCTAGGGATAGAACCTGAGTCTCCCAATTGCAGGCAGATTCTTTACTGTCGGAGACATCAGGGAAGCATAAATAGCATACTCCTCATTAACACAAAGTAGCAGTTGTTAGGTGCCTTAGGGCATGGAGTGGTGAAGAAATGCTTCCCCATTGTTACTATAACTGCTTTTTAGTTGTTGTTCGGTGGCTAATTTGTGTCTGACCCTTTGTGACCCGATGAACTGCAGCATGCCAGGCTTCCCTGCCCTCCACTCTCTCTCAGAGTTTGCTCAAAGTCATGTCCACTGAGTTAGTGATGGTATCTAACCATCTCATCCTCTGCTGCCCCTTTCTCAATCATTCCCAGCATCAGGATATTTTCCAGTCACTCAGTTTTTCACATCAGGTGGCCAAAGTATTGGAGTTTCAGCTTCAGCATCAGTCTTTCCAATAAATATTCAGGGTTGACTTCCTTTAGGATTGACTGCTTTGATCTCTTTGCTGTCCAAGGGACTCTCAAGAGTCTTCTCCAACACCACAGTTCAAAGGTATCAATTCTTTGGTGCTCAGCCTTTTTTATTATCCATCTCTCACATCTGTACATGACTACTGAAAAAACCATTGCTTTGACTATACAAACCTCTATCGACAAAGTAATATCTCTGCTTTTTAATATGCTGTCTAGGTTTGTCATTGCCTTTCTTCCAAGGAACAATTATCATTTAAGTTCATGGCTTCAGTCCCCTTCCACAGTGATTTTGGAGTCTAAGAAACTAAAATCTGTCACTGTTTCCATTGTTTCCCATCTACTTGCCATGAGGTGATGGCACTGCGGTAGTTTGAGCATTCTTTGGCGTTGCCTTTCTTTGGGATTGGAATGAAAACTGACCTTTTCCAGTCCTGTGGCCACTGCTGAGTTTTCCAAATTTGCTGGCATATTGAGTGCAGCACTTTCACAGCATCAGCTTTCAGGATTTGAAATAGCTCAACTGGAATTCTATCACCTCCACTAGCTTTGTTCGTAGTGATCCTTTCTAAGGCCCACTTGACTTCACATTCCAGGATGTCTGGCTCTAGGTGAGTGATCACACCATCGTGATTATCTGGGTAGTGAAGATCTTTTTTGTACAGTTCTTCTGTGTATTCTTATTATTATCTTCTTCTTATTATTATTACCTCTTCTTATTATCTTCTGCTTCTGTTAGGTCCATACCATCTCTGTCTTTTATCGAGCCCATCTTTGCATGAAATGTTCCCTTGGTATTTCTAATTTTCTTGAAAAGATCTCTAGTCTTTCCCATTCTGTTGTTTTCCGCTATTTCTTTGCATTGATCACTGAGGAAGGCTTTCTTATGTCTTCTTGCTATTTTTTGGAACTCTGTATTCAGATGCTTTTATCTTTCCTTTTTTCCTTTGCTTTTCAGTTCTCTTCTTTTCCCAGCTATTTGTAAGGCCTCCTCAGACAGCCATTTTGCTTTTTTTCATTTCTTTTCCATGGGGATGGTCTTGATCTCTGTCTCCTGTACAATGTCACGAACCTCATTCCATAGTTCATCAGGCACTCTATCAGATCTAGTCCCTTAAATCTATTTCTCACTTCCACTGTATAATCATAAGGGATTTGATTTAGGTCATACCTGAATGGTCTAGTGGTTTTCCCTCCTTCCTTCAATTTCAGTCTGAATTTGGCAATAAGGAGTTCTGAGCCACAGTCAGCTCCTGGTCTTGTTTTTGTTGACTGTATAGAGCGTCTCCATCTTTGGTTGCAAAGAATATAATCAATCTGATTTCGGTGTTGACCATCTGGTGATGTCCATGTGTAGAGTCTTCTCTTGTGTTGTTGGAAGAGGGTGTTTACTATGACCAGTGCATTTTCTTGGCAAAACTCTATTAGTCTTTGCCCTGCTTCATTCTGTATTCCAAGGCCAAATTTGCCTGTTACTCCAGGAGTTTCTTGACTTCCTACTTTTGCATTCCAGTCCCCTATGATGAAAAGGACATCTTTTTTGGGTGTTAGTTCTAAAAGTCCTTGTAGGTCTTCATAGATCCGTTCAACTTCAGGTTCTTCAGCATTACTGGTTGGGGCATAGACTTGGATTGCTGCGATATTGAATGGTTTGCCTTGGAAACGAACAGAGATCATTCTGTCGTTTTTGAGACTGCACCCAAGTACTGCATTTTGGACTCTTGTGTTGACCATGATGGCTACTCCATTTCTTCTAAGGGATTCCTACCCGCAGTAGTAGATATAATGGTCATCTGAGTTAAATTCAGCCATGACAGTCTATTTTAGTTTGCTGATTCCTAGAATGTGGATGTTCACTCCTGCCATCTCCTGTTTGACCACTTCCAATTTGCCTTGATTCATGGACCTGGCATTCCAGGTTCCTATGCAATACTGCTCTTTACAACATTGGACCATGCTTCTATCACCAGTCACATCCACAACTGGGTACTGTTTTTGCTTTGGCTCCCTCCCTTCATTCTTCCTGGAGTTATTTCTCCACTGATTTCCAGTAGTATATTGGGCCCCTACTGACCTGGAGAGTTCCTCTTTCAGTATCGTATCATTTTCCCTTTTCATACTGTACATGGGGTTCTCAAGGCAAGAATACTGAAGTGGTTTGCCATTCCCTTCTCCAGTGGACTAATTGCACTCATCTCACATGCAAGTAAAGTAATGCTCAAAATTCTTCAAGCCAGGCTTCAGCAATACGTGAACCGTGAACTTCCTAATGTTCAAGCTGGTTTTAGAAAAGGCAGAGGAACCAGAGATCAAATTGCCAACATCCACTGTATCATCAAAAAAACAAGAGCGTTCCAGAAAAACATCTATTTCTGCTTTATTGACTATGCCAAAGCCTTTGACTGTGTGGATCACAATAAACTGTGGAAAATTCTGAAAGAGATGGGAATACCAGACCACCTGACCTGCCTCTTGAGAAACCTGTATGCAGGTCAGGAAGCAACAGTTAGAACTGGACATGGAACAACAGACTGGTTCCAAATAGGAAAAGGAGTACGTCAAGGCTGTATATTGTCACCCTGCTTATGTAACTTCTATGCAGGGTACATCATGAGAAACGCTGGGCTGGAAGAAACACAAGCTGGAATCAAGATTGCCAGGAGAAATATCAATAACCTCAGATGTGCAGATGACACCACCCTTATGGCAGAAAGTGAAGAGGAACTAAAAAGCCTCTTGATGAAAGTGAAAGTGGAGAGTGAAAAAGTGGGCTTAAAGCTCAACATTCAGAAAATGAAGATCATGGCATCTGGTCCCATCACTTCATGGGAAATAGATGGGGAAACAGTGGAAACAGTGTCAGACTTTATTTTTCTGGGCTCCAAAATCACTGCAGATGGTGACTGCAGCCATGAAATCAAAAGACGCTTACTTCTTGGAAGGAAAGTTATGACCAACCTAGATAGCATATTCAAAAGCAGAGACATTCCTTTGCCAACAAAGGTCCATCTAGTCAAGGCTATGGTTTTTCCAGTGGTCATGTATGGATGTAGGAGTTGTACTGTGAAGAAAGCTGAGTGCCAAAGAATTGATGCTTTTGAACTGTGGTGTTGGAGAAGACTCTTGAGAGTCCCTTGGACTGCAAGGAGATCCAACCAGTCCATTCTGAAGGAGATCAGCCCTGGGATTTCTTTGGAAGGAATGATGCTAAAGCTGAAACTCCAGTACTTAGGTCACTCTTTGGAAAAGACTCTGATGCTGGGAGGGATTGGGAGCAGGAGGAGAAGGGGAAGACAGAAGATGAGATGGCTGGAAGGCATCGCTGACTCAACGGACGTGAGTCTGCATGAACTCTGGGAGTTGGTGATGGACAGGGAGGCCTGGTGTGCTGTAATTCATTGGGTGGCAAAGAGTCAGACACGACTGAGCTACGGAATTGAACTGAACTGATGGCACTGCAGGTGGTGGTTGCAGCCATGAAATTAAAAGATGCTTACTCCTTGGATGCAAAGTTATGACCAACTTAGACAGCATATTAGAAAGCAGAGACATTACTTTGTCAACAAAGGTCCATCTAGTCAAGGCTATGGTTTTTCCAGTAGTCATGTATGGATGTAAAAGTTGACTATAAAGAAAGCTGAGTGTAGAAGAATTGATGTTTTTGAACTGTGGTGTTGGAGAAGACTCTTGAGAGTCCCTTGGACTGCAAGGAGATCCAACCAGTCCATCTTAAAGGAAATCAGTCCTGGGTGTTCATTGGAAGGACTGATGTTGTAGCTGAAATTCTTTAGCCAGCAGTGTGAAGAACTGACTCATTTGAAAAGACCCTGATGTTGGGAAAGATTGAAGGCACGAGGAGAAGGGCATGACAGAGGATGAGATGGTTAGATGGCATCACCAACTCAATGGACATGAGTTTGGGTAAACTCCAGGAGTTGGTGATGGACAGGGAGGCCTGGCGTACTGCAATTCATGGGGTTGCAAAGAGTTGGACACAACTGAAGGACAGAACTGAATTGAACTGATGGAACCAGATGCTGTGATCTTTGTTTTTTGAATGTTAAATTTTAAGCCAGTTTTTTTTTTCTCCTCTTTTACTTTCATCAACAGGCTCTTTAGTTCCTCTTCACTTTCTGACATTATGGTGGTATCATTTGCATATCTGTTGTTGATATTTCTCCTGGAAATCTTTATTCTAGCCTATGATTCACCCAGCCTCGCTGCATGTAAGTTAAATAAGCAGGGTGACAATATACAGCCTTGACGTACTTCTTTTCCAATATTGAAGCAGTCCATTGTTCCATGTCTGGTTCAAACTTTTGCCCCTTGTCCTGCACACAGGTTTGCCAGGAGACAGGTAAGGTGGTCTGTTATTCCCATTTCTTTAATAATTTCCACAGGCTGTTTTTGTGATCCCCACAGTCAAAGACTTTAGCGTAGTCAATGAACCAGAAGTAAATGTGTTTTTGGAATTCCCTTCCTTAATCTATGGTCCAATGAATGTTGGCAATTTGATTTCTAGTTCCTCTGCCTTTTCTAAATCCAGCTTGTACACCTGGAAGTTCTCAATTCACTACTGCTGAGACCTAGCTTGAAGGATTTTGAGCATAATGTAGGGGAGAATAATAAAGTGACTTTTATTTGTGAAATTTTAATTTTCATAGCACTTTTCCTATCCCTGTTGGCTCAGATAGTAATTAATCTGCCTACAATACAGGAGATCCGGATTCGATTCCTGGGTCAGGAAGATCCCCTTGAGAAGTAAATGGCAACCCACTCCAGTATTGTTGCCTGGGAAATCCCATGGACAGAAGAGACTGGTGATTACAGTTCATGGGATCACAGTAGGACACAACTCAGTAATTAACACTTTCACTTTTTTCCTATGGAAGTTTTTTTTTTTTTTTTTTCCCCTGATACCTGAGACTAACTGCCTTCACATTGCTTAACTATCAGATCTCAGAACTAAAATAATTTATGTTAATATCTTTATTCCAGGTAATTCTTGCCCAAGAAAATAAGGCTGTACACCAATAGCTAAATGCACTGCCTATGTTAGGAAATTTGTACACACCAAAGTGTCTGGACAGTGTTAGGTCATCTGGAAAGTTACAGTGAGAAATTCAGACCTGGCCTCTTGCTGAAAGAGGCTATTAATCACACCATTTGGAATTACATGCTAAGGTTTCCTTTAGAATGTTTGGGACTGAATTGGTCTAACATTATACAAATGACACGTCTAAATAATAATTGGTAATATATGAGAAAAGTAAATACTTTGTAAGCTGTTATGACACCTTCCTATGAAAAGGAACATTTTGTTCTTGTTGTGGATAGTTGTAAAATACAGAAAAACTATTGGAGGTCAGTTTAAATCAGAATAAGGAACACTTTTAAAGTATGTCAATGACCCATCTTGCATGCCCTGTGACTCTCTACATGTTCCATCCTCTGACTAGAATGTCCATCCCTCTTACACCTTTGTGCTAAACTTTTTCTTCAAAACTTAGATTAAGATCTATGTATTATTTGCCCAAATGATAAAAGCTGGCTCACTTTATATTCACAGGAATAAAATAAGACCATAGTGGCTAGCCTTCCTCGAATTGGGATCACACCATTAGAATTGGCAGACATAACTGTAAAACATCTTGTCCCCAAACTCTCTTCCTTTTCCATGGTGAATATTCAAGGTCACATGCTTACATCTTGGAGTCATTGCCTTAGGAGAATCCAGCCCTAACTGAACAGTTTTGTCATTAAAAATAAACCTTTATTACATTATACCACAGAATGTTTGTAGTCATTTGTTAAAACAGCTAGCATTAATTATATATTAATTAATATATATAAACTGAGTCAGATATTCAGTACTTTGTCTCATAAATTTATGTATCACAGTGATAATATTGCAATTGTCTATTTACTTGCATGTTTCACATACAGACTATGAACAGTCTGACAATAACAGCAAGTCTATTTTTCTTTCCTGACACATGTACTACTCCCAGCATATTCTAAGTTTGCAATAAATGTCTGAATGCATGAATCAAGAGATGAAGACTGGTAAATAAATGTTGCTCTTTGCCTAGCTGTCATGATAATATGGGAGTAACCAATCCTCTTGCCAGCCTTCTACCTCTGTCTCTGGAATCCTAACTTCCATTTCATGAGAAATAATAAAGACAAACTTCCCCTCTTCCGTTTACTTTGTGTCAGCTTTTCTTCCAAGGATAGAAGAATGACTTACCTTTTTGGTGAATCACACTGGTGAAAAAGCTTGACATGGGGGAAAAGATGACATAGTTGTACCAAGGCATGTCAGAGAAGAAGGGCAAACTTTAGAAAATGCAGCAAAGAGTTAATCATTTAGACTGAACTGTTAGGTAAACTTCAGAGCAGTGAAATGAAACTGTAAAGTGTTCTAGGGACTGGATAAAGGAAAGCCTCAAATACACTTATTGGGAAATATTGGAAGTCAGATGTGCTTTTGAAAATCTAGCATCACAGTCCCCTGATGAATGGGAGGAGTGAGAGAGACCAAGAGTCTGACTGGACAAGCATTACTTCTGTCCTCCTAAGATTCACTGAGAAGGAGATATCCATTTAAAACTCTGAACATAAGGCCACACCTCAGAAATAGGATTCTAATTTTTATCATTACCTTTCATTTTTACGTGTCATTAATTTTCCTAAACAAGAAAATCTGACACTAACCATAAAGAATAGTATTTGAAATCAATGTCGTATCAGTCCAAGAAGAAAAAAGACCCATTGAAGCCATCTGTTCAGTCACTTAGTTGTGTCTGACTCTTTGAGAACCCATGGACTGCAGCACGCCAGGTTCCCTGTCCATCACGCAAGGTTCCCTGTCCATCACCAACTCCAGGAGTTCATCCAAACTCATGTCCATCGAGTCGGTGATGCCATCCAACCATCTCATCCTCTGTTGTCCCCTTCTCCTCCTGCCTTCAATCTTTCCCAGCATCAGCATGTTTTCCAATGAGTTAGTTCTTCACATCAGGTGGCCAAAGTATTGGGGTTTCAGCTTCAGTATTAGTCCTTCCAATGAATATTCAAGACTGATTCCCTTTAGGATGGACTAGTTCAATCTCCTTGCAGTCCAAGGGACTCTCAAGAGTCTTCTCCAACACCACAGTTCAAAAGCAACAATTCTTCAGCGCTCAGTTTTCTTTATAGTCCAAATATATGGACTTATCGAGGCCTATTTTGTCTTATCGAGGCCTATTATGTCTCACCGAGGCCATAACACAATGAATAAAGGGCATTGTTTGACTTGGTGGATTACTGACACTGATGTGTGTTTGTAAAAGACTCTGATCTGAAAGGACAAATTTTCTGAAAGACTGGTCTCTTTTCAATTTTAGCTCCTCTTTTATAACTCTATTATTATGCCGTTCCAATTTTTAAAAAGAGCATTTTTCCACCTCTCCTCACACCAGCTAATACTTTCATAGCTAGCGTATTTAGAAGGTCACTTGCAGTATAGTCTCTTTCAATCCAGAGAGTGACACCCAGACAGAAGTCTCTGAGAGAACACTGCCCTTGCTTTGGCTGGATCACACAGACAATGCAGCTAATATGTCATCTGGAACAGCTTAGCATTCAGAAAACCTGGCAAGAACACCAAGTAATGCAGGGAGAAAGGTTTCCTGACATATTTATGGTCATTTAAGATGCAGATAGCCATGTTGAGCAAGGAATGCCAAGGCAATTCTAAAAGTAAAGAAAGAAAGGAAGTGAAGTTGCTCAGTTGTGTCCAAGTCTTTGTGACCCCATGGACTGTAGCCTACCAGGCTCCTTCATCCGTGGGATTTTTCAGGCAAGACTACTGGAGTGGATTGTCATTTCCTTCTCCAGGGGATCTTCCCAACTCAGGGATCAAACCCCGGTCTCCCACATTGCAGGCAGGCACTTTACCATCTGAGGTACCAGGAAAGCCCCAAAGTAAAGAAATAACAAAAATCACTGCCTCTAATCAGTATGTTGTATGCTTTTGCATGCATTATTTTAAGCAATTTCATTTAAAAGCATTTTATTCTTGCCAGTACTACTCTGAGGGAATGCTGAAAAATCTAAATCTCAAATCAAGCATGAAATGTTGCACAATTTCTAATTACCAAGTCCTCAGAAAAGAGTATAATCTGACTGAACGTAACACCAAGACCTACGGCATGGTGTATTAAGAATACCTGCTGTCAGGTAAAGTGACATCTAAAGATGCTGGCAGTTTCCCAATTAAGATGTTTAAGTAAAGCCAGTAAAATTCAGAGTAAAATGTGCTGTCAGCTAAAAGGTAACTGCACAGAATGGGCCATAGAGGTTTGTTTTTGTTTGTTATGCTGTTCTCATTTCCTGCCAGCACATTTCCACAGCGTTGTTTTCCCAACAGCTCCTTGTTAATCTATACAGGATGCAACAGGTATATTAAAATGCACTCATACTTTGTTGACTTGGACTTTAATGAATACTGACAGGTGTTTGTTTTCATTAAAGGACAACCTGTCATGGGCAACAGTTGTCTGAATCTCTTTAGTGATATCTTGGGAATAAAAATTGAATATGCTATTGCTGCCATTACTTTTTATTGCATGTGGCTCTTGTCTTTCCCTGAGCGCAGCCTGTCTTGTGGATGTTATTGCATTTGTCTCTATAGTAAGGCATGCAGTTGTCAGCTCTTATTAACCTAGTTTTACTGACACTGGCATTTTATGACTTCCTCAACATCACAACAAAGAACTGAAGTTGTGGCACTCTCTTGTACCTACTACTCTACCCATACATTGAGTAGTATTAGGAGGAGCATATAAGGAGGTTAAAGAAGGGTCAGAAGAGGGAGATGGTATAGCTTTGATCACCGGCCATAATCTTTATCTTTATAGGCTCCTTTAATATTATTTATCAGACATGTGTATGGCAAAATTTAGAGTTTTGAACTCCCAAATTGTGTGAATCATTGTGAAGCAAATAAAAAAGCAGAATCAACATGTGAACCAAGCTGACGCCTAAGAGATCTCTAGTCTTTCCCATTCTATTGTTTTCTTTTAATTCTTTGCATTGATCACCGAGAAAGGCTTTCTTATCTCCCCTTGCTATTCTTTGGAACTCTGCATTCAAATGGGTATATCTTTCCTTTTCTCCTTTGCCTTTCACTTCTCATCATTTCTCAGCTATTTTTAAGGCCTCCTCAAACAATCATTTTGCCTCTTTGCATTTCTTTTTCTTGGGGATGGTCTTGATCGCTGGACGTGTACAATGTCACAAACCTCCGTCCATAGTTCTTCAGGCTCTCTATCAGATCTAGTCCCTTGAATCTATTTGTCACTTCCACTGTATAATCTTAAGGAATTTGATTTAGATCATACCTGAATGGTCTAGTGGTTTTCCTTACTTTCTTCAATTTCAGTCTGAATTTGGCAATAAGGAGTTCATGATCTGAGCCACAGTCAGCTCCCAGTCATGTTTTTGCTGACTGTATAGAGCTTCTCCATCTTTGGCTGTAGAGAATATAATCAATCTGATTTGGTATTGACCATCTGATGATGTCCATGTGTAAAGTCTTCTCTTGTGTTGTTAGAAGAGGGTGTATGCTATGGCCAGTGCGTTGTCTTGGCAAAACTCTGTTAGCCTTTGACCTGCTTCATTTTTTATTTCAAATCCAAATTGACCTGTTACTCCAAGTATCTCTTGAATTCCTACTTTTGCATTCCAGTCCCCTATAATGAAAAGGACATCTTCTTTAGGTGTTAGTTCTAGAATGTCTTGTAGGTCTTCATCAGATCAGATCAGATCAGTCGCTCAGTCGTGTCTGACTCTTTGCGACCCCATGAATCACAGCATGCCAGGCCTCCCTGTCCATCATCAACTCCCGGAGTTCACTGAGACTCACGTCCATCGAGTCAGTGATGCCATCCAGCCATCTCATCCTCTGCTGTCCCCTTCTCCTCCTGCCCCCAATCCCTCCCAGCATCAGAGTCTTTTCCAATGAGTCAACTCTTCTCATGAGGTGGCCAAAGTACTGGAGTTTCAGCTTTAGCATCAGTCCTTCCAAAGAAATCCCAGGGCTGATCTCCTTCAGAATGGACTGGTTGGATCTCCTTGCAGTCCAAGGGACTCTCAAGAGTCTTCTCCAACACCACAGTTCAAAAGCATCAATTCTTCGGCACTCAGCCTTCTTCACAGTCCAACTCTAACAGCCATACATGACCACAGGAAAAACCATAGCCTTGACTAGACAGACCTTTGTTTGCAAAGGAATGTCTCTGCTTTTGAATATGCTATCTAGGTTGGTCATAACTTTCCTTCCAAGGAGTAAGCATCTTTTAATTTCATGGCTACAGTCACCATCTGTAGTGATTTTGGAGCCCCAAAAAATAAAGTCTGACACTGTTTCCACTCTTTCCCCATCTATTTCCCATGAAGTGATGGGACCAGATGCCATGATTGTTTTCTGAATGTTGAGCTTTAAGCCAAATTTTTCACTCTCCACTTTCACTTTCATCAAGAGGCTTTTGAGTTCCTCTTCACTTTCTGCCATAAGGGTGGTGTCATCTGCATATCTGAGGTTATTGATATTTCTCCCGGCAATCTTGATCCCAACTTGTGTTTCTCCCAGTCCAGCGTTTCTCATGATGTACTCTGCATAGAAGTTAAATAAACAGGTTGACATTATATAGCCTTGACGAACTCCTTTTCCTATTTGGAACCAGTCTGTTGTTCCATGTCCAGTTCTAACTGTTGCTTCCTGACATGCATACAAATTTCTCAAGAGGCAGGTCAGGTGGTCTGGTATTCCCATCTCTTTCAGAATTTTCCACAGTTTATTGTGATCCACACAGTCAAAGGCTTTGGCATAGTCAATAAAGCAGAAATAGATGTTTTTCTGGAACTCTCTTGCTTTTTCTATGATCCAGCGGATGTTGGCAATTTGATCTCTGGTTCCTATGCCTTTTCTAAAACCAGCTTGAACATCAGGAAGTTCACGGTTCACATATTGCTGAAGCCTGGCTTGGAGAATTTTGAGCATTACTTTACTAGCGTGTGAGATGAGTACAATTGTGTGGTCGTTTGAGCATTCTTTGGCATTGCCTTCCTTTGGGATTGGAATGAAAACTGACCTTTTCCAGTCCTGTGGCCACTGCTGAGTTTTCCAAATCTGCTGGCATATTGAGGCAGCACTTTCACAGCATCATCTTTCAGGATTTGGAATAGCTCAACTGGAATTCCATCACCTCCACTAGCTTTGTTTGTAGTGATGCTTTCTAAGGCCCACTTTACTTCACATTCCAGGATATCTGCCTCTAGGCCAGTGATCACACCATCGTGGTTATCTGGGTCGTGAAGATCTTTTTTGTACAGTTCTTCTGTGTATTCTTGCCATCTCTTCTTAATATCTTCTGTTTCTGTTAGGTCCATATCATTTCTGTTTTTTATCGAGCTCATCTTTTCATGAAATGTTCCTTTGGTATGTCTGATTTTCTTGAAGAGATCCCTCGTCTTTTCCATTCTGTTGTTTTCCTCTATTTCTTTGCATTGATCGCTGAAGAAGGCTTTCTTATAGGTCTTCATATAACCATTCAACTTCAGCCTCTTCAGCATTACTTGTCGGGGCACAGATTTGGATTACCGTGATATTGAATGGTTTGTCTTGGAAACAAACATAGATCATTGTGTCATTTTTGAGATTGCATCCCAGTACTGCATTCTGGACTCTTTCCTTGATTATGATGGTTACTCCATTTCCTCTAAGGGATTCTTGACCAAAGTAGTGGATACAATGGTCATCTGAGTTAAATTCACCCATTCCAGTCCATTTTAGTTCACTGATTCCTGAAATGTTGATGTTCATTTTTGCCATCTCCTGTTTGAACACTTCTGATTCACTTTGATTCATGGACCCAACATTCCAGGTTCCTATGCAATATTGCTCTTTATAGCATTGGACTTTACTTCCATTACCAGTCAAATCCACAGTTGGGTGTTGTTTTTGCTTTGCCTTCATCTCTTTGTTCTTTCTGGAGCTATTTCTGCACTCTTCTCCAGTAGCATATATGGCACCTACTGACCTGGGGAATTCATCTTTCAGTGTCCTATTTTTTTGTCTTTTCATACTGTTCATGGAGTTCTCAAAGCAAGAATACTGAAGTGACTTGCCATTTCCTTCTCCAGTGGACCATGTTGTGTCAGAACTCTCCAAAATGATCCATCTGTCTTGGGTGGCCCTACATGGCATAGCTCATAGCTTCATTGAGTTAGACAATGCAAATATGGACACAATAAAGGACAGAAATGGTATGGATCTAACAGAAGCAGAAGATATTAAGAAGAGGTGGCAAGAATACACAAAGAACTATACAAAAAAGATCTTCATGACCCAGATAACCATGATGGTGTTATCAATCATCTAGAGCCAGACATCCTGGAATGCTAAGTCAAATGGGCCTTAGGAAGCATCTCTACAAACAAAGCTAGTGGAGGTGATGAAATTCCAGTTGAGCTCTTTCAAATTGCCAACACCCTTTGGATAACTGAAACAACAAGAGAGTTTCAGAAAAACATCTGCTTCTGTTTTACTGATTAAACAAAAGCCTTGACTGTGTGGATCACAACAACTGTGGAAAATTCTTAAACAGATAGGAATACCAGACCACCTGACCTGCCTCCTGAGAAATCTGTATGCAGATCAAGAAGCAACAGTTAGAACTGGACATGGAACAACAGACTGGTTCCAAATTGGGAAAGGAGTACATTGAGGCTCTATATTGTCACCCTGCTTCTTTAACTTTTATGCAGAGAACATCATGCAAAATGCTGGGCTGGATGAAGCACAAGTTGGAATCAAGATTGCCAGGAGAAATATCAATAACGTCATATATGCAGATGACACCAGCCTTATGGCAGAAAGTGAAGAAGAACTAAAGAGCATCTTGATGAAAGTGAAAGAGGAAAGTGAGAAAGTTGGCTTAAAACTTAACATTCAGAAAACAAAGATCATGGCATAGGGTCCTATCACTTCATGGCAAATAGATGGGGAAACAACAGAAAGAGTGAGACTTTATTTTGGAGGGCTCCAAAATCACAGCAAATGGTGACTGCAGGCATAAAATTAAAAGATGCTTTCTCCTTGGAAGAAAAGCTATGACCAACCTAGATACTATATTGAAAAGCAGAGACATTACTTTGCCAACAAAGGTCTGTCTAGTCAAAGCTGTGGCTTTTTCCAGTGGTCATGTATGGATGTGAGAGTTGGACTGTGAAGAAAGCTGAGCACTGAAGAATTGATGCTTTTGAACTGTGGTGTTGGAGAAGACTCTTGAGAGTCCCTTGAACTGCAAGGAGATCCAACCAGTCTATTCTAAAGGAAATCAGTCCTGAATATTCATTGAAAGGACTGATGTTGAAGCTGAAGCTCCAGTATTTGTGAGCTTCTACCTGATGTGAAGAACAGACTCATTTGAAAGGACCCTGATACTGGGAAAGATTGAAGGCGGGAGGAAAAGGGGATGACAGAAGATGAGATGGTTGGATGGTATCACCGAGTCAGTGGACATGATTTTGAGTAAACTCCTGGAGTTGGTGATGGACAGGGAAGTCTGGTGTGCTGCAGTCCAGGGGGTCACAAAGAATCAGGCACAACTGAGCGACTGGACTGAACTGATCTGACTCCTAAGACTATTCCTCCTGCATTTTTTTCTCTTTCTGTTGGTTATCATTTTATTTTGTTTTTCTAAACTTTTATTTTATATTGGGGTATAGCCAATTATCAATGCTGTTAGAGATTCAGGTGAACAGGGACTCAAAAATACATATATCCATTCTCCCCCAAACTCTTCTCCCATCCAGGCTGCCACATAGCATTGAGAAGAGTTCTGTGTGCTGTATAGTAGATCCCTGTTGGTTATCCATTTCAAATATAGCGAAGTGTACATGTCCATCCCAAACTCCCTGATTATCCCTTCTCTCTATCCTTCCACCTGCCAACCATAAGTTCATTCTCTAAGTCTGTGAGTCTCTTTCTGTTTTGCAAATTCATTTGTATTATTTCTTTTTAGATTACAAATAAATGGGATGTCGTATAATATTTCTCCTTCTCTGTCTGACTTAGTTTACTTGGTGTGACAATGTCTAGGTCCGTCCATGTTGCTGCAATGGCATTATGCCATTCTTTTAAATGGCTGAGTAATATTCCATTGTATGTATGTACCACATCTTCTTTATTCATTTCCCTATCAATGGATATTTAGATTTCTTCCGTATGTTGGCTATTGTAAGCAGTGTTGTAATGAACATTGGTGTTCATGTATCCTCACAGATCATACTTTTATCTGGATATATATCCAGAAGTGGGATAGCAGGGTCATATGGTAACTCTTATTTTTAGTTTTTAAAGGAACCTCCGTGCTGTCCTCCATGGTGGCTGTACCAATTTACATTCCCACCAAAAGTATTGGAGGTTTCCTTTCTCTCCACACACTCCAGAATTTATTGTTTGGCGATTCTTTTTTGATGGCTACCATCAGGATGGTGTGAGGTGATATCTCTTTATAGTTTTGATTTGCATTTCTCAAATAATTGGTGATGTTGAACATCTTTTCATGTGGTTTTTCTCCATCCATGTGTCTTCTTTGGAGAAATGTCTATTTAGGTTTTCTGCCCATTTGTTGATTGGGTTGTTTGTTTTGATGCTGTTAAGCATCATGAGCTCTTGTCATTACTCATAATAATTTGTTTTTATCTGTCAGAAGGACTGCACAGACACAGCAGATGTTGCTTATATATCTGGGCTTTATATGTTTAGAGAAAGCCCCAGAAAGGCAACAGTGACCAGGTGTGGAAAATGTATGAGTTTTGGACTTGGACTGACATGGACTTGAGGTGTGCCTCTGCTTCTCACTAGGTGTAAAATCATTATTAGGTATTTCATTTTTATCCACCTCAGTTTCCCCATCTGAAAATAGACACAAACCAAACACCTTTGCAGACTTGGTCCAACAATTAAATATAATGACATTTTATGGTACATATACAAAGGTTCGTCCAGTCAAGGCTATGGTTTTTCCTGTGGTCATGTATGGATGTGAGAGTTGGACTGTGAAGAAGGCTGAGTGCCGAAGAATTGATGCTTTTGAACTGTGGTGTTGGAGAAGACTCTTGAGAGTCCCTTGGACTGCAAGGAGATCCAACCAGTCCATCCTGAAGGAGATCAGCCCTGGGATTTCTTTGGAAGGAATGATGCTAAAGCTGAAACTCCAGTAATGGCCACCTCATGCAAAGAGTTGACTCATTGGAAAAGACTCTGATGCTGGGAGGGATTGGAGGCAGGAGGAGAAGGGGACGACAGATGATGAGATGGCTGGATGGCATCACTGACTCAATGGACGTGAGTCTGAATGAACTCCGGGAGTTGGTGATGGACAGGGAGGCCTGGCGTGCTGTGATTCATGGGGTCGCAAAGAGTCGGACACAACTGAGCGACTGATCTGATCTGATCTGATCTGATACATGTCAGTTGGAGAAGGAAATGGCAATCCACTCCAGTATTCTTGCCTGGAGAATCCCACGGACAGGGAAGTCTGATGGACTACAGTCCATGGGGGCTCAAAGAGTTGGACACAATTGAGCAACTAACACTACTAGCTACATGTCAGTAAACAATAATTGTCATTATCTCATGTATTTCAGATATGTTCTTAGAGCAGTTGTCACAACTGACCTCTATATCTCAATCCATGTTGAAACAGGGTAAAGGAAATCCTAACATTCTTGGAAAAATATGTATCACATGATTGATTTTAGAAGCCATCTATATTGTAATGTATGTCCTATTTCCTCTCTACTTGTTTCATCAATGAAACATACATTCTGAACTAAAGCAACACATATAAGATTTCATTGTGTAATTGAATATCTTTTACATGGCACTTTATTATGAAATTGACATTAATGAGAACCGTTGTAAATATCAAACTATTGGTTCCTAGTAAAATTTATCTCTCATAAGGTAAAGGTGACAACAGAGTCCTTAGAAACCAAAGTTCCATTCAAACATTCAATAAAAATGAACTATCTCATTTGCAAATAAGCAATTAAACACTAATATTTGGTGACAAAATATGCATATGTTTTTAAAGGAAGATCATCACTTCCATCATAGTTAAAAATGATGAGACAGATTGTACAAAGACCTTTGACTTTCAAGAATCGTACATTCCTCTAGCTTTTCATACCTTTACCTATTTATCTGAAAGAACTGGTAAGATGATTTTATTGTAAAAAAAAATTCCATACATTTTTAATGTTTCATAATGGGAAAAAGAATGTTAAGCATGATGAATCAAAAGGGAAGATTTTACATTTTTAAATCAAAAAAGAAAACAATTTTGTTTGCACACAAACTAAACTATAATATTCTACAGATTGAAAGCTTGACCAAAATACCAAAATGTTAGAAGGTATTCAGTTTTACTTGTCTAATTCAGTTGTGAATTTTATTGTTGAACAGTTAGTGTCTTAAATTTATTTGAATTAAAAGCATTCAGGTCAGATAAACTGAAAGCTCTTTTTACAATATTCCTAACAAATAAGTTGAAATTCTTTGAAAGCAATATGTATAGCTCTGACAAAGCAAATAAGAAAACTTCTCAATGATCTAATACATTTCAGTGGCCTAATGTTTTGAAAAGTGAGCTAAAATTACTTATTTAGACTAGTTTAAAGAAAATCAGAGGACCTTAAAAATAATATAACTTATGAACTTGACAAGTTAGTATTCTGAATTCCTTTAAGACTATTCTAAGCACTCATCAGTTCACATAATGCTTACTAGAATCTGCCTCAGCATAAACTGAGCTATTTGAAGTTCAAATCAGGAATTTGAATCGCAAGCTCATAAATTACACATAATATAATCACTGAGCCATGGGAACCTTGGGAATTATCTAGTTCAGTCCTCTCCTATTGAGACAGGAGGAAATTAAAGGTGCTAAAAATGTTAAAGAGCTTTCACATACATCATTTTACTCATTCTCACAGCAGCTTCACCAAGGAGGGGCATAGATAGTAGTAACGTCATTTTATAAATGAAGATCATACACTGAGGCTATCTTCTGGCTGTTCCCTGGAGGCAGCAAATGTCTCCAGGGGACTGTTAAGGATAGTGGGAGCTTGAAGGCAGGAACAGAACATCAGGAGTAACTTTGAGATGAATGGTGATTGGCAATCACCAAAAATCTACAGGACAATTTCACAGGAGACTCAGCTGGGTTGTCCATTGGCTGTGGCATTGTGAGTCCTAGGGCATCAAATTTAGGTGCTCAAAGTAAAAGAGCAGGTTAAAACAGACGGACAAATGATTAGGTCAACCATCAATGTCCAAGTGAGTCACAAAAACTGAAGAGCTGATCAGCATGTATTCCCTACCAAGTGGAAGAAACAAATGATGGTGTTTCAGCAGAAGCCTGGGGAGGCTAGAAATGTAATGAGGAATTGGAGGCAAGACAAACTTGGGTGTGAGGCCAGGCTCTGTGTCTTTCATTTGGCTTTGGGCTTGGAGAAACTCACTTAGTTCTCTAGTCCTTAGTTTTCTCAAATTCTGTCTTGAGATAGTCTGAAGCTTGAATTTCATGTTAAAATGCCTATGTCAAAGTGCTTGGTACATAAAAGCTCAAAAATAAATAACAAACTGTTATTACTATTATCATTTAAAATCTGTCCCTCTTGTCTAGAAGTATTTGTTTTTAAGTGAGCCAGAACCCTAAGCAATAGGGTACATCTGAACACGGAGTGAGCATGCAGAAAAGGCCTGGAATATATTCCTCATAGGGCTTCCCTGGTGCCTCAGACAGTAAAGAATCCACCTGCAATGCAGGAGACTGGGGTTCAATCCCTGGGTCAGGAAGGTCCCCTGGAGAAGGGAGTGACGACCTGCTCCAGTGTTCTTGCCCGGATAACCCCATGGAGAGAGGAGCCTGGTGGGTCACAGTCCATGGGGTCTCAAAGAGTTAAACAGGACAGAGCGATTAACACTTTCACTTTTCAAATTCCTCATAACTTAAAATGTCTGATCCAAAGTGATTGAAGTGAGTGAGTGATGGTCCCTCAGTTATGTCTGATTCTTTGTGATCCCATGAACTATAACCTGTCAGGTTCTTTTGTTCATGGAATTCTCCAGGCAAGAATACTGGAGTGAGTTAAAACAGAAAGCAAATTCCCTTCCTTCAAAGTGTAGGAAAGCAAAACTTGCCACCCAACAATGCATCACTTTGGGATGGGGATTGTTTTGGACTGGTTAAATTTGAAAAACAGAAGAGCCAGGAAGTTTTTCTTTTTACCTCCCTTTTAACTGTCTAAAAGAATTTGGATAGGGAGCCTGCATCAGGAGGAGAGCTTTTACCAAAGATAGCTTAATTTTACACCAAGAAAAATTTTCTCCGCATGGCACAGCATCATTTGGTTACTGAATATTTGTTTTCCCCTCCTCCCTATGATTTATTTTCCCTTTGAAATACCAAATTCTTACCCCTTTTTCCTTTGCTCAGGATAACATATAAGCCTCAATTAACGGGTTTTCTGGAGGCCTCATATTCTTATAGAGGCCTGATATGTACATAAACTGTTTTCTTCTATTTATTTGTCTCATATCAATTTAATTCTTAGACCAGGCAAAAGAACCTAGTAGGGTAGAGGGAAAACTTGTTCTCACCAGCATGTCATTTGTTTCCCTTTAATAAGGCATTGTAGCTTTATAAACTCTTTTAAAATTAAAAAGGTAGTTCCTTTGTTGTTCTCAAGCTGTATTTAAATTAACCCCCAGATATCCATTAGAATATCAATAAATGTTATTGTTAATTTCAAGGAAATACCACTGCTTCTGGTAAAGTTGCCAATTCAATACAAAAATGGCACAGTCTCATATAATTACTTTTATGCTCCCCTTTGTGGACTTGGAATTTTATTCAACATTAAAAACAAGAAAGTTCTGTCATTTGTGACAACATGGATGAAAATTGTGGGTATTATGCTAAGTGAAGTAATTCAAACAAAGACAAATATTATATGAATCCACATATGTGGAGTCTGAAAAAGTCAAACACACAGAAACAAAGAGTAGATTGGTGGTTGCCACAGGCTAAGGGATGGGAAAAATCGGGAGATGAAGGTCAAAGGTTACAAACTTTCCAATATAGAATGAATAACTTATAGAGATCATGGTGACTACAGTTCACAATTCACAATTATTTACTTGGAATTTGTTAAGTTAATGTTCTCACCACACACACACAGACACAACATGGGGACTGTGGGAGGCGATCAGTTCAGTTCAGTCCCTTAGTCGTGTCTGACTCTTTGCAACCCCATGGACTGCAACACACCAGGGGTCCCTGTCCATTACCAGCATCCAGATCCTGCTCAAACTCATGTCCATCGAGTTGGTGATGCCATCCAACCATCTCTTCCTCTGTTGTCTCCTTCTCTTCCTGCCTTCAACCTTTCCCAGGAGGGTCTTTTCCAATAAGTATTGGAGTTTCAGGTATAGCATCAGTCCTTCCAATGAATATTCAGGACTGATTTCCTTTAGGATGGACTGGCTGGATCTCCTTGCAGTCCAAGGGACTCTCAAGAGTTTTCTCTAACACCACAGTTCAAAAGCAACAACCCTTCGGTGCTCAACTTTCTTTATAGTCGAACTCTCACATCCATATGTGACTACAGGAAAAACCATAGCTTTGATAATATGGGCCTTTGTTGGCAAGGTAATGTCTCTGCTTTTTAATATGCTATCTAGGTTGGTCATAGCTTTTCTTCCAAGGAGAAGGTATCTTTTAATTTCATGGCTGCCGTCACCATCTGCAGTGATTTTGGAGCCCCCCAAAATAAAGTCTCTCACTGTTTCCATTGTTTCCCTGTCTATTTGCCCTGAGGTGATGGGGCCAGATGCCATGATCTTAGTTTTCTGAATGCTGAGTTTTAAGCCAACTTTTTCACTCTTCTCTTTCACTTTCATCAAGAGGCTCTTTAGTTCTTCTTCAGTTTCTGCCATAAGGTTGGTGTCATCTGTATATCTGAGGTTATTGATATTTCTCCCAGAAATCTTGATGGAAATCTTGTGTTTCATTCAGCCTGGAATTTTGCATGATGTACTCTGTATATAAGTTAAACAAGCAGGGTGACAATATACCTTGATGTACTCCTTGATGTAAGCCTTGATGTACTCCTTTCCTGATTTGGTACCAGTCTGTTGTTCCATGTCTGATTCTGTTGCTTCTTGATCTGCATACAGATTTCTCAGGAGGCAGGTAAGGTGGTCTGGTATTCCCATCTCTTTAAGAATTTTCCATAGTTTGTTGTGATCCACACAATCAAAGGCTTTGGTGCAGTCAATAAAGTGGGAGGTGATAATTCTATAGTGGTAGACAGCATATTAAAAGCAGAGACATCATTTTGCCAACAAAGGTCCATATTGTCAAAGCTAAGGTTTTTCCAGTAGCCATGTACAGATGTGACAGTTGGACCATAAAGAAGCCTAAGCACCAAATAAATGATGCTTTTTTTAATTGTGGTGCCACTGAAGACTATTGAGAATCCCTTGAACTGCAAGGAGATCAAACCAGTCAATCTTAAAGGAAATCAGCTCTGAATATCACTGGAAGGAATGATGCTGAACTAAGCTTTGATACTTTGGCCTCCTGGTGCAAACAGCTGACCCACTGAAAAAGACCCTGATTCTGGGAAACATTGTAAAGGTGGTAGCAGAGGATGAGACAGTTAGATAGCATTAATAACTCAATGCACATGAATTTGAGTAAATTCTGAGAGATAGTGGAGCACAGGGAAGCCTGGCATGCTGCAGTCCATGGGGTCCCAAAGAATTGAACACAACTTAGCTACTGAACAATAACAACAATCATTTCACTATATATATATGTATATCTCAAGGTATTTATTTGTTCATTGTATTTCAACAAAGCTGGAAAAATTTTAAATTAATAAAATATGTACTCTGTAAAACAGTGTAAGAAGAACAAGGCCTGTGAGTGGTGTGAAATAAGGGGACTGAATAAAACTGCTCTTGATTATTGAAATTGTAATTTTATTTGATTTTTTTTTTAACTATAAGACATGTTGGTAATAGGTCTGTGCTGATATATATACAGTGTAAGCATAGTTAGCAGCTCTGTTTAAAGGTTATTTTATTTTAATTATTTTCAGCTACACCACAAGGCATGTGGTATCTTGGTTCCCAGACCAGGGATCAAATCCATGGAAGCACAGATTTTTAACTGCTGGACCATCAGGGAAGTCCTAGTCAGCAACTCTCAATAAGGCCAACTCAAAGTTTGATCTTATTATAGGATGAAATAGGAAGGCACATAAGGCACATAGGAAGGCAAATAATCAAGGAGGATGGCCAAGATTTAACTCCAGAAGATTCTATTGGTCCTATTCTTATTGAAATGAAGTGAAAGTCATTCAGTCCTGTCCGACTCTTTGCAACTCCATGGACTATGCAGTCCTTGGAATTCTTCAGGCCAGACTACTGGAGTGGGTAGCCATTCCCTTCTCCAGGGGATCTTCCCAACCCAGGTCTCCCACATTGCAGGTGGATTCTTTACCAGCTGAGCCACAAACTAGGTCTCATGTGAAGATTGTCTGCGTATGGTGAGCCTACAAAGATGCTCTCTCCTTCCAATGCCATGTCAATATATTTCTTTTTTTAAAGTGTTTATTTATTTTATTAATTTTTGTCTGCACTGAGTCTTTATTACTGCACACAAGCTTTCTCTAGTTGCAGCGAGCAGGGATTATTTTAGTTGTAGCACACAGGCTTCTCCTTGTGATGACTTACCTTGTTATAGAGCATTTGCTCTAGAGTGTGGGCCAGTAGTTGTGGCACACGGACTTTGCTGTCCATCAGCATATACAGTCCTCCTGTATCAGGGATTTAACCCATGTTTCCTGCATTTGCAGGCAGATTCTTAATCATCGGACCACCATGAAAGACCTATTGACAGTATACATTCTCTTCACTCTTTTGGAGTTAAGAAAAATTTGCCTACTGTGCAAGAGAACACATTCATAAGATATAAGGAAAATCTTAGAACTGATCTGTATCTTGTTATAGGTGCAGTTGTGAGTGTGTGCTCAGTCATGTCCAGCTCTCTGTGACTCCATGGAATGTAGCCCACCGGGTTCCTCTGTCCATGGAATTTCCCAGGGAAGAATACTGAAACGGGTTGCCATTTCCTTCTCCAGAGAGGTGTGGTTACACAGTTGTACTCATTTGTCAAACACTAACAAGAACTTTTCAAAAACAAAATATAGAATAAAATATAATTTATTTGAAAGTCAATAGAAAAGCTTATAAAATTCTGTAGATTTGTCACAATGCCAAGTATTGAATAAATAATTGATCATTTCATATTTAACCGTCTTCTCATTATAGGGCTTTTTTTTTTTTTAATTTTGCAAAAGGATTATATCTTTTCTACTTGGAGACTCCAGAATTTTAATTGTAATTTTATTAACTTGGGGGTTTTGTGACCTAAATTATGAGAACTATGTTCTGTGCTCAAATTAAGGGACTTCACTACAGCATTAAATAAAGAGCATTAATCATAGATAAGCTCTCAGTCTATTTATTTGATAGAAGAGGCAATAAAAAAGAAAATGAATCTCTCCAGTATTGTAAGCCAAGGTTATAGAGCTGTCTTGATTCTAATTGTCTGATCTACAAATTTTGAAATAAATGGAGAGATTTAAACATTGTTTTCCCTTGTCTCAACCTGAATAAACATAGAGATTTTCATACTGAGTGAAGTGAATAAGTCAGAAAAGGACAAATATCATATGATATCACTTATATGTGGAATTAAAAAAAAAAAGAAATAGAGTTACAGAATTAGAAAGCAAACTTATGGTTACCAGAGGGTAAAGGGAGCAGGGATAAATTGAAACATAGGGATTGACATATGCACACTACTATATATAAAATAGATAATTAATAAGGAAGCACTGTATGGCACTCCAGGAGTTGGTGATGGACAGGGAGGCCTGGCGTGCTGTGATTCATGGGGTCGCAAAGAGTCGGACACGACTGAGCGACTGAACTGAACTGAACTGTATGGCACAGGGAACTCTGATCAATACTGTATAATGACCTATATGAGATCTAAAAAAGAGTGGGTGTATGTATGTGTATCGGAGAAGGCAATGGCACCCCACTCCAGTACTCTTGCCTGGAAAATCCCATGGGCGGAGGAGCCTGGTAGGCTGCAGTCCATGGGGTTGCTAAGAGTCAGACATGACTGAGCGACTTCACTTTCACTTTCATGCATTGGAGAAGGAAATGGCAACCCACTCCAGTGTTCTTGCCTGGAGAATCCCAGGGACGTGGGAGCCTGGTGGGCTGCCGTCTATGGGGTCACACGGAGTCGGACACGACTGAAGTGACTTAGTATAGTAGTATGTATGTGTATAAATGATTCACTGTGGTGTACTCCTGAAACTAACACAATATTGTAAAGCAACTATACTCCAATATTTTTTAAATGCCTCTTCAGATTTTCTAAACTACTTATTTTCTAAAAATACCAATAATTTTCTTCTTAAAGTATTTATCTGTTCTATTTTGGGAGGTAGAATACTCACTTCCACATGACTTTGAATGACTATTTAGTATCTTTATCCATATACTTTTGAACTCCTTAATGTAACAATTAAGAAAAAACAATAAACCCCCATATTTCAGAACTTCAAGTACACCATAATTCCAGGTTTAAGTAAAATCATGCATATATAGTTCATTAGTCAAAGAAAACAAAAGGTAAATTAGAATACATTTGAGCATTTCCAATTATTTTGCTCTTTGTAATTTTTCAGAGAAGAGCTTTTATCTATACAAAAGTAGGAAAATGGAGATCAATCTAAATGAATTTATCTGTAGGGGTAAGACTGCAGTCAACTACATGATGACAATGTGAGAGCGTATTTCTTACATTCTTAAAGCTTTAACATGGTATCTTAATAGAGATTTCTGTGCAAAATCATAAATGCTTTACATGTTTGTAATTATAAGAAAAAAGAAAGGAAACTCTGCATGTTGATTGTGTCCCACCATTTTTTAAAATAAGATTCACATAATGGAATATTCAGTATACACTATGTCCTACAGGCTATTCAATTTTTTTTATGTGTCTAAGTCTCAGGATATTGAAACAACACTCTATACTTTAGCAATAATAGCTCTAAATTTAGACTGAGACCAGCTTGGCTTCAAGTCTGATCTTAGTCTTTTAATAAATGAGGACTCAGTATCTGGTTTCCTAAAATACTGCACCATAGTTATTAAACAATACGCTAATTATGTCACCACTAATAGACACTCATTCCACTCCAAGCACTCCTTTTATTTATTCATCAAATACATGCAATAAATAATAAAAATAATAATCTCATAGTTGTGCTGGGAGGATTAAATAAAAATGTACATATAAACTGTTGGCACAATTCTTGGCAGAAAACTTGCAGCCAATAGATTGCAATCATTAAAGGTATATACTATTTGAAAAATTCCTTCTCCAAGCCCTGTTTTAATGTTACATCTGTGAGAACAAATCAGCAATTGAACATTTGACTTTATTTTAATATAGTCAGGTGTCTTCATATCTCTTTCTACCTGTAGCTCTAACAAAACAACTGATTAGGAATCATAGAAATTATAAGGCACAGTTTGCCAAAATTGCTATGAATCTATGCCCTTGAGTGACATCGTTACTCACCTAAAGAATACAGAGGGGAATGTAGGTTTAAAAGTGTGATATATACACAATGGAATATTACTCAACCATTAAAAAGAATACATTTGAATCAGTTCTAATGAGGTGGATGAAACAGGAGCTTATTATACAGAGTGAAGTAAGCCAGAAAGAAAAACATCAATACAGTATACTAACACATATATATGGAATTTAGAAAGATAGTAACGATAACCCTATATGAGAGACAGCAAAAGAGACACAGATGTATAGAACAGTCTTTTGGACTCTGTGGGAGAGAGCAAGGTGGGATGATTTGGGAGAATGACATTGAAACATGTATATTATCATATGTGAAATGGATCACCACTCCAGGTTTGATGAATGGGACAGGGTGTTCGGGGCTGGTGTACTGGGATGACCCAGAGGGATGGGATGGGGAGGGAGGTGGGAGCGGGGTTCAGGATGGGAGCACATGTACACCCGGAGCTGATTCATGTCAATGTATGGCAAAACCACTACAATATTGTAAAGTAACTAGCCTTCAATTAAAATGAATAAATTTATTAAAAAATAAAATAAAAAATAATAAAATCAAAATGGGATATATAAAGCTTTAATGAAAGCAGAATATTAAAAAATAGAGTACAAACACACTTTTCATACCTTATAAATGAATAATGTTAGATGAGTTTATTTTTACAAGGCTCTAAAAAGGCAAGAGTGATGTTAATTTAGACACCTGAATTGTTTAAAATAAACAATGACTTAAAAACAGTTACCATAGAAAATGTGTTAATGGTTTAGAAAAGACTAAGTAAAATTTATCCAACTGAGGACAAAAAACAGCTAAATCTTAGGTCCTCTTTAAAGTGATGTATTACTTATTTATTCTGTTTGGGGTTTTTTTTTTCTCAACAGAGCAATTTATTTCTCTTGATTTAATATATAATTAAGATTCTTGTGCATAATTATATTCCTTTCATTTCCATTTCTAAGAAATCATGAAACTTCAAAATTGAAAGTTCATTATAATGCTAATATTTAGCACTTCAAAAAAATTCCCTTGTGCAAATAACTCAATTAACTGCCTGACCAACTCTATTTACTACATTCCTTTTTTCTTTCATTCACAGCATTACCCCCCAGTTTTTTTCAGTTAAGAAGTTAACTCTCAATGATTTATTGTGAAAGGACATACTTTTCTTAGTTTATTTGGTTGACTTGTTTTCATATGTGAACTTTACATGTTTTAAAGTATATTTTACTACTGACAGTTACTTCCAAAAAGCAATTTTTATATTGTTCACCAGGCATCAATTGTACTAATGTCTATTCTCCTTCAGTTCAGTTCAGTTCAGTTCAGTCGCTCAGTCGTGTCCGACTCTTTGCAACCCCATGAATCGCAGCACGCCAGGCCTCCCTGTCCATCACCAACTCCCGGAGTTCACTCAAACTCACGTCCATTGAGTCAGTGACACCATCCAGCCATCTCATCCTCTGTCGTCCCCTTCTCCTCCTGCCCTCAATCCCTCCCAAAATCAGAGTCTTTTCTAATGAGTCAACTCTTCGCATGAGGTGGCCAAAGTACTGGAGTTTCAGCTTTAGCATCATTCCTTCCAAAGAAATCCCAGGGCTGATCGCCTTCAGAATGGACTGGTTGGATCTCCCTGCAGTCCAAGGGACTCTCAAGAGTCTTCTCCAACACCACAGTTCAAAAGCATCAATTCTTCAGTGCTCAGCTTTCTTCACAGTCCAACTCTCACATCCATACATGACCACAGGAAAAACCATAGCCTTGACTAGACGGACCTTTGTTGGCAAAGTAATGTCTCTGCTTTTGAATATTTTATCTAGGTTGGTCATAACTTTCCTTCCAAGGAGTAAGCGTCTTTTAATTTTGTGGCTGCAGTCACCATCTGCAGTGATTTTGGAGCCCCCCAAAATAAAGTCTGACACTGTTTGCACTGTTTCCCCATCTATTTCCCATGAAGTGATGGGACCGGATGCCATGATCTTCGTTTTCTGAATGTTGAGCTTTCTCCTTACCAAGTTCTAAAAATTCTACAATGTACCACCCATTATCTAAAGGGTAAAATATGTCCCCATAATCTTTGTAATACCAAATGAAGGCATCAGATTATAGAAAAAAGTAACTCTAAATGAGAGGTGGCTTGTTAGAATTCTAAGGGTGTACTACTAAGCAAACTGGAGGATATTTTTATTATATTATAACTAGAATAATGGATTGAGAAAATCGATCCTCTCTTTAGGTTAGCAAGAGGTTCATATATTTAATTTGTTGCTTATTTGAAATATTTGGTGAATATTCAGTGCCCACAGGGCACTGTGATTAAATGAAGGGTGAGCTTATAAATTGCTTGAAAACAAGATCTCTGCCCAATTCCTGATTGTCTTCCCAGTCTCCAACAAAGTATAAGAAAAGAGAAAAGGGGACCACTAGGTGATGAAAGAAGAGAGAAGGGAATAATAGAAAAAAAGAAGGGAAGAAGAGAAACATTGTCCCAAGTTGACTAGAAATGCAGGCTGTGGTGAAAAATACATCATCTCCAAGTCTGGCTCATATATTTAAGTATATCCCTGGGCCTCATTTTACCCATCTGAATAATGGGGCTACTATTATCAACTTTGTAGAGCCCTTGGGAGAATTAAATGAGTTCACTTCTTCAAGTTATCTGGTACAAAGTATACTTCCAATACGTGATACTTATCACATCTGGCAAAATGTATCCTAAGAATCATCAATTTGAAGCAGATTATTTTCCAAATCATTATTGACAACTTGAATAAAGAAATGAACGTCAAACCAATCTTATCTGACACAGTGATAGATTAAGTGAGCTCACAGTTTAAAACACTAAAAAAACCACACATGATAAAAAGTCAAATAATGGGCCTCAAGTAGAGTCAGCAAAAATTCAAATATAGAAGAAGAATTGAGTAAAGGAAAAAAAGAAGAAAAAAGTAATATATTAGGTCATGGAAAGCAAAGATAAGTATAACTACAAAGGAATGTTAGATTTGCTACTTCATGATTTGGAAGCAATCCTCCTTTCTATTCTGTGCTAAGGTATTTCTCCTTAGAAGCCTGGATCCTGCCTCAACCACTTGGATTTTAAAAGATAAACTAAAGCTGGAAAATGAGGGAAAAATTGTAGACATGGGATCAAGATACAAACTAGCAAATTTGAGATTAGGATGTAAACGTGGGTAAGCAGGATTCCAGAGCTCTTATCCGTGCATCTCAACATGAGTTAGGACTCTGGGTTTGTGTGTGTGTGTGCGCGCTCACTCATCCATGTCCGATTCTTTGTGACACTTTGGACTGTAGTTCGCCAGGTTCCTCTGTCCACGGAATTTCCCAGGCAGTAATACGGGAATGAGTTGTCATTTCCTCCTTCAGGGGATCTTCCCTACCTGGGAATCAACCCACACCTCCTGTGTCTCCTGCACTGCAGGTGTATTCTTTACAGCTGAGCCATCAGGGACATCCCAGTAAGAGTCATGAGGAATGTAAGAGATTTTCAAGGGAAGACTGTGGAAGATGGGCATTTCCATTACATAATAAAGGCTCTTGTAATCTTTTGCTTCATTTAAGTGGCTTTGCTTATTTCCCAGACATTCCTGATTCAGAAATGATACATTTTAAATATTTGGATTTACTGTATAGATTTATTTATATGTATCTACCCTTTATCACATGGTTATGTTTTCTGGTTACAAATTACTTGAAAGTTAACCAAATACTATAACAGTTTTTCTCTCTGACATAAGAACCTATTGGTGTAATATAAGAAAATGAGTTTGCTCTCTTAGGTTGAACTTTGTTAAGCTCAGTATCTCTGTATGATTGAGATACCATTTTTCTACCAAGAAAAGAAGGATTTTCTTTTTAGTTTTATAAAAACTAAAAGGAAAAGCATTACTGTAGTAATGCTGGGATGAGCTGGAAAATCACAGCATATGTTTAATATAAAATTAATATAAATTTCATTTTTAAGGTAAATTGAAATTACTTCTTAGTTGAATTGTTAGATAGTTAGAATAGGAAAAAGGGGTCCAAAATGGTGGTGACTAAAAGACAAAGAAGGGAAAAGCCTGTGAAAATAGAAAAAAGGCAGGTTCAAGGACCAAGTGAGGACCTCAGGTAAAACAAGCAGCCCTTCTGGCTAGCGCAATTTATACAGGGCAGGCCCAGGGGGAGGAGAGAGAGAGAAAGAAAAAAAACAAAACAAAACATAAAAAGAGGAGCCAAAATTGAGGTGGGAGCTTCTCTTCTCTTCCTGTCTTTTGGGTCAGCCTGCCCTCATGCCTCCAGGATGTATTTTCCTTTGCTTTCTAAATAAGCTGAGCTATAACACAGAGCTGTAACACTGTCCATCTGTCGCTTCAACTTTTTGTTGTGACGAGACAGAACCGAGGAAATTACAAACTCCCCCGACAGAACCACTAAACTTCTCTTGGAACCAGCAAGTCTGAAATATGAACAGCTAGGCACCTGGCATGTTCTCCTCTGATACTCCTAGCAGTGATCAGATATCAAGCTGCTTCACAGATGCAGGTCTGCATGCTTCAGCTTCAGCTTTCTGATGGTGCTATCTTTACTCTCAGAGCAAGGTTTCCTGTCTCCTGAACTGTGAAGACAATATAAGCCCTCCATGATGTGCATACTAAAAGAAACAGAACCAGAGTTCTCCTTCCAATTTTATTAAGTTATTTTATGTTTGCCCCAGGAAAAAGAAGATGAACCCTCTCTTTTTTCAGAATGGCAAAGTAAAATTCTAAATACCTTTCAAGATTAATCTGTTATTTAAAAAGAAAGTGCAAGTGTTAGTCACTGAGTCATGTCCAACTCTTTGTGACCCTATGGCCTATAGCCTGCCAGGCTCCTCTATCCACGGAATTCTCCAGGCAAGGGTACTAGGGTACATTGCCTTCACCAGGGGATCTTTCCAACTCAGGGATCAAACCTGGTATCTCCTGCATGGCAGGCAGATTCTTACTGTCTGAGCCAACACAAAATTAGACTCAATTATTTCTGGTTTATACTTCTATTACTATGTCAGTCAGTCAGTCAGTTCAGTCGCTCAGTTATGTCTGACTCTTTGCGACCCCATGAGCGGCAGCACGCCAGGCCTCTCTGTCCAACACCAACTCCCAGAGCCTACGCAAACTCATGTCCATTGAGTCGGTGATGGCATCAGGCCATCTCATCCTCTGTTGTCCCCTTTTCCTCCTGCCCTCAATCTTTCCCAGCATCAAGGTCTTTTCAAATGAGTCAGCTCTTCACATCAGGTGGCCAAAGTATTGGAGTTTCAGCTTCAACATCAGATCTTCCAATGAAAACCCAGGACTGATCTCCTTTAGGATGGACTGGTTGGATCTCCTTGCAGTCCAAGGGACTCTCAAGAGTCTTCTCCAACAACACAGTTCAAAGCATCAATTCTTCAGTGCTTAGCTTTCTTTATTGTACAACTCTCACGTCCATATATGACCACTGGAAAAACCATAGCCTTGACTAGACGGACCTTTGTTGACAAAGTGATTTTTCTGCTTTTCAATGTGCTGTCTAGGTTAGTCATAACTTTCCTTCCAAGGAGGAAGCGTCTTTTGATTTCATGGCTGCAGTCACCATCTGCAGTGATTTTGGAGCCCAGAAAAATAAAGTCTACCACTGTTTCCCCACCTATTTCCCATGAAATGATGGGACTAGATGCCATGTTCTTTGATTTCTGAATGTTGAGCTTTAAGCCAACATTTTCACTCTCCTCTTTCACTTTCATCAGGAGGCTCTTTAGTTCTTCTTCACTTTCTGCCATCAGGGTGGTGTCGTCTGCATATCTGAGGTTATTGATATTTGTCTCGGCAATCTTGATTACAGCTTGTGCTTCTTCCAGCCCAGCATTTCTCATGATGTACTCTGCATATAAGTTAAATAAGCAGGGTGACAGTATACAGCCTTGATGTACTCCTTTTCCTATTTGGAACCAGTCTGTTGTTCCATGTCCAGTTCTAACTGTTGCTTCCTGACATGCATACAGATTTCTCAGAAGGCAGGTCAGGTGGTCTGGTATTCCCATCTCTTTCAGAATTTTCCACAGTTGATTATGCTACACACAGTCAAAAGCTCTGGCATAGTCAATAAAGAAAAAGTAGATGTTTTTCTGGAACTCTCTTGCTTTTTCCATGATCCATTGGATGTTGGCAATTTGATCTCTGGTTCCTCTGCCTTTTCTAAAACCAGCTTGAACTTCTGGTAGTTCATGGTTCACATATTGCTGAAGCCTGGCTTGGAGAATTTTGAGAATTACTTTACTAGCGTGTGAGATGAGTGCAATTGTGCAGTAGTTTGAGCATTCTTTGCAATGCCTTTCTTTGGGATTGGAATGAAAACTGACATTTTCCAGTCCTGTGGCCACTGCTGAGTTTTCCAAATTTGCTGGCATATTGAGTGCAGCACTTTCACAGCATCATCTTTCAGGATTTGAAATAGCTAAACTGGAATTCTATCACCTCCACTAGCTTTGTTTGTAGTGATGCTTCATAAGACCCACTTGACTTCACATTCCAGGATATCTGGCTCTAGGTGAGTGATCACACCATCATAATTAACTGGGTGTGAAGATCTTTTTTGTACAGTTCTTCTGTGTATTCTTGCCACCTCTTCTTAATATCTTCTGCTTCCGTTAGGTCCCTACCATTTCTGTCCTTTATTGAGCCCATCTCTGTATGAAATGTTCCCTTGGTATCTTGAATTTTCTTGAAGAGATCTCTAGTCTTTCCCATTCTATTGGATTCATCTATTTCTTTGCATTGATCACTGAGAAAGGCTTTCTTATGTCTCCTTCCTATTCTTTGGAAGTCTGCATTCAGATGCTTATATCTTTCCTTTTCTCCTTTGCTTTTCACTTCTCTCCTTTTCATAGCTATTTGTAAGACCTCCTCAGACAGCAATTTTGCTTTTTTGCATTTCTTTTTCCTGGGGATGGTCTTGATCCCTGTCTCCTATACAATGTCACTAACCTCTGTGCATAGTTTGTCAGGCACTCTGTCTATCAGGTCTAGTCCCTTAAATCTATTTGTCACTTTCACTGCACATACTATAATAAATGAGGACTTTCCAGGTTGTTCTAATGGTAAAGAACACAACTGCCAAATGAGTCAAGAATGAAGGTAAGGTTTGAAGTAAAAATATAATCAATGCAGTTTGAATCTTTGAATGTATTTATGAAGATAAAATAAGACTTTTAAAATTATGATATGAAAACTCTGAAAGTAATTATTTTTACTATATATTTTAATAGCAAAAAAACTACAGTTGAAACAGTCTTCCTATAAATGACTTAAAAATATTGCAGAAGTTGTTGAATCACATCATTCTGGGAAGAAATTTTGGGATTAAATAGACTCCTAATAGTAATGTTCTGGGGATTTCTAGACATAATTGACAGATATGATCTTCATAATCTGGTGAAACTGATAGAATATCTACAGAGACTCAACAGTTGTTCCTTCTCAAGAAATTGGGAAGAATGTTTTAAAACTTTAAATCTTATAGCTAAATAGTTAAATGTGTGATAAAGGCAATTTACAATTTTCTAAGCTATTCATGTCGTTTTGCTTAACACTGACATTGTCACCCATTTATTTGTGATTTTACACCAGGATTTGCATGTACCTGGGATTAAGTGCTTGTACTTTCTCTTTGATTTAAAATTGGACTTCAGCATCTTATTTAACACAAACCTCTAGGCAGGCAATAATAGTCATTTAGAGATGATATTTTATCTGACATCTATTTATTATATTAATGTAATATTTGAGAAGGAAGAAATATAAGGAAACATTTTTATGAAATGAGTGTGTTCTTTTACAGTGGGCTGTGTAAGGAAATAGAGGAATTTACCAGATGAGAATTCTAATTGGCTTAATGGACACTGCAAGACATTTCAAATGTACTTTAATCATAATCTCCTATAGCTTCTGGCAGAATACTTCATTTTATATGATAAAGCAAAGATTCTCAGAGCTACAAACAGTCTGAAGTTCACCTCTTCTAACTCTTCCCCAGGTGTGTCAGTTTCCTCTTTATTGCGATCAAATGAATGGACTCACAGACTTAGAAAACAAACTTATGGTTGCCAAAAGCTAATTACCAAAAGGCAAAGGTGGCAGGGGGAGGGAAAAATTAGGAACTTGAAATTGATATATAATACTTTATTTAAAATAGATTATCAACAAGAACCTACTATATAGCACAGGTAACTCTGCCCAATATTCTGTAATAACCTACGTGGGAAAAGAATTTGAAAAAGAATAAATATTAATTTGTATATGTATAACTGAATTGGGGCTTCCCTGATGGTTCAGTGGTAAAGAATCCTCCTGCCAATGCAGGAGACAAGAAATCTCTCAGCAGCAAAGATCCCCTGGAGGAGGAAATGGCAACCCACTCCAGTATTCTTGCCTGAAAAATCCCATGGAAGAGCAGCCTGGCAGGTTACAGTCCGAAGGTCACAGAGAGTCAGACATGACTGAACCACTGAGCACAACTACATACAACTTTGCTGTACACCTGAAACTAACATAACATTGTAAATCAACTATAGTTCAATATAAATTAATTTTCTTTTAAAAAGTGAATTTCCAGATTCTGCCTTAATATCTTCATGATGAGGAAAGGAGCTGCTTCTGAAGGCAGCTCACTTTCACTGAGAGGCAGCTTAAATTAGATTTAAAAAAAAAAACAAAACCTTTCACTTCCAATCCTTAGGCACAGGTCTTTCAGACCTTTGCACACAGCTGATTTCTTCCTTCCTTATTTTCCATTTCACTCAACTCAGTGTTTCTCATTTTCATATGATTTAGCATCTTATGTTATTAACTGTTTACAGTAGACTTGCCCTAGATTTGTATATTTAACAATTTAGCTTTTAAGTAATAGATTCTTTGTATAAAACAAAAGCCCATGTGATACCCTCATGAAAAAACTACAGACCAGCAGATGAGCTGTGGATGGAGAGAAAGTAAAAAGCTGAGAACATGACTACTGGGCTTCCCCTCCAGCCTTCTTGGAAACCCTCAGGGACCTCCGTGGAAATCTAGGCTTCATGGCAGCGACATTGTAAAACAACAGAGTACATAGCTATGACATTTACATGTAGCTGAATATAGTAGGGCAAACGCGCAAGGGGATTGTATCTTCTCCCTTCGGTGATCTTCATAGGTGGCTCTGAGTCTGATTAGCATTCCAGTCACTTTTTTGGCCCCACCTCAGTGTGTCACACTGGAAGATCAGCCTTTATATGCCTTATTTTAAAATCAGTTAACTTTGAAATGGAATTTAATATATGTAAAAAATGATGTTATTGCTGTATTTTAATAAAAAGTAAATCAATCATGAATGGGTTGCCCCAATAAAATTCAGATAAACAATGAATATTTGGCTATGTGTATCACTATGGATGGGGAAACAGTAGAAACAGTGTCAGACTTTATTTTTGGGGCTCCAAAATCACTGCAGATGGTGACTGCAGCCATGAAATTAAAAGACGCTTACTCCTTGGAAGGAAAGTTATGACCAACCTAGATAGCATATTGGAAAGCAGAGACATTACTTTGCCAACAAAGGTCCGTCTAGTCAAGGCTATGGTTTTTCCAGTGGTCATGTATGGATGTGAAAGTTGGACTGTGAAGAAAGCTGAGCACCGAAGAATTGATGCTTTTGAACTGTGATGTTGGAGAAGACTCTTGCGAGTCCCTTGGACTGCAAGGAGATCCAACCAGTCCATCCTGAAGGAGATCAGCCCTGGGATTTCTTTGGAAGGAATGATGCTAAAGCTGAAACTCCAGTACTTTGACTACCTCATGCGAAGAGTTGACTCATTGGAAAAACTCCGATGCTGGGAGGGATTGGGAGCAGGAGGAGAAGGGGACGACAGAGGATGAGATGGTTGCATGGCATCACCGACTCGATGGACGTGAGTTTGAGTGAACCCCGGGAGTTGTTGATGGACAGGGAGGCCTGGCGTGCTGCAATTCACGGGGTCACAAAGAGTCGGACATGACTGAGCGACTGAACTGAACTGACTGATCATTATGGATATAATATAACATGTTATTCCTACTCATAAGACTTTTTCTCCTCAAATATATAAAATGATTTCAAGAGTTTGCAACACAGCAAAAGCAGTTCACCTGCTTTCATGATCTTCATATGTGATTAACTGAAGCAAAATACCCTCCAGATTGTCTAGTCTTATATTTAAGCAAGTGAAGTATAGATGTGGGTGGTCACCTTGATTTGTTTTGCCAGTCTAATGTCTTACACATCTAGAAATCATAAAAACGAGTCATCTGAATGCAGAGCTCTTTTCCTCTGCTCATTTTGATTACATAGGATAGAGCTGTAGCTACTGGAGTGACAATTTTAAATTTAATATGCTTTAGGAACTTGTCAGTATGAAAATCATGTGACACTTTCTGAAACGTTAAGGGAAATTTTTGCCTTAGACATCCTTTTTAAGGGGTAAAATCAAGCTTTTTTCATGGTTTCTACTAACAAACTTATCTCAACCAGTGGTATAATACTTAATTAAAAATTTATTTGTATAATATTCATGTTGTATTTTATGAGTACTATATTTAGTCAACAATTTCTACTGTGATCCATTTTTTTTAAAAGTTTGTGTATTCAATTAGTATTCTGGAGAAAAATGTGGAATAAGAGTATGAACATATCTATAGCCATCATCATTAAATAATATATTTTCTATTTTTTCTGCTTTGGCTAAGCTACTTTTAATATGTTTTCTTTCAATGTGTTTTATAGATCAGCTATTCTATTTAAAGTTTTCTGTTTTCATTGAAATGTAGGGAAGTTATCTAAATGGATGCTCTCTGTGCTGTGCTTTGTCGCTCAGTCATGTTCAACTCTTTGTGACCCCATGGACTGCAGCATGCCAGGCTTCCCATCCTTCACGACCTCCCAGAGTTTTCTCAAACTCATGCGCATGGATCTGTGATGCCATCCAACCATCTCATCGTCTGTCATCCCCTTCTCCTCCTGCCCTCAATCTTTCCCAGCATCAGGGGCTTTTCCAATGAGTCCACTCTTCCCATTAGGTGCTCAAAGTATTGGGGCTTCAGCCTCAGTCCTTCCAATGAATATTCAGGGTTAATTTACTATAGGACTGATTGGTTCTTAAAGAAAATCAATCCTAAAGAATATTTTGTGATTAACCCTAAAGAATTATGAAAAGATTCTGCACATATTTATCATGTCCCACTGTCTGCATCTTGGAGAAGAAAATGCACCCCACTCCAGTGTTCTTGCCTGGAGAATCCATGGACAGAGGAGCCTGGTGGGCAGTAGTCTATGGGGTCGCAAGAGTCGGACATGACTGAGCGACTAAGCCACCACCACTTTCTGCATAGCGATGCTGCTGCTGTGCATACAGCGATGATGAGAACAGATAGCCCTGTCCTCAAATTGGTGAAAGACTAGCTTTAAATCAATTAATACAAAGGAAAAGACCACTACTAATAAATACTACGCTGCTGCTGCTAAGTCGCTTCAGTCGTGTCCAACTCTGTGCGGCCCCAGAGATGGCAGCCCACCAGGCTCTGCCATCCCAAGATGAAATTGATTAAGGTGGGAAGAGAGACTGGTAGTTGCTTTCTGAGAGGTAATGTTTGAGTTGAGAACTGAACAATGAGAAGAAGACAGCTATAGGCTGACCTGGGAGAGGTGAATTTTATGCATATGTTATATCAAGTTCAGAGGGGCTGATTGGAAATATATCTGGCCTGTTTAAGTGACAGAAAAAGAAAGCCAGTATGGCAGGGCATAAGGAGAGGGGGAAAAAAGCAAAAGGAGAAACAGCAGAGAGAAAATAAAAGGTCAAATAACATAGGGCCACATAACTGAGGCAAACACACACACACACACACACACATTTCTGACAGATGGAAACTGGATTGACATCTAGTGCCAGTCAATAGTGTTTTCCTGCTGAATGTAATCTCATGGATGTCAGTATCAAACAAGGCCCCACTGTGATCATGATGAATCAAGAAATAAGCAAGAGCGCTCTGTAATGAGGTCTGAATGAAGACAAAATGCATGAACATTGTCCGAATTCCAGAAATGATCAAATGCTTTACCTTGCTGATACGAATGACCTCTGCTTCTTTCCAATCTCAGGTTTAGTCTCATTCTATTTTTACTGTAGTCTGGAGAAGAATGTTTAAGATACTTAATCGTAACTAATGGCATTCAATGTTGGTTAATGCCCACAACACATTTTGCTAAAAAGGACTCTAAGATTTCAAAATACAGTTTCATTTTGCTAGAGTTTTCTGACAATAGCTTTCCCATTCAGTTTGAAAATAAATCATCTGAAATGCATTTTCTACAAAGACATGTGACTTCTTTCTGTTAAGAACGTGTGGTTCTTAATATCATTTTCATTTGTAGACACCATTACGTTTGCAAGACAAGTTTACACTTATTATCTCCTGTGTTCACCACAGATCAAATACACTCAGCATTTCTGTCACTTGTCTTTTTTCCAAAGAGTAAGGTGGTCACAGAGAGGTCAAGTAATTTGTTCATCATCAGTTTACTTAAGAGAATAATGGAGATTTTTTTTTAAATTTTATTTTATTTTTAAACTTTACATAATTGTATTAGTTTTGAGATTTTAATCAAAGTCCATCTGAATTACTTCAAAACCTGCTGTGGTAAAGACTCCTCTGAAACTACAGAAAGGAAAAACTTTTACCTCTACTCAAATTGTATTACTTTCTTTTCAACATATCAGGATAAAACAGTAATCTTCATTATCCTTATCAACATGAAAAAAACAGATCAAAATCCATGTTTTAGACATATTCAAACAAAATCAGCTTGAAATTGTCTCTGTATTTTATATCTAAAAACAATCTTGAATTTAACTGAACTCCTATTCATTTTCTGTTGGAAAAAATAAGCTATCTATTTTAGATGGAAAGCTGTGTATCAGCAAACTTTATCTTGGGAAATGAACCTGTATGAGATATTTGGAAACATTTGTGAGGTTTAAGAATTATAACTTGAATTCTGTTATGATTCAACCTTACATCAAAAGTCTTTTCTTCTTGGGGAAATTACAAGACTGTAGGTCTTCTTGCCCAAGACATTTTCTCTCCTTTGTCACAGGGAGACTACAAATCCACAAACTGATTTTATGACTTCAGAGGGTTGATATATGAATTTTAAAGATTCAGCAGAGCAGACAACAAGCTTGCTTAGCACAGAGCGGTTACTGTTGATATTGCTACAGATACTTAATGTATTAGAGAAATCTTAGATATGAATAAGCAATTTCACTGGAAGCTCTCTCACAATCCACCTTTGATGTTTCTCCTGGATTCCCTTTATTCTCTTGTTTTCTCAACTTTACTCTTCCCTGGAGTTCAGTCCCTGATATATTTCCATTTACTTTAAATCAAGATGAGCTTATTATCATGTTCATGATTTGACTTCTACCAATATTAGATAATACTTAAATATGTACCCTTTCCCAGGATTCCTTTGAGTACTTCAAAGGCAAATTCCATGACACTGACACACTTTCACTGACTCCATCCCATTCTTATTTCTCAGAATCCTCATTTTCTAAGTGACTCAATTTATAACTCTGGAATCATCCATTACTCCTGCATCTTCCTTCCCTCTCATTTTATCAGGACCTGCAGCCTTTATCTCCTATATATTTATTTCATCTAACTTATCACCTCCATCTTCATTCTCACCACAACCCTAGGTTAAGCATTCCTGAACACTAGTTGCTAAACTGAACTCCTTCCTCCAATGGGTTTTTTAATGAATGAAAGAAAAGTGTTAGTCTCACAGCCATGTATCTCTTTTTGCGACCCCATGGACTATAGCCTGCCAGGCTCCTCTGTCCATGGGATTCTACAGACGAGAATACTTGAGTGTATTGCCAGTCCCTTCTCCAAGGGGTCTTCCTGACCCAGGGGTTGAACCCTTGTCTCCCACATTGCAGGCAGATTCTTTACCTTCTGAGCTATCAGGGGAGCTTCCTAATGAATACATACGCCTAGAATCATTTATGCAAACTGCAAATATCCTCATTGCTTTAAAGAATCTGGGCAACAGCCCCTACTTTTCTTCACAATGTACGCCTCTGCTCTTGTTCTTTTCTTCTACATTGCATGCAAATGTATACATATCCATCCGTTTCAACTATATTTTAAAGAAAACTAAACAAAGTGATTGTAAAGATGAAAAATAAAACTTTAGTTATTTTAATTCTGTCCTTCTATTTGACACATGGAACTTGACCACCTAGACATGTTTATACATACCTTATTTTTCTTAAGGCTCTATTCTAATAAATTCGAAACCTGTATTTTCTATTTTCCCCGTGAGGTGCATGCAGAGGGTGATATGGGAGGGCTCAGAACCTTCAAGCAGTCTTGAATCCAAAGAAGCTTTCTCAGAAGAGGCAACATTCAATTATGATATTGATTTAGTAAGACAAATGTCTATATAATATTTTATTGGTTCCATAATGTTTTTCATATTATGAAGTTTTATTATGGATATTATGGAGTTTCCACCAAAATGTTATAAAGTAGGAATATTAATCTCATTTTTACTGATGAAAAACTCAGCTCAGAAATGTTATATAAGTTACCTGATATCACACAGCCAGTAGGTAGCTGAGAGAGAGCATGAAATCAGATCAACATATTTTTTAAAAAATAGATGAGAAAATTGCAAATCAGTAACTAAGACAAGGTCAAAAGTGGCTGTGGAGAAGCTGATTTGATCTGATTTCTTGTCTAGTGCTTTCTGATTCTGCTCCTCACCCTGTCCAAGTGTTACATTTTCTCCAGTAATAAATGGTAACTTCCATTTACTCTGTACAGTTGATCTAAGATACAGTGGTACCTAACCCATGTAAACATTTGAAGATCAAAACTAAAGTTCTGACAATTTTTCAGTGGACTGTTTATTAAGCACTGTAAGTGCTGAGTGTTGTAACGATAATACCTGCTATAAGCAACCAAAGGGCTTCTCTGGTAGCTCAGTGGTAAAGAATTAGCCTGTCAGTGCAGGAAATGCAAGAGACATGGGTTCAGTCTCTGGCTCGGGAAGATCCCCTGGAGTTGGAAATGGCAAACCACTCTAACATTCCATGGACAGAGGAACCTGGCAGGCTACCGTCCATGGGTGGCAAAGCATCAGAAAGGACTGAGTGACTGAGCACATTATAACCACACTACACAACCAGGGCATTCTGTAACTTATTTAAGCTTTTCCAATCTAAGTTTTTGTAATGAAAAATGTTGAAAGATAATTTTTAAGAGTTTTTCCAGTTTTTGCCTACTTTTCACTTTTATTTTAAAGTACTATCTTGGCTTTATTTAAATGCAGTGTATCATTGAAAGTTCCACAGTGTTGGACTACAACTATAAAGAATATTGATACATTCTATTTATGCCTTCATTTTTGGGGACATCCATACACTTCCCTCAGGCTTTCCAATTATTCTTCCATACACTCCTGAAATAAAACCAAGCATATGGTCGGTTGACTGTGACATTTGCTCCATAGGGCCAGACTAGAAAATCTAAGAAGTCACAATTACTTTGACAGAGCTATATGTCTCATCAAATTGAAACACATGTCTCGCATGCTACTGACTTAAAAGCTGAAACCATAAATAAAGCAAAACCAGTAATCAGCCATCAAGTATTTACTACATGAATATTTTATGTGAATAAGAAATGTGGGTTAAAGCTACACACACATACACACAAACTTTTGCATACATATATGTACATATAACTTATAAAACATACATAAAACACTGTATCTATTACATGCAAATAAGATCTATGACATATGATTAAGGTTATATATAAACATATATAATACCAAGATATATATATATATGATCAATATATATAAACATATCATTGCTATTGTTGTTCAGTCCTAAGTCATCTCCAACTCTTTGAGACCCCATGAACTGCAGCACGCCAGGTTTCCCTGTCCTTTACTATTTCCTGGAGTTTGTTCAAACTCATGTTCATTGAGTCAGTGATGCTATCTAACCATCTCATCCTCTGTCATCCACTTCTCCTCCTGCCTTCAATCTTTCCTAGCATCGGAGTCTTTTCCAGTGAATCAGCTCTTTGAATTAGGTGGCCAAAGTATTGGAGCCTTAGCCTCAGCATCACTCTTTCCAATGAATATTCAGGGTTAATTTCCTTTAGGATTGACTGGTTTGATCTCTGAGCTCTCCAAGGGACTCTCTCTCTCTTGTTTGTTTTTTCTCTTCTTATAAAACTATGTTTTATTTCCAGAAGGATGATATGGAACACAGGGCAAGAAGATGAACACAATAAAATATTCACTAACTGTGATCATAAATTTAAGATCTATATATAAAACTCATATCTTAGACTTATACATATCTTAGATTTATGATATATAAATAATATAAATAAATGATATATATATATATAAATCATATAAATATATTAAGTATATGAATTATTTCATATATGTATATATAAATCTTAGCTTTATGATCACAGGTATTGAATACTTGATGGTGTTCATCTTCTTGCCCTTTGTTCCTTGTCTTCCTTCTGGAAGCAAAACATAATTTTAGATGAAGAGAAAAGCAGTTCCCCTTTCAAGTTCTTGTGATTTAAATGGGGCAGCACCCACTGCCAACTTTCAAGGGTAGACGTGTGCAGCTGTGATGTTATCTCTTGACAAAAGGACTGGTGTGAGTACTGAAAAGATATTATTATGAGTATTGAAAGATATCATGTATACGGATCCATACCATAGAAGATCACATCAAAAATGCCCTTTGAAGATTTTTCAGATAATATTTGAAATTCCACTTCACTCTCCTTTGGTGGCTTCAGTAGAATTTGAAATTAATGGTAGCTGCCAAGTCATTTTGCTTCTCCCTTCACTAGTTTAACAACTAGATGTGACACTGCACCATGTCAGACCTTAATTCCATTCACCTTAAACAGATCCCAAAGTTTAGTCTCTGTAGTTTGTGGTGCCCAGAAATTTAGCTGCTGATCTTTAAATCTGTAGTTTGGACTATCTATATTGAAATTTCTAGGAACTGGATGCAGTTACTAAGTTTGGGTTTTTTGGTATTGTTGTTGCTTTTTTTGTTTTTTTTGTGTGTTTTTTTTTGCAGTTAATTAGGTTTGCAATTAACCTGTGGATGGCTTTTACTTATGTTAGAGACAGTTTTGAATGAACACAAAAATTTTTATAGAGAAAATTTGTTCATGTATTTATAAAGATGAGATGAAAGGGATGTATTTATAGAAATGATATTTAATGCTTTTGAAGTTGTATGCTAAGAATTGCAAAGTGATCTATCATCAGAATTCTTCAAGTTATCCATCAGTTGATGACTCAGATTTTTCTTCTAATTTTGCAGAAAGACACCATGGCTTCCCACTCAAAGCCCTAAAATAGCTTCCCATGTTCCTTTCATGTCTAAAATAGTCATTTAAAGCTTGGCTATTCATGGCCTTCCTGATTTCACCTCCTACAAATCCCCCCTCACCCACTAAGTTTTAGTTGTAATAAATTCCAAAAGATTTGCTCCTTGAATACATTAGGCACTGTGGCCACTGTAATTGCTTTTATGCTGCCTATTTCCTGTACTTGGAATGTTTTAGCCTAATGTTTAAATATCACCTTTTCAGTGAAAATCCTTTTCATAACTAATGATTCTCTTCCTTATTGTTGCAACCCAAACTCCCAAACTTGACACTCTCCACCCTCTTATGTTGCTATTCACTTAAATATTTGTATTGTTTACTTACCATTTTACTGTTTGTTTTTTCTCTTTCATTACTAGAATATCAAGTCCATGAAAATGAGTAACCTGTTGAAGGTGTTACAAGTGACAGGAGAGACCAGGACTGCAAATCAAACATCCCCGTTACGTGATCAGTACTCTTAACTACTGTATCTCAAACCACACTCTTCCCTGTTACCTCCCAACATGCCCATTCACTGCCCAACACAACCACTTATTTGTATTGTGCCTCTTTGGTTGTTGCTGTTGTTCAGTTGCTAATCTATGTCCTACTCTTTACGACACCATGACTGCAGCATTCCAGGCTTCTCTGTCCTCCACACCATGACATGGGTAATCATCACTGATTTCTTTCTCTTTCTCTACTAAAAGGAAAGTTCTTGAGTGTACCCTATCTCCTAACATTACATCTGAAATTTAAAAAGTTATAATTTTTTATTTTTTAAAAATAATTTAATTTAACAACGGTGAAAATGTATCATCTATAGAAAGAGATTATTGGTGCTGGTCAGACATAGGAGTGGGGTACTACAAAGCAGGACTTTTCATTTTTCTTCATGTGAGAACTGTGGATTTTATTTTGCAGCTTTTACATGGCTTTGGATCCATCACCTTTCTTTTCTGCCAACCCATTCCATTTAGTAAAGCAAATTAATCCAGCACAGCTGATGGGAAGTTGCGTGTTAAGCGGATTATACTTTTATCACAGGAAATAAAGAAATACAGCTCTGATTATTTATTTTTCTCTCTCTCTACTTGGCTAAGATCAGAGACCAGGGAGGACTGAGCAAGTCACTGCAGAATTTCTATACCTAGGGGAAATTTATCTGACGGGTTACACTAACAGTTCTGATTGTGTATTTGAGTTTGAAGTTTGATTTACTTTTTGGAAGTGCTCTAACTTCTTTTCAGAAAAGAATACATTTGATACCTGCTGTTTCCTGGGGCTACACTCTACCTGGGGATTGAAAGTAACTCTAGCTTCTATTACTTTCAAATGGTGTGCTCATGGGGACACATGCATGTAGGCACACCTCTCAAAACATTAAGATTGAGCTGGAACGTAGAAGGAAAGCTTTTCTTCTATTGCAGCTCTGCAGGAAACCTCCATCTAAGATCACTGACTTGCTTGGCCAGTGGTGCTCAGGTTTGTAAAGGTACAGGAACAGAGGTCTCATTTTCCCAGGCAATTCCTCCTCACAGAGAAACAGAAATTTGTGAACAACATATGTGCAGATTTTGTCGGTTTGTGCGCTAAGGTGGCATGGTCTAGAGGAAGTGCATTTGTCTTTTTCCAGTGTGATCACAATGGTACTCTCTGATTATGATCTCTGAGATTATTTTGCTCTATAGGAGAACACAATGATCTAGCTTGAAGTGTTAAGTCAGCTCCTAGAGAAAGCAGATGAGGCTACTTTTTATTTTTATTTTTTTCCTACCTCAGTCTCAACCCAGACAGAATAGTTTCAGTCAGTAAAACACTCACAAATAAATAGATATGGTTATAGCTCACTTCTTTTTAATGATGTGAGAGAATAATTTTTTTTCTTATATTTTCTTTTTATTTTTTAAAAACCACCTTTAAACCAAGTATTTATGACATGGGCACTTACAGAATATTTAACCAACTGATTTCAAATAAAATATTAATATGTTTTAATTATATAGATTAAGACTTTTTGTCAAGTTCTCAGAAAACTGACCAAGAATAAGATTTATCTGCTGGTACTTTATTGGAGAACATAACTCCAAGGAAGTAGAAAAGAGGGAAAAGGAAATTGACACAGGAAATGAGGGAGAGGAACCATGAAAAAATCTGGATACCATTTGGACCAAACATCAGTGTTGGCTCAATATCAAGGGATTGTCTTTAGATAAACCAAACTACACACTTAGTTCATGTAGCAGCTGTCAAGTAAAGGTTCAGTTACTGTTCCTCATGATAACTCTTGAGACATATACCACTATTTGGGTGATTTTTATGTTTCCAATTCAACAACTTCTTTACACAATCTAATAAAGAAATATAAGCATATTTTGGAGATATTTTGGATTTAATTCCAAACAACAGAGAATAACATGCTAAATTACAAATAACATTTTATATTATAGCAAGTAGCACTGCTATAAAATAGCAAATGCTGTTGGAAAAATGGTGCTGACAGACATGTTTGACACAGGGTTGCCACAAAGCTTCAATATTTAAAGAAGTGCATTTATCTGTGAAGTGCATAAAATGAGGCATACCTATGCTATAAGAATTAGGATTTTGACATTATGGTTTCAGGCAGTAACACAATCACAAGTGTACTTTATATAGTAGTTTCTAATATGAGAATATCAAAGGAAAAATTTTTGAATTGTGCACTGTATTTGAATAAAGATTAAGACATTTTATTTCACATGCATATACCAACTGAATAGATGATGAGGTACCTCTTCTAGACTTGTGCATCTTGTCATCATATGCACAATTTCCACTATTTCCATGTTTTGACATAACCTGTATTTACTTTCTGTTTTGCACTAAAATTGGTGTCTTGACATAGATGTATTTCTTGAGTACACGTTGAGTGTAAACCATGAACTCCAATAAGTTTGCCATGTAGTCAAGTAAACCATGGAAATAAAGAAGAATTCTAAAAAATTGACTTCCTTGTCTCTTTCACTAATAACCACCCACTATTGAGTCTTCTTTTCTTTGTTGGAACATAAAATAAATATTTTGCACTATCTTGAAAACTTTGTTCTTTTCACATATATGCTGTTATTTGTATAAACTATATTCATTATTTTTCAATTGCTCTATGCTTATTAATAGAGCAATTGAATTAATAAAAATATGGTAACATTGAAATGCATCATAATTTTGTCAGTTGCAATTAATGAAAAATGTTTCTGCCTAAGATATGTTTTACTTGTCACTGTTGTTTTCAAGACACAAATTATGGTTTTAAAGAAAAGTATATGTGTATTGCATTTTAAGACAATCGATTCAAGTGAATGAAGTAATTCATCCATGGGATTTTGCTTCCCATTAGTAAAATGCCCCAGAGAAGGCAATGGCACCCCACTCCAGTACTCTTGCCTGGAAAATCCCATGGATGGAGGAGCCTGGTAGGCTGCAGTCCATGGGGGCGCGGACACGACTGAGCGACTTCACTTTCACTTTTCACTTCCATGCATTGGAGAAGGCAATGGCAACCCACTCCAGTGTTCTTGCCTGGAGAATCCCAGGGACGGGGGAGCCTGGTAGGCTGCCGTCTATGGGGTCACACAGAGTCGAACACAACTGAAGCGACCTAGCAGCAGCAGCAGCAGAAGCAGCAGCAGTAAAATGTCCACCCCTATAGGCACGAGCAGCCCTGGTTTTCCAAGTTGTTTATCCACCAGGTGAATCCATAGTTTCTCATGTTCCTCAGCAGCAGGGAGGCAAAGAAAAACAATGTAAGGTGAGAAGAGTTACGAGTTGTGGTGGACTGGTAAACTAGCTTTCCAAGTAAAAGAAGGACAAAGAGAGACAGAGAGAGAAGGATAAAAGAAGGGAGGGAAGGGAAGGAGAGATGGAAGGAAGGAAGAAGGGAAAGTATAGAAAGAAAGCTAAAAGAAGAAAGCTCTAAAATGAAGCATTGATTGAATTTGCCTTAACTGTGTTATAGAAACTCTTCCACCAAATCCCATTTCAAGCCATGGATGGTTTAACACCTGACTCTCAGTGCTCTTAGATATTTAACTAGTAGCATCTCCAGGAGCCCCTAGGAGCTGGTTCAACAAACCACAAGGTGCCAGACATATACACAGTTAGTCTGTGTTCATGCAAAATCAGTTGTCATGGTGGCTTGGATAACACAAGTGGTTAATGACCTTAGAGAAAGATGTGTCCTACAGGATCTAAATTGATATACAAGATGTATGGGATTCAGACTTTGATTATTTCATATCTATGTTTAAAATAACTTTTGCTTTTCTTGGTCTTGACTTCTGTTTTCCAATTCTGATTATATAGGTTATAAATTTGTCCAATGAATATTTATAAAACATCACTTTTATCTTGCTACTTGTCCAAGCATTATTTGGTAGTACTGGGTTTCCATCCTATCTGGATGTACTGAAATTCAGTTCTGACACTGACTACCCAGAACTGTCTTGCTATTTCTTTTACTTGTAGGTCACACATTCCTCTTTCTTTGTATGTTTCATGTTGTTGTTCAGTTGCTAAGTCATGTCTGACTCTTTATGGCCCCATGGTCTGCAGCACACTAGGCTTCCCTGTCCTTTACTATTTCCTGGAGTTTACCCAAACTCACGTCCAGTGAGTCAGTGATGCCATCCAACCATCTCATCCTCTGTCACCCCCTTCTCCTCCTGTCCTCAGTCCTTCCCAGCATCAGAGTCTTCTTTTCCAATGAGTCGACTCTTTGTATAAGGTGGCCAAAGTATTGGAGCGTCAGATCCAGCATGAGTCCTTCCAATGAATCAGCTCAGTCCAGTCGCTCAGTCATGTCCAACTCTTTGTGACCCTGTGGACTGCAGGATGCCAGGCTTCCCCGTCCATCACCAACTCCCAGAGCTTGCTCAAACTCATATCTATCATGTCTGTGATGCCATCCAAACATCTCATCCCCTGAAAATTCAGTGAATATTCAGGGCTAATTTCTTTTAGAGTTGACTGGTTTGATGGCCTTTCTGTCCAAGGGACTCCAGCATCACCGTTTGAAAGCATCAGTTATTTGGTCCTCAGCCTTCTTTATGGTCCAACTCTTACATCCATACATGACTACTGGAAAAATCATATCTTTGACTATATGTTTCATAAATGTTGAAAACTAGTCATTTTAGATTGTATACTACAGCAATTCTAGATTTTACTTGTTTTTTAGTTAAGGCTATCATAGCTGCTTTGTTGCTAACTCACCCGGCCCAGACCTCATCTGTGGAAGCTGTGTCTCTTGCATCATGCAGCCTCTGGGTCCCTGGGGTTTCTGTTTTATTTTTTAGAGGTTGCCCCCAATTATCAGCAAAGCTTGTCATAAGCCAGCAACTGGTCAGAGATTGAGCTCAAATGCACCTGGACCTAGTAAAGATTCCATACTACTGATTTAACTGGGTGCATCTTCAAATTTAAGCAGGATTTGAGTCTGCTCCAGTTTTCACTTTTCAGCAACCCCCTCAAGTCTGTCCTACATGTGTCAGCAGCCACACATTCAATCTGGGTTGGTACAGAACATGGACTTTTTCAGGTCTCTCCTGCATGAATCTGCAGCCTCCACGTTGGTTAGGGATGTATGCTGAACTTATCAAGTACCCTTATTCCCCCACCAACACAAACACATCTGGTTGTCTCTCCTATTCAAAATACCCCCTTTAAATTTCTGCTGCTGCTGTTGCTAAGTCGCTTTAGTTGTTTCCGACTCTGTGTGACCCCATAGATGGCAGCCCACCAGGCTCCCCCGTCCCTGGGATTCTCCAGGCAAGAACACTGGAGTGGGTTGCCATTTCCTTCTCTGGCGCATGAAAGTGAAAAGGGAAAGTGAAGCCATTCAGTAGTTCCTGACTATCAGCGCCCCCATGGACTGCAGCCTACCAGGGTCCTCCGTGCATGGGAGTTTCCAGGCAAAAGTACTGGAGTGGGGTGCCATTGCCTTCTCTGCTTTAAATTTCTAAATATAGGTAAATTTCAGAAAAAAAAAAAAAAGCTGAAGAATAACACAGTATAGTGGAAGTGACCAAATTACCAAATACACAGAAGGACAGCTTATTGTGAGGCCTGCAAAGTGAATCAGTGGCACACAGACTCACCTGAAAGGAGGTTTTATATAATAAATCATGCCAAAAGAGAGAAGGAAGCTTGCTTTCCTGCCATTATTCATCAAGGTTGGCCATAACATTTCAGTACTAAGTGCCACTTTTCTTCTAGAGTCTCCTCTGTAGTAAATCATTTACTGCTTTCAACTAGCATGCTTTTTAATCTCCTTGCAGAGAATTCTTGAAATGAAAGATTTATTCAGTGACAGTTAATGATGATATGTGACCTTGAACATTTTCCCTTAAGTATGTGTTCTGTTTTGTCCTTAAAGGCCTTAAAAATATAGGTCCTCATGATTATCATTAAATCCTGCTGCTGGTAAGGTCTTACATTCCCCCACGGTCCTATTTAAGTAACTTATATTTAGAATTTTACTTCCTGTAGATAGGCTTTATTTTTGTTTGTTTTTTTCAGGCCATGTGCAGCATATGGGACCTCAATTCCTCACTGATCATTCCTCAGTGGTCAAACCCTTGAACCCTGCACTGGGAGCATGGAGTCTTAATCACTGGGCCTCCAGGAAAGTCCCTGGTAGGTTATATTTTGGAAATTTTGGGGGTGGGGGTGGGGAGTGGTTTAGTATTTTAGCCTAGTGAAGAATAGACTTTCTGAGTTTTACATATATGTGATGAGAATAATTACATTAATTATTTATTAACTAGAAATGTAAAATGAATGAAGAGATCAACTACATTTGAAAGGGTTCTAGCACGGTTCCATTTTAGGAGAACGCTTTTTTCAGACTCTAGTAGGAGTAGCAGCCATAGGCTTTAGCTATGATCATAAGTATTCCCAGTCATTTTTATTCTTCAACAAAGAGGTTCAATCACATTAACCATCTACTTATATAGCATTAATAATTTACGTAGTAGCATTAAAATCTATTATTAACCTTAGATCACACCAGTATAGTATTAAGTTATATGATGTTCAAATGCATTTTCTTAGTTTATGGTTCCCAGTTGCTGACTGAGTTATTGTTAGCTTTTTAAAAGGTCTCTAGGGACAAAGGCAATGGCACCCCACTCCAGTACTCTTGCCTGGCAAATCCCACGGAGGAGCCTGGTAGGCTGCAGTCCATGGGGTCTCGAAGAGTCGGACACGACTGAATGACTTCACTTTCATTTTTCACTTTCATGCATTGGAGAAGGAAATGGCAACCCACTCCAGTGTTCTTGCCTGGAGAATACCAGGGACGGGAAGCCTGGTGGGCTGCCATCTGTGGGGTCGCACAGGGTTGGACACTACTGAAGCGACTTAGCAGCAGCAGCAGCAGGGACAAAGGGAAATTGGAAAAATGTCTACTTACTATAATAAGCCCTTGAATCTAAAATGGGCTTTTAACTTCATGAACTTATTATAGGCACTGTTACATTTCATCTAAAACACTTTTTCTTTTTTTCCGCCCGAGAAGGGACAATACTTTCCTGAGATGGGTTTAGAAATAGAGTTTTGGTGAATTCCCAAGGTTATATCACTTCTGTTTGAATTGGAATGATACCCACAAACTCACAAAAGATAAAGGTGCTTGAATTGGCATTTATTGACTAGCATGGGCACTAAAGATACTACTTACTTCACTCAAGAGAAAGCCCCAGTGAATAGGGGACATCTCTCCAGGTGATTTTACAAATGAAACTGTGACATTCTGAGCCACAATTCAATCTTCTCAAACTACATTCCTAACCTCAGAACTGAGATTAAAACCTAAAAGTTCTAATTACCAGTTCCACACATGGCTATACTTCCCCTGCCCATAACTGAGAACCAGTATTAATGTTTTCTTAACATGTATCGAGCATTTACTATACAGCAGGCATTGCACAAAGAACTTTTAAATAGGATATTTTTTTCTCTCTGTAAATTCTCCTTTGTTTAAAATAATTGGACTGCTTCTCCTCTAACTCAATCAGGATCCTTTCACCAGGCTTATTTTTAACTGAGCTAAAAATAAAAGAATCATGTTAGTTTTCTACTCATGAGATTATAAAGAGAGGGGCTTGAAACTGAACGAAAGCAGGTATCTTACCTCATAAGGAAGAATAACAACCATAGCAATAAAAGACATTCTTTGTCATTTAGTAAAAGAGAGGTGCCTGTTACTTCAATTACTTCATGGCTTGGTGAATTTGAATAGTCCAATCATTTCCTTATTATTCTAGCCTTGTGGATTTTACTGTTTTGAATTGGTGAGCCTCAGTGCTGGAGTTGAAGTGCAATATAGCATCACTCTGTTGAGACTGTGTAATAAAATATTTGTTCTGCAGAAATGAAGATGAAATGATTATCCCAATTTTCCTTTCTTAATGTAATAATAATGTCATTTCTAATTAGGGATGCCTTAGGAAAATAGAGGAGGCAACATCTGCATTAAGATATTCCTGCTATGTATGCCAAATCAATTTATTTGCAATTTGCTAAAGATGAAGTGAATTAATCATTTTGGGTGTTAAGTCCCTTGGGTATCTGTCCCTTATATTGAAGCTACAAACAGCACTTGTAATTAGTCGTGGCAAAACAATTTCAAGATGATAAATATCCCTGTAAAGGCAATATCTGGCTGCTCAATATTTTGATACCCAGCTCTTAAAGTCAAGACAACTATATGTATTTCTTGGGCATTAATTTTACTTTGGTACATGCTTTTACTGGAAAGGCATTTATTAGAATCCACTGATATCACTGTATTATTAATTCACTATCACACTATAGATTAAATCAGTTTGAATCCAAGTGAATGGCATTGTTTACTTTCTGTATCTTAGTGGATTCACATACTCTTGGGCAAATGATTTCAGCATCAAAGTATAATAAAAGCCACGTTACATTAAATATTAGTCAGTTTATTAAATTTCTACGAATATAATATCATCTTCTGAAATTAGTCTTATGAAGTATATGTATTCATGCCAAGCTAGATCACATTTAATGCATTCTCACTTTTTTTTTTTTGACTGGTCTGGCAGGAGAGTATAATCTTGATGGAACAGAGCAAAAGAGGAATAGGAGATTTTTCTGTCTAATGTTGATTTACAAATGCCACAGCAGTCTACTTATAAAATAGAGAAACCTGCAAAATGGACCTTTTAGAACTCCTCCAGGGCTCAATAGATAAGACACGCTATTGCAAAATGGTTCCTTTGTTGATGACTTTTTAAAGAGAAATCAAACAAGCACATGTAAAATCAGAAGTTTTTCTTCTTAAAAGCAACTTGTTTAGAGATTTGGGGGGAAACTGTTTTTGCTTCTAAGAACAACAACTTCAGATTTCCATTCCTTTTGGGGTGAGTGCTTCAATTTTAACATGGAATATCTTTAAAATACAATTTAGTTGTTTTAATTTATCATAATATTTATTAGGGATAGAGACTGGACCCATTGTCCCCTAAGTCTATTACCTACGCTTAAGAAAAATCTTTTAAGTAATTTGCTTACATTTGTTTTTAAAAATGTGTTTTTAAATTCCTTTTACCTATTAGAGATTTTTTTGTGTGTGTGATGGAGAATGAATTTGAAAAGTATTTGGGATTAATTTTTATTAAAAAGTGCAAAAATAAAAAAATAGTTCAAGTAAAGAATGTTTAAACATTTTATTAAAAAAAAAAACAGCAAATGTAATAAAATAAAGCAGAAATAAGCTTTCTACAAAATATGATGCACAGAAGCTTTTATAACTATCAAAAAGGCCTCACTGGCCCTCCTATATTAATTCCCCTGTAAATAGAAAATGTAATCCTTAAGAGAGGAATGGTTTAAAGACAGAAATCTATCAATTGATGGCTTGTGTTGCTGAAATTATTAGTGACAAACCATTCAGTCAGAATTGATTTCTCCAAAACACTTTGTCTCTATTATGCCATGATATTTAAGTGTTTCAGTGAAATTGTAGCTTCCAGAGCAGTCTGAGTTCCTTGAAAGAATGGGGATTTTCTTAGCACTTTCTAAATCTCCCATAGCTTTACTTATGCCCAGTGAGCAATCAGAGCTCAATAATATAAAAGTGAATTGATTTTCAGGTTTTCAGGAAATTAGTTATTATTTGTGATATAGATTATATTCAAAGTCACTTTGCCTTATTTCCTACTTTTTGGAGAAATTATTTTTGACACTTTTTTTTATCAGACAAAGTAAACTTCAAGTACTAATTGTTTATTTGATGCACACTACTATATAATAGGGCATATAGCTCTATCTAGATATAATTAAACCTAATTACAACCTTATGAAATGCGTCCCACCATCTTCTTGTGCTATATTGAACAAATCATCACCTTCTCAAATACATTAAGAGATAGTGTTTTTCTTTTCTTTGCTTTATGATTCAGAGACTGTATAGTTAACCAGCATGCCTAAAGAAGGGATGTAAGAAATATAACTGTGCTTACTGCATCTTAGTTTGCTGTTTTACCTATCTGTAAACATACACATTGGCATGTATGGATGTGAGAGTTGGACTATAAAGAAAGCTGGGTGCCGAAGAATTGATGCTTTTGAACTGTGGTGTTGGAGAAGACTCTGGAGAGTCCCTTGGACTGCAAGGAGATCCAACCAGTCCATCCTAAAGGAAATCAGTCCTGAATTCTCATTGGAAGGACTGATGCTGAAGCTGAAACTCCAATACTTTGGCCACCTGATGCAAAGAACTGACTCATTGAAAAAGGCCCTGATGCTGGAAAAGTTTTAAGGCAGGAGGAGAAGGGGACAACAGAGGATGAGATGGCTGGATGGCATCACCAACTCAATGGATATAAGTTTGAGTAGGCTCCGAGAGTTGGCGATGGACAGGGAGGCCTAGCCTGCTACAGTCCCTGGGGTTGCAGAGTTGGATATGACTGAGGGACTGAACTAAATTGAAATGTGCAAAATTAAAATTCAAATTTCATAAATCAAAATTTGTAGCACTTAGAAAGTGTATTTTCTAATTGAAGGAAAATTGCTTTACAGAATTTTGCTGGTTTTTTCTAAGTATCAACATGAACCAGCCATAGGTATACATCTGATAAGGCATGAATTGTGAGTCAGAGTGCATTTGCATCTTACTGCAAATAATTGTGGACATAGTAAGTTATCTTCCTATCAACCTGAGATATTTTAGATAACAGGTAAAAATTCTTCCCTGTTCTAAAATGTCTGAAAGCTCCTTTCTCTCTAGAGTGATCCGTCCTCATTCAAGGATATATATTATCAAAGTTGCTATAATACTGAAGCTAAAAGTTTAATTACAAAAAATAAGTGAACATAATTTTAACCAGGTTTTACTCAAGATAAGGTATAAATGGTGCAGGAAAATTGATCTAAGATAGTATCTTTCATATGCAATAAAAAATTTTAAGTAGATAATGAGGGCACATTATTTGTAAAAGAGAAGACCAAAGAACTAGTTATTTGTTAAAATTAGGCTATATATTTATTTCAAAGTAAGGTGCATTTAAAATTGTTTAACAGAAGACTAGTGTATACATAGAAGTCTATTTCTTCCCTGCTTCCCCACTTTGGTTTAAACTCTGAGCTAACAATTTATTTTAAATACTAGAAAATTGCCAATTGCAATATTAATTGGGTTATCCTCTTATCTTCTTGATAACTTTTATTCTGGAAACGTTTCCCTCCTTTTTTCAATTTTTTATTTTATTTATTTGTTTTGAGCATCTGGAAACAGAGAAAAGTTCAAATGACTTGAAAGAAAAGTCACTTGGAGCTAAGAGAGCTAAAATAGAACCCTCAAAAAAAACATAGGAATCAAAACAATCTCACCAGTATGTAAAGGATATTCTAGAGTTTTTTCTAAAGCAACTATCCACATGATCTTGGTTTCTTCTCTAGAATTATCTATGCTTAATTCAATCTTGAAAAGTTCAGTTCTGACTAGCAAGATATATTTTTTGAAGTTGCAATGTACACAGTACCTAGAAATTTTCATTTTGAAATGAATTGTAGATATTATGTTCTATTTTGTAGCCTTAGTTTCCAAGTGTTCATACTTAAAAATCTACCATAAACGGAGGCTATTTTCTATAGAGGTATTTTAATTTTACCAAATCTGAAGACATAACATTTTTCCTGAGGTTTTACAAAGTGATACTGATACTTTTGCAGGCTTACCAGGTGGTTCAGTGGTAAAGAATCCGCCTGCCAATGCAGAAGATGCAAGACACGAGCTTGATCCCTGGGTGGGAAAGATCTCCTGGGGTAGAAAATGGCAGCCCATGCCAGTTTTTCTGGCCTGAAAAATTCCATGGACAGAGGAGCCTGGGAGGTCTACAGTTCATGGAGTTGCAAAGAGTCAAACATGACTGAGCACATGCACACTCTGCTGCTGCTGCTAAGTTGCTTCACTCGTGTCCGACTCTGTGCACCCCATAGAAGGCAGCCCACCAGGCTCCTCCGTCCCTGGGATTCTCCAGGCAAGAGTACTGGAATGGGTTGCCATTTCCTTCTCCAATGCATGAAAATCCACTTTTTAAATATGCGTTTTTAAAAACAGTTCTTTCTGTTCATGAAGCCCTTTGGATTTACCGTCTTTATTCCCTGGTGGCTCAGACTGTAAAGAGTCTGTCTACAACGTGGGAGAGCTGGGTTCAATCCCTGGGTCGGGAAAATCCCCTGGAGAAGGCGATGGCACCCCACTCCAGTACTCTTGCCTGGAAAATCCCATGGACGGAGGAGCCCGGTAGGTTACAGTCCATGGGGTCGCAAAGAGTTGGACACAACTGAGCTTCACTTCACTTTCACTTAGTCTTCACAGCAACTTTAAAAGAATGGTGATTTTTCTCATTTTAGGGAGGATGAAATAGAAATTGAAGAATGAATTACTTTGCCCATGATGTTACTGAGAGTCAGCCGTGGAACTCAATTTCCAGTGTTCTGGTTCTAAATCTGGGGCCTACATACAGTTTTCATTTGCAATAGAGATATTATGTTAATGAGAAAAAAAATGAAGTGAACAAGAATTCTGTGTCAGGAGCAGCAAAGTCGTTTAAATGCAGTGTGACTTACTGTAGAGTTACTTTCAAGGGATTTGTGCTGTTTGACAAGTCAACTCTTTGTTTACAGGAGCAATAGAACATGTATTTACTCTATTAGAAAAATGCAAAATACAAGCAAGTGAAATTTGTGTAGGGTTTGATGACTTTTCAGGGCTCTGAGTCATATCTTATCCCATCCAGCCATGCTCAACTTGGTATATCTAATTAGATAATAAGCATTAAGATATATTTTAGTCCTTTATCACCATGGACATTATAGGATCACATTAACAAAAACACCAAGCAGGTTATTTTATATTTTAATTTTTATTTTGAATAAACACTCCAAGACATTAAGTGATTTTATCTTTAATAGCAGAGTAAATCAGTTCCACAGTAATTATTCAGGGATATTAACTCTAGGAGCAACTCAAAATAAATTTCGGTGTATTTGAAAAATATTTACTGATAAAATCAATTCTTTATTGTTTCACTATTTCCAATAAATCATTAATAGCTCCTTATTGTATAGTATGACATCTAGGCCTAAGACTTTGCCCCCCCTTTTTTTTACTACACTCCAACTTCTGTATACAAATATTAATAGATGCCCTGCAGTTCAGTTATATTACTTATTCAACGAAATAGACCTATGTGTTTTCTAAAGATGCCTTGGTGTGACCCATCAAATTGGATCTCAATTTATCTTATTGATTTTTTTCAGCTTTTCTTTCCTACTCCCACAGTACATCTTATGAACTTCAATAATTAAAAAAAAAATCATTCTCTGCACTCTTCATTTTGAAAATGACTGTGTCTATCTCGGTCCCATTGGATGAGATTTTCCTTCTCTATTTATTAAGTTCTAGCACTAACTTAAATGTCAACTACTAATTATTTCTTCATACATTTCCACCATCTGAGTCATTTTCTCCTTTGGGCTTCCTGAGCAATTTGTTCATACAGTATAACAGTAAACAAGTAAAAGAAACAGATGATATTTTCAGAGTGTTTACCATGTTCCAAGCTTAGAGGAGGGAAGGGCAAGAGGAAAGAATGAGAAAAAAATATGAGAATCCTCTAAAGCAAAGACTGGCCCCCTGGATGACAATCTGCAAGGAAATCAGGATCTGAGTTCTTTACCAGCTGAACAATTCTTTAACAACTGGATGAACTTGGTCTCTCTTGGATGCAGATTTATCCCTAAAGCCTCAGACAGGGACACAGATCTGCTGACCCTCAGATCTCAGCACTGTTAAATTCTCAGCAGTGGACTCTGTTGAGCCACACTGCATCCAAACTCTGATCTACAGAGCGCTGAGGCAACAGATTTGTGTTTTGCTTGAGACACTAAATTTGTTACAGCAGCAACAGGGAATTCATACATTCTCACTTCAGAAACCTCCTTGAGCTTTCCAGAACACGCCTTCTTATTTCCAGCTTTCTTACTTTTCTGGTTTCTTTTTTCTGCTTGCAGTTTCCCCCTCTCTTCTCTTTTATATAACTAGTTTTTTCCTAGTACATGTATCCTGTAATTTTCCTAATAGTAAGATTGTGTGAGTTTTACAGCTGCTGGTATCCTAGCATGCAAGTGTCATGATTCACCCTGGAGCTGAGAAGTTAGGTGAATTAGATGTTACTGCTTCCATATAACAATTTACTTGTTGTATAGCCAAGTGTTGATTCTTACAATAGTCCTTTCCCTGATAAATTGGGATTACCTGTTGCTGAATTCAAGTCTGCTGCTGCTGCTGCTAAGTCGCTCCAGTCGTGTCCGACTCTGTGCGACCCCATAGACAGCAGCCCACTAGGCTCCTCTGTCCCTGGGATTCTCCAGGCAAGAACACTGGAGTGGGTTGCCATTTCCTTCTCCAGTGCATGAAAGTGAAAAGTGAAAGTGAAGTCGCTCAGTTGTGCCCAACTCCTAGCGACCCCATGGACTGCAGCCCACCATGCTCCTCCATCCATGGTATTCTCCAGGCAAGAGTACTGGAGTGGGGTGCCATTGCCTTCTCCGGAATTCATGTTTAGACAATTCTGAGTGCAGAGATCATGATTTATTCTTCTATAAATCAGAGAGTGTTTGGTACATAATAACAACTTAATATCTGTTTACCAAACCAAACTTGTATATCGACTTGTTTTACCACTTACAAAGAATATTTATCAATATTATCATAAGCTCATTATGAATTCATTTAACTTTATATTAAGTATCCTTATATGACTGCTTTACAAACAGGTAAGAGGTTAAGTGTCCAAGGTAATGTGAGAGAGAGCTCATTTCACACCAAAGGTTTCTATTCCAAAGACTGTGAAGTCTATGTTATACCTACTCTTCACAGTACGTTCTCAATTTGGAAAGTCTCCCACATGCAACAGATGTCCTCATTAGCTATAAAGATCGGACCCTGATCTGAGACTTGTCATCTGCATCATGGGATTTAAATTATGCACCAAATGGTTCCCTATGCACGATTTGATTGGAGACATGAAAGGTGCAGCAAACAGCCTTACGCTGATGCCTGAGCAGAACTTACACTCTGAAAACTGGAAAACTTGATTGGAATTAACTACTATACTGTGATGAGTCTTCCTTTATAAAATGACTGTCCAGGGAATAAAAAGATTATTCATAAAGAACAAGAGCTCAGTAACTTTATACTATCCTATCAAGTATCCACAGAGCTGCTCACAGGTGAACCAGAATGAATAAAAATAATTAAAGCAACTACTGATAAGTAACAGGTCATTTTCTTTTATGGGATTTGAATGTATTAGATCAGCAATGAGGTGAGATTTTTCCCTGTCTTGGGCAGCACCAGGCAAGTTGTAGCTGGCACGTTCAATTGCAAATGTTTTTCCTGTGAACAGGGCCAATTCTTAGTCTCTGGAAAGATTTTTTCCTCCCCACCTGCTGTGTATTTGGATCTTCTCCATCCTTCAGAAGCTAGGACAAATCGTTTTTCTACCTCACAACCCTCTCAGACTATAAGGTGACATACTCAGTTGAGCCATTTGAAATTGCAGGTAATCATATTTTACTTACAAAAATGACAATTTCATTTTTCAGTATACTTGCTTTGAACTGATCACCTATTATCCTTTATACTTTTTTGAGATGGAAAGGAACTGAAAGTGCTATGGAAGCTATTAAGTAACCAAACAAAAAACTCTAAATTGCAATACATACAGAAAGGTATCTGTATGTATGCATAGACACCCATACATACAGTTTACACAATCTAGTAAGAAAATATACTAAAAAATAAAAGGATAAGAATGTTAAGTGGTCATTGAATGACTGCTGAGTGTTAAACCCCGACTAGGGAATTTAGACACATTCTTTAATTTCATTTGTCAGATTTTAGTTAGGTGTTATTGCACTAAATAAGAGACAAAAGAGAGTCAGAAACTTTAAATCACATCATCACATCCATACAGGTTGTGGATGAGGAGTAGGGCTAATTTTCACATCCAATCCATCTGTCTTGCAAAACCCTCCAAAGAGTGATCTCTCAAGCTTTTTTACCTTCTCTCTTGTTCTTAATAAGCATGGCAGCTTAGGAAGATCAAAGAACCTCAGGAGAGAAGATTTCTAGTTTCCTGAAACAGACTTGGTGGAGAGTCTCTACCGGCCAGGAATACACAACTTGAATTTGTGTGACTAAGAAGTTCTATTGTATTAAGCTATGAAGATTTAGAGTTTTATCTCTTCCTGAGTCTAGTGTTATTCTGAAGAAAACAGTGCTTTGTATTGTGTTCAAATTGCATTCAATTTGTCACCTGGGTGGCAACATCTTTTTTTCAGTTGCCCAGTCATGTCTGACTCTTTGTGACCCCATGGACTGCAGCACGCCAGGTCTCCCTGCCCCTCACCATCTTCCGGAGTTTGCCCAAGTTCATATTCATTGCATCAGTGATACCATCCAGCAATCTCATCCTCTGATGACCCCTTGTCCTTCTGCCCTCAATCTTTACCAGCATCAGGGACTTTTCCAATGAATTGTTTGCATCAGATGACTGAAACAGTGGAGCTTCGAAGGCATCAATTCTTTTGGGGAGACAAACCCTTGAATTAACATGATCTGTTTCTCTATATCGTTTTTGAATGGAAAAACCACAGCAATCTTATGAACCAGAGCAAATGATGTGATAGTGACTCCTCAGAGAACTGGATTAAGAAGGACTCTGAGAATGTATCTGTACACCATTTCTGGTCTACTGCTTTTATTACGCTAAACTGAGTACTTACACACTTAAAACAGAGACTAATTTTCTGGCTTCCTGGTGAGCCTGACAAAGGTGGAGGCTTTTGGGTATTAGTACCAGTGGACCTCACAGATCTTGAGCACCAGTTGGGCTTATAGGCATCAAGGCTGCCTCCCTGTTCCAGCATAAGTCCAGTGGTGTGGCGATCCCAAAGGAGCAGGCTCCAAGTCTGTAAAGGATGGCATTGAGCTCCAAGAGGTTAAAACAAATGGGAGATTTTTGGTTTCTTTCAAGACATGTAAAAATCTTGGACATTATCACTCCCATCCTCATAACAAGAAAATAGCTGAACATATTAAGGAGCAACTCTTCTGCCTTCATCAGAGAACTGAGGTCAAAAGGAAAATCACTGCCCTAAAACTGAAGAGATGGGTGAATAAAGAGAGTCACAGCTTATCTATTCAATTTTTCTATAAAGCCAAAACTATTTTAAAATAGTCTATTATAATAAATGAGAAAACATCCTCAATCTCATTGAGTAGTAAACGGAGGACCTATCATTTATAACTTGGATTCTCTGATCCAGGGTTGCTCACATTGGGTGAGATGAAACACAAAGTCCAATACGATCTTCAGGTTTCTGGCATAGGTGAGATGAATACGAAGGAAAAAGAGAGCAAGTAATTACAGCAGTTAAAATTTTTGAGAGTTTTACTCTTCAAGGTTACTAATTATTCTGCTTGGATTATCTCAATTCAGTATCTTAATTAAGTTTCACAACGACCTTAGAAGGCATGTGCATTTATTCTCCTATTTTACATACAAGGAAACTAAGATTGGGAAAACTTCAAACTTCACTAAGATGACAGAGCCAAAGAGAAGTATAAATAAAATTCAAAACTTGCCAGTGTCACACAATAGCATAGTCTAGTACCATGCATTCAGTTCAGTTCAGATCAGTAGCTCAGTTGTGTCCGACTCTTTGCAACCCCATGAACTGCAGCACGCCAGGCCTCCCTGTCCATCACCAACTCCTGGAATCCACCCAGAGTACATCAAGTCGGTGATGCCATCCAACCATCTCATCCCATGTAGTCCCCTTCTCATCCTGCCCTCAATCTTTCCCAGCAGCAGGGTCTTTTCCAATGACTCAGCTCATTGCATCCGGTGGCCAAATTATTGGAGTCTCAGCTTCAACATCAGACCTTCCAATGAACACCCAGGACTGATCTCCTTTAGGATGGACTGGTTGGATCTCCTTGCAGTCCAAGGGACTCTCAAGAGTCTTCTCCAACACCACAGTTCAAAAGCATCAATTCTTCAGCACTCAGCTTTCTTTATAGTCCAACTCTCACATCCATACATGACCACAGGAAAAACCATAGCCTTGACTAGATGGACCTTTGTTGGCAAAGTAATGTCTCTGCTTTTCAATATACTATCTAGGTTGGTCATAACTTTCCTTCCAAGGAGTAAGCGTCTTTTAATTTCATGGCTGCAATCACCATCTGCAATGATTTTCGAGCCCCCCAAAATAAAGTCAGCCACTGTTTCCACTGTTTCCCCGTCTATTCGCCATGAAGTGATAAGACCAAATGCCATAATCTTCATTTTCTGAATGTTGAGCTTTAAGCCAACTTTTTCACTCTCCTCTTTCACTTTCATCAAGAGGCTCTTTTCACTTTCTGCCATAAGGATGGTGTCATCTGCATATCTGAGGTTATTGACATTTCTCCTGGCAATCTTGATTTCAGCTTGTGCTTCTTCCAGCCCAGTGTTTCTCATGATGTACTCTGCATGTAAGTTAAATAAGCAGGGTGACAATATACAGCCTTGACGTACTCCTTTTCCTATTTGGAACCAGTCTGTTGTTCCATGTCCAGTGCTAACTGTTGTTTCCTGACCTGCATACAGGTTTTTCAAGAGGCAGGTCAGGTGGTCTGGTATTCCCATCTCTTTCAGAATTTTCCACAGTTTATTGTGATCCACACAATCAATGGCTTTGACATAGTCAATTTAAGCAGAAACAGATGTTTTTCTGGAACTCTCTTGCTTTTTCCATGATCCAGCGAATGTTGGCAATTTGATCTCTGGTTCCTCTGCCTTTTCTAAAACCAGCTTGAACATCTGGAAGTTCATGGTTCAAGTATTGCTGAAGCCTGGCTTGGAGAATTTTGAGCACTACTTTACTAGAGTGTGAGATGAGTGTTATTGTGCGGTAGTTTGAGCACTCTTTGGCATTGCCTTTCTTTGGGATTGGAATGAAAACTGACATTTTCCAGTCCTGTGGCCACTGCTGAGTTTTCCAAATTTGCAGGCATATTGAGTGCAGCACTTTCACAGCATCGTCTTTCAGGATTTGAAATAGCTCAACTGGAAGTCCATCATCTCCACTAGCTTTGTTCTCAGTGATGCTTCCTAAGGCCCGCTTGACTTCACATTCCAGGATGTCTGGCTCTAGGTGAGTGATCACACCATCACGATTGTGTGATCTCTTCTGCTTCTGTTAGGTCCATACCATTTCTGCCCTTTATCGAGCCCATCTTTGCATGAAATGTTCCCTTGGTATCTCCTATTTTCTTGAAGAGATCTCTAGTCTTTCCCATTCTGTTGTTTTCCTCTATTTCTTTGCATTGATCACTGAGGAAGGCTTTCTCATTTCTCCTTGCTATTCTTTGGAACTCTGCATTCAAATAGGTATATCTTTCCTTTTCTCCTTTGCTTTTCACTTCCCTTCTTTTCACAGCTATTTGTAAGGCCTCCTCAGACAGCTATTTTGCTTTTTTTCATGTCTTTTTCTTGAGGATGGTCTTGATTCCTGTCTCCTGTACAATGTCATGAACCTCCATCCATAGTTCATCAGGCATTCTATCAGGTCTAATCCCTTAAATCTATTTCTCACTTCCACTGTTTAGTTATAAGGGATTTGACTTAGGTCATACCTGAATGGTCTAGTACTTTTGTCCACTTTCTTCAATTTCAGTCTGAATTTGGCAATAAGGAGTTCATGGTCCAAGCCACAGTCAGCTCCCAGTCTTGTTTTTGCTGACTTTATAGAGCTTTTCCGTCTTTGGCTGCAAAGAATATAATCAATATGATTTTTGTGTTGACCATCTGGTGATGTCCATGCGTACAGTCTTCTCTTGTGTTGTTGGAAGAGGGTGTTTGCTATGACCCGTGCATTCTCTTGGTGTAACTCTATTAGCCTTTGCACTGCTTCATTCTGTACTCCAAGGCCAAATTTGCCTTGTTTCTTGACTTCCTACTTTTGCATTCCAGTCCCCTATTATGAAAAAAGACATCTTTTTGGGGTGTTAGTTATACCATGCATACTTTACTCTAAATGAAAATGTCTGAAATTAACATTGAATTTTGCTAATAATTGTAGGAAATTGTTTCAATACATACAGATGCAACCCATTGTTGTAAATCAAGCTCTTCCAAAAGACATACTTCAGTCATGTATTATAAAATTAACTTTATTATCCATTTAGCTACCTATATTATTGCAGTCAACAATGATTCACAGTGCTAAATGTGTACAAGAGCTTTGGATTCATGCTTTTTTTTTTCATTCTACATTTCCTTTCTCCTACAGGAAAAGCCAGATTACATCTTATTAGTAGCCACTGTTGCGCCATGTTTCAGTGTTTAAAATGATGTATAGGACTTAACTCTCCTGTTATATTTAATACTTTACTTTCTATTTATTCTTTTTATTTATTCTTGTTTACTATTACTGACATAATGAATTGCAAAAAATTAAGAACTTGAAGCAACATACTGTAGTTGTGCAGCTCAGAATTCCAGGGGAAGCTCAGTTAGTTATCTTGCTCTGATTTTCACAAGGACAAAATATAGATATGATTTCACATGGGTTCTTAACTGTAGACTCCAAAAGACAACATGCTTTATGCTTATTTGGTTATTACCAAACATCACTTTCCTTGAACTGTAGGGCTGAGGTTCCCATTTTCTTGCTGGCTTTCTGCAAGATCTTTCTCTCAACTGTGTTAGCTACTTTCATTCCTTATCACATTGCCCCTTCCATTTCCAAATTAGTGAGGGTATGTATACTAATTGCTACTCACACTTCTAATTTCGCTGATATATTCTTTCTGTGTGGTGCCACAGAAAGAAGAGGTGCTTCTACCTTGGTTGGAGAAAATTCTGATGAATGTTCTGCAGTTCCATGGATTACATTAGTTTCAGAGACTAATCCAGGATATTTTTTTTCCTTATAAACCCGTAACTTTAATTACATCTGCAAAGTTGCTTTTGTAATAATATAACATTATTACAAATTTTATTACAAATGTAATAATATAAAATTATTACAAATATTATAATGTAATAATATAATATCACATGGTCACAGATTCTAGGGATGAGGGCATTGGCCTTTTTGAGGAGCCATCTTGTCTACCGCAGGAATGTTAGATGTTTTCCTGGAAAGGGATGCTTCACATTTAGAGTGTCATTTCCTACAGAAAGATCATGAACTTGAACACCTTGAAAAGCGGCTGGATGCTTGGCTCATGTCCAAGGTCTGAACAGTTTTATAACTTGAAAACAAATGCAGTGTTTGGCGGAATATGATATGGATAATACCCAGGGCCTATCAGTGGTGTCCACTAAAGAGTTGGAAGCCACAGTTTTCCCCAACACGTCATTAAGTTTCAGAAACAGAAATTTGCAGCCCTTGTTACTTTTCTTCACTGAATGCAATCTGCTTATGAATGTGCAACCTTCTCATGAATAAGCTTGATCAGAAAATTAAAGGCCCCTTGTTATTCAAAATCCAGGCATTAAATTTAAATAGGTTGTTGCAGTGTGTGTGTGGGTGTGTGTGTGTGTGTGTGTGTGTGAACCACGTGTGCATTTGTGCTATAGTTAGTACATTCTTTTCCCTTTCTAGAAGTTTTTCCTCGGCATACCTAATATTTTTCTGTGTTTATTCATTACAGTTGAAAAAAGAAATCAAAGCAGCTGTCAGTCTTATCCAAAAACCTTCTTTGGCAATCACTGGAGTATATCAGTGAGCACACAATGCATAGCTATTTCATTCTGTTTCTTGTGGCTTTGCTCATTGAATTTCTCTATTTTTCATCCACATTTGTGCTCGGAAAAAAGCACTTTATAAATTTTATATTCCCTTTTTTTTTCCTCCTTAACCAATGGTTGCTGGAGTTGATTAAGTATACTTCCAGTGAATAAAGAAAAAAAAAAACATTAAACTTATAGCTAGATGTTCTTTGTTATTACTCTTTCAACTGAATAAAAATATTTTATTTCTACTGTATTGATTTTGACTATTATTTGACTGAAAAAGAAGATAGGTGATTTTTCTAGTGTCAGTCTCACCGTCCTAATGGTGGTTGGTCTCACATGGACAAACCGTAAGCCTCAGGAAAGGTGCATCCTTTTATTATTTTAAATTGGTGTTTTGAGTCATTCATTCATTTCTTACTAAATAATAATTTGACTAACATCAATTTTGTTTCAGAAGTAGTTCTACGTTCTGAGGATACAGCAGGGAACAAAGCAGGCACAAATTCCAATTTTTACAGAGCTTACACTATTGTGGCCGTGGAGAGCATCTCCTCAAAACACCAACAGTGGAACTGTCACATGGATTAGAACTCTTCACATGGATTATCACGTGGATGGTGTTCCCTGGAGGCACACACAGTTGGATCCTTAGTAAGTGCAGACCTTCAATAAGTAAATAAATGATACCATTTGATTCATTTATCCCACAGATATTATTGAATATTTGCCATATATTAGTCTCTGTGCCAGTCACTTGGAACATCAATGAATAAAATAAAGACATTCACTTCAATGAATAAAATAAAGATACCAATTTCACAGATTTTATAATCTAATTAGATGATAGAGACAACAAACATAATGTGAAGTTTAAAAGGTAAATTGCATTTTATATCAGATGTCGCTTGAGAATAATATAGGACAGGATGAAAGAGATGCTGATGCTGGGGGAGTACATTTTTCAATAATAAGTGTAGTAGATTTAGATCCAGTTTAAACAAAACCTCAATTTAATGAGAAAAGTGAAGTATGGATTTAATTAACTACTTTCTGAAAAGGATTCTTAATAAAATCCTCATAACTTCAAAACTCTCTAAATGTCCCTTTTTAAATGCATATTTGTTTAATTTCTTCAATTGCCATACATTTTTCTAGGAACTCCTAGGATATCAAGAAGAATAAAACATAATCTTGAACTTAAGAAACTATAATCAAGTAGCAAGATAATAGTCTTACATATGCAACAAATTAACATATGAGGAAAGTGGTAAATACATATAAATATTGTAGGAATTTTAAATTATGTCATTTCAGACTGCTGCATTGAGTACAATTCCAAGAATGAACTAGCCTTTGAAATATATCTGAAAGAGTAGGTAAGATTTTAATAGGTAAGATTTAATGAAGTGTAGGTAATTTCGTTTTCTATCTCTAAGCATAAGGAAAAGAAAAATAATATCATAAACAAATACCCAAAGACTAACATTGACTCCAAAATATGTAAAAATGTTTTGCTTCATTTGCCAGTATGTCAATCTACTCCTTTTAGCTTCCTCTACTTCTCTCTTAACTTAAATAATGTCATTATAGATCCAGTGGTCCTGACTAGAAATAGCATATTGAATTCTCTGTTTTTCTTCACCATTACCCATGCAATTTATAAATTTCTCCATCTTGAATTCATACCGAGGGCATTCATTCAGTAAATTCTGAGTACCATCTATATGCAAGGATTTGAGCTGGGAGCTAGTAACCCAAGAAAGAATAATACAGCAACCAAGGTTTTCATCCTCCAATCCCAGGGACATTACCTTAAAAAAGGCTCCCATCCCATCTTCCCTAGGAACGATGATCTGATGTCCCTTTCTCCAACATCTTTTATGGAAATCTAACATTTAGGTGTCAGAATGACAGCAATCTCTATAGAATATACATGTAAAAATATTTGCTACAACATGTTTTTATAAATATATTTTTTTAGTTGCACATGAAAGAAATTCAGCTCGAACTAAAAATTTCAGGTTTATTTCTGGATTTAGGTATGGATGAATCATTAGTCAGTCTCTCTCCTTTTTTGCTCTGTTCAACGATGTGCCTATCAAATTCTCACTGAAAAATGAATTATTTTTATCCATTCCTCAGTCAATCATTGTTGCCATGAAGGTAGAAAATTCTCAATGATAGGCATAGTTTACATGCCTACCCTTGGAGCAAAAATCCAGTTATCTTCTGGGGAAAATTTGGATCTCCAAAGGATGACTGCAGTGCAATAATTAGAAGCATAAAAAGGCATAATGGGAGAGTGGGGACAAATGCAGGATAAGCAAAATCAACATATGTCTGCTAAATCTGCTTAAAAACCTAGCATGAGTCATTATTGTCCAGATCCTCGGGTTGGTATGCAAGTCTTTTTATAGATGACACCAGCCAGCCTCAGTAGCTTTTGACTTGGCACATCCCTGTTGAGCAAATGGTACCAAATTAGCATCATTCCCTAAATTTTGTATCAACTCCCCCTCCTCTGCATCTTTGCTATGGTTGTTATCTGATAGCAGAGCTCCCTGTACCATTCCCTTCTAAAGCACTTCTCATATCCATGGAGTAAACTCCCTCATTCTATACAATGAGTCTTTTTTCAAAATACTTTCTTGTCTCTCTCTCCCAAGAAGAATTAAATTGACACCTTTATTCTGATTGTAGTCCCACTTTCTATTGCATCCTGGTCCTAATTATTTTGGTAAATTTCTATTTATATTCCTTTCTGCCTCTTCAACTATCAGTTTCCAACTATCCATTTAAATTAAAGGGTCTGCCCTGTTCATTCCTGCATTTCAAATGCTGAGTATAATAATGTCTGTATATATTAGATTAGTAAATTTGTGTTGAATTAGAAGCAGGGTGAAATAAGAGACATAATTTTAATTTAAAAATCCAACAAAGAGGGACTTACTTTCAGATATTTTTGAACATAAGACTGGATTGAGTTTGTGAAAAAAAAAAAAATAATGTTTTAGATATGGCCTATTGCCAACTCTTGGTAGCAGTGAAATTCATTTATGTTTCTCTAGGTTTGTATCTATTATTTCCTGATGACTAAATACGATATATTTTACTGTTGTGACAGGGTTGTCAAGGGTGATGATAATGGCCTTTTTAAAACATCTGCATTACAAATGGAAATCAATTCCCCTAAAGGTTTCCAAGACTGGCATGAAAACAGACCATCCTGTAGCCAGGTAAGCAGTTATAATCCATCAGTCCACTGACCAAAACCATATTCAAAAAAGGAGCAAAGGCAAACAAACATACCAGATTTTATTTCATAAACTCTAAGTAGTAGGAGAAAGTCTGTGGTAAGTTGTTTCTACTTGGAAATGAGAATGGAACTTTCAGAGAGCTGGGAGACCTAGTGTGGACAGTGGGCAGCAGATTGCTTCCAGGTTGCAATGAATTTGTAAAAGGTTGTCATGTTTCTTCTTATATCACTTACAATATATTGATGTTTGATGTTCAGTGTTTTGTGTTCTATGTTCTATTTAATCCTTCATATTAGGAACATGGGCTTCCCTGGTGGCTCAGTGGTAAAGAATCTGCCCTCAATGCAGGAGATGTGGGATCGATCCTTGGGTAGGGAAGATCCCCTGGAGAAGGGAATGGCAACCCACTCCAGTATTCTTCCCTGGAGAATCCCATGGGCAGAGGAGCTCGGTGGGCTTTAGTTCACAAAGCGAACTGTACCACTGAAGCGACTGAGCATGCACACATTAGGAACAGAGACATGTAAAATAGTAACCAAATGTCACACAGTCAGTGAGTTAAAGCTGTCATATGGAGCCTCTGACTCTCAGGCCCATCTGTATTTTAACTCATAATTCATATCCTGCTTAATTCCTAAAAAGATTTGTAAAAGCTTTCAATAAAATGCATATAAACAAGACAAAACACCAGCATGATGTAGAAGAGAATTTTGCCCATTAATTGGCTTAGTTCATCTTAACACACTCTTCTTGGAGTCTTTCAGGCTACTGGTAAAAGGTTAAAGAGCTTCATTGAGTTCTATGCACACAAGGTATACCCTGGTCTTGTCCACACTGTATTTTGCCTGAAGAGACACAGTATCTAGCTGCTAAGTTCAATTTTTAATCAATGGAATACTCTCTCACTTTGTTCCTAAATATGATGCCTGTATGCATGTAACTGTGTGCATTTCTATGTTCCATAATTAAATCGTAATTAAGCCAAGCCCAAGCTAAATTTGAAGAGATTAAAAATGTCCCTCTTCCCTTCTAGGATTTTTGGCTGGTCTAATATTTAAATTCACATAAGACAGTCAAACAGGAGAACAACAAAATTTTGTACATACAGAAGACCATAAAAACCTGAGACCCAAGGGTAAGTTGGTAACCGAGGCAATTGAAGTTTATATACCATCCTGACCTAAGGAATCTGATAGGAACCTGGGCGTCTAAGGGGAGGAAGATAATTCATAGAATGATAAGAAGAATAGATGTTTGATGATTATGTTTGCCCTGCCATGCAGATGATTCCTTTGAATAAAAAGAAATCTCTGATATCTGATAATAATTCTCTTACTGAGCCAAGGTCCCTACCTAAATTATTTTAAATAGTTAAAGAGGAGGTAAAAGGGTTTTTCTTGAATTTACTGGGTCTTGATTGCCTTCATCTCAAAGCAATCTATATACCACACTGACACATTTTAGGGTGGCTATTCTGCTCCCTTTTAAATATAACTCGAATGCCACATAATACAGTGAAAGAAGATACTTTGGGCCTCAGTTTCTCCAAAGGTACTATAGAGAATAATGGCTTTCTACTTCCAGGAATGAAGATCCTGTGAGCATGAGTTTAGCAGGCACTACACATGTAAGCTGAGTGGCATCTTGGCTTTATCCTTGGTCTTCCTGGGCTTAACCTGTCTCCTTGATCACTGGTGCTAGTGTGATCTTTGTTTAATGCACATCCTTCACTTACTATTGGGGAATATATGCTTTGTTCTCTCTCTTCGTCCTTCTTGCAGTTATTCTCAATAATCTTAGAATAATCTTCTGATAATCTCCTCTAATGATATGTGATGGTTATCAACCTTCTCTAGACCTCCTCACACCAGGCCTCTGTGCTTTCTTTCTTGCCTTTACTCTGAGTCCCATAATTTCCCTCCTTAGTGGCTTTCAGCCCTCTGCACTCCTTCCTACTTGAAATCTCTATTTTTTCAGCTTCTGTGTATTTTCTCCAAGTGAAATAGCTGTGTCTCAGCCCACAGTTTAAAAATCCATAAAGTCTGAGGTAACATGGATGTATTTTTCTATTGAAGGCTTCATCACACAAGTTATTATTTGGGCCTGAAACTCATCTGGCAAACTGGCATACAGGTGAGGAGTTGATGGTCATGTTGTAGACTGAACATGTTCCACTGTGCTTAGCACTGGAGGTAAGGGAGTAATACAGTAGATAAAAAGTATAAAATACAGATAATATATTTTTTGGAAAATTTATAACATATATGGAATACATCTGGTCTTAATGGGGCTTCCCTGATAGCTCAGTTGATAAAGAATCCAGCTGCAATTCAGGACACCCTGGTTTGATTCCTGGGTTGGGAAGATCCATGGGAGAAAGGATAGACTACCCCCTCCAGTATTCTCGGGCTTCCCTTGTGGCTCCGCTGGTAAAGAATCTGCTGGCAATGAGGAAGACCTGAATTTGATCCCTGGGTTGGGAAGATTCCCTGGAGAAGGGAAAGGCTACCCACTTTAGTATTTTGGCCTAGAGAATTCCATGGATTATATACTCCATGGGGTCGCAGAGTCGAACATGACTGAGCAACTTTCATTTCATTAGGTCTTAATGCTGGGCAATTGGAAGGATTTCAGAATTTCAGGGCACAGCCTAACAAGTGTTCAACTTCGTATAGAGTCACTTTTCTTGTTATATCTGTGCCTGGGAACTCCTACATGACAGGAGATATGCAGTCTGTCAAGCAACACTCAGTTCAGTCGCTCAGTCCTGTCTGACTCTTTGTGACCCCATGGACTGCAGCATGCCAGGCTTCCCTGTCCATCACCAACTCCTGGAGCTTACTCAAATTCATGTCCATCGAGTCAGTGATGCCATCCAACCATTTCACATCCTCTGTTGTCCCCTTCTCTTCCTGCTTTCAATTATTCCCAGCATCAGGGTCTTTTCAAATGAGTCAGTTCTTCATATCAAGTGGCCAAGTATTGGAGTTTCAGCTTCAACATCAGACCTTCCAATGACTATTCAGGACTGATTTCCTTTAGGATGGACTGGTTGGATCTCTTTGCTGTCCAAGGGACTCTCAAGAATCTTTTCCACCACCACAGTTCAAAAGCATTAATTCTTTGGCTCTCAGCTTTCTCTATAGCTCAACTCTTACATCCATAGATGACTACTGGAAAAAATATAGCTTTGACTAGACAGACCTTTGTTGGCAAAGTAATGTCTCTGCTTTATAATATGCTGTCTAGGTTGGTCATAACTTTTCTTCCAAGGAGTAAGCATCTTTTAATTTCATTGCTGCAGTTATCATCTGCAGTGATTTTGGAGCCCCCTAAAATAAAGTCTCTCACTGTTTCCATTGTTTCCCCATCTATTTGCCATGAAGTGATGGGACCAGATGCCATGATCTTAGTTTTCTGAATGTTGAGCTTTAAGCCAACTTTTTCACTCTCCTCTTTCACTTTCATCAAGAGACTCTTTAGTTCTTCTTCACTTTCTGCGATAAGGGTGATGTCATCTGCATATCTGAGGTTATTGATGTTTCTTCCGGCAATCTTGATTCCAGCTTGTGCTTCATCCAGTCCAGCATTTCTCTTGATGTACTTGGCATATAGGTTAAATAAGCAGGGCGACAATACTCAGCCTTGACGTATTCCTTTCCCGATTTGGAGCAAGTGTGTTGTTCCATGTCCAGTTCTAACTGTTGCGTCTTACCTGCATACAGATTCCTCAGGAGCCAGGTCAGGTGGTCTGGTATTCCCATCTCTTTCAGAATTTTCCACAGTTTGTTGTGATCCACACAGTCAAAGGCTTTGGTGAACCCTCTTCCTTTTCAGATGATTCAACGGATGTTGGCAATTTTGATCTCTGCTTCCTCTGCCTTTTCTAAATCTAGCTTGAAAATCTGGAAGTTCACGGTTCATGTACTGTTGAACGCGGAAGGCAAAGGAGACAAGAAACATGAAAGGAAAAGGGGAAAAGGAAAGATATACCCATCTGAATGTAGAGTTCCAAAGAATAGCAGGGAGAGATAAGAAAGTCTTCCTCAGTGATCAGTGCAAACTATAGAGGAAAACAATAGAATGGGAAAGACTAGAGATCTATTCAAGACAATTAGGGATACCAAGGGAACATTTCATACAAAGGCGGACTCAATAAAGGACAGAAATGGTATGGACCTAACAGAAGCAGAAGATATTAAGAAGAGGTGGCAAGAATACACAGGAGAACTATACGAACAAGATCTTCATGACCCTGATAACCACAATGCTGTGATCACTCACCTAGAGCCAGACATCCTGGAATGCAAAGTCAAGTGGGCCTTAGGAGGCATCACTAAGAACAAAGCTAGCGGAGGTGATGGGATTCCAGTTGAGCTATTTCAAATCCTGAAATATGATGCTGTGAAAGTGCTGCACTCAATATGCCAGCAAATTTGGAAAACTCAGAAGTGGCCACAGGACTGGAAAAGGTCAGTTTTCATTCCAATCCCAAAGAAAGGCAATGCCAAAGAATATTCAGTCAACCCTGGATTCATATAATTTCTATTAGCAACATTATGTGTACATCTTTACTTATTATTACATTACCCTAGAAAGGGCTGCTTTTGTATTTAAGCAAATAGTTAAGATATGTTTGTGATGGTATGACTTTAAATATAAGCCATATGGATATGTATGCTTTTTGTAGTCACTAGTAACACTATGGAGTAAATGCTTTAAAGTATTTTGTGTGTTTAGAAATAGACACACCATTCTGAAAAGGTCAATGAGTGGAATTGAGAAATACATGTTCAAACTTTTTCTCCCCAAGTGAAAGGATTATATGTGTCTATTAACTATCTATTTACTTTTATTTCTTCCTATAAATGTAGATAAAATATTGATCTGAGAAAGTTTCATTATGATCACAATAAATTTTAGATAACTATCAGCAAACATACAGTAAGTGCCTTACATACGAACCTTAAAGTTGCAGACTTTCAAGAATGTGAACTTAGGTTCACATGTCCAATCACATAAGTTAGTTAATGTGTCTGGCGTACACTGTCACATGGGTGCATCCTCTACAAGTAGTTATGCTTTTGTGTACTTTACTGTACCATACTATAGAGCAGAATAGAACAGTATTTAAAGCCCAAGATTTCTGGAAGCAAGCATAGAAGCAGAAGTGATGTAGCTGGCCCTACTGTACCTTTCAAGGGACCATACTGTAAGATTTTATTTTTTTGTTTTATGCATTATTTGTGTGATAAATATTATAAACCTATTACAGCTATTACTATATAGCTGCCTGTGTTATTTGGATACCTAGGCTGACTTTGTTGGACTTATGAACAAATTAGATTTATGAACACACTCGCAGAATGCAACTCATTCATATGTAGGGAAGTTACAGTATTTGGGGGCTTCCCTGGTGGCTCAGATGGTAAAGAAGCTGCCTGCAGTGCTGGAGACCCAGGTTTGATCCTTGGGTCAGGAAGATCTCCTGAAAAGGAAATGACAACCCACTCCAGTATTCTTGGCTAGAAAATTCCATGGACAGAGGAGCCTGGCAGGCTATAGTCCATGAGGTTGCAAAGAATCGACCGTGACTGAGTGACTAACACAAACTGTATTTTTTTAATTAATTAATTTAATTGGAGGCTAATTACTTTACAATATTGTCATGGTTTTTGCCAAATATCGACATGAATCAGCCATGGGTGTACATGTGTTCCCCATCCAGAACCCCACTTCCACCTCCCTCCCTTCCCCATCCCTCAGGGTCATCCCAGTGCACCAGCCCTGAACACCCTGTCTCATGCATCGAACCTGAACGGGTGATCTGCTTCACATATGATAATACACGTTTCAATGCTACCCTCTCAAATCATCACACCCTCACCTTCTCCCACAGAGTCCAAAAGACTTTACATCTGTGTCTCTTTTGCTGTCTTGCATATAGGGTCATCATTACCATCTTTCTAAATTCCATATATATGCATTAGTATACCGTATTGGTGTTTTTCTTTCTGACTTACTTCAGTCTGTATAATAGGCTCCAGTTCCATCCACCTCATTAGAACTGATTCAAATGCATTTTTTAAATGGCTGAGTAATATTCCATTGTGTATATGTACCACAGCTTTCTTATCCATTTGTCTGCTGATGGACATCTAGGTTGCTACCATGTCCTGGTTATTGTAAACAGTGCTGCAATGAACATTGGGGTACACATGTCTCTTTCATACACACTGTATTTTTAATGAAATTTTTGAAAGAATCTGAAATTTGGGTGGAGATGTACAATACCAAGGGAAAAAGAGATACAGTGTATTTTCAGTCCCCAAAGTGAGAGACTGGTATTCTCCCTGGGAGATAAAACTGAAGTCAAACAGGTGGACTGTGGGACTGGACTGGAGGTGGTATTTTCTGACTTGAGCAGATCAACCACAGTCCAAAGACAGCGACATCTCTCTGGGCGTTAATAATAGGAAGAACAATCACCAAAAGTCAGTTTCCTGATAGGTCCCACTTTTTGGGACTTCCCCAGTGGCTCAGCAGTAAAGAATCCACCTGCAACGCAAGAGACACAGGAAACACAGGTTCCCTCCCTGGGTTGAGAAGATCCCCTGGAGGAGTAAATGACAACCTGCTCCAGTGTTATTGCTGGTAAAATCCCATGGCCAGAGGAGACTGGTGGGCTACAGTCCATAGAGCCACAAAAAGTCGGGTGTGACTGAGCATGTATAACACCCCAATTGTCAGTAGCAGTTTTCCAGACACAAGAACAGAGATGGTTTTGAATGTAATTTAATCCTTATTATAATTAAAAAAAAAAACAAAAAAAACAAAAACTAGTGAATCAGGTTCACTGTAGGAAATTTGGAACTAACTTAAAACTGATCTGGAAAAAAGTGCTGAAGTTATAAGTTGGACCAATAGCAGGTCATGTTTAAATCAATTATTGTGCTTCTTGAAGAAAAGCTTTGTTATCTTTTAAAATCCAGATATTATAAAATGGCAATCAAGTCTACATCAGTTTGTACTAAAAGAAAAAGAAGGGAAATTGATATGTATCTCTGAAGGTCACAAATTTCCTCCAATATTAATTCCCTCAAATTAGGAATGCATTTTAAAATTGTTTGCCTTCTCCCTCCCTTTTTCCTTTCTCTGTCTCTCTCTGTATAGAGCATCATTATAGAAAGGTGAAAAACAGCTGCCATCTCTCCCACCATCTATAGGGAGAACTGGCCTGTTTCTCCTCACCATTGCTTCAACTTCACCAGAAATTCTCTGACTTGGGAGAACAGTCCAAGATAATCTATTTTTCTTACTAAAGGGATGGTGAGTTTCTAAAAATCATATCTTTCCATATCATAGAGAATGTGCTTTTCTTTGTGAAAAAGATAGTGATATGTCTTTTTACTCCACTAGAAAGTAAAATAAATAAATAAATAAATAACCCTGTTAAATTTATGACATTAATTCATGTGATTTTCTGTAATTCAAATATATAGAAAGATATATATTTGGTTTTATCCTGAAAATTTCAGCAACCTGAATGCAAAATCTATTATAAATTAATCCCTGTGTCTCAAAGGTCTTCACTGGTGCCCTGTTGTCTGCTAGGTTAAGAAAAACCACTCATCAAAGAAACCAGAAATGAAAAAATCCAATACTTTAGAATGACTGAGATAGAACAGACAGAAAACTAACTTAAGAAGACTTTATTCTAAATATCCACCAGAGTAAATTGCCAGTCTCTCCACCACAGAAAGATTTGGCTCAACTACTTTTTACATTTTTAATAAAATTATTTTCTTATATAATGGGGACTGAACAATGTTTCTAATTTATCTGGGAGTTTAGAAGGGTGTATATTTTCTTCTAATTTCTTATTCTGATATGGCCTTGATACTTGCTTTGTGTTTGGCTTCTTAAACAAATTTCCTGGGTTGGGAAGATCCACTTGAGAAGGGATAGGCTACCCACTCCAGTATTCTTGGGCTTCCTTTGTAGCTCAGCTGGTAGGGAATCACCTGCAATGTGGGAGACCTGGGTTCGATCCCTGGGTTGGGAGGATTCCCTAGAAAGGAAGAGACTACCCACTCCAGTATTCTGGCTGGAGAATTCCATGAACTATACAGTCCATGGAAGAAAAGTTATGACCAACCTAGACAGCATATTAAAAAGCAGAGACAGTACTTTGACAACAAAGTTCCATCTAGTCAAAGCTATAGTTTTTCCAGTAGTCATGTATGGATGTGAGAGTTGGACTATAAAGAAAGCTGAGTGCCGAAGAATTGATGCTTTTGAACTGTGGTGTTGGAAAAGACTCTTGAGAGTCCCTTGGACTTCAAGGAGATCCAACCAGTCCATCCTAAAGGAGGTCAATTCTGAATATTCATTGGAAGGACAAATTATTGAACCCCAATAATTTGGCCACCCGATGCAATGAGCTGACTCATTGGAAAATACCCTGATGCTGGGAAGGACTGAGGGCAGGAGGAAAAGGGGGCGACAGAGGATGAGATGGTTGGATGGCATCACTGACTCAACGGACATGAGTTTGAGTAAGCTCCAGGAATTGGTGACAGACAGGGAAGCCGGGTGTGCTGCAGTCCAGAGAGTCACAGAGTCAGACACGACTGAGTGACTGAACTGAACTGATACAGTCTATGGGGCTGCAAAGAGTCAGAAAGGACTGAGAAACTTTCACTTCTTAAACATTTATTTCTTTTCCGTTCGAAGCATGTGGGCTAAGCAGAAGGTTATATAAAAATTTGAGTCAGCAGAAGACATATATTATTATATATCACAGACATAAAAAGATAAAATTAATTTCAGCAATCTTTGTTTTTCAAGACAAAAACAAGCTTTCTCTCTATAAAGACACCACATGAGACCCTATAACTGGACTCCATTCTTTGCTTTTTTTGACTGCTGATCGTTTTAAATTCAAATCCATATTTATTTTTTATCAAAGTATGTCAATAATCTCTCTGTGCTGCTTAAATTTATCTCAAGTTCACTGCTGTGAAATATAATCTAAGAAAAATTTCATTAATTATCTGCTTCTAACAGAACTCTCAAAAGTTATGATGATACAAGAAAATTTAAATTCATCTGAGGATGATGTCTATATACTTTTAAAATACATTTTGGTCAACTGAAAAGAAAGATAGCATTCTCATAAACTCTACTTAATTATAAAAATAAATATAATTGACATTCTGCATAGATCCTAAATATATCTTCTGGCATTTTCCTCCCAATCTATGATTGCACAGAAGACAGCTGACCTGATATTAACATCTGAGAACTTTCATTTAAATAAGATCCATAGTTACCATAAAGGAGAAAAAAAAATGAAAAACTTGAAGAGACAGAAAAAGTTTCTAGAAAATTAAAATAGGTATCTCATTTTATTTATCTTTCTAAAGGCTAATTAATTACAGTTGCAATTAAGTGGATTGCAATGATGGCAGGTGCTAGCAATTAAACCATAAATTCAAATGATTTGAAAGAAGCATATAGCATGTGCTAGGCAGAGTGGCATAAATTAAAGCTTCCAAAATTTCTGCTTTATTACAATCTTGAGTTCATGAATTTTGTTTTTAATTTTTATTTTATATTACAATATAGTTGATTTTAAATGTGTTAATTTCAGGTGTGTAGCCAAGTAATTCAGTTATACATATATCCATTCTTTTTCAGATTCTTTTTCTGAATAAGTTATTATAGAATGTTGAGTAGAGTTCCATGTGCCATATAATAGGTCCTTGTTGATTGTCTGTTTTATATATAGTAGTGTGTATATGTTAATCCCAACTTTCTGAATTAGGTAAATGGATTGAGGTCATACATATAGGGAAATATCTATATTATTCATCTTCTGGCTGACCATGAAAACACTAGTTTTCTTTTCAAAGTAACACTACTGAATCTTCCCCCTCCCCAAATTTGCTTTCCAACACTATTTCTGGAGTAAAAACAACCTGCAAATACAAACTAACTTTAAGTTTTGGAGGCGCCAAGGTAGAAGCAGCAAAAGTTAAGAGGTTATTTTACTTCCTTGCCATGCACCTGAAGCAAATAGTTTTAAATGTGCTTTACCGTCAACAAAATAAGGGGTGTGCCCTACCGCCCATAATATTTTTTGTATAACAAAGTTCATTGAACATCAGATCTATGACAGGTACAACTTCTGGGGACACAATGATTAAAAAATACAGAAAAATACTTCCTCTATTGGAGGGTACATTTTAGAGGAAAATATAAGCAGTGAAATAAATTAATGAATGCATAATAAAGAGAATCATTATGAAGAAAAATAAAGTGGGTCATATGGATAGAGAGTGATATTTCATACAAAGGGATCAGGTAATTCCTCTCTGAGGATGTGGCATGTGAGTAAAGTCTTCAAAGAAGTAAGGACAAAATGTAACACCAAGCAGAGAAGAGCTTTGATATGCTAATACACAAATACACATACGTGCATACATATATGAGCACATATAATAGATTTTCACAATCAACTTATGTATATTTGTATATATACATACAGGCTTCTCAGTGGCTCAGTGGTAAAGAATCCACCTGCCAATGCAGGAGACCTAGGTTTGATTCCTGGGGTGGGAAGACCATTTGGCGTAGGAAATGACAATCCACTCCAGTATTCTTGCCTGTGAAATCCCATGGACAGCGGAGCCTAATGGGCTAAGTCCATGGGGTTGCAAAAGAATAGGACACAACTTAGCAACAGCAACAATATATACATACACAGGGATACAATTTTTCTATCGGTTATCTTGAAAAAAATGATAAATATCAGCTTTGATAGACTGACAGTCCCTGCTATGACAGCCCAAAATATGGTCCCAAAAGTCAGATCAGAGGATTTGTTGGACTAGTTTTGTTCTCTGGATTCCAGAATATATCAGAGACTCTATTAAAAAAAAAAAAAAAGACCACTGTTTGTGACATTCTTTCCAATTATGCCACAGAAAACAATTTCTATTAGAGAATGGAAATTGTCTTCCTCACTCATGCCAACTTGGCTAGATGTCTGGCAAGTGAGACAGGCTGTGGTTGGGCTTCAGGGAGGAAAAACATGTTTGTCTGTATTAGAGATTTCTGTGCTGGGTGGAAGACTGCCAGGCATTTATTTACCATCCATGTTCTATAAAATCAGCTTAATGCCCATGTCGCTTCTCAAGAATTTTTTTTTTGAAATCATGAACTATTTTTCTGATATATTTAAAAATCAATATCCCATACATATGTGATGAATGAACAACCAAAGGTCAGTTTTCATAATAATTATCTTGCTGAATATATAAAGGAATACTTTCAGGTTATTTTCTAAAAGTTCACTACAGCTGCAGATAAAAGATCCATTCCAAGCATGTGCTTCATCAGAAAAGTCTAAGCAAGGAAACCAGTTGAGTGTAGCTGGTCAAAACAAACACTCAGGACATGACCTCCCCTGATTTCACAGTTATGTGCCTCCATGAGATTTGAAACAAGTATCCAGTGTTTAGCAATCCTTTGTTCCTCTACTGGAACAAATGCAGGGCACTTTATTTAGATCCCCGTGTCCACAAAACCACACCATTGGTGAAATAAATAAATTGGCTTTGATGCAAAGTGCAACGCCACCCCTTATTCACTGAATATTCTATTTCAGTTCATGGCATTCTATCCATGTTTTGATTTGCCTTTTCTCTTCTCATAAAATAGGAATTTAATTTAGAAAAAAATTTGTCAACTCTTGTTTGTGCTGCACTTGCTAACTTTTTTTTTTGCCCTTGAATTATAATTTTAATATGAACCATTGTAAAATGGATCATCCCTTTAATAAATTTAATATAAGATAATGTATATTTGGGCTTCCCAAGTGACTCAGTGGTAAAGAATCTGCCTGTCAATGCAGGAGATGTGGGTTTGACCCCTGGGTCGGGAAAATCCCCTGGAGAAGGAAATGGCAACCCATCCAGTACTCTTGCCTGGGAAATCCCATGGACAGAGGAGCCTGGTGGGTTACAGTTCATGGGGTCACAAAGAGTCGGACACAACGAGTGACTGAGCATGAGCCATGTCTGTGTTAAGGTAGCAAAGAAAATCATTCAATTCTTCATCCTACTTTGCTGTGAGGATGCTTGTTTTGCTATTTACTTATTTGTTCCCACAACACATACAAAGTATATACTGGATTAATGGAAGACGTTCTCATCTGTCACAAATTGGTCCTAGATATAGGGTCTTCAGGGCTTCCCCTGTGGCTCAGTGATAAAGAATCTGCCTGCAATGCAGGAGACTCAGCTTTGATCCCTGGGTTGGGAAGGTTGCCTGGAGAAGGAAACGGCAACATACTCCAGTATTCTTACTAAATGGCAACATACTCCACTATTCTCTGTCCGTGGAAAATTCCAGGGACAAAGGAGCCTTGTGGGCTACAGTCCACGGAGTCGCAGAAGAGTTGGACACGACTTAGTGACTTAACAGCACCAAGCACAGGATCTTCAGCCACATATGTCTGCTGCCCTCTCCCCACAGGGCTCTGCTCTTTTCAGTGCTCTTTGTCTTCTGAAGTTCCTAGACACACATCCTCTCTCAAGCTGCCCAGATTCTCTTTAATACTTTGTTTCAAGTGTGGTCTCAGACTTTCCTTTTAATTACTTACAATCACAGCTGAAACCAGATGGTAAATTGTGATGAAAAGGAACCACAGGTATAGAAATGATCAATGAAAGATACAATGCAAGAGTAATTAGAGTGATTTACAATTTCAAATAGGCTCAGTCCCATTCCAATGGGGTTCCTATTGAATTCTGAGCTGTTTCATCATAAACAATGTCAGACTATTCCTGCCTCATCATACCTTTTTAAACAGTTATCATCAATCTCTTAGTTGCTGAAATATGAAAGATAAGACATAATGTATTATTATGTTTTAACTTGCATTTTTTAAGTGTTTAGATTAACTTAATTTCAGTATTTATTCAGTTCATTTCAGTTCAGTCGCTCAGTCGTGTCCGACTCTTTGTGACCCCATGGACTGCAGCATGCCAGGCTTCCCTGTCCATCACCAACTCCTGGAGTTTACCCAAACACATGTCCATTGAATCAGTGATGCCATCCAACCATTTCATCTTCTGTCATCTCCTTCTCTTCCCGCCTTCAATCTTTCCCAGCATCAGGATCTTTTCAAATAAGTCAGCTCTTTGCATCAGGTGGCCAAAGTAATGGAGTTTCAGCTTCAACATCAGTCCTTCGAATGAACACCCAGGACTGATCTCCTCTAGGATGGACTGGTTGGATCTCCTTGCAGTCCAAGGGACTCTCTAGAGTCTTCTTCAACACCATAGTTCAAAAGCATCAACTCTTCAGCGCTCAGCTTTCTTTATAGTCCAACTCTCACATCCATACATGACTACTGGAAAAACCATAGCCTTGACTAGACTTCTTACACTAATAGAATTTAAAGTAAACATTCAGATATCCATCTAGAAAATATTCCCAATCTGGCTAGAATAGCCATCTGACTAATTTATGGTTTAGGTATAAAAACACAAAAGATCTAATCTTAATTGCATAATTAACTTTTCACAAATGCTTACGTTTGTGTATCACCGTCATTAATAATACAGAGTATTTCCATCATTCCAGAGAATCGCCTTGTGCCCTTTGCAAGGCAATCCCTTCCCATCTCAAAGCAACCAGTGTCATGAATTCTATCACTATATATAAATTTGCTTTTCCTAGAATTTATATAAATATTCACTTTATTTTGTGTCTGCTTTCTTTCATACAAAAGTAGGCTTTTGAGACTGCTACATATTTCTGTAGTTTGTCCTTTTATATTATTGAGAAGTATTCCATTATGAACATACCACCATTCTTTGTGCAATCTCCTATTGATTTGAGCCTCAGGTCATTACAAATGACCTGAGACATTTGTAATTTTGGCTATAAAGAATAATGCTTCAATGAACATTCTTGCATAAAGTTTAATGTAGATATGTGTTTTCATCTGTCTTGAATAAATAGTTAAGAGGACATTGCTGAGTTTTAGGGTAGATGTAGCCTTTAAGAAATTATAAACTAGTTTTGTATCAAGACTGTTAAGAGGATTCCAATAATATTGTGTCATGGGTCAGCAAATATTTTTCAGTAAAGAGCCAACTGATAACTATCTTGGTCTTTGTGAGACATATAGTTTATCTTGCAATTACTCAATTCTGCTATCATAATGTGAAAACAGCCATATAAAATATATACATAAGTGAACATGGCTGTTTTCTAACAAAACTTCATTTATTAGAAAAAGACAGCAGACAGATTTGGTTCATGGTTCATATTTTGCTATCCTTGCTCTGCATTTTCTCCAACATTTGGTGTCATCCATAGTTTTCATATTAGTTATAGAGGTGGATGTAATTTTACTTTGCATTTCCTGCTGACTCATGATATGAACTTGAAATTATATGCTTATTAGCCATTTATATATTGTCCTCTCTGAAGTATCAGCTCAAATTTGTTTCTCATTTTATTGTGTTATTCCTTTGTATTATTGGGGAGCAGACAAGTGCTTTCTTAGATGTATGTTTATAAACAATTTCTTCCACTTTGTCTTGGTTATTTTCTTAGTGATAGCTCTTCCTGAGTCGATGTTTTATTTTTTTACAAAAGTTCAAATTATAATTTGTCTTTAAAAAGATCTTAGTATTTCTCTTTTTTCTTTATTAAATCTTTGCTTACATATTATTGTGAAGATATTCCCCAATGATATTTTTTCTAAAAGTTTTGTAGCTTTGTATTTTACATGCAGGTTTTACATTATAATCCAGCAATGTTTGATAGGAGGATTTAGAGAAGATATCCTAGCCTTGGCTCTAAACTTGGAAACATTTTCTTTCATCATCATGTGTGACATCATATCTTCTTTTTATGAAGATACCACTTATCAAACTGAGGAAGTTGCATTCTATTCCCATAGTGTTGATAATTCTTATCAGGAATCAATCTGAATTTTGTCAAATGTTTTCTCTGCATCCACTGAAATAATCATAGCTTGTAAAAGAAAAGGCCAGTATTAGAACTGAAGCATTCTGATTCTGGACAGAAGGCCTACAATCTTAATGGCTGTGATATAAATCAGTGTGGATATATACATAATGTATTGTTACATGTTTCTGAGTCTGAAATGGCCAAAATAAGACCAGTGCATAAAATAATTATATTTAAATTGGAACATTTAAAGAAAGACGGAGCTGAGAATTTGAGTCTCTGTCCCTGAAGTTATCCAAACAATGGAAAACAAAGCAGAAGAAAATGTCACAGGAACTTCTCAAGTGAATATAAAATTGGAAGATATTATGATTAACACTTTTTTCCCCTCTGAGTTTAAATGAGTGAATATAGTAAATGTATTTTTTTAAGTAACATCTAGGTCTGGTTTACTAGAATAGACTTGCTAGTATATGAACCAGTTTTTCAATCTTTCACTACAGCTATGAATGATCCAAGAATTTGTATACAATTTGCCTTTCTTCAGTCTGTTAATACTGTGTCATTACAATCAGTCAGTAAGTGGAAGAGATTTACTTCCATGAGTAACATTCAAGGTGACGATGAAATGAACAAGGACCAGTTAACTATTCACTGGTTATTGAAATGAGCAAGGACACTTGAGCTAATATCCTGATGTTCTGCTGCTGATGAAACACAGAACAATTTTCTCTATAGTTCTTAAAGGGGATAACAGGGAATAATACATTATCAGCTTCATAGAAATGAATACACATCATGAATGTCATATAATTTTATCTGCGTATGCCCTGAATATTTATGTTTGTTCTCTGCTGACACTACATTCTAAACTGTAGGACAACATTCAATTTTAACAATCTTTAAATGGTCAACATTTACATCACCAGAAGATAGCCCAAGGCATAAAAGGATCCTGACGCCACATCTTCCTTGATATTTTACTTTTTATGAACTGCAAACAATATGTTAGAGGCAGTTCTTATTTTTAAAAAAGAAATCGATTTCTGACATAAGTTAACTTCACATGGGGAAAACTCACTTTATCACTGGTAACTCTTAAATATTCATACTAAAAATGGTAAATAAAACACAGTTGGTGATATGATTGATGCAGAGAAAATGTAATTGCAAACATTAAATTTTTTAAAAAGCAATGCACATTGGAGTCTAAATGTTATATCAAAATTATAGCTTTTATCTAGTAACAGATCTATATTAGAAAAAGTATTTATTCAGATTTAACACAAATAAAATGCTAGATTTTTTTTGGATTTAGGTGTCACACATTAGTACCATATATTGATTAACACATACAGAAGAACACCAATCAATTTAATGATAATTGAGATAATTTTAAAAAGCTATTATAGATACATTAATGTGTGAAAATTAACCCATTTAAATACAAACAAATGTGAATATTTGAAAAAATTATTCTATTAAAATACAGTGGCAAATAATCATAAATGTTGAATAATTAGGAGTTTAAAATCTCTAAGAGAAAAAGATCATTTTCCAAGTACTTTATATATCTGACTTTTAAGAATTTATCTTATAATAAACAAAAATACTTTTATATTTGTAATTAAGTCTTATCAGTCCACAATAAGTACTGAGGTTTATTTATTTATTTATTTTTAAATACTCGAAGGATTTTTGTTACGCTTCTCCTCTTTTTTTTTTTAATTTTATTTTATTTAACTTTACAATATTGTATTGGTTTTGCCATATATCAAAATGAATCTGCCACAGGTATACATGTGTTCCCCATCCTGAACCCTCCTCCCTCCTCCCTCCCCATACCATCCCTCTGGGTCGTCCCAGTGCACCAGCCGCAAGAATCCTGAACTGGTGACTCATTTCATATATGATATTATACATATTTCAATGCCATTCTCTGAGGTTTAGAAAATTGTTCTTGTTTAAAAAATTTAAAAAATATTTTGTCTTCATAATAATTATCATCTTACTACGTAGATGACAGATTTATAGAGCATCATCTATAAATAGTTTTTGATAGTTCTAAATATAAGAAATATCAAAAAGAAAAAAACATTCTATATGCTATTAAAATGCAATCCTAAACTGTAAATTGCACCAAAAAAGAACAACCCAAAATATGAACAAATTGTTTTTTCAATAATTTAATAACATTACATCCTCTGTTGGCCCATATATGCAAATCAGTGTCTCTTAAGAGCCATCTCACTTATGATCAAACACTTTCTCATTGATTTAACCAACCAATACCTTCTTTGTCTCAGTGCTATCTATTCTTTGAAATTTAAAATTTCAATACAACCTAATAAGAACCTACAAACTAACTCACTGGACAAGTAGCACAATGATCAGTTATGACAATCTTTCCTATTTTAGAATGATATCAGAGTGATTGAATACATTTGAAGAATTCATGAGCACAAGACAGCTATTTTGTGGTATCAACTGGCAAATTGATACCTTCTCTGTGCCAGCATTGTGCTGTGATCAAAAATAATAATATCTCAAACAGCATTTAGCCTCCTGGGGAAAACAAGTATCATTAATCTTTGAATAAAGCATTATGCTTAGAATTATCATAAGAATATTATAAAATGCTATTCAAATATGAAGAAGGCATAAGGACCACTGATAAAATGTTATTCAGCCTGGCTTTATGGGATACAGAGTATTTTGGCAGAGAAAGGAGCATAGTGGAGGTGATATCATTGAGTAGGATATTTCTTGAAGAGAGCAAAGCTATGTAACAGTACCAAGGTAAGAATGCATCATTTATGTCATCTGTTTGTATACACACAGCTCTTATTACACAATGACAACCAGGATGCTTCAATCTGCAAAGCAGTTGCTTTTATCCCGAGTGTAGATATACCTCAACTGGACTTTTCATTTGCTTTCAGACATTTGAAACTGCACTATTTACTTAGCAGATGCTCTGTACTGTTGCCTTGACAACAACACTTTCATAATCATTGAGCCATGAAGATAAAAGTTCCCAAGCAAAGTGAAAAAATTGCTATTCTTTTCAAAACATTGCTCTGTTTAACGAATTAGTCAAAGTAAATGCGGTATGGCTGTGCAGTTTCAGCCAGTTTCAGACCACCACTGAAATGTGCTTTGTTTGTATAATTGGTACCTTCACAAAAGTCAGGAAAATCACTGAGGATTCTAATACTATAGATATGTGATGAACTACATTTTTAGTATGATGTCAACTTTCTGCATTGCCTGGCCTGGAAAAAGACTACCCTGATGTTTCTGAATACTAATCTAGATGGTAGACTACAAACAAAGGATGGCAAAGTCAGAAAACAAACCATGGAAGCACTTTAACCAAAATAGATGTGTTTCATTAAGTAGTTCCAAATTTCTAGTAAGATAAGGCTGAGAACTACTGTTGAACAAATAAGACAAAATAAAAATAAACAAACAAAAAACAAAGTTAAACCTCATTAAGACTGAAATTCTCCTTACTGCTCAGACAGTAGAGCAGTTGATTAGCCCACAATTTTCTAGTTCATCTTCTTCATATTTCTCACTAATATAATGGTCAGATGTTTCCTTCCTTTAAAGTGAGTTATTTGCATGAATGGAGTTGGTCTGTGGAGACATAGAGCCTTGATTGTCAGCAGCAAGAAACTGGAAAATGACCAACTGACAGAAGTCTTGACAGCTACCATCTGTGGAATTGACTAGAGATTCTCATCATCCCAGGACTAAAGTCATCTGTGTCCTCAGGTCAAATAAGTAAATGCATTTGAATGGTTTACTACTATACTGTATTTCAGACTTTTATTGGAAGACTCGTGCTCTAGTCATAGCTTTAAGATTTAGCAAATTTGTAAATTTTGTCAAAAAATTCCACTTTGTCTCATTTCCTCTTAAAATTCAGTTAGCACCAACTTGCCTCTACTGATACTGGTTCATAATGGAAATCAGGAAATAAAATTTAAATTGTTAATTTCTTGTTGTTTAGTTGCTAAATCCTGTACAACTCTTGCGACCTCATGGACTGTATGTACCCCACCAAGCTCCTCTGTCCATAGAATTTACAGGCAAGAATACTGGAGTAGGTTGCCATTTCCTTCTCCAGGGGATCTTTCCCATTCAGGGATGAAACCCACATTTCCTGCATTGGCAGGCAGATTCTTTACCACTGAGCCATCAGGGAAGATTGTTTAAGTGTATTTCATGTTAAAAATATACATGCAGTTTTTCTTATATATATAAAAGTTTTATTTTTCCTAGAAAGAGTTTTTCTGGGCTTCTAAGGGATGTCAGTTTAAAACCACGCTAACAGGTAAGATGAGAATCAAGCTATTTGTTACTAAAGTTGAGCTAGAGAACCCAGTTTGGACTTGACAACAAATCACGCATTTTACAATATTGCTGCTGAATTGGAATCATTTTTCCACAGACATGCAGAGCACCTGAAGAATCTGAAGCTTCCTAGGGAGTGAAGGCATCATAGAGTGGGCCCATCTCATGGACAAATAGAGAATGGGCTTAGCCTAAAAAAAGGCAGATCACAAAGAGAGACCCAAAAAAATGGCAAAGCACATGTTTGTGGTGATAATCTCTTAAGAGTTGCCAACTGGGTAAGAAGAGTGAATAGGCAGAGAAAAATTAAACTTTCCTTCCCGGTGTTTCCAAGAGGGTAGAAATCTCTATTTTATGAACCAAGGTATAAATGCAGGAAGACAGAAAGAGTTTCATGCCTTAAGTCTCTTCCATTTTGTCATCTTGTATACTTTTAGTTTTGACCCACAAACTTATGGTTAACCAAAGGTCTAGCTGGCCTCACAGGGGAATAGATTCGCAGTGTACTAAGATAGTCCCGTCTAGAATCTCATGAAGCCGTCTGCTAATACTGTGTATACATGCCTCTTTAGAGAACTCCCAAGACATACACACACAAAAGGCTCTGAAACTGGTTAGACTCGTGAAACTATCACAACTCCAAAGTTAGGTGGCATCTTGAATCCCCATCAATCACTAAAATATTTTTGATCTTGCTTTAAACTACATCCAGGGCCAAAGAAGTAAGTGTGAAGAACCTCAGTTTTTGTTTTTGTTTTTTTTAATTCACTTATTTATCCAACTGAATGTGAAAGTGTTAGTCGTTCAGTCGCATCGGCCTCTGCGACCCCATGGACTGTAGCCCACCAGGCTCCTCTATCCATGGAGTTCTCCAAGCAAGAATACTGGAGTGGGTAGCCCCTCCATTCTCTGGGGGGATGTTTCCTACCCAGAGATCGAATTCAGGTTTCCTGCATTGCAGGGAGATTCTTTACCTTCTGAGCCATCAGGGAAGCCCCGTTTATCCAATTATGTATCTTTAAATAAACTATATGATTTCAGTTCAGTTCAGTTGCTCAGTCATGTCTGACTCTTTGCGACCCCATGAATCACAGCATACCAGGCCTCCCTGTCCATCACCAACTCCCTGAGTTCACCCAAACTCATGTGCATGGAGTTGGTGATGCCATCCAGCCATCTCATCCTCTGTCATCCCCTTCTCCTCCTGCCCCCAATCCCTCCTATGAGTACCTATTATAAATCAGATACTCATGGATGCTATTCCTATATCAGTAAATAAACACACACAAATCAATCTTGTCCTTGTATAGTTGCATTATAGTGAGAATACATAAGCAATAGTATAATAAGTAAGATACTATTTTACATGGGTATGACAAACAGTAAAAAAATAAGAGGGGTTTTGGAATAGCAGGAGGAGTTACCATTTTAACTCTGGTGATTAGGGTATGCATTATTGAAAAGGTAACATTGAACCTAGACTTAAAGGAAGTGAAGGAGTAAACTAGTGTTCCAGGTAGAAAGAAAAATTAAAGAAATCTTAATATGATATTATCTTCTATTTTTAAGTACATTTTAGAGATTTATAAAAAATAATTGTGAAGGCATTTATTCCAACAGATAAGAAATGTGTAAAATCATAGTGTTTTTAAAAATCAGCGTTCTGATAAATAATATTATTTTAGTGGCTTTAGGTTTACAAACTGCTTTTGGCAATAGAACTCCTTATATGAGTTCTAGATATAAAACTGCTACCTGTGGTCATGTATGGATGTGAGAGTTGGACTGTGAAGAAGGCTGAGCGCTGGAGAATTGATGCTTTTGAACTGTGGCGTTGGAGAAGACTCTTGAGAGTCCCTTGGACTGCAAGGAGATCCAACCAGTCCATTCTGAAGGAGATCAGCACTGGGATTTCTTTAGAAGGAATGATGCTAAAGCTGAAACTCCAGTACTTTGGCCATCTCAAGCGAAGAGTTGACTCATTGGAAAAGACTCTGATACTGGGAGGGATTGGGGGCAAGAGGAGAAGGGGACGACAGAGGATGAGATGGCTGGATGGCATCACTGACTCGATGGACGTCTCAGTGAACTCTGGGAGTTGGTGATGGACAGGGAGGCCTGGCGTGCTGCGATTCATGGGGTTGCAAAGAGTCGGACATGACTGAGCGACTGATCTGAAAGCAATGATCTCCATTAAAGCGGTGATGAGAAGCCTCCCTCACAATCATGTGTGTGTGTGTGCTCAGTCACTCAGTCATGTCTGGCTCTTTGCGAGCACATGGCCCGCCAGTCTCTGCTATTCATGGGATTTTCCAGGCAAGAATACTGGAGTGAGCTGCCATTCCCTTCTCCAGGCACTCTTCATGACCCAAGGATTGAACTTGCATCTCCTGCATTGGCAAACAGATTCTTTACTGCTGGGCAACCAGGGAAGACCCCTCATAATCATAGGTCAAACAAAATTCAAAGTTTGATCTTTCAAAAATATGAAGCACCAGTTAAAATAAATATTGTGGATCTACATATGCAAATATGAAACTTTTCTTTAGTATAAAGTGGAAAAAATCATACAGAACAATTTATAACATGAGACTTTTTTTTAAAAGTACATGGGGTGTTATGTGGGAGTGTCCATAGAAAAAAATATAAAAAATAGCCATTAACAAATCTACTGTATAGCAGAGAGAACTCTACTCAGTGCTCTGTGGTCATTTAAATGGGAAGGAAATCTAAAAAAGATGGAATTTACATATATGTATGACTGATTCACTTTGATGTAAACCAAGAAATTAACACAACATTGTAAAACAACTGTACTCCAATAAAACTTAATTTAAAAAAAAGCAGGCAACAACAACAAAAGAATAGTCATAAACAGTAGTTACCATATAGAAACTATGAAAGTATTAGTCTTTCAGTCATGTCCAACTCTTTGTGACTCCATGAACTATAGTCTGCCAGGCATCTTGGTCCATGGGATTCTCCAGGCAAGATTATTGGAGTGGGTTGCCATTCCCTTCTCCGGGGGATCATCTCAACTCAGGGATCGAACCTGGGTCTCTGGCATTGCAGGTAGATTCTTTATCATTTGCACCACCAGGTAAGCCACATGGAAGGGTGATACAGACCTCAAAAATAAATAGCTTTATTGTTTTGACTGTTTACAATGACTTTGTATTATTTTCTGCTTAATATATGTTCTTTTAAAAGAGGAACCACTGCTCAATATTGTCACAGTTCAGTTCAGTATCTCAGTCGTGCCCAACTCCTCACGACCCCATGGACTGTAGCACGCCAAGCTTCCCTGTCCGTCACCAACTCCGGGAGCTTACTTAAACTCATATCCATCCAGTTGGGGATGCCACCCAACCATCTCATCCTCTGTCGTCCCCTTCTCCTCCCATCTTCAATCTTTTCCAGCACCAGGGCTTTTTCCAAGTCAGTTCTTCGCATCAGGTGGCCAAAATATTGGAGTTTCAGCTTCAGCATCAGTCCTTCCAGTGAATATTCAGGAATGATTTCCTTTAGGATTGACTGGTTAGATCTCCTTGCAGTCCAAGGGACTCTCAAGAGTCTTCTCCAACACCACAGTTCAAAAGCATCAATTCTTTGATGCTCAGCTTTCTTTATGATCCAACTCTCACATCCACACATGACTACTGGAAAAAACAGCTTTGACTAGATGGACTTTTTGTTGGCAAAGTAAGGTCTCTGCTTTTTAATATGCTGTCAAGATTGGTCATAGCTTTTCTTCCAAGGAGCAAGCTTCTTTTAATTTCATGGCTGCAGTCACCATCTACAGTGATTTTGGAGCTCAAAAAAATCAAAAAGTCTGTCACCATTTCCATTGTTTCCCTATCAATTTGCTATGAAGTGATGTGACAATATTGTCACAGATACCTTGAAAACAGATATGTATTCATACCCTTTTCAATTTAAGTTTAACTCAAATAGTGAAAGCAATAGGATCATTCAATTCACTTCAGAATTCTATGTGAACCCCAGGCACAATTTGCATCCGCCAAAACCACCCTGAATACACAGTACTATCCATCACTCATACTTAGTTTTAAGGCTGTTAGAGCAGATGGTAGTTCCTAAGAGCAATCGTAATCCACGGCTCATGGGAGGAAGCATCTCTCCAAACATTCCAGGGACAGTTTCAATTTCTATCACATTTGCCATCCAACATCTGTCAGATAATAAGTCTCTTCTCTGCCAATAAGGATAAAGTTACTAATCACAAGCTCATCCCCTAATAAAGGAGCTGTTGTATCAATATAAGACAAGGGAGACTCAGTTATTGGAAAATTTTTCTAACTGTATTTTTAATGATGATTTCACATAAAAATTATCAACCGATATACTTTCTATGAAAGTGTGAATTGGCTCAGTGGTAAAGAACACCCTTGCCAATTGCAGGAGACCCAGGATTGATCTCTGGGGCAGGAAGATCCCCTGGAGAAGCAAATGGCAACCCACTCCAGTATTCTTGCCTGGGAAATCACATGGACAGAGGAGCCCGGCTACAGTTCATGGTGTTACAGAGTCAGACATGACTAAACCATAGCAATGCTTTTTATGATATGTGGAAATTATAGACAGACTCTTCTTCCTCTCTGAATAAGAGTATAAGAGGGTGAGGGGTAAAAAGACTGGTCATTTTACATCTTCAAACCATATAGTCAATGGCATTGCAAAGAGTTGGACCGACTGAATGACTTTCACTACCAATACCATTACCACTTCCTTGATTTACTAATAAATGACATACATTAGTATGAGTCCATCACTGAAAGCATAGGCTTTCTTTCCACTCCATAGAAAAATAAATATTTGTTCATGAGGGTATTTCTGGGTTATACAATGCTAGGTGATAAAATATTTTATTTTTATATATTTAGCAAAAGGATCTTGGATATAACCTAATGTGAATTAGGTTGCATTTTGAGTGGTTTTTTTTGGCTCTCAGGAAAGTTAATACTATGTCATATTGATTGCCATCCATAGAAAATGTGCTTCTATTAATTTAGTAACACAAAAATGAAATAATTCTCTCAACAATGCAAATACCTAGAATTGCTTACAAAATATACTTAGATATATAAGATTTAGAGATCATAGCATTAGCCATGTTTGAATAATGTGTTTCTTTGAATTGTTTAAAAAATACAGAATATCATTGTTCCTGTTCACTTGGGCATAAAAATATTTCCAATATGTTACTGAAGTCATTTTAGGGGTTTGGGCAAGTCACTAAGTTCAGCTTCCAGAGTACTTAAATCAAAATTGCCTGAAATCAGACCAACTGGATTAAAATTCAGTTAATATTTGACTTTTTACTTAACCATTCTTCAAAAAAGGGGAAGTTATAAAATCTACCTCATAGTTGTATGAAGTTTAAAGACAGCACTATAATTACTATGTCTAGAACAATTTCTGTCATAGATTAATTAACTCACCATTGTTAGTTACCATTTCTTCATTTACCAAGCTAAATCTCTAAAGTTGAAGATCTCTAATATTCTTCCAATTCAAACTTTCTCAATTTATAATTCTTTTTTTCCTACTAAACATAGTTTGTGTCTACTATATTTTAAGGAGGATTTTTGGTGAGCCAGTATTTAAATATTACATTTTTTGCTACTTATTACATATTTCAATGTGAAACGACTTACTTATACAATAAGATTTATTTCAGTGCTTTCTTTGCACATTCACAATTTTTAAGATAATGGTACTGATTCATTTGTTTCTTGAATAATGTGAGTTAAGAGAATCTATTTTAATTTCAAACTTTGAATGAAGATTTTCTAGTTTGTCCCTGCATTGAAAAATATTTTCTCTGAGTTCATTTAAGAGGGGAAAAAACCGTTAGAGACATGTGCTTTTTTTCCCCCAGATATGTATTGTGTTTTCTCTCTTAACACCTTCATTCATGCTAAGAGAGGGAAGGAGAGTGAGAGGCTAAGGAGCCTAGGAGCTCTCTGATGATGGTTTGGGCATGATTGGGTAATTATGGAGGTCCCTGAACATCATGCCTGAACAAAGTGGTCAGGAAATTCAATCAGAGTTAGCAGCTTGCAAGCAGTTGAGCAAATGGTAGAATTATCCTTTCATGATTGTTTTATCTAATCTACTTAATTAACTACAAATATAATGTGACAAAATACCTGTCTACTCAGTTCCAACTGTTAGAACCTCTACCCATATTTCTCCTCTCCCAGGCATCTTACTTACCTGCCTTCTTTGTCCTCTGTGTCCCTTTCATGAGTAAAATGCTATTATTAAATTGATCCTATTAAATATGAATAATACATTTTTTCATGAAATTATCTCATTCCATATCTAATGAATACCATTTTTATTCAATGTACATCACTGTCATTATCTTAAGCAGTTTAAAAAGAACTTAAAGCATGCATGATTAAATTTGACTACTCAAAATAATTTGTATCACATAATTGTGTATACAATAATATTTATGAATAAACAATACTTCCATTACTGCAGAATTAGAGATGGAATCATTGTCAAGTGAAAAGACTTGGATTTTTTTTAATAAACTGAATATTGTCAGCCAAATTTATTTAAAAATCATATATTGATATATGGGAAGTCTTCGTGTCTATTCTTTCAGTGCATGGTGCCTAGTGCACAAAGAAAGTAATATTTTTACATAATCAATTCAAACTTTAGATGTTTTGTGTGTTTTTCTTTTGTACATGTCCTCATCAATAATTCTCACAGTAATTAATCAATCTTGAATTGCAGGGGGAAAAAGCAGCTATAAGAAGTCATTATATATCATATTGTGCATTTGATAACTTTTCAAAAAAAATGATATTGCATTGAAATCATGGTTTCTGATGAGAATTAAGGAAATCAAATTTATTTAATTTCTCCCATTCAACTTCTTTATTTTGGGAAGCAATCTTTATCAAGAGGTTGAAATAATTTTTTACATGAATTTGTTATATAGTTGAACTTACGAAATTTGTTGGCCCAAAATAAAAATATTCTCTTAGCTTTAATTATTTAATTTTTTGTTTGGTGACGTTGATTTTGATAGCTTTTATTGTCATTGCTATTGTTTGCATGTGGGAATGTGGTTCTGTTTTTATTTTAGCCCTGTATTTAGGATAATAGCAATCAAACTCAAGGTCTTATGGATTTTAGATTTCTCATTGGCTGGTACAGGAGTAAAATCAAAGTTGTTCCATAATTTAAAATATTATAGCATTTCTTTATCTGCTTAACACTATATTTTAAGTGATAACCAATACTCTCTTTATCCTTTTTCATAGAAGATAATGAATATCTTTTTCATTCTTGGTTCGTATCCTCCAAGATACCAAATTTGGAGGAAAAACCCAAATGGTATAATATCTCATTGGCCCAATGTTACTGAGGCAACACAGGAAAATAAATGGAGATCTTGAAGGACAAAAGTATGCTCTTTGTAGATTATGTTGACAGGAAGACGCCTCTATAGACACTTTTCTGTATGTTAGAGTCTTGGAGGAGGCTGCAATTAAAGGTCTCCCAGACTGCTTAGCTTCAGGCTGTCTTCTCTCTTTAAATCTCACAAAGGGGCATCCCTCTGATCATTCTTCTGTGGTCCCATCTCTCTCTTTCTGACTACTTTCAGGAAATTTCCTGAACTTTCAAGGATTTAAATTATTACATTGATCCTACTTGGGTAAATCTACAACAATATTTGTATCTCAAGGTCCTTAAACTTAGTCACATATATAAAGTGACTGCTTTCAGCTAAGGTTGTACATTTGCATATTCTATGTTTAGGTTGTGGAAATCATATCATTCTGGCTATCAGAATTTTAGGTAATTTCACTAATAAAAATAATTTTTAAAAATGTATACAAAGTAAAGGAATATCAATAACATTTGCTGTGAACTGAATTGTGTCCTTCCTCCACCCCAGATTTAAATGTTAATGACCTGATCCCCAGTGTGACTCTATTTTGAGACATGGCCAAATAAGGAAGTAGCAAAGGTTAAATGAGATCATAAGGGTGAGGCCCTAATCTGATAGGGCTGATGCCCTTAAAAAAAAAGGAAGAGACATCAAAGATTTCTCTTTCTGTCATTTGAGGACACAGAGGGAAGGCAGCCATGTACAGGCAGGAAGAGAGCTCTAACCAGAAACCAAACCATCTAGCATCTTGATCTTGAGCATTTTATATGAATTTAGTAATTTAATCTTTTCCCTTAAATAGTGGGTATTATAATTGACCCCAAATCTGTTAATCCTAAAGGAAATCAGCCTTGAATATTTGTTGGAAGGACTGATGCTGAAACTCCAATGCTTTGGTCACTTGATGCAAAGAGCCATCTTATTGGACAAGACCCTGATGCTGAGAAAGATTGACGGCAGGAGGAAAAGGGGGTGACAGAGGATGAGATGGCTGGATGGCATCAGAAACCCAATGGACATGAGTTTGAGCAAATTCTGAGAGACAGTGAAGGACAGGGAAGCCTGGCATGCTGCAGTCTATGGGGTCACAAAGAGGTGGACACGACTTAGGGGCTGAACAACAACATAGATGAGAAAATTAAAGCTCAAAGGTTTTGCTACTTTGTTTAATGTTAAGTATAGTGAATAAGTTGAAGGCCAAAGACTTGAAAATGCCTAAATCCATGTGTTTGCATATATTATACTATCCTGCTTCAATAGTAACATATAACAAATAATTTAACAACCTGTGAACACAGAACAAGTTTGTCCTAGTGAAGCACCTTCAAATCTTCAAATAGGATTTATTTTTCTCCTATTTATGCTAATTATAACATGAATGGTATTTAAAGAGTTAGAAAATGCTGGTTAGGTCTAAATTCCTCTGCTGCTTGTACCTGGGACTCCAGGTTTGCAGACAATGCCTGGGACATCAAGAATGGCGTTAGAAATGAACTTGTGCTTTTTCATCTCTGCCATTAAAAAATTGTATGCATCCAGATTCTGAAGAATATGGAACACCAGATTTTTTTTTTTTTTTAAAGTTTAGATATGGTGATGGAGAGCAACTTTTGGATCATGGATTCCTAAAGGAGATTTTATAGGCCCTGCCATGTACATGAGACATTTCCAGACTTCTTAAGGCCTTGGCTTTACTAAGTGTTCATATAAATATTTAAAGGCAACATACACATCACAACCCCAAACAAGGGATTTTGGGCAAATAAATTTGAGAAATGTATGTTTAAAAGAATTTTACTTTTTCTTTACCTTAGGACTTATGCAATCCTATAACATGGCAATGTTTAATGTGCAATGTCAGAGGATATAGTCTGATGCCTTTACCAAAAGTACTTCATTCCTAATCCCTTAATACCTGATTATTATTCTAGCTGACACTTTTTGGGGAATATTGGTTGAGTGATTTCAGAACCCCTTAAAGCACTTTCATGACCACTTTGAGGATTATAAAATGAATTATTAGCAGATCTAAATGTAGAGTCAAGGATAGGCTAGCTTTACATATTTTTAAAGGCATTTTGAGATACCAGTGCCATTAAAAAGAAGAGTTACTTTTTAACAATTTAAGAATGTTGTGTCTCCAGTAATGTTGCTGAAACAAAAGATGATATTGTGTGGATAAGTAGGAATATTGATGTCTATGAACAGAAGAGTATTTCAGAATAAGGCTTTAAATGCTAACAAATTTTAGAAAGAAGTGAGCTAATTTATTTTGCTTCTATTTTACAAGGATTTTTTGTGTGTGTTTGTATCTAAGAGTGATATGGATAACATTCCAGACTAAAAGGATACTTTCAATGTGTATACTATATAATTAATGAAAATAAATGTTGTGACATAATTTAAAACCAGTTTTTTTTCTATTTCTGAATTAGTAAAAAAGAAAAGAAAAGAAACGTCTTAAACTCAACACTGTCTTAGGTAGAAAAACTCCAGTAACTTCACTTTATGTATGAGGAAGATGAGACTAATTTACTTGTCCAGGAACTAGGATCCAAAAGGACTTAAAGTAGCTACATAATTTTTTTTTTTTAAATCAATTTTTTGCTTCATATACAGCTATGTTGAAATTACTTTGGGAGGGACATGTATATGTATATCAAAACAAGTCATTAGAGAAGTCTGAGGTATGCCCTCCAGGAAGAAATCCTCTGAGTCGGTTGCTCTGCAGCAGGGTGATAAAGACAGACAAAGGGACATGATAGGTTAGCAGTGGGCATTCAGCTCAGTTGGGGAAAACATGTGAAATTTATGAAAGCCTAGAGAGATCAGAAAAAACAAATCTTCTCTTCCTCCTGTGAACTTCTTGAATCTATCTTCTTACAGGCAATGAATAATCAATGACTTTTTATCTTGTTTTTCAAATGTGTATATTTCATATTTAAAAGTTTTTACAACAAACTGAACTACTATTTTATAAACATGCCATTCTCTCTCATTTGTTTGTGTTTTTCTGTATGTTGGACCCTGGACCAGGAATCTCTTCTCCTACTTTTCATCCCCATATGAAAGTCTCATCTCCAGGAAATAAAGATTCTACAAAGCTTTCTTTTCTCACATTAGTTTTACCCTCCACCCAAGATACTACTTATGATGTTACAATGACCTTTCGATATAATTATATTCCTGTTTGTTTGCCTCTTACACTAACTTGTGAGTTCTTTTATAAATTCTTGGGCTTTCTCACACACAGTTGCTCTAAGGCCAATCATTATTACATATAATATAAAAGATTATTTGGCCTGGAATTTTACTATGGATTTCTCAGTTTTGATCAGGAACTCCCTGGATCAGTTTTCATACTACTCCCAGGCTAGCTTTGCTTCTTTGAAGAAATTAACCTTTCCTGTTTTGATGTTAACATATAAATGAGTTGAATATCCCATTAAGATTTCAATATGTAGTACACAGGAGGGTAGTATTTAACTTTGCACTACGCACAAAGGGCTTCTCAGGTGGCCCTAGTAAAAAGAACCCACCTGCCAATGCAGATTAGACATAACAGATGAGGGTTCAATTCCCGGGTTGGGAAGATCCCCTGGAAGAGGGCACAACAACCCACTTCAGTATTCTTGTCTGGAGAATTCCATGGACAGAGGAGACTGGCAGACTGCAGTCCATAGGGTTGCACAGAGTAGGACACGAATGAAGTGACTTAATATGCACTACTCACAGATCCTGCAATGGCATCTGCTCCTTTCTAGCACAAAACCAAATGATATGGGAGTCTTGTGCTATAATATCATATTGACAGAACTATGCAAACAAGGTAGTTTGAAGTCCTCATGAATAAGATATTTCTTAGGTCAGGCCTGGACTTTATAGTACTGTTTCTATTTTCACTGTGTAATTTTTAACTTAAATCTTTACTACTTCATTCTTCTTTTTTTGAAGAGACCCTATGCATTAATTTCATGCCAGTATGACCTGCCTCTTGAGAAACCTATATGCAGATCAGGAAGCAACAGTTAGAACTGGACATGGAACAACAGACTGGTTCCAAATAGGAAAAGGAGTATGTCAAGGCTGTATTTTGTCACCCTGCTTATTTAACTTATATGAAGCGTATATCATGAGAAATGCTGGGCTGGAAGAAGCACAAGCTGGAATCAAGATTGCCGGGGGAAATATCAATAACCTCAGGTATGCAGATGACACCACCCTTACAGCAGAAAATGAAGAGGAACTAAAAAGCCTCTTGATGAAAGTGAAAGAGGAGAGTGAAAAAGTTGGCTGAAAGCTCAACATTCAGAAAACGAAGATCATGGCATCTGGTCCCATCACTGCATGGGAAATAGATGGGGAAAGAGTGGAAACAATGTCAGACTTTATTTTTCTGGGCTCCAAAATCACTGCAGATGGTGATTGCAGCCATGAAATTAAAAGACGCTTACTCCTTGGAAGGAAAGTTATGACCAACCTAGATAGCATATTCAAAAGCAGAGACATTACTTTGCCAACAAAGGTCCATCTAGTCAAGGCTATGGTTTTTCCAGTGGTCATGTATGGATGTAAGAGTTGACCTATAAAGAAAGCTGAGGGCCGAAGAATTGATGCTTTTGAAGTGTGGTGTTGGAGAAGACTCTTGAGATTCCCTTGGACTGCAAGGAGATCCAACCAGTCCATTCTGAAGGAGATTAGCCCTGGGTGTTCATTGGAAGGACAGATGCTAAATCTGAGACTCCAATATTTTGGCCACCTCATGCAAAGGGTTGACTCATTGGAAAAGACTCTGATGCTAGGAGGCATGGGGGGCAGGAGGAGAAGGGGACAACAGAGGATGAGATGGCTGGATGGGATCACAGACTCGACGGACATGAGTGTGAGTAAACTCCGGGAGTTGGTGATGGATAGGGAGGCCTGGTGTGCTGCGATTCATGGGGTCGCAAAAAGTCAGACACAACTGAGTGACTGAACTGAACTGAACTGAGACAGCTTACTTTAGGAATTTAACAGGGAAAAATTGGCTTGTTGAAAACTTTCACTGACTGAGTGATCCAGTATCATCAATTCATGATGAAAAAGAAGCAGAAAATATAAAGAAGGTTTTATTGTTATTGTTTTTGCTTAGTCTCTGTCATGTCTGGCTCTTTTGTGACCTCATGGACTGTAGCCCACCAAGCTCCTCTGTCCATGTGATTTCCCAGGCAATCACAGTATTCCCAGGCAATACTGGACTGGTTGCCATTTCCTTCTCCAGAGTATCTTCCCCACTCAGGGATCAAACCCCTGTCTCCTGCATTGGCAGGCATTCTTTGCTGCTAAGCCACCAGGAAAGCTCTCTCTCTCTCTCTCTCTCTCTCTCTCTATATATATATATATATATATATATAATGAAATTAATTATATGTATTATATATATTATGTATTTACACATACATATACATATGAACCTCAAAATATAAGACTACCATTAATTTCATTTTTAACATCCAGCAAAACATTATTTTTAGGCTTTTCTACTTGTCTTTCAAGGAGCAGACCTCAGCAATCAGTGACTGTCAAAATACTGTTCTCAAGCAAGCCACATTGAATTAACATCAACCAGAAACACTAAAACAATAAGACAGAAAAGATGATCAATTCCTAAGAATATCTTGAAAACTTGGTTTATTGGCAATTATACGAAATAAAAATTAATAAAAAATGAAGTCAGCGATTGGTTCCAAGCAACTTTTGCTTTATAGAAGCCCTCTTGATGACCCTGAGTGAGTGAGTGAAAGTAGCTCAGTCATGTCCGACTCCTTGTGACCCCATGGACTGTACAGTCCATGGAATCCTCCAGGCCAGATTACTGGAGTGGGTAGCCTTTCCCTTCTTCAAGGGATCTTCCCAACTCAGGGATCGAACCCAGGTCTCCTGCATTGCAGGTGGATTATTTAGCAGAAGAGCCACGAAGAAAGCCCCTTGATGGCTCTAATGTACACTGCATTTTGAGAACCTCTATGATGTAGTTCTTCACTTCTAACAGCTTTCTCATCCTCACCCAGTAAACCCTCACTGTATCGTGTACTATCTTCTTTGTACAGGATATCACTGCTCCAAATGCACAATGCCAGCACAAGCCTTTCTATCCATAAATACAATATAATTATCTATGCTTTCTTTTTTAGGGATTAGCTTATCCATAAATTATGAAGTTAAAAAATACTTGCAAACTTATAATTGCTTCATTTATATTAGCAGATATCATTTATATTATGTTTGCTTAGCTCTCTTCAAGCTGTATATTTGATGAATTTGTTAAACTATGTAAAATAAAATAATAAAATAGAAAAGATTATTAAGCTTTAAGAATATCTTGAAAACTTGATTTTTTGGCAATAAAATATTTACTGATTATTGTTTTATTCAGTTAGTGTCACAGTAATACTCCATAAGAAATGTCTCCCAAACTCAATACTTAAAACAGTAATAATTTATTCTGTTGGTGCATTTGTGGTCACCTGGGGGTTGATTTATTTTTGACTGGGCACTTTGGGTCTTATCTGTAAGTTGCAAGTTGCATCTAGGTGTGTTTTATGCATCTTTACAACCCACTTCCCTGGAGAATCCCCATGGACAGAGGAGCCTGGTGGGCTACAGTGCATTGGGGCCGCAAAGAGTCAGACATGACTGAGCGACTAAACACAACCTTTCCAGACCCAGCAAGAGCATATTGTCCCTCCAGAAATGGAAGTGCACAGTAGAAGTGCACATGAGATTAATGGGGAGAGGACACAGCATGCCTTGACAAGATTTAGCCTTGACACACTGCCACTTGCACTGACATTTCACTGGCAAAAACCAGTCACAGAGTTACATTCAATATCAGTGGCGGAGGGGGGGGGGTGGGGTGGGGGTGGGGGTGGATATATTCCACTTCTAGAGAGAGAAACTGCAAAATCATATGACAAAGCCTACATATAAAGGGTGGAATGAGGTATTGAGTACAGGAGGGTTATTTACTTAATTTCTCACTGCATTCTAGTCATGTTTCCTAGCTAGCACTGAGAATGCAAAAATAAATAAAATAATTTCCCTCTTTTTTGAAGTATATATTCTAGTGGAAGATATAGACATCATAGAAATAATATGGCAGTTAGTAACAAACCAGTACAGGGGGAAAATAAAGCAGATAAGCATACAGAAAGCAATGGGAAGGAGGGGAATTGGTACTTATGTAGTGATAAGGGCAGGTGTCTGAGGAAGTGGTTTTGGGGTAAAAATCTACACAAAAAGGAGGGGGTAACATGTGAGGATTCTTAAGGATAGAGCTTTCTCAATAGTTGAAGTGCAAAGTGCAGGGACCCTGGGATTTAATATGGTTGGCATGCTTGAGAAGCAGTGAGAGGGCCAGTGTGCACTGATGTAGACATACTGAGGAAATTGAGAACAAAGCAGCAGAAAAGATATGATCACATATTTTTTTAAATTATGGTTTAAAATTTGAATTCTTATCTAGAGATTCTGACAAGTCTTTGGAGGCTTTGGAGCATAGGGGTTATGATATTTAAATTTTAAAAGGTATTTCTGGTTGTTTTGTGGAGAATAGACCATAGAGAGACACGTAAAAAAAGAATTTATACTTTGTTTTCACATTTTCCGGGTTTACAACAGAATGAAAATTTTAACATGCTTTATTTGAACATTATGTCTTCTTTTGGAATCAGAACTTTTGCTATTGAATAGTCATTGTTCATCTTGATTATGAAGGTAATTAGGGCTTTCCTGGTAGCCAAAGATGGAGAAGCTCTTTACAGTCAGCAAAAACAAGACCAGGAGCTCACTGTGGCTCAGATCATGAACTCCTTATTGCCAAATTCAGACGTAAATTGAATAAAATAGGGAAAACCACTAGACCATTCAGATATGACCTAAATCAAATCCCTTATGATTATACAGTGGAAGTGAGAAATAGATTTAAGGGACTAGATCTGATAGATAGAGTACCTGATGAACTATGGATGGAGGTTCGTGACATTGTATAGGAAACAGGGATCAAGACCATCCCCACGGAAAAGAAATGCAAAAAAGGCAAAATGACTGTCTGGGGAGGCCTTACAAATAGCTGTGAAAAGAAGGGAAGTGAAAAGCAAAGGAGAAAAGGAAAGATATACCCATTTGAATGCTGAGTTCCAAAGAATAGCAAGAAAAAATAAGAAACCCTTCCTCAGTGATCAATGCAAAGAAATAGAGGAAAACAACAGAACGGGAAAGACTAGAGATCTCTTCAAGAAAATTAGAGATACCAAGGGAACATTCATGCAAAGATGAACTCAATAAAAGACAGAATGATATGGACCTAACAGAAGCAGAAGATATCACACAGTTGTGATGGTGTGATCACTCACCTAGAGCCAGACATCCTGGAATGTGAAGTCAAGTGGGCCTTAGGAAGCATCACTAGGAACAAAGCTAGTGGAGGTGATAGAATTCCAGTGGAGCTATTTCAAATCCTGAAAGATGATGCTGTGAAAGTGCTGCACTCAACATGTCAGCAAATTTGGATAACTCAGCAGTGGCCACAGGACAGGAAAAGGTCAGTTTTCATTCCAATCCCAAAGAAAGGCAATGCCAAAGAATGCTCAAACTACTGCACAATTGCACACCTCTCACACACTAGTAAAGTAATGCTCAAAATTCTCCAAGCCAGGCTCCAGCAATATGTGAACTGTGAACTTTCATATGTTCAAGCTGGTTTTAGAAAAGGCAGAGGAACCAGAGATCAAATTGCCAACATCTGTTGGATCATCAAAAAAGCAAGAGAGTTCCAGAAAAACATCTAGTTTTTTTTTTTTTGACTATGCCAGAGCCTTTGACTGTGTGGATCACAATAAACTGTGGAAAAGTCTAAAAGAGATGGGCATACCAGACCACCTGATCTGCCTCTTGAGAAACCTGTATGCAGGTCAGGAAGTAACAGTTAGAACTGGACATGGAACAACAGACTGGTTCCAAATAGGAAAAGGAGTACGTCAAGGCTGTATATTGTCACCCTGCTTATTTAACTTCTATCCAGAGTACATCATGAGAAACATTGGGCTCGAAGAAGTACAAGCTGGAATCAAGATTGCCAGGAGAAATATCAATAACCTCAGATATGCAGATAACACCACTCTTATGGCAGAAAGTAAAGAGGAACTAAAAAGCCTCTTGATGAAAGTGAAAGTGGAGAGTGAAAAAGTTGGCTTAAAGTTCAACATTCAGAAAACGAAGATCATGGCATCTGGTCCCATCACTTCATGGGAAATAGATGGGGAAACAGTGGAAACAGTGACAGACTTTATTTTTCTGGGCTCCAAAATCACTACAGATGGTGATTGCAGCCATGAAATTAAAAGATGCTTACTCCTTGGAAGGAAAGTTATGACCAACCTAGATAGCATATTCAAAAGCAGAGACATTACTTTGCCAACAAAGGTCCATCTAGTCAAGGCTATGGTTTTTCCAGTGGTCATGTATGGATGTGAGAGTTGGACTGTGAAGAAAGCTGAGCGCCAAAGAATTAATGCTTTTGAAGTGTGGTGTTGGAGAAGACTCTTGAGAGTCCCTTGGACTGCAAGGCGATCCAACCAGTCCCTTCTAAAGGAAATCAGTCCCGTGTGTTCTTTGGAAGGACTGATGCTAAAGCTGAAACTCCAAAACTTTGGTCACCTCATATGAAGAGTTGACTCATTGGAATAGACCCTGATGCTGGGAAAGATTGAGGGCAGGAGGAGAAGGGGACGGCAGAGGATGAGATGGCTGGATGGCATCACCGACTCAATAGACATGAGTTTGAGTGAACTCCAGGAGTTGGTGATGGACAGGGAAGCCTGGCGTGCTGCAGTCCATGGGGTCGCAAAGAGTCAGACACGACTGAGCAACTGAACTGACTAACTGATGGAACTGACTGGTAGCTCAGTTGGTAAAGAATCTCCCTCATTGCAGGATACCCCAGTTTGATTCCTGGGTCAGGAAGATACTGTGAAGAAGGGATAGGCTACCCACTGCAGTATTCTTGAGCTCCCCTGTCAGTTGGGATGGTGAAGAATCTGCCTGCAATAGGAACTGGGTTTAATCTCTGTGTTGAGAAGATCCTCTGGAGGAAGGCACACAACTCAGTCTAGTATTCTTACCTGGAGATTACCATGGTGGACCACAATTCAAGGGGTTGCAGATTTGGACACAATTGAGTGACTAAGCACACAGGAATAAAAAGAGTAATCAGGCTTATGCAAACTTGGAACACTTTATTTGCAGCTATGATGACAGTTTCATCATGGAATAGTTTTATAGATATATCTTGCATTCCTTCTCCTGTGAACTGAATTATCTTCCCACAAAATGTATACGTTGATTCCCTAATTCATAATGTCACAGTGTGGAGACAGGGCCTTTGGAGATAATTAAGTTTAAATGAAGTCATGAAAATGGAGCCCTCATAATGATATTACTATCCTTCTAAGAGAGTTTCCCTGGTGGCTTAGCAATAAAGAACCACCTACCAATGCAAGACATGCAGGTTCCATTCCTGGGTTGGGAAGATGCCCTGGAGATGGCAACCCACTTCAGTTTTCTTACCTGGGAAATTCCATGGACAGAGGAACCTGATGGACTTCAGTCCATGGGGTCTGAACAGAATGAGACATGATAACTAACCAACAACAACATTTCTATGAAGAGAAATAAACCTCAGAGCTTTCTCTGACATATGAGAAAACAGAAGGCTGCCATCTGCCAGCCAGGAAGAGAAGTTTCACCAGAAATGAAATTGGCTGACATCTTAAAACTTAATGAGAGACTTACAAGAATCACATGGATAAGATCTTTAACTGTACTGAACCACTGGGGAAATTTTGCAGAAATTAAAGTCAAAGAGACTTAAAAGAGGTGATTAATTACAAGGGCGGCCATGCGTCTTGACGAGGCATGACACAAATAAGTCAGAAGAAGCACCTAACACAGGATGATCAAATATTGCTTAGAAAGCTGCATAGCATGAGAGACACATATTCAGCAGAAACAGAGTGTGAACCAGAGGCTTTCGGATCCAAGAGTGGACTGAGTAGACTTTGTTGGAGACTGAGAATTCCTTTGAATATGGTTATGTTCTATTAGAATGTAGAACCAACCAGAGAACTTAGAGCTAATGTGTTGCCATCTTTTCCTGGAAGAAGAAAATTATTTCAGAAATAGCCATGTAGATTTTGCTTTAACACTTTTCACTATACAGGGGTCATTTCTACTTTCAGATGACCTCATGGTCAGAGGTTCCTTCCTTATATTTACAATGCCTCTGTAAGTCTTCCTCAGATCAGATCAGTCGCTCAGTTGTGTCCGACTCTTTGCGACCCTATGAATCGTAGCATGCCAGGCCTCCCTGTCCATCACCAACTCCCGGAGTTCACTCAGACTCACGTCCATCGAGTCAGTGATGCCATCCAGCCATCTCATCCTCTGTCATCCCCTTCTCCTCCTGCTCCCAATTCCTCCCAGCATCAGAGTCTTTTCCAATGAGTCAACTCTTCGCATGAGGTGGCCAAAGTACTGGAGTTTCAGCTTTAGCATCATTCCTTCCAAAGAAATTCCAGGGCTGATCTCCTTCAGAATGGACTGGTTGGATCTCCTTGCAGTCCAAGGGACTCTCAAGAGTCTTCTCCAAACACCACAGTTTAAAACCATCAATTCTTCGGCGCTCAGCCTTCTTCACAGTCCAACTCTCACATCCATACATGACCACAGGAAAAACCATAGCCTTGACTAGATGAACCTTTGTTGGCAAAGTAATGTCTCTGCTTTTCAATATGCTCTCTAGGTTGGTCATAACTTTCCTTCCAAGGAGTAAGTGTCTTTTAATTTCATGGCTGCAATCACCATCTGCAGTGATTTTGGAGCCCAGAAAAATAAAATCTGACACTGTTGCCACTGTTTCCCCATCTATTTCCCATAAAGTGATGGGACCAGATGCCATGATCTTCGTTTTCTGAATGTTGAGCTTTCAGCCAACTTTTTCACTCTCCGCTTTCACTTTCATCAAAAGGCTTTTGAGTTCCTCTTCACTTTCTGCCATAAGGGTGGTGTCATCTGCATATCTGAGGTTATTGATATTTCTCCTGGCAATCTTGATTCCAGCTTGTGTTTCTTCCAGTCCAGCGTTTCTCATGATGTACTCTGCATATAAGTTAAATAAGCAGGGTGACAATATACAGCCTTGATGAACTCCTTTTCCTATTTGGAATCAGTCTGTTGTTCCATGTCCAGTTCTAACTGTTACTTCCTGACCTGCATACAAATTTCTCAAGAGGCAGATCAGGTGGTCTGGTATTCCCATCTCTTGAAGAATTGTCCACAGTTTATTGTGATCCACACAGTCAAAGGCTTTGGCATAGTCAATAAAGCAGAAATAGATGCTTTTCTGGAACTCTCTTGCTTTTTCCATGATCCAGCGGATGTTGGCAATTTGATCTCTGGTTCCTCTGCCTTTTCTAAAACCAGCTTGAACATCAGGAAGTTCACGGTTCACATATTGCTGAAGCCTGGCTTGGAGAATTTTGAGATGTTCCTTTTTTCCTGCCTTCTGGAAACTCAACTGGAAGTAGATGAGTTTAGATCTTTCTTCAATACCATTCTCTTCCATGTGCTTTTTCAGGGACTTGTGTCTCCACAGAAATTCAGGCTCTGTCACTCTCCACAACCCCCTACTTTTGATCAGCTAGAATTTAGTCACATGGGCTACCTAAATGAAAAAGAGTAAAATGGAGTCTATGTATGCACTGCAATGCAGTGGAAAATGGATGGATTTATTTGTTAAGGTACATGTATACAACTAAAAATGCAGTGTGGAGCCCCTGAAGTGTGTTGTGAAGCTGGGGAAGGATAGAGCAAAGTTAGAAAGACCATACATGCTCTGTATAAGGAAGAAAATAAACTGTAATAACTGAATAAAGGACTTTTATCTATGTTTGCCTCAAAGCAGAAAAATTAGTCAATTGTCAATTAGGCTCTTACTTCCGCATCTAGAACTAACCATTATATCACTTATATAAGAGACAAACTTAAATATTTTAATAAAACCTCTCATTTTTTCTGAGGACCTGAGTTTGAAGCCCTGTGAATGTATAAGGATAACAGAACAGACTTTGCTTTAGGTTCATAGTTTCATTCTTTAATGTTGCTGCTCAGTCTCTAAGTCATGTCCGACTCTTTGTGACCACATGAACTTCAGCACTCCAGGTTCCTCTGTCCTTGACTATCTCCCAGAGTTTGTTCAAACTCATATCCATTGAGTCAGTTATGTTATCCAACCATCTCATCCTCTGTCGCCCCTTCTCCTCTTGCCCTCAGTCTTTCCCAACATCAAGGTCTCTGCCAATGAATCATCTCTTCACATCAAGTGGTCAAGTATTGGAGTTTCAGCTTCAACACCAGTCCTTCCAATGAATATTCAGGATTGATTTCCTTTAGGATTGACAGGTTGGATCTCATTGTAGTCCAAGGGACTCTCAAGAGTCTTCTCCAGCACCACAATTGAAAAGCATCAATTCATTGGCGCTCAGCTTATTTATGGTCCAACTCTTACATCCATACATGACTACGGAAAAAAACATAGCTTTGATTATACAGACCTTTGTTGGCAAAGCAATGTTTCTGCTGTTTAATACACTGTCTAGGTTTGTCATGGCTTTCCTTCCAAGGAGCAAGTGTCTTTTCATTTCATGGCTGCAGGCACCATCTGCAGTGATTTTGGAGCTTCAAAAAATAAAATCTGTCACTGCTTCCACTTTTTTTCCCTTCTATTTGCCATGAAGTTGTGGGACTGGATTCCATGATCTTAATTTTTTGAATATTGAGTTTTAAGCCAGCTTTTTCATTCTTCTCTTTCATCTTCATCAAGAGATTCTTTATGCCATAAGGGTGGTGTCATCTGCATATCTGAGGTTATTGATAATTCTCCCCGCAATCTTGCTTCCAGCTTGAGCTTCATCCAGCCCGACATTTCACATGATGTACTCTGCATAAAAGTTAAGGATGCAGGGTGACAATATACACTTTGAAATGACCCACCTTCTAATTAGATTTCTCCATCTATCCAGTAAGATTTTGTCAAAATTTTAGTTTGACCACTATTCATTTAGCAACCTTTGGGCCCCGTGATATGTCTAATGTGATAGAATCTTGATCGGTGGATTCAGCATTTCTTATCAGAATGGGCAAGATAAAGGTCACAAAATATGTAGACTCTCAAAATATAAACTGTATAAAATTTTCTGTCAGTGAAGGTCTCTGTTCTTTCATTCAGCTGAAGAACTAATGATAGCATTGCCTTGAGCAAGGCAGACTTGTCATAGACAGATTAATTTGGAGAGCAGCTGTGCAGAACAGAACTGCTCTGGGGAAGCACTAGGATCCAGGCTGATTTTGAGCTTAGGGGGTAATGTTGTAAGTAGTGACAGATCCTAAAAATGTCACCAAACAATAAAGGTCCCATGTGTGTCTATGAGTAGGATGGGCAATGGCCCTACAGTGTCATGTTATTTGATCTGATCTGTGAAATAACATTAGCAAATGCTCTTAGCATCCAGATAGAAGGCATGCCATGTGGTTCAAAATGTTGTAAAGGCATGGAGACAATAATAACAGTAGTCTCAAGAAGTCAAGGGGATTTGAACATAGGGTAACAGTTGTTTAATGAGTGAGAAACTGAATTCAAAATGACAAAATCTGAGGGAACTAAACCAGTTGTGGCTATATGTAGAGTTAAAGCCAAAAGATGAAAGCAGGAAGATAACAAATGAGTAGTAAAGGCAGGTAAGTTATAACAGTATATTTCTTATAGTCAAGCAATTTATATATTGATTTCTCGTGTAAATCATGTTCCACTTTCATAACCCCATAGAAGTCCCCCTAAAAGAGAAGTTCTCTGAACCCACTATCTAAATTATCAAGACATTAGAATAAACATATCATTTTAATATTAACATTTTATATTCTTTATTAAAACCTTTTCATTGTATTCACAGATTCAGCAATGCAAAATCCAATAGTAAGTTCTGAAAAATAATCCAAATGATTAAATACAAAATTGTGTTTCCTTTGTTAGTGTCTTCTGTTGATTGAAATAAACTGCCTTGATTTTATATGGCTATTTTCCAGAATAGTACTCTTTATTTGAAGAAAGTGAAGACCATATTTCTTTTTAGGAAATAATATAGACAGTTTCATAAAGGGCTACCAAGATATGAGCTAAAAATGAATTTTTTACACTTCAGACCTGGAAAACTTTCTTGATACGAGGATCCAATCTAACTATAAAATTATCTGTTAAGGTCTCAGAGTATTATTCATTTAAACAAAAGGCCTTGTAAAAAGATAAATAATCTTCTTCATAGTCCCTGTCTATCAGACAACAGAGCTTCTTACTGTTTAAAGATTTTATCACTCACCTTGCTCAGTAGAAACCAAAAATGAAAAGGAGCTTATATCAAAGGAATATATGAGTGTGGCTTTTTTTCATATGGCGTGGACATTGATAAGATCCACAGACAATCCACAAAGCTTTAAAAGAATGACATATTCAGAAATGATTCCAGCATGGGACTGAAAGGCAAAAGAACTAATAAAAAATTAAAGAATACTGTAGGCCCCCAAAATTCTTCCTGCAGGACTCAAACGGAGACATCTACTCAGCTGAAGAATGTACTACCTTCCATAAAATAAAAGAATGATGACGCCAGCAGTGGAGTCAACAGCCCATATGCAGAACCAACAGCCATGAAGAATACTGTCTAGTACTTAAGATCAAAAAAACAACATTTGCCAAAAACTCTAGAATTGCTATGGATTGATAACTTCTTAATGTGTACTCTTTTCCCCACTTTTTAATTTTACCATGAATAACGATGATTTTATGCCTATTCTATTACTATACGTTAAGTATCTGGGAAAGATCATGTTGTCAGGTTCACAGTTTGAGAATCTGTACTCAGGCAGTCATATTTAATGAGCTCTATCTGAGGAGCCTCACTTAGACCTTAACTTTTACTTACAGACAAGTGAAAAGGGAGTGAGTGTTTATTGCATGTGAAAAGAACATGAATCACTGTGGACCAGAAGAGAGACTAATAGCCAGGCTCCAACATAGTTCCAAATGATCCACGCCTCTGGTATTCACACCTTTGTGCTGTCCTCTCCCATACTGTACTAAAGCTAGATTCTGTAACCAGTAGTATATGGAAGAGGTGACCCTGTTTATCTTCTGATATTAAGTTATAAAAGACTGCTCTCTCTCTGGCCTCATTTTCTCCCTTCCTCTCTCTCATCACTTCCTCTGGGAAATTGAAGCTGCTGTTTGGAACAGCTCTATGATGATGTTCACATGTTAGTTTACTAAAGCATCCATCCAAGAACCAGTGAGGAACCAGCCTGCCAAGAACCTCTTTGGTGAGCTTGGGAGAATTCTCTCCAGCCCCAGGCAAGGGACTGAGACCATTGTAACCCTGATCTACAGACAATGAGCCTAAATTACCCAACTGATATGCAGATGACACCACCCTTATGGCAGAAAGTGAAGAGGAACTAAAAAGCCTCTTGATGAAAGTGAAAGAGGAGAGTGAAAAAGTTGGCTTAAAACTCAACATTCAGAAAATGAAGATCATGGCATCCGGTCCCATCATTTCATGGGAAATAGATGGGGAAACAGTGGAAACAGTGTCAGACTTTATTTTTGGGGGCTCCAAAACCACTGCAGATGGTGATTTGCAGCCATGAAATTAAAAGACGCTTACTCCTTGGAAGGAAAGTTATGACCAACCTAGATAGCATATTGAAAAGCAGAGACATTACTTTGCCAACAACGGTCCGTCTAGTCAAGGCCATGGTTTTTCCAGTGGTCATGTATGGATGTGAGAGTTGGACTGTGAAGAAAGCTGAGTGCTGAAGAATTAACGCTTTTTAACTGTGGTGTTGGAGAAGACTCTTGAGAGTCCCTTGGGCTACAAGGAGATCCAACCAGTCCATCCTAAAGGAGATCAGTCCTGGGTGTTCTTTGGAAGGAATGATGCTGAAGCTGAAACTTTGGCCACCTCATGCAGAGTTGACTCATTGGAAAAGACTCTGATGCTGGGAGGCATTGGGGGCAGGAGGAGAAGGCGACGACAGAGGATGAGATGGTTGCATGACATTATCAACTCGATGGACGTGGGTTTGAGTGAACTCCGGGAGTTGGTGATGGACAGGGAGGCCTGGCGTGCTGCAATTCATGGGTCGCAAAAAGTCAGACACGACTGAGCGACTGAACTGAACTGAGCAGCTTCCGGACTCCTGACTCTCAGGAACTGCATTGGAGAGAAAGAGAGAGAGAAGCTATAATTAATTTGCTTTAGCAAGGGGAGAACCACTTATCAGAGGAGCTTTTGTTTTCCAGTAGAACGAACTGGATTTCAATGCTGCAAATCTGAGCTTAATACTTCTAAAGAGGGATTAGGAAAGCAGAGACCAGATCTGGTTTAAATACTGTCAAACAGCAGGGACTGTTCAATAATTGTTGCTTGGGAGAAAGAATGACATGACATTGGGAACATCTTTGGTGAGGAAATAGCAGTGACTCAGAAGAATGTGTTTGTCATTATAATTATTTCCTTTTAGAAACATTATTTTCTGCTTTTCCACATCCTGTACAATTTGAAACCTTGCTGACACCCTGTTAGAAATGTCACAATCTGATTAGCAGCAGAGTTGATTTTCATTCTCTAATTTTAGCATTAGAGGGAAAAAAAAAAAAAGCAAATTGAAGCACAGAATAAATAAATAAATAATGAATAAAAACAAAGAATTTACAGTGGTCATTTTAAACCTATGAAGGAACAGAAATTAAACTCCAAGACATCAATCCTTCTAATACAAACATATAAATAATTATGAAGAATCAGTCCTTTTTTGTTTTGGTGCTGCTAATGATTAGCAAACAGATCAATTCTCAGGATGAAGGAAAGCTTAGATTTTATTTTGTGGGATTATTTTGTATATCATCATTCTTATCAAATTCTAATTTAGCATATTCTTGGTAATTGGATTTGTGTATATATGTGCAATAGCAGCTTTATTCTGCAGCAAAATAACTGATTTTCAAGGTTTGTTTTCCCCGTTAACCATACCTACAGAAATGGTTATATTAAATAATTACCCAGAGTGTGAGAGACAGATCGCTTGTGCTCCGGGGAATGGCCAAGATCCTCAGCTGAGTGTTTCTATCTTTTACTTCCCACAACATCAATAAAACAGAGAAATAAGCCAAAGTAGGGGGAGAAGCTTCAGCTCACTGGGGGTGTGCTCAACCTGAAATTCAAAGGAATTCTTGCAAATGCACTTATTTTTCATTGACAACAGCTTCTTTCTCTCTTATAAATTCCTGTACAGAGGCCAAGAGTGTGTTCAAACACATCCTCAGACTAAAATAGAGGTTCAGTTCAGTTCAGTCGATCAATCGTGTCCAACTCTTTGTGACCCCATGAACCACAGCACATCAGGCCTCCCTGTCCTAAACCAACTCCCAGAGTTCAGCCAAACTCATGTCCACTGAGTCGGTGATGCCATCCAAACATCTCATCCTCTCTAGTCCCCTTCTCCTCCTGCCCTCAGTGTTTTCCAGCATCAGGGTCTTTTCAAATGAGTCAGCTCTTCACATCAGGTGGCCAAGTATTGGAGTTTCAGCTTCAATATCAGACCTTCCAATGAACACCCAGGATTGATTTCTTTTAGGACGGACTGGTTGGATCTCCTTGCGGTCCAAGGGACTCTCAAGAGTCTTCTCCAACACCACGGTTCAAAAGCATCTATTCTTCGGTGTTTAGCTTTCTTTATAGTCCAACTCTCACATCCATACATGACAACTGGAAAAACCATAGCCTTGACTAGACAGACCTTTGTTGACAAAATACTGTCTCTGCTTTTCAATATGCTGTCTAGGTTGGTCATAACTTTCCTTCTAAGAAGTAAGTGCCTTTTAATTTCATGGCTGTAATCACCATCTGCAGTGATTTTGGCCCCCCAAAATAAAGTCAGCTACTGTTTCCACTTTTTCTCCATCTATTTGCCATGAAGTGATGGGACCAGATGCCATGATCTTCATTTTCTGGATGTTGAGCTTTAAGGCAACTTTTTCACTCTCCACTTTCACTTTCATAAAAAGGCTCTTTAGTTCTTCTCCACTTTCTGCCATAGGGTGGTGTCATCTGCATATCTGAAGTTATTGATATTTCTCCCAGCAATCTTGATTCCAGCTTGTGCTTCATCCAGCCCAGCATTTCTCATGATGTACTTTGCATATATGTTAAAAGAGCAGCGTGACAAAATACAGCCTTGACATACTCCTTTTCCTATTTGGGACCAGTCTGTTTTTCCACGTCCAGTTCTAACTGTTGCTTCCTGACCTGCATATAGGCTTCTCAAGAGGCAAGTCAGGTGGTCTGGTATTCCCATCTCTTTCAGAATTTTCCACAGTTGATTGTGATCCACACAGTCAAAGGTTTTGGCATAGTCCATAAAGCAGAAATAGATGCTTTTCTGGAACTCTTGCTTTTTCAATGATCCAGTGGATTTTGGCAATTTGATCTTTGGTTCTTCTGTCTTTTCTAAAACCAGTTTGAACATCTGGAATTTCACGGTTCAAGTATTGCTGAAGCCTGGCTTGGAGAATTTTAAGCATTATGTTACTAGTGTGTGAGATGAGTGTAATTGTGCAGTAGTTTGAGCACTCTTTGCATTGCCTTTCTTTGGGATTGGAATGAAAACTGACCTTTTCCAGTCCTGTGGCCACTGGTGAGCTTTCCAAATTTGCTGGCATATTGAGTGCAGCACTTTCACAGCATCATCTTTCAGGATTTGGAACACCTCAACTGGAATTCCATCACCTCCACTAGCTTTTTGTGGTGATGCTTTCTAAGGCCCACTTGACTTCACATGCCAAGATGTCTGGTTCTAGGGGAGTGATCACACCATTGTGATTATCTGGGTCATTAAGATCTTTTTGTATTGTTCTTCTGTGTATTCTTGCCATGTCTTCTTAATATCTTCAAGTTCTGTTAGGTCCATTCAATATCTGTCCTTTATTGAGTCCATCTTTGCATGAAATGTTCCCTTGGTATCTCTAATTTTCTTGTAGCTATCTCTAGTCTTTCCTACTCTATTGTTTTCCTCTATTTCTTTGAATTGATCACTGAGGAAGGCTTTCTCATTTCTCCTTGCTATTCTTTGGAACATTCTGCATCCAAATGGGTATATCTTTCCTTTTCTCCTTTGCTTTTCACTTCCTTCCTTTTCACAGCTATTTGTAAGGCCTCCTCAGCCAGCCATTTTGCTTTTTGTATTTCTTTTTCTTGGGGATGGTCTTGATCCCTGTCTCCTGTACAATGTCACAAACCTCCATCCATAGTTCATCAGGCAATCTGTCTATCAGATCTAGTCTCTTAAATCTATTTCTCACTTCCATTGTATAATCTGAGAGATTTGATTTATGTTATACCTGAATGGTCAAGTGATTTTCTCCACTTTATTCAATTTACATCTGAATTTGGCCATAAGGAGTTCGTGATCTGAGCCACAGTCAGCTCCCAGTCTTGTTTTTGCTGACTGTATAGAGCTTCTCCATCTTTGGCTGCAAAGAATATAATCAATCTGATTTTGGTGTTGACCATCTGGTGATGTCCACGTGTACAGTCTTCTCTTGTGTTGTTGGAAGAGGGTGTTTGCTATGACCAGTGTGTCCTCTTGGCAGAACTCTGTTAGCCTTCGCCTTTCTTCCTTCTGTACTTCAAGGCCAAATTTGCCTGTTACTCCAGGTATTTCTTGACTTCCTACTTTTGCATTTCAGTTCCCTATAATGAAAATGACATCTCTTTTGGATGTCAATTCTAAAAGTTCTTGTAGATCTTCTTAGAACTGTCCAACTTCAGCTTCTTCAGCATTACTGGTGGGGGCATAGACTTGGATTACCATGATATTGAATGGTTTGCCTTGGAAATGAATAGAGATTAGAATGGTGCATTATTCAGAATTATTCACCCCAATTTAGAGATGAAACAGATGCTTTCTGAGGTTCAATAAGCTGAGTCTTGGTCAGGATTCTATTTTGAGGTTCAGTAAGCTGAGTCTGGCTCATGATTCTATTTTGTGATGCTAATCAGTGTTAACGTCAAGCCTTGCTGGACTCTATTATATGATATGTTAATCATATTGTATGTGGCTTTCCAGGTGGCACAGTGGTAAAGAATCCACTTGCCAATGCCCGAGACGGTTCAGGAAGATCCACTGGAGAAGGGAATGGCAACCTGCTCCAGGACTCTTGCCTGGAAAATTCTATGGACAGAGACTGGTGGGCTACAATCCATAGGGTCTCAAAGAGTCAAACACGACTGAGCTCAGCACAGCAGCAGTAATCTTATTGTATAATAATCTCAAACTCTGACACTGTACAAATCTCGTATCTGGCCCCAGGGCGTACATCTGACTTCCTTAATTTTGTTTCCTTCTTGGTGTATTCATGCTCTCTTTTTTCTCCTATATATGATAAAGAGATAAAAAAAAGTTAATTATCAATTTTATCATTTTATCTCACAAATTCAATTAATGTCAAATGATAGCATGATGTGATTTTAATAATAATTCTGTATTAATGGTATTAATATTTTGTATTTTTGTGTTCTTTAGAGGAAAGGGATTAGAAATCTTTACAATCGTTTTCCAGAATAGGGTATTTCCTCTGCTGCAACACAACCTCATTGTGTATTTTCTAAGAGGAATGACTAACAATTGAATTTATTTCCAAATGAAATACCTTCCAATATCTCAGTGGCATAACGATGTAAATTGCATTATTTTTTTTTTCTATAAAACCCTAATGAATCCCAGAGTGCTGTGGAATTGATATATAATCTAACAAACTGATCCTCTGGGTGATGTTTGCATTCACCGAATAAATTCTACTTTGCTGCACTGTTGATACATTTGTTGGCTCATAAAGTTATTGAGTGCGATGTTCAGGGACTGATTGTGCTTATGTAGCAGGGATATTCTTCTTCACAGCCAATAGCCTGTACATTCCAATATATCCAGATGACCTCAGCACCTGGGAACTCTTGCATAATTCAGTGTATAAACATAATGGGGAAAATCATGAATGATTTAAACTATTAAACCATTCGTGTGTGTTTTAAATAGCAAAATTCCCCAGGTTTTGACTTGGTGTATATTATTTGATTGTCAATGAATTTCTACACAGGAGACTTTGAAATTTTCTAAATTGATTTTTTGTTAATCTGGTGTGCAGTTAAGTGTAAAGATGAGATAGAAAGCTCTCTTAAGCTTGCTGTTTATTTTCACACTAATAACTCTTTAGACTGTCTCCGAACTCATCCACATTCTTTTTCCATCCTATAAATAATGACTTTGATAGCCAGTGTAACATGTCCGGGGGCCACATATCAGTTTCCCAAATCAGTTTCCTTGGGAAAGCTTTGATCTTCTGTTTTTCTGGCAGCTTCTTTCCCCTGGAAAGCTCTCTGCCATTGCTATGGAGTCAGGAGCTTTTTGAGAAAAGGAAATTGGGGCTCCACTATTCTCAGTTGACCAGGGTAGAGCCTCCATTTTACCAGTGGGGGCAGAATGGAAGAAGGGGACCCCCAACCTCTCACTCTCAATTGCCTGGAATTTAACTTCTGAAAGGAGAAGGCAAGGATGAGAAATGATGACAATATGTCCTTCCTGGGGCGATACCATAACTGTTGACCAGTAGTTGGGAGGAAAGGGAGTTCCATTTTCTTGTCAGTTCCTGGGTACAGTGGAGCTTACAGTGAGTCAGGGGAGAGGGAACACATTGTAGCTTAAATAGCATAACTCTCTGTTCTCAACTAGATTTAATATTTTTCTTGAGTTAATGTTTCTTTATTTGCTGTATGCTGGTAGGGCAATTTCCTCTATTTTTTTGCACTGATCGCTGAAGAAGGTTTTCTTATCTCTTCTTGCTATTCTTTGGAACTCTGCATTCAGATGCTTATGTCTTTCCTTTTCTCCTTTGTTTTTCGCTTCTCTTCTTTTCACAGCTATTTGTAAGGCCTCTCCAGACAGCCATTTTGCTTTTATGCATTTCTTTTCTATGGGAATGGTCTTGATCCCTGTCTCCTGTACAATGTCACGAACCTCATTCCATAGTTCATCAGGTACTCTATCTATCAGATCTAGGCCCTTAAATCTATTTCTCACTTCCACTGTATAATCACAAGGGATTTGATTTAGGTCATACCTGAATGGTCTAGTGGTTTTCCCTACTTTCTTCAATTTAAGTCTGAATTTGGCAATAAGGAATTCATGGTCTGAGCAACAGTCAGCTCCTGGTCTTGTTTTTGCTGACTGTATAGAGCTTCTCCATCTTTGGCTGCAAAGAATATAATCAGTCTGATTTTGGTATTGACCATCTGGTGATGTCTATGTATAGAGTCTTCTCTTGTGTTGTTGGAATCAGAGATACCAAAGGAACACTTCATGCAAAGATGGGCTTGATAAAGGACAGAAATGGTATGGACCTAACAGAAGCAGAAGATACTAAGAAGAGGTGGCAAGAATACACAGAAGAACTGTACAAAAAAGATCTTCATGACCCAGATAATCACAATGGTGTTATCACTGACCTAGAGCCAGACATCCTGGAATGTGAAGTCAAGTGGGTCTTAGAAAGCATCACTACAAACAAAGCTAGTGGAGGTGATGGAACTCCAGTTGAGCTATTTCAAATCCTGAAAGCTGATGCTGCGAAAGTGCTGCACTCAATATGCCAGCAAATTTGGAAAACTCAGAAGTGGCCACAGGACTGGAAAAGGTCAGTTTTCATTCCAATCCCAAAGAAAGGCAATGCCAAAGAATGCTCAAACTACCACACAATTGCACTCATCTCACATGCTAGTAAAGTAATGCTCAAAATTCTCCAAGCCAGGCTTCAGCAATATGTGAACCGTGAACTTCCTGATGTTCAAACTGGTTTTAGAAAAGGCAGAGGAACCAGAGATCAAATTGCCAACATCCGCTGGATCATAGAAAAAGCAAGAGAGTTCCAGAAAAACATCTATTTCTGCTTTATTGACTATGCCAAAGCCTTTGACTGTGTGGATCACAATAAACTGTGGATAATTCTGAAAGAGATGGGAATACCAGACCACCTGATCTGCCTCTTGAGAAATTTGTATGCAGGTCAGGAAGCAACAGTTAGAACTGCACATGGAACAACAGACTGGTTCCAAATAGGAAAAGGAGTACGTCAAGGCTGTATATTGTCACCCTGCTTATTTAACTTATATGCAGAGTACATCATGAGAAACGCTGGGCTGGAGAAAGCACAAGCTGGAATCCAGATTGCCGGGAGAAATATCAATAACCTCAGATATGCAGATGACACCACCCTTATGACAGAAAGTGAAGAGGAACTAAAAAGCCTCTTGATGAAAGTGAAAGTGTAGAGTGAAAAAGTTGGCTTACAGCTCAACATTCAGAAAACGAAGATCATGGCATCCGGTCCCACCACTTCATGGCAAATAGATGGGGAAACAGTGGAAACAGTGTCAGACTTTATTTTTCTGGGCTCCAAAATCACTACAGATGGTGACTGCAGCCATGAAATAAAAAGATGCTTACTGCTTGGAAGGAAAGTTCTGACCAACCTAAATAACATATTGAAAAGCAAAGACATTACTTTGCCAACAAAGGTTCGTTTAGTCAAGGCTATCGTTTTTCCAGTGGTCATGTATGGATGTGAGAGTTGGACTGTAAAGAAAGCTGAGCGCCTAAGAATTGATGCTTTTGAACTGTGGTGTTGGAGAAGATGCTTGAGAGTCCCTTGGACTGCAAGGAGATCCAACCAGCCCATTCTGAAGGAGATCAGCCCTTGGATTTCTTTGGAAAGAATGATGCTAAAGCTGAAACTCCAGTACTTTGGCCACCTCATGCGAAGGGTTGACTCATTGGAAAAGACTCTGTTGCTAGGAAGCATGGGGGGCAAGAGGAGAAGGGGACGACAGAGGATGAGATGGCTGGATGGCATCACTGACTCGATGGACATGAGTCTGAGTGAACTCCGGGAGTTGGTGATGGACAGGGAGGCCTGGCGTGCTGCGATTCATGGGGTCACAAAGTGTTGGACACGACTGAGCAACTGATCTGATCTGATCTGGTAGGGCAATTTCCAGAGATTTTAAATGCTGCATTGTTATTGTTTTCATTATTGTTTTGCACCACTTACAAAAGCTTTATTGGAATGAAGTTTCATGTTGTTCAGTTGCTAAGTCATGTCCAACTCTTTGCAATCCCATGAACTGCACCATGCCAGGCTTCCTTGTCCTTCACTATCTCCAGAAGTTTGCTCAAATTCATGTCCATTGAGTCAGTGATGCTATCTAACCATGAAAGTTCATGGAGCTCCTCACATTGCCATTCCATACCTACACATCTCCACTAGTATTTCTTATTTCTCACTACACATTTCAATAACTTGAAATAAAAGTATAAAATTAACAATACCTAGCCCAAATCTGCAGAAATTCTGATTTAATTTAATGGATGATACTAAAGAGAAACAAAAATTAATGGTCATAAGCCACATTTATTTACGAGTGCTTGTGTGCTCAATTGTGTCCGACTCTTGGTGACCTCCATGGACTATAGCCTGCCAGGCTCCTCTATCCATAGGATTTTACAGGCAAGAATACTGGAGTGGGTTGTCACTTCCTCCTTCAGGGGATCTTCCTGACCAGGGATCAAACCCATGTTTCCTATATCTCTTGCACTGGCAGATGGATTTTTACAACTGAGCCACCTAAGAAGCTAACATTTGAGACCCTAATGAGAGGCAATTTTTAAATAACTCTGTACAATTAATTAAGCTATCTGGAAAAAAAATGGGTATCTGCTAGTTTGTGGTTCTACTCAGTACGTTATACAGTTTTGCTGATAGTATAAGTTCAACATCGACTTTGGAAAACAATTTGGCATTAATTTTTAAAATTAAACATGCATATATTGTAGAGTTTAGCAACTTCTAAAGAATCTGCATGTAGATGTTTTCAAGAATATTCATAGCAGCACTAATTTAATAGAAAAACAATGTAGGCACAATCCACATGTTAGCAAGAGAAGAAATGACCGAGCTGTGTGCTTTGCATACAATGAATTTTAAACAGCAACACAAAAGAATAAACTACAGTCACATCAACCAACATAAATAATATTGAGTCAAAAAAATTCAAGAACCTAGAGATTATTTTCAAGGGGATTGCAATTTTAGGTTTTAAATTGACAGATTTAAATAGTTGTTTAGGGGTGTCTGTGTGTGTGTGTAAGAGTGAAAAACAGCAAAAGAGTGATTAAACACAAAATTCAAAATGGTGATTCTGAAAGTTAGAGGAACTGGCATAAGGGAGGAATTACATATACAAGTATAAATAATAAGCATTATGCTAGCCCGTGGGTTGAGTGAGTAGTGAGTTCAGGAATAAATTAATAATGCCCCAAATTGGATTGATGATGCCATCTTGTTTTGAACTAAGGGTTATTTTTAATTTAATAGCATGCACCTGAGATCCAATTAAAATGATTCCCCTGGTAATTTGAGTGTGTACCCAAGGTAGACAATCACTGTACCAAATCAATCCTTGCTATTCGTGACATGATCTGACAATTAGCAGAATAAGAATCTCCTGGAAACTGATTAGAAATGCTGAATGCCAAGCTCCATCTCAGACCTACTGAGTTAGGATCTACATTATAGATCTACCAGGATCCGTACAATGATAATTTTAAGAAGCACGGCATCAAATTATCTCTATTATGTCTGCCAATATGCATACTTTATATATGCTTGAAAAGAATTATAAGCCAAAAAATGAAGGGGTTAAGACATAAAATTTGAATTGTTCTAGAAAAATTTAAACTTCCTATTATTTTAATCTTTTTGGTATATAATGACTGCTTGGAATGAAAAATCCTCAAATGATAAAAGTTTAAACTTTATTCTATGTTATCAACTCAAATTATAAATAAAAGAATTATTGATTAGGAAAGGAATGATGATGTCTATGCACGGAAAGACGACCCTGAAGTATAGAAATTGTACCATGAAGTCATACAAAGTATTATAGTTCACTTAGATACTTAATGGAGAGCATATGAAAACTTTAAATTAGATACTTTAAGTCAGTGACATCTCAAATGTATGTGACTTTAGTTTCACTTGTACATGAATCTTTGCCTCAAAATCCAATATCCTTTTACTGTTTTTATGATCATAATACAAGAACCTGTTGGTTTTCCATCCCTGTGGCTATGTTGGGTATTTTAACACAAAAGAAATATTAAGAAATCTAAGAGATAAATAACTTCAATTAGTTTCCTCAGTTTAAATAAGATTAGCTATTACTCACTTACTTCACTTTCCCTTTTCAAGAGCTTTAGGCAACTGCTTTTAGACACCAAAGCCAGGTAAAAGGAGTTAATTTAAAAATATTATCAAAAACTTTCTATTTTCTTTAAGGTTGGACTGTGGTTAGTATTCCAGGCAGCATCTGCATAAGGAAACTTTTATCATTCCCATTGCAGTAAAAATGAGAATATGTTTCTTGAGAAAGATAATCTTCTAAAGGATACATTGGATGCATAAAATATTCTTTATATGATAGTCGTTTAGTCCCTCAGTCGTATCTTGCTCTTTGCAACCCCGTGGACTGCAGCTTCCCAGACTCCTGTCCATGGGATTCCCCAGGCAAGAATACTAGAGTGGGTTGCATTTCCGTCTCCAGGGGATCTTCCCAACCCAGGGAATCGAACCTCCGCGTCTCCTTCATTGGCAGGCAGAGCCTTTATACTGTAGCACCAGGGAAGTCCCTCATATGATAAAGTAAAAAGGTAAATCAGTTGTAAAAAGTTTCTAGAAAACTTAGGGACTATTGAGAAGATAATGGTTTGAAGATACATCTCTGTCTCCTCCCTATTTTCAGTCCCAATCTGGAAAACTTCCACCAGGAAGAAGGCAAGCTAGCGGAGTAATCAGTGTCCTTCGAGTTAGAGGATTGTCAACCGGAGACAGAAGGTGCAAGTTCCGATCAAGCCAGGTGGTGGCAGCAGAGGGGGCTGATAGTGTGGGAATGTATGTGAATCCCTGAGGAAGCCTCAGCAAGAAACTGTGCGATCCTTTAGAGTCAGATTATACCTGCTTGCACCCAGAGTTGGTCCAAGGTGGTTGCGCTTAATTCTTCTTTCTTGCCAGTTTCTCTGAGTGAGGGGGCAACCAACCGACTGCCGTCAGAGGTTGTTCTCCATCTTACACCTGAATCCAAGTAGTTGTTTGCCCTTCCAGCAAGTCGTGTCCTTTGACTTTGCGACCCCATGGATTGTAGCCCGCCAGACTTCTCTGTCCATGGGATTCTACAGGCAAGAATCCCTCCTTCAGGGGATCTTCCCCACCCAGGGATTGAAGCCGGGTCGCCTGCATTGCAAGCAGATTCTTTACCGTCTGAGCCACCAGGGAAGTCCTTACAGAAACCTGAGGGCAAGGAAGCTCTTTTCCATTTCTAGAAGAAAAGATGATGGTTTAACAGTGCAGTCCTTTTCTGATCATTCATTCATAAGTCACAAAAGTAGAAATTGCTACTTTTTCTTTTACTTTTTTTAAAAGGCGTTTTTTGAGTCTTTATTGAAGAGCAGATAGTAACAATGGGCCCCTTTATAAATGTACGCCTGAGGACAGTAAGAGAATAGAAAAGAGATGTGATAGTTTTCCGAAATTTTTTACTAAAATTTTCAGAGCTCTTTTAAGAAAAATATAGTGAATGCCCATGTGTCTCCCACGAAGTTCAACACTTATATAATTTTGCTATTTTTGCTTTATCTGCTTATGAATGCCTTATGCCTGTTGGTTTGCCAAAGCACGAGAAATGCTAATGGCCTGACTTTTCCCCTGGAGTTGAAGGAACACAAACTCAATACAAATCAGGGATAGGAAAAAGCAAAGGAAAACAATGAATACCAAAAAAAAAAAAAAAAAATGATGTAAAAACTCAGATTCAGATGATGGAAACTAATGTTATTAAAGATCAAATCCACTCCTTGAAAGAGAAGTAATGGAGGAGTTAAAAGAAAACCCTACATTGAAATTCTCATGGAGATGGTACTAGAGCGAACACTTGTAAAAGTTAATGAAAACAATTTCTGTTTCTAGTCACAGTATGATAAATAAACACGAGGTTTACCTTACTATGAAAAGCAGTTACCTTCCAACTTTCCTCAACTTGCTTTAATATTCTGCACTTCTTTTTCCCTTTATATATATTCTAGTATAAATCCCTGACAAATTCTAAATCTGCAATTTGCTCTTTATCTGGTCCATTCTAATCAGCATATATATGCATAACGTTTTTATTTATTTAACTTCAAAAATAAAATATTCATTTTGGGAGAGCTTTTTTCTCACCGCTAATAATTTCATGCATGTAGTATATCTCAGTCTGTAAGATGATTAAATAAAACATATAAAATTAATATCTCTAAAGGGCTTAGAAAAGTGTTGCTGCTGCTGCTAAGTCACTTCAGTCATGTCCGACTCTGTGCGACCCCATAGACGGCAGCCCACCAGGCTCCCCCGTCCCTGCGATTCTCCAGGCAAAAACACTGGAGTGGGTTGCCATTTCCTTCTCCAATGCGTGAAAGTGAAAAGAGAAAGTGAAGTCGCTCAGTTGTGTCAGACTCTTAGCGACCTCATGGACTGCAGCCTACCAGGCTCCTCTGTCCATGGGGTTTTCCAGGCAGGAGTACTGGAGTGGGATGCCATTGCCTTCTCCATAGAAGGGTGTAGACACATATAAATAACTCAGTAATTGTTAGCCATCACTACTATTGTGACTACTACAACCACCATCACCCCTGTTGTCGTGTGTGTTTGGGTATGTGTGGTGCATTCAGTCATTTCCGACTCTTTGCCACCCCACTCCTCTGTCCATGGGATTTCCCAGGTAAGAATACCGGAGTGTGTTGCAATTTCCTTTTCCAGTGGATCTTTCTCACCCAGGGATCCAACCTGCGTCTCCTATGTCTGCTGCACTGGCAGGCAGATTCTTTACTACTGAGCCACCTGGGAAGCCCCTGTTGTTATACCTGTCATTATACTTATTAAAAAAAAAGAAGTCCAACTTTGCTTGTGGCAGTACTTTTTCCTTTGGGTGGCAGTTTTGTTATTCATAGAGAATTTTTTCAATTATTCATGTGTTGAGTTCCTTGTTTCAATTTTTTTGGTTGTGATCTCTTTGAGACAGTAGAAGGATCATGAGATCTGGGTGTTTTTTTCTTTTTTCAGAGAAGTTAAGAATGAGCAAATACAGAGCACTCAGTGTTTATCTTCAGTGCTGCCTTCTTCCTGGTTCTCACAGTTTCCTAACATGACTCAACACCGCCTCTCTAGCCTGAGATCCTTCATTCTTTGCTCTTGATTGGAAAGAGGCTCCAGAAAGTCACTTTCTCCTGGCCTAATCCTATCCTAGCTTATCTGGTTCTATCCAGTTCTTCTGTGCATGGTATATTCTTGAAACTTGTTTTCCTGTTTACTTTGAAACACTCACAGAATTTTCTCATGTGTGCATCACTTCAGTTGTGTCCAACTCTTTGTGACCCTGTGGATTGTAGCCCACCATGGTCTTTCCCAGGCAAGAATACTGGATTGCCATTTCCTTCTCCAGGGGATCCTCCCTACCCAGGGCTCAAACCCCATCTCCTGTGATCCCTGCATTGGAAGGCAGTTTCTTTACCACTACTGCCACCTGGGAAGCTCAGTTTTCTCTACAACCATTCGATCTGCTTTCCATTGTAATCATAATCATTGTTTCCTGTTGCTATGGACTGAATTTGTGTTTCCCCCAAATGTATACGTTGAGGCCCTAACTGTCCCCCTCAATGCGATGGTGTTTGGAGATGGGGTCTTTGTGAGGTAACTAGGGTCAGATGAAGTCATGAGAGTGGGGCCCTCATGATGGCATTAAAAAGTGAAAGTGAAAGTTACTCAGTGGTATCCAGCCCTCTGTGATCCCATGGACTGTAGAGGCTGCCAGGCTCCTCTGTCCATGGAATTCTCCAGGCACGAATACTGGAGTGGGTAGCTGTTTCCTTCTCCAGGGGATCTTCCCCAAACAAGGATTGAACCCAGGTCTCCCACATTGCAGGCAGATTCTTTACTATCTGAGCAACCAGGGAAGCCTCACGATGGCATAAGTGTCTTTATAAGAAGGCGGGGAGAGAGATTTTTGTCTTCATTTTGTGAACACATAGTGAGAATGGAGCTGTCTTCCAGACTGCAGGGATCCTCAACAAAACCCAATCATGCCGCCACCCTGATCTCAGACTTCCAGTCTCCAGAACTGTGCGGAAATAAACTTAAGCCAGCAGTCTGTGGGGCTTCCCTGGTGGCTCAGCTGGTAAGGACTCTGCCTGTAATGCGGGAGACCTGGGTTCAATGCCTGGGTTGGGAAGATCCCCTGGAGAAGGGAAAGGCTACCCACTCCAGTATTCTGGCCTGGAGAATTCTCAGAGTCAGACACAACTGAACGACTTTCACTTTCACTAGTCTATGGTATGGCATTTTAACAGTCTGAACTGACTAGGACACTTGTCCTCAAAATGTTCTATTTCTTATTTTCAAGATATTTCTAGTTTTTAAATTATTTCTTTGAGAATGTGGAGGAAGATAGGAATCTAGCAACCCCTTTTCAGGATGTTGGTTTAGCTAGATTTGAGTGGTGTTTTCAATAATTTTCACAGTGGAATACTTATTCAGACCAAGGAAATGTACAGAAGCATTTCAACATATTTCATACCTCAAGGTTAATTTAACTTACTATCAATGTAATTTATTTAATCAATAAATTGAAGAAGAAATATATAACTATGTGGGCATACACACAACAACCCTCAGGAAGTTTGCTAGTGATTCTTGATGAAAGTTTAAATAAAATGTAAAGAATAGTTATAGAAGTCAACTTTTACTAGGATATATATTGGAGAAAGAAATAACTGTGAAATCTCTGTGGCAATAAAACTTAATTACTTTTGCATATTCCATTGTACTGTGAATTGGCTGTGATTCAACTTCTCTCTTTTCAACTCTGCTGTAAGATCCAGACTGGAAAAGCAGCCCTGATTTTGAATACACTGTTTTTGTGTAGGAGGGAAAAATGAATCTTGGCAGAATCTTGCTGTGACTTCAAGTTCCACTCAGATGTTTTATAAGATCTTCTCTGCTCATCTTTTATTAACCAGAGCTAGTTGTATGTGGCTCAGGTGGTAAAGAATCTGCCTGCCTATGCAGGAGAAGCAGCCAGATGTGAGTTAGATCTCTGGGTCTGAAAGATCCCTTGAAGAAAGAAATGGCACCCCACTCCAGTACTCTTACCTGGGAAATTCCATGGACAGAGGAGCCTGGCAGGCTACAGTCTGTGGGGTTACAAAAAGTCAGACACAACTTCTCGACTGAGCACACCTTGTCCATGGAGCCTAGATGTATATTCTTCCACAAGGAGACACTGCAAGTCAAATTACAATGGGCAGGGAGGTTCGCCCTTTTATAACAAAGGCAAGAACTGACTAGGAACAGGAATTCAATCTATCACAGAGGTGACCAGTTTAAACATGAATAAGTTCCATATTCAAAGTTTTCCGCATGCCTACCTAATATTTAAATGATAATTCTCTTTTTATAACTAGCAAGACTAAAATACAAACATCTGCAATCAGAATTATTAGTCATCTTTGTTTTAGGCAACTAATATTTTAAGAGAAGAAAATAAAATAATTCATATAGTCAAAAAAGACTGTTTTGTTATTCTTTGATAATGATATTATTTATAAAACCCTCCAGTCTCTATTATTATAAGAGGAGACAGATATAGGGAACAAATGAAGAGAAAACATGGGAGTTTGGTAACTATAATTTTTTTTTCTAAATCAGCTGAAATGGAAAATAATATAATCTCTCACACTAAAATGAGGAAATAAATACAATAACTATGAATAAAAATAAATTTTAAAAAGCAAGACCATTAAAAAAAGGAACATTTAAAAAACTTAATGCAAGACCTAAAGACAAGATAAAATTCAAGGCTCCTAGTGCTTCCCTGGCAGCTCAGACAGTAAAGAATCTACCTGCAATGCGAGAGACCTGGGTTCAATCCCTGGGTTGGGAAGACCCCCTGGAGAAGGGCATGGCAACCCACTCTAGTATGCTTGCTTGGAGAATCTCCATTCTCAGAGGAACCTGGCAGGCTACAGTCCATGGGCTCGCAAAGAGTTGGACACAACTGAGCAACTAAGCATAGCACACAGCACAGGTAAAGAAATTGAATGTCACAAAAATATGCTTCTAAAAATAAAATAAATTTAATGGCACTCAAATCCTCATTGTTTTGTACTAGAGGAATACATTTTAAATTTCTTATGATTCCAAGGACACAACACACACTAATTTTCCTTTTACCTCATGGGTTATTCCTTTCTAGATCTTTATAGTTTTCTTTTAAAAAAATATTTATTTGGCTCTGCCAGGTCTTAGTGGCAGCACGCAAACTCTTAGTTACAGCACGTGGGATCTAGTTCCCTGACAAGGGATTGAAACTGGGCCCCCTGCATGCGGAGCGTGGAGTCTTAGCCACTGGACCATGAGAGAAGTCCTCTATTTTTCTATAATTATTAAAATATAATTTTTTTTTTTTATAAATGTGCCATAGGACCTCTTTGTATGACACTCTCATTCTTATCACTTTAACTACTTTCAATGTCAATAATTCTCAAATTTGCAGTTGCAATCTAGCAAACTATAGCAAATGAATCGTATAGTTTAAGCTGCTACTTTTGTAGTGATTTGTTATGGAAGCAACAAAAATTATAATACAATACAATCATTCTCTGCTACTTGACATCCAAATTCAACTGGAAGATGGACTAAGTCAATCTTGTTAACCCTCAGAGCCCCAGCATTCTGTAAGAACTTGGTACCTGGTAAGAGCCCAATAAACATTGATTGAATAAACTGCAACATCACCACCAATATAAAAAGTTTGGCTTATAAGATTACTGTCTTAAGTAAGCACTTTACTTAGTTCTATCTGTATGTTGTTAGTGTTACTAGTATGAATATACATATGCAGTTTTTTTTAATTATATGAAGATAATAAGCTTTGTCCAAGATAGCAAATTGATAAAATAGAAAAAGATGAGAAAAAGAAAGAACATTATTTATGCCTTGAAGAAACATCCTATCTGAATAGCAAGACAGGTAGATATACAATGAAATACTATACAAGGCAAAGTTCACTAAGAAATTCGTATTAGAAAGTGCTGTGTGAAAAGAAATTGAAAATAAAGAGTGATTCCAATTTGAGGTGTCAAGAAAACTTCTATGGGATTTGAAACACACATTAAAATATTTGAAGAGTATCAATAGTCGGAAAGGTTGAAAAGTTCTATACAAAGAAAATTAATTTTGCTATCAACCTATGTCAAGCTAAAACATTTGGAAATTAATCATAACACTTACAATGCATCATACCTATTCTTAATGCAAGAACAAATTACTGCTTGATTATTTCTGCGGTAGTTGGATAGCATCTTCGACAAAATGGACTTGAGTTTAAGCAAACTCTAGGAGATAGTGTGGAGAAGGCAATGGCACCCCACTCCAGTACTCTTGCCTGGAAAATCCCATGGACAGAGTAGCCTGGTGGGCTGCAGTCCATGGGGTTGCTAAGAGTCAGACAAGACTGAGCAACTTCACTTTCACTTTTCACTTTCATGCATTGGAGAAGGCAATGGCAACCCACTCCAGTGTTCTTGCCTTGCACGGACGGGGGAGCCTGGTGGGCTGCTGTCTCTGGGTCACACAGAGTCGGACACAACTGAAGCCACTTAGCAGCAGCAACAGCAGCAGGAGATAGTGAAGGACAGGGAAGCCTGGCACACTGTAGTCCATAGGGTTGCAAAGAGTTGGACATGACTTCACGAATGAACAACATCGACACCTTTATTAGCTAGATATTCATTTAGTGGCTCTAACTCTAGAAAGCTGAAATAAAAGAAAATTCTTTAGATTTTACTACTTAAAAAACATATTTATTGTAATTGCCTCTTTGGTATTCTCCCTGCAATGCTCTTGTTCAGTTCAGCTCAGTCGCTCAGTTGTCTCTGACTCTTTGTGACCCCACGGACTGCAGCACACCAGGCTTCCCTGTCCATCACCAACTACCAGAGCTTATTTAAACTCATGTCCATAAAGTTGGTGGTGCCATCCAACCTGCTTATCCTCCGTTGTCCCCTTCTCCTCCTGCATTCAATCTTTCCCACCAACAGGGTCTTTTCCAATGAGTCAGTTCTTTGCATCAGCTGGCCAAAGTATTAGAGTTTTCAGCTTCAGAATTAGTCCTTTCAAGGATTCAGGACTGATTTTCTTTAGGATGGACTTTTTTTTTTTTATCTCTTTGCAGTCTGAGGGACTCTCAAGAGTCTTCTCCAACTCCACAGTTCAAAAGCATCAGTTCTTCAGTGCTCAGCTTTCTTTATAGTCCAACCCTCACATCCATAGATGACTACTGGAAAAACCATAGCTTTGAATAGATGGACCATTGTCAGCAAAGCAATGTCTTTCTTTTTAATATGCTGTCTGGGTTGGTCACAGCTTTTTTTTCAAGGAGCAAGCATCTTTTCATTTTAATTAATGGCTGCAGTCACCATCCGCAGTGATTTTGGAGCCCCCCAAAATAGTCTGCCACTGTTTCCAATGTTTCCCCATCTGTTTGTCATGAAGTGATGGGACCAGAGGCCATGATCTTAGTTTTCTGAATGTTGAGCTTTAAGACAACTTTTTCACTCTTCTCTTTCACTTTCATCAAGAGGCTCTTTAGTTCTTCTTCACTTTCTGCCATAAGGCTGGTGTCATCTGCATATCTGAGGTTACTGATATTTCTCCCGGCAATCTTGATTCCAGCTTGTGCTTCCTCCAGCCCAGGATTTAGCATGATGTACTGTGCATAGAAGTTAAATAATCAGGGTGACAGTGTATAGCCTTAACGTACTCCTTTCCCAATTTGGAACCAGTCTGTTGTTCCACATCCAGTTCTAACTGTTGCTTCTTGACCTGCATACAGATTTTTTAGGAGGCAGGTCAGGTGGTCTGGTATTCTCATCTCTTGAAGAATTTTCTGCAGTTTGCTGTGATCTACACAGTCAAGTGTTGGTGTAGTCAGTAAATAGAGGTAGATGTTTTTGTGGAACTCTCTTGTTTTTTTTTTTGATAATTCAACAAATGCTGGCAATTTGATCTGGTTCCTCTGCCTTTCCTAAATCCATCTTTCTCTTTTACCTTCCCAATTTCAAAAGCTAGTATCACTTTCAAGATTCAAAGAAATCAACAACCTCTCTTAGAACCTTACGTTGTACAGCTGAAGTAGAATACAATGTGATTGAAGTTGTGTTTACAGTACAGGCTTGGGCAGAGGGTGGTGATTTCAAGACATGTTCTGAAGTGTGAAGCTAAGATTGATATCCAGTAAATATTATCAATTAAGGTATGATTTCAGGGCGTATACATTAATAATGACAATGGTCTCTACAATTTATGGGCCTAGGTTATGCTATGCTAAGTCACTTCCGTCGTGTCCAACTCTGTGCAACCGCATAGACGGCAGCCCACCAGGCTCCCCCGTCCCTGGGATTCTCCAGGCAAGAACACTGGAGTGGGTTGCCATTTCCTTCTCCAATGCATAAAAGTGAAAAGAGAAAGTGAAGTCGCTCAGTCGTGTCCGACTCTTAGCGACCCCATGGACTGCAGCCTACCAGGCTCCTCCATCCATGGGATTTTCCAGGCAAGAGTACTGGAGTGGGGTGCCATTGCCTTCTCCGTTACAGGGCCTAACAATATGCAAAAAAAGTCGGTTTTATAGAAACATGGATCTCCACTTCTAACTAGAATAAACCTGCATGTCAGCTAGTCCATCCATGACTGACAAATGTAAACAGAGCCCATCTTATTGTTTACAGACTCTAGTGTAAATTCCTGAGACCATTTCATTCTTTGAAACACAGTCAAGCAAAAAGACAGATTGTGAAATCTATGTGGATTGCAACTCTTATTAAATTTCAGTCTGTAAAGTTTATCTGTGAAAAGAAACAGCAGAATGTTGGTGAATGCTTAACAACCAGCTCTTTGCATGTAGTTCTGACATAAATGGTTGGTTGATTTTTTTTTTTTTTCATTAACAAGTAAGATGATAGTGAAACAACTAAGACATGTGTCAAAAGTTCACCCATTCGTCAATGATAGGAGTGACTGCCTTGCTGGATTGGATAGTAGTGTTCAAATTCTGAAAGCGTATTTCATCAGTTCTGAGTGCCATTCACAGTGTAATGCTACAGAGGTAACATAATTTGAAATGTGATCTGTATTATTCACATTTTGTTTCTTAAACAATCAGAAAAAAAAACAAAGTAATTTCTGATTTTTAGTTTCTTCTACTTTCCATAGTGTAACTACTCCTTGCCTGACCATTTTCAAACCAGCAATGTGATGTCACTGAATGCAGAGCTGGGAAGAGATAGTGAGCAGCTCACCCTTATATATATGCTAGCATACTGATTCAATACATGTGTATAACCTCAACAGAGAGCAGCAGTAAAAGAGAGTAACATAGTTTGAAGGTGATGCATTTTGAGTATTTATTATCTTTGTCTTTAATATAACATGATAAAATTGAAGTTTTAACAATGACTACTTTTAACTACCAACTCACAATATTACCCAAAATTTAAAATAAGCTTCCAGGAGCTGGTATGAACAAGCCTGGCACTGAAAAAGCATTCATTCCTCTTCTTAAATCCCCATTCTACAAAAAATGTATTTCGACTCATTCTGGGATAGCATACAGAGGTGAAGCTCTGTCATTGCTTCTCCTGTCATCCTCATATCAAGGAATGGTACTATCAAGCATCGAGATGATTGTATCAGATCATTTCACCTAGAAGCAACAAAAGCCCCAGTTATAGCAGCATAGACAAAAGTGGGTTAGTTGATCTCAGGTAATCAAAAGCCAGGAAGTTTGCAGCCAGCACCAACACAATGGCTCAGTGCTGTCATTGGGAATCCCAGATCCTCTCACCTTTAGAATCTGCCGCCCTAAGTATATTTGCAATATCATCATGATCTCAGGTTAACTGCTATGCCTTCAGGGAATTCTTCTTTCCCTCAGAAGAATGCAGGTGAAAGAGCTGCCAATAGTTTGTCTTTCAGTTTTTTAAAAAGCCAAAGGTTTCCCCAAATCTCCACTTAAACAACAAATTACCTCTTTGACCAAAATTTCAATTGATGACACTGTTTTACTCCCATACATCATGCCACCAAGTGCAGGCAACTGGTATTAATCCCTATATTAGTGTAGTAACCTCTCTCTGCTTCCAGTATCTTTGTCTTCATTTTCCTTTCCAAAAGCAGATTTCCTAAGGCACAATTTTGATTATGTAACTCTATTGCTTATAACCCATAACATCATTGTTTTTGTTATAAAGTCTAGGTTTCTTTAACATAATAAACAAGACTCTTCATATGCTTTATGTTCTGGCCACTTAATTTCCCCTTCCAACCTTCAGTTCAGTTCAGTTCAGTCTCTCAGTCATGTCCAACTCTTTGCAACCCCATGGACTGCAGCATGCCAGGCCCCACTGTCCATTACCAACTACCGAAGATTACCAAAACTCATGTCCATTGAGTCGGTGATGCCATCCAACCGTCTCATCCTGTGTCGTCCCCATTCTTCTCCTGCCTTCAATCTTTCCCAACATTCAGATTAGATCAGATCAGTCGCTCAGTCATGTCCAACTCTTTGCGACCCCATGAATCGCAGCACACCAGGCCTCCCTGTCCATCACCAACTCCCGGAGTTCACTCAGACTCACGTGCATTGAGTCAGTGATGCCATCCAGCCATCTCATCCTTTGTACTCCCCTTCTCCTCCTGTCCCCAATCCCTCCCAGCATCAGAGTCTTTTCCAATGAGTCAACTCTTCGCGTGAGGTGGCCAAAGTACTGGAGTTTCAGCTTTAGCATCATTCCTTCCAAAGAAATCCCAGGGCTGATCTCCTTCAGAATGGACTGGTTGGATCTCCTTGCAGTCCAAGGAACTCTCAAGAGTCTTCTCCAAACCACACTTCAAAAGCATCAGTTCTTCGATGCTCAGCCTTCTTCACAGTCCAACTCTCACATCCATACATGACCACAGGAAAAACCATAGCCTTGACTAGACGAACATTTGTTGGCAAAGTAATGTCTCTGCTTTTGAATGTGCTATCTAGGTTGGTCATAACTTTCCTTCCAAGGAGTAAGCGTCTTTTTAATTTCATGGCTACAGTCACCATCTGTAGTGATTTTGGAGCCCAGAAAAATAAAGTCTGACACTGTTTCCACTGTTTCCCCATCTATTTCTCATGAAGTGATGATGGGACCGCATGCCATGATCTTCGTTTTCTGAATGTTGAGCTTTAAGCCAAATTTTTCACTCTCCACTTTCACTTTCATCAAGAGACTTTTGAGTTCCTCTTCACTTTCTGCCATAAGGGTGGTGTCATCTGCATATCTGAGGTTATTGATATTTCTCCTGGCAATCTTGATTCCAGCTTGTGTTTCTTCCAGTCCAGCATTTCTCATGATGTTCTCTGAATAGAAGTTAAATAAACAGGGTGACAATATACAGCCTTGACGAACTCCTTTTCCTATTTGGAACCAGTCTGTTGTTCCATGTGCAGTTCTAACTGTTGCTTCCTGACCTGCATACAAATTTCTCAAGAGGCAGATCAGGTGGTCTGGTATTCCCATCTCTTGAAGAATTGTCCACAGTTTATTGTGATCCACACAGTCAAAGGCTTTGGCATAGTCAATAAAGCAGAAATATATGTTTTTCTGGAACTCCCTTGCTTTTTCTATGATCCAGTGGATGTTGGCAATTTGATCTCTGGTTCCTCTGCCTTTTCTAAAACCAATTTGAACATCAGGAAGTTCACGGTTCACATATTGCTGAAGCCTGGCTTGGAGAATTTTGAGCATTACTTTACTAGCATGTGAGATGAGTGCAATTGTGTGGTAGTTTGAGCGTTCTTTGGCATTGCCTTTCTTTGGGATTGGAATGAAAACTGACCTTTTCTGATCTTTTCAAATTAGTCAGTTCTTTGCATCAGGTGGCCAAAGTAATGGAGTTTCAGCTCAGCATCAGTCCTTCCAATGAATATTCAGGACTGATTTCCTTTAGGATTGACTGGTTGGATCTCCTTGCAGTCCAAGGGACTCTCAAGAGTCTTCTCCAACACATTGGTTCAAAAGAGTCAATTCTTCAGTGCTCAGCTTTCCTTATAGTCCAACTCTCACATCCATGCATGACCACTGGAAAAACCATAGCTGTGAATAGACAGATCTTTGTTGGCAAAGTAATGTCTCTGCTTTTTAATATGCCATCTAGGTTGGTCATAACTTTCATCCCAAAGAGCAAGGATCTTTTAATTTCATGGCTGTGGTCACCATCTGCAGTGATTTTGGGACCCAAAAAATTAGTCAACCACTGTTTACCCATCTATTTGCCATGAAGTGATGGGACCAGATGCCATGATCTTAGTTTTCTGAATGTTGAGCTAAGACAACTTTTTCACTCTCCTCTTTCACTTTTATCAAGAGGCTCTTTAGTTCCTCTTCACTTTCTGCCATAAGGGTAATGTCATCTGCATATCTGAGGTGATTAATATTTCTTCTGGCAATCTTGATTCCAGCTTGTGCTTCCTCCAGCCCAGTGTTTCTCATGATGTACTCTGTATATAAGTTAAATAAGCAGGGTGACAATATACAGCCTTGACATACTCCTTTTCCTATTTGGAACCAGTCTGTTGTTCCACATCCAGTTCTAACTGTTGCTTAAGAAGTAGGTCAGGTGGTCTGGTATTCCCATCTCTTTCAGAATTTTCCACAGTTTATTGTGATCCACACAGTCAAAGGCTTTGGCATAGTCAATCAAGCAGAAATAGGTATTTTTTTCAGAACTCTCTTGCTTATTCTATGATCCAATGGATGTTGGCAATTTGATCTTTGGTTCTTCTGCCTTTTGTAAAACCAGGTTAAACATCTGAAAGTTCATGCTTCATGTACTGTTGAAGCCTGGCCTGGATAATTTTGTGCATTACTTTACTAGCATATGAGATGAGTGCAATCATGTGGTAGTTTGAGCATTCTTTGGCATTGCCTTCCTTTGGGATGGGAATCAACAGTTACTTTTTCCAGTCCTGTGGCCTCTGCTGAGTTTTCCAAATTTGCTGGCATATTGAGTGCAGCACTTTCACAGCATCATCTTTTAGGATTTGAAATAGCTCAGCTTCCAATCTTACTATTCACCAAACTTTCATCAAATGATTTGGGAATAAGAGAGGTTGAAGAGAAAAGTGAATTGAGACCTGAGATTATCTCCTTCAGCAGGATCTTTGGCCATTTCCCTCTCCCAAATTCTTCCTCTAAATTCCTGCAGGACATCCTCTTGTTCACCATCTAGAATTGAAAATAAATGTGGGATTTGATTTGACAGTAAAAGAATGAAAAGAATGGCTATGTATTATCTTCAAAACAGGCCAGATTAGCATGAATTTTTACTGATGTGAGTTGTTGGGATATCAAGGTGAAAAAGAAAATAATTTGTCAAAACCTTTACAAAAAAGAGGCAGGAGGGAACTTTTGGAGGTGATGGATAAGTTTATGGCCTTGATTGTGGTGATGGTTTCCTGGCTATATACTTATCCTCAAACTTAATAAGTTAGATACATTACATATGTACAGCTGTTTGTATGTCAATCATACATCAATAAAACTTTTTTTTGGGGGGAAAAAAAAAAAAAGAATGAAAAGCATTAAAAAAAAAAAAATCCCAGCCAGACCATGTTTGTGGAGTCTCATCTAACTCAAGTCTTCTAACAGCACTTGCATTTCCTAGTACAAAATCTTCTTTGTGTCAGACCATCCAGTCCCTGATTTCTCACCTAATCTAAAAGCCAATCAGTGGTATTGTAATCTTGGGTTACTTCTGAGGCATTTTGATCCTTTCACCAACAAATAAATCAAGTCAAATTCAGTTATTTATTATTTTTAATATCCTATAGACGACTCCTCCATATTTCAATAACTGTTCTGAATGGGTAACAAGATCAAAGCCATTATTAACATGCAAAGAAAGGATGTGGGGAAATTCACAAGTTGTTTATTTTCAAAATTATGCTATGCTTTAGGAGGGGGGAAAAAGGTAGCATTAATAAAGCCCCTTTTATGTATCAGGCACTTTAGTATATTAGGTATGGACCCTCTCTTTTCCACATAGATGCTCTCTGAATTAAGAATTATCTTCATTTTACCAATGAGTAGTTTGAATTACAGGAAAGTAAGAAACTTGACAGAATCACAGCTATTAAAATGCTGAAGTCATAATTCAGACATTTCATTCTCTATAGATTCTGTTTTATTCCACTATAAGTTTCTCAAAATGAAGAAGTGATTTTCATATTATCTGGAAATAGAGAAAATTCTGCAAGTAAAACAAATACAATTTTAATTTGGTACCCTGCATAAAGTTTCACATTGAATAAATATATAGATATACTCATTGTTAATATTTTAAATATTTATTACATATCCTGAATGCTGATATTTGAGAGAAGGAATTTATAGTTTTTCTTTTAAAAAAAGTTGTCCTTCTGACATGTAAGCCTGGATGTGTAATTCAGAGTGAAAAATAGTTTTTAAAATTTTGTAATAGCTCGTTATTATAAAGAGATTCCAAAGAAAAATAACAGACGATTGATTTACAAATGAAAGCTCAATTAGGCATTTAGGAAGATGTTATCATTCTCGAGGTATAAGCAAATATGCAGTGTCCATTCCTGTCTCTCATTCTTAGAATATGGACATTTCAAAAATATGAAACAATCAAGAAGAATTAACTGAAAGACTTGTATGGTTTACTTACAACTGTCATGTATGAAACGAGATGCCAGTCCAGGTTCAGTGCACGATGCTGGATGCTTGGGGCTGGTGCGCTGGGACGGCCCAGGGGGATGGTATGGGGAGGGGGGAGGGAGGAGGGTTCAGGATGGGGAGCACGTGCATACCTGAAATTTAAAAAAAAAATTAAAAAATTTAAAAAAATTAAAAAAAAAAAAAGAAAGCTATGAAAGAACTTTATTTCCTATTTGAAAAGGAAGATTTTTCTAGAATTTCCAATTAAAGTCTAACTGCCAACACTGATAAACACTGCGTCTATAAGCATTGTGAAAATTTTTAAAGGCTTAAAGTATTTTAGTTTCTGAAATTGAGCTATCACCGTGTTGAAAGACAAAGCTTTTGCTATCTTTACAAACAGAAAGCCACTAATTAGAAAGCTCTTTCAAAATCTTAAATGTATTTGTTGAATGCAAATACTGTATTTGTATAGTGATCTAGTAGCTGTTTACACATCCACTGCCTCAGACAATGTTTTTTATTAGGCAGGCTGTTTTGCTCATATTGAAAATGAATTGCTAAATAAAAATGTTCTTCTATTTTAAAATTTGAATTCATAATTATTTATTGTTTCTAACACTCAATGTAAGACAGCTCAAATTTATTGTGTCTTGCATTTGCTGTGCTTTTCTTTCAATTCTCTGTACTGACTTAAAGTTGTAGACTATGATCACATAAAAGCTAGTAAATTATCAAAGAAGAACAAAAGCGTAAGTCGAATACAGATTAATGGCTTTACAGATTCATTTGCCTTATGCAGTCATCCACTGCTACTTTATTTAATTGTCCATATTCAGTCAAGTTTTATTAATAACTTTAGAAGTCAATAGACATTTATTTGCCTACTTGTTTTACTTGCAACTTAAAACTTTATGCATCAAAATACTATGAAGTTTCAACATAAATAGTAATAGCAACCACAGCATTTACTCCTACATCATAAGTTTATATTTTTTAAAGCTTTTCTCTCTAACAGCATGAACATTTTGAAACATTTTAATGCCATTCACTCTCTTTTCTTATAGAGAATGAAGTTAATAAAATGAAAATAGGCTATATGTTTTTGTATTGATGTATTCAAATCCAAGAAAATGTTAATAGATTTTTAAGACAAGAATTGAGTCAAAGAGCTTCATAAATGTTAAGTTAGGCAAAGATAAATGGGCATCTTCATTAAAGAATTTCTCATACCCATAATGTAAGATTAGATCAGATCAGATCAGTCGTTCAGTCATGTCCGACTCTTTGCAACCCCATGAATGGCAGCACGCCAGGCCTCCCTGTCCATCACCAACTCGTGGAATTCACTGAGACTCACATCCATCGAGTCAGTGATGCCATCCAGCCATCTCATCCTCTGTCGTCCCCTTCTCCTTCTGCCCTCAATCCCTCCCAGCATCAGAGTCTTTTCCAATGAGTCAACTCTTCGCATGAGATGGCCAAAGTACTGGAGTTTCAGCTTTAACATCATTCCTTCCAAAGAAATCCCAGGGCTGATCTCCTTCAGAATGGACTGGTTGGATCTCCTTGCAGTCCAAGGGACTCTCAGGAGTCTTCTCCAACACCACACTTCAAAAGCATCAATTCTTCGGCGCTCAGCCTTCTTCACAGTCCAACTCTCACATCCATACATGACCACAGGAAAAACCATAGCCTTGACTAGACGAACACTTGTTGGCAAAGTAATGTCTCTGCTTTTGAATATGCTATCTAGGTTGGTCAAAACTTTCCTTCCAAGGAGTAAGCGTCTTTTAATTTCATGACTACAGTCACCATCTGTAGTGATTTTGGAGCCCAGAAAAATAAAGTCTGACACTGTTTCCACTGTTTCCCCATCTATTTCTCATGAAGTGATGATGGGACCACATGCCATGATCTTCGTTTTCTGAATGTTGAGCTTTAAGCCAACTTTTTCACTCTCCACTTTCACTTTCATCTAGAGACTTCTGAGTTCCTCTTCACTTTCTGCCATAAGGGTGGTGTCGTCTGCATATCTGAGGTTATTGATATTTCTCCCAGCAATGTTGATTCCAGCTTGTGTTTCTTCCAGTCCAGCATTTCTCATGATGTACTCTGCATATAAGTTAAATAAACAGGGTGACAATATACAGCCTTGATATACTCCTTTTCCTATTTGGAACCAGTCAATTGTTCCATGTGCAGTTCTAACTGTTGCTTCCTGACCTGCATACAAATATCTCAAGAGGCAGATCAGGTGGTCTGGTATTCCCATCTCTTTCAGAATTTTCCACAGTTTATTGTGATCCACACAGTCAAAGGCTTTGGCATGGTCAATAAGGCAGAAATAGATGTTTTTCTGGAACTCTCTTGCTTTTTTGATGATCCAGCAGATGTTGGCAATTTGATCTTTGGTTCCTCTGCCTTTTCTAAAACCAGCTTGAACATCTGGAAGTTCACGGTTCACATATTGCTGAAGCCTGGCTTGGAGAATTTTGAGCATTACTTTACTAGCGGGTGAGATGAGTGCAATTGTGTCGTAGTTTGAGCATTCTTTGGCATTGCCTTTCTTTGGGATTGGAATGAAAACTGACATTTTTCAGTCCTGTGGCCACTGCTGGGTTTTCCAAATTTGCTGGCATATTGAGTGCAACACTTTCACAGCATCATCTTTCAGGATTTTGAATAGTTCAACTGGAATTCCATCAACTCCACTAGCTTTGTTCGTAGTGATGCTTTCTAAGGCCCACTTGACTTCACATTCCAGGATGTCTGGCTCTAGGTGAGTGATCACACCATCATGATTATCTGGGTCATGAAGATCTTTTTTGTACAGTTCTTCTGTGTATTCTTGCCATCTCTTCTTAATATCTTCTGCTTCTGTTAGGTCCATACCATTTCTGTCCTTTATCGAGCTCATCTTTGCATCAAATGTTCCTTTGGTATCTCTGATTTTCTTGAAGAGATCCCTAGTCTTTCCCATTCTGTCGTTTTCTTCTATTTCTTTGCATTGATCACTGAGGAAGGCTTTCTTATCTCTTCTTGCTATTCTTTGGAACTCTGCATTCAGATGTTTATATCTTTCCTTTTCTCCTTTGCTTTTTGCTTCTCTTCTTTTCACAGCTATTTGTAAGGCCTCCCCAGAGCCATTTTGTTTTTTTGCATTTCTTTTCTATGGAAATGGTCTTGATCCCTGTCTCCTGTACAATGTTACGAACCTCATTCCATAGTTCATCAGGCACTCTGTCTATCAGATCTAGGCCCTTAAATCTATTTCTCACTTCCACTGTATAATCACAAGGGATTTGGTTTAGCTCATACCTGAATGGTCTAGTGGTTTTCCCTACTTTCTTCAATTTAAGTCAGAATTTGGCAGTAAGGAATTCAGGGTCTGAGCCACAGTCAGCTCCTGGTCTTGTTTTTGCTGACTGTATAGAGTTCTCCATCTTCAGCTGCAAAGAATAAAATCAATCTGATTTTGGTTTTGACCATCTGGTGATGTCCATGTATAGAGTCTTCTCTTATGTTGGTGGAAGAGGGTGTTTGTTATGATCAGTGCATTTTCTTGGCAAAACTCTATTAGTCTTTGCCCTGCTTCATTCCATATTCCAAGGCCAAATTTGCCTGTTACTCCAGGTGTTTCTTGACTTCCTACTTTTGCATTCCAGTCCCCTATAATGAAAAGGACATCTTTTTTGGGTGTTAGTTCTAAAAGGTCTTGTAGGTCTTCATAGAACCGTTCAACTTCAGCTTCTTCAGCATTACTGGTTGGGGCATAGACTTGGATTACTGTGATATTGAATGGTTTGCCTTGGAAACGAACAGAGATCATTGTGTCATTTTTGAGATTGCATCCAAGTACTGCATTTCGGACTCTTTTGCTGACCATGATGGCCACTCCTTTTCTTCTGAGGGATTCCTGTCCGCAGTAGTAGATATAATGGTCATCTGAGTTAAATTCACCCATTCCAGTCCATTTCAGTTCACTGATTCCTAGAATGCCGACATTCACTCTTGCCATCTCTTGTTTGACCACTTTCAATTTGCCTTGATTCATGGACCTGACATTCCAGGTTCCTATGCAATATTGCTCTTTACAGCATCAGATTATGCAATGTTAATCTCTAGGATAAAGAATTACCAGATATTTTTTCACAAAATTACTGAATCATAGAATCCTATTAACATCTGTGAGACTAGTTATCTCTAAAAAGCAGTTTGTGAAGATTATTTTTGTCATACCAGAAAGGTGGGAAAGAGGCAAAGGGTTATGAATCAAGAGGGCAGAGTAAGAGGACTAACTGGAAAGTGGCGGAAAAGCTAGAGAACAACCAAGCCTGCAAGAAAGATCCGCATATGACTGGGTAGGAAGGGAAGAAAAGGAACTGGGTTAGGATCTGCATCCCTGGGAGGGGACTCAGATCAAACAGGAGGACATGTGGACAGAGATCTGCCCTGTGGAATAAGCAGTGAGAGTCACAAATTGGGCACCCCAGTCATGGGGTCCTACAGGGCAGATGAGCCCCTTGGCTGCTTGGAGGATGGCCAGCAGTAACAAGAGGGCTGTGGGAAGCCTGGACTCTGCTTGTGAGGAGCACACACACATTGGCTTGCCCCAGAGGCAGGGTAGAGACTGTGGTTAGAGGCTTGCTCAGGCAGCTGCCAGATTTCTCATAACTGCCTTGGCAGAAGCCCCAGTCATGGCTGAGCAAATGCTTCATCCCTGCTTACTCCATGTCACATTGTAACACAGGCTCTAGGGCTGCCATGACTGGGGAGGAGGAGGGGCGATGGTTGCCTTTGCTGGCACTTACACAAGCAGCACCTCAGAAGCAACCCAAGGTGGCTGATGGTGGCTGCTTCCCCACAGCTCATTCCCTGAATTACTCTGCAAGTCCACAAAGGCCCTACCCGCCCTCTGGTGAGGCTCCAGAGCAGGGAGGGAGTGGCGGATGCTAGGGGCAGTGACAGGCTGTGAGAGACAAGGGGGGTTCACACCCAAGTTTCCATCTGAGCAAAGTGGAGGAAAAAACTGAGTGCCCAGAGAGATAGCACATTGAAGACAGGTCAGAATTCTATCTGGGGCTAGCACAAAACAAGAGTCTGCATGCCCCACTCCCCCCCCCCCCCACCACCGTTTCAACACCCCTCCCCTCTGGGGCAAGGATTCAGGTACTTGGAGTGGGGAAGGCACACACTTAAAGGGAATAATGCCAACTCAGGCCAACCCTCGGGGCTTCTGATCCAGCAACTTGGGATCAGTCATGCACCCAAGATGGCCACCATGGCCACGGAATCCTGAGTCACACCCAGTTCCAGCCCTGGCACCTTCATCTCCAGCCTCATCTTCTACCAAGATAATAGCAGCCAGCAAAACCTGAGGAGAGGCATGCCTTTGAATGCATGTCCAATCCACCAAAACCAGGGGGAAAATGCAGTCAGCACAGGGATGCTCTCCCAAAGAAACACTTTTCAAGATTGGAATAGGTAAAAGTTGCAACTAAATTTATAGACGCAGAGAAAGTTAAGCAAAATTAAAATGCATAAGAACTGCTCTAAATTGGAAGAGCAAGAGAAAATCTCTACAAAAGTAATCAAAAATCGACAATTTATCACACAAAAAATTCAAAGCTTTGATAACAAAAATTTTAATTGACTTAGAGAAAATAATAGATGAACACAGTGAAAATTTTAACAAGGAAGTAGAACATATTTTAGAAAGTTCAGAAATGAAGAACTGATATTAAAAACCATTAGAAGGAATGAATAATAGACTAAGCCACACAGAAGAACATGTAAGTGATCTGAAAAATAGAATAATGGAAATCACCAATCAGAATAGCAAAAAACAAAAGAAATTTGAAAAAATGAAAACAGCTTAGATCTATGAGAGAATATTAAGCATGCCAATAATTTAATATATTAGAGGGATGCTAGATGGAGAAAAGAGAGAAAGGGATCAAATATGTACTTGAGAAAATTATGACTGAAAACTTCCCAAACCTAAGGAAGTCAACAGATACCTAGGTACAGGAAGAACAGAGAATCCAAAACAAGATGAACCAAAGAGACCAACACCAAGACATTGTAATGACTTCATAATGGGTAATGCTATATGAATTTGGTGTAGTTGGACATACAAAAAATGGAATAATTGCTGTCTATGTGAAAATAAGAGTTGGACTGTGAAGAAAGCTGAGCACTGAAGAATTGATGCTTTTGAACTGTGGTGTTGGAGAAGACTCTTGAGAGTCCCTTGGACTGCAAGGAGATCCAACCAGTCCATTCTGAAGGAGATGAGTCCTGGGTGTTCTTTGGAAGGACTGATGCTAAAGCTGAAACTCCAATACTTTGGCCACGTTATGTGAAGAGTTGACTCACTGGAAAAGACTGATGCTGGGAGGGATTGGGGGCAGGAGGAGAAGGGGACGACAGAGGATGAGATGGCTGGATGGCATCACCTAATCGATGCACATGAATCTGAGTGAACTCCGGGAGTTGGTGATGGATTCATGGGGTCACAAAGAGTCAGACACGACTGAGCGACTGAACTGAACTGATGTGAAAATATTATTTTAATGAATTTAAAGAGGCCATCATTGTCATGCTCAGTCGCTAAGTCTTATCTGACTCTTTGCTACACTATGGATTATAGCCCACCAGACTCCTCTGTCCGTGGGATTTCCCAGGCAAGAATACCAGAGTAGATTGCCATTTCCTCCTCCAGGGGATCTTCCCCACCCAGGAATGGAACCGGCTTCTCCTGCATTGGCAGGTGTATTATTTACCACTGTTCCACTTAGGAAGCCCCCAAAGCCCATAGAACTCTAATAAAGAAACTGTCTGCTATCATATAGTCATTATTTAGCACATGTTATTTTCAAAAAAATTAAAAGGCAAAGAGATAAAGATTAAGAAAAAGAAGATATAAAATTTAAATGGTTGATACAAACAGATCTTATAATTGAAGTTTGAGATTGTTAATACATCCTTCAAACTGTTTACTTTTTCTTTTACTATAAATACTATATACTACACACATTGTGTTTTAATTAGCTAATAATAAAAGATAAATTTCCTGGGCAGATAAACAGAGACTAGTAATATGTTTTTCAAATGTGAATTCTTCACATGTACAAGGATGTTTTTTAAAGCAAGTTATATTTTATGTCATATGTACACAAAATTTTAATTAACTTATTTATCATTCTATTTCATGCACAAGATATAACATTAACACTGCAATTCTTTTGAACCTGCACTGTGTTTGTATTTTACCCATTTTTGTTCTTGTATGACTTGTATAATGTAGATAACAACTGTATTTGTAACAAATGGGCAACTCAATGTTACTTTTAACTATTGTTCCAAAATTACAAATGTAAATTATTTATGAGATAATTGTAAATTTGTAGGACAAAAAAAATGCAAGAACAGATCAATTTTTAACTAGCTGTCCATCTTGCCTTCCTATAATTTAAATCTGGAAAATGACATAACTTTGAGTTCAAGAAATTATTGCTGTCATATGCCATGTACATCTATTTCCCTTTATTATACACAAATGTATTCAGTAATAATAATTTTTTCCAGGAGATACAGTTTCAGGAGACCTTGAAAATGTTTTCTAGTTGAGAAGAGCCCAATACTTTGAGACCTAATATCTCTTTCAAAATAAAATGAAAGGAGTGTTTATGAAAAGAGAGAGGGAGCTTTAAAATAAACATTTTAAAACTAAAGTGTGATTCTAAAGTAGAAAACATTCAAAATGACAGGCTTGATCATTCATGACTTTTTAAAAAAGATCAGCTTTATATTTTGAAAATGGCTAATAAAGCTTTTTAAAAAATTACAGAAATTAAGTAATTTTTTTTCCAATTCAAGTCAGAATGTGGCTCATACAGTGATGTAACTAACAGACTTTATGGAATGTGTCAAAATGATACTATGTCAAGACAAAAAATTGATAAATACAGATTGAGTGGGTAGTAATTAAATAGTACTGTTCCAGAAAAACAAACTGATGGACACATACAAAAATGCAACTTTATCTTCATGAATGCAGAATGGAAGCTAAAAATAAACTCCCTGCATATGGTCTGCCACTGAGTCTCTGCAGGTCCTTGGACAAACTATTTATGCTTCAGAGTTTAAACATTTTTTTTTTTTCTGTACAAAAGAGAAGATGCATTGTAGAATCTCTGCCAGTAACCAAATTCCCCCATCCTGCAGTATTATTAAGAGATCTCTTTTTCACTTTTCTTTCTTCTCCTCCCTCTCTCCTTTTCTTTCTTTTTTCCCCATCAGGCCTTATTTCTTCCTTCCTTCTTCATTTGTGTGTATGTTTCTCTGTAGGTGTACACATTTAGAGGCAGAGAGAAATCTATCTACCTACCTACCTATACACATATACACATAGAGACACAAAGAAACTAAATATACATATTTTATTAGGATATACACATATAATTTAAATAGATTTTCAATTTTGGAGAATTTTTTAAGTTATAAGAAATTTAAAGTGGTTTTTATTATTAAATGCAAAAGAGAGAAAAATTGATGGTATACTTTTCTTTTTTTTTAATTTTATTTTATTTTTAAACTTTACATAATTGTATTAGTTTTGCTAAATATCAAAATGAATCCGCCACAGGCATACATGTGTTCCCCATCCTGAACCCACCTCCCTCCTCCCTCCCCACACCATCCCTCTGGGTCATCCCAGTGCACCAGCCCCAAGCATCCAGCATCGCGCATCGAACCTGGACTGGCAACTCGTTTCTTACATGATATTCTACATGTTTCAATGTCACTCTCCCAAATCTTCCCACCCTCTCCCTCTCCCACAGAGTCCATAAGACTGTTCTATACATCAGTGTCTCTTTTGCTGCCTCGTACACCAGGTTATTGTTACCATCTTTCTAAATTCCATATATATGTGTTAGTATACTGTATTTATACTTTTCTTTGATTTTTATGTGATTGTATTATCATTAATAGAAAAGTGATCCACAAAAGAGCTTTGAATTCTTTCACTTCCAGCTAAGCAATTTAATTGGAAAAAAATAGGATGGATTAGGATAGATCAGTTCTAAAACATAAGCACACCTGCATTTTGTTTATGAATGACCCGTTCAAATCAAAGTTCATTAAAAAATGTATAAAATACATTCTTATCCTTTCTTTTTATTTTTAAAGACTGATAAAATCACCTAGGGCTCCCTGTGTAACTCAGCTAGTAAAGAATCTGCCTGCAATGCAGCAGACCCCAGTTCCATTCCTGGGTCGGGAAATTCCCCTGGAGAAGGGATAGGTTACCCACTACAGTATACTTGGGCTTCTTTGGTGGCTCAGTCAGTAAAGAATCTGCCTGCAGGGCCAAAGACCTGGCTTCCATCTCTCGGTTGGGAAAATTCCGCTGGGGGAGGGCAAGGCAACCCATTCCAGTATTTTTGCCTGGAGAATCCCCAAGGACAGAGGACCCCTACAGTCCATGGGGTTGCAAAGAGTTGGGCATGACTGAGAAACTAAGCAACATATACATACAAAATCAGCTAATGAAATTTGCTTGACCTCATTTACTATGATAAAAGAAGATGTCCAGGAGAAGCAATGTTCAGTTCAGTTAAGTAACTCCTTTGTATCTGACTGTGACTCCACAGACTACAGCATACCAGGCCTCCCTGTACATCACCAGCTTGTGGAACTTGGTCAGTCTCAGGTCCATCTAGTCAGTGTTGTCATACAACCATCTCATCCTCTGTTGTCCCCTTCTCCTCCTGCCTTCAATCTTTGCAAGCATCAGGGTCTTTTCAAATGAGTCAATTCTTCACATCAGGTGGCCAAAGTATTGGAGTTTTAGCTTCAGCATGGTCCTTCCAGTGAATATTCAGGTTGATTTCCTTTAGGATTAACTGATTGGATCTCCTTGCAGTCCAAGGGACTCTCAAGAGTCTTCCCCAACACCACAGTTCAAAACCATCAATTCTTCGGCACTCAGCCTTCTTCACAGTCCAACTCTCACATCCATATGTGACAACTGGAAAAACAATAACTTTGACTAAATGGACTTTTGTCAGCAAAGTAATGTCTCCGCTTTTTAATATGCTGTCTAGGTTGGTCACAGATTTTCTTCCAAGGAGTAAGCATCTTTTAGTTTCATGGCTACAGTCACCATCTGCAGTGATTTTGGAGCCCCAAAATATAAAGTCTCTCATTGTTTCCATTGTTTCCCCATCTATTTGCCATGAAGTGATGGGACCAGATGCCATGATCTTAGTTTTCTGAATATTGAGTTTTGTGCCAGCTTTTTCACTCTCCTCTTTCACTTTCATCAAGAGGCTCTTTAGTTCCTCTTCACTTTCTGCCATAAGGGTGGTTTCTTCTGCATATCTGAGGTTATTGACATTTCTCCTGGCAATCTTGATTCCAGCTTGTGCTTTCTCCAACCCAGCATTTCTCATGATGTACTCTGCTTATAAGTTAAATAAGCAGGGTTACAATATACTGCCTTGATATACTCCTTTTCCAATTTAGAACCAGTCTGTTGTTCCATGTCCAGTTCTAACTGTTGCTTCTTGACTTGCATATAGATTTCTCAGGAGGCAGGTCAGGTGGTCTAGTATTCCCATTTCTTTCAGAATTTTCCACAGTTTGTTGTGAACCACACAGTCAAAGACTTTGATGTAGTCAAATATTAGGAAGCAGTGTTAGGATTTGATTTTCAGTAAATAGTCAAATATTAGGAAGCAGTGTTAGGATTTGATTTTCAGTAAATAAATAAATAAATCCTAGAGATCTTGTTTCTATTATTCTCAGCCTTTGTGCAAGGATATTCAGTTAGCTCAGTTAGCTTATGTTTATTGTATTCACATCTGTAACTGCTGACTATGGTCTTTAATTTATATTTCATAGTTAATGACTATAGAAATGATTATGACTTCAGTTAGAGTAGTCATAAGAACAAAGGAGAGCTAGAAATATCCATATGTATGTGCATGTATGTGTGTTCAATACTCATATGCATACATTTAAATATCTATACCTAATCCTATGTTTATCCTATTAAATTTCTATACCTAATCCTCTTCCAACAACACAAGAGAAGACTCTACACACGGACATCACCAGATGGTCAATATCGAAGTCAGATTAATTATATTCTCTGCAGCCAAAGATGGAGAAGCTCTATACAGTCAGCAAAAACAAGACTGGGAGCTGACTGTGGCTCAGATCATGAACTCCTTACTGCCAAATTCCAACTTAAATTGAAGAAAGTAGGGAAAACCACTAGACCATTCAGGTATGACCTAAATCAAATCCTTTATGATTTTACAGTGGAAGTGAGAAATAGATTTAAGGGCCTAGATCTGGTAGATAGAATGCCTGATGAACTATGGAATGAAGTTCGTGACATTGTACAGGAGACAGGGATCAAGACCATTCTCATGGAAAAGAAATGCAAAAAAGCAAAATGGCTGTCTGGGGAGGCCTTACAAATAGCTGTGAAAAGAAGAGAAGCAAAAAGCAAAGGAGAAAAGGAAAGATATAAGCATCTGAATGCAGAGTTCCAAAGAATAGCAAGAAGAGATAAGAAAGCCTTCCTTGGCAATCAATGCAAAGAAATAGAGGAAAACAACAGAATGGGAAAGACTAGAGATCTCTTCAAGAAAATTAGAGATACCAAGGGAACATTTCATGCAAAGATGGGCTCGATAAAGGACAGAAATGGTATGGACCTAACAGAAGCAGAAGATATTAAGAAGAGGTGGCAAGAATGCACAGAAGAACTATACAAAAAAGATCTTCACGACCCAGATAATCATGATGGTGTGATCACTCACCTAGAGCCAGACATCCTGGAATGTGAAGTCAAGTGGGCCTTAGAAAGCATCACTACGAACCAAGCTAGTGGAGGCGATGGAATTCCAGTTGAGCTATTTCAAATCCTGAAAGATGATGCTGTGAAAGTGCTGCTCTCAATATGCCAGCAAATTTGGAAAACCCAGCAGTGGCCACAGGACTGCAAAAGGTCAGTTTTCATTTCAATCCCAAAGAAAGGCAATGCCAAAGAATGCTCAAACTACCACACAATTGCACTCATCTCACACGCTAGTAAAGTAATGCCCAAAATTCTCCAAGCCAGGCTTCAGCAATACATGAAACGCAAACTTCCAGGTGTTCAAGCTGGTTTTAGAAAAGGCAGAGGAACCAGAGATCAAATTTCCAACATCCACTGGATCATGGAAAAAGCAAGAGAGTTCCAGAAAAACATCTATTTCTGCTTTAATGACTATGCCAAAGCCTTTGACTATGTGGGTCACAGTAAACTGTGGAAAAATCTGAAAGAGATGGGAATACCAGACCACCTGACCTGCCTCTTAACAAATCTGTATGCAAGAGAAATCTGTTTGCAGATCAAGAAGCAACAGTTAGAACTGGACATGGAACAACAGACTGGTTCCAAATAGGAAAAGGAGTACATCATGGCTGTATATTGTCACCCTGATTATTTAACTTATATGCAGAGTACATCATGAGGAACGCTGGGCTGGAAGAAACACAAGCTGGAATCAAGATTGCCAGGAGAAATATCAATAACCTCAGATATGCAGATGACACCACCCTTATGGCAAAAAGTGAAGAGGAACTAAAGAGCCTCTTGATGAAAGTGAAAGTGGAGGGTGAAAAATTTGGCTGAAAGCTCAACATTCAGAAAATGAAGATCATGGCATCTGGTCCCATCACTTCATGGGAAATAGATGGGGAAACAGGGGAAACAGTGTCAGACTTTATTTTTCTGGGCTCCAAAATCACTACAGATGGTGACTGTAGCCATGAAATTAAAAGACGCTTACTCCTTGAAAGGAAAGTTATAACCAACCTAGATAGCACATTCAAAAGCAGAGACATTACTTTACCAACAAAGGTTCATCTAGTCAAGGCTATGGTTTTTCCTGTGGTCATGTATGGATGTGAGAGTTGGACTGTGAAGAAGGCTGAGTGCCGAAGAATTGATGGTTTTGAACTGTGGTGTTGGGGAAGACTCTTGAGAGTCCCTTGGACTGCAAGGAGATCCAACCAGTCCATTCTGAAGGAGATCAGCCCTGGGATTTCTTTGAAAGGAATGATTCTAAAGCTGAAACTCCAGTATTTTGGCCACCTCATGTGAAGAGTTGACTCATTGGAAAAGACTCTTATGCTGGGAGGGATTGAGGGCAGGAGTAGAAGGGGACGACAGAGGATGAGATGGCTGGATGGCATCACTGACTCGATGAATGTGAGTCTGAGTGTACTCCAGGAGTTGGTGATGGACAGGGAGGCCTGGTATGCTGTGATTCATGGGGTCGCAAAGAGTCGGACACGACTGAGCGACTGAACTGAACTGAATCCTATGTTGCTTGCATTTTCTGCCAGGGCTCACTCTTTTGACTTGTAACTCTAAGTGCTGTGGTCACTATGAAATGGACTAAATCCTATAAATTTACCGACCTTGAATTGATAATGGTTATTTGCATCTTTTTTGTCCTCATTTGAGAGCTGTAGAGACACAGGCTCTGAATCATCTGGTTTGTAAATGCCTACTTTGCTCTTCCTACTTTCATTGAAGAAATATTAAAGACCATATAAATCTGCAAGGAGATCAAACCAGTCAATCCCAGAGGAAATCAACCATGAATATTCAATGGAAGGACTTATGATGAAGCTGAAGCTCCAGTACTTTGGCCACTTGATGCAAAAAGCCAACTGAATGGAAAAGACCCTGATGCTGGGAAAGAATGAAGGCATGAGGAGAAGGGGATGACAGAGGAAAAAATGGTTGGATGGCATCATGAATTCAATGGACATGAGTTTGAGAAAGCTCCAGGAGATGGTGAAGGACAGGGAAGCCTGGCATGATGCAGTCCATGGGGTCACAAAGAGTCGGACGTGATTGAGTGACTGAACAATAAAAGCTCAAACACTGTGCTAGGATTGGAGGAAATAGATGATTAAAACATATATTTTGTACTTCATGGATTATTAGGGCAAAGAAGTACAGAAGAAAAGTTTTTTTTTTTCCCCTAAGGAAAAGGAAAACTTTTCCTTACTGGACTAAGGATAAGTTATAATAGGAACATAATAAAATGATACATGAGTTCAGGAAGAATTATAGTATGTTTATTAAATGTGGCATTAGCTTAGTATTTGGATGAATAGACACATATGACACATATGTGAGGGATGCCTTCCTACTAGCTTTCTGGGCTAAACAATGGGGAAAATGGATTGAAAGTCCATCATTTTATATGAAGATCTTTAAATGGCCTCTCTCTTTCAAATCCAAGTCTTACTCTTATCCTATGAATTATTTAAGCATGAACTCCTACCAGGACTGGAGGGAAACCTGACTTCCCTCTCATGTGTATTTTCCTGTAGAACTACACTAACATAGGAGAAGGCAATGGCACCCCACTCCAGTACTCTTGCCTGGAAAATCCCATGGATGGAGGAGCCTGGTAGGCTGCAGTCCATGGGGTCGCTAAGAGTCAGATACGACTAAGCAACTTCACTTTCACTTTTCACTTTTCACTTTTCACTTTCATGCATTGGAGAAGGAAATGGCAACCCACTCAAGTGTTCTTGCCTGGAGAACCTGGCAAGAACCCTATGCCTGGGAGTGTTCTCCCAGGGATAGCAGAGCCTGGAGGGCTGCCGTCTGTGGGATCACACAGAGTCGAACACGACTGAAGTGACTTAGCAGCAGCACACTAAACATAACGTCTTTTCCATTTCCTTGCTTAATCTTGTCTCACTCCTTCATAACCTGTGGGTCTTTTACAATTCAATTTACTTATTTTGTCTACTGATGACCTTACTATCATTAAATTATTTTTGAGGTGCTCTTGAGCTGAATAAGCTTTGTTTCCCACCGTAAGTATCAGCACAAATAATTGTTTTCCTTTTCCCCTAATTTTATCAAAGCATTAAGCTAAATGAGTTTTAAATTTCATAAACACTCCCATATTTTTTTCTCAAAGTACTTTTGGTTTGTATGGATTAATTATTTGTAGTGTAATTATTAAGTGTTAACATACATCAGAATCACCTGGAGAGTTTGCTAAAGTACATATTGCTGGCCCCTTTCCCAGAGTTTCTAATTCAGTTTGTCTGGGTAGACCCTAAGAATTTGGGTTTCTAATTCTGTTCCTACCTCCTTGGGGGAATCACACTTTGAGAACCACTGAACTAGTCATGAAGCTTCCTAGGTGGCACTAATGAAAAGAATCAGTCTGCCAATGCAGGAGAAGCAAGAGTTGTGAGTCTGATCCCTGGTTTGGGAAGATCCTCTGGAGGAAGTCATGGCAACCTACTCCAGTATTCTTGCCTGGGAAATCCCATGGACAGAGGAGCCTGGCAGGCTACAGTCCATGGGGTCACAGAGTCAAAAATGACTGAGTGATTAGAGTGAAACTTTTCAAATTCTTAAAAAGCAATAAACAATTAAAACTTGGTTTAATCCCTATGAGAAAGCCAATAAAGTAATTATAAAGAGCACATCAGATACCTGAGAGTAGTTGAAAAATGAACAGAATATACTTTATAAAAAGATTGTTTGTGAATTGAAAATTATGACTAACATGATAGTAAAATCTAGTTTGGAATTGTGGAGGTATTTTCTACATGTCTTTATTTTTTTAACTATATTATCTCCTCAAACTGGCTAGATCTAGCAATATGTTTATTTTTTGGTTGTAATATAACTATAGATCCCATAATCTTACTAAGAAAGACTTGAATTTTTCTAGTCAAAATTAGCCTAAAAAGAAAGAAAACAGTTTGAGCAGGAAGAATGAGAATACAAAATTGGTTCTCTTGAAAATTTCTAGTCTACGTAAACCTGTTTCATCTACTTCTCTGTTCTTAAGATAATTATTCACTCCTCCAGTGGGGGAAATAAATGAAGATGGTCAAAGGTTACGAACTTCCATTTTTAATGTGTATTTGTCATTAGGATATAATGTAGAACAAGACGACCATAGTTAACAATACTGTATTGTAAATTTGGAAATTGCTAAAGGAATAGATCTTAAAGGTTTTCACTTCCAAAAAAAACTTGTAACTATGTGAGCTGACTGATGTGTTAACTAAGCCTTTTCTGGTATCATTTCACAATATATACATGAATCAAATACTTACATAATACATCTTAAAATTATATAATGTCATATGTCAAATATATCTCAATAAAGCTAAAAATTTAGGCAAATGGCATAATCTAATAAAAAAGAAAATACATATATATATACACATATATATAGTATGAATATATATATATATACACACACACATATAAAGCAGCTGGAATTTGATAAGGAATACTTTTATTGGGAAACTTAAGAAAATATTAGTCTTTTTTAACAGAATTTTGCCATAATCTTGTTTGCCTGATAATGTAATTGCCATCTGATGCACTAGTGCATTAAGTGCTGTCATTAATATGATTCGCTTTAACAAAATCTATGATACTAATAATGCTGACCAAGTATTTTAGAAGATTGAATTAAAATCTTCAAAAGATAGTACTATTCCATCAAGGTATCAAAAATGTTTTTGTCTTTTAAAATTATTCTAAAGAAGTACACAATAAGACTTTTACTAAAACTACACAGTAGTCAGAAAAACAGAACCATCCAATTCTATCTGAAGCATGTCATCTATTTGGAGGAGGAAATGGCAACCCACTCCAGTATTCTTGCCTGGAGAATCCCATGGGTAGAGGAGCCTGGCTAGCTACAGTCCATGGGGTTGCAAGAGTTGGAATGACTTAGTGACTAAACCACCACCGCATGTCATCTAATGAGTAACTTGGTTCTTTTACTGAGGATGATTTTCTACTTTTATCATAAATAATCAAAAATTTAGTTTTTCATTTATGCTCAGCAGTGAATAAGACACAGAGTGTTAATGCAACAACGTAAGTTTTGTTACAATAGATTTTTGCATCAAACTCGGGTTTCCGAAGCAACACGTGTGAATATAACTTGTATTTTTCCAAGGGGTAAACTTTACTTCCCACGAATATATATGTGACGGTCAAATTTAAAAGTGGATTATATCTGTGGCAGCAGCAATTTTCTGAAAACCTGATTTTCTCTCAGAAAAGTTAAATTCAGAGAAATGTGTGGATGTTTGTTGCTATTTGTAATAGAAGCTAAATTGATTTTCATTGCTTGGTAATCCAGTTTAACAGTAAGCTGAATCTATTTTTATTTCACTTTTTTCTTACTTTACTTTGAATTATAAAGGAAATGGAAATAAACAGCAGGAAGAACATGTAATATTATGAAATATATGACAGCTCAATGTCAGCAAACCTGGTAAACAAAGTTAGCACTGCTCTCATTAAACGTTCAATATAGAGGGTAAATTGTGAACCAACTGATGTGCCAAGGGAATGTTAGAAAACATCTAGTCCACCTTAGTGATGTTAAACACAAGGACCCAGATAAATGAAATACTTTCACTCACTTGATAATTTTGCATCTTGCCATGTTAATGCTTTGTCTTGCATTGTCAATATCTTTGGATATTTGTTAATCATACATTGATTACATTAACATGGTCTTGAAAAGTATTTTTGAAACCACTGAAGGAAGTCTTAATTATATAATTTTCACAGACATGTCAGAGTTTAAATAACAGAATGAGAATTTGAAACTTTGTAATATTGTTCTTCATGAGGATGAAGATCTCATGAATTGCTTCTAAAGATCTTCATGACCCAGATAATCACGATGGTGTGATCACTGACCTAGAGCCAGACATCCTGGAATGTGAAGTCAAGTGGGCCTTAGAAAACATCACTACGAACAAAGCTAGTGGAGGTGATGGAATTCCAGTTGAGCTATTTCAAATCCTGAAAGATGATGCTGTGAAAGTGCTGCTCTCAATATGCTAGCAAATTTGGAAAACTCAGCAATTGCCTCAGGACTGGAAAAGGTCAGTTTTCATTCCAATCCCAAAGAAAGGCAATGCCAAAGAATGCTCAAACTATCGCATGATTGCACTCATCTCACATGCTAGCAAAGTAATGCTCAAAATTCTCCAAGCCAGGCTTCAGCAATACGTGAACCGTGAACCTCCAGATGTTCAAGCTGGTTTTAGAAAAGGCAGAGGAACCAGAGATCAAATTGCCAACATCTGCTAGATCATGGAAAAAACAAGAAAGTTCCAAGAAAACATCTATTTATGCTTTATTGACTATGCCAAAGACTTTGACTGTGTGGATCACAATAAACTGTGGACAATTCTTCAAGAGATGGGAATACCAGACCACCTGACCTGCCTCTTGAGAAACCTATATGCAGGTCAGGAAGCAACAGTTAGAACTGGACATGGAACAATTGACAGGTTCAAAATAGGAAAAGGAGGACGTCAAGACTGTATATTGTCACCCTGATTATTTAACTTATATACAGAGTACATCATGAGAAACGCTGGGTTGGAAGAAGCACAAGCTGGAATCAAGATGGCTGGGAGAAATATCAATTACCTCAGATATGCAGATGGCACCACCCTTATGGCAGAAAGTGAAGAAGAACTAAAGAGCCTCTTGATGAAAGTGAAAGAGGAGAGTGAAAAAGTTGGCTTAAAGCTCAACATTCAGAAAACGAAGATCATGGCATCTGGTCCCATCACTTCATGGCAAATAGATGGGGAAATAGTGGAAACAGTGGCTGACTATATTTTTCTGGGCTCCAAAATCACTGCAGATGGTGACTGCAGCTATGAAATTAAAAGACGCATATTCCTTGGAAGGAAAGTTATGACCAACCTAGATAGCATATTAAAAAGCAGAGACATTAGTTTGTCAACAAAGGTCCATCTAGTCAAGGCTATGATTTTTCCAGTGGTCATGTATGGATGTGAGAGTTGGGCTATAAAGAAAGCTGAATGCCAAATAATTGATGGTTTTGAACTGTGATGTTGGAGAAGTCTCTTGAGAGTCCCTTGAACTGCAAGGAGATCCAACCAGTCCATCCTAAAGGAGATCAGTCCTGGGTGTTCATTGGTAGGACTGATTTTGAAGCTGAAACTCCAATACTTTGTCCACTTGATGCAAAGAGCTGACTCATTTGAAAAGACCCTGATACTGGGAAAGATTGAGGGCAGGAGGAGAAGGGGACGACAGAGGATGAGATGGTTAGGTGGCATCACCGACTCAGTGGACATGGGTTTGGTTGAACTGTGAGTTGGTGATGGACAGGGAGGCCTGACCTGCTGTGGTTCAGGACGTTGCAAAGTGTCGGACAGAACTGAGCCACTGAACTGAACTGTACTGAACTAATGAGAACCAACCTAGGGGGTCTGAAGGAAGGTGAACATGATATATCACGATATTCAACTGAAAAGGAAAGTACAGATATAGACAATAGCATATGTAGATCTTTCTCAGCTTTTGAGGTTACATGACCCAGTGGAAACATACCTGTAAAGTTCTCAGAAGGTTAAGATTAATCCCAAGAGTGCCATTAGATTTCTAGTATCCTTGTGGTTTTGTGACTCCATTATCCTCAGTGAAAATGTGTGTAAAAGGAAGTGACTGGGTTCATTTGTTATTGTTCAGTCGCCCAGTAATGTCCGACTCTTTGTGACCCCCATGGACAGCAGCATGCCAGGCTTCCCTAATGGGTTCATTAGGTGACTTGAAAAATATATGTTCTTTTCTAAATTCTTTTTTGTGGACCTGAAAAATAGAGCACCAGGCTGTCTCTTCATTTTCTATTTTACAAGCCCTAGTCATGTCTTTAAAAGAGTGCAATTTTTCTACTTTGTCATTTTACACATTTAAAACCAAACTTTGTAAATGCTCCTGTGTGTAATTTCAATAGTTTAGAGATGTGGAGCATGTGTGAGATACCAATTTTTCCTTCCATTAAATTTAGGCTCCCTGAAATAACTTGAAATTAGAGAAAATGGTTTTAATATGGCAGGTTATCAAATCATCATTTACAGATGTGGCCTCTTTTTACGGGGGCTTATTTGCATGATGAATCTTTGACTCGTTGTTAATAGAACAATACACTGGCAATTAAGCATTGGGATTTGTTGGCCTGGTTAAATATTGTTCAATTCACTCATTTCTCACATCTGAACTTTTAGTTACTATTGGATCATTTTTCACAGAATTCTAATGGCTACAATTTGCGTTCTAAAGATAAGACTTCAGTGCCCTCAGGAGAAGCCGAGGCATATAATGTCATTGTGTTTATCTCCACATAGTTCTACTTTTCTTTAATTAAATAGCTAAAGGGGATTTCAATAGGATTATAAAATACTTATATTTGCTGATATTTCCCTTCTGTGAATTAAACCTGATCAGTGAATCTAGGGGAAAATTTTAGTTCATAATTTGTACAATTTGCCTTATAAAATTATTTTCATTCAATAAATGCCATAAAAATGTTCATCTTTAGTGATATTCACTGCATTGCACAAATGAACTAAATCAGCTAATTTCATGAGATAACACTTTTCTTTACTAGGAACTCATTAAACTTTTCATAACGTGAAGACAATGGTTTAATCATTTTAATGACAAAATTAGCTCAGTTCCTTTAAAAAATCATGAGTATGATATCCTGGAATAATTTTATTTACTCACAACATATTTAAGTCTCATTTTGTATAGTTTTAATTATACACAATATTATTTAAAATGAAAGGTGTATAAAGTATAGTCACATGAGAATGTACAGAATATATAGACTATATAATCTTTAAACCAAACATTTTGAAAAAAATGAAACCTTTGAAATAATTTTCCTTCAGTGGCTTAGAAACTTTAGTAGTTTCTAATGACCAAATAAGTCAACATAGACTGGTGTATATATTTGGAGTTAGTGTGGTCACCCTACCCTCAATAATTTTTTCCACAGATCTTGAAAGAGAACAGTTTCTAGGCTCAAAACAAAAGACTAAATTAAGTTTGATGGCCTTTCACTCTTGCAAGGACAATTTATTTTGCTCTCAATCCCTTTTCCTTTATTCTAACACATTATTATCTACTGCTGCAGTCTTAGGATGTAGTATGATGTTGAAACAAAAATTTGTAAAGTAATTTGAGAAACAGCAATAGCTATCTTGCATCTTTGAAATTGATTTTTATGGCATTTTGTGTTTAAAATGCTTTAATTTACATTTTAATTCATTCATTTCAATTAAGTAATTTTTGAATAGGCACAAAAATTCCTTTCTGCTTCTATTCATACATTTAAAATTTTATAGACTTTCCCTTTTATTACCTCTGAAATGAGCTAATTCTCATCATCATTTAACAAAACCATTTTCTTATCTTTGCAAGACTCAAATATATGAGGATACATTGGCTTTGAAAAGTCTATTAATAGACTTAAATGGTTTTAATTATGTAAATATGTAAAACAAACACTAAATATATTTCCCTGAGGTGGATCAAGTTTTATTCAAAATTTTGCCAAAGTTAAATCTTTCTCAAAAGATATTTTATTCAACATTTCTTAACTTTTTCTTGCTATATATTCATAAAGAAGCATCAATCCATTGTTAAAAACATATTTAAACTGTATATTTTAAATTTTATATTCCTTTAGTTTCCCGTAAATGATCCATCTTGGGATGTGTCAAATGTCTTGGAATTTGCCAAATGTCTCAAATTTACCATCAATTTAGTCTTTTGGTAAGTAAAGCTCAGTGAACAACTTAAAGCTGTAAAGGAGGTCACTTCTTTTAAGAGTCTTAGTAGCATCTCAGAAGGTGAGGGCAAGTTTGTATATTTATGAAGCTTTTGTTAGGTGTCATTCATGTAGGGATTTGATTAGGATTTGTAAAGATCCTGGTATAAAAATTTTGAATTGATAGACTCAGTGTGTTGAGACTTCCAAGGTGATATTTTTCAGCAAGTCTGAGAGTTTGTTATTTGATGATATTTATTGAAAAGTAAAGTTGTTTAGTGTTTGTTTAGATAGGTTTGCTAAAATAATAGTAATTTCCATTGTTGCTCTTGCCAGATAAATGGCAAGTATTTATTAGATCAAGTATTTATTGTATATAGCAAAATATATAGTCAGTCACGTCTGACTATGTGACCCTATGGACTGTAGCCCACAAGGCTCCTCTGTCCATGGGATTCTCCAGGCAGGACTACTGGAGTGGGTTGCCATTTCCTCCTCCAGGGGATCTTCCTGACTCAGGGACTGAACCTGTGTCTCTTTTGTCTCCTGCATTGGCAGGCAGGTTCTCTATCACTAGCACCACCTGGGAAGCAAAATATATAGGGGTAGATAATTTAGGATTTTAGTATCTCCTTGTTTCCAAACCCTACCCACCAATTCCACCCCAACTCCTCCCATGATCATTCTTCATCTTGATCTAAAGGATAGACCATTAACAGCTGAAAGTGTCAGTTGCTCAATGATGTCCAACTCTTTGCGACCCCATGGACTATACCCCACCAGGCTCCTCTGTTCATGGGATTCTCCAGGCAAGAATACTGGAGTGGGTTGCCATTTCCTTCTCCAGGGGATCTTCAGGACCCAGGTACTGAACCTGGGTCTTCCACATTGTGGGCAGATTCTTTAGCACTCAGCCACCAGGGAAGCCCATTAACAGCTGAGAAAGTGATCAAATCAGAACTTCACAGATATTTATTGTATGATATCTACATGTGTACATTTTCTAGAGGTAGTTGTAAAATCCTAGTTTTTTTTTTTGTTTGTTTGAAGATCATTTGATGGATCAAGTAATGGTACAGTAGTAGTTTAACAACAGAATTTAAGACTCTTGAGGTAACATCTACATCTTTGGCTGCAAAGAATATAATCAATCTGATTTCAGCGTTGACCATCTGGTGATGTCTATGTGTAGAGTCTTCTCTTGTGTTGTTGGAAGAGGATGTTTGCTATGACCAGTGCGTTCTCTTGGCAAAACTCTGTTAGCCTTTGCCCAGCCTCATTCCATACTCCAAGGCCAAATTTGCCTGTTACTCCAGGTGTTTCTTGACATCCTACTTTTGCATTCCAGTCCCCTATAATGAAAAGGACAACTTTTGGGCTGCTAGTTCTAAAAGGTCTTGTAGGTCCTCATAGAACCATTCAACTTCAGCTTCTTCAGTGTTATTGGTCAAGGCATAGACTTGGATTACTGTGATATTGAATGGTTTGCTTTGGAAACAAACACAGATCATTCTGCCATTTTTGAGATTGCATCCAAGCACTGCATTTCAGACTCTTTTGTTGACTATTAGGGCTACACCATTTATTCTAAGGGATTCTTGCCCACAGTAGTAGATATAATGGTTATCTGAGTTAAATTCATCCTTTCCAGTCCATTTTAGTTCGCTGATTCCTGAAATGTCGGCATTCACTCTGGCCATCTCTTGTTTGACCATTTCTAATTTGCCTTGATTCATGGACCTAACATTCCAGGTTCCTATGCAATATTGCTCTTTACAGCATTGGACTTTACTTCCATTACCAGTCACATCCACAACTGGGTGTTGTTTTTGTTTTGGCTCCATCTCATCATTCTTTCTGGAGTTGTTTCTCCACTGATCTCCAGTAGCATATTGGGCACCTACAGACCTGGGGAGTTCCTCTTTCAATATCCTATAATTTTGCCTTTTCATACTGTGCATGGTTTTTCAAGGCAAGAATACTGAAGTGCTTTCCCATTCCCTTCTTCAGTGGACCATATTTTGTCAGAACTCTCCAACATGACCCATCCATCTTCGATGGCCCTACACGGCATGGCTCATAGTTTCATTGAGTTAGACAAGGCTGTGGTCCATGCCTCTTGAGAAATTTGTATACAGGTCAGGAAGCAACAGTTAGAACTGGACATGGAACAACAGACTGGTTCCAAATAGGAAAAGTAGTTCATCAAGGCTGTATATTGTCACCCTGTTTATTTAACTTTTATGCAGAGAACATCATGAGAAATGCTGGACTGGAAGAAACACAAACTAGAATCAAGATTGCTGGGAGAAATATCAGTCACCTCAGATATGCAGATGACACCACCTTGTGGCAGAAAGTGAAGAGGAACTCAAAAGCGTCTTGATGAAAGTGAAAGTGGAGAGTGAAAAGGTTGGCTTAAAGCTCAACATTCAGAAAACGAAGATCATGGCATCCGGTCCCACCACTTCATGGGAAATAGATGGGGAAACAGTGGAAACAGTGTCAGACTTTATTTTTCTGGGCTCCAAAATCACTATAGATGGTGACTGTAGCCATGAAATTAAAAGACGCTTACTCGTTGGAAGGAAAGTTATGACCAACCTAGATAGATATTCAAAAGCAGAGACATTACTTTGCCAACAAAGGTTCGTCTAGTCAAGGCTATGGTTTTTCCTGTGGTCATGTATGGATGTGAGAGTTGGACTGTGAAGAAGGCTGAGCGCTTAAGAATTGATGCTTTTGAACTATGGTGTTGGAGAAGACTCTTGAGAGTCCTTTGGACTGCAAGGAGATCCAACCAGTCCATTCTGAAGGAGATCAGCCCTGGGATTTCTTTGGAAGGAATGATGCTAAAGCTGAAACTCCAGTACTTTGGCCACCTCATGCGAAGAGTTGACTCATTGGAAAAGACTCTGATGCTGGGAGGGATTGGGGGCAGGAGGAGAAGGGGACGACAGAGGATGAGATGGCTGGATGGCATCACTGACTCAATGGACGTGAATCTCAGTGAACTCCGGGAGTTGGTGATGGACAGGGAGGCCTGGCGTGCTGTGATTCATGGGGTCGTAAAGAGTCAGACATGATTGAGTGACTGATCTGATCTGATCTGATCTGGTGGTCCATGTGATTAGATTGTTTGGTTTTCTATGATTGTAGTTTTCAGTCTGTCTGCCCTCTGATGGAGAAGGTAAGAGGCTTATGGAAGCTTCCTGATAGGAGAGACTGACTGGGGGGAAAACTGGGTCTTGTTCTGATGGGTGGGGCCATACTCAGTAAATCATTAATCCAATTTTCTGTTGATGGGTGGAGTGATGTTCCCTCCCTGCTATTACCTGGGGCCAAACTATGGTGGAAGTAATGAAGATAATGATGACCTCCCTCAAAAGATCCCATGCATATACTGCTACACTCAGTGCCCCCAACGCTGCAGCAGGCCACCACTGACCCATGCCTCTGCCAGAGACTTCCAGACACCCACAGGCAAGTCCGTGGCAGTCTCCTGAGAGGTCACTGCTCCTTTCTCCTGGGTCCTGGTGCACAAGGTTCTGTTTTGCCCTCCGAAAGTCTATTTCCCAGTCCTGGGTAAGTTCTGGCAGCTCTGTGGTGGGGTTAATGGAGACATCCTCCAAGAGGGCTTATGCCATAAGTCAGCTGCACCCAGGACCTCTGTCCCTGCAGCAGACTACCGTTGACCCATACCTCTACAGTTCAGTTCAGTTCAGTCATTCAGTCGTGTCCAACTCTTTGTGACCCCATGAATCACAGCACGCCAGCTCTCTGTCCATCACCAACTCCCGGAGTTTACCAAAAATCATGTCCATCGAGTCGGTGATGCCATCCAGCCACCTCATCCTCTGTCCTCCCCTTCTCCTCCTGCCCTCAACCCTCCCAGAATCAGAGTCTTTTCCAATGAGTCAACTCTTGGATGAGGTGGCCAAATTATTGGAGTTTCAGCTTCAGCATCAGTCCTGCTAATGAACACCCAGGACTGATCTCCTTTAGGATGGACTGGTTGGATCTGCTTGCAGTTCAAGGGACTCTCAAGAGTCTTCTCCAACACCACAGTTCAAAAGCATCAATTCTTCGGTGCTCAGCTTTCTTCACAGTCCAAATCTCACATCCATACATGACCACTGGAAAAAGCATAGCCTTGACTAGATGGACCTTTGTTGACAAAGTAATGTCTCTGCTTTTTAATATGCTATCTAGGTTGTCATAACTTTCCTTCCAAAGAGTAAGCGCCTTTTAATTTCATGGCTGCAATCACCATCTGTGGTGATTTTGGAGCCCCCAAAAATAAAGTCTGACACTGTTTCCCCATCTATTTCCCATGAAGTGATGGGACCAGATGCCATGATCTTAGTTTTCTGAATGTTGAGCTTTAAGACAACATTTTCACTCTCCACTTTCACTTTCATCAAGAGGCTTTTGAGTTCCTCTTCACTTTCTGCCATAAGGGTGGTGTCATCTGCTTATCTGAGGTTATTGATATTTCTCCCGACAATCTGGATTCCAGCTTGTGCTTTCTCCAGCCCAGCATTTCTCATGATGTTCTCTGCATATAAGTTAAATAACCAGGGTGACAATATACAGCCTTGACGTACTCCTTTGCCTATTTGGAACCAGTCTGTTGTTCCATGTCCAGTTCTAACTGTTGCTTCCTGACCTGCATACAGATTTCTCAAGAGGCAGATCAGGTGGTCTGGTATTCCCATATCTTGAAGAATTTTCCACTGTTTATTGTGATCCACACAGTCAAAGTCTTTGGCATAGTCAATAAAGCAGAAATAGATGTTTTTCTGGAACTCTCTTGCTATTTTGATGTTCAAACACAGTTCTGTTTCAGTCTCTGTGGGGTCCTGGGGTCCCTAGTTCTGATAAACAGAATGCCTGATGAACTAATGACAGAAGTTCATGACAGGAGACAGGGAACAAGACCATTCCCAAGAAAAAGAAATTCAAAATAGCCAAATGGCTGTCTGAGGAGGCTTTACAAATATTTGCGAGAAGAAGAGAAGCAAAAAGCAAAGGAGAAAAGAAAAGATATACCCATTTGAATGCAGAGTTCCAAAGAACAGAAAGGAGAGATAAGAAAGCCTTCCTCACTGATCAGTGCAAAGAAATAGAGGAAAACAATAGAATGGGAAAGACTAGCGACCTCTTCAAGAAAATTAGAGATACCAAGGAAACATTTCATGCAAAGATGGGCTCAATAAAAGACAGAAATAATATGGACCTAAGAGAAGTGGAAAATATTGAGGTGGCAAGAATACACAGAACTGTACAAAAAAGACCTTCACAACCCAGATAATCGCAATGGTGTGATCACTCACCTAGAGCCAGAATGTGGATGTCAACCTGGAATGTGAAGTCAAGTGGGCCTTAGGAAGCATCACTACAAACAGAGACAGTGGAGGTGATGGAATTCCAGTTGAGCTATTTCAAATCTTAAAAGATAATGCTGTGAAAGTGCTGTACTCAATATGCCAGCAAATTTGGAAAACTCAGCAGCGGCCACAGGATTAGAAAAGGTGTTTTCACTCCAATCCCTAAGAAAAGTGATGCCAAAGAATGCTCAAACTACCACACAATTGCACTCATCTCACACACTAGTAAAGTAATGCTCAAAATTCCCCCAACCAGGCTTCAGTAGTACGTGAACCATGAACTTCCAGATGATCAAGCTGGTTTTAGAAAAGGCAGAGGAATCAGAGATCAGATTGCCAACATCTGTTGGATCATCAAAAAAGCAAGAGAGTTCCAGTAAAACATCTATTTCTGCTTTATTGTGATAAAGGCTTAACTCTTTGTCTGTGTGGATCACAGTAAACTGTGGAAAATTCTGAAAGAGATGGGAATACCAGACCACCTGACCTGTCTCTTGAGGTATCTGTATGCAGGTCAGGAAGCAACAGTTAGAAATGGACATGGAACAACAGACTGGTTTCAAATAGGAAAAGGAGTACATCAAGGCTGTATATTGTCACCCTGGTTATTTAACTTATATGCAGAGTACATCATGAGAAACGCGGGGCTGGAAGAAGCACAGGCTGGAATCAAGATTGCCGGGAGAAATATCAATAACCTTAGATATGCAGATGACGCCAGCCTTATGGCAGAAAGTGAAGAAGAACTAAAGAGCCTCTTGATGAAATTGAAAAAGGAGAGTGAAAAAGTTGGCTTAAAACTCAACATTCAGAAAACAAACAAAGATCATGGGGGGCAGCCATGAAATTAAAAGACGCTTGCTCCTTGGAAGAAAAGTTATGACCAACCTAGACAGCATATTGAAAAGCAGAGATGTTACTTTTCCAGCAAAGGTCTGTCTAGTGAAGGCTATTGCTTTTCCAGCAGTCATGTATGGATGTAAGTGTTGGACTATAAAGAAAGCTTAACACCCAAGAATTGATGCTTTTGAACTATGGTGTTGGAGAAGACTCTTGAGAGTCTTTTGGACTGCAAGGAGATCCAGCCAGTCAATCCTAAAAGACATGAATCCTGAATATTCATCAGAAGGACTGATGTTGAACATGAAACTCCAATAATTTGGCTACCTGATGTGAAGAGCTGACTCATTTGAAAAGCCCCTGATGCTGGGAAAGATTGAGGGCAGGAGGAGAAGGGGATGACAGAGGATGTGATGGTTGGATGGCATCACTGACTCAATGGATATGAGTTTTAGCAAATTCTGTGAGTTGGTGATGGACAGGGAGGCCTGGCATGCTGCAGTCCATGGGGTTGCAGAGTCAGACACGACTGAACGAGTGAACTGAACTGAGGTAACATATCTGAACACTGCACTGTAGACAAATAATACAAGGAAGATTATAATCAGAGTTTGTAGTACATTTCTCAATCAATAGCCAACTTACCCACATTAAGCTACCTGACAAGGTCTCATGCTCAGTCTTAAAGTGTCTGCAGAACCAGATATGCGTAAGGAGCTCAATTTTCTAATTTTATTTTTTGTTCACTTCTCAGATGCTTTTAGTAATATTTCAGAGTAGCAGTAAGCAAGAACCCAGAAAAGTGTTCGTGAATGTCACCACAGCCTTCTCTTTTCCTAAAATAGCACATGATCTTCTTAAAGGCTCACCCTATATCGAAAGTGTCTATTCTGAGCCCATCCAATTTTTGATCCTATTGGCCAATAGGATCCATAGTATAGGGGGCATTCTCAAGCTGTAATGGTATTCTCTAAGCCAGTGCATGTCTTCGTCCTTATGTGGCATGTTGTAAACCATGGAATAGAAGAGAGTTGCTGTGCTTAGTCATTCAGTCATGCCCAACACTCTGCAACCCCATGGACTATAGCCTGCCATGCTCCTCTGTCCATGTGGATTCTCCAGGCAAGAATGGTGCAGTGGATTGCCATGCCCTTCTCATAAGAGACTCGAGAACACCCTATTTCAGAATTCCTTCTCATTGAGTGTTAGACTTCTCTGTTTCCCAATTGAGGCTAAGTTTTTCTCCTCTTGAATTAATTTATTCAGTGATTCCTTTCATCAAAGAAGGAAACTTGATATGTCAAATAGGACACAGTAAACTAAATTTACCAAAATAACAAATCCCTGTATAATTTCCAGGTAGTAGCAATTACACTGTTGAGCTGGAGATCCAATACTAGTCACTGGGCATCACCCATCTGTCTATTTTCAGCCAAACTATCCCTAAGGGTTGTCAATGGTATTGTAACGTTTTTGTGCTCCTGATCCTTGTGATCTCCAATTTGGGCTCAATTTATAAAGATATCAGTAAGCCACTGTATAAATGATCTAATATCCTCATGAATGGGAGTCCTTAGAGTTGTCAAGCAAAAAAACACAGCTGAAGAGCATTTAAAGGGAAAAAAGAAACAGCAAAAGAACATTTAACCTGGTAATTTCATCTGCCTTGAACATCCTTTTCCATTAAACTATTGGATGGGATGTCACAAAAGACAGAGGAATGCTCCTCAATAAAGGCTTGAGGGTGACAGTTATAGACTGGGATATGACTAATGTCTAAATATAATTAGACCTTCTGGCCACCTGAGTAATGACTTCAAGAGAGCTCAAATAACTTCAAGGTCAAATAGGAAACAATTAATAGGTGCTTGATTCTCTTACAGAGCTATTATTCTTCATAAAAGATACTCAAATATAGTGCACAAATATAGCCTCAATACAGATCCTTTCCTTTATAAATATACATAAAATGTGGTGAATCTTTATATTGTATAAATGTAAAATTATCCTGTTTTCTAAGATTTTTTACTTTTTGATTTATTCAAGCTAGTTCTGAATCCATCTTTGGTGGTAGCCATCAATGAACTTATATGAATGATATTAAAAAAAACTTCATTTTGGTTCTGTTTAAGCAAGATAAAGAAAATTGATACTTTAAAGACAATTAAGTTACATTACAATCGTCTATAACATTTTGAAAATAGATTTAACTGAAAGGCTATAAGATATTCAATATTCTTATTGAATTGCAAAAACATATGAACAATTAGTAAATGTTCTAAATAAATACTTGTATTCACTTTTATTAGAGGATATGTAGTTCATAATAGTGGAGAAGGCAATGGCACCCCACTCCAGTACTCTTGCCTGGAAAATCCCATGGATGGAGGAGCGTGGTGGGCTGCAGTCCATGGGGTCATTAGGAGTCAGGCACAACTGAGCGACTTCACTTTCACTTTTCACTTTCCTGCATTGGAGAAGGAAATGGCAACCCTCTCCAGTGTTCTTGCCTGGAGAATCCCAGGGACGAGGGAGCCTGGTGGGCTGCCGTCTATGGGGTCGCACAGAGTCGGACACGACTAAAGCGACTTAGCAGCAGCAGCAGCAGCAGTTCATAATAGAAGTGCAACTTGCTCAGTCTTTGTGCAAATATCATTTTTTCCAGAACAACAAGTTATTTTATATTAAGCAAAATTGAATTTTAGATATATTTTATGCAGTGAAGGAATGTTTCATGATAATTATTTTATCTGTACCAGAAAAGTAAAAAGTACACCCAAGCTGATAAGTAGCATATATTTTAGTATAAAATGACAAATCTTCTGGTTTTATATTTAATCATTATAATGAAACTAATTTAACTGTGTAAATATGAGTCAGGCTTAGGATGTAGCATAATTTTGAAAAGATTTGACTCTGTGAAGCTTAGGTTTGCTTCATGCTCTTTTTCTGACATTGTTGTTGTTGTTCAGTCTGTAAGCCCTGTTCAACTCTTTTGTGACACCATGGGCAGTAGCCTACCAGGCTTCTCCGTCCATGGGATTCCCAAGGTAAGAACAATGGAATAGGTTGCCACTTACATCTCCAGTGAATTTTCTCAATCCAGGGATCCAGCCCACATCTCCTGCAGGCAGATTCTTTACTGCTGAGCCAGCAGGAAAGCCCTCTTCTGACATTAAAATTCACTAAATTTCAATTTCTCCTATTATTCTTATTAAAAAAAAAATAGAGAAAAAATGGAGGAAGTTAATTTATATGCATATGAGATTTCTAAAATGTTGATCATAAAAAATTAGGTTAGCATATTTCTTAAAGTTATGTGAGAAGTTTTGTTAATAAGAAAATGAATATTTAGTTGGAGAGTTAATTAAATGGATTTCTCTAATGGCATGAAGAGGAAAGAACTTTTGTAGATATTGAGACTTTATTGTGGGGTGATTTTTTTATTGGATTAACCATAGGAGAACAAATGTAATCAAAATAAGAAGACAAATATTATTTTACAATATAATATGTTTAATATTCTGAGATACCCATACTGTAAATTAAAAAGATATTTTCAAAAACAATGTATTTAAAGGGTCAAAATTAATATAAAATGGTTGATAATATGGCATTAAAATATACTTTATTAAAATTGAACTTTAGGGAAAAACATATCCATTTTCTTCTGTTTATCAAAAAAAATACTCTTTAAATCTTGATTGATGAAAAAATTGATAGGATACACTTATGTTCATACTTTTTGTCTCAGTGATATTACCAGTTTTGTTAACATGTGGAGGATGTGCAACTGACTATGCCAGGGAAGACATTGCATCTCCTCCAAATTTATGTGCTGAAACCTTAATGCCCAATGTGAAGACATTAGGATATGGGGTCTTTGGAAAGTAATTAGGTTTAGATGAAGTCATGAAGTTGGGGTCCTCATGATGGTGTGAGTGCCCTTCTAAGAAAAGACACTAGAGAGCATGTCCCCTCTATGTGCCATGTAAGGAAACATAGGGAAGGTGGCTATCCGCCAGCCAGAAAGAAAGCTCTCACCAGAACTCAACTGTGCTGGCACCTCAATCTCAAATTTTCAACTTCCAGAACTGTTAGGAAATTAATTTCTGTTGTTTAAGCCATTCAGTGTATGATATTTTGTTATGGCAGCCTGAGCTGACTAATATAGACTACATATGAGGCAAAAAGTATATCCCACTCAGTTTCATGGTAAACAAAGGCACTTTCACTAAAAGGTTTATCCATCTTAATAAAAAGAATATATCCAATAATCTAGAAGACATTGCAATGTAAGATTCATCCAGGATCATCAATGATGCTTTATTATAATCTATTAGCTAATCTTTCCTGAAGAAAATCTTGTGATGTCCAATAAGTTTGTGAAAGGCAGAAAGTGCAAGCCAACTGCCTGCTGAGGTTTCCCAATTCATAATAATAATGATGACAGTAATTTATTATTTACAGATGATGTTCTAAAATACATGATTTGATTCTCACATCAATCTGGGCTGGGCAGGGTAAGTACTATTTTTTATCATTTCATAGATGCAAAAACTAAGAGCCGAGTGATTTCAGAGGCTACCTTTATCTTATTAGAGTATTGTATACCATGTTTTCTATTGATGTCAGTATTTTTACATCTCACCTGATTCCACAGGTCTCTGTCTAATCAAGTATAATACTAAATAAATTATTAAGTTTATTAAGTATGCTAATTTAATATCTTGAAACCTTGCTAAGTAGTTTTGTTTATTTCTTTCACTGACTTAATGCTTTCCAGGTATACTACCTTAATATATATAAATAAAGATTGCTTTCTCTTTTCAATTTATTTTCAGTTTATAGGCTTCCCTGTGGCTCAGCTGGTAAAGAATCTAACTACAATGCGAGAGACCTGGGTCCGATCCCTGGGTCGGGAAGATACCCTGGAGAAGGGAAAGGATACCCACTCCAGTACTGGAGAATTTCATGGACTGTATAGTCCATAGGGTTGCAAAGAGTCAGAGGTGACTGAGCAACTTTCAGTTCATATCTTGAATGATGTCTTTTGTTTCATTGCATTTCCTTTTTCACCTATTACAGTGTTAAATTATATAAAGGAGATAGCAACAAATCATATGGTCTTCTATGTTTGTAGTGTTTCTCATTGAGTATGATGCTACAATAGTTCAAAGGTGTACATATCTACATTTGCATTAAAAACTGTGCTGACAACCGCCACTCTCATACATGTTTTTGCCAGCTATAGATATTGAATTTTGCTAATTCAACAAATTATATGAAGGGTTTTTCTTCATGTACAGAGATAATCATATTACTTTTATTCTCAGATCTATTAATAAAGGGATTTATATTACAGTTTTCTAAGATGAACTATTTTCTTTCTGAAATAAACCCAATGTGGCATTGGTGTTAATTAACATTTAATTAATTGTACCATTTTAAAGTATGAAATCTGTTACAATATTTCTTTTGTTTTATGTTTGGGATTTTTTTTGGCCACGAGGCAGGTAGGAATCATATTGATAGATCTCAAACCAGGGATCGAACCCACATACCCCACACTGGAAGGTCTTAACCACTGGACTGCCAGGGAAGTCCTGCAGTGGTGTTATTTTTGATGGGGTTTTGATTGCTCAAATTTTGTTTACCTTTTGTTTATTGATATCTGTAAGTAATAGTCTATAATTTTCTGTAGTACATTTATTAGCTTTAAATACCACTGTTTTATTTGCCTCCAAAAAAGAAAGCTGTCCTTTACTTCCTAGGCTCTGGAGTGGTTTTTGTAACTTTGAGACAATCTGGTCTTTGAAGATTTAAAAGCATTTGCTTTTAAACCATTTGGCCATGGAAGTCTTTTGATGACATTGCCTACTTTTACTAATATCACTTTGCTTAGAGATTCTGCCCCTAGTAGTTTAAATTTTATATTGCAGTTAAAAACGATGGTGGCTCAGCCGGTAAAGCATCTGCCTACAATGCGGGAGACCCGGGTTCAATCTCTGGGTCCGGAAGATCTCCTGGAGAAGGAAATGGTAACCCACTCCAGTACTCTTGCCTGGAAAATCCCATGGACAGAGAAGCCTGGTAGGCTACAGCCCATGGGGTCACAAAGAGTCAGACACGACTGACGACTTCACTTTCACAAATGATTTTTAGCTTAGAGATTCTATTTCATCTAGGTTTTCATAAAGAATTATAAAATAGCCTCATGAATTTTAAGAGTTCTTGTGTGTCAATGGTAATTTACACATAATTTCTTATTTTGTATATTTTTACTTTCTCTCCTTTTTTGATTCAGTTAGCTAATGGCAGCTTCACCTTGTTATATTTTCACAGAAAAGTGTTTTAATTTATTAACTAAGGGTATGATTTTTCATTTTATCTAATTTCTGTTTTTCTCTTTATTTTCTTTCTGTCACTTTTGTATGTAATCAAATTATTGATTAATACAAGGAACTCTGCTATACACTTTATCAAAGTCATAAAGCTTTTTACATTTGCCTCATTTCTTGTGAAGATCTCTTTCTTCGTCTCTCCCATTTGAAAGTAACTTTAATGGATTCAGTTCCAATATCCTTTAGTTCAGTTCAGTTCAGTTGCTCAGTCGTGTCCGACTCTTTGTGACCCCATGAATCGCAGCACGCCAGGCCTCCCTGTCCATAACCAACTCCCGGAGTTCACCCAGACTCACGTCCATCAAGTCAGTGATGCCGTCCAGCCATCTCATCCTCTGTCGTCCCCTTCTCCTCCTGCCCCCAATCCCTCCCAGCATCAGAGTTTTTTCCAATGAGTCAACTCTTTGCATGAGGTGGCCAAAGTACTGGAGTTTCAGCTTCAGCATCATTCCTTCCAAAGAAATCCCAAGGCTGATCTCCTTCAGAATGGACTGGTTGGATCTCCTTGCAGCCAAGGGACTCTCAAGAGTCTTCTCCAACACCACACTTCAAAAGCATCAATTCTTCGGTGCTCAGCCTTCTTCACAGTCCAACTCTCACACCCATACATGACCACAGGAAAAACCATAGCCTTGACTAGATGGACCTTTGTTGGCAAAGAAATGTCTCTGCTTTTGAATATGCTATCTAGGTTGGTCATAACTTTTCTTCCAAGGAGTAAGCGTCTTTTAATTTCATGGCTGCAGTCACCATCTGCAGTGATTTTGGAGCCCCCCAAAATAAAGTCTGACACTGTTTCCACTGTTTCCCCATCTATTTCCATGAAGTGATGGGACCAGATGCCATGATCTTCGTTTTCTGAATGTTGAGCTTTAAGCCAACTTTTCACTCTCCACTTTCACTTTCATTTCCTATGAACCAAATATATTTTCTTATGTTCTGCAAGACAATTTTAAAAATAGGAAATCTGACATTGATACAGTACTTTTATCTCCAACAAGCATCCATAGTCTATATTCAGATTTCCTCACTAATCCCAGAAATGACCTTTCCCATTCTCCAAACCAGAATCCAATCTAGACTCATGTATTGTATTTAACTGCTATATTCCTTTAATTGCCTTTAATCTGGAAAAATGTTTAGCTTTGTTCAGTCTTTCTTAACACTGATAAATTTGAAAAGTCCAGGCCAATTGTATGAATCATTTTTAGAATGATCCTCAATTAGGATTTGTCTCATGTTTCCCCTTAATTAGATTCAAGTTGAATATGTTTTGGTAGGAAGTAGCACAGACATAAATTTATCTCAGCATTGATGATATTTCATCACCAGGTCATAGTGGTATTTTCCAAGAGTCTTCATTGTAAATTACATTTTTCTCTTTGTTATTGAAAAGTAATCTGTGAGAGTATTTTGACACTGTAAATTTCTTAACACTTTTAAATTCTGTTTTGGCGCTTAAATTGACCTGTACTTAGACAATGTAAACATTTTCAGTCTTATTCCCTTGTCATGTTGATATATTCTTATTTGAGTAGTTTATTACACAAAAAGATGTTTCAGGCTCTCATCTTTATATATATATATATATTTATCCCAATTTTGAGAATGCCTTTACTATGAGAATTCTTGGTTTTCTTTAGTAAAGAGTGGGTTTGGAAACAAAAATTTGAATAATAGGTGTGCTTATTCAAACTAGGGTGTCATGGATTTTGAGCTGTCTCAGTAAATAGATATGGAGGAAACATATATACACATTCCATAAGCATATGCATATTTGCATACACTTACATCTATTTACAAGTATTTATAAACATATATATATATTTATACCTATATCTTTATCTGCATATCTATGTTTTATATCTATATCTACATATCTAGATATTAAATATCCTGAATGCATACTTCAGTTCAGTTCAGTCATACAATCATGTCCAACTCTTTGAGACCCCATGAATTGCAGCACGCAAGGCCTCCCTGTCCATCACCAACTCCCGAAGTTCACTCAAACTCAGGTCCATCGAGTCGGTGATGCCATCCAGCCATCTCATCCTCTGTCGTCCCCTTCTCCTCCTGCCCCCAACCCCTCCCAGCATCAGATTCGCATGAGGTGGCCAAAGTACTGGAGTTTCAGCTTCAGCATCATTCCTTCCAAAGAACACCCAGGACTGATCTCCTTCAAAATGGACTGGTTGGATCTCCTTGCAGTCCAAGGGACTCTCAAGAGTCTTCTCCAACACCACAGTTCAAAAGCATCAATTCTTCATCGCTGAGCTTTCTTCACAGTCCAACTCTCACATCCATACATGACCACTGGAAAAACCATAGCTTTGACTAGACGGACCTTTGTTGGCAAAGTAATGTCTCTGCTTTTGAATATCTATCTAGGTTGGTCAGAACTTTCCTTCCAAGGAGTAAGTGTCTTTTAATTTCATGGCTGCAATCACCATCTGCAGTGATTTTGGATTCCCCAAAAATAAAGTCTAACACTGTTTCCACTGTTTCCCCATCTATTTCCCATGAAGTGATGGGACCAGATACCATGATCTTAGTTTTCTGAATGTTGAGCTTTAAGCCAAATTTTTCACTCTCTTCTTTCATTATAAATCAATACAACAGAGTACATTCTAGGTTTCTTCCTTCTGATATTTGTAACTCTCTTCTCCAGCATTGAGAAACTTGTCTCCCATTACTATCAATATTAATTCTCTTTCTCACAAGCCATTTCCAGCACTAGTCATTTTATAATTCTGATTTTCCATCTGCCATCATATCTCTTGAGAATGAAAAATTTGCTATATCATTTCTTGTATGAAAATCTAATGGAGAGTTATTTTTTATGCTCCAATTTAACTTTTCTCTTCTTCTAGGACTTTCATATATTTTATTATTGCCAAGTATTATTTCATAGAAAGTTGACAAAATTCTAGGCTTTTAATATGATTTTTCATATAACATGTGGAAAATGTTTGCATTTTTATTATTATATCATGTTTTGGTAACATGAGCTCTGTATGACCATTACTATCTAATCCTTTGGGGAAATCAAATGTTATAGCAACAATCTATTGATAATTATTATCTGCATATGACCTACATAATGGCTTTAAAAGTAATCAAGACTGTTATTACTCTATGTACTTAACTGTCTTGAGGGAGGGAAATAATTTTACTACCACTCTGTATCCCTCACTGTGCCAGGCTCTGTGAGCGGCTACTCAAAAATCTTTTGCTGATTGCTTATATGTCCCCTACTGATCTCATCACTTAATTCTCCATCTCCCCAGGGCTTACAGCAATCTCATATTAGACAAACTCCAGAAAGCAGAGAAACAATAGAGTATACTACATGTGTTTACACTGATGGCCTTCTATTAAAAATATACATTATGTAGGCAACATTGTTACAGCAAAAATCAGAAGGGAGAATATGGTACTAAATTCTATCTCTTTAACAAATCAACTTTATTATTTCTCTATTTTCTTTCAGCACTTATTGGTATGCTCTAGAGTTTTATATACCTGAAAGAAAAAGTTGGCTAATATTTTATGTACAATGTTGATTAATTTTAATAAGACATATCTGAAAGTCTGCAATATACAAGGAACACAAAAACAATAGGCCAAGCCCTGGAGAATTATAAAGAAATTATATTAACCCATAAACACATTTAAATGGCCCTGGAACCTACATTTCTAAAGATTAAAAAATACATGATGTGAAATATTGGACTTTTCTGTGATAAATAATAGCTTTTAAAATTAGCCCTAGAGAAATATGTATATTTGGCATATTTTATTCATTTAAATGAAAGGCAACTCAAAGATAAAAGGTAAATAACTTTGAGAACATGGGTTGAGAATATTTTGAATATGGTAATACTACAAAGAAGCTTAATAAAATAAGTGAGAAAAATGAGTTAGATATCATGTGATAATTCTATTGGGTTGATTGATTTTTTGACTCTTTTCCCAAGACAATTTGGATCTCAATGGCACACCTTAAATGGAATTCTCCAGGCCAGAACACTGGAGTGGGTAGCCATTCTCTTCTCCAGGGGATCTTCCCAACCCAGAAATTGCACCTCAGTCTCCCACATTGCAGGTGGATTCTTTACTGGCTGAGCTAACAGAGAAGCCCTTAAAGTGGGCAAGTAACACCAAAGTTCTTTGGAAAAGAATATAGTACATTTCTGAGTTGGGTCTGACTCTTTTGCAACCCCATGGACTGTAGCCCGCCAGGCTCCTCTGTCCATGGGATTTCCCAGGCAAGAAGACTGGAGTTGGTTGTCATTTCCTTCACCAGGGGATCTTCCTGACCCAGGGATTGAACCTGAAGGTCTTGCATTGCAGGTGTATTCTTTACCACTGAGCCGATGAGGGAAGCCCAGATATTATATTGCATGACTCAAAAAATGTAGACTAGAGGAATATATTCATGGAATCAAATTCCATGTCACCAAAATTTTATTTGGTCTTTTTACTTGTGGCGTAAAGACTAAGTGCTTTCCATATGTAGAAGTAATCTAATTATTATGTAAAGAAATTACACAAGGGGGTAGATTATTTGCAATCTGTTTTAATATATGATACGGTACTAGATTTAACACTAATTCTACTACTGAGTCTCTCTCAGGCTTTTAATATATATATATTTTTCATGTTTAGTTGCTTCCTGAATGTTTAGTGGGAAGATAATGGCATCTAGTAGAAGGCTTGGAAACACTGAAATTATTTTTGAAGCATGTTACAAGTGAATATAAATACTTCCAATATTTCTGCCCCAAGGAACAAGAAAATCAACTAGATTCAATGTGACACGTACCAAATGCTTACAGAATTGCTATAGAGTTGGGATTGTTCATTTGCAAAGGTAGAATGCAAAAATGACACTTAGGCAAAAATTTGCAGCTACAATTTACTGAGGATACAATGTTAGTCATTTCCCATGTTAATTTTATACTTTATACTCAGAATAGCCCTGAAAAATTTACATTATCCTCATTTATAGATTAAAAAAAAAAAAAAGCTAGTAGAGTTAAAAAAAATCCCTAATATCTCACACCTAGGAAGTAAGTGACGGATTTGACCTTTACACAAAGATCCGTCTGAATTCAAAATCCTTATTATCTTAATATGTAGTTGAAAATTGGAGCCCTTCCTATTATTCACCATGGAGTTTGTACTGTGGGAAGTACACCCAAACCTTTCAGATTCTTTTGCAGAATGAATTACTCATGCACACAGAGCACTATTGATGGGATTAATTTGTATGTATTATTGAAGTCAGGTTATTAAGTCTCAGAATTGAACAAATTGTGCTTTCGAAAGCATTACCATAGTTTTTGATCTTATGTCACCATAAACATATTTTAGAGTTTTTAGAACATCATTACATGATTGTCTGATTTGAGTCACATAGTAATACTGTGACACAGACAAAAGATAAGAATCATCATTTAATATAGGAGGAAATAGTCTAAGAGAGGCAGAATCTAAAGCCTCTAGCTTGTCTGGAAATCAGTGTAATATTTATATATTTTAACTAATCTGTAAAACCTTTGGGTTACAATTTTCTGTCACATGAAATCTTCACCCCGCCCCGCCTCCAACCCCCAGCCTAGAAGTACATGGGGTCACAGAAGAATCAGACATGACTTAGTGACTAAAAAACAGCAGCGATATCATATGTGTGTGTGTGTGTTTATATGAAGATTTGGACAGATGTAAAATTCTTTTTATTAAAGTTCAAAAGAAGTTTGAGTAAGTTCATCCAAATAAAATGTTTACCATAAATATGCTCCCTTGAATATTATGACTCTACAATTTAAGGTCCAAATTAGGATGGCAATTATGCCATGATGATAAACACAAATCAGCCTTGTCGAGAGCAAACCAGGACATATCATTTTATTTATTTTAATGCCAGTGGTAGTAGCAGCTATAATTTCTTCTTGTTTACCCTTGTTTATGTCATCATTTCATATCTATACTATGTCATGTCACTAATCATAAAACTCACTGTGAATGTTGCCCCTTAGAATTGTTGATCTCCTCTTTACACCTACCTAACCAAATAGGAAAACGAGTACGTCAAGGCTGTATATTGTCACCCTGCTTATTTAACTTATACGCAGAGTACATCATGAGAAACGCTGGGCTGGAAGAAGCACAAGCTGGAATCAAGATTGCCAGGAGAAATATCAATAACCTCAGATATGCAGATGACACCACCCTTATGGCAGAAAGTGAAAAGAAACTAAAAAGCCTCTTGATGAAAGTGAAAGAGGAGAGTGAAAAAGTAGGCTTAAAGTTCAACATTCAGAAAACTAAGATCATGGCATCCGATCCCATCACTTCATGAGAAATAGATGGGGAAACAGTGGAAACAATGTCAGACTTTATTTTTTGGGACTCCAAAATCACTGCAGATGGTGACTGCAGCCATGAAACTAAAAGACACTTACTCCTTGGAAGAAAAGTTATGACCAACCTAGATAGCATATTGAAAAGCAGAGACATTACTTTGCCAACAAAGGTTCGTCTAGTCAAGGCTATGGTTTTTCCAGTAGTCATGTATGGATGTGAGAGTTGGACTGTGAAGAAAGCTCAGCGATGAAGAATTGATGCTTTTGAACTGTGGTGTTGGAGAAGACTCTTGAGAGTCCCTTCGACTGCAAGGAGATCCAACCAGTCCATTCTGAAGGAGATCAGCCCTGGGATTTCTTTGGAAGGAATGATGCTGAAGCTGAAACTCCAGTACTTTGGCCACCTCATGCGAAGACTTGACTCATCGGAAAAGACTCTGATGTTGGGAGGGATTGGGGACAGGAGGGAAAGGGGACGACAGAGGATGAGATGGCTGGATGGCATCACCAACTCCATGGACGTGAGTCTGAGTGAACTCTGCGAGATGGTGATAGACAGGGAGGCTTGGCGTGCTGCGATTCATGGAGTCGTAAAGAGTCGGGCACGACTGAGGGACCAAACTGAACTGAACATATAAAGGCTTTAAATATTTTTAATTATCTGTTCTTTATAACTACTCTGAGGTATATTTTATTATTATATCCATTACTGACTTAAAAAAAGTCACAAAGTGAGAGTTGTGAATTATCTGGGGCAAAATGAGGACTACACCCAGAATACAACACCTCAGATAGGGCTGAGAAACTGCTCCAAAGAGATAAGTGGGATAGATCAGGATGTATGTTATTTTGGTGAAGATGGAGTACATGCAATCAAATACTCCAGAATGCTTTTACTAGTCTCGTGCTTTTGCTAGTCAAGAGGATCAGTGGTCACCATGAAGATTTTAGTGCTTTTCCAGATATGAGGAAATACATGAATTGGGCTCATAAGTTGGCTCCTGAAAATGTCTCTCTGAAGACCAGTCCGGTCATTTTATCTCTAACTATCTGAAGACCTGTCCTGTCAGTTTTTCCTGGGGCACAGAGGGCCTCACTTTAGCTCTCCACCCTGAATTCCTTTCAGGGGATGTTGAAAATCAGCACTGTAGCAGCACATGATTTAATCCTTGTAGAGGAAGAATGGAAAGTACCAATTTGTAGTTGATACCATTTTACAGACAAAGAAAAAGAGTTAAAGAACTCAAATTCATCTCTCTGTAATTTCACAGCTGGTAAATGATGGAACTGATTTGAAAGCAAGAAATTTACCAGTCTATTCCATTGTTTTTAATCTGCAAGCCTTTTAACACTTTATCTTCAGTACAACTTCCTCAGCATTAAGTATAATGCTCAGAGTTTATAAACATTTAGGGATTCAATGCAGTTCCTCAAAATTTATTCCATTCAAATTATTCCCATTATATTAGTCAAAATCATGCCTGTATATTATATAGATGTGTGTTGAGAGAATTCACGAAGAATAGTTCATGACAGACTGTAAGTCAGAGTTTCCCCACTGTCACTTTTATTTTGACATTTAAAACAATTTATATGTTCTTAGAATTGCATTTATATGTATAGTAACAGTCAATGACATGAATTCCTAGTCATTTAAAGATTCAAAACTTCCCTCCCTCAACACAATCCTTTAGTTAAATAATCTGAATGGCACCCCACTCCAGTACTCTTGCCTGGAAAATCCCATGGATGGAGGAGCCTGGTAGACTGCAGTCCATGGCGTCACTAGGAGTCGGAGACGACTGAGCGACTTCACTTTCACTTTTCACTTTCATGCATTGGAAAGGAAATGGCAACCCACTCCAGTGTTCTTGCCTGGAGAATCCCAGGGATGGCGGAGCCTGGTGGGCTGCCGTCTATGGGGTCTCACAGAGTCGGACACAACTGAAGTGACTTAGCAGCAGCAGTAGTCAATACCCAATGATCTAAATATGCACCTCCCAAAATTTCCCTTCAGTGGAGAATTAAATCAATCTCAGTTTTGAAATTAAATCAGATGTGAAGTAAAATGTGTGTTTAGTTTTCCTGATGGTTTTTAAAATGAATGCTGAAGTGTTTATACACCTGTAGTCAAACTGAAACTAAATATGCAAATCACCTAAGGGAAGAGTGGGTGTGTAATGGGAAGAGAGAAGCAAGTAGAACAGGAAATCAGCGAATGTATTAACTTTAAGTATTTATCAGAAAAGTGACTGCTTTCTCTTTAATATAGTTCTTAGTTACTCTACTGGAGAAGGCAATGGCAACCCACTCCAGTACTCTTGCCCAGAAAATCCCATGGACGGAGGAGCCTGGTGGGCTGCAGTCCATGGGGTCGCTAAGAGTCAGACACGAATGAGCGACTTCACTCTCACTTTTCACTTTCATGCATTGGAGAAGGAAATGGCAACCCACTCCAGTGTTCTTGCCTGGAGAATCCCAGGGACGGGGGAGCCTCGTGGGCTGAGGTCTATGGGGTCACACAGAGTCGGACACGACTGAAGTGACTTAGCAGCAGCAGTTACTCTACAGCAGATGGATAATGCAAAATGGATGTTAACATGGTAAATACTAAGTGTTAACAAAGTATGTCATTCTTATGAAAAAGTGTTAACTTCCTAAACTATTGAAACATTATTTGGACTTAACAAATCAAACCATCATCTATCTCTATATGTATATTTTTCAGATAATGAGCATTAGCGATTTAGAGCATAGATAAGTGTATAGATATAAACATAAAGTAAACAGAAAGCTAAATTAGCATTTCCACTTGTCCATTATAACATGATATGAAAATATCTAAGTGAGTCAATGGGCCTTTTAGCTCTTGATTTGTTATGAGTGTCCTATGATGTACCAGTATACTATGTCACCCCAATGTACTATGACATACCAACTCTATACAAGCAGAATAAAATTTAAAAAATAAAAAGTTGTAAGTAGGGATGGGCAAGTGGTTTAGTATGGAAATATAGAGTGATAGTGGTCTTGTCTCAGGATGAATGATTTTAGACTTTCTAGAAAAATTAATTAATGTATGTTATAACTATAGGAGTTAACTGCTGAAGGACTAACAGTAAAATAATTAATGTTGCTGCTGCCGTTGTTTGGTCACTAACTCCTGTCTGACTGTTTGGTGACCCCATACACTGTAGACTGCTAGGCATCTCTGTCCATGGAATTCTCCAGGCAAGAATCCTGGAGTTGTCATTTCCTTCTCCAGGGAATCTTCCCCAGCCAGGGACTGAACCCACGTCTCCTGCATTACAAGTGGATTCTTTACCACCGAGTCACCAGGGAAACTCCAATTATTAATAGACAAACAAATATTTCCTTATTAAAGGGAAGTATTAAACATTTCTACATATTCAACATGTTTTAACAACAAATTTAAAAGTGAATAAGGCTCAGACAGTGTATCAGTCAGGCTTGGGTCCCTATTCTCTTCTTACCACTAACTGGATTATGGCCTTAAGCAATTTACCTTATCTCAACATGTTGTCATCAGTTCCTAGATTGGGGGGAAAAAAAAAAATTCACAGTTTTTCCATTACATTTTAGAAGTTAAGACTCTCTTCAAGAGCCTCTTCATTGATAGATTTGATGTATTCAGTGTCCCTCAGTCCCTATGTGGGACTGGTTCCAGTATTTCTGCAGATAGCAAAATCTGTGGATGCTCAAGTCTCGTATTCGATGTTCTGCATCTGCAAGGTCCCCATGCCCCTAGATGTGAAGGGATTATTGTATACAAAATATTTTATAGAGACACATATTTTATAGAAACACATGTATACATTAGTTTCTATCAGTAGTAATCAGGCATTTATAACTTGAGTTTCCAATGTACAAGTAATTATCTCTACCTTTCAAATTATATAGCTAAAAGCCTAGCACATATTAACAATGCAAACATAGCATTTGAAACTAAATCTGAACTAATCTATTGTGAATAAAGCACCTCATCCAGTTACTAATAGGACCCATTTATTTCAACAATTTTTTGGCACAGTCTGATGATCAAAGTGATAAAGTTCTAGGAAAGACTGGCATTTGCTTGGCAGGCTCATCTTATAAAAATGGGAATTTTTCCTAGGGATTCCTACTACAAAAATATAAACCCACAATAGAAATAAGATTCTGAAAAGATAAGGTCTTACACATTCGGTTCTGTACCCTTTTATATTTGAGCAAACTCAGCAATAATGAAAACAGGGAAGCCTGGCGTGCTGCAGTCCATGGGGTCAGAAAGAGTCAGACATGACTTATCAACTGAGCAACAACAACCCTATTACACGCTATTACTTTGCTTTCTCCAGTGAATGTTCTATTCTTCTCTTCCAGTTTTATTAGAAAGGACAGTTTCCCAGTAGGAGCTATTGCCAGCACAAGCAGTTTATCTGAAGATAAACTGTCAAAACAAAGATATACATCTTTGGATTAGAAATTCTGACACAATTATATTTTAAAAAGTATTAGTTGGCATCTTCTTGAAGTATGATTGTCTGTGAATATGTGTTCATATTTGTGTGTATGCACAATATTTCATATAGAAGGATTCTAACTTCCTATATATAGCTACAATTCTTGACAATGTCATATTCAACTGATTTTTCCTAGATCTTCCTCTGCTTTTTGTATAACAGATTGAGCCAAGGGAGCTGCATGCTGACTGTCTACTTAGAATTACTTTTCCCTCCAGAAATAAAAATAATTTACTTTCAACATTGCCTGTCTAAGCTACTTCCTTGGAGACTGAACCTCTTCTATAGCAGTTTTGACTACAGTACCACATATTACTTTTGAAAAGACTACCAAGACCATTTGAAATTCTGATTACGTAGAGAATTGTTAGACCAGACAGCCATGCAGCTGTCAAAGTAAAATCACTCTCCCCATATCACAGTGATCTTTTATCAAGGGTTAGAAATAAAGATTGGTGCTACCTAAGTGCTAGGCTGTGCTATGTGCTACCTAGGTAACTAACGCTGTGGCCTTCCAAACTGTCTATTTGTAGGCAGATTCTCTGTTTAGACCTCTCTGCTAAGTGGAAAACATATATTCAGAAAGATTCTCTGGCAATGTAGTTTTTTTTTTTTTCTTAATTAATGTGCTAATTCCTTCTGGCAATTTTCCCTTCTAATGTCAACATAGAGCTACTCCATTATAAACAAAGGCTCTGGCTTTGTAATGAGACTTTTAAATACCTAAAAGCAAAACTAATTCACAGGTAAGTTTATCTGAGGATGAAAATAAATGAGAGCCCAACAAAATACGAACTCTAATGTTTGCTTAATACTCCTTACAAACAGATACCCTGGAGAATACTCTTGAAGGGTAATGCTCAGCTTCGTTCCACTACTTCCCTTGTTGTGTCTCCTCACTCACCAGCTCCTCAATTCCAGGAAAACAAGCTAGAAAACAGAATTGCTCCAATAGCATCCTCACTGACCTTGAGTGCAAACCCCATTTAACAATCTGCTTTATATTTCTGATCCTCACACTTTGAGATGATATTATATGGACATGGAATTTTCAGTGGCAGAGCAAAGTGCCCTCACACATCTAAACCCATAGAAAATACTTTTGTTTACACAATATGAGTCAGAGATATGGCTACTGACCAGGTGCCAACATTTACTACCTCTCTAACTCCAAATTTCCTGACTCCATCTCTTCCAGTATCATGGAATTGTGGTCAGTATAGATCCCATAAAAATAACCATTTCATTGATTCAACCAAAAACTAGAACAGTAATAGTTCTCAAAATTCATTTTGAAGCCATTATTTTTTTTTCAGAAAATATGATCCTATAATTAAATGCTAGCTCACTAAATGAAAATAATTATCACTATACTGTTATTTAAATTTTAGAAATTGCATGAAATAATTATTATACTGTGGCTTAAAAATCAAAGTTCAGCATCTCTTTTGCTTGGACTCTGTGGGAGAGGAAGAGGGTGGGATGATTTGGGAGAATGGCATTGAAACATTTATAATATCATATATGAAACGAGTCGCCAGTCCAGGTTCGATGCACAATACTGGATGCCTGGGGCTGGTGCACTGGGACGACCCAGAGGGATGGTACGGGGAAGGAGGAGGGAGGAGGGTTCAGGATGGGGAACACGTGTATACCTGTGGCGGATTCATGTTGATATATGGCAAAACCAATACAATATTGTAAAGTTAAAAAATAAAAGAAAAAAAAAGAAAAATAATCAAAGTTCAGTGAGAATAATATAGAAATGAAAAGCTAAATGTTATTGGGTGAAGTCACTCAGTCATGTCTGACTTTTTGCAATCCCATGGACTGTAGCCTGCCAGGCTCCTCTGTCCATGGAATTTTCCAGGCAAGAATACTGGAGTGGGTTGCCATTTCCTTCTCCAGGGGATCTTCCCAAGACAGGGATCAAAACTGGGTCTCCTGCACTGCATGCAGACTCTATACCATCTGAGCCACCAAGGAAGCCCCAAGATGTTATTATCTAAGCTTATATATTAGGATCTTAATAAAACTAGATATTTGAAATATAACAAAAGACTGCATGGATTTGCACTGTGTTTTGTTTTGTTGGAAATCACCTATACCCTGAGAATAAAACAGAGACATGTTATGCTACCTAGTTTTTCTCTTTCATAACCTTCCACTGTGTTAAGTTACATTCTCAGTGTTTCTTATTAGCCCTAGAACCACATGATTTATAAGTACGTTTTCCCTCATTCTCCCCAAGCAAGGTGTTCAAGACAAAATGCCCCAATACTATCAGTCATGGATAACATTGCCCAGCAACCACCACCAGCCTCCATTCTAGAGTTGTCTCAACTCATTAATTACAAGAACAAATATCCCATAGGTCGATTTCTAAGAGGAGCTCCCCATAGATAAAATGTTACTCAAGTATTAAAAATCAAAATTTCTATACCAATCTCACTCTCTTTATCACTATAATTATTGTTATCAACATTGTTATTGTATCTCTGTGGATTTCATATTCACAAAGTCTTTAAAAGAGAAAACTTCAGTTGCTAAGGGATAATTTACTAATTATCCTAAGAGGTCAAGTGAAGACCTCTTGGGAATTTTGGACAGTTGCTTCCCTCCTGCTCTTCACTCCTCTCCAAAATTCAGTGAGGACCAAAGACTCCTCAAGAAACATGTCCATGGTCTAAAGGGCTAGAGCCATGGCTCTGAACTGACTAAGCACTGTGGTTTGCACAAGCAGAAGTCTGACAAAAACAAATCATTTTGAATGTATATCTGGTATTTTTGTCAAAGAAGATTTCAATGGAGAAGATTCAAAGAAGCTATCATCTTCTGTTTGTATGTGACAAAGACAAAGTTGGCCGCTCCAGACCTTTGCCAACAAAATTACGATTGGATGATGCTACTGTGTAATCATATATTATTTTTAATAAGTAGTTCTTTTCTACCTCAAGAAGAAGATGTAGTGAGTCTGAAGATAGGAAAAACTTTTGTAAAAACCAAATGCATTCATTTAGAGAGAAGGTAACTTTTATTTTCACTGTTTGTTTTGTTTTCCACTGCAGAAGGTCATTATTATTATGCTCTGGGGGGAAAGCCTGTGGAACAGTGGTTATTGCCATTGTCTTTGTTTCATCTTTAAGTTTTTTCTTTGTGAGGTTTGGTGGAATAGTGAGCACTGCCCGGCAGACTGTAGCAGTATGCTATGGTTTTACATTGAAGATGTTATCGTCTTATTTGATTTGTATGTAACTCTGCAAATAGGGAACAGTAATCCACAGGTGATATTTGCAAAGTGCTGGTTTTGTACTCTAGAATTTCTGCATCAAATAAAAGATTTGGTTAAAAAAAAAAAAAAGGAAAAACTTCATCATGGATCTACCTCACAAATAGTCTTGTGTTAAACAAGAATCAATGACCACCTTATAGAGCATTTTAGCAAAGTTTGGCATGACAAAAGGAGTAACTTTTAATGCAATTTTTCATTAGTTCAAGAGGTTTGAGAAAAACAATTCTCAACCCATTTATATAAGGTATAGTTTAAATGATTTTTTTTATATTTCCAAAAGGAATTTATTTAGCTGTTCAATTTTTAAGTCTTTTGTTTCTTTGATTTCTGACATTTGGTTCTTATTGGAGCCACTTCCCATGAGGTGGATGAGAGAAGAAATAAAAGTATATGAAACAATAAACAATCACAGCTCATGTCCCATGTCCCTGCTAGAGATAAACATCATCTGTATTCTGAGCAGTTAAGAACAGATGCTGTCACTGTTTGGGTTCTCCAAAAAGCAGTCTCTCAGAGTTGAGTATAGACTGTGGATGTTTATTAAGGAACTCTTTAGAGACCAACAGTTTAGAAGGAAGGACGAAGAGGAAGGATTGGGCATAGAGAGAACTGTATTGTAGCTAATCACATAAGGAGCTCTGATATTGAAATAGGTCATCTGACTTATTTAGCACTGGGCTAAAGTGGCCAAGTCTTTATACTTCTACAGAGACAAGTACTTAGCTGTGCACTACATCTAAAAAAGCATGGTCTAGAATTTTTATGTGAAATGTCACAGAATGATTAAAAGGAGTTAAAACTATGTATTTGTTAAAAAATATTCCATTTTGTGTAACTCTTTTTTATTAATACAGTCTTTATTTTTTAGAGTATGCAATCATTTACTTGGAGAAGGCAATGGCAACCCACTCCAGCACTCTTGCCTGGAAAATCCCATGGGTGGAGGAGCCTGGTAGGCTGCAGTCCATGGGGTTGCTAAGAGTCAGACACGACTGAGCGACTTCACTTTCACTTTTCACTTTTATGTATTGGAGAAGGCAATGGCAACCCACTCCAGTGTTCTTGCCTGGAGAATCCCAGGGACGGGGGAGCCTGGTGGGCTGCCGTCTGTGGGGTCTCAGAGTCAGACACGAGTGAAGCGACTTAGCAGCAGCAGCAGCAGCAATCATTTACTTCTTTGCCTAAAAAAACTATTTTTAGTTAAAACACATATTCAATGTTATCCAGAAACTAAAAAGATGTTAAGAGTTTGCCAAAATCAAAGGTCTGAGCTTTGAGAAAATATCTTCATTTTATAGCAGATATGTTAGTAGAAAATGGTCTGATATCCTACCCTTCATCATTAGAAGTAAGCATTAAATTTTGTGTAATTAAAAAAATAATAATGTGAAATTTTTTTAAAAAGGAAAAAAATGTACTTTTCTTCTTTTTTATTCTTTCCTATTGGTGAATCAAAGCTGGATATTCATTTTATCTCTATAAGATAAGACATTTGTGAAAATAAGAAAACAGTTTCCAGCTCTTTCTCCCCTCCAAAACACAAAACTTTTACTTGAAAAGTCAGGTTGGCATTCCTCTCCAGATAAATTATGTATCAATATGATCTTGGAAATAGTCTCTCATTTCCCACAAGATCTGTAATTTGTAAAATGTGAAAATAAAATTTTCTTGTGATATCGGTGAGCACTCAAGAGCTCTTCAAAATAAATGTGCCCACTGAGAACAACACACAATCATGTCTGGCACTGTGTTTATTGTAAAAAAAAAAAAAAACAAAACTATTACAAGTAACTAATATAATATGCTTTCTGAGGATCACAATCCAGGATAGTTTAATGTTTCCTGACTAAACGTCAGGGAAAATAACACTTGATGTTGCTGTTGTCTTGCTTTGTAAACATATTTATCCTGCAGGAATTCTTTTAAATCTGATTTCATTCTCTTTACCTCTACAAGACCTCTCTAACCGGCATGCTGCTAGATAATAGCTTCACATTTCTCTCCTCTGGCCTGAGGTAGAGAAACTAATAGATTTAGTGGAATCCTGTTTTCTCAATTTCCCTCTTGAATTCAGTCAGTCTCTCAGGACCTGTACTTTAATTCTAAATCGCTCAGTAATCCCTCAATATCAGAGTTTGGATCCACTCAGAACTGCTCTAATGAAAAAGCTCTATACAAATAATGGGACTTGATCCTTCTCCTCCCCGTTGATAACTTGCAAGGAATATATATGTTGAAATAAACTGGTTCTGTACAAAATGTTGCTGCAGAGATTCAAATCAGTAAATTATTAGATGTTTAATAAATGTTTCTTTTGGAAAACTATGTAAATACTCCCAGAGGCCACTGTTTTAAATGACATTTTGTTGGCACTAACAAAAACCCCTGGGGCTCCTTTCATGCTATGTCTTATTGGCTCAGCAAAGAAATTGCAACTCTGCTTTGTTACTTCTAATAGTTAACAGCCTGTATACTGAGATAATATTGCATATTCATGGCATACATAGAGACTTAGGTTGTGAGGATAGAATTATGGTTGGGGAACAAAAAAATGGAAAAGAAAAATATACTAGAAGTACACATTCTGAAGTATTGTTTCCCAAGCAGAGGAAACTGACTGACATAAAGATATCTGCCCTCTGGATATTTACTGATGCACAATTGAGATTTGGGTAATTAGAAGAGAGAAAGTTATTTGAATAAGGAGAATGTATAAAGAGATAACATCAAGCAGGATGATTCTTCAGATAACTGGTGAGAGCTAGGCTCTGGGGTAAGGCTGAGGAAGATTTAGGGCCTGGAGGAAACACCATCCTCACAGATTACACATACTATCTAAGGGTCAAGACAAGCTTCCAGGGAAGAGGAAAGGCCACTCAGTATAGGATCTTAGGTTTCCTTAAGGAGAAACATTTATCAACGTAAGATGGGGTAGTGGCAAATGAAGAGAACAGAGGATCTTCAGAAGGGCTTCAGGTCTGTCGTCACATTGAAAACTATGAAAACTTGAAAGGAGCCAACCTCCAGAATCACTAGGCTCATCTAATATACTGGTTGCTGCTGTTTAGTCACTAAATTGTGTCTGACTCTGCAACTCCATGGACTGTAGTCCGCCAGCTTCTCTGTCCATGGGATTTCCAAGGCAAGAATACTAGCGTGGGTTGCCATTTCCTTCTCCGGGATTTTCCCAATACACGAATTGAACCTGGGTCTCCTGCATTGGCAGGCAGATTTTTCACCACTGAGCCACCAGTGAAAGTTGCTTAGTCATGTCCAGCTCTTTGTGAGCCCATGGATTATGGACTATCTCAGTCTATGGAATTCTTCAGGTCACAATACTGGAGTGGGTAGCCCATTCCCTTCTCCAGGGGATCTTCCCAACCCAGGGATCGAACCAAGGTCTCCCACACTGCAGGTGAATTCTTTATTCTCTGAGCCACCAGAGAAGTCCCTAAATACTGACCAGTTTGGTTCAGTTCAGCTGTTTGGTTGTGTCTGAATCTTTGAACCTCATCGACTACAGCACACCAGTCTTCCCTGTCCATCACCAGTTCCTGGAGCTTGTTCAAACTCAAGTCCATTGAGTTGGTGATGCCATTCAACCATCTCATCCTCTGTTGTCCCCTTCTCCTCTTGCCCCCAATCCCTCCCAGCATCAGAGTCTTTTCCAATGAGTCAACTCTTCACATGAAGTGGCCAAAGTATTGGAGTTTCACTTCAGCATCAGTCCTGCCAAAAAATATTCAGGACTGATTTCCTTTAGGATTGATTGGTTGTAACTCCTTGGAGTCCAAGAGACTCTCCAGAGTCTCCTCCCACACCACAGTTCAAAAGCATCAATTCTTTGGGGCTCAGCTTTCTTTATAGTCCAACTCTCACATCCATACGTGACTACTGGAAAAACCTTAGCTTTGACTAGATGGACCTTTGTTGGCAAAATAATGTCTCTGCTTTTTAATATGATGTCTAGGTTGGTCATACCTTTTCTACCAAGGAGCAAGCATCTTTTAGTTTCATACCTGCAGTCACCATCTGCAGTGATTTTGGAGCTCAGAAAAATAAAGTCTGCCACTTTTTCCACTGTTTCCCCATCTATTTGCTATGAAGTGATGGGACCGGATGCCATGATCTTTGTTTTTCGAATGTTGAGTTTTAAGCCAGTTTTTCACTCTCCTCTTTCACTTTCATCAAGAGGCTCTTTAGTTCTTCTTCACTTTCTGCCATAAGGGTAGTGTTATCTGTGTATCTGTGGTTATTGATATTTCTCCCGACAATCTTGATTCCAGCTTGTGCTTCATCCAGCCAAGCATTTTGTATGATGTACTCTGCATGTAAGTTAAATAAGCAGGGTGACAATATACAGCCTCAATATACTCCTTTCCTGATTTGGAGCCAGTCTCTTTTTCCATGTCTAGTTCTAACTGTTGCTTCTTGACCTGCAAACACATTTCTCTTGCATACAGATTTCTCAAGAGGCAGGTCAGGTGGACTGATATTCCCATCTCTTTAAGACTTTTCCAAAGTTAGTTGTGATCCACACAGTCAAAGCCTTTGGCTTAGTCAATAAAGAAAAAGTAGAAGTTTTTTCTGGAACTCCCTTGCTTTTTTGATGATCCAACAGATGATGGCAATTTGATCTCTCATTCGTCTGCCTTTTCTAAATCCAGCTTGAACATCTGGAAGTTCATGTTTCATGTACTGTTGAAGCCTGGCTTGGAGAATTTTGAGCATTACTTTGCTAGCATGTGAGATGAGTGCAATTGTGCAGTAGTTTGAACATTCTTTGGCATTGTCTTTCTTTGGGATTGGAATGAAGACTGATTTTTCCAGTCCTGTGGCCACTGCTGAGTTTTCCAAATTTGCTGGCACATTGAGTGCAACATTTTCACAGCATCATCTTTTAGGATTTGAAATAGCTCAACTGGAATTCCATCACCTCCACTAGCTTTGTTTGTAGTGATGCTTCCTAAGGCCCCCTTGACTTCACATTCCAGGATGTCTAGCTCTAAGTGAGTGATCACACCATTGTGATTATCTGGGTTGTGAAGCTCTTTTTTGCATAGTTCTTCTGTGTATTCTTGCCACCTCTTCTTAATATTCTCTGCTTCTGTTAGGTCCATATCATTTCTGTCCTTTATTGAGCCCATCTTTGCATGAAATGTTCCCTTTATATCTCTAATTTTCTTGAAGAGATCTCTAGACTTTCCCATGCTATTATTTTCTTCTATTTCTTTGCAATGATCACTGAGGAAAGCTTTCTCATCTCTCCTTGATATTCTTTGGAACTCTGCATTCAAATGGATGTATCTTTTCTTTCCTCCTTTGGCTCTAGCTTCTCTTCTTTTGTCACCTATTTGTAAGGCCTCCTCAGACAACCAGTTGGCCTTTTTGAATTTATTTTTTTGGGGGATGGTCTTGATCATTGCGTCCTGTACAATGTCACGAACCTCCATCCATAGTTCTTCAGCCACTCTGTCTATCAGAACTAATCCCTGGAATCTATTTGTCATTTCCACTGTATAATCATAAGGGATTTGATTTAGGCCATACCTGAATGATCTAGTGGTTTTCCCTAGTTTCTTCCATTTAAGTCTGAATTTTGCAATAAGGTACTGGTACTTGTAGACAAATGCTAAATCCCTGGAACAAATAACTAAGCTGGGCCATGTGGACATCACACATTATATTTTAAATTGATCTGAGAACTAGAATGAGAGTGAAGGCACCAAAGTCCCTGTCCCACCCAATTCATCTCACAACAAGCAAATAAAACAGCAGATAATATTATAGCAAATGTCTCTCAAATGCAGAATGAAAGTGCTAAGCATAGACTGCAAATATTCCACTATTAACAAAAATAATGTGACACCAGCAGAGAACATCCTCGCAAGAAAAGTACAAAGCAAAAACTTCAAATGCACAAATCAGAAATTCTTCCCTTGGCCCTGCTGGTTAAGAAATTTCACTTGGTTTGCAGTGAATTGGAATTGGAAATCAGTATCAAATCAAACAGCATATCTTCTATGAACCATGATATACTGATGTATAAGCATAAGCAGTGTGCATTATGAAATATGGATTCAACTGTCACAGGAAAAATTTTTTTTTCATCAGAAAGTTTCAAGAGAAGTAAGCTGCCAAAGTAAGTAAAGTAAGCTGCTACTGCTTTACCATCCTGCATTTATACCTAGTTCATTCTAAAAAGAAAAAACATTGATCATTTAATATAGAGTGGATACTTTATATAAAGGGACCTACACTGTATAAGCCCCACTAAACACAGCAAATTACACAATATGAAAAAAAGGATATAAGATTTTTGCTTATAAATGCATATTATAATAAGTTTTATCCTTCTGATCATAGTATATTAGATACATGCAGTTGACATGGAGTTAACTTACACCTAATTGCACACTACAAACTTAATTGTACGGTTTGTAATGTTACTTTACACTTTCTCCCTTAGAAGAAGTTAATATGGCCGATAGAATGCCTGAGGGACATGCGTCTTGCCTGTCTGATTACCCACTTTGGACTCTGCTGTTCTTGTCCCGCACCTTATTTTGATTAAAGGACAGCGCTCTTCACCAAGTTGTTTACCAAGAAGTGTATTAAAAATTACACCTTTGTCAGCATTTCCTCAATCTTCGATTGTAGCCTAATCACCAGCTCAAATTTAAGACTTTTTTGTTGTTGTTAAATATGCCTAGGAAGATAAAAACCTGACAATAATCATGTGTGAATGACATCTTCCATTTCCGTTGATGTCTGTTCATCTTTCTCTGAAAGATGCCATCTGTTCTGTGCCTTTGTCCCTATCCAGATGCCTGTGTATTTCCAAAACAGACTTTGAAGGTGCCATGATGGGTAGAGGTTATGATGGTTTATAGTTGGCTCATTGCAGGAATAAGAGCAACTTCCAGCTTGGATAGGAGTTGGAAATGATCCTTAAATAGGCAGTCATGGACACCTTGAAGCATCATTAAACTCATATTTGTCTGCTACTTGGGATTTTAATATTTAACTTCAAGCTCATTATTATTAGGGTTCAGTTCAGTTCAGTTCAGTTGCTCAGTCGTGTCCGACTCTTTGATACCCCATGACTTGCCGCACGCCAGGCCTCCCTGTCCATCACCAGCTCCCAGAGTTCACTCAGACTCACCTCCATCAAGTCAGTGATGCCATCCAGCCACCTCATCCTCTGTCGTCCCCTTCTCCTCCTGCCCCCAATGCCTCCCAGCATCAGAGTCCTTTCCAGTGAGTCAACTCTGCATGAGGTGGCCAAAGTACTGGAGTTTCAGCTTCAGCATCATTCCTTCCAAAGAAATCCCAGGGCTGATCTCCTTTAGGATGGACTGGTTGGATCTTCTTATAGTCCAAGGGACTCTCAAGAGTCTTCTCCAACACCACAGTTCACAAGCATTAATTCTTTGGCACTCAGCTTTCTTCACAGTCCAACTCTCACATCCATACAGGACCACTGGAAAAACCATGGCCTTGACTAGACGGACCTTTGTTGGCAAAGTAACTCAGTACTGAGTCTTGTTGATTTTACTTCATAAACTTTAACTGTTTTGTCCACTTCTTTCCAACTGTACCACCAACTTCCTAATTAAAGCAAACACCACTTCCAGCCTGGATTACTGTAATAGCTTCTTAAGTAAATTCCCTGTTAATCATTCTAACTTTTCAAATGAGTGTTCTACACTCTTACCAGATTATTTCTTTTTCCTTTCTTTAATAAACTATAGTTTCTTTATGCATGCAAACACACAGAGACACACATATATGTGTACTAAAGTATAAAGAAATTGAAGTACAAATAATTTTTTGTAACAAAGTATTTTTATGTACATGCCTGCTAAGTCGCTTCAGTCATGTCCAACTCTTTGCAGTCCTATGGACTGTATACCACAAGGTTCTTCTGTCCAAGGGATTCTCCAGACAAGAAGACTAGAGCAGGATGCCATGCCCTCCTACAGGGAATCTTTCCAACCCAGGGATCGAACCCACACCTCCTGCATCTCCTGCATTGGCAAGCAGGTTCTTTACCTTTCGTACCAACTAAGAAGCCCCATTTTTCTTTATAGCTCTTGTGAATTTCTTCCCTCATCCTCTTATTCCTTTCCACACACACATCAGTTGTGTATGTCCTCAGGTAACCCATTGAAATCTGCTGCTACTGCTAAGTCACTTCAGTCATGTCTGACTCTGTGCGACCCCATAGATGGCAGCCCACCAGGCTCCCCCATCCCTGGGATTCTCTAGACAAGAACACTGGAGTGGGTTGCCATTTCCTTCTCCAATGCATGAAAGTGAAAAGTGAAAGTGAAGTCGCTCAGTCGTATCCGACTCTTGGCGACCCCATAGACTGCAGCCCACCAGGCTCCTCTGTCCATGTGATTTTCCAGGTAAGAGTACTTGAGTGGGGTCCTATTGCCTTCTCCATGAAATCTGCTATTATGTATCAAATTTTCTTATTTTCCATGTTCATATGATCACTTACAAACAATGTGCACATACTTATCCATGCTTTTGTGTGTGTGTGTGTGTGTGTGTGTGCGTGCTTAGTCACTCAGCAGTGTCTGACTCTGCCTGCCACCCATGGACTGTAGCCCACCAGGCTCCTCTGTTTGTGGAACTTTCCAGGCAAAAATCCTGGAGCAGATTGCCATTTTCTTCTCTATGAGATCTTCCAGACACAGGGATCAAACCCACATTTCCTGCATCTCCTGCATTGGCAGGCATATTCTGTACCACTCTGCCGCCTGGAAAGCCCATACATATCCATGTACCCATATATAAACACATAAGATTTTCTACTGCTTTATATAATTGTGGTTATATCATAGATATTTTGCTGCATTTTTGATTCTCACTAAAATGATAATAGTATTCCTATATATAAGTCAATGGTATCTTGTTAATATTCTTATAAGCTATATTATATCCCACAACTAGGATGTACCTAAGAATTTTTCTAGGTATTTCTATACCTAGAAATACTTAGGAATTTTTCTGATTATTCCTCTACTGAGGAGAATTCATTGTTTTCATGGTTTCCATCAAAATGACTTTCAGAGTGTGAACTTGACATGTCTACCCACACCTTACTTACAAATCACATAATGGCTACAAATATAAACACACACATACACACATTTGCTTTGCTGACCCATTTTTTTTTTCCTTCAAATTTTTAGCTCAGTCATCTTTTTGTTTTTCCCCTGCCTCTCAGGAAAGGAGTAGTTTTTATTCTCTCTTCATTTCCTTGGAGCAGCCAACTCTTCAGGTTTAGAAAGAAAAATAAAACCATAATAGAGAGTGATGTCTCCTGGAATGTTTACACCAACACCATTTCTTTGATTCCTTACGTAGATGATTTATCCGGGTAAGTGATCCTATAGCCCCCTGTATTTGTCTTTGGTAATTAATATTGAAAATTTACATATATTTATCTGATTATTAATTAATGCTTATTTCCTTGATAAGACCATAATCTCTGAGTGTAGAAATTTTGTTTTGTTGGATTTTTTTTGGTAACTTTTTTAAATCATTGAATTGAACCACCAGATACCTAGTACAAAATTCTGTATATAGCAGTATTCAATATATATTTGACAAATGAACAGTATGAATAATTATAACAGTAAACTTTTTGTAAAAGCTAAAAAAATCCAGGACTTTTGGAACTACACATTTATATTTAGAATAAAGGAATGAGAGGCTATAACAAGAATAAACTGGTCCTAAAATTTCACATAGTTGCCAACACAAATGTGGCTTTTATTTGGATGTTTTTTAATGGCAAAGTAAAAAAAGAAACATTAGAAAAGACATGTATGTTCCTAGAGAAGTTTCTTTCCCAGAACTTAGCTCCAAAAGAAATATTTTACCTATAATTCTTATAACAATAAGTTTTTTAAGAAAATATTTTTCTCCATCCATTTTGGGGGGACTTGCATATCTCTTTTGTATAACAACAACAATTACAGGGAAACATATATGGTGACTTCTCTGAGATCATGCATGTTTTTCACATTAGTATCGTACTTAACCATTTCAACAAGTCTGTGAAGCAGGTACAATTACTATACTTATCACAATCAGGATGGCTCTGCATCTGAAGTACAGAGGCCAAAATCCTAAGGCTAGTAAGTGTTGAAGATGTATTTTTTAACTTTTCAATTTGTGGAGTCACAGCAAACTTTAGTAATGGTGAAGAAAATATCTCAGATATATAAAATAAATTAATAAGAAACCCAAATATGGTTTATTCTCTAGTTTCCATTTTCTATTTGCCCAAACTTATCACTAAAATAAATTATATAATGTGCAGTGAGGGATTGGTCTCCATTTCTGCTCTATTTCCTCAGCTTTGTACACTGATTGCAACCATTATAAAAAAACAAATATAGTGCAAAAATAATGTAAGGTGAAAAAGAGAAAAATAAAGTAGTCTAAATTATTTAAGCTGTATTAAAAAGTATATATTTTTCTATTATAATTAAATCACTCTGCTGTACACCTGAAACTAACACAGCATTGTTAATCAACTAGGCTCCAATATAAATTAAAAATTAAAAAAGATTTTTCTTGGAAATCCATAAATTACATCTGGTAAAATACAGAAAATTATAGTCACATGTTAAAGGCTTCACTTGCTCCCTAGAATGATAAAAGATAGTTTACTTAAATAACCGTTTTCCCCTTACTTTAGAATCTAGGGAAATAACTTTGACAACATATAAGAAGATGCCCAATGCAATGATTAAAAATATAATCATATTTTTATAAACATTTACAAAGCATATATATTGTGTTTGTTGTGGGCTAAGGGCTTTACGCAATCTATTTTATCTGAATCTTTCAACAACTCTATCAAGTAGTTATGTATTGTTATTAGCATTTCAAAGTGATGGTAATTTGGGTTTAGGTCACAGGGGTAACATGAATGTAGAATATAGTTACGAAGCTAAAATTTAAATGCTATAGGCTAACTTGAGAATGCAATCTCACAAGCCCTATAAAAAAGGTAGAATATCAGCAAAAACCTAGAGAAAAATAGATTAAAAAAATTCTTCAATGACTTTCACTCAGCTTCATCTTGTATATTTTTAAACATCACAGCTTATCTCATACTCTGATCATAAAGCTCATGTTCCAACAGCTATTACCACAAATTTCCTGCCCTTTAAGCATGTCTGCATTTTTCAAATATCATATATTATTCTTTTATTTTGATTATTACAGTGCTGTTCCCCTTTTGGTTAACAGAAGCAAGTATGCGTTGAAATACCAGTGGACGCTTAAATGTTAAATAAGTTATTTAAATTAAAAATATAGACATAGATTTCCAAGTAAAGGTTACATTATCATATTAAGAAACAGCTAAGGCAAATGTTAGCAGTAGAGTAAATAAAGTAAGAAAAAATTCAAGATGTGGAATCTGGCCAGAAGAGTGGACAAAAAGAGAGAAAGCTCCTAAAAATGGAGAAAAAAATGAAATTTCAAAAACTGGTGCTTATATTGCATTTCTAGTTTATTGTCTACTTTCACATCATTATGTCTTTAATGTAATTGATTTATTTGCTTCTTACATGTTGAAGTCAACATGTCCATAATAAAGATTAAAATTATACATAATTTCAAGCCTTCAAACCAAAAGTAATTAGTAATTTACCAACAGTAATTAATAATTTCAACATGGTTCAATTCACAAACATGATGTAATATATACTCTTTACAAAATATTGTATACAGTATTATTGTAGATAATAGTAATAGGTAGAGAACCTCAGGAGTTCCCAACAAAATAAATTAACTCCATGTAAATAAACTATTTGATTCAAAGATCATGATAAAGGTTATAATATAAATGGAAAATATATTGTGGAAAAGTAAGAGAGACATACGAAAACTCTTGGTATACATGGAAAGGCATCTTATAGAGTATAAATGCAAATGATATGGGAGAAAATGCGTGAACTTATACAGAGGCAAAGAAATATTCTAGACAGAAGTAACAATTTGAGCAAAGAGCCAGAGGCAAGAAATGGGAACAAGCTTTCAGAGGATAACCTGAAAGGGGATAAGACAAAAAAAGAAGAAAAACACCTGCGGCATGAGAGTATAACCAGACTTGGGACTGAAAGGTAGAGAATGGACAAAATGTGGAGGCTCTGAATGACAGACTGCAGATTTTGAACTTGACATTTTGCCCAGAGCCAGCTCTCAGCTTACTTTTCTAAAGCTCAGTAGAGACAAAGCAAATAGTAAGGAAGAATCAGGGTGGAAATGTTTCTACCCCCTTTACAATCGTCTGACTATTGTCAAATGTTTAATATTTCAGAACACACCTTTCCATGGCTTTGAATTGTGACCACAAAGGAGTTGACAAACATATCCCTTAAAACTGCCAACGCTAAATTCCTCTAGTGAGATTTGTTTTGAAAAAGTGGGTTAATCAGATAAAAAATCTATGACACTTTTCATCAAATGGCAGTGCACAATGGAATTCTGAAAATCATCTTTTTCCAGTTAAAAAACTCACTGATACAAAATTAATCGCTGCTGCCAATTATCTAACAAATGTTGGTAGTGCAACTAATCATTATGAGTAATCCAGAGCTTAAAAGTCTACTAAAATGAAGACACAATATATTATCCATTCCCATGCATCATATCCCACAATAACCTGAACAAGAATAGCTGTGAACATAATATGAAAAACAGAAAACTTGAAGGGAAAAATGCCTAAATAATCTACCAAAGTTCATACTTGTTTGTGATCAAAGAAACCAATTTATGAGCAGACAAGAACTAAAAATAGAAAAGGAAACCTAAAGCTTTTGAAATATATTTTGAGTAATCTATTCTGTCTTTATTTAACAAACACAAATAGCACTTACTCAATGTTTGACATGGTTCTGAGAATAAATATTATCTTGCTTGTCTAAGGCCAATGGGAGAATCTCTCCTTCAGTCACCTAAAATCACAGAAGGACTACCCCATCATCTTTGCCATATTCTACTGGCTTGAAGGAAGTCACAGATTCAGCCCACTCTCAAGGGAAGGGGATTATATTCATTGGAAGTAGTCTTAGAATTCTACCTACTCCAAGCATGCTTTTCTAGGATGGTTTCTCAGTCTTTTGTATTTAAAAACTTTCTGAGATGAAAGTCAAATGGTTTCCAGGCCCTATCTTTGACATTCCTAATAAACATTATGAGGTGGTTAGATGGCATCACTGACTCAGTGGACATTAATTTGAGCAAACTCCAGGAGATAGTAGAGGAAAGAGGAGCCTGATGTCCTGCAGTACATGGGGTTGCAAACAGTTGGATATGACTTAGCGACTAAACAACAGCACCACCAACAGCAACTAAAGGCATTATCACATCGTTTTTGTTTATTTTTTTCCTTCTTTTTAGGGTAATTAAAATTGAAGACTTGTTCAGGCTTCAGTAGACAAAGAAAGCAGAGCAGACCTCTGACATGCTTCTGACCTGCCTGGCTATGTGCCTGCCTGCATGGGCACTGACTGTTACCAGCCAGTTGGGTATTATCATAGATAAGATAGAGTGGTCTTGGAACTCTCCTGAGCCCTGGAGATCTGACCAATCTCCTGAGCCTGGAGAATAACAACATTCACAAGCTAAAAGAAACAGCATTAAACATGAAACCAGAGCTGCAATTTTCTTGCAGACTGATGATGGTATCAGTTTGTAGCCTGGGATTATAAGTAGGAACCCTCAAACTGAAATTCTGAAGTCACACCCACAGAGCGGATGCACCATCAGGGACCTTTTCCCAGTTGGGACTCCAGACTTGCTGTGAAACCGGACTTCCTAGCGCTGTTTGAGTCTGGATGTTGGTCAAAACCCAGTTTGGTGATGTATCTGCTATTTTATTTCTCTTTCCATTTAATGATCATTTTCTACTTAAATGTGAAATTGTTTAATTGTGTATAATGAGTGGTTTCTTTTGTTAACAAATCCTTCGAACCTGAGATGAAACTGAAAACTTTTGGCGAAACACTCCCTTAGTATAAACAAATGCATGTCCCTTTACTTTTTCTTTTATGCTATTGATGTATGAATCCTCTTCAGGTTGCTGATGTTGCCTATACACATTACAGAGGGGAAAAAAGCATTCAAGAAAAACAGAGAAATGAGAATTACTTTTTCAATTTTCTAATTCATGTACCTTAATCACATGCACTGTATTGAGATATAGTTATGTTATTTGACCATGTAATTTTGAATTTATCTTCTAGGATTACTGTATTGTTATTATTGTTCAGTTGCTCAGTCGTGTCCAATTCTTTGCAAGCCAATGGACTGCAGCATGCCAGGCTACCCTGTACTTCACCATCTCCCGGAGCTTGCTGAAACTCATATCCACTGAGTCGATGATGCCATCCAACCATCTCATCCTCTGTCGAACCCTTCTCCTCCTGCCCTCAATCTTTCCCAGCATTAGGGTCTTTTCTGTACAGCCAACATAAAATCAGTTAAGATTTAAAGTCTCATCTTCTGTGATTTATAATTAATCATTGTAAAGCTTGCTTTTCCCGAATAGTACTTTTTTTTCCTTTTATTATTATTATTATATATATATATTTTTTACTTTACAATATTGTATTGGTTTTAGGGACACAGAATAACCTGAACAGCCACTATAGTGTGTGCTTGCTTCCTGTGGGCCACTCTCATATTATTCTACCAGGATGACAGTAATTTTCTCCTCTCATGCAAAATATTTCCTTTGAGAAATTTACTCCCTCAACTCTCATCAAAATAACCAGGAAAAGAGCATCAACAGAACAGAAACAGACTGAAGCAAGAAAGGATAAAATCCAGGGGTGAAGCAGGAGTTACAGCTTCAGTACAACACTAAACTGCAACAGTAGCAAAAGGAAGACAGTATTGGAGAAGGAGGTACAGGGTCTGGGAAGGAACAGTTTCCTAGTAGGTATCTTTTCCCCTCAAATCTGGTATTTCCCACCTTTGCTTATTTTAAGCCTCAGATCTCCTGAAATATCTAACATATTGTAAGTGTTTCTGTGTAAACTCCTAGCAAGACACTCTAGGATCCCCATATTCTAGCTCAGCTCTACTCTTCCAGCCAAACCCCCTCAACCCACTACCAGCACTCCCTCTTCAGGCTATACTGCATTATTCACCATTCTACAAATATGCCTCAGTCTTTTCAATCCACCCTTTGCAAAACTCCTGGTATCTGCATTGCAGATAAGCTTATCAAATTTAATGTTGTTTGAAAAGAATTTTATTTTTAATTTACACTCTGAATCTATTATTTATAATTAAAGAAAGCACATATTTGAGGGGAGAAGGCAATGACACCCCACTCCAGTACTCTTGCCTGGAAAATCCCATGGACGGAGGAGCCTGGTAGGCTGCATTCCATGGTGTCACAAAGAGTTGGACACAACTGAGTGACTTCACTTTCACTTTTCACTTTCATGCATTGGAGAAGGAAATGGCAACCCACTCCAATGTTCTTGACTGTAGAATCCCAGGGGACGGGGGAGCCTGGTGGCTGCCATCTATGGGGTCGCACAGAGTTGGACACGACTGAAGTGACTTAGCATCAGCAGCAGCAGCATATTTGGGGTAAGTGACAGTTTTTCCCTGACAGAATTATATTGGATTTAACTCAAAGAATGGGTAGGTTAAATTTAAGTATTTTTATTTAAAAATTTCAGCATTTGTTATCCCAATGAAAAGGCACTCAATATCTAGATGTTTTGTTTCTCTTGTGGAGAATAATAACCTATTAATATTCCACACTTAACAAATTCAACTTTTGAACATATGGTACCATAAAAAATAATATTCTAAATCTGCAAAGGGTGATAAAAATCAATAAAAAGGAGAATGCAACCAAAATTACCAACCTTTGAGCAGATTCTTCTTTTCTTGATTAAACCTCAACTGAAAAAAGTAGAATCTAAACTATTATTTAAATAGAAAACTCAATTGACATTAAAATTATATTTACCCTTCAAAACCATTATAACTGGCATTTTCCATGAAAATAGAAAAAAGAATAAAAAGTAGTTTTTAGCTGGGACCAATTGTGTTCCAGACATTTTTCCATATATTTTTATTTAATCTTATTGACCATGTGTATTAAAAAAAAGAGAGAGAGATTCAAAAATGTTAAGTGCCTTAACACAAGTTACTAAATAATGGAGTTAGAATTCAAACCTAGGGCTAGTGCCACCTTTGAAATGAAAAGATTTTAATTATGTGTTCTCAAAACACTTCTCTATTTAAAGTGGAATCTGACAGTAATTGCCTGTAATAGTATTCAAAAAAGGTTGATAATGACTTTGCCTTGACTATATCTGTTCCAACATACACTGTACAATGTGTTCCATCTAGTTAAAGCGGCAGTGAAAGTCTCTTAGTCATGTTCCACTCTTTGTGACCCTATGAACTTCAGTCCATGGAGTTCTCCAGGCCAGAATACTGGAGTGGGTAGCCTTTCCCTTCTCTAGGGAATCTTCCCAACCCAGGGATAGAACCCAGGTCTCCAGCATTGCAGGCGGCTTCTTTGCCAGCTGAGCCACAAGGGAAGCCTTCCATGTAGTTATGTTCATAACAGATACTCCCACCCTTGTTTTCAGTGGAGGTGAATTCAGACAGAGCTCTAGTTTCTTTCCTTTCCTAAAATAGACTTGAATAAAGTCCTCTTTGCCTGATGCAGTTTTTGCTTTAGCAGTTTCTTCCTGTTTCACAGGAACAGAAAATTGGAAACTTCATTTTCCAGCATCTCTTGTCAGAAGAATTCTTATTAGATGCCACCAATGAAAGGAACTCACATAAGATTTGCCATGTTGAAGGAAAGGATAAAACACTCACCTTTTCAGGCTAAAGCAGGCAGCTGCACGGCCTTTGGTCAGACATCTGGCTATTTCTCTGTGAGTTACCTACTTCTGCAGAGCAGTATACTGTGGCTGGCCACTGTTGGCAATTTCCTGGTCTGGGGTAGTAGTAAAAACTTTTTGATTCTCTATTGACCTATCAGTTAACCTACTATTAGCCTTTCCTGATCAAGTCTGCAACTTATAGTAACTGTAAGCACGCAATTCCATTTTCTCTCTTGAGAAGACTAGAGTAATTGCTATAGATGGGTAAACAATGGAAACAGTGACTTTATTTTCTTGGGTTCAAAAATCACTGCAAATGGTGACTGCAGCCATGAAATTAAAAGGCACTTGCTCCTTGGAAGAAAAGCTATGACCAACCTAGACAGCATATTAAAAAGAAGATACATTACTTTGCCAACAAAGGTCCATCTAGTCAAAGCTATGGTTTTTCCAGTAGTCATGTATGGATGTGAGAGTTGGACTATAAAGACAGCTGAGTGATAATGAATTGATGCTTTTGAATTTTGGTGCTGGAGTAAACTCTTGAGGGTCTCTTGGACTGCTAGATCAAACCGGTCAACCTTAAAGGAAATCAGTCCCGAATATTCATTGGAAGGACTGATGATGAAGCTGAAGCTCCAATACTTTGGCCACCTGATGTGAAGAACCAGCTCATTGGAAAAGACCCTGATGCTGGGAAAGATTGAAGGTAGGAGGGCAAGGGGATGACAAAGGATGAGATGGTTGGATGGCATCACCAACTTGATGGACATGAGTCTGAGTAATCTGAGGGAGTTGGTGATGGACAAGGAAGCATGGCGTGCAGTCCATGGGGTCACAAAGAGTTGGACATGATTGAATGACTAAACTGAACTGAACTGGACCTGGACTTTACCAGAAGCAAGAGAAATAAATTAGGTTTTTTGTTGTTGTCATTCATTACCCCCTTAAAGAAACTCATCACTATGCTAGTAAAAATAGAAGTTTTGTGTAGAAAATGAAATACATAGTAATATTTTTTATTACTTTGTAGGAAATTCCACTACGGTTGTCTTATGTACCTGGAGATAGCCACTATCTTTCTCCACACTAAACAAAACTACATGTTCCATTCATGATAACTCCATAACAGGACCAAACCAAGAAACTGTATGTTGTAGGCTTTTGTCACAAGATCACTTTGTATGATACAATCAAATGACATTCAAAGCCAGTAACAAATACTTTTGAAGGTATTAATAGAACTAAATCAATGATCCCCAATCCTCGTATCATATTGAAATTACCTGATGAGTATTTTAGAACACAGATAATTGGTCCAACCCAAATTGAATAAATAAATTGAATAAATCCAAACATTTAAAAGATAATCACTGGAGAAAATGAAATATCAAAATGCTCATCAAGGTAGTTTTCATATAAAGAGTCTTTACGTAGTAATTCGAATCATTGAATTCGATTTTCTCTTCACTTATTTAAGAATACCAAAAACAGCCCACAAAAACATATCAACTTTTTAGTTAAATATTTATAGCAAATAAGACAAATTTCAGGACTGTTTGCTTAGTTATGGAATTTCTGCATTGTTAATATGAACACGAAAGTATCATTTTTTTTCCATTTTAAATCTATCCCTTCTTAGCTAGCCAGAGATACAGTTTCCACTACTTTGAGAAAGAAAGTTCTTGATTTGGGTTCAAATTGCAGCTGTGCTTCTTTCATGCATCCAATATGAAAAACAATAGCACGCCAGGCTTTCCTCTCTCTAACTCTCTGATAATCCAGAATCATTGCTCAAAAAAAAAAAAAAAAAAAAAAAAAACAGATCTATATGCCTCAAATCTTCAGGCATTCAGCCACTCAAAATTCTGCTGACTCTAAATTTCTACTTCAGTGACAATAAAATTTGAGGAGGCGGGCACACCACACACAGGCAGGTACACATCTCTAAACATACCGTGAAGCCTGGACTCTGCCTGGGTTATTGTACAGTTGACAACACCATGGGGACAGTAACCATTCTCAGTCCTGGCTCTGTACTTTATCTACCTCAGTTTAATAAATCTGTGGAGATCATTTCTATATATTTAACAATAAGTCTCTTCATGATGAAAACTCAGAAACATGCGAAACACACAGAGATGCTAAATGGAGTGAAGAGCATTGGCAATAATTTGGCACAGGTTGTGAGGAAAGAAAAAACTTGACTCTATAGATTCACGTAAATATAATTTAGCAGATGTCCCTCTGTAAATATAGTAACTTCTCATTTAGCCATCTGTGTGCTAACTTGCTGAGTCAAAACATGCATTTACAAAAGATTTTACTCCATTTAGAAGAAGCTATCCTTGTGCGGTTTCTGCATAGGTGATCTCTGGATTCCAGCTGTTTTTCATTCCATCAACACACAACTTGTGAAATGGGAGGATAAGCGGTCAAATTCAGATAGCTCGAAATGTCATACCTAAACAAGATCCTATAAAGCCTCTGTGTTTCTCCAATTCCTTTTTTCATGAACTATTTTTCTTAAATTATAGATTATTATAGATTCACATGCAGTTTAAGAAATAAGCTAGAAATATTATATACACTTTATGTTGTTTCCTCCAAAGATAACACTATGCAAGGCTTCCACAATATCAGTTTAACATCTATAATAAAAAATTACTTGTTATTAGATTATAGAGTTCAATTTATATGCCAGACCAGTTTCAGTTCAGCTCAGTCACTCAGTCATGTTCAACTCTTTGCAGCCCCTGGACTGCAGCATGCCATCCCCACCCACCCACCCCTGCCCTGTCCATCACCAGCTCCTGGAGCTTGCTCAGTCTCATGTCCATTGAGTCAGTGATGCCATCCAACTACCACATCCTCTGTCATCCCCTTCTCCTCCTGCCTTCAATCTTGCCCAGCATCAGGGTCTATTCCAATGAGTTGGTTCTTCACATCAGGTGGCCAAAGTATTGGAGTTTCAGCTTCAATATCAGTCCTTCCAATGAATATTCAGGACTGATTGCCTTTAGGATTGACTAGTTTGATCTTGCAGTTCAAGGGTCTCAAGAGTTTTCTCCAACACCACAGTTCAAAAGCATCAATTCTGTGGTGCTCAGCTTTCTTTATGGTCCAACTCCCACATCCATACATGACTAGTGGAAAAATTATAGCTTTGACTAGACAGACTTTGTCAGCAAGGTAATGTCCTCCTTTTTAATATCCTGTCTATGTGGGTTATAGCTTTTCTTCCAAGGAGCAAGAGTCTTTTAATTTCATGGATGCAGTCACTATCTGCAGTGGTTTTGGAGCCCAAGAAAATAAAGTCTCTCACTATTTCCATTGTTTACCCATCTATTTGCTATAAAGTGATGGGACTAGATGCCATGATCTCTGTTTTAGTTTTCTGAATGTTGAGTTTCAAGCCAACTTTTCACTCTCATCTTTCACTTTCATCAAAAGTCTCTTTAGTTCTTCTTCACTTTCTGCCATAAGGGTGGTGTCATCTGCATATCTGAGGTTATTGATATTTATCCTGGCAATCTTCATTGCAGCTTGTGTTTCATCCATTCCAGCATTTCTCATGATGTACTCTGCATATAGATTAAATAAGCAGAGTGACAATATGCAACCTTGACTTACTCCTTCCCAATTTGGAACCAGTCTGTTGCTCCATGTTCAGTTCTAAATGTTGCTTGTTGACCTGCATACAGATTTCTCAGGCAGCAGATAAGGTGACCTGGTATTTCATCATTGAAGAATTTTCCAGTTTGTTGTGATCCACACAGTCAAAGGCTTTGACGTACTCAATAACACAGAAGTAGATATTTTTCAGGAACTCTCTTGCTTTTCTGAGGATTCAGTGGATGTTGGCAATTTGATCACTGGTTCTTCTGCCTTTTCTAAATCCAGCTTCAACATTTGGAAGTTCGCTGTTCACGTACTGTTGAAGCCTTGCCTGGAGAATTTTGAGCATTACTTTGCTAGCATGTGAGATGAGTGCAATCATGTGGTAGTTTGCACATTCTTTGACATTGCCTTTTTTAGGGATTGGAATGAAGACTGACCTTTTCCAGTCCTATGCCCACTGCTCAGTTTTCCAAATTTGCTGGCATATTGAATGCAACACTTTCACAGCATCATCTTTTAGGATTTGAAATAGCTCAACTGGAATTCTATCACCACCAGGAGCTTTTGTTCATAGTGATGCTTCCTAAGGCCCACTTGACTTCACATTCCAGGAGGTCTGGCTCTAGGTGAGTGATCACACCATCATGATTATTTTTGTACAGTTCTTCTGTGTATTCTTGCCACCTCTTCTTAATATCTTCTGCTTCTGTTAGGTCCATACCATTTATGTCCTTTATCGAGCCCATCTTTGTATGAAATGTTCCCTTGGTATCTCTAATTTTCTTGAAGAGATCTCTAGTCTTTCCCATTCTGTTGTTTTCCTCTATTTCTTTGCATTCATCTCTGAGGAAGGCTTTTTCATCTCTCCTTGCTATTCTTTGGAAATCTGCATTCAGATGGATATATCTTTCCTTTTCTTTTTTGCCTTTAGCTTCTCTTCTTTTCTCAGCTATTTTGTAAGGATGTGACTTATAAAGACTTACAATTGTGGATTTGACTGATGATGGAAGTAAAGTCCGATGGTGTAAATAATGATATTGCATAGGAAGCTTGAATGTTAGGTCCATGAATGAAGGTAAATTGGAAGTGGTCAAACAGGAGATGGAAAGAGTGAACATCAACATTTTAAAAATCAGTGAACTAAAATGGACTGGAATGGGTGAATTTAATTCAAATTGCCATTATATCTATTACCGTGGGAAAGAATCCCTTAGAAGAAATGGAGTAGCCATCATAGTCAACCAAAAGTGTCCGAAATTCAGTACTTGGATGCAGTCTCAAAAACTACAGAATGATCTGTTTGTTTCCAAGGTAAACCATTCAATATCACAGTAATCCAAGTCTAGGCCCTGACCAGTAATGCTGAAGAAGCTGAAGTTGAATGAGTCTATGAAGACCTATGGGACCTCCTACAACTAACACCCCAAAAAGATGTCCTTTTCATTATAGGGGGCTGGAATGCAAAAGTAGGAAGCCAAGAGATACCTGGAGTAACAGGCCAATTTAGCCTTGGAGTATAAAATGAACCAGGTCAAAGGCTAACAGAGTTTTGCCAAGAGACTGCACTGGTCATAGCAAACACCCTCTTCCAACAACACAAGAGAAGACCTTACACATGGACATCACCAGATGGTCAATACTGATATTAGATTGATTATATTCTTTGCATCCAAAGATAGAGAAGCTCTATATAGTCGGCAAAAACAAGACCAGGAGCTGACTGGCTCAGATCATGAACTCCTTATTGCCAAATTCAGACTCAAATTGAAGAAAGTAGGGAAAACCACTTGACCATTCAGGTATAACCTAATTTAAATCCCTTACAATTATACAATGGAAGTAACAAATAGATTCGTGTGATTAGATCTGATAGACAGAGTGCCTGAAAAACTATGGATAGAGGTTCAAGACATTGCAAAGGAGGCCAGATCAGTTAATACAGAACAGTAATCAAACTTTATTCACTGATGTATAATGGCTGACAACAAAGTGACCTCTGCAACTCAGTCAATGTGTATAATAATCCTTCTTTATCCCCCAGAAACCTGCATCACAAAGAGGTAAGGAATGTGGTGGTTGTCAGATTTCTATTTCTTCAATAGTTAAGGTCTTGCAAATCTCCATAACCGATGACTAAAAATACCATTGGAATTAGGATGGCCTAACATTCAATCTCTTAAATGATCTCTTATGAATTCCAAAGCAATAAGTAATACATACATCTGTATTTCCAGTTTTTGGAGCATCAACTTGTGACAGTAAGTTTCTTTGGATACTTACAGTCAATATATTAAAAGTTATTTTATGTGATTTTTATAAATCTCAAAACTTCAAATTTCTAAGAGTCAAATAATTTTGAAAATGATATGTGAATAAATAAATGCAAACAAAATATAGGTACTTAGCTATAAAAGATGGAGAAGGAAATGGCAACCCACTCCAGTATTCTTGCCTGGAGAATCCCAGGGACAGGGGAGCCTGGTGGGCTGCCATCTATGGGGTTGCACAGATGGGACACGACTGAAGCGACTAAGCAGCAGCAGCTGCAGCTATAAAAGAATTGTGATACTAAACTATTTATTTATAATATGTATCATGGAATATTATTCAGTTAATTCAGAATGTACCTTACATTTTTAAAGCACATAAATTTGTTTTCCTGAGTTTTTCTCATTAATTACACATATTTTTATTTTTCCCACTGTGCTGCCATGAGAAAGAATAATAAATGTAAAATGTATATCAGTCAACTGTAGCTTCCTAAATACTCTGAGACCTAAAATAGACTAAAATTAAGACATGTGATTTCTTGGATATTTGTCATAATAGTTCTACAAGCCAGAAAAGTAAGGACTTAAATCTTGGTACTATCAATGAGACTGAAATGACTGACTAACTGTAGGGAGAATGCTTCGATCGCTGGAAGATTTCATCTGTCCCTGCCTTAGTTTTCTACAGCTAAATTACTGCAAACTTGATGACCTAACACCCACAAATGCACTTTCTTGTAGTTCTGTAGCTCAGAAATCTGAAACTAAAGGAATTCCTTTAATTCCTTTCTGAATGCTGGAGGTGAAAATCTGTTTCCTTGTCCTTTCCAGGTTTTTGAAGCTGCTCACATTCCTTGTTCATGGCCCTCTTCCTCCATCTTCAAAGCTATTAAATATGGAGTTGAGTTCTCAAATCATATCACTGTGATCTCTTCTGTAATCACATCATCTTCTATCCTTTCTGCCTGCTTCTCCACTTTTAAGGAACCTGGTGATTATCATACAGGGTAATTTTCCCATCTCAAGGTCCTTATTATCTGCAAAGACTTTTCTGCATGTAAGGTAACATATTTATAGGTTCTGGGGATTTAAACCAGAAATTTGGATCTCCTGCATTTGCAGGCAGATTCTTTGTGGACTGAGCCACCAGAGAAGCCCATTGAATGCATTACTCATTAATTAAACATTAGTTGAGTGTCCATTATAAGTAGAGAGCTTTAGGGGATTAAATAAATCTATGCTATAGTCTTTGTACAAAAGTAACTTCCAGTTCATTTAGGGAAAAAAGAGATTCCTTTCAGAGAATGGAAAATGATCCAGTAAATGTTTTCACCTTTAAAGCTGGAGTTATCCTTGACACTTTTCCTTATCTGTGCCAACTCCATCTATTCAATCAACAAGTCTTATTGATTTTACCTCCTAAATATGCCTTCAATCCTCTGCTGCTACGTCCTGACTTTACAATCTATGAGTTGCAAGGGACTAATGGCAGAAATACTGTCTCTCTTCTTTACAGACTGAATGCAGTGAGCTAAAAAACTGATTATTGATCAGGAGGGTTATAAATAGTGCCTAGGATAGGATGGCTGGAATAGGAATTAAAAGGAAGGCATGATTTCTGCCATAGAATTATATCACAATATATAGTATATTTGTGGGAAGCTACTGGCTCTTGTTTACTTGTTTCCTGTACAAAAATCATTAAAGTAAATTAATTATTTTCCAGAAAAGAAGTGTCCGTGTTAAATAATGCAAAAATTTAAAAGTGATTGTGGTCTTATCCTAGTTTAAGAAACAGAAAACATGCTACCAAGTTAATCTAACCAAGTAACTGTAAGCACATACAATTGATATTTAGTATTTCTAATTTTATGAGCTGGGAACAAGCCTCAGCAAACTAAAAGGTCATGCACAACAAACAGATAATCATTTTTTTAAGCAAGATGTTTTGGTCAGAATGGTGCTTTCCCAACAAATTTACATGCTGAAAACCTAACCACGGTATCTTGTATGTGATTGTACCTAGAAAGAGTTGTCCCTCTCCTGTGGGTCACTGCACAAGCCGTGTGGGTCTTGCCCAACCATAACCCAGCCCCTCCCACTTATTTCAATGTGGTTTCTTCTTTTTTATCCTATTTTTTTCTGCTGGCATTCAGGTCATTCTTAGAGATAGTTGTTCTACATGTAGTTGTCGTTTTGGTCTGTCTGTGGGAGGAGGCAAGCCCAAGGTCTTCCTACTCTGCCATCTTGTCCCCCCTTAATCAGAGCTTCTTTTATTATTATTATTTTTTGAATTATTATTATTATTTTTACTTTACAATATTGTATTGGTTTTGCCATACATCAACATGAATCTGCCACGGTTGTACACGTGTTCCCCATCCTGAACCCCCCTCCCACCTCCCTCCTCATACCATCTCTCTGGGTCATCCCAGTGCACCAGCCCCAAGCTTTCTGTACCCTGCATCGAACCTGGACTGCCGATTCATTTCTTATATGATATTATACTTGTTTTAATACCATTCTCCCAAATAATCCCCCCGCTCCCTCTTCCACAGAGTCCAAAAGACTGTTCTATACATCTGTGTCTCTTTTGCTGTCTCACATACAGGGTTGTCATTACCATCTTTCTAAATTCCATATATATATTCGTTAGTATACTGTATTGGTGTTTTTCTTTCTGGCTTACTTCACTCTGTATAATAGGCTCCAGTTTCATCCACCTCATTAGAACTGATTCAAATGTATTCTTTTTAATGGCTGAGTAATACTCCATTGTGTATATGTACCACAGCTTTCTTATCCATTCATCTGCTGATGGGCATCTAGGTTGCTTCCATGTCCTGGCTATTATAAACAGTGCTGCGATGAACATTGGGGTACACGTGTCTCTTTCAATTCTGGTTTCCTAGGTGTGTATGCCCAGCAGTGGGATGGCTGGGTCATATGGCAGTTCTATTTCCAGTTTTTTAAGGAATCTCCACACTGTTCTCCATAGTGGCTGTACTAGTTTGCATTCCCACCAACTTCTATTTTGAAAGGTGTTGAATGAGCAAGAGAAGATGTCTGTCTTATAAATAATTTTTTTTGTGTATGTCAAAGAATACACCAGCTTAGGCTTTGTATATCATTTACTTTACTCATTCTTTTTAGTCACTACTATATATAAAATTTCCAAGGTGGCTCAGTGATAAAGAATCCACCTACCAACGCAGGAGATGCAGGAGGTATGGGTTCAATATAGGTTGGGAAGATCCTCTGGGTAGGAAATGGCATCCCACTCCAGTATTCTTTCCTGGGAAATCTCATGGAGGATCCTTGTGGGCTACCGTGTATGGAGTCACAGAGTTGGACATGACTGAGCAACTGAGTAAGTGCATATATAAAAGTGCATGTATACCACAGGTAAATCTACTCAATACTCTGTAATGGGCTGTATGGGAAAAGAATAAGAAAAAGAGTGGATAGATGTATATGCATAACTGATTCCCTTTGCTGCATATCTGAAATTAACACAACAATGTAAGTCAACTACACTCCAGTAAAAATAAAATAATAAAAAAGGCCTATAACTGTGTCTCATTCAGTAGTAGTTTAAAAAATTATCTGTTGTACTAGTTTGGTAGGACTGCCATAAAAATTCCAGACTGAGTGGCCTAAACAACAGAATTTTAAATTTGTCTAATACTAGAGAATAGAAGTCTGAGATCAAGTTAATATTTTGTTCTGAGTCCTCTCTTCTTGGCCTGTTGCTGGCTATCTTATTCCTCTGTCTTCACATGATATTCCCTTTATCTGTATCAAATTTCCTTTTCTTTAAGGGTGCTAATCATCTTGGATGACAGACCACCCCAAGGATACTATTTTAACTTAATTTCTTCTTTAAAAGCTCTGTCACCAGGTTATTTTAACATTCAGATGTCATTACTATAAAAGAAGAAGAAAGAGTAATAAGGCAATTTCAGGTTATAGGTAATTTGATGGAATTATTCAGGGAAAAAGAGGTTCTTTAAAGAGTTTAATGAGCTTTCATTCTTTTGCTAATTGTTACTAACATTTATTCAGTACATATTATACTCCACATTGTCCTATGTACTTCACATTTGGTTTTAACAACAACCTGTGAGATAGATATTGCTACTACACCCATTTATAGACAAAGCTTTATTTAGCAAAGGCAGAGGAGCCAGAGATCAAATTGTCAACATCTGCTGGATCATAGAAAAAGCAAAGAAATTTAAAAAACAAATCTACTTTTGCTTCATTATGCTAAAACCTTTGACTGTGTGGATCACAAAAACCAAAAATTCTTCAAGAGATGAGAATACCAGACTACCTTACCTGCCACCTGAGAAACCTGTATGCAGGTCAAGAAGCAATAGTCAGAACCAGACATGGAACAATGGACTGTTTCAAAATTGGGGAAGGAGTATGACAAAGCTATACACTGTCACCCTGCTTATTTAACTTATATGCAGAGTACATCACGTGACATGTTGGGCTGGAAGACTCACACACTGAAATCAGAACTGCAGGGAGAAATACCAACAACTTCAAATATGCAGATGACACCACCTTAATGGCAGAAAGTGAAAAGAAACTAAAGAGCCTCTTGATGAGGGTGAAAGATGAGAGTGAAAAAGTTGGCTTAAAACTGAACATTCAAAAAACTAAGATCATGGCATCTGTTCCCATCACTTCAAGGCAAATAAATAGGGAAAAAGCAGAGACAATGACAAACTTTATTTTCTTGGGCTTCAAAATCACTACGGATGATAACTGCAGCCACAAAATTAAAAGATGATTGCTCCTTGGAAGAAAAGCTATGGCCAACCCAGGCAGTGTATTGGAAAGCAAAGACATCACTTTGCTGACAAATATCTCTATAGTCGAAGCTATGGTTTTCCAGTTGTCATGTACAGATGTGAGAAATGGACCATAAAGAAGTCTGAGTGCCTAAGAATTGAAGCTTTCGAACTGTGGTGCTGGAGAAAATTTTGAGAGTCCCTTGGACTTCTAGGAGATCAAATCAGTCAATCCTCAAGGAAATCAACCCTGAATATTCATTGGAAGGACTGATTCTGAAGCTGAAGCTCCAATACTTTGGCCACCTGATGCGAAGAGCTGACTCATTGGAAAAGACTCTGGTTCTGGGAAAGATTAGGGGAAAGAGTAGAAGGGGGCAGCAGAGGATGAGAAGGTTGGATGGCATCACCAACTCAATGGGTGTGAATCTGAGCAAACTCCAGGAGATAGTGAAGGAAGCCTGGTGTGTTGCAGTTTATAAAGTCACAAAGTGTTGGACATAGCTTAGTGACTGAGTGACAACCATAGATGAAGCCTTCATCTCCAGCTTAAATGTCCAAAAACAAAACCAAAGAATCTGCATTGGTCGTTTTGAACCATGTTCTTACACATTTAATTTGCCACTCAGATAGCAAGAACCATCAGTATAAACATGTTGTCAACAATTTATACTTTATACGGTCAACTTATATTCTCTTTGTCACCAAAAGTATCCAGCCAAATAGCCTCCACCTCCACTTGATATTTTCTGTTTTAGAAGCTATAGGCTGCCACAATGGCACCCCACTCCAGTACTCTTGCCTGGAAAATCCCATGGACGGAGGAGCCTGGTAGGCTGCAGTCCATGGGGTCGCTAAGAGTCGGGCACAACTGAGCGACTTCACTTTCACTTTTCCCTTTCATGCATTGGAGAAGGAAATGGCAACCCACTCCAGTGTTCTTGCCTGGAGAATCCCAGGGACGGGGGAGCCTGGTTGGCTGCCGTCTATGGGGTCACACAGAGTCGGACACGACTGAAGCAACTTAGCAGCAGCAGCAGCAGCCACTAACCCAGACTTACCTGGGTGCAAATGTTCCATCTTATAATCCTTGCTAGAGGTATCAAAATATATGAGAGATAGGCATTCAATTATTTTCAGTTATTTTATTTCTTTTGGGGCCTTGGGACAATAAAAATGAGTCTTATTTGGAAATTTTAAACATCTTGAAATTTGTGAATTAAAAGTAAAATGTCAGTTTAGCAAGATTTCACAACATTCATGTACACACGCACACCCACATAAACCTTGGAAATGATACACAATATCCATGACTAATTGTCTTCAATCAAAACAAATTTCAAACTTATGTTTTATCACAGAGGTTCTTTCTATAATGATGACACATGAGTGCATTAGAAAGATTGTATATCTCCATTTCTTTTTCTGGAGTTTTGTCTTACTCTTTTGACTCAAACATACTCCTCTGTCTCCTCACTTTGCCTCATTCTCCATATTTGTTTCTGTGAGCTATCTCTTTTATAAGTCAACTACCTCTCCCAGTCTTGATGGAATGACCTTATGCAGATGTCCTGTGGGACTCAGAAGTATAAACCCAGCCTGACCACCAGAGCCAGGCGCTCAAGGACTCTCCTTGTATGAGCTGTGGTTTACTCCAAGAACTTTCAATCACTAACTGGGGGATGTTATTTACTATTAAGCTAAAAGTAATCAGAGATTATTCATAATATCTCAGTATTTATTGCAAGCATAAAATGAAATGTTCAAACATTTGAATTTGAAAATCTTCCTATTGACAAAATTCAGTAGCTCAATAATGGAACATTGAAGAAATGACCTATTTTTCATTCTGAAAGCTTACAAACCTTCTGACATGCAAAGTAATTTTGAATGAATTCAACCTTTAAAACAAACAGTAAAAATGACAAGTCAATATGCAAACTAAATCCAGTATGTTTATTTTACTTTCCTGCCCACACTTACAATCTTTTGCTCTTTTTATATTTTTGGAGGGAATTACCTCAAGTTGATTTGCTTTGCTGAAGTAACGAACTGTTATATAAAACAATGTTATAAACAACTGCTAATTATACTGAAAATTTACTGGTAACACGTATTACAAGTTGTACATTGGGTACTTTTTTATCCTGGAAGAAGACCCTGAAATAAACTGACCTTTTTCATTTCACTGTTAATATCTTACTAACCCTTGCAAGTATCTGTAAAGTGAAAAGCCCAGCACCCTCACACCATGTGGTACATCAACTGTCTACCAAGGATTCTATGTGAATGGATGCCTTCCCGATGGTGAGAGGGTAGTGGGGCTTCCAGACAGGTTACCCTATTGTCCTCATGAAAATCAAATACCACGGGTATACTTTTTATGTACTGTAATTTTATCTATTCTTTATATACAAAGGAGTAAAATTTTGTTCACCTCCCTAAGAATAAAATTTTGCACCTTTAAGGGAAGATAGAGCTCCATTTTAGATACAGGACTTAGAGGGATGTCAAAGGTATTTAAACCAAGGCAAAAGCAGTAGTGTTTAAGTGGACTTAAACAAGAAGGATCCCTTCCCTGGTTTCTGAACTTTAGAGGGTCGTGGTTTAATTCTCCTCTGACCATGCATCTTCCCATGGTACAAGAAATCCAAGAGATTCAGGGATGTGGCATCCCATGCTTCACTTTTGAACAGCACTGAAGAAACAGATAACCACGATTCTCAGCCCAAATGGGCTTGGTCCTGCTTCTGGAACCTACCTGAGCTTCCTCCTCAGGTTTATGTCTGAACACACGGTTTCATGTACATCTCTGGGGCTAAGTGAAGCTTTACAAGGTTCTTTAGATAGAGTCTGGATGTGCAAACTAGGATTGCAAGCTAGGATACCTATATACATGTGAAAGAGGTCTTTTTGGTGCAGGACAGAGCATGCAGAAGTTAAATTAGTGGTCCACAGGCCAGAGCATGGCAGTTAGATTTCCTCTTGTGGTCATTTCTAATACAGATCTCTAAGTTCAAGAATTCTGAATTGAATGTAGTCTTCATGTATGTTATGAAAGATTACTTCTTAATATAGGAGAATAGGCTGTATTTTAATCAACAATTTGTTAGCCTACTTTATATGCTTCAAATATTGTGATAAATAGTGAAAAAGTAGTGAACTTATCTAACTTCAGAAAACACAAATTTCTAATCTTTATGCTGTCTCTTCTTTAAATTTACACATACACACACATACAAATGTTTTGATGAAAATAGCCAAGCAAGCACCAAATCTGGCATTCCTGTATTAAAGGGAAAAAAATCTCCTCCTCCAACTGTGTTTTATTCATCATCTGTTGGACAAGTCTTTGTAAATTGTAAGTGTTCACCATAAATGATGGAATAAAGGGACTCTGTAAAGTCCAAGAATAGAGTTCCAAGGACAGTATGCAAGGATGTACGAGGGAATCATTTTTTTTTTTTTTTTTTGAGCTCATCAGTGGTATCTTTGAGAATGGTGTCCTAAAATGGAGTCAATCTCAGATATTTCTAGGACTACTGACTATCCTGCAAACACTGAATTTTTCTGCATCATCACTATTTTAAGTGACTATTATTATTTTTCTCCATGCTTATCATGGTTTATTGTTTCTGAAACAGTGGCTGCACTGCTGGGGTGTGGCCTGTGCAGCTGTTGATGATGAATCAATTCAGTGATTTCCATTTACTAACTTGTGTTTGAAATATTATTTGTGAAATTTAGCAACCATATCTATGAAATTCCGTATTTTATCAGATGTCAGAAGTTTTTCTAGATATTCCATCACGTTGAAAATTCATCTTGCTCAAAACCTTGCAGTTTAAAAATTAGTACATGGCTACTCTGAAAAATGCTTCCAATTTCCAGCAAAACACAACTTTGAAAAATCAATATTACATAAGCTCTGTGGTTAGCAAGGATTTATGAAGAATTGAAAACAAACATAGCAAGAACAGCCAGGAGAATAAAACAGAAAGGACATTTAAGCAAAGGCAAATTTTCTTAATCAGTAGAGAGCTTCCAACCAAGAAAAAATAATATTTTCACTAAAAAGTTAATGTACCTCCACTTTGAAAAATGTTCTTTGATACCAAAGTTATATATGAATAGGAACCCATTGCCAAATCCTACAGAAGGAAATCATAAGCTTTCAGGAAGAAAGTATTAATACAGAAAATGCTCAGAAATGTTTCCTATTCCACTAAAAAGTCTTCTCTCTGATCATTTTTAATAGCTCTTCTATTATAAGACTGTGATTTTTATGAAGCTAAATGGAAAGGCTGCTTATATCTTGGTTTCTTAAAATTATTCTCAGTTCTATAGCAGGAGGTCAAAGTAGAATGTGTAATTACATTTCCACTTTTTCTTCCCCTAAAGTCTTGTCTCCAATATGCTGCTAATTCTAGGTCCCACCCATTTCATTATCAAGTTAAAACCTATTGGAATGATATGGGAATATAACTTTTTTCCCCATAAATCTCAGTCTTTGCAGCAGGAGATGTCTTTCAACTTTCTATATTATGTAATGATATACATTTTAAAGTTCATCTTCCCAAACCAACTCTTAATATTTTGGGCATGAGTATTTCTTGATATTTAATGTGCTAAGTCACTTCAGTTGTGTCTGACTCTTTGCAAGCCTATGGACTGTAGCTGTCCAGGCTCCTCTGTCCATGGGATTCTCCAGGCAAGACTACTGGATTGGGTAGCCATGCCCTTCTCCAGGGGATCTTCCCAACCCAGGGATCGAACCTGCATCTCCTGTGGCTTCTGCATTGTAGGCAGATTCCTTACCACTGGGCCACCAAAAACAAACAAACCAAAAGAGACATAATCAACAAATACCTGTCTGGTCTAACACAAACATCTGTAGGAGAAAGGGGGAAATGTAGCTGTTATTTAGATGGCCTGTTTATATTGTCATCAGAATCTGTAACTTTAGATAAATTTAAGATGATAGACATCTTTCTGTTGCATATTATGAAAATATTGACCAAGCAGAAAAGAAAACTACACATGTGGTGTAAATAGCAAAAATAATTTTGTTACCTAATTAACATTTAGGAAAACAGATAGTGCTAGAAACATGGCATAATCTCTAAAAAATTTCAAGTCTCTGAAAACTTCTGAGTTATATTATAGTAAAAGTGAAAAATCCATATAAACTCTAGATATTTTGGCTAATTTCCCCTGAATTAATCAATTTGGGAACTAAGTAATATGATTTTACAGCAATGCTAAATTGCTGGTGGATAGACATTACTCAAAAGATAATAGAGGAAATTGTTGTTCATTAAAACCTGACCTGCCTCTTGAGAAATCTGTATGCAGGTCAGGAAGCAAGAGTTAGAATTGGACATGGAACAACAGACTGGTTCCAAATAGGAAAAGGAGTACATCAAGGCTGTATATTGTCACCCTGCTTATTTAACTTACATGCAGAGTACATCATGAGAAATGCTGGACTGGAAGAAACACAAGCTGGAACCAAGATTGCCGGGAGAAATATCAATCACCTCAGATATGCAGATGACACCACCCTTATGGCAGAAAGTGAAGAGGAACTAAAAAGCCTCTTGATAAAAGTGAAAGTGGAGAGTGAAAAAGTTGGCTTAAAGCTCAACATTCAGAAAACGAAGATCATGGCATCCAGTCCCATCACTTCATGAGAAATAGATGGGGAAACAGTGGAAACAGTGTCAGACTTTATTTTTCTGGGCTCCAAAATCACTGCAGATGGCGACTGCAGCCATGAAATTAAAAGACTCTTACTCCTTGGAAGGAAAGTTTTGACCAACCTAGACAGCATATTCAAAAGTAGAGACATTACTTTGCCAACAAAGGTTCATCTAGTCAAGGCTATGGTTTTTCCTGTGGTCATGTATGGATGTGAGAGTTGGACTGTGAAGAAGGCTGAGCGCCGAAGAATTGATGCTTTTGAACTGTGGTGTTAGAGAAGACTCTTGAGAGTCCCTTGGACTGCAAGGAGATCCAACCAGTCCATTCTGAAGGAGATCAGCCCTGGGATTTCTTTGGAAGGAATGATGCTAAAGCTGAAACTCCAGTGCTTTGGCCACCTCATGTGAAGAGTTGACTCATTGGAAAAGACACTGATGCTGGGAGGGATTGGGGGCAGGAGAAGGGGATGACAGAGGATGAGATGGCTGGATGGCATCACTGACTCGGTGGATATTAGTCTGAGTGAACTCTGGGACTTGGTGATGGACAGGGAGGCCTGGCGTGCTGCGATTCATGGGGTCACAAAGAGTTGGACATGACTGAGCGACTGAACTGAACTGAACTGAACTGAACTTAAATGGTAGGTACTTGTAGTTTGTAACTTTACACCTGAGACTGTCATACACACACACGAATGGCAAAAGTCAGGTCTGCTAGGATCCACGGTGAAGAAAGAACTGTTAATGACCTTGTAACTTACTTTTATTTCCTTGTTCTTTGCCAGTGACACATTTCAACAAATCTTTAAACACATGGCGGTGTCACTTCTAAATGGCAAATGAAATAAATAAGAATAAATTCAGATGTGCTTGAACATGTAGCTTACTAAGAACTAAACTAATAACAATCCCCCTCTCAGAAATAAGGTCATATTAACATTACAATTCCAACTATGCTTATGTACATTAATGGCTGGATTCCAAATATAACGATAAACGAGATACTGTCCTTGCTTTTGAATTTATTGATTTATATATTCTAATGCAATCATTTGGTTATGTAAACAAAATATAGGGCACAGAATATTACCCCCAGATCATCACTATTTCATAGGCAAATTCCTGGTTGTGGGTTAGAGGGTGGTATTTGGGTCAAAACTATTGATACTTACATACCTACGCATCTATATATCTGCATACACATATACCCATATATATAAAGTTTTGACAGTAATGAATGTGACTATATGTTATACTGAGACACAGTTCATGTTTGTACCTGTATTTCTTCAGTTTACCCTCAGAAAACTGTTGAAAATTCTGAAAGAGATGGGAATTCCAGACCACCTGACCTGCCTCTTGAGAAACCTGTATGCAGGTCACGAAGCAAGAGTTAGAACTGGACATGGAACAACAGACTGGTTCCAAATTGGGAAAGGAGTACGTCAAGGCTGTATATTGTCACCGTGCTTATTTAACTTATATGCAGAGTACATCATGAGAAACGCTGGACTGGAAGAAACACAAGCTGGAATCAAGATTGCCGGGAGAAATATCAATCGATACCTCAGATATGCAGATGACACCACCCTTATGGCAGAAAGTGAAGAGGAACTAAAGAGCCTCTTGATGAAAGTGAAAGTGGAGAGTGAAAAAATTGGCTTAAAGCTCAATATTCAGAAAACGAAGATCATGGCATCCAGTCCCATCACTTCATGGGAAAAAGATGGGGAAACAGTTATCAGACCTTTATTTTTGGGGGCTCCAAAATCACTGCAGATGGCGACTGCAGCCATGAAATTAAAAGATGCTTACTCCTTGGAAGGAAAGTTATGACTAACCTAGACAACATATTAAAAAGCAGAGACATTACTTTGTTAGCAAAGGTCTGTCTATTAAAGGCTATGGTTTTTCCAGTAGTCATGTATGAATGTGAGAGTTGGACTATAAAGAAAGCTGAGCACCGAAGAATTGATGCTTTTGAACTGTGGTGTTGAAGAAGACTCTTGAGAGTCCTTTGGACTGCAAGGAGATCTAACCAGTCCATCCTAAAAGAGATCAGTCCTGGGTGTTCTTTGGAAGGACTGATGTTGAAGCTGAAACTCCAATACTTTGGCCACTGATGTGAAGAGCTGACTCATTTGAAAAGACCCTGATGCTGGGAAAGATTGAAGGCAGGAGGAGAAGGGGACGACAGAGGATGAGATGGCTGCATGCCATCTCTGACTCAATGGACGTGAGTCTGAGTGAACTCTGGGAGTTGGTGATGGACAGGGAGGCCTGGTTTGCTGCGGTTCATGGGGTTGCAAAGAGTCAGACATGACTGAGTGACTGAACTGAATTGAAATGACCCTCAGATATCTTCATGTCTAGTGTTTAGATTCTTGTGTCTAAATTTAAGAACTGAAACTATCCTAATGTCCCCTATCTTTAAATTTACTCGTATTCATTAAAGCAAGCACAAATATATAATGTTTACTATGTGCTCTAGGCACTTTAAACATATACAATCATTTAATATTTTAATAACCCCAAGAGATAGATCATGCTATTAGTCTTCATTTTTACAGATAAAGTCTCTTCTATTTTAGGATATTAGTTTCTTCATAATTCAATTAATTTATTCCTTCAACAACTATTTATTGAGAACCTGTACAAGACCAGGCATTGTACTGAGCAGTGAAGGCACAACAACAAGCATACATTCTCCTCCTTCACAGAGAGTACAGTCTAGTGGGAGAGAGGAAGACAAACCGAGAACCAAAGGATACTAAGATCTATTTAAATGTAAACAGAGAATGTAATAGAATCAGTCAAGGGACCTTCTAAAACAAACTCAGGACATTTGAGAAAACTTCAAGTTAAATCTGAAGGACCAAGTGCAAGTTAGAGGGAGAAACTGGTGTAAGAGGCCAAGGAGGTTCGGGTAGGTAACTCCAAAATATGTCACTTTGGCAGATTGATTATTTGGAATTGAAGTGACTTATGAAGCAGCCAATGCAAAACACTCTGACTCTCCTTTATCTCCCTGAAAGGAAGAAATAAATGTCCCGTGTGAAAGGTATCCTCCCTGTACCAGGAGGTAGAGAGACACACTTATCATTAGAAATAGAGAATTTAGAGCTGAGAAGACTATATACACAAAGTTTGTTTCTTCTTTAATAACATTGCCCCAAGTCCAAATTTCTTTGTTTTGTCAATTCAGCACAAATGTATCGTTTATTTGTCGAAAAGATATAAATGCTTTGATCATTTCTTTGAGTCTCATATTCTTACAGGGCTTCTGCATATATATAATTAAAAATTTCTTCTGTTAATCTGTATCATGGTAGTTTAATTATTAGGCCAGCCAAAGAACCTAGAAGGGAGGAATGAAAAAGTTTTCCTCCCCTTGCAAGGCAAAGGGTATGTATTCAGTGATGACTTAAGTGGCCATTCTAGGAAAAGGGGAAAAGTATGTACAGAGAGTGATTTAATTATTTTTAAACAAATTTTAACTTGTTGAAAGTTGTAATTCAGGTAAAATGTTTATTGCAAACTGTCATCTAGCTACCCAGGAAGCCTAGACAACTGCCTGGCAACAGCAACTCAAGAAGGCTTTCTTGTCAAGTACTTGTCCAGTTCACTCTAAATTACACAATGTGATGAAATTTATTTCTAAATGAAGGAATGGTAAATGCTAAGATGTTTCTCTTGATAAGTGAAGATATGCCCCCGAAATATAATTCCTGGGGAGAGAGGAAAAGTAAGAGGATCATTCTGGTAAAAGTTGAGAATTTAAAAACCATTGAATTGAGGAATTTGTAAATATTGTGCAAGTTAACTTTCTTATAGGTTCTTTTGGGCAACAAATTGTCTTCTCCAACTTGTTAATATTTTAGGGTCTAACTTGTTCAAGTAATGTCATTACAGTGCTTCTTTCCCGTATTGTCTTTTGCTACTGAAAGACCTGCAGTTATGTTACTATGTTACCACATATGGTATGTTAAATAGAAGACTTTTAATAATAATTTACATAAATTTTTGAGTTTATATTACTTTATGACCAGAATTATTTTTTTTTTCACACAGAGAACATGCAAACAGGAATGTATCCAGAAGTTTAGATACACTGGCTTTCTGTCTGTAGGTTTTTCCTTGTCCAATTCTGATACACCAATATCAGCACTAAGGACCTATTAGGAAACCAAAGCCAAAGGTCTTGCTGATCTCTTCTCTGGCTCTCTAAGGTTCCCCATGGCTAGTGTCAGATCAAGTCCACAATACCTTTGGTGGTGGTTTAGTTACTAAGTCGTGTCCAACTCTTTGTGACCCCATGGACTGTAGCCCACCAGGCTCCTCTCTGTCCATCGGATTCTCCAGGCAAGAATCCTGGAGTGGTTTGCCATTTCCTTCTCCATGGTATATATTATGATGATGGCCCTATGCCCTTATGGTACAGAAGAAATGTTTGCAATGTAGTTTAAAAAGCAGAAACATAATAATGTGTGAGAATAACTGTAATAGGATGAGAAAATTATGTGTATTTCTCTTCTCACAATATTCTTTAATGTTGCTTTATTTTATTCTTGACAATTAAAAGCACACCATTGAGTAATCGTTCAACTTTGGCACTTCAATTTAAAGCAGTTACAAATGATTTACAAAACTGTGTGCATACAGAGATATTTCTATATTGGGTGATTTATATTATGGTAATATTTTACCTTTTAAAAAGCTTCAAGAGAGAACATTCAAAGCTCTTAATTTTGGCCTTGACCATATCAGTTACTTTGGACAATGGAAAGAAGTAAAAGTAACACAGTGCTAATTCTGAGCCTAGGTCCTTAAAGGGCCTTGCATATTTCCACTTACTTTCTTATGTTTCTTCCATTGCATTGAAGAGCATATCATGCCATGGCCTATAGGGGCCAAGAGAATGACAGTCATGTGAAGCAGATCCTTCAAACCCAGTCATCTATCTGAAACTTAAAACAGTTTCCTACTTTAACCCATCCAACATCATCCAATCCTCATGCAAACCGACAGAGAACAGAGTAAGCCTGATCCTGAGATGAACAGAGTTGCCCTGGCAAACAAATATAAGTGAGTACAAATTGCAGTTATTATTAAGTCAATGAGTCTGCGGGGAGTCACTCATTACCTAGTGCTAATGTAAATAGCTAACCAATACACATAGGTATTGCTAGTCACAGTAGGAAAACACAAGTCATAAAGAAAAAGTACCTTAAAGGACAATGAGTGTACAGAATGGGAATAACAAAATCAATCAAAATAAGTCAGTATTTGACACATATGAGCTAGTTAAAACACCTCCAAAATTATGGGTGAGGAAAATCATTGGCCCACTATAATTGCCTATGTGTTAGCATTTTGTGAACATTTGTCTTCATCTGGATTTTAAAACTCAGCACGAAGCTAAATCTAAAAAATGAACACTTTTAGTGTTTTTGCTTGTTTTTAACAATAATGGAACATAATAGTGTAATATAAATTCTTTACCTCAATAAGCTTTCACTAGTTGGAGCAGGTGGAGTGAGGAATTATTTATGGGCAACAAAACAATCTACAGCAAAGTTTGTAAATTTAGGTGGTTTATCAGTTTACGAGTTAGTAGAGGTGGCCCTTTGAGGTTTATGAAAATCCCTCATATAGATTTTTTTTTGTTTCTTTTAAATAACAAGCTTGTTGATTTTTTTCAAATTTCTTCAATTAAAGTAAATATTTGTTGAGTGAATGAATAGACAAATGAGTAAAACAAACTAGTGAGCATCACCTAGCAAAGTTGATCATCAGAAAATCCTTGAATGTAGGAGAAGGCAGGATCTAACTCTACAAACCAATACATAGTCAAAAAATGTCTATGAAAATGGAATTTTCTTTGTCTCTCCATTAGAGTATCACTAAGACTGTTATGGCTTTACCACAATTTTGACAAGAATGAAAACAATCCATGAAAATTATAACTGTGTATGGAGGTATATTGGGCTTCCCAGGTTGCTTAGTGCTTAAGAATTTGCCTGCAATGCAGGAGAGGCAGGTTTGATACTGAGGACTGGACGATCCCCTGCAGAAGGAAATTATTCTAGTATTCTTGCAGGAAAGTCTATGGACAGAGGAACCTGGTGGGCTACAGTCCAAGGGATTGTAAAAGAGTTGAATATGACTTAGTAACTAAACCACCACCACCACCGCATGGAGATGTAGGATTTAACTAAAATATGATTTAAAAAATAGATTTGTTGGAAACCAAACTTTAAGGTTCCTGGCTAGTTTGTTAAAGTTTCTACATTTAAGTCATATATTTTGTTTTACTGAGTTTTAAGAAAAACATCTCATACTTTACACTTTCCAAAGGAAAGGATCTGTCACATTGTTATGATATTCAAGCAATCTTAAAGAAAGGCTCCTATATAAACTGATATATTGAAAATGCAGTTTAAAAGCCAGGAGGATAATTTTTTTAGAAAAGCAGAAGTTGTCAGTGAACACAACATTTTTGTCTTTTCCTTTTTGAATAATGTACTATGTTTCTCATTCTGTATTATAACTAAAAATTACTTTTGGCCAACATTATGTTTTTCAAAGTAAATTCTAATGAAAGAAATCCCCCCAAATGCAAAAATATCTGGCAATGATTATTCAGTCTTACAAAAACTTACTTACCTCTAAATAAATAATGTTCATAATATCTCATAAAAGAATATTTGGTAATAATTCTTCTCTCTTTTTCTCTCCTTTAGTAAAATATCTTAGTTAGAACTACTGGTTTTATTCTCTTTATATTATTAGTGAAATGGTCAGTCTATAAATGGTTTTAGCATATTTTTTCTTGTTCTAAATATCATAACAAACATATCATAACTGATTCATTTCAGAAACATGAACAAATCACAGAATTGCAATTTTTTCATTCTAGTGTTATTAGTTTTGGGGATCTTGGTGAATTTGTTAATGTGCTGAAATATTACAAGTTCAATTTTATAGTAGTTAATAAAATAAGAATTTTATTGACATATGTGTTCTTTTTTAATGTCAAGAAGTTTTCTATTAGGCTATTATACTATATTATAGTTTCTTCTCATTGAAAAAGAAATGTGCTTTCATAATAGGGTGCAAAAAAGAAAATAAAATCACATAATTCTACTGATACACAACAATTTAATATGTTGAAGTATTATAAATGTGCATATAATTATATTTCTTAAACAAAATAGGTGAGATTGGTATTCTTCAACATCTCTGCCATATCTGGTTCTGATGCTTGCTCTGTCTCTTCAAATTCTATTCTTTGCCTTTTGGTGTGCCTTGCCATTTTTTCTTGATAGCTAAACACGATGGCATTCTAAGTTTCTATCCTTGTTCTCAACAATTTACTGAATTCAGAAAACAAATGGTCTACTTTCAAAATAAATGTAATAATGCTTTGTTGTTGTTCAGTCACTAAGTTGTGTCTGAGTCTGCGACACCACGGACTACAGTACCCCAGACTTCCCTGTCCTTTACATTTCCTGGATTTATATTTCTTTCTTTTTAAAAGAATTTTATAAATTGAAAAAAACCTTTATGAATTCATATTTGTCTAGTGAATGCAATCAAATCTCCTTAACCTTACATACAAACCTGTCCTCAGTCTGACCTTCATAATTTTTCCATCTTTATTTTACAAAACTACATTTGAGAAACCTATTTTCACCAATTTGATTTACTTATTTCTTATCAGTACACTAAAATATATCCCTTAGTTTTGCTCTTGTTTTGAAGTTCCTTTTTCTTTCCTCTTTACTTAAACGTCCAATTGTATAAATCTCATCCAGTTAACAATACACAGGTTATTTTCTTTCCTTTTTATTAAAATTTCAAGCTCCTAGAGGGAAAGATTCACATCCAGTCTTACTTGTGACCAGAAAGCTGCTGGTCAGAAAAGAGTTTATAATTTATATTTGATTTGATACAGAACAAATAGTTTAGAAATGATCTCATCTTTTACATACAGTAACAATGTCCTAGAAAATGTCCTAGTTTGACAGTTTGGCAGGGAGTGACCTAAAGCCACTAAACTATAAATGTGTACAATGTTGACCAAGAAATGCAGAAGGCTGCAAACAATGAAAAAGAGTTTATTTTGGGGGTTCTTGGGGGTTGTAGGAATTGCAATTCAGGAGTACTGATTCAAGTAGCAAGTGAAATGTGCTCCAAGGGAGATAGAAAATGGTGGGGCTTATAAAAGCAGCAGACAAAGACGTTCCAGAGAAGTTTTATAGGTTATTTTTACAGAACTACAATTGGTGCCAGCAGGCAGGCATTCAGTCATTTGTGGGTAGCAGATTTGTTGCTAAGCTGCATTCTCTAGAGAATAAAAAAGCAAGTTCCAGGTGGTCTCAGAATGGCTGAGTCAAAAGTTTATATTGCATTAGGGTGTGGACCTGTAGAGGTTTCACTTCCCAAATGGCTTCCCAGCTTCATTTTTGATCTCTTTGACGTAAGTGACTCCATCTTGCAGTTCATGCTGCTGCTGCTGCTAAGTCACTTCAGTCGTGTCCGACTCTGTGTGATCCCACAGATGGCAGCCACCAGGCTCCCCCGTCCCCGGAATTCTCCAGGCAAGAACACTGGAGTGGGTTGCCATTTCCTTCTCCAATGCATGAAAGTGAAAAGTGAAAGGGAAGTCGCTTAGTCGTGTCTGACTCTTAGCGACCCCATGGACTGCAGCCTACCAGGCTCCTCCATCCATGGGATTTTCCAGGCAAAGTACTGGAGTGGGGTGCCATTGCCTTCTCCATTGCAGTTCATAGTCCACAATAATAAAAATTTGTTTAGTATCACTTAGCAGGCACAATGTGATGTCCTTAGCTAACAAGGTTGGTTGTGAGAAGAAGTCATTAAGTGTCATCTAACCCCTGAATACATGAGTTAGCTGCTAATCATATGAGAATTCAGGTTGGGGCAACTACATTGAAAATATTATACAAATTTTAAGGAATCTCCACACTGTTCTCCATAGTGGCTGTACTAGTTTGCATTCCCACCAACAGTGTAAGAGGGTTCCCTTTTCTCCACATCCTCTCCAGCATTTATTGCTTGTAGACTTTTGGATCACAGCCATTCTGACTGGCATGAAATGGTACCTCATTGTGGTTTTGATTTGCATTTCTCTGATAATGAGTGATGTTGAGCATCTTTTCATGTGTTTGTTAGCCATCTGTATGTCTTCTTTGGAGAAATGTCTATTTAGTTCTTTGGCCCATTTTTTGATTGAGTCGTTTATTTTTCTGAAATTGAGCTGCAGGAGTTGCTTGTATATTTTTGAAATTAGTTGTTTGTCAGTTGCTTCATTTGCTATTATTTTCTCCCACTCTGAAGGCTGTCTTTTCACCTTGCTTATAGTTTCTTTTGTTGTTCAGAAGCTTTTAATTTTAATTAGATCCCATTTGTTTATTTTTGCTTTTATTTCCAATATTCTGGGAGGTGGGTCAGAGGATCCTGCTGTGATGTATGTCGGAGAGTGTTTTGCCTATGTTCTCCTCTAAGAATTTTATAGTTTCTGGTCTTATGTTTAGATCTTTAATACATTTTGAGTTTATTTTTGTGTATGGTGTTAGAAAGGGTTCTAGTTTCATTCTTTTATGACCCAGCAATCCCACTGCTGGGCATACACAACCGAGGAAACCAGAATTGAAAGAGACACGTGTACCCCAATGTTCATCACGGCACTGTTTATAATAGCCAAACATGGAAGCAACCTAGATGTCCATCAGCAGATGAATGGATAAGAAAGCAGTGGTGCATATACACAATGGAGTATTACTCAGCCATTAAAAAGAAAACATTTGAATCAGTTCTAATGAGGTGGACGAAACTGGAGCCGATTATACAGAGTGAAGTAATCCAGAAAGAAAAACACCAATACAGTATACTAACGCATATATATGGAATTTAGAAAGATGGTAACGATAACCCTGTATACGAGACAGCAAAAGAGACACTGATGTATAGAACAGTCTTATGGACTCTGTGGGAGAGGGAGAGGGTGGGAAGATTTGGGAGAATGGCATTGAAACATGTGAAATGTCATGTATGAAACGAGATGCCAGTCCTGGTTCAATGCAAAAAAAAAAAAAGAAATGAATCGCCAGTCCAGGTTCGATGCAGGATACAGGATGCTTGGGGCTGGTGCACTGGGTTGACCCAGAGGGAAAGTATGGGGATGGAGGTGGGAGGGGGGTTCAGGATTGGGAACACGTGTACACCCATGGCTGAGTCATGTTGATGTATGGCAAAACCAATACAGTATTGTAAAGTAATTAGCCTCTAATTAAAATAAATAAATTTAAATTAAAAAAAGAAAATATTATACAAATTTTCCTTATTTTGGATCTTAGATAAGAAAAACCTATGAATATCAGCACAATTTTGTCATCCTAGTTTTAGACAGAAAGAAGAAAATATATGGTAACTCAGAATTTTCTCCTTATTTTGTCAGATACCATTTGCAAAAGAATATAGTTACTTTATATTAAATCAAATACATTTATTTCATTTGGCAAGTCTTAGATAAAATACTATATTCTTATGGCTGACAATTTAATATAAAATATATTTAGTTGCTATAAAATAGCTCACTTGCAAAAAAAGAGAAATCATGAAAACTATAGAAAAGTAAAGATAATGGGGCAAAAGAAAAATGTTAAAGATCTTCAAGCATGCCAGTGTCATGGAAGAGAATGATGGCTATAAAAATAGGATTTTTAAGGTAGCGTGATGTCTGGAAGTTTCTTTATTGCCATGTAAAAGCTGCAGTGGGAGGGAAGAGTAAGAAAAAGGGAGTACCTTACAATTTGTAACAATTTCCCAGTTGTTAGTAGTAAAGAGACTGATGCAATTCCTTTAAGCCAATGGATCTACAAAGGAGAGGAAATGAATGATTACCAAGGGAGTTTCAAGGATGTCACCTACTAGGAGCTTGGAATTGCTAAGCTTCAAACCTTAAAGAGTTTTGGTTTGGGGAAGAGTAGAAATCTCCCCACTTAGTTTTCCTTGATGTCCTGGAATTTTTACAAAGCTATTCATAGACCCAAGATAATAAGTAATATGCAAAAGTTTTGCATTCATCAGTAATCAGAGCTTTTTTGTTCCATGCTTATTGATTAATTGTTTTTATAATCCTGTGTTATGTTTTCTTCATTGTAGTGGCTAATCATTCCATTCCCTATTCCAGTATGTGGAAGTTTTTTTTTTTTTTTTTTTTCCCCAAACCAGTGAGCAATTCTTGAACACCCACTGGGCATCTTCCTACAATTCAACTCAATTCTGATAATGTCTACCTGGAGATAGCCTCAGATTGCACAGGTTAAAGGCTCAGTTTGACAAAATTGCCCCCACTTCAGTCACTAGTCCACGTGGTCATCTATGCTTCTGGCCAATCAGGTATAGATCAGAAGTTCCAATTACCCGCTCCTTGGGTTGGATTAATTTGCTTCAGCCACTCACACAAAACTCAGAGACACATTTTGTTTACTAGATTATCAGTGGATTATAAAAGATATAGCTCAGGAACAGCCCGTTGTAAGAGAGGTCTAGGCCAAGTAATGATGAAAGAGTTTGGAGCCTCCATGTCTCTCTAGGTACCACTCTCCCCAAGACATGGAAACAACCACCGACAGATGAATGGATGAAAGAAATGTGGTATATCTACAGGAGAATATTATTCCCCATAAAAATGGAAACAACCACCGACAGATGAATGGATGAAAGAAATGTGGTATATCTACAGGAGAATATTATTCCCCATAAAAAGAAGAAATTCTGATATTTGTGACAGCATGGATGAAACGAGGGCTTTATGCTAAGTGAAATGTATCAGGCAGAGAATGACAAATACTGTGTGATACTACTCACGTGTGGAATCTAAAAAAGTCAAACTGAGAAACACAGAGTAGAATGGCATTTGCCAGGGACTGGGGAAATCGGGGAAGTGAAAAGAGATTGGTCAAAGTGCACACATTTCAGGTTACAGATGAACGCATTTGTACAGCATGGTAACCATAGTCAGTAATACTGCACTATATATTTGAAAATTGCTGAGACTGTGAATCTTTTTTTATACTTAATTTTATGTATTTATTTATTTTTGGCTGTGCTGTGTCTTTGCTGTTGTGCACGGGCTTTCTCTACTTGCAGAGAGTGGGGCCTACTCTTCCCTGCAGTGTGCAGGCTTCTCACTGTGATGGCTTCTCTTGGTGCAGAGCGCAAGCTTGAGGGTGTCTAGGCTCAGTACTGGGGGAGAATGGACTTAGTTGCCCATGGCATGTGGGATCTTCCTGGACCAGGGGTTGAACTCATGTCCCCTGCATTGACAGATTCCCAACCACTGGAGCCCCAGGGATGCCAAAGACAGTGAATCTTAAATATTCTCACTAAAAGTTTTTATGTGAGGTGATAGAGGGGTTAACTATATTGTGGTAATTATTTTGCAATATAGGTGTATCAAATCATCATATATACCTTAAATATACACAATACTATGTGTCAACATCTAGCTCAACAAAGATGGAAAATTTTAAAGATATACATACATATACGAATGAATGAAAGGTGTGGGTTGGTGTAAGGCAGATTTTTCTTCAGTCTTGCTTTGCCAGTTGCTGACTATGTTGGTGTCTTTGGCAAGTTGCCAAATCTTGAAGATCTTTAGTTATTTCACTTCTAAAATAGTGAAATAATATCCATCTCCAGGAGACATTGCAATGATTAATAAAAGGATTAAGGCAAACAATAAGCACACCACATGGCACATATTAAAGTTAGAAAAATTGTAGCTATAAGATTTCCTGAAAGTGACTGAAAAGAACAGGTGAGCCTAGGTGAACCAGGTCCAAAACTCTGAACCACTTCAATCATTGCAGCATTGCTTTTATCTGTTTATGTGTTAAACTTTGTAAAAGTTCATTTGAAGAAAGAATTCCACAATTAAATAAAAAATGATTATAAAGAAGACTCTAAGACAAAAACAACATCCATTTTTCCTTAAACACTTATCCTATATCAGGTTCGTCTAGAAGTGTACATATATGAATTTCTTTCATCTTTTTAGCAGCCCTGTGACGTGGGTACTAGTACCTCCACTTTACATAAGAAGAAAGTGCAATACAGAGAAGTTAAGTAAATTGACTGAGATTGTGTTCTTGCCTGGAGAATCCCAGGGACGGGGGAGCCTGGTAGGCTGCCGTCTATGGGGTCGCACAGAGGCAGACACGACTGAAGCGACTTAGCAGCAGCAGCAGCATATCGCTAATAACTAGAAGATAGAGGGGTTAGATTTGGGCAGAGAAGAACTTGCTAATCCATACTTGTTAATATAAGCCTTTTTCCAATTGACTTTTTCTGAGTGCCTCTTCCCCCTTGAATTGCGAGTGATGAAATCTCATGTTATTTTTAGTAATGGATTTAAAAACAGAAGTCATTTGTTTATTTCTGCTTTTATTTCCAATATTCTGGGAGGTGGGTCATAGAGGATCCTGCTGTGATGTACGTCAGAGAGTGTTTTGCCTATGTTCTACTCTAGGAGTTTTATAGTTTCTGGTCTTATGTTGAGATCTTTAATCCATTTTGAGTTTATTTTTGTATATGGTGTTAGAAAGTGTTCTAGTTTCATTCTTTTACAAGTGGTTGACCATTTTTCCCAGCACCACTTGTTAAAGAGATTGTCTTTAATCCATTGTATATTCTTGCCTCCTTTGTCAAAGATAAGGTGTCCATATGTGCGTGGATTTATCTCTGGGCTTTCTATTTTGTTCCATTGATCAATATTTCTGTCTTTGTGCCAGTACCATACTGTCTTGATAACTGTGGCTTTGTAGTAGAGCCTGAAGTCAGGTACGTTGATTCCTCCAGTTCCATTCTTCTTTCTCAAGATAGCTTTGGCTATTCAAGGTTTTTTGTATTTCCATACAAATTGTGAAAAATAAACAAATGGGACCCAATTAAACTTAAAAGCTTCTGCACAACAAAGGAAACTATTAGCAAGGTGAAAAGGCAGCCTTCAGAATGGGAGAAAATAATAGCAAATGAAGCAACGGAAAAACAACTAATCTCAAAAATATACAAGCAACTCCTACAGCTCAACTCCAGAAAAATAAATGACCCAATCAAAAAATGGGCCAAAGAACTAAATAGACATTTCTCCAAAGAAGACATACAGATGGCTAACAAACACATGAAAAGATGCTCAACATCACTCATTGTCAGAGAAATGCAAATCAAAACCACTATGAGGTACCATTTCATGCCGGTCAGAATGGCTGCGATCCAAAAGTCTATAAGCAATAAATGCTAGAGAGGGTGTGGAGAAAAGGGAACCCTCTTACACTGTTGGTGGGAATGCAAACTAGTACAGCCACTATGGAGAACAGTGTGGAGATTCCTTAAAAAACTGGAAATAGAACTGCCTTATGATCCAGCAATCCCACTGCTGGGCATACACACTGAGGAAACCAGAAGGGAAAGAGACACGTGTACCCCAATGTTCATCGCAGCACTGTTTATAATAGCCAGGACATGGAAGCAACCTAGATGCCCATCAGCAGTTGAATGGATAAGAAAGCAGTGGTACATATACACAATGGAGTATTACTCAGCCATTAAAAAGAATACATTTGAATCAGTTCTAATGAGGTGGATGAAGCTGGAGCCTATTCTACAGAGTGAAGTAAGACAGAAAGAAAAACACCAATACAGTATACTAATGCATATATATGGAATTTAGAAAGATGGTAACAATAACCCTGTGTACAAGACAGCAAAAGAGACACAGATGTATAGATCAGTCTTATGGACTCTGTGGGAGAGGGAGAGGGTGGGGAGATTTGGGAGAATGGCATTGAAACACGTATAATATCATTTATGAAATGAGTCACCAGTCCAGGTTCCATGCACGATACTGGATGCTTGGGGCTGGTGCACTGGGACGACCCAGAGGCATGGTATGGGGAGGGAGGAGGGAGGAGGGTTCAGGATGGGGAACACAGGTATACCTGTGGCGGATTCATTTTGATATTTGGCAAAACTAATACAATATTGTAAAGTTTAAAAATAAAATAAAATTTAAAAAAATAAATAAAAAAAAGAAAAAAAGAAAAATAAATAAATAAAAACAGAAGTCAATGACATATACTGCTAAGATGTGTCAGAGTGTGTGTTGGTAGGAGAGGGGTCTGGAAATAACTTTATTTTCATATTTGCTAATAATCCACAAGCCAAAGCAAAGGAAATGAGATGCAAAAACAAGGTTGGTAGTTTCTTGTAACTTTGAGGTGACATCTGTTCTGTGTCCTTGCAAGCTTTCAGTGACATGTAAATACTAAAAAGTGACCCTTAGTGAATATTGTCAACTTTAGTTCTTATAATAGCTCTTAACATTGCTTGATATTATAATTATTAAAACAAAGGTTTAGTTTTCTTAAATATAAGTAGTTTTCTCAAGGTCACAATTTCAACGTTACAGACTCTGGAACCAGGTCTCAATCAAAAACCCATGCCTTTCTCAATTTTCTTGTGAATAATGACCTAATGGTAGTTTTAAGTCCACTAAGCAAAGTCATATTCAAATTTTTGTTCAGTGCCTATTTGTCATTTGTCTATCCAATTGTTTTATGTAAGTACACAATTACTAGAAAAGCTTCATTAAATTATTTGTTTACATTATTGTGGCTTATATTTCTTATACTCCTAATGCATATCCTATGCATTTCCAAAGAGTTAACATTAATCATCAGAAAACCTTTGTAAATATTACAATTGTTGGTGAGAAATTATCTGTAAACTGTAGGCAGATATTCCCATAAAAGTTGAAATGGAATATACACCTGCTCTTCATCAAACCAAAAGACAATATTGATTAAATTCCAGGTTGAAATTGAAGCTAACAGTGAAAAAGAAGCTGGGGTTATTTGCATCCTCATTTAAATTTATTTGTTTACAATAGTTTTTCCCAGGTCTACTTAGACTGTAAGCCACTTGAAGACAGGGATTGTCCTTCTGTATCATTTTATATAGAGTGTAACATATTGTTGGGTACATGTATTAGAAGTTTGATAAATAGTTAAGTAAATAAATTAATATTCTTTGAAACACCTTTGTAATTTAACTCAATTAAAGAAAATCTATAATATTCTATGTAATGTGTTTGCTTTCTTGATCCTGCCAAAATTAAGATTCAGAAGCAAAGATATTACAATTTTAATTTACCTTAGTTTATTTTTTCCTGCTTTTCAGCTCAATCTTTTTTTTTTTTTTTTTTTTAACTGTTATTTCCTGTGCTGTGGAAACAGACTTTTTTCAGCTCTCTGGCCATTTTATTTTACTTTGTTCCTATCAGGATAAGACTTGTAATTTTTCTTTGTTACAACTTTCCCTTTCTTCTGTCTTGTATTTAGCATTCTCAGAAGAAAACATCTATTTTATCACTGGTCCAAAGTACAATAAGTATACTGGCAAAAACTGGTTTGAAGACCAGTTTTACTTCCTCCTGGTTGCATAACCTTGGGAAAATGACATAGAGTTTCACTTTAGTTATTAGCCTTTGGATATATGACATTCACAGTATTTAGCTCCTAGCAGGTCAACATTTTAAGGATAAATGGTAAATATTGTACTAATAGCTATTTCATCCACTCTGGTGAAAAAGGTTCAGTATCTTTTCCTGTATACCATTACTACTGGTATCATCATGTGTTCTAATACTTGGTACTCAGTTCAGTTCAGTTCAGTTCAATTGCTCAGTCATGTCCAACTCCTTGTGACCCCATGAATCACAGCACACCAGGCCTCCCTGTCGATAACCAACTCCTGGAGTTCACTCAGACTCACGTGCATCGCGTCAGTGATGCCATCCAGCCATCTCATCCTCTGCCGTCCCCTTCTCCTCCAGCCCCCAATCCCTCCCAGCATCAGAGTCTTTTCCAATGAGTCAACTCTTCGCATGAGGTGGCCAAAATATTGGAGTTTCAGCTTTAGCATCATTCCTTCCAAAGAAATCCCAGGGCTGATCTCCTTCAGAATGGACTGGTTGGATCTCCTTGCAGCCAAGGGACTCTCAAGAGTCTTCTCCAACACCACAGTTCAAAAGCATCAATTCTTTGGTGCTCAGCCTTCTTCACAGTCCAACTCTCACAATCCATACATGACCACAGGAAAAACCATAGCCTTGACTAGATGGACCTTTGTTGGCAAAATAATGTCTCTGCTTTTGAATATGCTATCTAGGTTGGTCATAACTTTCCTTCCAAGGAGTATCTACTAACTTTGCCTTTATTGGGTTTCCCTGGTGGCTCAGATGGTAAAGAATCTGCCTGCAGTGCAGGAGACCTGGGTTTGATCCTTGGGTCATGAAGATTCCCTGGAGAAGAAAATGGCTACCCACTCCAGTATTCTTGCCTGGAGAATTTCATGGACAGAGGAATCTGGTGTGCTGTAATTCATGGGGTCACAAACAGTTGGTCATGACTGAACAACTAACACTTTCACTTTTTTGCCTTTATCTTTTAAACTGAGATTTTTCAAATGCACCTGTTAAAGATGAAATTAATCAGGTTCAAGATTGCTTTCTATAACAGATGTTATGACTAGAGAGTGAAAAAAAAAAATCACAGAGAAGTTTCTGCTTGTAGGGATTATTTCAACCCAGCCTGTTCTGATTCACACAGGCAATCACAAACTGTTGTGGGCACAGATGTTGACTGAAGACTTTTAGCACTATGATAAATTCTGTTTTAGATATTTAACCTGAAGTCTTTCATTTTAGCAGATATTCCCAGTAACACCTTCTGTAGTGCAGTTAGAATAGAAGTGTACACGAGATAAGCTTACCTGATTCCACATGCATTGTTCATCCTTCACCTGCTGTGATCCAGGAAGCTGCAGGAAAGTATACCAGTGTAATTTACCTCCTTCATGTGTATGTCCCAGCTCTGCTGCTGCCTCCATCGCTCCTGCTTTATATAGTGCCCCAAATGTGATGAAAGAAACAGCACCAGAGATGCTAGCTGCCACTTCTGAGGCAGACACACCCCAAGCTGAACGCTAATGAGTCACCCTCATAGATCAGTTATGTCCCTGTGTTTTTCTCACTCATTGAAGGAAGTTAGTATTTGTGACTTACTACTAGTAAAATAGGGTATCCCTGGTGGCTCTGAAGGTAAAGAAGCTGCACACAACACGGAGACCTGGTTTTGTGCCTTGGGTTGGCAGGATCTACTGGAGGAGGGCATGGGAACCCACTCCAGTATTCTTGCCTGAAGAATCCCATGGAGAGAGGAACCTGGCGGGCTACAGTCCATGGAGTCACAAAGAGTCAGACGCGACTGTGCTAAGAGGCACAGCACAGCAGCACTAGTAAATAGAGTATGGCAAAGGTGATGGAATATCACCTCCATAATTTCATTATATTATATAACTCCACCTTAGCACATAAGAGAAAATTCTCCCACTGGCCTTGAATAAGCAAACAGTCATGTTGTGAACTACTTGGAAGAAAACTGTGGAGGCTTCTAGGACCTGAAGGAAGCCCCCAGCTAAGAGTTACCAAAATAAACAAACAAAGCAGGGACCTCAGTTCTATTGCCATATCAAATGAACTCCATCCAAAATTTAAAATAACTTGGAGTAGATCCACACAAAAATAAAACAAAAGGCATTCTTTTTCTTTGAGGGGGCATTGCCTTTTAAAAAATTTAATTGGTGGATAATTGCTTAACAATATTGTATTGGTTTCTGCCATACATCAACATGAATCAGCCACAGGTATACATATGTCCTCTCCCTCTTGAACCTCCCTCCCACCTCCCATCCCATCCCACCCCTTTAGGCTGTCACAGAGCACCTGATTTGAGCTCCCTGTGTCATACAGCAAACTTTCACTGGCTATCTATTTTACGTATAATAACATAGATGTTTCCATGTGACTCTCAATTCCTCCCACCCTCTCTTTAGTTTTTGTACAGCAAAGGAAGCAATAAACAAAATTAAAAGACAACCCTCAGAATGGGAAAAAATAATTGCAAATGACAAAGGATTAATCTCCAGAATACATAAGCGGCTCAGACAGCTCAACATCAGGAAAACAAGCAGCCCAATCAAAAAATGGGCAGAAGACCTAAATAGATGTTTCTCCAAAGAAGACATACAAGTGCCTAATACACACATGAGAAAATGTTCAACATCACTCATTATTCAGTTCAGTTCAGTCGCTAAGTCGTGTCCAACTCTTTGCAACCCCATGAATCGCAGCACGCCAGGCCTCCCTGTCCATCACCAACTCCCAGAGTTCACTCAGACTCATGTCCATCGAGTCAGTGATGCCATCCAGCCATCACATCCTCTGTCGTCCCCTTCTCCTCCTGCCCCCAATCCCTCCCAGCATCAGAGTCTTTTCCAATGAGTCAACTCTTTGCATGAGGTGGCCAAAGTATTGGAGTTTCAGCTTCAAAATCAGTCCTTCCAATGAACACCCAGGACTGATCTCCTTGAGGATGGACTGGTTGGATCTCCTTGCAGCTAAGGGACTCTCAAGAGTCTTCTCCAACACCACAGTTCAAAAGCATCAATTTTTTGGCGCTCAGCCTTCTTCACAGTCCAACTCTCACATTCATACATGACCACAGGAAAAACCATAGCCTTGACTAGACGGACCTTTGTTGGCAAAGTAATGTCTCTGCTTTTGAATATGCTATCTAGGTTGGTCATAACTTTCCTTCCAAGGAGTAAGCATCTTTTAATTTCATGGCTGCAGTCACCATCTGCAGTGACTTTGGAGCTCCCCAAAAATAAAGTCTGACACTGTTTCCACTGTTTCCCCATCTATTTCTCATGAAGTGATGACGGGACCGGATGCCATGATCTTCGTTTTCTGAATGTTGAGCTTTAAGCCAACTTTTTCACTCTCCACTTTCACTTTCATCAAGAGGGTTTTTAGTTCCTCTTCACTTTCTGCCATAAGGGTGGTGTCATCTTCATATCTGAGGTTATTGATATTTCTCCCAGCTATCTTGATTCCAGTGTGTGTTTCTCCCAGTCCAACGTTTCTCATTATGTACTCTGCATATAAGTTAAATAAGCAGGGTGACAATATACAGCCTTGACATACTCCTTTGCCTATTTGGAACCAGTCTGTTGTTCCATGCTCATTATTAAAGAGATGCAAATCAAAATTACAATGAGGTATAACCTCACACCTGCAGAATGGTGGTCATCAAAAAATCTGCAAACAATAAATCCTGAAGAGGCTGTGGAGAAAAGCTATTTCCTTTTAAAGCAATCATGATCTCCCATCCAGTGTCTACTTATCTAATGCATCATGAAACAAACATCTGTTTTCTTTTGGGGGTAGGAAACATTAATAAGTGGGTTGATTAGCCCCCCCAAAGCAGATAAGAGGAATCTTCACTTTGACATAAACTATGATTTATCTCCTAACCATTTAGGAGATTTTTAAGATTTTCCTAGACTTGTATATTTGCTTAGAGCCTATGTAGCCAGAAGCAATATTGCAACCACTATAATAGTTTTCAGAGGAGATATTATTACCCTGGGGATAAGCACAGATGGCAGACACCTCAACACTGATCCATGGAGTTGCCTCTGGAACTTGAGTGTTGTGAACATTAAATGTCACTCCAAAGGGTGACACTAGCTCTTGATTCGAATTGTGCAATCTGTGTGATTGGAAGAGTCTGGATTTTATTTTTGAGCCTTTGTGTCAAGAAAGGCCAGGAAAGTGAATACTTGATATTTTCTGCTTCTTAAGTGGAAAACAGACTTCACCTCACGGATGAATATTTCCTAAATATAAAAAGGAGCTGCAGTTGTGATGGCCAAAACATGACAGATATTCATGGACAAAGATCTTTTTCTGCTATTCTTAATTTTTTTTTCAGAATTTATCACCTGCTTAAATTAATATTTTCTGCCTTTTTGAGTAAAAAACCGTAAGATGTAAATGACTTAGTATGCACAAGGAAATATGTTCAGGGATGTTAGTAAGTTGCCTATGATGAAAAAGGTAAGTGGAAAGGTCATGATTCTAATTCAGGCTAACTTCAAAGCTCATGCTCTTTCACTCCTCCACATGATTCCATTCCCCTGTGGGGATAAAGACATACATTTATGGGGAAAATGTCGATGAGTATATATAAGATCCATATTTAGTACATACTTAATGAGAATAAGCTTAAAATCTTAAATTTATTGCCATTATGAAATTATGAAACTAGATGAGCTGAGTATGTGCTGAATTTAGAGTCCAACCTTTCAGACATTCAGTAATCTTCATATCCGCTTCCAGCTGAACTCCACTCAGTGTATTTTATGGATAAAACCGTCATATCTCTTGAGTTGAATAAATAGCCTCTTATTATAGTGTATCCTGTGTCTCCCATCCCTGGGGTTGGAAAGGATGCTGTAGCATTTATGGTATTCAAAAAGGCATTCAAAACCCCTCACATAAAAATAAGCAAATGTATAAGAATAATTTGGAGAAGGCAATGGCACCTCACTCCAGTACTTTTGCCTAGAAAATCCCATGGACGGAGGAGCACCAGTAGCTGTAGAAGTGAAAAAGATTATGGGGTAGCAAGATCACAATTGAGAATTCACATGCCACACTTGCTTGGAACTCCTTGGCCCAGTGGGTAAGATAAGAGAGCATCTTACTGTGTTTTCATATGCAATCCTGGCTACAACATAGTATCTGTGTCTTTTTCAGATGGTATAGGGAAAAGAAAATCTCTTCTCCCCATCCCATTTTGCTATATTCTCTCTTTTTCAGCCCCAAGATAGTACTCTTTATACTCTTATAGTTTTGCTTAGATTTTAGTCATTTATTTTTTCACTGTAACTTCATCCCTCAATGACTATGGGCCATAATAGATTAGTGGAGAGAAGATAGCATGCTCAGTTATGTCTGATTCTTTGTGACCCTCTGGTCTGCAGCCTGCCAGGCTCCTCTGTCCATGGGATTTTCCCAGCCAGAATACTGGAGTGGGTAGCCATTTCCTCCTTCAGGGGATCTTCCCTAACCAGGAATCAAACTTGAGTCTCCTGTGTCTCCTGCATTAGCAGGGGAGTTCTTTACCACAGAGCCACCTGGGAAGACCAAGAAGATATGAGGTCTGTCTTAATTCAGGCAGTTATAAAAAATACCACAGATTGGGTAGCTTCCAAACAATAGAAATGTATTTCTCATTACTCTGGAGTCTAGAAGTCCAAAGTCAAGGTGCCAGTACAGTTGGGTAAGGACATCTTTCTGTGTCACAGATTTTTCATTGTGTCCTCACCTGGTAGAAGGAGCAAGGGAGCTCTTTTAGGGGATCTCTTATAAAGACATTAATCTCCTAACTACCTCCAAAGGCCCCACCTCCTTATATTATCACATTGGGTAGTAAGATTTCAATATGCAAATACATTCCATCCTAATGGCCCCCAAAGTCTTAACTCATTCCAGCATCCACTCAAGTGCCTTAAGTCCAAAGCTGAGATATCAACTAAAAATCTTTTAATCAGATATGTGAGACTTGTTATAATTCTCTGTGAGATGAATCCCTCTTCAGCTCTTAATCTTTGAAATTAAACAAGTTTTGTGCTTCCAAAATGCAATAGTGTCCCAACATAAGACAGAATTCCCGTGTCAAAAGGCAGAAAATTTTTAAAAAGTGTGACAGGTCTAAAACCCAGTAGGGCAAACACCATCAAATCTTAAGGCTCCAGAATAACTTTTCTTAAGTTACCTGATGCTCTGCCCACCAGGCCTATAGGACAGGACCTAATGTCAGGGGCCCTACAGCCTGTTGTAAACTAACCATTCTCCTGACAGGCTTGTGCCTTGTGAAGTGGTCGAGTGAATGAATCTATATAGTGGTAATATTGGGAACTGAGGTTAGTTTTTCGTAAATTAGCTTGAGAGGGAAGATAATCTCTTCCTGGGGCCTCCAAGATCTAGCATATCTTGTGGCAAGCTCCTGCATGAGGGGCGGTGGCAAGTTTTTGACTACTCTAAGTCAAGGGCAAGGAAGCAGAGATCTGGAATCTCTGGACAAGAGTAAGTACTTGGAGTTCTGCTTATATTAAGAGCATATATTCACTGATGCTCTTTGAATCTGAGTATAATAACTGGCTCAACTGCAATTTCCCATCTGAATCAGAGAATAAAAAACTAACTGAAAAATTCACACTTATTATCAGTGATTGGCAGAGATTCTACTTCTCCAGACTGGGTTTCCTCTCTTCTTTAGCCACAGGAAAGGATAGTGTTGGTTTGCAAGGACTCTAAGATAAATACTTCAAGACAGATTACAAGACACAAGTTTTAAAACGCTTCTTAAGAAATAGCTGAAGAATCAGAAGAAAAGCACTTTCAGAAGCGTGTATGTTTCAGTTAAAAAAAAAAATAAGTGAGAAAAATATCAAAAGAACCACAATCACTTTAGCCTATAGACATCTAGCAAACCCATCCCAAGGAAGAATACTTGCAGATCAACAAACTACAGATAATGTTCAACGACAAAATCTCTAGCCACATACACCCTTTTATATATTTCTCTATGTAAATTATATGGCATTGAGATACATAGAATACTGGAAAGTATTTCAGAATCTTGACTTTGACTCCTTCTAATTTGGTACCAGAAAGAAATCACTTGACCTTTTAATTATAAGTTTTTGTATTTGAAAAATTAAGAAGTTGGAGGAGAAAAATATGGATAGAAATAATACAATATATTCTATTAGGTCATGAGAATTAAATAAAATAATACATGAAAAGAAAGTAGTACTGTCCATCATATAGTAATCCCAATAAATTACACACACCACTTTTTAAATCATGACGACTATTATGCCTCTTCTATAAACAATGCAATCAATACATAACCACAGGACTAACTCCATACCCATAGAACTCATTTATTCATTATTGAGCATTTATGATATCCATACCTAGTGGGGATTAATGAATAAAACGTATTTCCTACTACCCATCAGTCTCCTAGGGGAGAAAAATATGCAAACAAATAATGATAATGCATTGTCTGCAGATGGTGACTGCAGCCATGAAATTAAAAGATGCTTACTCCTTGGAAGGAAAGTTATGACCAACCTAGATAGCATATTAAAGAGCAGAGAGTTACTTTGCCAACAAAGGTCTGTCTAGTCAAAGCTATGGTTTTTCCAGTAGTCAAGTATGGGTGTGAGAGTTGGACTATAAAGAAAGCTGAGCACCCAAGAATTGATGCTTTTGAACTATGGCATTGGAGAAGACTCTTGAGAGTCCCTTGGACTGTAAGGACATCCAACCAGTCCATCCTAAAGGAGATTAGTCCTAAATATTCACTGGAAGGACTGATGTTGAAGCTGAAACTCCAATACTTTGGCCACCTGATGCGAAGAGTTGACCCATTTGAAAAGACCCTGATGCTGAGAAAGATTGAGGGCAGGAGAAGGGGACAACAGAGGATGAGATGGTTGGATGGCATCACTGACTCAATGGACACGAGTCTGAGTAAACTCCAGGAGTTGGTGATGGACAGGGAGGCCTGGTGTGCTGCAGTCTATGGGGTTGCAAAGAGTCAGACATGACTGAGCGACTGAACTGAACTGATTGTGATAAAACTACAAATACAATAAAACTTAAAAAATATAATGTTCAATGAAAGCATGGACAAAAAACATGAAGTGAATCTCTGGAGAGGAGTAACATCTTGGTATAGTCCCGCTTTTATACATGAGTTGTGAAATGTTTAGAAATAGGGCTAAAAAATATGATACAGAAGCAGTACAATAGCACATATCCTTCTTTTCCCTATACTTCTCTTCTAATTTCCTCTGTTGTCTCTGGTCTTAGTGTCCTATTAATATATATATATATATATATATATATATATTGCCAATATATATAATATATATATATATATATTGCCAAGACCAATGTCAAAATCATTTTTTCTGTGTTTTATTCTAGTAGTTTTATGGTTTCACATTGGTCTTATGTTGAAATCTTTAATTCGCATTACATTGATTTTTGTGTATGGTATAAAATGAGTCCTATTTCTTTCTCTTGCATGTGGATACCCAGTTTTTCCAACACCATTTATTGAAGGGATTGTCCTCTCCCTATTATGTTTTTGGTGCCCTTGTGAGAGGTCAGTTAGCATAAATACGTGCATTTATTTCTGAACTCTATTTGTTCTATCAAACTATTAATACCTATGACTACTTTTCTGTGAGTACCACAATGTTTTAAATATTATAGCTTTATAATATATTTTGAAATCATGAAGTGTGATACACTCAGCTTTTTTTTTTTTCCTTTTGAAGATTATTTTGGCTATTCAATGTTCATGTGAATTTCAGAATTTTTTTCTCTTTCTATAAAGAATGGAATTGGGGTTTTGATAGAAATTACATTGAATCTATAAGTCACTTTGGGTAGAAAGGGCATTTTAAAATACTAATCCTTCCAATTTATGAACATTGGTTGTCTTTTCATTAATCTGCTTTGCTGCTGCTAAGTCGCTTCAATAGTGTCCGACTCTGTGCGACCCCATAGACGGCAGCCCCGTCCCTGGGATTCTCCAGGCAAGAACACTGAAGTGGGTTGCCATTTCCTTCTCCATAATCTGCTTTATATAGTAGCATTCTTTTCCTCTTGTGACAGGTTTATACTTAAAAATACATTGAGAATTCCTATTCTTCTATTTTGTTGATGTAACCCATTAAATTCTTGATATCTTATTTATTATTTATATAATTTAATTTGTTTTATCATAGTGGATTAAGTGAATAATTGTGGAGAAGTACATTGGATCAGATAATTGGCCTATTGATTTTTTTTTAATGTTTCTTGTTAGCTCCTATAGTTATATTAAATGACTTTAAGTTCTTCGTTTCTAGATAATAAAATAACGTAATCTGAAATTTAAAATCTAAGAAATTAAAGGTCTGTCAGGATAGGTTAGTCATCATTGAAACTGGCATTTTTGGTTAATTCAAATACATTTTTAATTTTGAATTTGTACCTTAAATAAATAGTTGAGAAGAGATCAACATCCTTATACACATAGCAATCCTATTAAACCTTGATGTGTGTGTGTGTGTGTGTGCGCACACACATGCAGTTGTGTGTGGAGGCATGTTGAATTTATCTTAGCAAATTGTCAGTTGAATAGCAGAATTAATCTTTAGCAAGTTTATAGTTCTTTAACTTTACCTTTTGTAGATAATATATTCTCACAATCTGATCTTTTAGTTTCTCCCAAACCTACACTTTCCTGCCAAACAATGAAAATAAAGTTTTTCTGCATATAAATCATGATAACTCAGAACAAACAACTGTTTTATTGAACACTTATTCATCATATATCTGAAAATATTTATTTTCTTGGAGAAAAAAGAATACATTGTACATAAAATTTATATAAGTGTGCACATCTCCTATTAAAATTATGTTATCAGAATTTAATTTTACAACAGCTTTGAAGACCAATCTCTAGGAATAAACTTGGAAAGACTAAAAAATATTGTAAACAGGTTTCATTTGCTACATGATATGGAAGGGATTAGTGCTTTCTTTTGCCTGTGATGTCTGAGATCAACATGAAGAGTTTCAGCTCTGTCTTTAATTGCTGAAGTCTCTGGATACATTAAAATAGCATGGTTAAATACTACAGGAAACAACACTACATTCAAATATATCTCACTAAGTGGAAATATGTCAAAGGACTGAATGTAATGATTTGTCTTATCTGTATTAAACATCCTTTAAAATGACATGTTTATGATGCAGTAAGCATGAGAACACTGCATAGACTCAGTCTTTGTAGGCAAGCTGATTAAGCACACACTGCCTTTGAACATGAATAGATTTGAATCCCGTCTAGAATGATCATCTAATCAGTGCGAATCCTAATACTAACTATTATAGCTATGTGAATCTGGCACATTTATTATCTTTTTTGAACTATCATTTCCTTGACTCTAAAATGAAAATAGTAAGATTGACTCTATAGGGTTTTCACAAATATTCAATAACACGATATATACAAATTCCATACAGCAAGTTCCCTTACTTAGTAGAGGTTTCAATAAATTGCAATCATTATTTTAATCTGTAAATACATACAAATAAGAGTTAAGTCTTTTATAATTTATAGGACATAATAAAATTATTTGGAGAAATAGTCTACACCTTAAGCTACTTTTCTTTGGTATCTGGAAAATCAATTCTACATTTTGATCATCAGGGCCATGTGAGACCGTAAGAAGTTTGCAAAATGATAGAAGAAAGCCATTTTTCTCAAGAAACTCACAATCTGAGCGTTTACACAGACCCATAATTGAGGTGTGTTATTTAGAGAAATTAATGCTGGCAAGATGAGCTGATATAATTTTACTTCAACAACACAGAGCAAGACAGTTAAAAGACTTCTGTGATTGATCAACTCCTGAACAAGAAAAAAATAGTTGGTTTTACTTACAAGAAAAAAAAAATCAATATAAAGGGATTGTTGTGTTCTGCTAAATATCCACAAAATCTTCAGTGTGTCTTATTTAAGGAGAGTCATATGTACTACATTTCACTTAATTTGCTATTCAGAAGACTAAAAAGAAATAAGTTTAAAGAACAGTTGATGGTTTCGTGCTCCAGTGAAATCAGGCAAAGATCTGTCTCATGAATATAGCAAACTATTAAGAAAAATTGTACCTTGAAAGACTCTATGTATTGGAGTTGAAGCAGTTAGGGTGACAAGATGAGACAATTTATGTTTGGTGCTAACTGGTTTGAATAATAGTTATGTGGCTTTCATCAAAGCTGAAATGCTTTTTATTTTTCCAAACCTGTCAACATGCTACTCTTCAGAAGCAAAAGTTCATGATTTTGGGATTTCAGAATAACATCAATTAACTTACAGAAAAGTATTCGATAACAATTTTGGAACTGTATAATACTAAAATACTTCAAGATTAAAATTTAGACTGTATTTTAAAATGAGATGCTTAGCCAAGACTTTCAATTATCGAATTAGATTCTAAGTCACTCATTTCAATTTCAGTCACTGAATAGCTCTGAGAAAATATCAGTTCTCTCTTTGAGTTTCAATTTGTCATCTGTGAAATGGAAATATGTAAGTCAATTAAATTCAAAATGTTTTGTAAATATCAGATAAGATATTAAGATCCATTTAAGAGCTGATTGCTATCTTCCTTAATGATCATCTAATCAGTGTGCTTCTTAAGGACTTCCTAGACGACTTCAAGACCTGGAGACAGACTTGGGTGAACGGTGAGTCCAGTCATCTGAAACACATATTAAACTGTTAAATATACCAGTATTGTTCAGAGGATTTATGTCCTACAAAGTCATCAAGAGCTTTCTGTCAGTATTCAGAAATCAAATTATTATATCAGCTTTTCAATCAGTAGTGATTTTGTCTGTTACTGGTGCTAATGACTCATTTTACATTTTTTATTTACATGTATTTGAATAGCTGGTTTTCTTAATGTCATTACTGTCTAGACTTTATCTCTGTTAATGTTATCTTTTTCTTAATCCCGATCCTTTTATGTAGTTCCAAAGTTCAGGATCTCAGAATGTGACAATATTTGCACATAGGATCTTTAACAAGGTAATGCTAAGTCGCTTCAGTCGTGTCCGACTCTGTGTGACCCCATAGACGGCAGCCCACCAGGCTCCCCCGTCCCTGGGATTCTCCAGGCAAGAACACTGGAGTGGGTTGCCATTTCCTTCTCCAATGCATGAAAGTGAAAAGTGAAAGGGAAGTCACTTAGTCATGTCCGACTCTTAGCGACCCCATGGACTGCAGCCTACCAGGCTCCTCCATCCGTGGGATTTTCCAGGCAAAGTACTGGAGTGGGCTGCCATTGCCTTCTCCAACAAGGTAATAATTAACTTAAAATGAGGTCATTAGGGTGGGTCCTAATCTGACTCCTATTCATATAAGAAGAGAAAATTTGAACATAGACGGATACAGAGGGAAGACCATGTGAAGAGACAAAGAGAAGATTGTCATTAACAAAGTCTCAGAGGAAATCAACCTGACCAACACTTAATTTTGTACTTCTAGCTTTCAGAACTGTGAGAAAATAAACCCCTATTCTTTAAGCCTCCTAGTCTGTGGCATTTTGTTATGGCAACCCTAGCAAACTAATATAGGTGGCATACTCCAGCGTGCTTAAAAATGTGTTCTTCAAGTTATCAAGTAATATACAAATGCAAAGCAGGTATGTTTAATGCAGAGTTGATAACATTCATGAAACTAATACAATATCAGGCCACCTGTTTTATTTCTTGCTCTATATTTATACACAATAAAAAGAGAATAACTAGCTCATGAGTATCTTTCCTAGAATAGATTAAGAACATTAGCATGTTTTCCCTGAAATGAAGTCTGAAAACTAGAAACTGGATTTCTCCCTTGGGATTTTAGTCTCTTTCCTTCTGATTCACATCCTCCTACACTTATTGCTATGCTGCAGTCTTGGGCTGCGATAAAGAGCCAACATTCTTTGTTTTTGGGTGATTTCCTTGCTGACTGGAGACACCCTTTACGTGCAGTTTTTGAAAAACTTTCCATCCATACCCATTATAGCTCCATTACAAGTGATATTTGATTAGTGCTCAATTTTACAATTGGTCTGACGTCCTAGGCTTGTGCAGCTTGTGCAGGGTTGACTTTGCTGGTGAAAGTAAAATGGGTTGGAAGCTCATACAGTAAAGTGTGCATAGACTTTGGAGGATCTCTTGATATGTCCCTTGATGTTAGTCTCAAGAAAAGTTGTAATGTTTAATGTAAATCCAGGTAGCACAGTGGTAAAGAATCTGCCTGCCTTGCAGGAGATGCAGGTTCAATCCCTGGGTTGGGAAGATCTCCTGGAGTAGGAAATGGCAACCCACTCCAGTATTCTTGCCTGGAGAATCCCATGGACAGAGGAGCCTGGCAGAACAGTGTTCATGGGGTCTCAAAGAGTTGGCCAAAACTGAGCATGCCTGCACCACCTCTGTAGTGCCCGTAAACCAACTACTTGCTCTCTCTGAGTCTCAAAGTTCTTATTTGTAAAATGAAATTTTTTTGAATTTCCGTTTGAGGATATGGTGATCCTCCATCCATGATATCTCCAGGGGATCTTCCTGACCCCGGGATAGAACCCAGGTCTCCTCCATGGCAGACAGATTTTTTACTGCCTGAACCACCAGGGAAGCCCAGTGATTAAATTAGAAAAAGAATCTGAAAAACTTAGTTGATTGCTTTTTATCTAGTCTATGCCTGGTAATTGTTGTTGTTGTTGTTTTTTAAAAAAAAAAGCTCCCATCCATCTTCACTCTTTAATCTCTTTTTTAAAAATTTTTAATTAATTTTATTTTATTTTTAAACTTACATAATTGTATTAGTTTTGCCAAATATCAAAATGAATCCACCACAGGTATACATGTGTTCCCCATCCTGAACCCTCCTCCCTCCTCCCTCCCCATACCATCCCTCTGGGTCGTCCCAGTGCACTAGCCCCAAGCATCCAGTATCTTTAATCTCTTATATTTTTAATTTACCTTTTAAGTTTTCTTGAGAGTTTTTATCAGTACTTAAAATTATATTTGCTGCATTTTTTCAGATATATTATCTCAATATCCCATAAAACCCCAAGAGTGGGGACTCTGTTTTGTTCTTTTCTATATTCTCAGTGACATGAAGTGTCATTTACTATGTTCTAAGTTTTTTTTTAATAAAATAATAGAAATATAATTCTTTAATTCTTAGAATAAATCTTTGAACAAAATAATATAATATGATTATAGTTTGATTGTTGTCTCTCTGGCTATTAATAACACATCTAACAGATCAGAATCTGTGCTAACCTATATTCACAAAACCCATAATAATGGGGGTCAGGAAAGACAATATACTATCTTATTCTATTTGGCATCCCATATTCACTGGCAATATAATTATGAGCTAATTCCAGAGTTATCACTTAGGGAAGAAGTAAACTATGGAAAAGGAACTGTAATGTGTTCCAGTTTTCTATTTTGTTTTTTCTTATATAATTATACTCTAAAATCATTGAATTTTAAACCTGGAAGAACCATGAATTTTTGTTTTCTCACTATTACCAAGACTGTTAACAGTTCACACATTTACTGAACACATACTGAATGAGATGGAGCAAAGAAACACTTTTTTTGTTGCCCTGTTAAAGCTTAGACCCTCTCTGATAGATTGCTTTCAAGGAGGAATCTTTTCTCTACTTTTCTAGGTTCTTCTGGATGATCTAAGAATTAAGCCGATTAACAGGAAAAAAATCAAACAAAAGTTTAATAACATGAATAAATGGGAGAGACCTAAGAAAACTGAGTAACTTGCAAAAACAGCTGAAAACTTCACCTTAAATACCATCTTCATCTAAAACACACACACACACACACACACACACACACAAAGAATTTGGAGGTAGTGATTTGGGATTTCAAAAGGAAGAAAGGCAATTCATATAAGATGAAAAAGCAATTGCTTGGTAAATACAGACTTGCTGGGACAAGCAGCGACAAGAGGACACAGAGTGGGCTCTGATCTCTACGGCATGCTTGCTCAGTTTCGCTCGCCACACCACCGAGCCCATATTCTTTGCGAATATTTCCAGTTGTATTTCTTTTCAGGAACAGGCCTTTACCTAAATTCTTTTAGGCATTTAAAGGGGGAATAACAAGAAAACTTCCAAAATCTTAGTATTTCTTAAAAATAATCATCCTAAATTAATCCTTACGACAAAGAGACCTACTTGGGGTGGCCAGTTTTACTCCTCTAAACAGTCATCCATTAATTTAATGTACATTTATTGGGTTCCTACATATTTGAGGGCCAGAATTGTCAGCTAGGTATTTAAGATATGAAAATAAAAGGCACTGTCTTTCTAAACAAAGAGGTCACTGTCTGAAGAAGAAATCATACAGGTAAATTCTGTTGCTCAGTCGTGTCTGACTCTTTGCGACCCCACGAATCGCAGCACACCAGGCTACCCTGTCCATCACCAACTCCCGGAGTTCACTCAAACTCACATCCATCAAGTCAGTGATGCCATGCAGCCATCTCATCCTCTGTCATCCCCTTCTCCTGCCCTCAATCTTTCCCAGCATCACGGTCTTTTCAAATGAGTCAGCTCTTAGCATCAAGTGGTCAAAGTATTGGAGTTTCAGCTTTAGCATTAGTCCTTCCAATAAACACCACCAGGACTGAGATCTCCTTTAGGATGGACTGGTTGGATCTCCTTGCAGTCCAAGAGACTCTCAAGAGTCTTCTCCAACACCACAGTTCAAAAGCATCAATTCTTCGGCACTCAGCTTTCTTCACAGTCCAACTCTCACATCCATACATGACCACTGGAAAAACTATAGCCTTGATAGACGGACCTTTGTTGGCAAAGTAATGTCTCTGCTTTTGAATATGCTATCTAGGTTGGTCATAACTTTCCTTCCAAGGAGTAAGCATCTTTTAATTTCATTGCTGCAGTCACCATCTTCAGTGATTTTGGAGCCCCCAAAAATAAAGCCTGACACTGTTTCCACTGTTTCCCTTACTGTTTCCCATGAAGTGATGGGACTGGATGCCATGATCTTAGTTTTCTGAATGTTGAACTTAAAGCCAACTTTTTCATTCTCCTCTTTCACTTTCATCAAGAGGCCTTTTACTTCCTCTTCACTTTCTGCCATAAGGGTGGTGTTATCTGCATATCTGAAGTTATTGATATTTCTCCCAGCAATCTGGATTCCAGCTTGTGCATATACTTAAATAACAGGGTGACAATATACATCCTTGACATACTCCTTTTCCAATTTGCAACCAGTCTGTTGTTCTATGTCCAGTTCTAACTATTGCTTCCTGACCTGCATATGCATACGGGTTTCTCAAGAGGCAGGTCAGGTGATCTGGTATGCCCATCTCTTTCAGAATTTTCCACAGTTTATTGTGATCCACACAATCAAAGGCTTTGGCATAGTCAGTAAAGCAGAGATAGATGTTTTTCTGGAACTCTCTTGCTTTTTTGATGATCCAGCAGATGTTGGCAATTTGGTCTCTGGTTCCTCTGCCTCTTTTAAAACCAGCTTGAACATTTGGAAGTTCACAGTTCATATATTGCTAAAGCCTGGCTTGGAGAATTTTAAGCATCACTGTACTAGCGTGTGAGATGAGTGCACTTGTGCTACAGTTTGAGCATTCTTTGGCATTGCCTTTCTTTGGGATTGGAATCAAAAGTGACCTTTTCCAGTCCTGTGGCCACTGCTGAGTTTTCCAAATTTGCTGGAATATTGAGTGCAGCACTTTCACAGCATTGTCTTTCAGGAGTTGAAATAGCTCAACTGGAATCCCATCACCTTCACTAGCTTTGTTCATAGAGATGCTTCCTAAGGCCCACTTGACTCACATTCCAGGATGGCTGGCTCTAGGTGAGTGATCACACCATCATGATTATCTGAGTTGTGAAGACATTTTTTGTATAGTTCTGTGTATTCTTGCCACCTCTCCTTAATATCTTCTGCTTCTATTAGGTCCATACCATTTAGTTCAGTTCAGTCGCTCAGTCGTGTCCGACTCTTTGAGACCCCATGAATTGCAGCACGCCAGGCCTCACTGTCCATCACCAACTTCTGGAGTTCACTTAAACTCATGTCCATCAAGTGGGTGATGCCATCCAGCCATCTCATCCTCTGTTGTCCCCTTCTCCTCTTGCCCCCAATCCCTCCCAGTATCAGAGTCTTTCCAATGAGTCAATTCTTCGCATGAGGTGGTCAACATACTGGAGTTTCAGTTTTAGCATCATTCCTTCCAAAGAACACCCAGGACTGATCTCCTCTAGAATGGACTGGTTGGATCTCCTTGCAGTCCAAGGGACTCTCAAGAGTCTTCTCCAACACCACAGTTTAAAAGCATCAGTTCTTAGGCACTCAGCTTTCTTCACTCTCCAACTCTAACATCCGTACATGACTACTGGAAAAAACAGCCTTGACTAGACGGACCTTTGTTGGCAAAGTAATGTCTCTGCTTTTGAATATGCTATCTAGGTTGGTCATAACTTTCCTTCCAGGCAGTAAGCGTCTTTTAATTTCATGGCTTCAGTCACCAACTGCAGTGATTTTGGAGCCCAAAAAAATAAAGTCTGACACTGTTTCCACTGTTTCCCCATCTATTTCCATGAAGTGTTTCCCCATCTATTTCCATGAAGTGATGGGACCGGATGCCATGATCTTCATTTTCAGGATGTTGAGCTTTAAGCCAACTTTTTCACTCTCCTCTTTCACTTTCATCAAGAGGCTCTTTAGTTCCTCTTCACTTTCTGCCGTAAGGGTGGTGTCATCTGCATATCTGAGGTGATTGATATTTCTCCCGGCAATCTTGATTCCAGCTTGTGTTTCTTCCAGTCCAGCGTTTCTCATGATGTACTCTGCATATACGTTAAATAAACAGGGTGACAATATACAGCCTTGGCGTACTCCTTTTCCTATTTGGAACCAGTCTGTTGTTCCATGTCCAGTTCTAACTCTTGCTTCCTGACCTGCATACAGGTTTCTCAAGAGACAGGTCAAGTGGTCTGGTATGCCCATCTTTTTCAGAATTTTCCACAGTTTATTGTGATCCACACAGTTAAAGGCTCTGGCGTAGTCAATAAAGAAAAAGTAGGTTTTTCTGGAACACTCTTGCTTTTTCCATGATCCAGCAGATGTTGGCAATTTGATCTCTGGTTCCTTTGCCTTTTATAAAACCAGCTTGAACATCTGGAAGTTCACAGTTCATGTATTGCTGAGGCCTGGATTGGAGAATTTTGAGCATTACTTTACTAGTGTGTGAGATGAGTGCAATTGTGAGGTAGTTTGAGCATTCTTTGGCCTTGCCTTTCTTTGGGATTGAAATGAAAACTGACCTTTTCCAGTCCTGTGGCCATTGCTGAGGTTTCCAAATTGCATATGCAAATTGCATATTTCCAAACTGCATGAGTGCAGCACTTTCACAGCATCATCTTTCAGGATTTAGAATAGCTCAACTGGAATTCCATCACCTCCACCAGCTGTGTTTGTAGTGATGCTTTCTAAGGCCCACTTGACTTCACATTCCAGGATGTCTGGCTCTAGGTGAGTGATCACACTATCGTGGTTATCTGGGTCATGAAGGTATTTTTTGTACAGTTCTTCTGTGTATTCTTGCCACCTCTTCTTAATATCTTCTGCTCCTGTTAGGTCTATACCATTTCTGTCCTTAATCGAGCCCATCTTTGCATGAAATGTTCTTTGGTATCTCTAACTTTTTGAAGAGATCTCCAGTCTTTCCGGTTCTGTTGTTTTCCTCTATTTCTTTGCACTGCTCGCTGAGGAAGGCTTTCTTATCTCTCCTTGCTATTCTTTGGAACTCTGCATTCAGATGTTTATATCTTCCTTTTCTCCTTTGCTTTTCGCTTCTCTTTTTTTCACAGCTATTTGTAAGGCCTCCTCAGACAGCCATTTTGCTTTTTTGCATTTCTTTTCCACGGGGATGGTCTTGATCACTGTGTCCTGTACAATATCACAAACCTCAGTCCATAGTTCATCAGGAACTCTTTCTATCAGATCTAGCCCCTTAAATCTATTTCTCACTTCCACTGTATAATCATAAGAGATTTGATTTAGGTCATACCTGAATGGTCTAGTGGTTTGCCCTACTTTCTTTAAGTTAAGTCTGAATTTGTCAATAAGGAGTTCATGATTTGAGCCACAGTCAGCTCCCAGTCTTGTTTTTGCTGACTGTATAGAGCTTCTCCATCTTGGGCTGCAAAAAATATAATCAATCTGATTTCGATGTTGACCATCTATTGATGTCCATGTATAGAGTCCTCTCTTGTGTTGTTGGAAGAGGGTGTTTGCTAAGACCAGTCGTTCTCTTTGCAAAACTCTATTAGCCTTTGCCCTGCTTCGTTCCGTATTTCAAGGCCAAATTTTCCTGTTATTCCAGGTGTTTCTTGACTTCCTACTTTTGCATTTCAGTCCCCTATAATGACATCTTTTTTGGCTGTTAGTTCTAAAAGATCTTGTAGGCCTTCATAGAACTGTTCAACTTCAGCTTCTTCAGCATTACTGGTTGGGCATAGACTTGGATTACTGTGATACTGAATGGTTTGCCTTGGAAACGAACAGAGATCATTCTGTTGTTTTTGAGATTGCATCCAAATATTGCATTTCGGACTCTTTTGTTGACCATGATGGCTACTCCATTCCTTCTAAAGGATTCCTGCCCTCAGTAGTAGATATAATGGTCATCTGAGTTAAATTCACCCATTTCAGTCCATTTTAGTTCGCTGATTCCTAGAATGTCAACGTTCACTCTGCCATCTCCTGTTTGACCACTTCTAACTTGCCTTGATTCATGGACCTAACATTCCAGGTTCCTATGCAATATTGCTCTTTACAGCATAGGATCTTGCTTCTATCACCAGTCACATCCACAACTGGGTATTGTTTTTGCTTTGGCTCCATCCCTTCATTCTTTCTGGAGTTATTTCTCCACTGATCTCCAGTAGCATGTTGAGCATCTACCGACCTGGGGATTTCTTCTTTAAGTATCCTATCATTTTGCCTTTTCATACTGTTCATGGGGTTCTCAAGGCAAGAATACTGAAGTGGTTTGCCATTCCCTTTTCCAGTGGACCACATTCTGTAAGACCTCTCCACCATGACCCGCCTGTCTTGGGTGGCCCCACAGGGCATGGCTTAGTTTCATTGAGTTTGACAAGGCTGTGGTCCATGTGATTAGATTGACTAGTTTTCTATGATTGTGGTTTCAGTGTGTCTGCCCTGTGATGCCCTCTTGCAACACCTACCGCCTTACTTGGGTTTCTCTTACCTTGGACGTGGGATATCTCTTCACAGTCAATGCTCCTTACCTTGGACGAGGGGTATCTCCTCACCACCGCCCCTCCTGACCTTGAACGTGGAATATCTCCTCTCGTCCTCCTGCTCCTGCGCAGCCACAGCGGTCTCCTTGGACGTGGGGTTGCTTCTCTCTGCCACCACCCCTGACCTCAGGTGTGGGGTAGCTCCTCCCGGCCACCGCCCCTGGCCTTGGGCGTGGGGTAGCTCCTCTCAGCCTCTGCGCCATGACCTCGGACCTACCATTAACCAAGTGTATTCCACAATTGAATGGAAAGAACGATAGAATATACCAAGCAGTAAGTTGGCAAGGCAATGGCAAGTTATGTTTAGGAATGTCATAGTAGATTGCTGCTGCTTCTGCTAAGTTGCTTCAGTCGTGTCCGACTCTGTGCGACCCCATAGATGGCAGCCGACCAGGCTCCCCCGCCCCTGGGATTCTCCAGGCAAGAACACTGGAGTGGGTTGCCATTGCCTTCTCCAATGCAGGAAAGTGAAAAGTGAAAGTGAAGTCGCCCAGTCGTGTCTGACTCCTAGCGACCCCATGGACTGCAGTCCACTAGGCTCCCCTGCCCATGGGACTCTCCAGGCAAGAGTACTGGAGTGGGGTGCCATTAGATGATACAAATGGCAACCCACTCCAGTGTTCTTGCCTGGAGAATCCCAGGGATGGGGGATCCTGGTGGGCTGCCATCTATGGGGTCGCACAGAGTCGGACATGACTGAAGCGACTTAGCAGAAGCAGCAGCAAGCTATGACTTTAAGAGCATGCACATCTGAATAGAAGTAAGTGGAGAAAGGACATTCCAGACAAAGTAATCACCATGTGTGAAAGTAGAGTGGAAAGGAAAAGCATTCTGTGTTTGTTAAACTGCAAATGACTTTGTCAGCCTCTAGAAAAGTCCTGTGCTCTGAATATTGATGACTACTGAGTCTGGAAAAATAGAGACCAAATCTTCGTCAGTCTTGGTGCCAACTTAATCATGCTTTTATGGCCTTTGCAATGCAGAATGGGACATGACAAACTTAGTATTTTAGAAAATTCTTAATAATCTTAGGAGAAGAATGGAACAAGTCGTGAGAGAAGATGATGGCATAAACTCTCAAATAAGTACAAATGATTCAAAAATAAAACCCTGGACAAAATAACATTTGAAATTAAAGATATGTGCTCTTAAAGACCACGTGTGGCAAATAAATTATGAAATATATTTCCCATATTTCTTCCTTTGCTTTTTTTATTTTTCTTTGAATCAATGCAATTTTATTCCAGAAATAACTTCTATAACATATTACTTATTCACTTTTTATAATTTCTCATTTAGCTTTCAAATAGAAATTTAATAGATATTGATGCTACAGAATTGCTAAAAAATTGACTCAGAATGGGAATAAGATCTTGTGCATATACCAGATTAACAACAAATTAATATGTAGATGTTAAGGCTCCCAAGTCATGACTCTTGCATTTTACCACCAAAATGCAGCTTATAGAGGAACATCTCATATCTCAAACTTTTATATCTGATGTCTAGTGCAAAAACAGTGTATTTGAAGTAACAAATACTAATAAAGAAGCTCTGCATAGAACTAGGTAATACCTACAACTATTAAAATAGCCAAGTTCAGTTCAGTTAAGTTCAGTCGCTCAGTCGTGTCTGACTCTTTTCGACCCCAAGAATCGCAGCATGCCAGGCCTCCCTGTCCATCACCAACTCCCGGAGTTCACTCAGACTCACGTCCATCGAGTCAGTGATGCCATCTAGCCATCTCATCTTCTGTCATCCCCTTCTTCTCCTGCCCCCAGTCCCTCCCAGCATCAGAGTCTTTTCCAATGAGTCAACTCTTCACATGAAATAGCCAAAGCACCAAGTAAAATTATACTAACAGACTTCCTTAAAGAATTATTCCTGAAAACATTATTGAATACTTTTGCAAAAATCAAACAAATCTGCAATATAATAATAAATTTTTCAAAGTATGCAAAATTATGATCTGCATCATATAGATACTGTATCAACATATAATTTGTGTTATATAACCCAAAGAAATAATCATTAATCTTAGTGAATTTCTAATTATTTTAATATTATAGCTTTAGAATGATTAGCCTTTACAAAGTAGGTTTTTATTAGGATGAAGGAAAAGAGCTAATGGGGTAATATTTTCTATGAATGCTACATTAGCATTTCAGGTTTGAAAAAATTCCAGTGCTATAGTAAGGAGTGCACAATGTTTTATTATTTTTATAACATTATTATCTTCATCAGAGAGAATGTTACTTGAGTAGATTTGGTTCTTTTTTAGTTGTGATTACATAGAATTTCTAGAATTGATAATAATACTTAGATACATATTTATTGTATTCAGAATTGTATAAGGAGGTTTACAGAATAAAATAAAACTTTCTGTTGAAGAAAGCTCTGAGTGGAACTTAGATTTTCATGATTTGCAATTATTCATATTTTGAAAAAAATTACTCTGGAGGTACTGTTGAAGGTAGATTAGATTTGGGATATCTAGAGGTTTAAAGACTGAAGACTATTGAGGAGACTATTAGAATAGCCATTTAAGAGTTGATGAAAGTAAAAGTGAAGTCGCTCAGTCCTGTCCGACTCTTTGCGACCCTGTGGACTATAGCCTACCAGCTTCCTGCATGCATGGGATCTCCAGGCAAGAATACTGGAGTGAATCCCCTTCTCCAGGGGATCTTCCCAATCCAGGGATTGAACCTGGTCTCCCACATTGCAGGCAGATGCTTTAATCTCTGAGCCACCAGGGAAGAGTTGATGAATATCATCCTATTTATGTACCCTTAACCTATATATGAAATATAGAAGAAACAGACATCAAATTTTAAAACATTTAAACATTTAAAAAAAGAAGAAAGAAAAAAGCAATCAAGGGTAATCGTTCAGACCCCTGTTGAAAAACATGCACAAATTCGAAACCAGTAGAATCTGAGTCCCAGAAAAAAACAAATGACAAATTCAAGGTGGATTATTGTGGTAAATTTTAAAAATATGACTTTCAAAGGCTTGGGAGGTGATGGAAGTAATCATGGAATGAAACCATTGCTCCCAGGCTAGGAACGTGGGTAGAAAGCAGTTACCTGAATTCGGAAGTAGAGCTACATGTATAGTGGGACAAAGGAGAACATTCAAGGAAAGGATAAGGGGAATAAATAGCCCAATCTCACTCTTCTTGTCCCTAATTGAAGCTATTACCTAACTGACTGAACTTTACCAGAAGTTACATGGCAAGGAGGTATGATATTGTCCTGAAATGTCAGACTCCTGGAGCACAGAGCAAGTTAGGGAAAGTAGATAAAACGTATTAATAGTTAAAAGTCACATAAAATAGTCATGGGAAGTGTATAGTATTAGGAACAAAGTCCTCTAGTAATTAAAGAATGTACAGATGAACAATTGCTTCTATTTTATTGCATCTTTAAAGATCATAGCCATCAATAAATCAGGTTACCACTGAATTCCATGGGCCTGATACTTTAGGAAGTGTTCAATGAATTTTTCATGAATGAATTAACAGAACTCTTGGAGAGGAAATTTTTTCTTCTGCCCTTTTAGGTTCTTATGGCTGATCTAATAATTGAATTGACATCAGACAGACTAACAGGAGAAAAAAAAATTAATTTCATGCATATGGGGGCTTTACATACACACAAAAGGCTTCCAGAAAGTCAGATTCAAGGCTTATATGCCACCCTGAGCTAAGAAGAAAGCATTAGGGATCTGGGGCTACAAAGGGAAGAAAGACAATTCATAGGAAGATGGGAAGAGCAAATATTTGGTAAACAGATGTCCATCATGCCATGCAGAAACAAGAGGACACAGAGAAGACTTTGAGCAAACATGTCCTGCTACACTCCCCCAAGCTCACACAGCCACTTCACACTCTTTGTAGTTATTACTGGTGATAGGTCTCTTTTTGGACCAGGCCTCCTATCTAAATTCTTTTAGTCAGTTAAAGGTAGCATAAAATTGGGTTTGTTGGTTAGTTCAATGAGGGAGAGGACTTCCTGGGTGACTCAGTGGGTAAAGAATCAGCCTACAATGCAGGAGACCCAGGAGAGGTAGGTTTGATCCCTGGGTCAGGAAGACCCCCTGGAGGAGGAAATGGCAACCCACTCTAGTATTCTTGCCTGGAGAATCCCATGGACAGAGGAACCTGGCAAGCTACAGTTCATGGGGTTGCAGAGTCGGACACAACTGAGCAACTGAGCGCTCATGCATACCATGAGGGAGCACTCACACCGTGAAGAACTGTGGGAGGTCTTCCTAAGAATAAGTCAGACAAGACTGGATTTGAACTTACTTTAAACTATTTAAACTTTTAAATAGCTTTAAACTATTCTGTGGATTGATGCTGTCAGGAAACAGGGATGAGTCTATGAATTGATCTCTTTGGGATTCTGACCTAGATGTAAAGAAGCATAAAGTAAATTATAAAGAAGTTCATAATTTAATTTATAAAGAAGTTCATAATTTAATTTATAAAGGAACAGCAATTACTCATATTTGTAATGAATTATGGAGGTTTGGTCTTTTTTTTTTTTTTTAACACAATATTCCTGTTTTTGTTTGTATTCACTCATTATTATTATGTAGTCTTCAGTCAGTTCAGTTCAGTTCAGTCGCTCAGTCCTGTCTGACTCTTTGCGACCCCATGAACCACAGCACGTCAGGCCTCCCTGTCCTTCACCAACTCCTGGAGTTTACCCAAACTCATGTCCATAGAGTTGGTGATGCCATCCAACCATTCCATCCTCTGTCGTCCTCTTCTCCTCCTGCCCTCAATCTTTCTCAGCATCGGGGTCTTTTCCAATGAGTCAGCTCTTCGCATCAGGTGGCCAAAGTATTGGAGTTTCAGCTTCAACATCAGTCCTTCCAATGAACACTTAGGATTGATCTCCTTTAGGATGGACTTATGTAATCTTATTTGTGTCTTTATTCATCATGGTCACAAGTGATCTTGACTGATGTGCTGTCTTTGACATTTTTATGTTAACAGCAGTCCAAAGCCTCGCTTGCGTGCTGGACCAAGTCCTGGATGTCAGGAGCTGCTTTTCTCCTCACTAGTAAGTGATAGAGCCAAACCCAAATACAGGTCTCTATGGGGCAGTGGGTAATGAAGGAACTTTAGAGGCTGTATGTGAACATGACTGTCTCCACTTACTGTTATCAACAAAATCAGCAGTAAAGATTATTAGTGTAGATGCATAAATAATTAGTGTACATATACTAGCAAGGTACTTGGCTTCCCAGGCGGCTCAGTGGTAAAGAATCTGCCTGCCAATTCTGGAGATGTAGGTTCCAGCTGGAGATGTAGGTTGGGAAGATCCCCTGGAGGAGGAAACGGCAACTCACTCCAGTATGATGCTGAGAAAATTCCATGGACAGAGGAGTTTGGAAGGCTGCAGTCCATGGGGTTGCAAAGAGTCAGACATGACTGAGCGACAGCACACGTGACACATGTATTAGCACTTTACTTAGAGTTTTGTAACCCTTGGCTTATTCAGTCCTCACAGCAACCATACGGATTAAGTGCAATTGTCAACTTCACTTTGCAGACTATGAAAATACCTAATCCAACACATTGCTAATAATTGTTACTTCATTCACTCAGTCACTTTAATTTACTCTTTCTCTGAATTCAAATTTTAGTTCCACCAACTGGGTAAAGCTTTGAAGTGCTGAAATGTCTCTGAAGTTTCACAAGAGTCAGGAGGCTTAAATTACCTTTAAAATACTGAGGAAATGTGGGGGATTTGGGACACTCTTTACCACAGAGTAGAACTCATATTTTCTGATTCAAGGTCCTTTCCCTCTAACACAAGATATTTTCAGACATGCTGAGCACTTATGCTTTCCTAAGACACAACATCCAATCAGAATATTGTAAAATTAAAATAAAAAATTAATTAATCTCACTAATATATCCTTTTTTGAGAGAATGATTTATTTGTGCTTTGTGTTAATATCTAAGAAAGGATTCAGGAAAAAAATTAAGAGGAAAAAGCAAACAACTCCCCACCATCTATAATACTGAAGCATTTGTATTAGCTGAGCCTGCAGACACTGGGACTCTGAACCCAATTTCACTCTGTATAATCCTTCTAGAGCCTTTGTAGTCTCTCTAGAAAAGAGATATCTATATTACTAGCATACTGCTTTGAAGTCAGCCATAAAAAATGATTGAGCATGTGTGCTCATCTGCTTTGAAGTCAGCCATAAAAAATGATTGAGCATGTGTGCTCTTTGTGATCTCATGGACTGCAGCCCTCCAGTCTCCTCTGTCCATGAAATTGTCCAAGCAAGAATACTGGAGTGGGTTGCCATTTCTTCCTCCAGGGTATCTTCTTGACCCAGGGATTGAGTCCACCTCTTCAGTACAGACAGATGAATTCTTCACCACCAAACTACCTGGGAAAACCATAAAAAGGATTGTTATCACTGTTTGTTAAGTCACTAAGTTGGGTCCAACTCTTTGTGATCCCATGGACTGCAGCATGTCAAGATACCCTTTCCATTATATCCCACAGCCTGCTTAAATTCATGTCCATTGAGTCCATGGTGCTAACCCATCTCATCCTTTGCCATCCCCTTCTCCTTCTGCCTTCAGTCTTTCCCAGCATCAGGGTCTTTTCCAATGAGTCAGATCTTTGCATCAGGTGGCCAAAGGATTGGAGTCTCAGCTTCAGCAATAATCTTTCCAATGAATACTCAGGGTTGATTTCCTTCTGACCTGGAGTGGCTCATCTTCCAGTGTTATATCTTCTCATACTGTTCATGAGGTCCTCACAGCAAGTATACTAGAATGGTTTGCCATTCTCTCCCCCAAAAAGATTGTAGTGCTTCTGCCTGCTAAGTCACTTCAGTTGTGTCTCACTCTGTGTGATACTATGGACTGCAGCCTACCAGGCTCCTCCTTCAGGCAAGAATATTGGAATGAGTTGCCACGTTCTTCTCCAGGGGATCTTCCTGACCCAGGGATCGAACCCAGGTCTCCTGTATTGCAGGTGAATTCTTTACTGTCTGAGTCACTAGAGAAGCCCATAGTGTTTCTCAAATAGAAATTAAAATAAGAGGAAGTTTAACCTTAGTTTTTAAAGTTCATTTATAGCTTAAAAAAGCAAACAAACAATTAGGTCTTGCTCAAATAAACAAGGAAAGAGGAGAAGACAAAATATTTCAGGTAACCACATTTTGTGAGTTGCTACATTTTTTTGGTTCTTATACCACAGCACCTTGTTCAATGCTTAACACATAGGAGTGAGAACTCAAAAGCACTCAGTATAAAGAATGCTTACAGAGGGGTTACAATAGTTAGACCAGTAAATTGAATGTCATCGTTCTGTGTCACAATCCCAGCTCACTGAACATGATTCACCGTGACTTTTCCATATTACTTTAATTTCTTGTCCTTCACTTTCCATATAGTATATTACTTCATTTTCTGTCCTGCATACTTGGAGTGTCATAATGACCAAATTTTATTCTCAATAACATTTGTATTCAATTATAATACAAAAGCTTGTTCAATATTTATTTTCTTATAAGTATTCTCTATACATTCTCTACAATACATTCCCTATTTGAACCTTCTGATTTTTCTGTGAATTGGCTGATATTGCAATATAACCCCAGCTAGCTATTTACAGTCAGCCTGATTTCCTTAGACAGCATGGAAATGAAGTACAGTGGATGTAAATGTAAGATGTATAATCAAATGAAAAGTAAAGACCTGATTTAGATATGGGCTTAAATGTTACACAGATTTTACAACCACTTGATAGGCTAAAATACAATAAAGGGAACGTGTGCTTAATAATGCAATGAAGCAATGCATGGAAATATAAGAAAACCCAATGTTTATAGTCTCAAACTAAAGATCATAAAAATAAAAACTAAAATGCTAGGTAAGACTTGGTATGGTAATTGAATTTTGAGGACTCTAATTGAATGAACACAAGGTTTGCCATGGCAGTGAAATCACAAGTTATAGAGTAGAGAAAAAGTGAAATGAATTAGACATTACTTTCAAATTTCACCGAAGCCCAAAAGAATAGAATAAAATGAAATATTCAATGTGGTCTGGAAAATCTTCAAAGGCTGATAGGATATTTTATGTGAATCTTCATACTATAAACATACATCTATCTCTTTGGATCCTCATAAAAGTCTGTGCCTTTCCTTATCTTTGTTGTTTGGGAGAATATATGCCAATTGACTAGGCTTGAGATACACATGTGCCTCTAAAAATCGGCAGTGATTTTAATCCTTCTTTGCTATGAATGTTGCTCTTGAGTATTCTCACCACACATACACACAAAAATGGTAACCATATAAGGTAACAGATATGTTAATTAATTAATTGTGGTAATCCTTTCACAATGTGTCTATATTAAATCATCACATCACATGTCTTTAAATAATTGTATTTTACAACCTAAATATATATGAAATTTATTTGTAAATCATGCCTCGATTAAAGCCATGAGAACAACTAACAACAACAGAAAACAATGAAATAAATAAACAATAAAGACAAGCAACATACACAAGGACTAAGAAAGATGATAATTTTTCTTCAAAGCTAAAATCAGTTTTTATTTTAAGAAGTAAGGTAACAGACACTGGGCCAGCAAAAGAACAACGTATTTTAGGTCATCATTATATATACAATTTATACTTATGTTTAGTTCATATAGTGTATGAATATGTATATGCAAACACATAAATATGCATACATTAAAATGCAATATATTAATCTACACATATATTGATGTAAACACACACACGGCACACTAGCTCACTTTTTCACTCAGCTAAAACAATTTAGGGATCAGGTATTTGGTGACAATGATGCTTTTTATGAAGGCACCTTTGGGTGGCACATTGCTTGAGGCTTCAGTTTTCACTTTAATAATATGATTAGAGATATATTTGGATGATCCGATTTAATGAGTCATATGACTATCACTGTGTGACTCAGATCCCTTGTATATCTTATATGGACCTGTGGAGTAAAGATCACAAATATGTAACACACATTATTTCATTCCTAGGCCTTGAGAATGTGTAACAAGAGATGTTAAAGCAAGTGTATGACTCAGTCTATAAATAGAGAATTGATATAGCAAGTATTGGACTTCCCTGGTGTCTCAGCTGGTAAAGAATCTGCCTGCAATACAGGAGACCTGGGTTTGATCCCTGGGTTGGGAAGATCCTCTGGAGAAAGGAATGGCTACCCATTCTAGAATTCTTTCTGGAAGAATACCATGGACAGAGGAGCCTGGAGGTCTGCAGTCTTTAGAGTGGCAGAGTAGGACAAGACTGAGCGACTAAGTAAACACACAGCAAGTATTAATGACTTTTTAAATACTATCCTCATACTGTGGGTTTTTCTGAGTAAATTAGTTTAAAACAAAACAAGAACAAAAATCAAGGTAGTATCTTCAATAAAAGCTTCCCTAGTGTCTCAAAGAGTAAAGAATATGCCTGCAATGCAGGGGACATGGGTTTGATCCCTGGGTTGCATATATCTCTTGGAGAATGGAATGGCAACCCACTCCAGAATTCTTGCCTGGAGAATTACATGGACAGAGGAGTCTGGCAGGCCACAGTCCATGGGGTCGCAAAGAGTTGGACACAACTGAGCCACTAATACTAACTAACTAGCTTCTATAAAACCTGGAAATAGGCAGTTTTAAAGATGAGGAAACTGGTGAAATGCCATAGTCTATTTCAAAATGTTAAAACAGAAAAGCTTAAGAGAACAGGAAGATTCCCTGAAGGAGGAAATGGCAACTTACTCCAGTATTCTTGCTTGGAAAATTCCATGGATAGAGGAGTCTTGTGGGCTACAGTTCATAGGATCACAAAGAGTCTGACGTGACTGTTGCTAAGTGTCATTAAATTAGATAAGGTCTTAACTGTTTAGCTTTATTAGTTTTAACAGTGCCCACTTAAAATATTTGTTGAAGATTATTACAATTAACAGGCTTAATGTAATAAGTTTTGTTCACTATTTGGTTTATATTAATATAAACATATAGTAACATGTATATATATATGTTTTATATACATATATTTGTATATATGCACATGTATGCCTATATGTGTGTATACATGTATAGGCATATATGTGTGTTTACATGTATATGCATATATGTATCAGATCAGATCAGTCGCTAAGTCATTTCCAACTCTTTGCGACCCCATGAATCGCAGCACGCCAGGCCTCCCTGTCCATCACCTACTCCCAGAGTTCACTGAGACTCACGTCCATCGAGTCAGTGAAGCCATCCAGCCATCTCATCCTCTGTTGTCCCCTTTTCCTCCTGCCCCCAATCCCTCCCAGCATCAGAGTCTTTTCCAATGAGTCAACCCTTCACATGAGGTGGCCAAAGCACTGGAGTTTCAGCTTTAGCATCATTCCTTCCAAAGAAATTCCAGGGCTGATCTCCTTCAGAATGGACTGGTTGGATCTCCTTGCAGTCCAAGGGACTCGCAAGAGTCTTCTCCAACACCACAGTTCAAAGCATCAATTCTTCGGCGCTCAGCCTTCTTCACAGTCCAACTCTCACATCCATACATGACCACAGGAAAAACCATAGCCTTGACTAGACGAACCTTTGTTGGCAAAGTAATGTCTCTGCTTTTGAATATGCCATCTAGGTTGGTCATAACTTTCCTTCCAAGGAGTAAGCATCTTTTAATTTCATGGTTGAAGCCACCATCTGTAGTGATTTTGGAGCCCAGAAAAATAGTGTGTAGTATATGTAGAAAGAGTCAGTTTACTAGAAGAAATGTGATATATAGAAAAAAAAAAAATAGTACTGGACTGAGTATACAGAATAACAACATAAATTTGTTATACAAAAAAAATGTGTAGTTTTAGTGTTATTTTATGTTATATACATTTTCATCTTAAACAGTGGTCATATATCTTTGTAGAGAATGCATATCAAATGATTGCCTTCTAAACTAAACTTTTTTATTTGAAAAAGCTATCATTAAAAAAATGTATTTTTTAACCTTAGAGATGAAGTTCTATTTTATGTGTTGCTTTATTTTTACCTTCTTGTTTTAAAATAATGATATTTTTACATCGGCTCCAAAGATATTACAGAGAAATCCTGGGTACCTATGACCCAATTTTTCTTAATGGCTTCATCTTACATAATTGTCTTATATTATAAAGACAAGGAACTTGATATTGGTAGAATGAATGTGTGTGGTTTTGTGATAGGTTTTTTTAAAAAAATTACCTCCTAAAGATATATTCAGTGCCTAATCCTCAGAATGTGAAAATATTACTGTGTAGTAAGAGTTGAATATTAATCTATACAAACAATGTAATTACTTAAGGATCTTGAAGGAAGGAACTTATCTTGGATTAGCCAGGTGGGCCCTTAATGCCATCACAGCAGAAGAGAATGGAGAAAGGAATGGCTACCCCCATTCCTTTCTTCTATCCATGCCATCAGAGTAGAAGAAAGGCCAAGGGTGATTATCTACAAATAAAGAGGAGAAAACAATGATGAAAAAAAAGTGAAAGAGAGGTGATCTAAGCCAACGAAAGCTGACAGCCACCAGAAACTGGAAGAGACAAGTGATGAATTCTCCCCTTGAACTTTGGGAGTGACTGAAGCCTTGTCAACCCCTTCGTTTCAGCCCAGCGACACTGAATTTGGATTTCTGTCCTCCAGAGCTGGGAAAGAACAGGCTTGTTTTAAGCCTCCCCATTTGTGATCATTTGTTTCTGCCGCCACAGGAAACAAATACAATTTCCATATTAGTTTAGTCACATGGAGAGATTGCTATAACTGCAATCAAGATACAGAGTATTTCATCACAGCAAAGATCTCCCTCATGATAATTGTTTTTTTAGTCTCTGCCTTTCAAATTCTTATGTTTCTCTTATGTATAATGTACAGGATTTTCATTTGTATTTAGTGAGAAAATTACATCTAAGTGTAACTTTAAATGTGAACATAAATGAGGATGAAAGCTTCCATCTTCTGGAAGCAGAAATCTCAAGAGTCTGTTTTTAAGAAACTGTGCTTCCATTTTTCTACCCAAATAACAAGCAATTCACACGTGAGTTTGTTTGTATCTCTTGTGAAGTCTACGGTTTCCCAAAAGCAGGTTCCCAGGTTGTAAAAAGAATCATATAATTTTAATGGTCTCGGTTATTAAAGGCATATGTCTGCTCTGTATTTATGTTTTAAATTGAAATCTCATTGAAAGACAGAAAAGAATAGTTAACAAAACTGCTCTCTTCCAGAATAAAACTTTGAAAAGGAGAGGACGTACATTTGCTCCAACAAGTAACAACTTGTTACTTGAGATATATTTGAGATGACATATATTTTCTCAAATTTATTTTTATCCATTCATTCAAAAGAAAGGTCATTGAGTGCTGTATTCTTATAGGAAGTTTGAAACAGATTTAAAATATGCAAAACATGACTCCAGTTCTGCAATCGCATCTGAGTTAATTACTGATATATTTTGTTCAATTACTGCTATGTCATGAGTCTCACCTGAGGAAAGACCCCAAGTTACGGAGTTGGCAAACATCATTTTGCCTCAGTTTATAATCCTGGATGCTATTCACTACTGCTCCCAATTCCCTCACCCCTTTAGCACCTGCCTCATGCAATTCAATATGCATTTGTAGTCCAAACAACATTTAAAATACTCTCTCTAGAACACTGCCTTCCAAACACCATGTAATCTGATGAGAGAAAATTGCCTGCAGCTCTGAGCGTCTGACAGTCTCCCAGTGAATTCAGTCTCTGGCCTGCTCAGAGTACTATGCTTCATAGTACTTCTGGAAGGTTAGATCTCTCCTGGACCCCATCCCTTCCTCCTACTCCTGCTCTCCATCTTTCTGACCAGAAGGCATAAATGATCAGCCTTGGGCAAGTGGACAACCACCTACCTGGAGTGCAGCCCTGTGCCCTGGGCACCTTCGCGCAGGACCATGTCCATCTGCTCAAGAGACACCTAAACCCTTTTGGTTTAGGAGCAGCAGCCCCAACAACCCCGGGAATCCCCTGCAAGGTTCTCCTAGGACTCGGGTGACTTCACTCCAGAGGCAGATTCCTGGCTCCCAGTGGCGTGTTGCTTAGTCCCTCTCTGCCAGCCGCTGGAGAGGGTGCAGCGCTGGCCGGTCCTAGGGGCCCCAAGGAGCGACAGGACACTTGAAGGAGGAGGGACAGACAAGACAGTGGGGCATGCAAGACCCTGGAAGGCAGCATGCAGTTGAGCCGGGCGCACCACATGCTGCCTCTCCTGCCAGCGGGGGTCCTTATCATCTGGTGAGCGCAGGACCCTGAGTGACCTGAGCCAAGGGGCGCTGTCATTGGGAGGCTGGTCCCACCACAGGTCACTTGTGGGGACCAAAAACACACAGTGCAGCATTATCCATCTTCTTCCTCCGTTAGAGGTTTTCTGTGATGAGGATTTGATCTACAGCAGCAAATTTTTTGCAGGAAATCTCGGAACTGCCTTTGTGCAGAAAGTGTTAGTGGCTCAAACCAGTCGACTGGACACTTTGTTACTCCATGGACTATAGCGCCAGGCTCCTCTGTTGGTGAAATTCTCCAGGCAAGAATACTGGAGAGGATAGCCATTCCTTTTTCCAGGGGACCTTCTGGACCCAGAGATTGAGCCCACGTCTCTTATTGTCTCTTGCATTGCATGCAGATCCTTAACCATCTGAGCCACCAGGAACGTCCCAAAGAAAAAGACACTTTCTATGCAACCCTAATAGTGGTGAGCAGGCAGTCTGCAGGCAATACAGAGACCAAAGAAGTGGAATGGAATCAACATTAGTTCAGTTCAGTTCAGACTCTTAGAGACCCTATGGACTGCAGCACTCCAGGCCTCCCTGTCCATCACCAACTCCCAGAGTTTACTCAAACTCATGTCCATTGACTCGGCAATGCCATCCAACCATCTCGTCCTCTGTCCCCTTCTCCTCCCGCCTTCAATCTTTCCCAGCATCAGGGTCTTTTCAAATGAGTCAGTTCTTCGCATCAGGTGGCCAAAATATTGGAGTTTCAGCTTCAACATCAGTCCTTCCAACAAATATTCAGGACTGATTTCCTTTAGGATGGACTGATTGGATCTCCTTGCAGTCCAAGGGACTCTCAAGAGTCTTCTCCAATGCCATAGTTCAAAAGCATCAGTTCTTGCATGCTCAGCTTTCTTTATAGTCCAACTCTCACATCCATGCATGACTACTGGAAAAACCATAGCCTTGACTAGAGGGACCTTTGTTGACAAAATAATGTCTCTGTTTTTTAATATGCTGTCTAGGTTGGTCATAACTTTTCTTCTAAGGAGTAAGCATCTTTTAATTTCATGGCTGCAGTCACCATCTGCAGTGATTTTGGAGCCCAAAAAATTAAAGTCTGTCACTGTTTCCCCATCTATTTGCCATTGGAGTCAACATACAAGAAGGAAATTATTCCCAGGAAACGGCTCTACAAAGGCTTCTCAACACAAGTGTCAAATAGTAGGCTTTAGGGACCTAGAGAGGGCTTCCCTGGTGGATCAGTGGGTAAAGAATCTGCCTGCAATGCAGGAGATTCAGGAGATGCAGGTTCTATCCCTGGGTTGGAAGATCCCTTGGAGGAGGGCATGGCAACCCAGTCCAATATTCTTGCCTGGAGAATCCCATGGACAGAGGAGCCTGGCAGGCTACGGTCCATGGGGTCACAAAGAATCAGAAACAACTGAAGTTACTGAGCATGCACACACACAGGGAGCTAGAGAAAGCGGAAAGGTCTGGGATATTTGAAATCTTGTACCACGCACCACCCCACCCCCCCCCCCCAAAAAAAAAAAAGTCCCTGGATCCTGGATCCCTGAAATGACGTGTTTTACCCTTTGCTAAGTGGTGAACTAAACAAATAGCTAACAAGACCACTTATGGTTAGAAACATACTTATATGCTCCCTTGCTAACTGCAGATAGAACTTCTTTGAGGTATTATTTGCATGTCAAATAGGCAAATTTTAAATGTACAAGCTCAATTATTTGGGGCAAATATATGTAAATTTTAGATATAAAATATTTATATCACTCCAGAAATTCCCTGAGTGTTCCTTTTCAGGCAACATTCTCTCAACAGTAAACGTACTCCCTGGTAGCTCAGACAGTAAAAAATCTGCCTGCAATGCAGGAGATCCAGGTTCAAACCCTGGGTCAGGAAGATCTCCCTGGAGAAGGGAACGGCCAACTACTCCAGTATTCTTGCCTGGAGAATCCCATAGACAGAGGAGCCTGGCAGGCTACAAGTCCATGGGGTAGCAAAGAGTCGGGCATACTGAGTAACTAACACTTTTACTATAGATTAAATTCGTTTGTGCTTTAAATGTTCATAAATGGAATCATACCGTATATTTGCATTGTGTCCAGCTTCTTTCACTTAGTAAAATGTCTCAGATTTATCTATGTTTTTGGAATCAATAGTTTTCTCCTTTTTAGTGCTGAGTGGTATTACACTTATGAATAAGCCACAATTTGTTTTACTCTTTTAGTGGTTCATAGCATTTGAATTGTTTATAGCAACTGCCTTTTATGTGATAAAGTTGCCCAGAATAACCTTACAAATCTTGTTTTGGAAATTTGTTTTTAATTCTCTCAAGCTAATAAATATATATGCATTTATCTATCAATCTATATACATATATGTGCATGTGTACATGCTAAGTTGCGTCAACCGTATCTGACTCTATGGACTGTAACCTGGCTCCTCTGTTCATGGGGATTCTCCAGGCAAGAATACTGGAGTGGGTTGCCATGCCCTCCTCCAGGGAATCTTCCCAACTGAGGGATCAAACCTAGATCTCTTATGCCTCCCACATTGGCAGGTGTGTTCTTTATCACTAATGCCACCTTTTAAAACACAGGCCATGTGTTTTTGAAAGTGGTTGGACCATTTTCAACTCTGTTTAACAATGTATGGGTTATCTAGCTGTTCCACATTCTTAACAACACTTAATATTTCGATCTTTAATTTTAGCAACTCTAGTTTGCTAAATAAAAAGTAGCTTGCCGTTTTACTTTACCTGTTTTATCATTTAAAAAGCAGAATTTATTTTTCCATTTTGATGAAGTCTAATGGAAATAGCATCTACAAACATGGGGTCGCTAAGAGTCAGACACGACTGAGCGACTTCACTTTCACTTTTCACTTTCACGCATTGGAGAAGGAAATGACAACCCACTCCAGTGTTCTTGCCTGGAGAATCCCAGGGACAGGGGAGCCTGGTAGGCTGCCGTCCATGGGGTCGCACAGAGTCGGGCATGACTGAAGTGATTTAGCAGTAGCAGTAGCAGCATTACCTTCCTTATCTAATAAATTTTTGCATATCTTATGGTCATAAAACTATCTTGTACATTCACTACTAAAAATTTCATTGTTTTAGCATTTATATTTAGGTCTATGTTTCAACTAAATTAGTTTCTTTGTATTTGATAGAAATAGGGATCAGGTGTTTGGAGTATTTGTTTTATTTTTATTTGGATATCCAGTAAGTAACTGCAACATGATTTAATATATAATTATTCTTTTTAATTGCACTGAATTGGGATTTTTGCATGTATACAGGCCGTATATTGTCACCCTGCTTATTTAACTTATATGCAGAGTACATCATGTGAAATGTCAGGCTGGATGAAGCATAAGCTAGAGTCAAGATTGCCTGGAGAAATATCAATAACCTCGTATATGCAGATGACACCACTCTTATGGCAGAAAGCAAAGAAGAACTAAAGTGCCTCTTGATGAAAGTGAAAGATGAGAGTGAAAAAGCTGGCTTAAAACTAACATTCCAAAAATGAAGATCATGGCATCCTGTCCATCAGGTTATGGCAAATAGATGGGGAAACAATGGAAACAGTGAGATACTTTATTTTCTTGGCCTCCAAAATCACTGCAGATGGTGACTGCAGCAATGAAATTCAAAGACACTTTCTTCTTGGAAGAAAAGCTATGACCAAACTAGACAGCATATTAAAAAGCAGCGATATAACTTTGCCGACAAAGGTACATCTAGTCAAAGCTATGGTTTTTCCAAGAAAAAGAAATGCAAAAAGGCAAAATGGTTGTCTGAGAAGGCCTTACAAACAGCTATGAAAAGAAGAGAAGTGAAAGGCAAAGGAGAAAAGGAAAGATATATCCATTAGACTGCGGACTTCCAAAGATTAGCAAGGAGGAGATAAGAAAGACTTCCTCAGTGATCAATGCAAAGAAATAGAGGAAAACAATAGAATGGGAAAGACTAGAGATCTCTTCAAGAAAATGAGAGATACCAAGGGAAATTTTCATGCAGAGATGGACACAATAAAGGACAGTAATGGTATGGACCTAACAGAAGCAGAAGATATTAAGAAGAGGTGGCAAGAATACACAGAAGATCTATACAAAAAAGGTCTTCACAACCCAGATAATCACGATGGTGTGATCACTCATTTAGGGCCTGACATCCTGGAATTCAAAGTCAAGTGGGCCTTAGAAAGCATCACTAAAAACAAAGCTAGTGGAGGTGATGGAATTCCAGTTGAGCTATTTCAAGTCCTAAAAGACGATGCTGTGAAAGTGCTGCACTCAATATGCCAGCAAATTTGGAAAACTCAGCAGTGGTCACAGGACTAGAAAAAGTCAGTTTTCATTCCAATGTGAAAGATAGGCAATGCCAAAAATGTTCAAACTACTGCACAATTACACTCATCTCACACGCTAGCAAAGTAATGCTCAAAATTCTCCAAGCCAGGCTTCAACAGTACATAAACCATAAACTTCCAGATGTTCAAGCTGGTTTTAGAAAAGGCAGAGGAACCAGAGATCAAATTGCCAACATCTGTTGAATCACTGAAAAAGCAAGAGAGCTCCAGAAAAACATATACTTCTGCTTTATTGATTATGCCAAAACCTTTGACTGTGTGGATCACAATAAACTATATAAATTCTTCAAGAGATGGGAATACCAGCCCACCTAACCTGCCACCTGAGAAATCTGTATGCAGGTCAAGAAGCAAAAGTTAGAACTAGATATGGAACAACAGATTGGTTCCAAATAGGGAATGGAGTATGTCAAGACTTTATACTGTCACCCTACTTATTTAACTTATATGCAGAGTCCATCATGCTAAATCCTGGGCTGAATGAAGCACAAGCTGGAATCAAGATTGCCAGGAGAAATATCAATAACCTAAGATAAGCAGATGACACCACCCTTATGCAGATAGTGAAGAACTAAAGAGCCCCTTGATGAAAGTAAAAGAGGAGAGTGAAAAGTTGGCTTAAAACTCAACATTCAGAAAAGTAAGATCATGGCATCTGGTCCTATCACTTCTTTGGAAATAGATGGGGAAACAGTGGTAACAGTGTCAGACTTTATTTTTGGGGGGCTTCAAAATCACTGCAGATGGTGACTGCAGCCATGAAATTAAAAGACGCTTACTCCTTGGAAGGAAAGTTATGACCAACCTAGATAGCATATTCAAAAGCAGAGATATTACTTTGGCAACAAGGGTTCGTCTAGTCAAGGCTATGGTTTTTCCAGTGGTCATGTATAGATGTGAGAGTTGGACTGTGAAGAAAGCTGAGCGTCCAAGAATTGACAGTTTTGAACCGTGGTGTTGGAGAAGACTTTTGAGAGTCCCTTGGACTGCAAGGAGATCCAACCAGTCCATCTTAAAGGAGATCGGTCCTGGGTTTTCATTGGAAGGACTGATGCTAAAGCTGAAACTCCAGTGCTTTGGCCACCTCATGTGAAGAGTTGACTCATTGGAAAAGACTCTGATGCTGGGAGGGATTGGGGGCAGAAGGAGAAGGGGACGACAGAGGATGAGATGGTTGGATGGCATCACTGACTTGATGGACATGAGTTTGAGTGAACTCTGGGAGTTGGTGATGGACAGGGAGGCCTAGCATGCTGCGATTCACAGGGTGGCAAAGAGTTGGACACGACTGAGTTACTGAACTGAACTGATGATAATTTTTAAGATTATATTTTTTCATTTTATGTCTATTTTTATTGAAGAATAGTTGATATACATTATATTAGGTTCAGGTGTAAACATAGAAATTCAAACTTTTATATATTTTACTCCATATTAACTTATAAAATTTTGTTTATATGCCTGTGTTATACAATTTATCACTGTAACTTATTTATTTTTATACATACTCATTTGTACCTCTTACCCCTCCTAGTTTAAAAAAAAAAAAAATTATTGGACTATAGTTAATTTCATGGAAGGACTGATGCTGAACCTGAACCTGTAATACTTTGACCACCTGATGAGAGGAACTGACTCATTGGAAAAGACCCTGATGCTGGGAATGATTGAAGGCAGGAGGAGAAGGGGATGACAGTGGATGAGATGGTAGGATGACATCACTGACTCGAAGGACACGAGTTTGAGCAATCTCTGGGAGTTGGTGACGGACAGGGAACCCTAGTATGCTGCAGTCCATGGGGTCGCAAAGAATTAGAAATGACTGAGTTACTGAACTGAACTGAACTGATAGTTGATTTACAATGTTGTATTAGTTACAGATGTCTGTTTGCCATGCTTAGTCATTCAGTCGTGTTTGACTCTTTGCTACTCCATGGACTATAGCCTCAAGGCTCCTCTGTCCATAGGGATTCTCCAGGCCAGAGCATTGGAGTGGGTAGTCTGTCCGTTCTCCAGGGAAACTTCCCACCCAGGAATCAAACCGGGGTCTCCTGCATTGCAGATGGATTCTTTACTAGCTGAGCTACCCAGGAAGCCCTCAGGTGTATAGCCAAATGAATCAGTTATAAATATACACATATCCACTCTTTTTTTATGTATATTCTTGAAAAAACAATGTATTTGTGTATGTATAAGTGTGTTGTTTATTTAAGTGTTCCATAAATGTAAATTAGATCACTTTCTGTGATAGTATAAATCAAAGGTTTTATTTTATTTAAAAAAAAACTGCAACTATGGCTTGAGGGCTTAGTATTGCCATTTTGTTCTTGTTTTATGAAACGACTTTTTAAGGCGCGTACATTCTTAGGTTTGTTTTCTTGATGAACTATTCACTTTATCACTCTGAAGTTCCCTCATACCACTGATAATATTCCTTCTTTTGGAGTCAACTTTATGTGATTTGCTATACCCTTGCAACTTGCTGTTTTTTTCAAATCAGTAAAACTGTATTTTCAGTTTCTCTTACTGATAATATTTGGACAGAGACTATTCTTCTTTCTGTAATAGCTACTTTCTGTATGTATTCCTTTCAATCATCTAGACATCAAACAGAAAAAAGTCACATAATTCACCTTTAAGTAGACACTTACTGCTTAGACTTGGTGAGTAGGGGCACTAGGGTAGGATGAAGAGGTTCTTAACCTGTACCCCAGGAATCTAAAAATCAGAAGACAGAGGCTGGAATAAGTCCCTTGGTATTGTTCGAAATTTCAAAGGTTTTGCAAGTGTACATTTTTCTAGGTAGGAGATACTATCTTTCTCTAGAGGACTTCTGACTTTCCTAGATGAGAAAAGGACACACTTGAAGAACATCCTTAAATCTGCAAATACAACTCCTGTGGACCATTTCTTCCAATCAGAACATGTAACTCTAACCACTTTGCAGCTGCTGTTATTCACTGATAATTAACTTGCACAAATCCAGTAAAAATGCTTAATCACCAAAATTTTTGTTGCTTTTATTTATGCTATAGGTTTTACAGTCTCAATTAGCTTTATTTTCTGTTATGAAAGATTTAATATGTATTTGAGCAAAAAGTGGAGAAGGCAATGGCACCCCCCTCCAGTACTCTTGCCTGGACAATCCCATGGATGGAGGAGCCTGGTAAGCTGCAGTCCATGGGGTTGCTAGGAGTCAGACACGACTGAGCGACTTCACTTTCACTTTCCACTTTCATGCATTGGAGAAGGAAATGGCAACCCACTCCAGTGTTCTTGCCTGGAGAATCCCAGGGACGGAGGAGCCTGGTGGGCCTGTCGTCTATGGGGTCACACAGAGTCGGACACGACTGACGTGACTTAGCAGTAGCAGTGGCAGTTGAGCAAAAGAGGTTTTTAATAAGGCCATAACTATCTCATGCTATAGATTTTGTTGTTGCTAAGTCATGTCTGACTTTTTTGCGACCCCATGGACTGTAGCCTGCCAGGGTCCTCTGTCCATGGGGATTTTCAGGCCAGAATACTGGAGTGGGTTGCCATTTCCTTCTCCAGGGGATCTTCCTAGACCAAGGATCAAATCCACGTCTCCTGCATTGGTAGGTGGATTCTTTACCACTGAGCCACCTAGGAAATCCTATACACATTAAAAATAAAATAAATTGGAAAATTACAATAATCATTACATAGGGAGCAGTTTCTACCAAGGAAAGAGTATTCAAGCCCTCTTATTTCATGTTCTTTGTAACTGTATGTTACAATATACAGTGTGTGTGTGTGTGTGTGTGTGTGTGTGCATCCTTCAGTTGAAAATACTTACTGAAGGACAGTATCGAGAGAACTCTTGGAGCGGTTGTGGAGTCACATAACTTAAATTTGATATTAGCCCTTGTACCATCTTTCCCAGTAATTACGGACAGATCACATTTCCTTTCTAGGACCCAGTTTCCACATCTTGGGGAGCAATGCTGTACATTGGAAATATAATGTAAGTCACACATGCAGGCACATAGGTAATTAAAAATTTTATAATAGCCATTAAAATTGTAAAAAGGTATTAGTGAAAATAATATTAATATTATGTTTAATCCAACATCAACAATATTACTTCAATATATTCTTGTTTAGTTGCTAAGTTGTATCCAACTGGTTGTGGATCCCATCCACCAGGCCCCTCTGTAATAGGGTTTCCCAGGCAAGAATCCTGGAGTGGGTTGCCATTTCCTTCTCCAGGGAATTATCCTGATCCAGGGATCAAACCTGCACCTCCTGCATTGCAGGTGAATTCTTTACCACTGAGCCACCTAGGATACCTTTGTTTCTGTATACCCTGTTTTTAACAGACATCTCTTTTTTTTTGCTTGGTGCTAATTTGAAACAAAATAATCTTAAATGATAGAACTTTCATGAATAGAAACATTATCTACTTGTACACTGAAGGGAGGCAGAAAAGAAAATGACAGCTATAAATATAATGAGGAAACTGTCATAAGAAATGGGAATTTACAAGTATTTAATTTTTTCCTATAAGCTGAGAGGGAGCAGACTATGCCTCCTTAAAATGTATCACGTTGGCATGTGGATTGTTTTGAGCTGAAGGCAATTAAAACCCAGTAGACTCAGGACTAGTGGAGAACAGAGGGGCCTGGTGGGCTACAGTCCATGGGGTTGCAGAGAGTTGGACACAACTTAGGGACTGAGCAATAACAACAACACACTCAGGAAAGCTTTTTACCTCTTCCTTAACTGCCTAAAGAAATTTAGTTAGGGTGTCTAACTTCTCTTCTCTTATAAGGAAGAGAGGTATTATCAGAAATAACTTTCTTTAGGTGAAAGATTTATCTGCATGGCAGGTGAATACTTGTTTACCAAACATTTGCTCTTATTTTCCTGGGAATTATCTTCCCCTTTGAAGCCCCACCCCTTTCTTCTTAGCTTAAGAATGTTGTATAAACCTCAATTACCTGGCTGCCTAGGAGTGTCATATTTTTATGAACCTACATTGTAGAAAATTAAATTTGTTTTCCTCCTGGTATTCTGTCCTTCTCTATTTAAATAGTAAGACAACCAAAAAACATAGGAGAGAAGAGGGAAAAATGTTTTCCATCCCTGCATACCAATCCAAGGCTTTCTTTTCAGCATTGAGATTGCTTGGTTAACCTCAATTTTCTAATGTGTCTTTTTTTGCACATAAAATATAGATGACGTCCACAAAATTGAATTTTACTAATATACATTATTTACTCTTTTGTCTGTTTTTCTATGAAGTTAATGAAATATACATTGTTTTCAAAATATATTGTTCTTCAATATCATTATAACGTACCATTTGTTGGTATTTAATTATTTTTCAATGAGCTCTTTAAGGAGCCATGAAAATTTTGAATCATAGTAATTCTTTGAAATATTTTTTCCTTTTTATCTATCTCTAGAGCTGAAATTTAATAATCACAGTATTATTCTTCTAGAGAAAAGAAATATTCAAAATTGTACCCTTAGGCAGAGGCTTGTCAACATATGATAAAATTATTATAAAAATATATTTTGTAAACCTGATGATGTAATACTATACAAAACAGAAAATTTCTAGAGTTACAAAAGTATGTTTGCCTTTTGAACATGCTATAATTTGACTGTCTCAGAAAACATTACAATTCTTGGCTGCCAGAATATTAACAATGGTTAAATTAGGTGAAGAAAAATACCTTTTTTTTTTACTGTTTTTTTATGACAAAGTAATAGCTTTTAATTTAAAAATGTACATATTAGCACAAAAATTTGAATGGCTTTTTCCTAACAGTTAATTTGGATAGGAAACTTCTGAAATTTAAATTGAGTATGAAGACTGTGATAGATTCTTCCTTAAATTATCCTTTTACTGACAATTCATCATCATCAACAACAAAAACCAAAAGAATAGGTCTTGAAAATGCAAAACACAAAAAATCAAAGCATACCTTTTAGTCTAGTATGATTAGTTTATTTATAAGCCTGGACACCCATGTGAAATTATCATTGGGAACAAATTTGAAAGTGGATACGGTGCTATTTAGTGCTTCATTTTGCAAGAGGAAATTATGCTTTAATTATGCTTCTAATAGAAGGCTATTCTCTTTTCCTCTTCTCTTTATCTCACTTTTTATTCCTCTGCTTTACCTTTTAATTTTTTTTTCCTCTTCTTCCTTCTGCTTTCCTCCTTTTCCTTCAGGAGTTCTTTAATACTTCTAACTAAGATACAGGTTCCTTAGTGTGCATAACAGTTAATAATAAAAGACCTGTGTACAAGAAGCAGTAGTGATGAGTTCATTTTTCTGCTGGGAAAAAAAAAAAAACAAACTGCTTGGTTCATCAGTGGTGACCAATGGTAGGAAGTTTTTATAGCTCAAGACATATATTTATTTTTGACTGTGGTGGGTCTTCATAACTGCATGGGCTTTTCTCTAGTTGTGGAGTTCAGGCTTCTCACTGCGGTTGTTTCTCTTTTTGTGGAGTGCAGACTAGAGGGCTGTGGGCTTCAGCAGTTGTAGTGCGTGGGCTCAGTAGTTACAGGGTATGGGCTCAGCTGCCCGTGGCATGTGGGGTTTTCTCAGACCAGGGATTGAACTGGTGTCCCCTGCAATGCAAGGCAGATTCCTAACCACTGGACCACAACGAAAGCCCCAGCTCAAGACTTCTTTTAACCTAAGTACTATGTAAAGCAATATCCGTAATTAGCCACTGTTCCCCACCCCCATCAAATTTGGGGATTATGAGGTTGAGCTTCTTGATTAAGCATTTTATATTACTTGAAAGTTGCTATTTTTCACTTGGTAGGTCAAAAGATCAGCATTGTTTTAAAGGAAAGAAATGTGTGAACTGCAATTTAAAAACTTGTTAGTATATAATGATAGAACTATAGGAATAAAGCCTCCCAAATTAAGTATGAAATCTTACATATATATATTTTTTTGTTTGTTTGTTTAGTTTGACTCTGACACCTTGCCATTAGCAAACTTAGCCAATGAAACACTATTGCACTTGCTAGCTCATAATTTTCCCATATGAATGTGCCTTAGGGCCCTGATTAGATTGACTTTGTTGTCCTACAAGAAATCTCAATACTCAGCCCTCAGCAAAAGCCAAGCATTTTGCTTTTTTAAACTGGCAAATCACATAAAGAAAGCTATTTAATCTTACAATTGGTTCTTCCTCTCAGGAGATAGCAGGTAAACTCAGTAAAGTGTAATTTAATGGCATGAATAATGTAACCAATATAGAAATTTATTTAAGGTACACACAAATAACTGTGGTCAAAGAGAGTAAACACGTGTCTGTTTAAACAGAGGCAGCTCAGAATGACTGTACATTTTAAATAGCTTAACTCTGTAGAAGTATTAAATTCCTATTACAAGGCAGCCAGTAGTTTATTTCAGAAACAAAACTTTAGATATTAAAAGAAAAAGTAACATGAAGCATCCTTCCTTAGTTCTTGGTGGAAAAGGACCCATGGGGACCTTGACAAGGCTTGCATTTTATTCTGCTGAACCTTTCTGTCCCTTTTTGCTGTGGTTCTGCTATTGATTCCTTTGGTTTTTTAAGTTTTAAATGACTTAGTAGGGAGAGAGACATTGCAGGGAAGGAGTGAAATTCTATTAATTTAGTGAGTTTTGCATTAAGCAAATGCCTGAAATAGATGGTTGATGCACACCCTTCCAGTCAGAATCACCTTTGGGGATCTCTCCTGGGTCCTCTGATCTTTAGCAGTCATACCACATGGTTATTTGTAGTCTGTTTTAAAGAGTGTTATATGTTGCCGATGCTCCAGGCTCCTCTTTGTCCCTTAGTCTAATCTTAGAATCAAGGAAATAAATTCTGATGTTGGAGCCTGTTCTAATTTAACTTCTCTGAAATACTCTCAAGGAATTAGAGCTAGTTTTCCTTATTTTTATTCATAAAAGAAGACTTTCACATATCACTTCATATGATTCTATGTACATTTATTTGTGATCAGTTGATACTATTTTGAAGTCATGTTTAGAATAGAAATTTATTCTTCATATAGTTTAGAAGATATTAATATGCCAGTGTTTTAGTTGCTGTTGTTTTTACTTTTATGGAAAAAAGAATGTTTAAAATGTTTCTGGTAATGTCCAATTTTGTGTTGCCACTAATCTGTTATCTGTTTGAACTGAAGTGCTGGGAATATTGTATCAAGAAAAAAGTGGAAGTGAATTAGATTTGCATAATCACTTGAGTAGCTAATAACTAGTCCAGTTTTTTGTTTTGCATTTGTCTTGTATTAGATGAAAAATAATATGATTTAATAAAAAGTTTATTATTTTCCTGGAAAAGTCTGACATGCAAGTATGTGCAATGGAGAAAAACCATAGAATCACCTTGCTCTCCATGATGTCATCAGAGCAGGCATATTATCTTCAGTTTACCTGCCTTTAAACTGTGTGAAGACAATGATCAACATATGTCAGAAAATATGGACTTTGGCATGGATATTAGCATATTTTGTGAGCTTAATTCTGGAAACTTCTTGTCAAGTGTCTATGTCAAATTGTTGGATGTTCTGCCAAACAAAACAAAAGTCTCATATGTGCATCCAATCAATCATGTGGCCTGAAGATGTAACTATCACTCCAAAGTAAACTATATCTATAAGCAAATACACTTGTGTTAGTAGAAACTCCTCCTGTGGATTGAAATTCTTTTGAGGGCAGGGCCTGAATCTTAGGATTCTTAAGGCCCTGGAAGGATCATTTTTCAAGAGTCCAGCGTGTGTGTTACATACATATTTATCTGAGGAAGCAGTCAAGTTTTCTGTATCCTCAGGTGATTTCTAAACACTTCCTACTTCTAAGATGCTATGTCTTTGGGATGTTTATATAATGAAATGAGAGAAGGTACAATAAATCAAATTCCACAAGTCCCATGATCATATTTTTTGAAAAGAAGATACTCATTGGAGTTTTCAGTTATATTTCTAGTTTTAGTCTTAGTCTCATGATTATGAAAATTAAAAAAAAAATCAACATAGTAAAGCTCTACAAGATGTCTGACCTCAAGGAGTAAAGAATCACTTTAAAAAATGTCCTCTGCTGACTTTTATAACTACTGCGTCTAAGGATCACCTCATTTCTCTCCAGTATATTCTACTTCTCTGCGACATTTTTTTTCCTCTGTCAGTCACACACACACATGGGCATTCTCATCGACACTAACATTCAGACTATCCCAATGTTGAATCATTCATCCACGTAGTAATCTTAACCTGAAACATCTTCCTTCCTACTCTTCTCTACCTGTCATACTCCATCTTTCAAGTCAGATCATCTCATGACCCTAAGAAGTATTACCCTGACCTGCTTTCAGTCAAAATCAGTTATAGAGTGAGTCTGTCATGTGCTTGCACATGTATCATTGCTGTTGTTTATTTTCTAAGTCATGTCTGACTCTTGCGACCCCTTGGACTGTGGCCTGCCAGGCTCCTTTATCCATGGGATTTCCTGGGCAAGAATACTAAAGTGAGTTGCTATTCTTTCTCCATGTACACATATTGCTTTCTGTTTATTCTTATAAACAGAAGATTAAACTCTTCAGTTAAACTCTTAAACTCTTAAGTTTAAGAAATCTAATCCTAGTATAGGTTCCAGGGAGCTACACCTTACATTATTCAGCCTGCTCACATACAGTACTCTAGAAAATGAGATCTTTCTTTTCAAAGAAATTTTTTATTTCCAGAATACCAAGTTATATATATGCACCTTAAATATTTTTGAAAATACAGAAGAGGACAAAGGCAGAAAATAAACCTTCATGTAATCCCAGCACTTGGGCAGTATTGTCATTTTCTCTGAATCCATTCATAATAATGGGGTGAATTTATAAATGTTTAATAATGATTTTGATTAGAATAATTCACTTAAGTTGTAAATGCCTTGATATAAATCAAGCTCAGAATTTAGATTAGTTCTAAAAACTGTTCAATTATTTTCTAAATTTGAGACTTCACATTTAACAATCCATCACAGTGTAGATTTTTGTAATGTTTTTTCACCTATCACGTTAGCATATTTAGATTGCATATTTAGCTGCAATTAAGGATTTACTTGCAAATGAGCTGATGGAGATAACTTACTAATTGATAGCTTAAATAAAGTTCTACCTAATTTCTCTCGGCAGATGATTTTAAATTGTCTTGATTATCAGTATATGCCTGCATGAAAACTTTGTAATATACTAAGTCTGATCTTATTGAGCTATCTCTTACCTTGTATTTTAGAAGCAGTAGAAGAGAAAATGCTAGATACAAGTGCAACTGATAGTTATAGGTGTTTCCTGTTTAGACCATCTCAGGTGAAGATTTTAAAATTTATTCTCTTTATCTGAAAACTTATCAAAAGGCCTCAGGTTATGTGAGGCATACGGAAAGAGAAGGGTTAGATTGAATTTCTTCTTCTTTAAAAAAAAAAAAAAAAAAAACAGGAATGAGTCAGAATTTAATTTATCCTAAACAAAGTTGTTGGACAGATGCTGATATGGGCAAAGAGTTTGGTTTTCAAATTAATTGTCTTGACTTCTGAAAAGTGCTCCAGGCATTTAGCTACCCAGTTATATCATTTTCTGCCAAGTGATAGAAGTATTAATAACTATATTTCTTCAGGAAAAATAATATTTCAAAATAAAACACAGCTTTTACAGACTACACATTGTAATTCAAGCCTCTACTACTGGCCCCTGACACTGACCACATAATATAATGGAATCAGACTGAACTAACCAGAAATGGCCCAACTTGAAGGATGATGTTTGTTCTATTGAAAATTCAAGCTTTGTTGAAATATACTAGCAGCAAAGCTTTGTCACATAGATGAGACCTCTTTTATACTATAGAAAGATTCTACTTATAGAAAGATTGTCAACTATTGTGACATCTAGGTTAAAGTTTACTTACCTTTTTTTTCTCTTTGTCCAAATTCAGAGGTTGCATCTTTTATATAGATTCTAAGAAACTAAAGATGAAATGATAATCAATCCTTTCCCTGAGAACCACTATACATAGTAGTAATGACACTTTAATGGCATAGTTTGTACTTTAGTCCATTAATTGTTTAACATTTATATTTATTGGTTTAGCATTCAAAGAGGAAGCAACTTTTCAACTGATGTCACAGTTTCAAAATTAAATTCATCTACCACCTTAATTATAAACTATTCATAATCAATTTTTGAGATGATAAGCAGCAAGAAGTTAGCCCTGTGGAAAGAATATGGAAATCCTGGCCTCAAATATCATGCAATATAAATGCATTATTTATTAATTTGCTGAACAAAAAATGAAGAATGGCATCCTTTTATATTGTCCCAATGCTATGCTCTCAAAGATCGTTGAGTTTTAGGCATTTGAATCTAAATACATGATGGCACTAGAGCTAAAGAATCTGCCTGCCAATGAAGGAGACTTAAGAAACGCAGGTTCAATCTCTGGGTTGGGAAGATCCCCTGGAATAGGAAATGGCGCCCCCCTCCAGTATTCTTACCTGGAAAATTCCATGGGTAGAGGAGCCTGACGGGCTACAGTTCATGGGGCCGCAAAAGGGTCGGACACGACTGAGAGACTAATCACACATAAATGCAGTTTAAGAGGCTTAAGGAATAAGGTATAAGTCATGGAGCTGTGACAATTAAAGTGACTTTGAAAAAGAGTACAGGCTCTTCTCCTTTGTCTTTGCTGAACTGGAAGAATCCATGTCTTAGCTTTCAAGAGTTTTATATGAAGCCAACTTTGAATAAAAATCTCTGCCTTGGGGAATGTGTCCAAAAGAACTGACAAATCAAATTCACCTTTGATTTAAAAGAGGCAACTATGGATGATGTCATTTCCTGAGTTAAATAAATATAGAATCTGAAAGAACCATAAAGGTTAATGAGCTCATTGAGATTAAAGACAGCTTCAGTTACCAGCAGAGACATCCACTCCCATCTTCATTGCCCAGGCAATGCTCTTTGCAACAGATCAATTCAACAAGTACTTTTATTTATTTGTATTTCACCTCATCTCTGTATTTATGTTTTATAATATAGTAGTAGATGACATACACAATATTAAGAGATGAACAGATCCTAGATAGATGTTAGATAGATTAAAGTTTGATTGACATAGTCCACAAAAATGTCTGTAAAAAATCAAGTGTCCCTACAGAGACAGAAACATTTTACATTATGTAATTTTCAATTCTCAAACAACTAAAATTGCTACTAACTTATAGATAAAATTTAGAATAATTTTCCTTAAAATATAGTGCTATATAATCTAGGCTTTCGTGTTTAAAATTTAGACTTGTTTTAATGCAGAAATTTCAATATTACAATGGTATCTCATGTTTTTTTTTTGTTTTTTGATTTATAAGCACTTAAAAATATGTACACATTGATCTTTTGCCCTATTGCTTCATAAGCATTCACCCTTTTGATTTTTCTTTACAATTACTCAGGTTTTGATTAATTTTTCAAAGATTTAACATTTAGAATATTGACATGATAATTACAATGTTTAACTTTATAATTAATGACTCTAGATTTATTTAGAGTTAGTTTTTTCCACAAATGTAATTCATTAGTACAAATGACATTTCCCCCTTATTTTCAAGAGTATACAAGTTGAAATTCTGTGCTTTTTTAAAAATTTATTTTAGCTTTATTCTAAAAGCTTTATTTAGTTTGCACTTGTTTAACCCCACTGAGTAAAAGGATTCAGTTCTAGCAATGTCTAATGCCTAGTTGATGCACAGTAATTACTGCTATGCTATCATTATACAAAGATTATATTTTTTATATCTCATTACTCATTCAGGTGGTGTTAGTGGTAAAGGATCTGCCTGCCAGTGAAGGGGACATAGAGATGAGGTTTCAGTCCCTGGATAAGAAAGATCCCCTGGAGAAGGGCAGGCTACCTACTCCAGTATTCTTGTCTGGAGAATCCCATTGACAGAGGGGGCAGTCCACAGTGTTGCAAAGAGTCAGACATGACTGAAGCAACTTAGCACATAGTCCACTCATTCAATTTAACAAAAATGCTTTAAAAATTGTGTCCATCTCAATTGAACCAGTTTCACACCTGAAAATTGTTTTTATATATTGTCTTTTTCCTCTTTGAGTCTTTTATTTGGATTGTCTGCCGCTGCTACTGCTGCTAAGTTGCTTCAGTTGTAGCCAATTCTGTGCGACCCAATAGATGGCAGCCCACCAGGCTCCCCCATCCCTGGGATTCTCCAGGCAAGAACACTGCAGTGGGTTGCCATTTCCTTCTCCAATGCATGAAAGTGAAAAGTGAAAGTGAAGTTGCTCAGTCGTGTTCCACTCTTAGCGACTCCATGGACTGCAGCCTACCAAGCTCCTCCATCCATGGGATTTTCCAGGCTAAGTAATGGCAACTTTAGTGCTACCTTAAATTAGATTCCTCTCAAACTCTTTGTTAGCTTAATAAACTTCAAATTGATGAAGCCTAACCAAGATCCTATTTCCTCTTTAGAATACTGGCCTTGGTTTCTAGTAATATTCAGATCATATCTGTTCTTATTCCATATTTTCTTCAAATATAGGAGGATTTCTTTTACTAATTAGTAAAGTAAAATATGAATCTTTGATCTTGGTTTCAGACAACTAAAAATCTGTTTAAAAAGGTAAGCACTGGTTTAGAAATGAATACTCTTCTGAATAAATGAACTTCTAAAACTGTATCTGTGGAGTTTTTTTAATATTCAAAATATTGTATGAAATATTTTCAATGATTTAGGTTTTATGGATGCCTATGAATCAGTTTTACTGTTTTGAAGTACAATATGTCAATCATGACACTGACGCATATTTGATTTAACTGCTGTTAATAATTCTATAAAAGTCACTTTGGGGAAATATTTTTGAAAAGAAGCTGCATATATTCTGCTTTCAAAATTTAATTCAAAATCACTCAGGATGTTTCACTGAAGAAAACTCTTTTATGTTTCATTTTAAGTTACATATTTTAAAATGTTTTACTGGTATTGAGATTTAAAAACCCCATGAATCATATTATATTTTAGAATTAGCTTATTATCAGGTTCTGAATTTCAGTAAGTAGTGAAGACTACTTCATTACAACAAACTACTTAGACTCAAAATAGTTTTTGAATTCATTGTTTCCCAGTGTCCTACCTATTATGGAGTCCCCTGTAAGGAAAACAAAGATCCACCAAACACTTGGAGAGTTTTAAAGTAAGTTTTAAAGTAAGTTGGAGAGTTTTTAATCAGCTACCAATTTGTCCTAACTTTGTCATATGAAGAAGGACAAATACTACTTTACTCCTGATATGACTTTTTCTAGTATAAGCTTTTAACTGGCATACTACTGTCTTTATCAGGTGTGCATGTGTGCATGCTCAGTTGAGTCCAATTCTTAGCAACCCCATGGACTGTGGCCCTCCAGGCTCCTCTGTCCATAGGATTCTCCAGGCAAGAATACTGGAGTGGGTTGCCATTTCCTCCTCCACGGGATCTTCCCAACTCAGGGATTGAAACTGCTTCTTCTGCATTGCAGGTGGATCCTTTACTACAATGCCACCTGGGAAACACTTCTTTACATACGGATCATTTTTTATCAGATGCCAGCTGATATGAATTTTGTTTTCTTGATGTTGGATATTTTCACAATCATATAGACCTTTGTGACTTTGTTCTGAGACATTGTTAAATTATTTTGAAAAAGATTGAGCCTTTGGAGTTTTGTTTTTAAAAACCGTTACATGAGGGCTGGCCCAGCCCTGCTTCTGGCACTTTGGAGGCCAGCAGGCCCTTGACCACCTGCTGGGATGGGAAAGGGAAGGGTCCACGAATTGCACCCTAGAAACTTAGTAGGGTGCATGGGTTTAAAAAAAAAAAAACCGTTACATGAGACCAGAGTAGCTGTGAATTTAAGACCAATTTTGCCAAACTACTGAGTCAAAATATTTCTGAGTACTGTAAATACTGTACTTGTAAATCAGGAAGTGGTAGTTTGGTCTCTTTGTTTATTTACATTTTGGCTTGTAACAAAAATAACAATTTCTGATTCTTGTTTTGTTTCAGATTAAGTGGCAAACAGGTTGATCTTTGAACAACATTGATATTAAAGTAAAAAAATGTGTTTATAATTTTCTGTTAAGTCAACTTTCTGTTAAATCAAAAAATGTGTTTATAACTTTACACTCAGCCCTCCATATCCATCCACAGTTCTGTGGATTCAATCCACTGTAGCTCTCATGGTACTTTATCAAATATTTCTTTATTGTTTTTAAGTTTTTAATTTACAAAAATGCATTTCTTTAACAGTTACAGGGTGTTGAAATCACCAGTTAAATTGATTTAGCTTCTTCTCTTTTCAGTTCTGTTAGTTTTTATTTCATGTATTTTGATGCTCATGTAGAATCATGATGTTGTCTTGATATATTGACCCTTGTATTTTCTAAGACTTCTAGGAAGATGCTATAAGCTTTTATAAAAGAGAAGATCCTTGGTTTGTTCATGATCTTAGTAAGAAAGCTTTGAGCTTCTCACCATTATATATATTAGCTGTAGATTTTATATAGATGTTCTTTATCAATTTAACAAAGTTCCTATTTATTCCTAAATTGCTGAAAGTTTTTATCATGAATAGGTTTTGTATTTACATATATATATATATATATATATATATATATATAATTTTAACTGGAGGATAATTGCTTTACGACCTTGTATTGATTTGTATATAGCACATTTATTGAAGAAAAAAATTGGAATACAAGTGGACACACACAATTCAAACCTGTATTGTTCAAGAGTCAACTGTACAATCCTTACGTGCTATTCTTTCACTGGATTGAGACGGTTTCCTCATCATTACCTGCTGATGTTCACTTTCAGCTAAGTGTTCTCAGGTGCCCTTTTGACAGATCTCTGGAGCTCTCTCTGTATAACTGTCTCTTCTATGATATTCTGCAAAGCAAACTCTTGTGACCTTGGCACCTAGTTCTGATTTCCTCAACTAGGCAAGACCACTAGGCTCTACCTAAGTTTCCCTTACTTTTATGGAGCCTGGAGTGTGCTCTCTTCAGACAATAAACTGAAACAGTTGTCTGACCTGTTTCCTTAGTTTCTGCTCTCTCAGAGATTATTCATTCACTACATTGTATTTAATGTCTAAAAAAAATTGTTTCATATTTTCGTTTTCAGTTGTTTCAGGTTGGAGTATAAGTACAGTCCCTTTTACTTCATCTCGGTCTGGAGAGAAAGAATGTTAATAGTTAGTGACTTGACAGTATCTCCTATGGTTGTACCATAATATGAAACATTTATTGCAATTATGTGGTTCTTTAGATTGTAGATAGCTTTATTTTTACCACAAGAACTTTTAAGATTTCCTTTCTTCATGTTGGTTACATGTCCCTGACCTCTTCTAATTTTAATTCACCATGGATATTGTCTTTAATGGGTTTTCCATTACTTTTAATTCAATTCACTATATCCACTCTTACAAAAACTGCATAATCCATAGATAAAATATTACAAAGAGTTTAGATAGTTTATTCTGTTCTTCTAAAGCTACTGTTTTTCTCTTGCTTCTCTATCACACAATTATTACGTATAGAATTATGTTAACATTTTAATTACCTTTTATGATTTTTTAAGCCAAAGGTAAGCAAACTGCTCAGAGACCAAATCTGGACTTCGAACTTTGCTGTAAATAAAGTACTTTTAGAACCCAGCCATACTCTTCTGTGTCTGTGTTGTTCATGGCTGCTTTCACATTACAATGGGAACATTGAGTAGCTATGACAGAAATTTTCATTTTATAGAAAATGTGTGCCAACTCTGTTTGAATTTGTAAGTAGTGTGTGTGTTTGTGTGTGTGCTTGTATTTATTTTTCACATATCAGAGCCAAAAATGTTTTCAGAGTTAGTATCAATGAACCTGAATCCAAATTTCCACTGTGAAGCTTGTCTGCTGTTTGTTTTTTTGCCAAGTAATTTGACCTGTTTCAAACAAACTAAATTCATAATGGGAATATGTATACCTTTAATACCTATAATTAAGAATAAGTAATAAAATGTGTAGAAACTGCTTCATTCGTACTGAGTGTGTGCTCAGTCACTATAGTCATGTCCAAATCGCTGTGACCCCATGAACTTTAGCCCCCCAGGCTCCTCTGTCCATGGGATTTTCCAGGCAAGAATACTGGAGTGGGTTATCATTTACTCCTATGGGAGTTCTTCCTGACCCAGGGATGAAATTTGCATCTACAGAATTGCAAGCAGACTCTTTACTCACTGAGCCATCAAGGAAGCCCTCATTCATAGTACACATTCAAATAAAGACTGATTACCCCCATTATTAGATTGAACCTCATGAAAAACAAAATAGAAAATATATTCATTTTTCCATCATTAGAAAATTGTCTCCTTAGTCCTCTTGATGAGTGTGAAAGAGGAGAGTGAAAACGCTGGCTTAAAACTCTACATCCAAAAAACTAAGATCATGGCATCTGGTCCCATCATTTCATGGCAAATAGATGGGGGAAAAGTGGAAGCAGTCACAGATTTCATTTACTTGGTCTCAAAAATCACTGTAGATTGTGACTGCTGATCCTTGGATGGAAAGCTATGATAAACTTGGACAGCATATTAAAAAGTAGAGACATTGCTTTCCTGACAGAGGACTGTATAATCAAAGCTATGGCATTTCCAGTAGTCATGTATGGATGTGAGAGTTGGACCATAAAGAAGACAGAGCACCAAAGAATTGATGCTTTTGAATTGTAGTGCTAGGGAAGACTCTTGAGAGTCTTTTGGACTGCAATGAGGTCAAACTAGTCAATCCTAGAGGAAATCAACCTTGAATATTCATTGGGAGGACTGGTGCTAAAGCTGAAGCTCCAATACTTTGGCCACCTGATGTGAAGAGCCTAGTCATTGGAAAAGATCCTGATGCTGGGAAAGATTGAAGGCAAAAGGAGAAAGGGATGGCAGAGGATGAGATGGTTAGAAAGTATCACCAACTCAATGGACATGAGTTTGAACAGACTCCCAGAGATAGTGAAGGACAGGGAAGCCTAGCATGCAATAGTCCATGGAGTGGCAAAGAGTCAGCGGCTGAACAACAACAACAAAGAGAATTGGAAGTTTGCTTTCTTTCCTTCATGTCTAAGTTTATTAACCTATAAATTCTTGTAAGAAGTAAGTTCGATACAAAATCTTAACGAGGGACTGAATGCTTGAGACCTCTGTGCACATTAGATTGTTTATCGTCATGGGGTATTGTGAAGATTCTCCCGGAGTACAGAGAATATTTCTAGCATGAAGTGTTTTGCAAAAATCCTCTCCTTAAATGTAGGGTAGTCTTCTCTCTCCCTCTTTTTTTAAAGATTTATCATTCAGTGTACACTGTGTTAGATACTCAGAGACATATCAAGTGAAAACATCATTTGTGAGCTGGGGTACATCATATCCATGGCCACACCATTTTCTGTACAATTCCCCACCTTTACCTTTGAAGTGCTGAAAATCCATTTTCACATTTAAGTTATTTAAGCAGAACATTTCCCTCAATGGCACCTTCTCTCTGTGTAAAAAGAGATGGGCAACATGGCCCTACTCACGAGAGTCCTCTAGCTCCCTTGGGACTCCAAAGACCTTGAAAGTTTTTCTCTGCACAGTATTGCAGAAGAAAGGCTTGGGACAGGCCGCACAGACAACTCTTTTCCTCCTGGCACATTTGCTCTGGAGTGCACAGAAGGCTGGAAGTTTGATGTCTGCTTCTCTTTGTAAATGTGATGCTCAAGTGTGGATGGCTGGGCTTCAGCTCCTGTATCCAGTCTAAAGTGCCAACAGGAAGAAGATGAAAAGCTAAATTGAGAATTGTAACTTCAGAAAACTGAAATCATTGGGGTAGGTGAAGCTTTATTTTCTCCTATGCTGCTTTACATTTCCAGTGTTCTAAAACTATGTGCTTGACATGATGTCAGTCATGCTCTGCAAAATATAGTTGAGGAATTAAAGAAAATATTTTAAAATACATATTTATATTACTTACATGTTTGAGTCCAATCTAAGAGAAAACAAGAAAATGAATAGCCTGATTTGTTTAGTCATGGGATGACAACTTTTTTTTTTCTTATTTTGAAATGCCTTACTATGTTTCATAATTCAAAAAATTATTTTATAAAGTCTATTTTTAAGCTGAAATGATAAAAATTATTTTCTGAAGAAACACATACTATACTGTGCATATAAACTTAAAACACCAATTTAATTTTTATTAATCTGATTTCTTTTCAAAGTTTCCTTTTTAAAGTTTTCTCCTCATTTTCAATTCATTTGTTCTTAAATCTTTTGAAAATAAAATTTGATCCCTATTGTATTCATTAAAAGCAAAAAAAAAATTCTTGAATTTATTTCTCTAAAATATTCTATCAATTAATTGTGTGTGCATTCACACATACTATGTAGCTTCAGTTGTGTCCAACTCTTTGTGACCCTATGGACTGTAGCCCACCAGACTCCTCTGTTCATGGGATTCTCCAGGCAAGACTATTGGAGTGGGTTGCCATGACTTCCTGCAGAGGATCTGCCCAACCCAGAGATCGAACCCACATCTCTTATGTCTCTTGCATTGAGAGGTTGGTTCTTTACCGCTATTGCCATCTGGGAATAAGTCCACTTATTATTTATTTAATGATTATCCTGGAGGATATCTGGGGTTGGGTACCAAAACCCATAAGCCTCAGCCATGGGTTTTCATTGTTTTCAATCAGGGATTATTAGATTCAGAACCTAAAGGTGTATTAATAGCCTAGTAATCACATTTCATCTTGCGTCTTGTCAAATCAGCAAAAACAGCCAAGGTAGAAGATATGGCTTTGCATGTAGCATATATTGAAATCACCTTAGACATCTTAAAAGTGGATTTAGTTACACGTCAGTATAATTTAATAGCTGACCCCCCACCACCACACACACAATATAATACAACTGGGAATTAATAGAAAAACTGACTCAGAAAAGTTGGGGTTCTCACTTGGCTGCCAAAGTTTCATCTTTAGTAACCCATTCAACTTTGACTGCTGAGATTCAATAAAACCAAAGCTGAATGCCTTCAGGATAATGTGGACATTTTAAAAGCATCATTTTGGAAAATGGATGAGGGAACTAGTCATGTCTACTTTGAAAACAATGACAGGGAGTATACTTTGCTGTCTTAGTCTCAAATATTTGAAGGATTCAGTTCAGTTCAGTTCAGTCGCTCAGTCATGTCTGACTGTTTGTGACCCCATGAATCGCAGCACGCCAGGCCTCCCTGTCCATCACCAACTCCCGGAGTTCACTCAGACTCACATCCATTGAGTCAGTGATGCCATCCAGCCATCTCATCCTCTATCGTCCCTTTTCCTCCTGCCCCCAATCCCTCCCAGAATCAGAGTCTTTTCCAATGAGTTAACTCTTCCCATGAGGTGGCCAAAGTACTGGAGTTTCAGCTTTAGCATCATGTAGCAAAAAGTTGAAAACTCTTCTCTGGCTTCCTGATGGTATTGTTGTTGCTATTGCTCAGTCTGTAAGTCATGTCGGACTCTTTGCTACCCATGGACTGCAGCACACCAGGCTCCATTGTCCTTCACTATCTCTTAGAGCTTGATCAAACTCATGTTCATCAAGTCAGTAATGCCAACCAATTATCTCATCCTCTGCTGTCCCCTTGTTCTTTTACTTTCAATCTTTCCCAGCATCAGGGTATTTTCTAATGAGTCAGTTCTTTGCATCAGGTGGCCAAAGTATTGGAGCTTCAACTTTAGCATCAGTTTTTCCAATGAATATTCAGTGTTGATTCCCTTTAGGATTGACTAGTTTGATCTCCTTGTAGTCCAAGGGACTCTTGAGAGTCTTCTCTAGCACTACAATTCAAAAACATCAAGTCTACAGCACTCAGCCTTCTTTATCATCCAACTCTCACATCTGTACATGACTACTGGAAAAACTATAGCTTTGAGTATACAGACCTTTGTCAGCAAAGTGATATCTCTACTTTTTAATACGCTGTATAGATTTGTCATAGCTTTCCTTCCAAGGAACAAGCACCCTTTAATTTCATGGCTGCAATCTCTGTCCACAATGATTTTGGAAACCAAGAAAATAAAATCTGTTACTGCTTCCATGTTTTCCCCTTCTACTTGCCATGAAGTGATGGGACCAGATGCCATGATCTTAATTATTTGACGGTGAGTTTTAAGTCAGCTTTTTCACTCTCTTCTTTCACTTTCATCAAGAGGCTCTTCAGTTCCTCTTTGCTTTCTGCCATAAGGGTGGTATAATCTGCATATCTGAGGTTGTTGATATTTCTCCCAGAAATCTTGATTCCATCTTTTGATTTATCCAAAACAGCATTTTGCATGATGTACTCTGCATATAAGTTAAACAAGCAGATTGACAACATACAGCCTTGAAGTACTCCTTTTCCTATTTGGAACCAGTCTGTTGTTCCATGTCCATTTCTAACTGTTGCTTATTGACCTGCATAGAAGTTTCTCAGGAGGCAGATCAGGTGGTTTGGTATTCCCATGTCTTTAAGAATTTTCCATAGTTGTGATCCACACAGTCAAAGGCTTTAGTGTAGTCACTGAAGCATATGTAGATTTTTTTCTGGAATTCCCTTGCTTTTTTATGATGTTATAATCAAGATCACATGGCAGAATTTTAGGTAGATTAGTTTGTATTCAGTAAGAGTTAGAATTCCTTTGCTAGTCAGGTGCAAAAATTGTGGTCTTTGATAGGTAGTAAGTTCCTGAGCTCTATTAGACCATCTCTTGTCAGGGATACATATGCAGGAGAACTGAGTTGTCAGCTCTTCTTTGAGATCCTTTCAAGCTCACGGAGTATATCATCTTTGAATTTGTTCATGAAAAAAAGCAAAGCACTTATTTCTGTATAAAGTCACAGGCCCTGATTCTTTAGACTACACTTTTTTCACTTTCATCAGATACAATAGTAGAAAGGCACTAAATAAGATATAACCACAGAATAAATGTCAATATGATTGGATCTTGATTTTTTTTAAATGTAACTTCTAGGTGAAAAAAAAAAAAAAAAGATGAGCTGGAGACTTTAAAGGAGAATACAGGCTTAGATAAAGTAGTACCTCTATCCATCCCACGATTCTATTGAGTCTAAGTTTGCAGCAGAGACTGGTAAAGAACTTAGATTCTGAAGTCATACTAACATGAATTCACATGCTAACTTTGCCTGTTTCTTGCTGTATGGCCTTACACAATTTGTCTCAGCAGTATTAGCCTTAGACTTAGTTCATTTGCAAAATAGAAAAAGCAAGACTGTATATTTCTATATTGTTATGTGAAAAAATGAGATATACAAAGGGCTTGGTACTTTTAGTCCTCAATTATTATATTATTGTTATTGTACTCTTACACGTGAAACATGCTTGCTCTTATACCACTAAATTGTCAACTTTGAGGTTACAAATATAGTATTTACCTTACAGTATGCGTGTGTGACCAGATCAACAGTTATAAATTTTAGGGCATGTAGACAGGAGAATTGGGCTTCCCTGGTGGCACTAGTGGTAAAGAACCCACCTGTCAAAGCAGGAAAACCTAACAGACACAGGTCCAGTCCCTGGCTTGGGAAGATCCCCTGGTGGAGGGCATGGCAACCCACTCCATTATTCTTGACTGAGAATCTGATGGACAGAGGAGCCTGGCGAGCTACAGTCCATAGGGTCACAAAGAGTTGGAAATGACTGAAGCAACTTAGCACCCATGCTTGCAAAGATGGAAATTAATGCTTTTTTTTTTTTTTTTTTTGCTGTTGGTAAGGGAACTTGAACCTCTGCTACTCAACAAGGAATAATAATCTAAAAGAATAATCTCATCTAAATAGAAAATAAAGTGATATTTTTCATGCTCCAAAAATATGTTGAATGGTCATTTTCAAATTATTTTAAACAGGAGCATTTAGTTAATGGCTAATCTCATCATCCTAAGAAATAAATGCTGTTTAAAAGTAGACATGGTGTACACCCATGGCGGATTCATGTTGATGTATGGCAAAACCAATACAATATTGTAAAGTAATTAGCCTCCTATTAAAATAAATAAATTTAAATTTAAAAAAAGTAGACATAGTTTCTTTTCTTTTGGTTTATTCTTCTGTTCAATCTGTCTACAAGTTGGTGATTCAGTTTTTTACTCAGTGGTGAATGGTGCTCTTTCAACTGAAAAAAATTGCATTCTAAATTAGAGTTTCAGTAGCATCCCAGGAACAGAGGAGCCTGGTAGGCTACAGTTCATGGGACTGCAAAGAGTCAGACATGACTGAGTGACTAACCACAACAGCATCAGCTAAACTGGCAATAAAAATTAGATGATGGTTAAAAAAAATAAAATCTTATAGAAATTTCCAACTCCCCCACAGAAAACATTAAAAGTTTGATGAAATCGTGTTCTGTTATGATGTGTAAATCTTAACAAAAAAAAACCCATTACATCTGCTTTTGAAAAATATTTGTCCTTGTGCTTAATTAAGCAATGTTGTTTAACTTAATAAATTATGAATGACCATATTATAGGGGATTCTAAAATGACTGAGATCGCCCTCAAGAAACTAGTCAAGTGAGAGAAGATAATCTACAAATATATACAGTTCAAGATATTGTATTAGAGGGGGAAAAAAAAACCTAAGCAAGGTTATACAGAGTCAGAGGAAGGAGAAAATGCAGTTAATCATTAATTTAATGGAAAACTTCATGACGGAGGTGCCATATGATGGCCACATAGAGACAGTGTGAGTTTTAGAGAGAGATGAGGGAAGGCACTTAAGGAAGAGTTGAGAGTCTGAAAAGACTGTAATGGAGAATTGTGTTTAAGTTACATCAACCTGCCTCCTGTGACTAGAAAGACTTTTGGATTCTTGGAAAATCAGGGGCCCTTATCAAAGCCCTCTCCTGATTTCATTAACGTTCATCTCTATCATTAACTTGTCTGCTAGGTCCTGTAAGCTTTTATTTTAGCTCACATCCCAGCCTCTTCTTCAGCATTCCTCCTGTGCTTACGCTACACAAATATAACCAGACTTCCCTCATCCCCTGTCTTATTCATCCTCTCATTTCCTCAATCTCTCTCTCTCAGGACATAAACTGTTCATTTCCCTTACTGACCCTTCTGCCTGGAATGTTCTATATGCCTATCTATCCCACCAGCCTATTTTTCCCTAGTCATCCGCTTTTACTCTGTGTTGTATGTTGTAGCTACCGTTTCCCTGACACCACATCTTAGATAACTTCTCTATACGTTAGTCTACGAGGAATTCCACAGTAGCATTTATCACACTCTTTCCTGATTCTCTTTTTAGCCGTCTGTATTCTCTATAAGCCTATAGACAGCATGGGAGCAGGAACCTTATTTCTCTCGTTTCTGTATTATCCAGCACTGTAGTTGCCCAGGAGTGTGTATGTACATATTAGTTTTTCTGGGTCCAGTGAAAGGCTGACTAAAAGAGTACTAGGGTGATTAGCATCTTAATGTATTCAGCATGTACGCATGAACTACCCAAAGTGGTGTCAAAGGGATAACATGGCTAGAGTTGCTGGGGCAGCCGAAATGCTCTCTTGGTCACACACTGGTGACTCGTCAGTGAGACAACATCTCTTTGGAATTCACTCAAATTGAAGCAAGTGGTGAATCTGAAATGTGAGGAAAAAGATTAATAGCAATATAATGAACGGAATGGAATAATATAATCACTATTAATCATAATATGTCAAATTGAATGACATTAGGCTGACAGTGATTAATGAGATTTTAAATCAACATGTTAATTGTCTTTTTTCCATTTATGAGACAAAGTCTCTGTTTTATATTCATGCTTTTGTTTTTGTTTTCAATGTATAGTAAAGGGAAATGTGCATGTGAAGGTGTGGAGATAGTTGACTTACAGCTAGACCAAAAAATTTCAATATTTCTGGGCAAATCTGGATGTCTGGTTTCTTGACTCGAGGCTAAGATAAGGACAATTAAATTTAAGATATTTAAGGTCAGAAATATCTTTACTAATGGTTTGCCACTGATATTAGTTAAAAAATTTGGCTTGAGCTACTCCCAAAACTAAGATTCCTTGCATATATCTGGGTGGAACAGGCACAGAAGCAGGGGCCCTTGGAGAGATTGCACCTCAGATATGTATTGGCCTTCAGACAGAAAAAATCCTACACTCTGTTTCTCTTGCTACACTGTGTTACTTGCCTTTAAAATAAAAGTCTTATACAAGAATGCCCTGAGTTGGTATATCTATTAAGAAGCCAAGCTTCATTTCAAAGATTTCAATAAGATTTTGAAAGTGTGGTAATCAGTTTATGACAATAATACAATAAACATAATTACTATTTTTCTGAAAGACATGTGAAAAAGTCAAGACAAGACTGATAAATGGGAAAAGTAATCCCATTATGGAGAATGAATTTTGGCGAAAACCTAGTCATGATGTTATCCTTACAGGTATATGTGTGTGTGTGTGTGTGTGTGTGTATTTGGAGTAACTGCCTGGGGATAAAACTGTCTAGGAATAAAAACAGTAGAAAAGCAAACTAATAAATAAACACACAAAAAGTCTGAAGGTTATAGTTGACTACAATTTAAACCATAATATTTAAAGTTGTAAAGCTTTATGGCATTTCGTAATAATCATAATCTCTGTTGGAAAACTATTTTTGGATTAGAAAAAGTATTTGCTCCAGGTGTGTTTATAAGCTCTTAGTGCTAGAGTATAAAATTCTGAAAGACTGCTATGACTAGAGAAAATAGGGTAAGAATTGACTGTCATAATGGGAAGCCAGAATGGCCCATGTAACACTAGATGTCAAATAGGGGCTCTCTGTCTGCAAGTGAGTAAGAAACTAGCATAACAGTTTTATGTACTATCAGGCAATTTAAAAGCACTAAACTCTATCATAATGTTTGTCTTTTTCTTTGTCTGCTTAGGAAAGAGAACAAGTTTCAGGATAGACTCTATAGGTGTAAGAAAGGTCGAAAGTGAATGTGCGTTCTTTTCATGCTGAGTTACCTGGAGGTGATTAAAGCCTCATGGTTTCAAGCTGTTCTGAGATCATAAAGATGAAAGAAATCCTGATACCAGTGGAATAGGATAAAATGAGACCATAAAAGGATCCAATAAGTTCAGGACTTTTCTACTCCTGAAAAATACATGAGGAAAGTTCAAATTTCTCCTTCAAGCAGAACAAAGAAAATCTGAGTTAATAAGTGGTAGAGAGGGGTTGATGTTCAGTGTGAAAAAAGGATGCCTTCAAACTAACGAAAGGAATTAAAGTTAAGCTTCCATTGAGTGTGATTCACCATGCAGGTGCTGGGGATACAAAAGGAATGAGGTACAATCCATGCCTTGACAGAGAAGGCAATGGCAGCCGACTCCAGTACTCTTGCCTGCAAACTCCCATGGATGGAGGAGCCTGGTAGGCTGCAGTCGGTGGGGTCTCTAAGGTCAGACAGGTCTGAGTGACTTCACTTTCACTTTTCACTTTTCATGCATTGGAGAAGGAAATGGCAACCCACTCCTGTGTTCTTGCCTGGAGAATCCCAGGGACGGGGGAGCCTGGTGGGCTGCCGTCTATGGAGTCGCACAGAGTCGGACATGACTGAAGCGACTTAGCAGCAGCAGCCATGCCTTCAAGACAGTTGTGTGGAGAAGGAAGCAGACCACGACACTGTATGCAGAAGGTCCTATTGGAGTACTGAAGATGAGTAACCCCATAAAGATGGGGAATGATGGAGCCTAATCAGTGGTAGTAAAGAATGAAGAAAGTTTCCCATATTTAACAGAGAAAAATACAGGACACTCAGCTAAATTAGCATCTCAGATAGACAACATTGTTTTTGCTGTTGTTTTAGTATACAGATGCACATGATTACATGGGACATACTACAGATTTTACAAAGAATCATTGTTTATCTAAAACTCAAATTGAATTTGGCATTCTGTAGTTTAAATTGCAGCCCTAAAATCAAGAAAGATTTCACAGAGGTATGCACTGAGATCGAAGAGGTAAGAGTCAATCAGAGGGCTTCCCTGGTGGCTCAGTGGTAAAGAATCCATCTGCCAAGGCAGGACACAGGGGCTGGATTCCTGACCTGAAAAGATCCCACGGGCCTCAGAGCAACTAAGCCTGTGCACCACAACTACCGAGTCTGAGCGCCAGAGCCCATGAGTCACAATTACTGAGCCCATGCGCCGCAACTACTGAAGCCCTAGAGCCCATGCTCTCCAACTAGGGAAGCCACTGCAATGGGAAGCCTGCACACACCAACCGGAGAGTTGCCTCTGTTCACCCCAGCTAGAGAAAAGCCCACACAGCAATGAAGACAAACACCCAGAACACCCAATATATATTTATACATATATATATATATATATTTTTAAAGAGTGAATCAGACGATGGGAAGAGATGAGCGCATGCTAGAGAAATGGAATGGCTTATGTAGAAGCCAGTTGCAATGGGTTAACAAGCAAGGCTCAGGTGCTGCATAAAGTTAAGTTTTTTAGCAAATTTGATACAATGTGACATTTGGAGAGGTAAGCCAAAGTTAGATAATGAAAGGTGTGGTATGTTATGATTGATCCAGAGAGCAACAGGGCCCCCTTGAAGGAATTTAAGTGGTGCCTTATCACATCTCTTTCATAAGAAAAGTCACTGTGGCCCTGGGGAAAACACAGGAGGCAGTGAGTAGGAGCAGGACAGCTCTCCAGGCACAGTGCGCATCCACTGGGGCTGCTCCTGAGAATCAACTGGGGAGTTTTAAACATGGATGCCTTGGCTTCATATCCGAGATTCTGACTTAATGGGCCTCATAGGTTTTGGGGGGTTAAATAATTTTATATCAAAATAGGCATACATACATTAAATAAAATGAAATGTGTTTTTGTAAAGAGACTTTTAAACCACTTTATTGGGGTATGATAATGGACATAATTTGTTGAGACTGGAGATAAGTATGCACCCATGAAAAAAGTCACCTGCATAATCTATGCATTAAACATATTCATCGTATCTCTAAATTATTCATCTCATCCTTTTTTATAATTGTATATATAGATATGATTGAACACAGTTGATTTATAATGTGTTAGTTTCTAGTATACAGCAAAGTGATTCAGTTATTTATGTATATATATATGTATATATATCATTTATTTATTATTATGTTAAAAGAACATTTAACAAAAGATTTACCCTCTTAGCAAATGCTTAAGTACATAATACAGCATTGTTAACTGTAGAAACTAAGCTATACAGTCGTTCTCTAGGAGTTATTTACCTTACATAAATGATACCTTGTACCCTTTAACCAACATCTCCCCGTTTTCCCCTTCCTCCATACCTGCTGCTGCTGCTACTAAGTCGCTTCAGTCGTGTCCGACTCTGTGCGACCCCATAGATGGCAGCCCACCAGGCTCCCCCATCCCTGGGATTCTCCAGGCAAGAACACTGCAGTGGGGTGCCATTTCCTTCTCCAATGCATGAAAGTGAAAAGTGAAAGTGAAGTTGCTCAGTCGTGTCCAGCTCCTAGCAACCCCATGGACTTCAGCCTACCAGGCTCTTCCATCCATGGGATTTTCCAGGCAAGAGTACTGGAGTGGGGTGCCATTGCCTTCTGCGTCCTCCATACCTAGCAACCACCATTCGACTCTATTCTGAATTTAGCTATTGTAGATTACTCATATAAGTGACATCATGAAGTAATTGTCTCTCTGTGTCTGGCTTATTTCGCTTAAGCATAGTGTCCTACAGGTCCATCCATGTTATCACAAATGGGAGCACTTCCCTTTTTTAATGCTGCATAGTATTCCATTGTGTGTATATACCACGTTGTCTTTATCCATTCAACCACTCATGGATGATTAGGTTGCTTCCACCTCTTGGGTATTGTGAACAGTGCTACAATGAATGTGGGACTGCAGGTATCTCATCTGGATCCTGATTTCATTTTTTTCAGATATATACCCAGATATGATATTGTAGTTCATACAGTCACTCTATTTTTTATTTTTCCACTCAGTTTTTCATAACAGCTGCATCATTTTACATTTTCTTCCAGCAGTGGCAGAGGCAGGCTCCAGATTTTTAATGAGGGATTGGTCAAAACAGAAGGGAAGTAAAGGCTGACTTCCAAACCCTTGCACATTCTCATCTTTTCTAACTTCACTTAGTTTTGTCTACTATGACCTGAAACCATTTTCACTGAAACTCCTTTAGCTACTTCTTCCCTATCCTATATTTGGATTTTGGCTTGCTCTATTGGAGTTTGTTATTTTGGCTCTATAATGTAGGTGACTATTTTGGGTATTAAAAGTATAAGCTCTCTTAATTCCATCACTTTTTCAGACAAAATTGGCTTGACCTTCTGTTCTTTATTCAATTTATCAAGACGGATTTGGGATAGGAAGTGCCTTAAAACTCATAACTCATGATCTATTTGGCTAGCTATTACAAATGATCATGTATGGAATGTTTACAGTTATCACAGTTTATAGTGATGATTCCATTTATCCCTCATTATCCCCATTATTTAGATGGAGAATACGAGGCCCAATATTAGTTGGCAAATATGTGACTCAGCATTGGAGACAAGACCTACTTTCTGTCATTGGCCTTACTTCTAGTTACAAACCACTGTCTCTCTTCCTCTTTCTACTTTTCCTTTCTCCCTCCCTTCCCTGATGGAATACTGCCTTCTGTATTTCTATCTTTTTTAATCCATTCCTTAACAGGATTTTTTTTTTTTCTTTCTGTGTTAGGATATAAGAGTCAAAGATGAAACAGACAGGAACCCTGCACTCAAGTAATTTGTAGGTTCATTGTTTATTTAACCACATTCCATATATGTAATTGGCATTTTCCAAATATTTTAAAATGAATCAATGAGTGAAAAAATGATCTTATATGTAGTCTGAAGATATTCTCTATTCCTATTTTTAGATAAGCAGATACTAAAGTTATCTTAATATCTTTTGAATAATTTTTCCATATTTTACAAATCTATGAACTCACATTTCACTCAGCACTAGCTTTGTTTTTTTCTGTGAACCAATATCTTTATTTATAAAGATTATGCAGACACATTTTAGATTCTGTGAATTGGGTGTTTAGATAAGAACAAGTTTCAGATTGGGAAAATTTGAGAATTTGGTGGGGAGAATTCACATTTGAATAAGTCTGTGTCTAATATTACAGTGCTTTTTGGAAGTGACTGACAATGTGAAATTAAACCTGTAAAATTCAAACATGACAACTCAACCAAATAAACCAGGAAAATACTTTTATTTTTCTAATGACTAACATAGAATTAACATTTTAAAAATTAATCTATTTATTTTAATTGGAGGCTAATTACTTTACAATATTGCAGTGGTTTTTGTCATACATTGACATGAATCAGCCTTGGGTGTCCATTTGTCCCACATTCTGAACCCCCCTCCCACCTCCATCACCATCTCATCCCTCGGGGTCATCCCAGGGCACCAGCTTTGAGTGCCCTGTTTCATGCTTCGAACTTGAACTGGTCATCTATTTCACATATGGTAATATGCATGTTTCAGTGTTATTCTCTCAAATCATCCCACCCTTGCCTTCTCCCACAGAGTCCAAAAGTCTGTTCTTTATATCTGTGTCTCTTTTCCTGTCTTGCATATAGGGTCGTTACCATCTTTCTCAATTCCATATATATGCGTTAATATACTGTATTGGTGTTTTTCTTTCTGACTTACTTCACACTGTATTTTTGAGTGAAATCTACAGAAAGAATTGGCGTAGCTGAAAGAGGAGAAAAATGGTAGTAAATGCAGTTAATTCCCTGGTGGCTCAGATGGTAAAGAATCCATCTGCAATGCGGGAAACCTGGGTTTGATTCCTGGGTTGGGAAGATCTGCTGGATGGAGGAGGGCACGCCAACCCACTCCAGTGTTCTTGCCTGGAGAATCCCATGGACAGAGGAACCTGGTGGCTGGTGGCCTTTTTCATGGGGTAACAGTCAGACACAACTGAGCGACTAAACACAAGTAGTTGATTAGTTATTTGCACAGAGGACTGGTTTGAAATGTTAAATAGGAAAATTATAATAAACATTCTATTTGAATCTCCATGGTTTCTTTGCGATTATAAGTTAAAAAAGATAGCTGCTTAAACATGAACTAATTATATAATTAGCTCATTAGAAAATGATGATTGATGATTCAGGTTGAGAGAAGACCACTGAAAATACTATATAAGGATGAATCTCTTCACAGGGCATGTGTGGGTCACACTTCAGACCCTCATTTTTCTTTCAGTTTGGTTTGGTTTTTGACTCTTCAGATCATTAATATATTTACTACAATAATTCTTTTTAATGTTCTGTTTATCTAAATGGACACTACTTGTGCCTTTCTAAGAGTTTTAATGTGAAGTTGCTCAGTTGTGTCTGACTCTTTGCGATCCCATGGACTATAAAGCCTACCAGGCTCCTCCATCCATGGAATTTTCCAGGCAGGAGTACTGGAGTGGGTTGCCATTTCCTTCTCCAGGGGATCCTCCCGACCCAGGGATTGAACCCAGGTCTCCCGAGTTGTAGGCAGATGCTTTACAGTCTGAGCCATCAGGGAAGCCCTGGTGCCAAATACTCATTTAAAAGTCATGGTAAACTCATAGTCTTTTTTCTTCCTTTCTCACTCTCTCCTTTCCTCCCATTCTCTCTCTCTGTTCCTTCCTCCATTCTTTCCTTTCTTTCTTTCTTGTTCTTTCCACATTTATGATAGCCTCAGCTCATCCAGTTTTAATAAACTTTTTTTCCCATTATTTTGAGATAAACAGGAAGTCTCACTAGAGATTTCCCAAAGGCCAAATTCCAGAGCAAGATTTGGGAAAATGAACTTTAAAAGCAATGAGTCATATATGACTGTCAATGCATACAGCCAAATAGCTCTTTATTGTTTATAAATTTATATATTTATGGTTATTTGTATTATTTGATTTACAAATAAAAAGACATGTGAAGATATAGTTATCTTAAAATCAAATCATTAAATATTTAATTGCCTGTTTCATTTCTCAAGTATAACATGTCACATAAAAAATTTAAAAAAAAAACAACTCCCAAATCAATGCCTCTCAAATAGCATATAATAGTAATTATTGTGATTCGTAGACTGCAAATTCTGTGATGGGCATTGTGATTAGTCCTCTACCTCTCTGCTCTCATTTGATTTTCTCACTTATTAAAATAATTATTGCTTTAGTTTTATGAATAAAACTTTTCTAATTTTAAACTGAAATTTAGATTGGATTTACTATCAAGCTAACATATTATTCCATCACTGGATTCAGCTAAAAAAAAAAAAAAGAATGGATTTAACAGTAGCTTAAAATAAGGATTTCCTTTATTACCATAGACAGAGAAGTCTGGAAGCAGGCATTTGGGGACTACAAAGGTGGCTCCCAGTTTTTTAGTCACTGAGTCATGTCTGACTCTTTGTGACCCCATAGACTGTAACCCGCCAGACTCCTCTGTCCACGGGATTTCCCAGGCAAGAATACTGGAGTGGGTTGCCATTTCCTTCTCCAGGGGATCTTCCCAAGGGCTCAGCAGTAAAGAATTTGTCACCTAATGCAGGAGACACAGGTTCGATAGAATAGAAAAAATGGTAGTGGTTTAGTCACTAACTCATGTCCAACTCTTGTGACACCATGGACTGTAGCCTGCCAGGCTCCTTTGTCCATGGGATTCTCCAGGCAGGAATATTGGAGTGGGTTGCCAGTTTCCTTCTCCAGTAGATCTTCTCAACCTAGGAATCAAACCCATGTCTCCTGCACTGCAGGCCATTTCTTTACCTGAGTACTATATCTGACTGAGCTATGAGGGAAATCCATCTTTGAATAGAATAGATAGATACAGATATTCAATAGAATAGGATTCACTATTCTGTGAGTCTAATAATTGTCAAAAATATTCACATATCTATGAGTAGGGAATGGAACCGTTGGGGAAAGCTTCAGAAATATGACAGATCATAAAGGATATGTGAAGAACTTTTTTTTTCCCCTAGTTTATTCTCCTGGAAATCTTATAAAATATTTTCTCTTTGTCAGACTGACCTTATTTGACCTAACTAGTTTTACTGTCAAAGAAGGCATGTCAAGAATGAGAGCAATATGATCTTATAAGTGTAAGATACAATTTATTTTAGATTCTTGTGTGAAGGTTCAGGCCACTACAGCAATGTTGATTTATTACTATTGTCATTCCTAATTTGTATCAGGCATAGACCCATATTTCTGCAGAACTGTAGGAGCCAGGTTAATATAAATGCCCAAGTTGCTCTGGCTCTAGCGTTTGAGTTCTTTGCCCTACAAGTCCATTAAGCCCTAAATCATGGTGGTATTGCAATCATTACAGGATCCTTAGGGGCTAGTTGTTGTTGTTGGTTCCCCCCCGCCCCCTGCCTTGGTCCTTGTTTATAAATAAAGCTACTTACATGTATTGATAAAGCATACTTTGTAGCAAATAAAAGTCATGTGGAATTAAGTTAGCTAAGTACATTCTAACTAATGCAGATAAATATAAGGCATTAAAAAGAAAATCAGTTGTATGTTAGGTATATGGAAGTTTAGAAAATCAACTTATAGTTTTTACTTTATATTGTAAAGTAATTAACCTCCAATTATAGTAAATAAATTTATATTAAAAAAAAAGAATATGAAGGTTGTGAATGTGTTCGATTCCAAAACTAGTTTATTTTTATTCTTAAAAAAAGCCCTAAGCCTGTGAAACCTCTTAAGCCCATGTTAAAAAATTAAAAAGATATTAGTGGTATTCATTTAAGCCACTGATGTGTATAAGCAGCATTTGTCTCTCAGTCAATAGACTTATATTCTAACACAGACAGATTCTAAGCTATAAGTTCATATCTGCTCTACTCATGTACTAAATTCTCAGAAATTTTCTATAAAGTACATTGCAAGGAAGGATTTGAGGCAAGACACATATGCTATTCCTCATAGTTATGTTTGTGAGACTTATAGATATATTAAATGACATTTAAAAGAAGCACAGAATAGCTTAGTTTCCATTTTATGTCTGTTTTATGATTTTAGCTGCCCTATATCAATTAATGTTTAATCATGTTTTAATACAACTTACCTATGCACACATGTTGAAATTATTTCTTCTTTTTTTATTTAATTCAGCAAGGCTAGTCAACTTACTGAAATTAAACATTAGGTTTTATTATATTTTGGTTCAGTTTAAGGACAATGGTATTTTTATCTTCTCAATTTGCCTCAAAATTTCTAGATAAGACAATTAAAAGCAAGACAGCTATGCATCTGTTGCCCAATATTGGGAAGATTTATTTTCTCTACCTGTTAGCTGCCATATCAAATAAATAGGCTGAGAGTTTATTCATAATAAATGCACTCTGTTTAATGCAACGAGACAGTCTCTTAATTTGAGTACCTAGCATATCACCTAAATCTCTTCTGCTAATTTAATTAGCAAGAGCTCAGTGTTAATTATTTTGCATTTAAACATTGAAGTTTCACAGATGAAAAATATATATAATCCTTTTTCAAAATGAAAAAAGTCCAGTAATAAAACAATTTGCATGGTTTTTAAGGGTGCATAAATGTGTTAAATAGCTAATGAATTATTCAACACTGTACATTCTTTGAAGATGTACAGATTTTAATAAGCCTCTTTAATTTGACTTTCATATCAACTTACATGATTTTATTCCAAGCTGTTTTTATTGAATAATGTTTATTACAAAGAAATATTCATCAGTTTACTATATTTTGCAAATGAAAAGAAGTTGAAATATTTATCTGTCAGGAATTCTTAGTGTTGATTTTGTTCCAAAAGTCCTTCTATTGGTAAAGATTTTTTAAATTAATCCATTTTACTGCCCTCTATAAGCAAGACATAAGTGGAATTGTCTCATTTTTATTGTGCTTTAATCCAGAAGCTACATGTCAAACAATTTATAGAGCTCAATTTTAATATATGTCAGCACTCTAAGCTATTCTAGTATGCCTCAATTTTGAACTCCGAGCTTAGACAAATCTCACTAAGACAGACTTCTGGGTATATAAAATCTTGCTTCATCAACATTTTTTCAGAAGAACAGAAAGCATATTTTATTTTGTTTCCTGGGAAGGTGACATTGGGATGTATTTGGATGGTTCTAGCCATTCAATGCCAGGAAGAAAGGTTTTTTGTTTTGTTTTTAATTTTGCTTGGAGAAAAATGAAAAAACAGCCTCAAAACTGGTATATGAAGAAGACTGAGGACCAAAGAATTGATGCTTTTCAACTGTGGTGTGGGAGAAGACTCTTGAGAGTCCCTTGGACTGCAAGGGGATCAAACCAGTCAATCCTAAAGGAAATCAGTCCTGAATATTCATTGGAAGGATTGATGCTGAAGCTGAAACCCCAATCCTTTGGCCACTTGATGTGAAGAGACGACTCACTGGAAAATACCCTGATGCTGGGAAAGACTGAAGGCAAGAGAAGAATGGAACAACAGAGGCTGAGCTAGTTGGATGGCATCACTGATTCAGTGGACCTGAGTTTGAGCAATCTCTGGGAGATAGTGAAGGACAGGGAAGCCTGTTGTGCTGCAGTTCATGGGGTTGAAAAGAATCAGACATGACTGAGCGACTGAACAAAAACAACAATGCTATAATAATCCTATTTATTTTAATTTTGGAATTCAGTTTCTTGCAGTAGTTTATGGTCCCTCTTAGGAGTACTGGGGCCTCCCAGGTAAAGAAGTGGTAAAGAACCTGCATGCCAATGCAGGAGACATAAGAGACTCAAGTTCGATCCCTGAGTCAGAAAGATTCCCTGGAGGATGGTATGGCAACCCACTCGAATGTTCTTGCCTGGAGAATCCCATGGACGGAGGGACCAGGCGAGCTACAGTCCACAAGGTCACACAGAGTCAGACATAACTGAGTGACTAAGCACAGCACACAGAACACACACACACACACACACACACACATAGTCCATGGTGTTGCAAAGAGTCAGACATGACTGAAGCAACTTAGCATGGATGTACACATTAGCAATACTAACTCATTTTGTATAATGAGAGGATTTATTGTATAAGGGCCAGCTACATGAAGCAATGTTATGAAATTATGAGGTAGCAGGTGACATATTGATAACCTCTGGGTTTAGTGTTTTGGTTCTGACTCTGCTGCTATAGTAAGGTATACAGTACAAATTTTTGTAAATATCATAATCATTTATTACTCAGTTTATAAGACTGAAAATATAAGGACCATCTTTGTTTCAATCATGAGGAAGTGGAAAAGGAATATTTGTAGCTAGCCCAAATTCCTCCCATAGATTTATGGTGGACAGGTGGTGAAGGTGTGAGAGCCTTTGAGAAGGCTGACCGTATGTGGCCATTTCTCTGATTTGATCAAGGGAGCCCAGGCCAATAATGGCCTGAAAAAGAGCACCCACCACTGTGCTTTCATGGAATCCACTGTGGTCGCCTCTAAGCCATCATCCATCCTTGGTTACTAGCCTTATTCTACAATTGGCAAAATAAAATATAAGCAAATCTCCTAAAAGATACTCACTTATCTAGACTATGGTGGCACCAGTGCTAAAGAACCTGCCTGCCAATGCAGGAGACATAAGAGACATGGGTTCAATCATGACTGAGCAGCTGAACAAAAACAACAATGCTGTAATAATCCTATTTATTTTAATTTTGGAATTCAGTTTCTTGCAGTAGCCACCCCAGTATTCTTGCCTGGAGAATCCCAAGCACAGAGGAGTCTGGTGGTCTATGGTCCACGGGTATTGGAGTCAGACACGACTTAAGCAAGTAGGCACAGGTATAAGACATTACTATGTCAATTCAAAATTAAAACAAACACATAATCAAGCAAGCTGAAATTTCTTAGCTAATTGTTAAGAAATGGTTTACTCCTTCCCCTTATTCTCTGCTCAGCATGGGCTCAGTTTTTTTTTTTTTTTTAACACGTTGTGTTGGATCCATATTAGAGCGGTTCTGTTAAGAGAGACACTACATCATTTGATGAGGGTCCAGACACTGGAGTCAGAATACTTTGTTTGAATCTTCAGCTCTATCCTTTACTCAAAGACTGGAAAGAAAAACTTTATCATGTTTCAGTTCCTTATCTCTCTGATGAAAAAAATAATAGTATCATATATATAAGTGGGGGTGTGTGTGTGTGTGTACTATATATGTGGTATATGTATATATTTTATAGAAAATTTAGAATAGCAGATTTCACATGGAAGGTACCGTGAATTAGTGTTGTAAGCATCTTTGTCCTGGATCCCTATGACTCATTCTTAAATATCATTAAACTTCATTCCTTTGCAGATGCACTGTTATGAGAACATGTATCCTAATTTCATCCCTTATTTTCACTTTCTTTCATTTTTATTCATTTGCAATATGACCTACCTTAACCATGCCCTTATCTTTATTTCCAGTGCCATGACTGATCACTCCAGTCCGCTAGCTGAAATTCTGGTATAATATCCATATGTCTTTCAGTACTTGAAATATATATAAGCTGCTCTTTCTATTTAATTCCTAAGCCTTATGCCTAAATTGATAAGCATTTATTATTGTTCACCTGGAAAGAAAACCACTAGTCTCTATCCATTCTGTAATTATACCTCTGATATGTTGCTCTCTCAGAGAAGGCAATGGCACCCCACTCCAGTACTCTTGCCTGGAAAATCCATGGACGGAGGAGCCTGGTAGGCTGCAGTCCATGGGGTCACTGAGGGTCGGACACGACTGAGCAACTTCACTTTCACTTTTCACTTTCATGCACTGGAGAAGGAAATGGCAACCCACTCCATTGTTCTTGCCTGGAGAATCCCAGGGACAGGGAAGCCCGGTGGGCTGCCATCTATGGGGTCACACAGAGTTGGACACGACTGAAGTGACTTAGCAGCAGTAGCAGCAGCATGTTGCTCTCTAGGTGGTTAAAGGTGAATAAATATCTTAATTTCTCTTGATCAAGCAGAGAGCCCACAGTAACCTGTGCTATGCTGTTGCAGCAGCAGTTTTTTAACCGTTGTTTAGGTTTTGTAATTGGAGTTACTAAACTCAGACTACCTCCATATTAGGAAATAAATTGTGCTCTGATATTTTGAGCTCCTTGATAAATGGGCAGTGGTAATAGAAGAGTCCTTAGCACTTAGCCTATTGACTGACTATATTTGGCACTTGATATTTATTGAGTGATATGTCATAGGTAAATGATGTGGCAAAACTGTAGAATACAAAACATACTGATCTGAAAAGGAGTTAGATGAAGAGGTTAAAATGCTATTCATTTTTTTAAATTATTTTAGAAAGACGTCCCGGTTTTTTAAAACACTATTTAAATAATGTTATTTATTTTACTGTTTAGTTTTGGCTGTGCTGGGTCTTTGTTGCTGCGCCAGCTTTTCTCTAGTTGCATTGAGCCAAGGCTACATTCTAGCTGTGGGCACAGTCTTGTCTTTGCTGTGGTTTCTTGTGTTGCAGAGCAAAGGCTGTACGGTGCATGGGCTTCGGGAGTTGCAGCACATGAGCTCAGTGGTTGAAGCTCCCAGACTCTAAAGTACTGGTTCAGGAGTTGTGGAGCAAGGGCTTATTCATTCTATGGCCCAGTATTTTATTGACTGGTGAATTCATTACCACTGAGCTCCAAGGGAGGCCCAAATACTACTTTGATGCTTCTCTTTGGTTTATAGGCACACTATAGTCTGGAAAACAAAAGTTACAGCAGCTGGCCTTTTCTTTTGCAGGAATTCACTGTTTAGAGTGATTTGGTTCAGTTCAGTTCAGTCGCTCAGTCCTGTCCACCTCTTTGAGACGCCACGGACTGCAGCACATCAGCCCTCCCTCTCCATCACTAACTCCTGGAGTTTACCCAAACTCATGTCCATTGAGTCGGTGATGCCATCCAACCATCTCATCCTCTGTCGTCCCCTTCTCTTCCCAACTTCAATCTTTCCCAGCATCAGCGTCTTTTCAAATGAGTCAGCTCTTCGCATCGGGTGGTCAAAGTACTGGAGTTTCAGCTTCAACATCAGTCCCTCCAATGAACACCCAGGACTGATCTCCTCTAGGATGGACTGGTTGGATCTCCTTGCAGTCCAAGGGACTCTCAAGAGTCTTCTCCAACACCACAGTTCGAAAGCATCAATTTTTCAACGCTCAGCTTTCTTTAGAGTCCAACTCTCACATCCATACATGACTACTAGAAAAATCATAGCTTTGACTAGACAGACCTTTGTTGGCAAAGTAATGTCTCTAGTTTTTACTATGCTGTCTATGTTGGTCATAGCTTTCCTTCCAAGGAGTAAGCGTCTTTTAATTTTATGGCTGCAGTCACCATTGGCAGTGATTTTGGAGCCCCCCAAAATAAAGTCAGCCACTGTTTCCCCATCTATTTGCCATGAAGTGATGGGACTGGATGCCATGATCTTAGTTTTCTGAATGTTGAGCTTTAAGCCAACTTTACACTCTCCTCTTTCACCTTCATCAAGAAGCTCTTTAGTTCTTCTTCACTTTCTACCATAAGGGTGGTGTCATCTGCATATCTGAGGTTATTGATATTTCTCCCGGCAATCTTGAGTCCAGCTTGTGCTTCATCCAGCCCAGTATTTCTGATGATGTTCTCTGCATATAAGTTAACTAAGTAGGGTGACAATATACAGCCTTGATATACTCCTTTTCCTATTTAGGTTCATTAAAGTTTCTAAAACTCACTCATAACACAGAAACACAACTGTCAAAAAACATAGTGACAAAGGTATGAAGCTTGCTGCATTTTGTAAACGTGAGAAGAAAATGTCACTATTTAGTGCTCCATGGACACTAACCAAGGTCAAAAATCAGTCTCTTATGAATGCTCTACTATACACTTTTCTCCATAAATCCTGAGCTGCTTTGATTACTTTTTATCAAATAAATGCATCAGTTATCATCAAAATCTCAAGGAGTTATGAATGCAGTAAAATATTTCCTTTTGGACAAATTCTTTTATTTTTGGATAAAAGGAATTCCAGATCTTCCAGGGCTTTGAAAAAAATCATAAGGTTTATCGAAATGAGGCAGATTTTTCTGATACATGTTTTCAAGGCAATTGAAGATACTCTTGAAAAGAGCATTTCTTAATCAAATAATTTCAGAAACACTGTAGACCATGCCCCTACTTTGGGGGTTAAGAATGAAGTTATACATACTGAAGTATCTGAGAAGAGTTTTAATAAAGAAATGTGTACAAGATTAATTTGCCAAATGATTTTCAAACTTATTGGACCTCAGAACTCCCTTTATTCCTCTCCTCCTGTTTGTAGCTTGGGTACCACTGATATTTTGAGACTCTTTTTGCATTAGGCTGAACTTATATCAATTCTGTGAAGCTCAAATGTGGAGAAATTATATTTTACTTTTTCATAATATTCACAGAGAATTCTAGAGTAAATGATTAGATTCTAGAATGATCTCTAGCATTATCTCTAGGAATGATAATGGCTGGCTCCTACATGAAATGTCAAGAAATGTCTTTCATCAGCAGCACTGTTATTATTTAATTATGCTCCTCTGTATGAAGAATGCTATCACTTAAATACCCTCCCTGTGTAGTCTGATAATGAATCATCACAAGGAGAATGCAATCATGAGCAGAGACGTGGAAAACAAGAACACACAAGACTCTTTTTTATCTCTTTGGATCATCTCTTCTCTTAACTTTTATGCCTTGAAAGACAGTAGGAACACCACAGTGAATGCTCTCCTTGAAAAAACAAAAAGTATTTCAAATAATCTATACATTCAGTGAAACTGCATTTGATTGGGTCTATCTATTGGGTCTAAAAATGCCATTGTTGCAGGAAGGGGTACCCCTTCTAGGGCCCAAGAGGGGCTCTTGTCTAATGCTCAGAAATGAATTGTCTGAGGAGAAACACATGCTGACAGCAAGAGACTTTATCGGAAAGGGGAGCCTTGGAGGAGAGCAGTGGGATAAGGGGACCCAGGAGAACGGCTCTGCCACATGGCTCACAGTCTCAGGTTTTAAGGTGATGGGGTTAGTTTCCAGGTTGTCTCTGGGCAATCATTCTGACTCAAGGTCTTTCCTGGTGGTGCACACATCCCTCAGCCAAGATTCCAGGAAAAAGGATTCTGGGAGGTTGGTAGGACATATGGGCTGGAGTTTCCTCTCTCCTTTTGACCTTTCCCGAATTCTTCTGAACGGTGGTAGCTTGGTAGTCCCTTGTTCCTTACCAGGACTTTCTGTTGTAAGATAGCCCATGCAAGAAGGTACTATGGTCTGGCCAGGGAGGGCAGTTTTAGTCAGTGGTCCCCCTGACACTAATCAGCTACAATCCAAGACTGAGGCTTACTTGTGAGTCAACAGTCAGTGTCAGGCCAACTTAATTGCTGCTGCTGTGAGCTTCTTGAGTCATCATTTTAAGCCTCACTGTTTCACTTAAACAGAGACAATTTCTCTAACTTACCTTAAAAATGTACCTTCTTTCTAATATTTATGTTTATCATCACCTTCTTTTCTGTTCAGATGGGATATATCCCGCATCTTTCTAATTGAGAAATAGCAAGGAACTTCTGGCTTTGTGTGTTCTTTGGTCTCCACTAAAAAAGACTTTCTTAAGGGACATGGAGAAAACATTTTTGAATAAAATATTCAATGATCAAATAAAAGTATGGAGAGGAAAAGTTGCTAAGGTGCTTCTTGTTCTGTCAAACGGACCCATCTCAGCCCATTTTTCTCTTGTTCACAAAGGGAAGGTAAAACTTTGACATTTTATTCTAGAATAATATTGTTAAAGTTTAATATCAGATGGTTCTAAAGACAAGAATAAATTTTAATGGCCAAAGACAAAAACTAGCCATTTGTGATAGCCACGATAAAGGGAAGAAAAAGGAACTGGTGGAACAAAAGTTTCAAAATGCAAGCTCTTTTATTTATGAACAATTCTTTCTCTTTTATTTTTTTCCACTAGGAATAGTTCCATTGCCAGTTAGGATATATAAGGAGAGAAAAAAGCTTTGTTCCAATGGTATCCCAAAAGCCAGACAAAATAAAGAAAAATCGTACTTTTCTAAGAAGATACAGCAGAATGGTGGATTTAAGAAGCAAAATAAACTGAATTCCATAGAGAAATAAACCCTTCAGAGAGGAGGAGGGTAACTGCCATGTCCAGCTGAGGGGTCATTGCTAGGTTTGGATGAAGAGTATGCTTCTGGGACTGAGGACAGAGTGGGCCAGTGGAATGGACTGTAGGTTGGAAGAACCCCAACTCAGAAATTATACCTCTCCACCCCTCTCACCATTGAGTTTAAAAGAAACCTGGTAAAGAAGACTGCTAAGTAAAGTGAAGTCACCTAGTCTTGGGCATTCTCCAAGTAACTAGATTTAAGAACTTGGTGGAATCGAAACCACTGATGAAGTACACCAATCTGGAACTTCAGTCAAGTCTTCCAGCTCAAATGCACACACTCCTAAAAAGCTAACAGAACAGAGCTGACATCAGAATAGAGGCAATAAATAGATCCATACTTATATAACCCATTGGTTTCAACAAAGGTGTCAATGCAATTCAAAGGGGAAAGAAAATCTTCTTGAAAAAATGATAGAACAATTTGATATCCATGTGGAAAAAAAATGAACTGACCTCTCTCATACACCAAACACAAAAATGAGTTTGAGATAGAGTGTACCCTTAGTGGAAAAGTTAAAATGATAAAACTCTAAAAGAAAGGTGACATAGCAGGCTGCTTCCAACTCAGCATCGCTTACTGCTGTCACACTTGCCTGGGTCAGACGTTGCAACCATGTCCCTACAAGCTGTAGCCTCACCTTTCTTCAGGGAGAACATTCAGGAGACCAGAATGATGACCTCGAGGCTCTTGAAAACCAGGAGAGAAGAAACATTCATGTTATTCTGTAATGTGGCTATGGAAGTCACCCAGGAAGAGCAGCAGCTGTTAAGCCATGCTCAGAGGACCCTGTACAGACATGAGATGCTGCAAAACGACAGCAAACTGGTTCTCCTTGGAAATTCCATTTTCCAAGCCAACACTTGTCATTCTGCTAGGGCATGGAGAAGGGCCCTAGAAAGAGGAGGCAGGACATTGGCATAGCCCCTCTTCTGCTGATGCCAAGGCAGAAATTTCACTTTATGCCTCTGCCACTCTGGACTTCTGTAGTCAGCAGTTACAATAATATGTGCTGCAGGATCATTACCTTTCAATCCACCCAGGTTTGTTTTTCTTAGAACTCTCCAAAGAGCAGGTCTCTGCTCAGCAGATCAGCAGCAGCAGCCACAATCATTCTGTAATGAAAGCTGCTGCTGTGAATTGAAGCTGAAGACAGAGAAGGGGGCTCCGAATCCTTGTTTAAGCGGTCAAGGAAGAGAAATACTTCAAGAATTTTCTCCAGCCCACCTAAAGAACAACTATTAAGCTTGAAGGAAGGCAAGACAGTGATGGAAATAGAGTTCCTCTCATTGAAGAAGCCAAACCTTTTAGAAACAGACAAAACATTAAAGTGGGTAGAAATCTCAGGATTTGATGTAGCCAGTTGTGGAAATTGTAGGCTTGTCTTTAACCAGAAATCAACCCTCTTTAGTCATCAGAGGACCTACTCAGGAGGAAAGCTGTACTTTTGCCGTGAGTGTGGCCCAAGCTTTAGCTATAAATCAGCTGTCATTATACACATGAGATCACACATGGGGGAGAAGCCTTACCTCTGCACAGAGTGTGGGCAAGCTTTTAGCCAGAAGTCAAACATAGCCACACATGATAGTGAACTCTGGGGAGAAGCCCTCTGCATGTGATAAGTGTGGGCAAGCTTTTAGCCAGAAGTCATCCCTCATCAGGGCTTCCCTGATGGCTCAGCAGTAAAGAACACGCCTGCCAATGCAGGAGATCAAGGAGACATGGGTTCCATCCCTGGGTCAGGAAGATCCCCTGGGGGAGGAAATTGCAATCCACTCCAGTATTCTTGCCTGGAGAATCCTATGGACAAAGGAACCTGGCAGGGTAAAGTCCATGGAGTCTCAAAAGAGTTGAACACAGCTGGGTGACTAAACAACAATTGTTTCTTTCATCAGACACCTTTGAACACACTCAGGGGAGAAGTTCTTTGTATACCAGAAGTGTGAGTGAGTCTTCAGGGACAAGTCAAACTTTATCACATATCAGAGGACCTCCTTGTGAGAGAAACTTTCTATCTATAGGGACTGTGGGAGACTTTTTAGAAATAAATCCACTCTCAGCAAGCACCCTTGCTGAGGCTTCCCTTGTGGCTCAGCTGGTAAAGAATCTGCCTGCAATGCAGGAGATCTGGGTTCTATCCCTGGGTTGGGAAGATCTCTTGGAAAAGGGAAAAGCTACCCACTCCATTATTCTAACCTGGAGAAGTCCATGGACTGTATAGTCCTTGGGGTTGCAGAGTTGACACAATTGAGCGACTTTCACTTTCACTTCAGCAAGCACCAGAGGATTAATTCAGGGGAGAATCCTCACGTGCAGTGAATATGGCCAGAGCTTTAATTAGAAGTCAGACCTGGTTAAATACAAGAGGACATGCTTAGGAGAGGTTTTTGTGTGGCCAGAGTATGGGCAAGGCTTCAGAGATAAGTCAAACCTTACCTTACACCAGAAGACGCACTCAGGGGAGAACCCTGATGTGTGTGTGGAATGTGGATGCAGTTTAGGGCTAAGCCAGCTCTCATTACACACCAGAGGACATGCTGGGAAGAAAAGTCTTACAAGTGCAGGAAAAGTAGGTGAGGACTTAGGCATAAGTCTACTCTCATTGCTCATCAGAGGACACATTCAGGAGGGAAGACTTTTGTGTGTGAGAATGTGATCAAGGCTGAAGGACACACTCTGGGGAAAAGGCTTATGTTTTCACTGAGTGTGGACAAGGCTTTAGCGAGAAAGCGAATCTAGTCAGACACAAGCTAGCCCACTCCAGGAGGAAGCAGGGAGTGGTTGCAGGGAGTGTGGACAAGGCTTTGGCCAGAAGGCAGCCCTCACAAGACATCAGAGAACACACTTGGGGGAAAGCTCAGTTGTGTCCAACTCTTTGCCAGCCCATGAACTGTAGCCCACCAGGCTCCTCTCTCTGTGGGATTCTCCAGGCAAGCATACTGGAGTGGGTTGCCATTTCCTTCTCCAGGGTATCTTCCCAACCCAGGGATTGAACCCAGGTTTCCCACATTGTAGGCAGATTATTTACACCTAAGCCACCAGGGAAGCCCACACTTGAGGAAGGAGCCTTATATTTGCAGTAAATGGGAGGGAGGCGTCAGGTAGAAGTCACTTCTTGTTAGACGTGGGAAGACTCATTTGTAAAGAAATGTTATGGCCAGGGAGTGTAGACGAGGCCTCAGCAATAAAGTACACCTCATCAAGCAAGAAAAAACAACTTTAGGGGAAATCTTAAGTAGGCAAGGAGTGGACTTTAGAGATATGAACTCTCACCATAAGACAGGAGAAGACCTATATGTATAAATAAAGCAGTGGTTCTCAGCTAGAAGCATTTTTACATAACTAGGTGACATTGGTGATGTCTAGAGATATTTTTTGATTGTCACAACTAGGAGATTGCTACAGGCACTTAGTGGCTAGAAGCCAAGCATGCTGCTAAGCGTTTCATAATACAGAGGACAACTCCCCACTACAAAGAATGGTCCGACCCTAGAAGACTTGGACTCTAAGGCTAGCTCTGGCTTCAGCCCACCGCTGGCCTGCATTGTCTTGGCAGAAGATTTCTTATCCTGTGCAGCAGCTTGGAGCCTTCCTCCTAGTCTCTCTCCACCCCCCTCTCCTCCATACCCAGATCTGAGGCCTCTTTCTGTTTCCTTGTCCCTTTTCCATTTGTTCTCAAATATAGTTTCTCCAAAAGTCTCTGGCGCATCTAATCCTATCTGTTATCTCAGAAAACTCCAACTAACACAATTACAAAGAAAAAATGGTAATTTTATAGGTAATTTTGCCTATGTCACCTTAACAAAGTTAACCACTAATATAAGGACAGATTGACATCATTGTCCTCCTACTGGGATTCATTGGAAGGGACACTATGGTGTTTTTTTTCCCCCCTAAGTATTCCTGTCATAGAATGTGTAACCCAAATATTGTCATAAGAATTAGACAAACAAGACAACATTGTAAGTCAACTATGCCTCAATAAAAATGTTTGTTTTTTAAAAATTCCAAATAAGAGTAAATTATATAAATATAAATTTATTATTAGATAAACATAAAAATATGCTATGACACTGCTAGTGTGTGCATACATGCTCAGTCATGTCCAACTCTTTTTGCAACACCATGGACTGTAGCCCCACCAGGGTCCTCTGTCCATGGGATTTCCCGGGCAAGAGTACTGGATTGGGTTGCCATTTTCTTCTCCAGGGGATCTTCTCAACCCAGGGACTGAACCCATATTTTCAACTTGGCAGGCAGATTCTTTACCACTGAGCCACCTGGGATTGCCCTGCAAAAATATCAAGGTCAGGAAAGACAAAGAAAGGTTCATAAACTGTTTTATGTTGTAGGAGACTGCAGAGACATAAACACTTAACACAATGCTTCATATATGATTGGATCCTGGAAAGAAAAAATGCAGTTATGAAATACTATAGATTAGGGAATAGTGTTTAGTCAATATTGCATCAATGATAAATGCAATGTAAGGTAGTCATGGAAGTCATGCTCCCAGCCTGGAAATGCACACGTGAGTTTTTAAGGATAAAGGGGCACAGTGACTCCAGCATATTGACAAACTGCTCAGAAAAAAAAATGGTCTCAAAGTGCTCATAGAAAACAGAATGTATATAAAATATAAATACATTTTCTAGTAGGAAGGGAGAGGAGAGAGAGAGAACAGATGGAACAAATGTAAACCATTGGGAAATTCAAATAAATGATATCTGATAATGCCTTCTACTTTCATTGGCTTCCCTGATGGCTCAGATGATAAAGAATCTGTCTGCAATGAGGGAGATACAGGTTTGATCCCTGGGTCTGGAAATCTCCTGGAGAAGGAAATGGCAACCCACTTCAGTATTCTTGCCTAAAGAATTCCATGGACAGAGGAGCCTGGCGGGCTACAGAACATAGAATCAAAAAGAACTGGACACAACTGAATGACTAACACTTTCTTTTTTTTTCTACTTTTCTTACAATTTTCCCCTAAGTTTTATATTACATCAAAATAAAAATATTAGCACAAAATAAAGAAGTAAGGAAGAGTAAGAAAGATAGGAAGGTAGGAAAGTAGGAAGCAAGGAAGGAAGCGCCTGGGTTATTGTATTGGTTGGTAGTTGATGTACTAATTACAGTTAAACTTGTAGCACAGCCCCAAATAACTCAACTCTTACAGAAATTAGAAGGATTAGCTCATACCCTATAGAGGAAAAGGGCTTGCATTCTCTTAAAATAGCAATGCATTAGTCTCTAACAGTTCTTTAAAATACAGTGTTCTGAATATAATGAAAAATTAACAGATACAGAATAAAGTAGAAAAATGTAACCTTACTGAAAAGAAAATAATAGAAGTAGGCCAATAGATAATCCAGTTACTGGAAATGGCAGTAAGGTCTTTAAATCAATTATTATAACTATTTCAAAGCGTTTAGAGGGATATTTCAAAAATATCCTTTCATAAAGAATGTTTCAAAAGGAGAATCAGAACTTCAAGAAAAGGACCAAATATGAATACTAATATTAAAATATTCAATATCTGAAGATTTTCTGCAGATCTGCCAAAGCAGTAAAATTAACTGCCATTTTTCTTCCATTTCTTCCTGAAATAACTTTCATGGAGATGCAAATGAGTGATTTAAATGAACCCAGAAATAACATTAGAAGGGAGCCATTGCTTTGAAAGTTATTCATCACCTCATTCTTTAGAACTGGGAAAACTAGTCACTAAACCCTGATCCAGTCAACCACATGATGAAGATGCACTAAATTTAAATTTTTTTCTCATATTTTGGGCTCTAAATAAAAATGACACTACTTATCTCAACTCTGCCACTTGCTTCCGAAACAGATGTGCTTCAGTTATTCTTGTTTAGAAATGATTTTATTTCCAAATTTAAAACAAGATACTTGCTTTCTCTTAAGACACCTGCCTAAATAGTTTTCTTTTCAAAATATTTAATAAAAATTTATGTCATCTTTTAGCTTGAATTTTTAAGAACTTACATCATACTCTGGAGCAGAAATGCTCTTTTACTGTCTTTCTTTTCCTGTCTCTATTTGTCTCTGTATTTGTCTGTTTCTCTCTCTCTAATGTATGTAAACCAACCATGTCTCCTAACTTAGTAAATATCACATCTTAGCTTTTGCAACTTCAATTTTGAAGGAGCAATAACCAGTATAAATTTTCATGGTTGACCCATTTTCATTAATCAATATTCCCATATTAAGTTAGGTAGAAAACATTAAAGTAGATAGATGTGATCCACTTACTGTTGGGATTAAAATGAGTGAATTGCCAGGGAATTATTAGCATTTATTATAGAAAATGACCCTGTAATAGGTATAATATAATCAAGATGTTCTGAGTAACTATGATTCATGTTCCTTTTTTAGCTTTCTTTGACATCAGAGAATGATCTGAATCAATCTCAGTTCACTGTGTTAGTGTAAAACAAATACCATTATTGGTTCAGGGTTTTGAAAATTTATTTTTTCTCCTTTTGAAACTGTGAGCTTACATGACTTTATTTATTTGTAAATGTCAAATAAAACTTTTGAAGCAAAGGCTCTTACTTTTGATCACACAAACACACACACACACATGCACCCCAAAATCTACAATTTCATATAAGATTCTTATTGAGATACTTTCCTTGGAAAAGTTTGGCACTAAATGAGCAGCAAAAACAAAGTACTCACTCTTATAGGCTTTATATACTAATTCAACATGTGCGATCTTGGATCACTCTATGACCTCTGTTCAAGCTCAAACATATTGCCTTAGGAATCTAACACTTGGAATTAAAATCAAAACATGAGAGGAGTGAGACATAGGTGGTGCTAATCTGGAGTAGTGTGTGTGAGACTGGGTAGTAAGTTTGTCCACAATATCTGTATGTCAAACTTTTCTCTCTGGTGCTCCCCAAGCAAGAATAGAAGGAATTTAGAGAGAGGAATGTCTTTCTATACATTTGATCCTCAGATAAACATTTCAATGGATTTTTGTAAAATCTAGTTTAAGGGAGATTATCCTCTGTCAACTGTCAATTTCAAGAAGCCCGCTACGATATTCAATAGAAAGGAAGCCACAGGAAAATACTTGGAATAATTAAGCTGAATTGCCTTTCTGGGCTGGTGGAGAATAAACTAGTAGATTTGGATATTAATGGCTTCAGTTACCTCCTATTTTTCTCACCTTCTTAAACTCAGGAAATTTAGTCATAATTGCTGTTTCTATGCAGTACCTTGGCAAATAATGACAAATAAGCTGCCATAAGAGTAAGAACAATCTTTCAAATACAGGGGGCAGAGTCACAGGAATCTTCTTGGTTCAAATTCTGGCTCTGTCTTTTAATTTGTTCCATGAACTTGGATGACATTGGTTATTTCTAAAAGTTTAATTTCCTTCTCTTTGATGTTGTTAAGATTAAATGATACTGTATAAATTAGAATTATGGTAAGCAGTCATTTAAAAATACTCTTTTCCCTTTTCTGTCTCCTCCTTAACTTATCCTGCTCGCTTAAATGGACAAGAAACTTTAAGGGTCCAGGACAGCTGCACCTTCAGGTTCTTTTATGACCTTGATCAAGTCATGACACTTTTCAGAGTTTATGTTTCGCCACCTGCAAAACCAAGATAATCATAGCTGACACTGGCTCACCGTGCTGTGACGATGAATGTTGTAACATTCATAAAGCAGGCTGCACTCTGGGAGAAGCCAAGTGCCACTTGCAATAAAAATAACAAGTATAACATTAAAAAATATTTATTTCCCAGGTCCTCTCTAAAAGAGATTTGGGCATCTGTTGCCCCAGACATATTGGCCTTTAATTAAAAACAAATACCTGCCAGTTTTCATTAAAGTCCATTTTAGCAAACTGTTACTGTCTGTGATACACCTACTGAGTCCTTGTAGATTAACAACATGCCGCTGGGATAAAGCACGGTACCACGCTGGCAGGAAGTGGAAAACCCCACCGGGGCAACTCTGTGTACAGTTATCATTCAGCCAACATCACTGCTCACCAAGATTTGATCAACCTTGCACTTAGCAAAGATTAAGCATTTTAAGTGGGCGATTTTGTGGGAAATTTTGATTACACTCTGTCTGATAGCTGTATGTGGCGAGTATATCTGGTGCAGTGAATCTCTTAGTGTTAGGTTTAAGCAGATGACTACTGTCTTGCTTCTTACTAGTATCTATTGAACATTTTCACCATTGCATTTGAGGTGTTGACTTATTACCATACCTCTAAGAAAAGTACTGCTGTCATTAGAATGTTTTTTAATGCAATACTTAAGAGATGAGCAAAATAATGTGTGCAAGCACACGGCATGTGCTTATTAAGGAAGCCAGAGAGTTTTATAATATTGATATGTCCTCGGTTTTAAAAATGCCTCAGCTCTCATGGTCTAGAGACAGTTTTCTACAGAAGGCTTTTTAAATAATTGGAAGTGTTTCTCCTAGTCAGACTTGATTGGTGAACATTTTCTACTGAACGTTGAATGATTCAGTGAAACTCATGTAAAGCACGGTCTCTGTATTCATGGGTAGCATGCGGGGGGAAAAAAAAAAAAACCTTTATCTGAACTTCATTCTCTGGATTGAAACAGAAAGCATAATATAAATAACCCTCTAAATATGTTGGTGGTCAAGTTATTACCTAGTGTGTAGAGAGGAAAACTATTTATATTAAAAGTCAGGGCCAAATAATAATAGGAATAAGAAAAGAGAGAGAGAGAAAACTAGAGGAAGAATAATTGTTTTTCAGAAGAATCCTTTGTGCTTTTATGAACAGCCTATTGAAGATATGGATCAGTGATGAGCAAAATTCAGACAACACCTGTTCTTCAGTCTTTTGCAGACTCAAATGGACTTTCAACATTTTCTCTGTAAGATTTGAATATTACTTTAAAATAGAATGATTTACCAAAGACTGCTTTACTTGCATAAGAAAACAAATTAAGAGGAAAGAGAACAAAAAGGATCCTTGTTTATAAAGCTGAGCCTGTTCAGAATGTGAAAGGCAAGCTCACATTCAATAAATTTCAGAGGTGCCCTGCTGGTCATCTCCCAGTAGAACTCTCCCCTTCTGTCATCCTCCACAGAGATGTTAGGCTAATATTTCTAAAGCATCTTGACTTCCAGCTGTTTTACAAATAAATGCATTCAAAGCCTCCCATGATCTCAACTGCAGATGATTTTATGATCTTTCTACAGCTTCCCTGGTGCCTCAGGGGTAAATAATCACTGCAATGCAGGAGACGTGGGTCAGGAATGCTGGAGACCTTGAATCAGGAAAATCCCCTGAAGAAGGACATGGCAATCCTAGATGATCCCATGGACAGAGGAGCCTGGCAGGGGGTTGCCAGTCCATGGGGTTGCAAAAAATTGGACATGACTGAGCAACTGAGCACACATGCACTGGTCCATGGTACTTAGTTGATTTTCCAGTCTAACTGATCTGCTGAGTCATCATCATGCTTCCTGACTTACACCCCTTTCCTCACATTTCCCATAGCATCGACACAGTTTTGACTTTTCTACTTCCATGTGTAATGTGTGTTATTTTTTCTTTATAATTGTGACTACTTCTGCTCCATAAGCCAGCGTTAATTTTTCTCTCTTCAGAACTCTCATAGCAATATATCTGGCCTCTCATACAATGTTACATTATATCCTCTACTATAATTATACCATCTATGTAGATGCTTCCTATCCTCCACTAGGCCTAATATGACATATGTTACAAAAACTTCCTGAGGTCAGAATTCAGCTTGTGGTTATGCCTGCTCAGTCCATCTACCTCCGAGAGCACATTATATTTAATAAAAAAAAATAGCTTATCAAAGAAATATAAAAGGAAACATTTTTATCCTAATTTCATCAATTCTTCTTTCATTAGGTGTAAATTTTATATTTTGTTTACATTTTTCTTTATTTAGTTTTGTTGAAAATTACAAACTTGCTTTATAGCCCAGAAAGAGTAGATAAAACACAGAAGGCTAGAAAAGCAGGTTTTGGAGTCATCAGGATTCAGGTATTAGAGGATAGGGACAAAAAATGCAATTTCATAGCAAGAATAACTCAGTTAATATACTGCCACTTAGAAGAAATGGAAACCAAGTGGTTTTCTACTGAATTGTCCAGAAAGAAAGTGAAGTCACTCAGTCATGTTTGACTCTTTGCGACCCCATGGATTGCAGCCTTCCATGCTTCTCCATCCATGGGATTTTCCAGGCAAGAGCACTGAAGTGGGTTGCCATTTCCTTCTCCAGGGTATCTTCCTGACCCAGGGATCGAACCCGGGTCTCCTGCATTGTAGGCAGATGCTTTTACCATCTGAGCCATCAGGGAAGATGGAATTGTCTAGAAAAGGGCCAGTAATTGGTCTAATTGGTCCAGGAGGCTTGTCTTGGGCAAGATGTAACTACTATTTGCACTCTGCCTCTGAAACACTTCCTTGCCTCGTGAAGACACAGCTGCAGTAAAATAAATGAGAAGGCTATCCGGAAGGAAAAATAGAGCCTGTCAAAGACAGGCACACACCCATTACTGAAGATCCATCATATAGAGACATTAGGTGAAATGGGGAGATGATCGCCATTATTTTTCATAATCTGTAATTAAGGAAGGTCTTCTTCAAGTGTTTTATTATACTTCATTGTGATGCATTAGACTAAAGCTGTGTTTACTGCTCAAAGGGAATATCTTGCATAATTTTCCACACGATTGCCAGAAAATACCCCCAGAAAGGATATAACATCATTTAATTTTGCTCTAATCAGATTGTGGGTAGGCATATGCTCAGAAGTATCAAACTTTCTGACTCTGTGTTTGGATGGTGTGTCTCTGAACATCTCAGAGGCAGAGATAGCACCTGCAAGGGTATAAACAATTTCCCTGTGTCTTAGCCAGATCTCTAAGTTCTTGGTCATAAAAGTAATTCTGGGTTGTAAGAGGCAGACATATACAAACAAACCCATATAAACATGTGTCTCTGCATGCTTGCTCAGCCGCTTCAGTAGTGTCCAACTTTTTGCAACCCTGTGGAGTTTAGCCTGCCAGGCTCCTCTGTCCATGAGGTTCTCCAGGCAAGAATACTAGAGTGGGTTACCATTTCCTGCTTTAGGGGATCTTCCCCAAGTCTCCTGCCTCTCCAGCATTGGCAGGCAGATTCTTTACTGCTGAGCTACCGGGAAAGCCCAAACATGTGTCTCTACCCTAGGAGACTTTTAGACACTGTTGGTGTTTATTTAAACATTCCATGATCGCAGTGATAATATTTTTGAAATGAATTCTATTATTATTTTGTGGTTAAAGTTTGAGGATGAAAATTAGCCACAGTCCTTATATTTCCCTCATGTCTAAAACTTGAAATCAATAAAAATATGGAGGCAGGACATAAATGCTTTATTTCACCTGTTATGAAATGCTTCTGCTCACTCTGCCTCACTAATTCTCTTTTCTCTAGCTGCCATATGGATGCCTAGAGCCACATGAGAAACTTCCTCTTCTCATGCCAAAGTAGGAACTGTCCTCCTTAAAGCAAATTCATTATTTTTTAATAGATCATCAAATTAAAAGTTTAGGCAGTAGTGTAATATAATAATAATATTTATTAAATAGTTACAAGTACTTTGTATGAGTTGACCAGCTAAATCGAAGTATTTTGCTTCTTGCAATTGTACAGCCTGGCAAAAACAAATTGAATAAAGCAATACATATCCCATCACACAGCCACACACAGACAAGTGAGACCAAGAAATTTAACTTAACCTCATAAAAATATTTTTCCCAAATCTTTTTGCATTGAGAGCACCTGTTTTATCTGATGTGCAGACATTAGTTCCTATAAAATACAGTTATCTTTTCCATTGTTCCAAATGCTAGTGAGTTGAAGTAATATGTAGAACCTGAAAAGAGAAAATTAAGAACCAGCCTGGTATACTGGAAAAACTCTTGAGAAAGCAGACAGAGACCCAATTTTCAGTCCTATCCTTCACTATCTGGCCATATGACAATAAAGTTTTTTAACTGCAATGATGGATCTTTCTCTCTCACTCAAGATATGTTCCCTTATCTGTACATGAGAATGTACATAGACTATTTCATAGTAGAAAGACTAATAGAATCATGAACACCTGACTTAAGGTGTCAATTATGTCCACTAGATGAATAAACTATATACGTCTCTTAACCTAAGTGAGCCACATTTTCTTCACCTACCAAATAAGGAGTTGAACCAAATCTTTGAGACACTCCTGTATATCAATAGTATAAGACCTAATATAAAACAGATAATTACACACACACCATATACACAGATACACATGGGATTTATTTCTATATGCTTTAGTTGTCTAATATTGAGAGATACACTTGGGTTAGAAGTATATTGGGAAGAAGATGATTACTGCTTGGCAGGAAAGCTATGGCAAGCCTAGGCTGTGTATTAAAAAGTAAAGATATCACTGGGATGACAAAGATCCATATAGTCAAGGCTGTACAGATAGTCATGTACAGATGTGAGAGCTGGACCATAAAAAGGCAGAGCACCGAAGAATTGATACTTTTGAATTGTGGTGCTAGAGAAGACTCTTGAGAGTCCATTGGATAGCAAGGAGATCAAACCAGTCAATCCTAAAGGAAATCAACCCTGAATACTCACTGGAAGGACTGATGCTGAAGCTGAAGCTCCAGTACTTTGACCACCTGATAAGAAGAGCTGACTCATTGGAAAAGACCTTGATGCTGGGAAAGACTGAAGGCAGAAGGAGAAGAGGGTGACAGAGGATGAGGTGATTGTATTGCGTCATCAATTCAATGGACATGAGTTTGGGCAAACTCTGAGAGATGGTGAGGGACAAGGAAACCTGGTGTCCTGCAGTCTATGGTATCACAAAGAGTCGGACATGACTTGGAGACTGAACAACAACAAAAATACTTGGGTTTTGATAAAATGTGTCCACCTTGTGATTGTTAATATATGTGGAATTTTGCTTTTGAAATATATAGATTGACGTCAATGTAATGTCTTTTCCTTTGAAAAAAATGCAAATTGATCAGAACTTCAACTATTGGTAGGCATGTGGTATGTGCAAAGAACATTAAATATGAAATAAAACCAATAAAACCAAATGTATGTTTTCACTTAATCTTCTCAAAGCTTTTTTTTTTTTTTCCTGCAAAATGGCTCCAAAACAATCTTATTATTTTGAGAATTTGATGGAGTCAAATATGCGACAAATTTCTGAGGTGAAATATTTTGGCTCTTTAAGATAACAGTGAGCTAACTTCATTCAATGTATAACATGGGAGGCTTTCCAGATGGATCAGTGATAAAGAATCTGTCTGCCAAGTATGAGATGCGGGTTTGATCCCTGGGTCGGGAATATCCCCTGGAGAAGGAAATGGTAACCCACTCCAGTATTCTTGCCTGGGAAATCTCATGGACAGAAGAGCCTGGTGTGCTACAGTCCATGGACTCGCAATACTATAGGACATGATTTAGAAACTAACCAACGAGAATGACAAGGACAGATCCTTGAAGCCCACCATCTTTTCCTTTCTTCCTTTTCCTGCCCCATCACCCACTGCTGGAATGGAATCCAGAGGGGTCATGTGAGCACAGAGCACGGGAATTCAAGCTGGGTCAGGTTACACCTTCCTGGACTAGAACTGAGCTGGAATAAATATAAGCCCTATCTAGGGAGTGAAATACAGAGAAGTGGTAAACATTGTTCTCAAATTGAGTTGTCTGTGAGGGCAGCCAACAAATATATGGGTTTGTTTTTTGTTTACCTCGCTTAGTGGTGTTTTAAAGCTCCACAGGGACCTTTTCTTTCCATCCAGTAGGTAATATGTGCTTAACATTTTAACAATGACCTACTATAACTCCAAAACAGAGGATTTTAATGATGAGATGTGGAAGACAAAAGTGTTCACACAAGGAGTGGGGGAGACTTCCTTTTCTGAATCCAGAGTTGGGTTTTGTTCTGTGATGAAAAGTAGTGAGTATTAAGTATATGTTGGAGGACTCTTCCCTCCCATATCTGAAGACCATATCTCTGATCTTAATGTGTACCATATTAAAGACTGACATGCAACAATTGAAATCACTTAAGATGCTATAACTGGCTCTCATGCATCCAGTTTGGGGAATCTGAATTCTTAAGAACAGTTTTCCTTAGCATTGAGATTCCTCCTGTGGTGTACTTGAGTAAGAGGCCACAAATGAGTCAAAAACCCTCTCTACAGCTGTACTGTACCAGGAAACCAACACCTGGGAAATTCAGCAATCTTACTTAATGTAATAACTACTTGTCAGTTTCAACAGAATCATTTAAGTTCTACTTGTTGTTGTTTAATCACTAAGTCATGTCTGACTGTTTTGGGACCCTGTGGACTGTAACCCACCAGGCTCCTCTGTTCATGGGATTTAACAGGCAAGAATTCTAGAGTGGTTTGTGATTTCCTACTCCAGGGGATCTTCCTGACCCAGGGATCAAATCCATATCTCCTGCATTGGCAAGTAGATTCTTTACCACTGAGCCACTTGGGAAGACCCTAAGTTCTATTTACTAATCAATTAATTTTTTTTCTGCTTTCCTTTTTTTCTTTCTCCTTTCTTTATTTTTTTTAACTTGTGCTATTTCTGCCTTATTAATGTATTGTAGGCACAAGTTAAAAAATCAAAAGAAACTTGCCAAGTGTACTAAACTAGAAGGTATATTTAGTGAATCTTATTTTTTTGACTTTTAAAGATGCTTTCTCTAATTTGAAAAATAATATTTTCCATAGTATTTGCATATGTGTGTGCCATAACTAACATAGTTCTATATGTACAAAAGTTAAGTATCTTCTGTAACCTCAGGGCAATAATTGTTTAGAGCAATTAATGTTAGTAGTAACTTTTACTGTAAGAATGTTTTGAAACAGTTTTACTAAAAGCGTGTATTCTTTTACTCATATTTGTCTACTGTTCTCATTTGTAATGCTTCTTACTGTCTCTTGTCATATCTAAAGTATTTTTGTGAATTCTAGTTTCAAGATTCTACTAAAAAGACATATTTCAGTCACTGATTCCAAAACCAGATTCTAATTTTTTCAACTCCTTGTAAAAATGGTGTACTGAAAGTCACTTTTGAGATAAAATCTGGTTCCAAAATATATATGCTTTAGAGACCTCAGAGGAAAGTAATTTCTAGTTTTTTTCTTAACCAAAAAGATTGAAATGTGAAACATTTGTGAAAGTTCTTTAATTTAAAATCTTCATCCCTATATACATTTATTCATATATTTTCATCTAGAGATATCAAACTCATTTTAGCTGTCAAGATAGATTTTATCTCCCAGGTCTCAAGTTCCTCATTTACAAAGGTAATGGTAAAACGTTCCCCTTTTTGTTCCTAAAAATATTGCAGCAATGAAGGTTCACCTGAAAAGTTTAAATTTTCTCTGATTTTCTCTAGAGGAGGACATGGCAACCCACTCCAATAATCTTGCCTGGAGAACCCCATAAACAGAGGAGTGGTCCATAGGGTCACAAAGAGCTGGACATGACTGAAGTGACTTAGCACACACTCATGCTCCATTTTCTTCCCCATATTGTGAGGATTATATTTGATAGTGCCAAAGTGTTTTGAAAATGTCAAGGTTCTATACACATGTGATTGTCTCTGATATGTAGATCAATTTGGCTGGATGACACAGTCTGCATGGTGCAAGAATCACCAATTTAATGTGATACATTTAATTTGAAATTGTAAATGTAGTTTAATTCAAATAAACAAGTAATTTTTATTTATTTTTTGGACTACAAAACTTAGTGTATTTATTATCTGACTGTTGACAAAAAAGTTTGCCAATCCCAGACCTAGAAAAATACACATTTGCAGCAGAATTCGGCATTAGTAATTTTAAAAAATAAAACCTGGCCTGTTTAGTGGTAACTGGACTGTATGTTCTGTGAAACAATGACACAGACACACACATTCAAACACAGAACAGAAGCAGAATATTAAACTACAGTAATGTGAGTTCTCAGATGGTAAAACATCTGCCTACAATGTGGGAGACTCGGGTTCAATCCCGAGACTCAGGTTGGGAAGATCCCCTGGAGAAGGAAATGGCAACCCACTCCAGTATTCTTGCCTGGAAAATCCCATGGATGGAGGAGCCTGGTGGGCTGCAGTCCATGGGGTTGCAAAGAGTTGGACACGACTGAGCGATTTCACTTTCACTTTCAATGTGAGTTCAGAGCAAAAATAAATTTAAGCCCTGATTTAATTTACCAGTCTTTAAATCTAGAACTGATATTTAAATGCTACACAAAAAATGATTACGATGGGTTTTCTAAATGTTGAAATATTTTCATCATAAAGCTACTCTGCTTAGTTCTCAAGAGCCCCACCACACTGGTCTGATCTTACCTGCCCAGGACATCTAATGACCTAGCTTCTAGGGATGAAACCCTGGACCAGAAGGGTCTTCCTGGCCCCTGTTTCAGTGCTAAAGTAGTTACTGTTCTCCATGATCGATACTTTAACTCTACCCTTCTCCCTAACTCTTTTCTTGAGGCAAAAGATGATGGATGATCAAATTCGGGTTGATCCTAAACTGGATAATTTGACCTTGTCCTCCTCTCCAGCCTCAGTATCTCTTATCCACCAGGATCTATTCTTAAAGGCCAGTAGTAGGGGGCTGCTGTAATATGCCTTGACTCTGGGTTACTCAGAGCTATTTCCTCTGCATGCTTTTCTGTCTCCTTCCTCACCTGGCTAATTCTTTTCATCCTCATCCAGCTCAGATAGTGCCTCCTCCTGGAAGTTTTCACTGACCCTTAGGCATATCTGCAGGATTCTCCTGTGTATTCTCTTAACACCATGCATTTTTCTTATCTAGATTGCTGTCATCCTACACTGTAATTGCCTGATTTTGTGTGTATCTTTCTTTCTAGATTTATGTTTCTTAGGCAGGCATTTGTTGTCCATTGCTTAGCATATGGCATCACAAAGAAAAGAATAAATATAGCTAATATGTGGAGGCAAAGTACATATCAGGCCCTCAGAGGTTCTATATAAATTTTATCTTTTAAAATCATTCTTTTGAATAAAAAAATAAAAATTCAGAGAGATGAACTAATTTTCTTGAATGTGTACTTCCTAGACTTTAACCACAGCCACTCTGATTCCTTTGTCATTATCCTTTTAGTGGTATCACTTTGCCTCTCTGCTGCTGTGTATGCTTAGCTGTGCCCAACTCTTTGTGATCTTATGAACTGTAGCTCGCCAGGCTCCTCTGTCCATGGGATTTTTCAGGCAAGAATACCACAGTGGGTTGCCTTGCCCTCTTCCAGGGGATCTTCCTGACCCAGGGATCAAACCTTTGTCTCATGTGTCACCTGCCTTACAGGCGGATTCTTTACCACTGAGCCACCAGGGAAGCCCAGTAACTTTCAAATATATTCTTTTCTATTTAGCTTCTAAAAGCACTGAGTGTTTGTGTATGTCTCAATATTCAACTTGATTTTATCCATTGAAATCTGAAAAAAAAAAAAAATCCAATCCTACATTGAATTCTTGGAACACAAATGGCATATGAGATCCAGCAATCAAAATCAAAATTGGCTTAAATGTTACAATGCTCTTTGTAAATAGTTAAAATTCTGAGACTCTTACTCTTAAAAGCTTTGTGCTTCTATACTCACTTTTTTTCCCCCTCTATTGCATCTATGCAGTAATCTTCTTTAAAGGTGTAGCTTTTAAAAAATCGTTTACAATTTTCATGCTCACCCAGAAGAGTGACATTCTTTTCACTTTAATGGAATACTGTCTTCATAATATATCTGTCTAGCTTGTCTTTATCAACCTGAAATCTGCGGGAAAATTATCAAATTAAGCCTAGGGTGGCTTGCGATCTCATTGATTATGTTGTGGTCTCTCTTACATTTTATAATGGAAGAACACATCATGAATACAGTAAAGAAAGCCTCGAGAAGGAAATGGCAACCCACTCCAGTATTCTTGCCTGGAGAATCCCAGGGACAGAGGAGCCGGGTGGGCTGCCATCTATGGGGTCGCACAAAGTCAGGCACAACTGAAGCAATGCAGCAGCAGCAGCAGCATACACATTAAGCTGGTAGACATGCAGAATGGGGAACAACAGGCTGATTCCAAGAACCATACAGTTGCTATTGGATTTGGGCAAGTTATTAATCTCACTGGGACTTTATTTTCTTCATTGTTAAGAAATATTGAAATAATCAATTTGTATATGTGTGCATGCTCAGTCATGTCCAACTCTTTGTGACCCCATGGGCAATAGCCTACAGACTTCTCTGTCCACAGAATTTTCCAGGCAAGAATATTGGAGCTGGTTGCCATTTCCTTCTTCAGGGGATTGAACTCGCATATCTAAGGTCTCCTGCATTGGCGGGCAGATTCTTCACCACTAGTGCCAGCTTGGATGCTCAAAATAATCTCTCTCTCTCCATTTATATGAAACGATTAAAATTTATATAAAACAATTAAAATTTAAATATAAAACTCAGGAAAGAAATATAAAACGTAGAAATGTTTCAGAAGATTAATCAAACTTAAATAAAGATAGGATTTGGGGAATAAGGCATTGCCATTCTAATGGTAACAAGCATTAAAAATATTTGCTTTTTCCTCTCAGTTTTCCTCATCTAGTTTGGTGTGTAATAGACACATACAACACAGTATAGACGGTGCTAGTCTTTGGTAAAAAGGATCACAATGAACTAAGACATTGATGTCTCTCCACTAGAAAATAACATAAGCTCAGTGCCATTTGCTCCAGGACAGGTTTCTGTGCTTGCTGTTGTGTTCTGAGCACTATAAACAGGGACATGGTAGATAGGAGGTATTTAGTGAATGCTGCTTTCTGTTATGATTTTTAAATAAACTATGTTTTGGAAAAGTTTTACTTTCACAGCAAAATTGAATGAATGGTATAGAGATTTCCCATATACTCCCACCCCCAACACATATACAGCCTTTCCACTAAAAACATCTCCCGCCAGAGTGGTACATTTGTTACACTGATACACTGACATTGACACAGCATAATCACCCGAAGTCCATGGTTTATATATTAGAGCTAACTCTTGGTGTTGTACATTCTGTGAGTTTGGAAAAATGTTTAATGGCTTGCATCTAACATTATATTATTTTACAGAATAGATTCACTGACCCAAAACTCCTCTGGAGTATGTCTTTTTGACCTTCCACTTCTCCTAGGCCCGGAAAGCCACTGATCTGTTTACTATATCCTAGTTTTGTCTTTGTCAGAATGCCATATAGTTTGAATCATACAGCAGGTAGCCTCTTTAGAGTAGCTTCCTTCACTTAATAATATGCATTTAATTTCCTCCATGTCTGTTCATAGCCTCATAACTCATATCTTTTTAGTGCTAAATAGTATTTCTTTTTTCTGGGTGAAATCACAGTGTGTTGATCCATTTACTTACTGAAGGACATATTGATTGTTTCCATGTTTTGGCATTAGAAATAATACTGCTATAATATCCATATGCAAGTATTTTGTGAATACAATTAAGGACCTATAATCCCTGACATTGCTAAGCTATTAAACCAATGACAGCAATGGCCTACTTTCAGAATTTCTGTTATGTGATAAAAATAACCTCTATTTGCTTAAATCGCTGAAATAAAATTGCTTTTATTTGTAAATGCCATGGTTGTCTATGTTTGAAGGAATCACCAAAATATCTGGAACTAATAAGTGATTATAATAAGGTTGCAGGATATAAGATTGGTATATAAAATCAAATCCCTTTCCTATACACCAGTAATGAACAAGTGGAAACCAAAATTAAAAACACAACAGTATTTACCTTAGTGACTCCCAAAATAGAATGCTTAGGTGTAAATCTAATAAAATATGTGCAAGATCCATGTGAAGAAACTATAAAACTTTGATGAACAAAATCAAAGATGATGAAATAATGTCTTCCTAAACTGATATCCAGATAAAATTGAGACTTCCTGTTTGTGAGCATGAAATAATGCTCTATGTCTTTGGTCATCTTTGATTTTGTTCATCAAATTTTAGTAGTTTTCCTTATATGGACCTTACACACACACACATATATATCTTCTTTTCTATTTTCAGTCTCCACTGACTCCTGGCATATGCAGTTTTATGTTTGCTTTGCCTGCAAGTAAAAGAAAACAGAAGAAAAAAAGAAAATAAAATTAATAGAGAAATAATGTGATAGAGTAAGATACTGAGATGTTGTCATTTCAGAATACAAATACAGAGAAATATATCTTCTACTAAGAAAGGGAAAATGCTGTGAGCATGAGTGTAGGTTCCTATAATGGGATGGCAAGTCAGGAGGGGCAGGGGAAGACTGTTGAGAAATCTCTCACCTGAAACTTCAGATTTCTCCATAGGAAGGATACAAGATCATTTGTCATGTATGTGCATCCATGTGTGTGTTCTTACATCTACTTGTTTGATGAGAGGTTTGAATAATTGAAGGAATAGTAGTTTGGAGTGTTTAAACATATGCGTTGACTTGAGAAATACAGAGAAATTAAGCACAATACTGGATATGCTGTAGTTGAAAACATGACTTGACGGCAGTGTTTGTCTACCTCTCTTCTCCTCTAAGTAGTCTTTTTAATTTGTTTACTTGCCTCCTGATAATATTTAAATATTATATACTCTTTATGTATATTATACCTTTTGAAGGGTCAAAAACCATTATAATACGAATTATTTGCTATCCCTCCCTGCAAGCCACCTAGAACCAACTTTCATTGGAATAAATAATTTAGAGGTTGAACTCTGCAAGACAGGTGAGAACAGATATGATCAAAAGGGTGATATACAATTAAAGTAGACTGTATCCTTGTTTTTGTGTAGTGAAAGGAAGATGACTTTTGAATCATGTGGTGGGCGCATGTTTTTATTCTAGTTATACAATTTATGTCCTCTCTGAATGTGGGTGTTTTGCTTAACTCTATAATTCTTCTGTTGTGATGATAATGTGTAAAATGCCTAACACATAGTTGTTAAGATATAACACATGGAATTATTTATTTGTGATGCTATCATTTTGCTATGTTGAGATGATGATTAAGAATAACAAAGTTAATAGACTGAGATAAAGATTAAAAAGTTGAGACATGAAAGAAAATAAAGAAGTAGTAAAGGTAATAGATATGAACAATTGGTTATGTTCTGAGTAAGATGTTGAAGTTTAGTATTTAAAGCATTTTGGGTTAAATGGCCATGCCTAGGCACATCCAGGGTATAGGTTGCTAGAGTGGATATGCAGGGCATTGGAGAAGTGATTAAGAATTGTTAGCATTAAAATATAAAATAGATTGTCAACATGAATATTGAAATCATCCAAGTTCATGGACAAAGGCTAAGCATAGATAGTGAAATAAACCAGGAGATTTGTGGATGGTATTAATAAAATAATGATATATAGAAACATAGCAGGATGATATGCAATTCACAAAATTCCATTCTTATGCATGAGTGTAGAGATATAGTGAATAGGAAGTGGTAATAATGTCTAAGAATACTGATGTTCCCTCCACTTCATGGGGTTATGTTATGTAGGGAGCAGAAACATCAGTGGTTAAGAGCAATATTAGACCCAAATGCTCCTACGCACTATGTATCTAACATCAAACAATTTGTTAAAGTATTCTGAATCTCAAGTTCTATAAAATTGGAGCAATAAAGTCTAAACTAGAAGATTATGGTTCTGATAAAAAAGGCAATTCTGTGAAATGCTAAGCAGAGGACTAGACACTGGTAATTTATCAACAAATGACAGCTATTTCCATTATTATCCTTTACTGGGAAAAAATGGAAATGCATATGGTCCTGGAGAAAAGTAAGTTTCAGTTAAAATAAGGAGTAGCAGAAAAGAGTCCATATTGCTCCAATCATATCTGCTGGAAAGCAATTTGGAAACTGTCATTGCAGCATCCTATAGCAATCACCTATGGTTTAAAACACTGACTTCTAAGCAGGAGAAAACAAATGAAATTACCTCTCAACTGTGAAGTTTAAAACAGATTCCCAAGTGGAATTTCACAGCAATCACAATTGCATTTTCTCCCTGTAGACATTTCATCAATACCTTCTATTGCCATGCCTCCTAGTACACTTTCATCAATGAAGGTAACCTTTTAGCCCATTACAGAATGATGCAGGAGAGCAACAATCAATGAATCTCACAGGTTTTGTAAATGGCAGTCAGTTTAAAATTGCTAACCTGCTGCATTTTACCCAAGTATTTGTAAAGAAAATACTACTGTGAAGAAGTGCTATGTTAATATAATAATGCTGGCAAGAAAATAATGTGATAGAGTTAGAAAGAAGATGGATTTTAATTAGATGATAATCATTAAATGAACTACAAGTTATGATATTGAGTATGTGTTTCAATTTCTTATGGCTCACAAATTCAAACCTTGATTTAAAATCCAAGTTTTTGTTGACTTGCTAAGTTGTGTCTGGCTGTTGTGAACCCAAGGACTATAGTGTGCCAGGCTCCTCTGTTCTCAGCTATTTCCTGGAGTTTGCCCAAATTCATGCCCATTAAGTTGGTGATGCTATCTAACCATCTCATCCTCTGCTGCTCCCTTCTCACTTTTGCCTTTAATGCTTCCCAGCATCAGATATTTTCCAGTGAGTCAGTTCTTCGCATCAGGTGGCCAAAGTATTGGAGCTTCAGCTTCAGCATCAGTCCTTTCAATGAATATTCAGGGTAGATTTCCTTTAGGATTGACTGGTTTCATCTCCTTGCAGTCCAAAGGACGTTTGAGAGTCTTCTCAAGCACCACAATTCAAAAACATCACTCTTCAGCACTCAGCTTTCTTTAGGATGCAACTCTCACATCCATCCATGACTACTGGAAAAACAAAGCTTTGACTGTATGGACCTTTGTTGGCAAAGTGATGTCTCTGCTTTTTACTATGCTGTCTAGGTTTTTCACTGTTTTCCTTCCAAAGAGCAAGCATCTTTTAATTAATTTCATGGCTGCAGTCACTGTCCACATGACTCAGAGTCCAGGAAAATAAAATCTGTCACTGTTTCCACTTTTTCCCCTTCTTTTTGCCATGAAGTGATGGGACCAGATGCCATGATTTTAGCTTTTTGAATGTTGAGTTTTAAGCCGGCTTTTTCACTCTCCTCTTTCACTTTCATCAAAAAGCTTTTTAGTTCCTCTTCACTTTTGCCATTAGAGCAGTATCATCTGGATATCTGAGGTTGTTGATAAAATCCAAGTTGGCATGTGGCAAAGACCACAGAAATCCTTATCATATTATTTCATGCATTACACGAAATTTTGTTTTGGAACCTTAATGTTGGTTGACTAAAACAAGAATTTGTTTTCATGTATACAATACTGTGGTTTATAATACGAAATACGCTCCAAAAACCCTTGGATTTTCCTAAGTGATATGAATGATAAAGGCTTCTTGATATTCATAACAAATCCCTTTGATCCACACCTCAGTTTATGTTAATGAGGTGACTTTTGGAAGCACCTAGAATGGGGGCTAGTTACCAAGGAAATGAACCAACCAAGTGATTACATAGCTGTAACTTTCAGACCCACATCAGCCTCCAAGGAGGGGAGAGGGGCTGGAGGTTGACTAGATCAACAATGACAGTGGCCAATGATTAAATTAATCATGTCTGTGTAATGAAGCCTCCACAAAAATACAAAAGGAGAAGGTTCAGAGAGCTCCTGGGTTGGTGAATACATGGTGATACAGGGAGAGTAGTGTGCCCAGAGAGAACATGGGTGCTCGTTCTGTGCTCCTTCCTGCATACTGTGCCCCATGCATCTATGGCCTCCATCTTGCTGTTCCTGAATTATGCCCATGTTAATAATGGTAATCTAGTAAACAAATTGGTTTCCTGAGTTCTGGAGCCACTCTAGCAAATCAATCAAACCCAATGAGGGGATTGTTAGGACCTCCTATAACTGGTAGGTCAGAAGCACAGGTGACCACCTGGATATGTAGTTGGCATCAGAAATAGGGGTAGGAGGGAAACTCTTGTAGGACTGAGTCTTTGAGAACTGAGGCTATCTCTAGGTAGATGATGTCAGATGTAATTTAATCACAAGATATCCAGCTGTTTTCAGAGAATTGCCTGGTGGTTCGAGGGAAGACAGTGGCACCCCACTCCAGTACTCTTGCCTGGAAAATCCCATGGACAGAGGAGCCTGGTAGGCTGCAGTCCAAGGGTCGCTAGGAGACGGACACGACTGAGTGACTTCACTTTCACTTTGCACTTTCATGCATTGGAGAAGGAAATGGCAACCCACTCCAGTGTTCTTGCCTGGAGAATCCCAGGGATGGGGGAGCCTGGTGGGCTGCCATCTGTGGGGTCTCACAGAGTCGGACACGACTGAAGTGACTTAGCAGCAGCAGCAGCATGAGGGAAGAAACCCAGATGCTAGAGTTGTTAGAATTTCAATATCCAAGCTTAAGACACACCATTTTCTATTATATGAATAGTAAAATGACACATTGTACATACCATATCCAATAAACATGAGTTTTATATTACCTCAGAAACAAATGATCACTTTTCAGAAGAAAATCAAATTTGTACATTTTAATTGAGATGCAGTTGATCAATTTTACTATTACATGCTGATGGAAAAATTTCCCAGAGCAATCTGGTCTCTGAGAAGCACAGAAATTCAGAGACTTGAATTACATAGCTATTAGAGATTTGGGGGCTTTTGTTTGTCTAATAAAGGGAGAAAGTTGACAAATTTACCACTGTATAGATAAGAATACCAAAGTAAGCCAACCATTTAAAAATGTTCTTAATATAAAATTTTAGTGTACAAAAGCTATAGACAAATCCAACAAAATATAAGAAATGTGAAATTTTATTATTGGAGAATATGATTTTCTAAAATTATGTTTAATGCCTTAGACCATATTATTAGCAAAGGCAAATGGCTATTATTGCTGGTAAAATGTGGTCATGATCAGTTAATTGAATATTGGAAGAAACTGTCATAAAAAAAGAAAAATTTTAAGATGTAATAATACAAAATAGAGATTGTCTATAGTCAGAGATGGCAGTGTCCATTATGTACTCTTCACAGGTGAGTTAGGTACTTTTTCTTCTTTATTACTGAATGTTTTTGCTTTGATCATACAGTATACCCCAACTTAGGGAATGGGTGTAGTAATCTATTTCTTTTGCTGCAGTTAAATGAAGATATCTCAAACTCAGCATTATTTGCATTTGGGGGCCAAACTTTCTTATGGAAGGTGACCCTGTGCTGTATAGGATGCTCAGCTTCATTCCTGGACTCTACCCAGTTATGAATGCCAAAATATCTGCAAAGTATTGCCAAATGTCCCCCCGGTGTGGGGGCAAAATCACTCTTGATTGAAATCACTGAATTATGTATTTGAATGTTCTTACTGATACCCCTTGCTATGATAATATGCTAATTTTAAAGACAACTTGTCAATTTGTACTAAGTAGCCTTTTGAGATTTTCACGGGAATTGCATTGAGTTCATACATCAAATTGCAAGAATTTCTATCAATGAGTCTTACAATCCATGAACATGATATATCTCTGTTTAGTTAGATTTGTTTAGTTTATCTAAGCAATGCTTTATAATTTTTCTCACATTTTATTTTCTAAATTTATCCTTGACTATTATGTTAGTTTTGACGTTATTTCAAATGTAATTTGTCTTAATTTTCAGAATGAATTATTCTAGTTACATAAAAACATAATGACTTTTATATATTGATCTTTTATGCTGTAATACCACTAATCTCACATATTGGTATTCCCGTAGATTCTGTAGGAATTTTTGCTAATAAGATTGTGCCTTCCTTGAATAAAGAGTGTTTTGACATTTCCTTTCTAATCTTTATGACTTGCAAGCTTACTTGATGGCCTTAGTTCCCTGGTAAACCATCTAATTTCATGGCTACAGTCACTGTCTGCAGTAATTTTGGAGCCAAGAAAATAAAATCTGTCACTGCTTCCACTTTTTCCCCTTCTATTTGCCATTAAGTCATGGGACCAGATTCCATTATCTTAGTTTTTTTTAATGTTGAGTTTCAAGTCAGCTTTCTCACTCTCCTATTCACATTCCTCAAGAGGCTTTTTGCTCCTCTTCACTTCTGCCATTGGAGTGGTATCATCTGCATATCTGAGATTATTGATATTTCTCCCAGCAATCTTGATTTCAGCTTGTGATTCTTCCAGCATGGCATTTTGCATGATGTACTCTGCGCAGAAGTTAAATAAGCAGGGTGACGATATATTGTCTTGTCATACTCCTTTCCTAATTTAGAACCAGTCAGTTGTTACATGTCTGATTCAAACTATTGCTTCTTGACTGGCATACAGTTAGTAAGGTGATCTGGTAGTCCCATTTCTTTAAGAATTTTCCACTATTTGTTGTGATCTACACAGTCAAAGGCTTTTGAGTGGTCAATGAAGCAGAAGTGTTTTTCTGGAACTCCCTTGCTTTCTTTATGATCCAACGAATGTTGGCTATTTTCCTAACTTACTGTTGTTTTTTTGTGTGTGTGTGTGTGGTCTTCTTTTTATTAGTTTCTGAAATTTTAGCTTACATTACTGCTATTAGGTATTTCTTCTTTTCTAATATAGACATTTATAGCTGTGAATTTTCCAGCTTCACTTTTTACTTGGTATGTGATCTGGAACAAAAGCTTAATATTCATTTGTCAGTTATTCTGTGTGTATGTGTTTTAAGGATTTTTTGATATATTAACGTTCTTAAAATGGGAACTGAAATGGAAAGTGTCCTATATATGTTAATTTTTAATATGATTGTTCTTTGGATGGATCTGCCTGTTAGCTAGAACACTAGAGTGGGTTGCTGGTCCCTTCTGCAGGGGATCTTCCCCACCTAGGAATCGAACTCAGGTCTCCCACATTGCAGACAGATTCATTACTGTCTAAGCCACCAGGGGAGCCCTATATTCAGGAAATATAATAAAATAAACCATTTGGTTGACATGATAGAAGAATTTCAAAACTAGTTGAATTTAATTTTGACACACCAAAAATCTTGAGAACACACAGTATCATCACTCAAACCTCTGAACTCTTCATATTATGTTTTGTAACCAAAACTTTATCCCAAGGATTCACAAAATGTATTACAAATGACAGCATGGAAAATAATCTTGCCCAGTAACTCCAAGTTCAGCTCTACAATGTACCCTTAAAATGGCAGGACATTGGTATCTTGAGTAGATTCAAATTTCCAAATAAAGTAGGTTACAAGGAGCTATGTATTCATATATGGCAACCACAGAAGAAACTTATGACCTAAAGCAAAGTTAAACTAACTTTCTTGAAACTTTTTAGATTCTACACCAATTGGACAACCTCTCATCTGGTTTGAAGACTAGTGGAATTTTCAAACCTCTAATCTCGTTTAAGGGCTCAGCTTTAAAGTTTCCCTTCTGGCCTGTGTTCACAGCAGCTTTTAAAGACTGCTTTCTTAACTGCAGCTGCATACCATTTCCCAACTATGGAAAAGTCTTCAGTTTTTTCCAGTTTTTTTTGTTTCGATAATATTAAATATTACACTTTAGCTGTGCAGGAGTTAGAGGTTATGCAAGGACTTATCAGTCTATGCAAGGCTGACATTCAAAAGCAAATTCATTTGCTTAAGGGAACATTCTAAAGTAACAGTTCTTGATATTACATGCCTCATATGATCCATTCCAAACCACCGAGGATTACAACTTCATGTGTCGCTGTTAACAACAGACAAAGAAATGTGAACAGCTAAAACATTTCAAAATGCAACAAACTTATGAAGTCTCAAACAGAAGTTGAATTTTCTGTACATACTCTTGTCAAAGTTATTTCCTATATACCACATTCCTCTAGAAAAATGGTCTTCTATTGACCTAGATTGGCTACGAGACCTAGAGAAAGATAGGCGCAGCTTCTGATTTCTCTTCTGGGACAGTGATCTCTCTCTTCCCCTATCTTTAGAAAGGGACCTAGTCCTGCTGCAAGAGAAACTTCTCTTGTCTTGGAGATTTGTGTCAAGGTGGAGTACTCATCCTCTGATTAATCATCTCTAAGACTACAACCCCAGAAGGGCAGTGGGCCACAATTTTGACTTATCTTTTCACCTTCTGGCAGTTCCATTTTTACTTGGCAGCCACATAGTGTTCTCCCATTTAAATTTCAGACAGCACCCACTGCATCTCGGGGATCTTCGAATTCCACACTAGCAAAGTCTGGAGGGTTTCTTGCAACCCACACGCTTTGGAAAAAGTTGCACAGTCATTTCCGACTCTCTGTGATCCCATGGACTGTAGCTGGCCTGGCTCTTCTGTCCATGGAATTCTTCAGGAAAGAGTACGGGAGTGGGTTGCCATTTCCTTCTCCAGGGCACACACTTCAGACTGGTCCATAATAGCCAAAGGCTCATTCCAATTCAGTCTTTTTATCATTGTTTCCAAGGTTACCTACATAAACTTTACAGTCCAATCACCAGAAATCATGATGTATTTTGAGGTCATGGGTTAGAAATGCAGAGACTCAAATCCACCATCCTATGCTGATTCTTCCTGGATGCCTTCTGCCTGGCAACCCCTGATGTTTTGGCACACCCAGCATCCATGAAATAGTCAGCTCATGTTATTAAATAAAAGTCGCAGGCTCTGGCCAGAAGGTTTTTTTTTTTTTTTTTTTTTCATGCAAACAATGTTCTTCAATTTAGTCACCCTCAGTAGCTAGGAGTTATTTCAATGATACATGAGACATTTCTGGAACTCCTCAGTAGGATTGGCCATTGGAACCAGGAAAAAAAAATGCTTTGAATAAATTCAGTAAATGAACTTTTTCATTCTTCACGGATAGATGATCAATTTTTAGAAACAGCTAATTGTTCTTATTGCTAAACAAGGCAGGTTATGAAGTTCATCACTAATATTTATGATTTTAAATAAGATGGGATCAAAATAGTGGTTCATTTTTCTCTTTACAAGACTAACTTGTAGGGTGGAGTTTCAAAAAATGTCTTGAATATGGGTAATATTGGGAGGTAAACAGTTAAGACATCAGTGATCGCTTAATTTTATCTGGGTTTGGAGATTTGTTTAAATCAGAATCAAGCAAATAAACTAAAAAAAAAAAAAAGTCTAACACTACAGTGAAACAGCTAAATGTGACCCTCATGGATTTATGGGCTAGTCCTTCAGAAATACACATAATACTGCTTGAACTCTGTGTGAGTTAAATCCCATTTGAATTTGTCCAGAATCAGATATGACTGAGCTATTTTTGTCTAGGCTTTCCCAAGTTAAATTATGCTGAGTTTGTGGTAGCCTCAACTGAAAAATACAAGGTTCCAGGTGAATAGCGGTTGATGGTTGTTTCTGCTTCAGGGCAATCAGAGACACCTCAACAGTGGTGGTTACTTTGAGGTTCTGTTCAGGATTTGTCATATGGGGGAGTAACTAATTTAAATCTGCTTCTTATTCTCCCCTTTTTGATCAGTCTCCTTCATCTTCTAGTTTACGTGAGTTATTATTCTGCCATTTCTCGTCTTTGGTTTTCTCCCTTGTCTTCCTTTGTTACGCCCCTTCCATTTCCATTCTTACTGCTAAATACCATATTTTTCCTATTTCTTAGTAAAGATATTGAAGACATAAATTTGATTGTATCATTCATGTTTTCATGTCAGGGTTATAAAAAATAGGTCATCGATTATCCTAAGGTTTGGCTATAGTCAAGCTTTTGTCTTAATTTCTCTCTTCTGTACTATGACTAGAAGTGAAGGTCACTTGGGATCCTAGATCCCAGGAAAGCTTTCTAACTAGCCCAGATGGCAGGAGGTACAGGTGCTCTGACATCTCATTCGAAATTATTCAGTATTATTGGCCATATGATGACTTTGCTTATGCTGTAATTACAGCACTATGAATTATTTTATAACTGGAGATTTATAACTTTTAGTCTCATTCAAATATTTTGCCAGTCCTTCAGCTCCCCTCCATTTGTTTTCGGCATCTATGAGTCTATTTTCAGTCTGTTTTGCTTGTACTTTTTTCTTTTTTAGATTTCACATAGAAGTGAGAGCATGTGGTATTTGTCTTTCTCTGACTTCTTTCACTTAGCATAATACCCTCCATGTCCGTCCATGTTGCCACAAATGGCAAGATTTCGTTCATTTTTAAGGCCTATATGCCATTGTACATATATAATTTTTTAGTCCATTTGCCTGTTAATGAACATTAAGGATGCTTCATATCTTGGTTACCATAAGTTCTGTGATGAATACTGGAGTATATATATATTTTTTTGAATTAGTGTTTTTGTTTCTTCTGGTAAATAATCAGAGGTAAAACTGCAGGATCATATGGCAGTACTATCTTTAATTTTTTGAGAAAACTTTAAAACTTTTTCCATAGTGGCTGCATTAGTTTTATAATATAGCCCCACCAGCAGTGCCTGAGGGTTACCTTTTCTCCACATCCTCACCAATAATTGTCATTTGCTGTCTTTCTGATGACAGTTATTGTGACAGCTGTGAGGTGCTATCTCAGTATGCTTTCCTTTTGTAGTTCCCTGGTGATTAGTTATGTTGAGTATCTCTTCATGCACCTATTGGTTTCTGTATGCATTTTTGGGGAAAACATTTTTTTCAGGACCTCTCTCTATTTTTTGTAATCCAGTTTTGTTTTTCCTTATAATGAGTTGCGTGAGTTCTTTATATATTTTGAATTATTAATCTTTTATTTTATATATATAATTTACAAAATCTTTTCCCATTTAGTACATGACCTTTTAATTGTGTTAGTTTTCTTTGCTGTGAATAAGCTTTTTAGTTTGATGTAGTACTGTTTGTTTATTTATGCTTTTGCTTCCCTTGATTGAGAAAATATATCCAAAAATAATTCTAAGACTGATGCCCAAGAGCATGTTGCTTATGGTATTGTCTAGAAGTTTTATGGTTTAAGGTCTTAATATTTAAGGCTTTAATCCATTTTGAGTTTATTTTTGTATATAGTGTGAGAAAGTAGGCCAGTTTGATTCTTTTGCATGTAGCTTTCCAGCATGTAGCTTCAATCATTTATTGAAGATGCTGTCTTTTCTCCATTGTGTATTCCTGTCACTTTTGTCAGAGTAATTAACCATAAAAATGTGGGTTTATTTCTGGGCTCTCTATTCTACTTCATTGATCTCTGTGTCTGTTTTTGTGCAAGTATTATGAAACTGAAAGTGTTAGTCACTCACTAATCCATGTACCATTTTGATTATTTTAGCTTAGGAGTGTAGTTTGAAATTAAGGACCACAATAACTCCAGCTCTGTTCTTTCTCAAGATTATTTTCACAATTCTGGGTCTTTTGTGTTCCCTTACAGATTTCAGAATTTTTCTAGTGTTGTTAAAATTGACATCAGTATTTTGATAATAATTCCACTGAATTTATAGATTGCCTTGGGAAGTTTGATTATTTAAGGAGGTTAATTTTCCAACCCATGAGCATGGTGTATCTTTCCATTTGCTTCTGTCATTTTCAAAATAATTTGTCAATGTCTTAACAGTTTTGTGAGTACAAATTTTTTACTTCTTTGGTTTGATTTATTCCTAGGTATTTTATTCTTTTTGATGCAGGTATAAATGGGATTTTTTCTTAATTTCTTTTTCTGATAGTCCATTTTTAATGTACAGAAACATAGTAAATTACTGTATTTTAATTTTGTATCCTGAAACTTTACTGAATTTATTTTTTGTGGCATCTTTAGGATTTTCTGTATAGAGTATGTCATGTGCTAACAATGACAGTTTTATGTCTTCCTTTCCAGTTGGAATTCATTTTATTTATTTATTTTTTAGCCTGATTTCTATGACTAGAATTTCCAATGCTACGTTGACTTAGCATAGTTTCCAATGCTATGTTGCTTAGGCATCCCTGTATAGTTTCTGATCTTAGAGGGAATGCTTTCAGCTTTTGCTACTGAGTATGCTGTTGGCTGTAGTTTTGTCATATATGGCCTTTATTATTTTGAGGTATGTTCTTCCTATAACCACTTTGTGGAGTGTTTTTCTTGTGAAAAAAGGCTGTAATTTGTTGGAAGCAGCAATTTTCCTAGTGAAAAACTTGCTGTCAATTGCTACTGGAAGTTATAGTTTGAGCCAGATCTGGATAATAAAATACCAGCAAAGGTCGTTATTCAGAAATCATCAGAACAGAATTATTTACCCTCCACAGATAGCACCCACACTCCACTTAGCACTATATTGAACATGGATATGGTGGTTATAGAAAAAAACAGTCACATTACACCCATGACTAAATACAGAGGAGCAAATTTAAGAGTCAAAATAGCAAACCCTTAAATTAGAAAATCTTGTCTCTTACGGTATCGTATAGAAACTGAACTAGTAATGCTAGTAGAAATACACCTCATTACTTCATATCACATGAGGAAATGATACCTTTTTATGTAAATACATTACTGATTGGGCTTTTTATACTTACAATAAACACTTTTGAATCACTACAATTTTGATACTTATTTGAAAGCCAATTATGAAATATTAGATTCATTTTTCTATCATTTTTCCTTTGGTGACCCGGAATTACATGTGTGTTCAATCCAGTTACTGTGGGCTTAATGAAGATAAACAAGAAGGGGCCTGTATTCATTGAGCTCTTAACTGTATCTGCCTAAGAACATAAAGCCAGTTCTTCATTTATTTCAGAAACTTTACAAATACAGTGTTACAATTTTTCACAATTTATAGATAGGATCTGAGGTTCAAAGTTATGAAGTAACTAGTTCAAGGTTATGCCACTAATGAATTTAGAATGTAGTTTTGAACTCATGGATGTTTTGCTTCTACTTTTAATTACTATGCAATATTGCCTTCCAAAATTAATGATCCATTTTATTATATAAGGTTAAAGAGACAAAAATGTAAATTAATGTGCAAGGCTTGGTTTCTTAGGATTGACGGAAAAAGAGGGGAAAGTGGAAAGGCATTTTTTAATAGACAAAATTCATTCAAAAAACGAAGATCATGGCATTCGGTCCCATCACTTCGTGGCAAATAGATGGGGAAACAATGGAAACAGTGACAGACTATTTTCTTAGGCTCCCAAATCACTGAAGATGGTGACTGCAGCCATGAAATTAAAAGATGCTTGCTCCTTGGAAGAAAAGCTTTGACCAACCTAGATAGCATATTAAAAAGCAGAGACATTACTTTTCTGACAAAGGTTCGTCTAGTCAAAGCTAAGGTTTTACTGGTAGTCATGTATGGATGTGAGAGTTGGACCATAAAGAAAGCTGAATGCTGAAGGATTGATGCTTTTGAACTGTGGCGGTAGAGATGATTGTTGAGAGTCCCTTGGACTGCAAGGAGATCAAACCAGTCTATCCTAAAGGAAAGAAGTCCCGAATATTCACTGGAAGGACTGATGCTGAAGCAGAAGTTTCAAGATGCTGGGAAAGATTGAAGACAGGAAGAGAAGGGGACGACAGAGGATGAGATGTTTGGATGGCATCACTGACTTGATGGACACGAGTTTAAGCAGGTTCTGGGAGCTGGTGATGGCCGGGGAAGCCTGGCGTGCTACAATCCATGGGATCACAAAGAGTCAGACACAACTGAGTGACAGATCCAAAATGAACTGAAGGAGGAGCCAAGATGGCGGAGGAGTAGGACGGGGAGAACACTTTCTCCCCCACAAATTCATCAAAAGAGCATTTAAACGTCAAGTAAATTCCACAAAACAACTTCTGAATGCCGGCAGAGGACATCAGGCACCCAGAAAAGCAACCCAACTCTTCGAAAGGAGGTAGGAAAAAATATTAAAAACAAACAAAAAAAAGAGACAAAAGAGGGAGGGACGGAGTTCCGTCCCGGGAAGGGAATCTTAAAAAGAGAGAAGTTTCCAAACATCAGGAAACCTTCTCACTGCCGAATCTGTGCTGAGCTTTGGAAGCACAGAGGGCAACATAACAGGGAGAAAAAATAAATAAACAATTTAAAACTCGCAGATTGCGAGCCCTACGGTAACTCCCCCAGCAGAGAAGCAGCGCAGACGCCTGCATCCGCCATTAGCAAACCGGGGCTGGGCAGGGAGGCGCGGCGTGGGCTGCATCGCTGAGTAAGAATCTGGCCTGAATACCCTGAGCGCTATCTGAGCGAAATAATTTGGGCTAGCAAACCAGACTGTGGGATACCTACCACGCGAAAAGCCAGCCCTAACCTAAGACCGCCGGGCCCGCGCACGGAACAAAGGACTGAACAGAGATAGCCGGCTGCAGACCTTCCCCCTCCGGTGACAGGCAGCCAGAGCCGGAAGGGGGCAATCGCAGCCCCAGAGAGACATTATCTATAAAATTGTAAGCAGGCTTCTTTGCTAACTAAAACTTCTTGGGGGTCTGGACGGTCAACATCTGCCTGAGAAGGTGCGCCGGTTTTACATCCAGATAACCGAGTGGCGGGGAGGCGATAAGTCGCAGCATTGGCGCTCGCCTGGGAAGAGCAAATTGGCGCTCGGACCTGGGAAGAGCACAAAACGCAGGCCCAACTGAGTCTGCGCCTCTGAGGACTACCCGAGTGCCTGAACCTGAGCGGCTTGGACCTGGGAGGTGCATGCAGCCCAGGGCCAGCCTCGGATTGTTCCCGGCGGAACAACCTAGAGTCCGAGCAGTGTGGGCAGGGAGGCTACACGCGCCGTGAGCGGGGGCAGACCCAGGGTGGCTGAGGCACTGCGAGCCCACGCCAGTGTTATTTGTTTGCAGCATCCCTCCCTCCATCCCCACAGCACGACTGAACAAGTAAGCCTAAAAAAAAAAAAAAAAAGTGTCCTCCACCGTGCCCTTTGAGTCAGGGCGGAAACCAGATACTGAAGAGACTAGCAAACGGAAGAAGATATAACAGAGGGAAACGCCTTGGAAGCTACAGGCAATAGATCAAAACCCTGTGGTTACTACGGACTACATAGGAAGGGGCCTATAGATCTTGAGAAATATAAATCTGACCAAGGAACTAGCCAAAAATGAACTGAACCCACAACACCCACAAAAAAAACCCAAAAAAGTCCTAGATATATTTTTATTATTTTTACGATCATTCTTTCTTTTTTTTTTTTTTTAACTAAAAAAAAAAAAAAATTTAAGTCCTCTATTGTTCCTTTAATTTTCACTTTTATAACCTATTACTTTGCAAAAAAAAAAAAAGACCCTATTTTTTTCTTCTTCAGCAAACTTCATATATATATATTTTATAATTTTTTGAACTTGTTTTTTTTTTTGTTTTGTTTTGTTTTTTGTTTTTTTCTTCTTTTCTTTAACATTGTATTTTTGAAATTCCAAACTCTACTCTAGATTTTTAATTTTCACTTTTTGGTATATGTTATCAATTTTGTACCTATAGTTTTTTTTTATATAATTTCTGTGACTTTTTTTTTTCTTTTTTTTTCTTCTTCTCTGTTTCTTTCTCTTCTTCTTTTATATAACATTGTATATCTGAAATTCCAAACTTTACTCTAGATTTTTAATTTATGCTTTTTGGTATTTGATATCAATTTTGTACCTGTATTTTCTTTATAATTTTTGTGACATTGTTCGTATTTGTTTGTTTGTTTTCTCTCTTTATTTTTCTTCTTCTTCTTTTTTTTTTTTTTTTTTAACATTGTATTTTTGAAATTCCAAACTCTACTCTAGATTTTTAATTTTCGCTTTCTGGTATTAGTTATCAATTTTGTACCTGTACTTTCTTTATAATTTTCGCGACCTTGTTTGTTTTTGTATGTTCGTTCTTTCTCTCTTTCTTTTCCTTCTTTTCTTTAACGTCGTATTTTTGAAATTCCAAACTCTACTCTAGATTTTTAATTTTTGCTTTTATGTATTTGTTACCAATTTTGTACCTTTAAGGACCCAATCTTCAGGACCCATTTTTCACTAGGGAGTGAGATTACTGGCTTGACTGCTCTCTCTCCCTTTGGACCCTCCTTTTTCTCCACCAGGTCGCCTGTGTCTCCTCCCTAACCCCTCTCTACTCTACCCAACTCTGTGAATTTCTGTGTGTTCCAGATGGTGGAGAACACTTAGGGAACTGATTACTGGCTGGATCTGTCTCCCTCCTTTTCATTCCCCCCTTTTATCCTTCTGGCCACCTCTGTTACCTTCCTCCTTCTTCTCTTCTCTGTATAACCCCGTGAACATCTCTGAGTGGTCCAGTTGCGGAGTGCACATAAGGAAGTGACTACTGGCTAGCCCACTCTCTCCACTATTGATTCACCTCATCTCATTTGGGTCACCTCTAACTCCCTCCTCCCTCTTCTCTTCTCCATGTAACCCTGTGAACCTCTCTGAGTGACCCTCACTGTAGAGAAACTTATCATCTTTAATGTAGATGTTTTATCAATGGTGCTGTATAGAAGGAGAAGTTTTGAAACTACTGTAAAAATAAGACCGATAATCGGAAGCAGGAGACTTAAGTCCAAACCCTGACTCCAGGGAACTCCTGACTCCAAGGAACATTCATTGACAGGAGCTCATCAAATGCCTCCATACCGACACTGAAACCAAGCACCACACAAGGGCCAATAAGTTCCAGGGCAAGACATACCAAGCAAATTCTCCAGCAACAAAGGAACACAGCCCTGAGCTTCAAGATACAGGCTGCCCAAAGTCACCCCAAAACTATAGACATCTCATAACTCATTACTGGACATTTCATTGCACTCCAGAGAGAAGAAATACAGCTCCACCCACCAGAACACCGACACAAGCTTCCCTAACCAGGAAACCTTGACAAGCCACCTGTACAAACCCACACACAGTGAGGAAACGCCATAATAAAGAGAACTCCACAAACTGCCAGAATACAGAAAGGACACCCCAAACTCAGCAATTTAAACAAGATGAAGAGACAGAGGAATACTCAGCAGATAAAGGAACAGGATAAATGCCCACCAAACCAAACAAAAGAGGAAGAGATAGGGAATCTACCTGATAAAGAATTTCGAATAATGATAGTGAAATTGATCCAAAATCTTGAAACTAAAATGGAATCACAGATAAATAGCCTGGAGACAAGGATTGAGAAGATGCAAGAAAGGTTTAACAAGGACCTAGAAGAAATAAAAAAGAGTCAATATATAATGAATAATGCAATAAGTGAAATTAAAAACACTCTGGAGGCAACAAATAGTAGAATAACAGAGGCAGAAGACAGGATTAGTGAATTAGAAGATAGAATGGTAGAAATAAATGAATCAGAGAGGATAAAAGAAAAACGAATTAAAAGAAATGAGGACAATCTCAGAGACCTCCAGGACAATATTAAACGCTACAACATTCGAATCATAGGGGTTCCAGAAGAAGAAGACAAAAAGAAAGACCATGAGAAAATACTTGAGGAGATAATAGTGGAAAACTTCCCTAAAATGGGGAAGGAAATAATCACCCAAGTCCAAGAAACCCAGAGAGTCCCAAACAGGATAAACCCAAGGAGAAACACCCCAAGACACATATTAATCAAATTAACAAAGATCAAACACAAAGAACAAATATTAAAAGCAGCAAGGGAAAAACAACAAATAACACACAAGGGAATTCCCATAAGGATAACAGCTGATCTTTCAATAGAAACTCTTCAAGCCAGGAGGGAATGGCAAGACATACTTAAAATGATGAAAGAAAATAACCTACAGCCCAGATTATTGTACCCAGCAAGGATCTCGTTCAAGTATGAAGGAGAAATCAAAAGCTTTTCAGACAAGCAAAAGCTGAGAGAATTCTGCACCACCAAACCAGCTCTCCAACAAATACTAAAGGATATTCTCTAGACAGGAAACACAAAAATGGTGTATAAACTCGAACCCAAAACAATAAAGTAAATGGCAACGGGAACATACTTACCAGTAATTACCTTAAATGTAAATGGGTTGAATGCCCCAACCAAAAGAAAAAGACTGGCTGAATGGATACAAAAACAAGACCCCTACATATGTTGTCTACAAGAGACCCACCTCAAAACAGGGGACACATACAGACTGAAAGTGAAGGGCTGGAAAAATATTTTCCATGCAAATAGGGACCAAAAGAAAGCAGGAGTAGCAATACTCATATCAGATAAAATAGACTTTAAAACAAAGGCTGTGAAAAGAGACAAAGAAGGTCACTACATAATGATCAAAGGATCAATCCAAGAAGAAGATATAACAATTATAAATATATATGCACCCAACACAGGAGCACCACAGTACGTAAGACAAATGCTAACAAGTATGAAAGGAGAAATTAACAATAACACAATAATAGTGGGAGACTTTAATACCCCACTTACACCTATGGATACATCAACTAAACAGAAAATTAACAAGGAAACACAAACTTTAAACGATACAATAGACCAGTTAGACCTAATTGATATCTATAGGTCATTTCATCCCAAAACAATGAATTTCACCTTTTTCTCAAGCGCACATGGAACCTTCTCCAGGATAGATCACATCCTGGGCCATAAAGCTAGCCTTGGTAAATTCAAAAAAATAGAAATCATTCCAAGCATCTTTTCTGACCACAATGCAATAAGATTAGATCTCAATTACAGGAGAAAAACTATTAAAAATTCCAACATATGGAGGCTGAACAACACGCTGCTGAATAACCAACAAATCACAGAAGAAATCAAAAAAGAAATCAAAATTTGCATAGAAACGAATGAAAATGAAAACACAACAACCCAAAACCTGTGGGACACGGTAAAAGCAGTCCTAAGGGGAAAGTTCATAGCAATACAGGCACACCTCAAGAAACAAGAAAAAAGTCAAATAAATAACCTAACTCTACACCTAAAACAACTAGAAAAGGAAGAAATGAAGAACCCCAGGGTTAGTAGAAGGAAAGAAATCTTAAAAATTAGAGCAGAAATAAATGCAAAAGAAACAAAAGAGACCATAGCAAAAATCAACAAAACCAAAAGCTGGTTCTTTGAAAGGATAAATAAAATTGACAAACCATTAGCCAGACTCATCAAGAAACAAAGGGAGAAAAATCAAATCAACAAAATTAGAAACGAAAATGGAGAGATCACAACAGACAACACAGAAATACAAAGGATCATAAGAGACTACTATCAACAATTATATGCCAATAAAATGGACAACGTGGAAGAAATGGACAAATTCTTAGAAAAGTACAACTTTCCAAAACTGGACCAGGAAGAAATAGAAAATCTTAACAGACCCATCACAAGCATGGAAATTGAAACTGTAATCAAAAATCTTCCAGCAAACAAAAGCCCCGGTCCAGACGGCTTCACAGCTGAATTCTACCAAAAATTTAGAGAAGAGCTAACACCTATCCTGCTCAAACTCTTCCAGAAAATTGCAGAGGAAGGTAAACTTCCAAACTCATTCTATGAGGCCAGCATCACCCTAATACCAAAACCTGACAAAGATCCCACAAAAAAAGAAAACTACAGGCCAATATCACTGATGAACATAGATGCAAAAATCCTTAACAAAATTCTAGCAAGCAGAATCCAACAACACATTAAAAAGATCATACACCATGATCAAGTGGGCTTTATCCCAGGGATGCAAGGATTCTTCAATATCCGCAAATCAATCAATGTAATACACCACATTAACAAATTGAAAAATAAAAACCATATGATTATCTCAATAGATGCAGAGAAAGCCTTTGACAAAATTCAACATCCATTTATGATAAAAACTCTCCAGAAAGCAGGAATAGAAGGAACATAACTCAACATAATAAAAGCTATATATGACAAACCCACTGCAAACATTATCCTCAATGGTGAAAAATTGAAAGCATTTCCTCTAAAGTCAGGAACAAGACAAGGGTGCCCACTTTCACCATTACTATTCAACATAGTTTTGGAAGTTTTGGCCACAGCAATCAGAGCAGAAAAAGAAATAAAAGGAATCCAAATTGGAAAAGAAGAAGTAAAACTCTCACTATTTGCAGATGACATGATCCTCTACATAGAAAACCCTAAAGAGTCCACCAGAAAATTACTAGAAATAATCAATGACTACAGTAAAGTTGCAGGATATAAAATCAACACACAGAAATCCCTGGCATTCCTATACACTAATAATGAGAAAACAGAAAGAGAAATTAAGGAAACAATTCCATTCACCATTGCAACGGAAAGAATAAAATACTTAGGAATATATCTACCTAAAGAAACTAAAGACCTATATATAGAAAACTATAAAACACTGGTGAAAGAAATCAAAGAGGACACTAATAGATGGAGAAATATACCATGTTCATGGATTGGAAGAATCAATATAGTGAAAATGAGTATACTACCCAAAGCAATTTATAGATTCAACGCAATCCCTATCAAGCTACCAACAGTATTCTTCACAGAGCTAGAACAAATAATTTCACAATTTGTATGGAAATACAAAAAACCTCGACTAGCCAAAGCGATCTTGAGAAAGAAGAATGGAACTGGAGGAATCAACCTACCTGACTTCAGGCTCTACTACAAAGCCACAGTTATCAAGACAGTATGGTACTGGCACAAAGACAGAAATATTGATCAATGGAATAAAATAGAAAGCCCAGAGATAAATCCACGCACATATGGACACCTTATCTTCGACAAAGGAGGCAAGAATATACAATGGATTAAAGACAATCTCTTTAACAAGTGGTGCTGGGAAATCTGGTCAACCACTTGTAAAAGAATGAAACTGGACCACTTTCTAACACCATACACAAAAATAAACTCAAAATGGATTAAAGATCTAAACGTAAGACCAGAAACTATAAAACTCCTAGAGGAGAACATAGGCAAAACACTCTCTGACATACATCACAGCAGGATCCTCTATGACCCACCTCCCAGAATATTGGAAATAAAAGCAAAAATAAACAAATGGGACCTAATTAACCTTAAAAGCTTCTGCACATCAAAGGAAACTATTAGCAAGGTGAAAAGACAGCCTTCAGAATGGGAGAAAATAATAGCAAATGAAGCAACCGACAAACAACTAATCTCAAAAATATACAAGCAACTCCTACAGCTCAACTCCAGAAAAATAAACGACCCAATCAAAAAATGGGCCAAAGAACTAAATAGACATTTCTCCAAAAAAGACATACAGATGGCTAACAAACACATGAAAAGATGCTCAACATCACTCATTATCAGAGAAATGCAAATCAAAACCACTATGAGGTACCATTTCACACCAGTCAGAATGGCTGCGATCCAAAAGTCTACAAATAATAAATGCTGGAGAGGGTGTGGAGAAAAGGGAACCCTCTTACACTGTTGGTGGGAATGCAAACTAGTACAGCCACTATGGAGAACAGTGTGGAGATTCCGTAAAAAACTGGAAATAGAACTGCCTTATGATCCAGCAACCCCACTGCTGGGCATACACACTGAGGAAACCAGAAGGGAAAGAGACACGTGTACCCCAATGTTCATCGCAGCACTGTTTATAATAGCCAAGACATGGAAGCAACCTAGATGTCCATCAGCAGATGAATGGATAAGAAAGCAGTGGTACATATACACAATGGAGTATTACTCAGCCATTAAAAAGAATACATTTGAATCAGTTCTAATGAGGTGGATGAAACTGGAGCCTATTATACAGAGTGAAGTAAGCCAGAAGGAAAAACATAAATACAGTATACTAACGCACATATATGGAATTTAGAAAGATGGTAACAATAACCCGGTGTACGAGACAGCAAAAGAGACACTGATGTATAGAACAGTCTTATGGACTCTGTGGGAGAGGGAGAGGGTGGGAAGATTTGGGAGAATGGCAATGAAACATGTAAAATATCATGTAGGAAACGAGTTGCCAGTCCAGGTTCGATGCATGATGCTGGATGCTTGGGGCTGGTGCACTGGGATGGCCCAGAGGGATGGTATGGGGAGGGAGGAGGGAGGAGGGTTCGGGATGGGGAACACATGTATACCTGTGGCGGATTCATTTTGATATTTGGCAAAACTAATACAATTATGTAAAGTTTAAAAATAAAATAAAATTGGAAGAATAAAAAAATAAATTAAAAAAAAAATGAACTGAAGACAGTATATGTGTTTATTGTATGTAGCCAACTTCCTTGTTTATGCATGCTTGTATGATTTTCTGTGTAATAGTTCCCTTATACTATCTTGATAATGGTAACCAAAGTGCCAAAATGTATCACCAGGGAAACTCTAACATTTATCCCTAATGGAATCAAAAATGGCCAAGTAATGCATGTTTTAAACTTTTTGGAGAACTACTTCATGGAAAATACTAACAGGTTGTTGAGCGACCAATTACTCATTAGATTTTTTGAATCTAATTTTTGAATCTAATAGGCATTTTACTCAATAGATTTATTGAATACAGAGTGTTTCTGTTTGTTTTGAAAAATAATATTTGTGGAAACATTTCAACATAGTGACTGCAGCAATCAGATGTTCTTGAGTTAGAACTCCCACCACCTTTACCTTCCCACCCCTGAGCTGTGTGCTAATTTCAGGATATTGTAAACTACAGAATCCAAGGCCAATCTGCATTTCAAAGGAATATGAGTGGCTGTAGTCCCACCAGTTCCACTCCACTCATCATAATTATGAAAGTAACAATTCGATAATAAGAAGCCTTTCTATAAATGAGTTCAATAGCTTCCAATATAGTCAAAAGAGCTATCTTATGTTGTTCATCTTTAATGAAAAAAAAAAAAAAAGAGAGAGAAAATGCTTGAACACCTCACAGTGCTACTGTCTATGTGCTTCTCCATTTTCATGTCCCCTCTCTCACTTTCTTCTCCTTTGAAAACATGTTTTCTTCTTTCATTATGAAATTGGCAGTAGGTAAGGAGCCAAGTATACAAATCATTATTGTACACAGTGTCAGCAGGCTTCAGAACAGCGAATATTATACTCAAAGAGAAACAAAATACAAAAACAAGTTTCTAAGCAGATTTAGACCATTAACAGAGAAGAGAGAGGAAATAGAAAAAGCATTAGCATTAGGGGCATGAAAATTGAATTGCATTAAATATTTATCGCCTCTAACTCTTCAGCCAAATAAGAATAGATATATATAATGAATTTTGTCTGTTTTTTTTTTTTTTGAGAATTTTTCTGTTTTAGTTATAAATTATTTGACAACATCCACAGTTTTTAGTCCTGAAGTTAGTAATACTCCTCAGTTCTGGCAATAAACCAAATAAGAGACAATAATAGTTGTTTTTCATGTGTCATCACATTTGTCTTCAACTCAGCTTCATGGTAGAAACAAACTCTATTTACAGATGATAGAGTATAAATATATTCTTATGTGTTTTCTAAAGGTTGTAGAACCAGAAAATGTTGAAGCCAGAATTCAGCTCAGTTCCTACTGATGTCATTATTGTTTCTCTTTCTACTAGGGGGCATCACAGAAATGTCAAAATGTTTGAATACTGCAAGATGCATTTTCATAAACATTAATGTTTATGAATAAGATATGTTCATAATGTTTATGAACAAGACAACCTATTAGCAATTAGACTATTTTTTCCTTGATCAGATAGATCTGCTGAATGTTTGTTTGATTATATACTCAAGAGGATGACTTCTTTTCTATTACTTTCCACAAAGAAATAACAGAGTATAGTAAAAGCTAAATGAACAAAACAAATCAAAATTGATTATATTCAGTACTAATTTTTTTGGTATTAACCAAAGGTGGAATAGGTATTCAAGGTCCAGTGGAAATTAAAATTAATACTTTAGAATCCATACTTGTGTAGGATTTAATTGTGGAAACATATTCCACTATATTGTTATAGGCTTTCACCTACTTAAAGGGGGTTTAATGGGAGGTATTATGAAATAAAAGTCATAGTAGAGTGTGCAAATGGACAAGACCACAGGCTTGGGCTTTGAGTCCGATGAGTCAACCCAGTTTGCTCTGGGTTGGTTTTCTCACTGTGAACATATGGCTTGGTTTCTCAGCCTTAGTTTATTTTAGGTATAAAATAGTGGTAATGGTACCTATAAAATACTGCTGCTGCTGCTGAGTTGCTTCAGTCGTGTCCGACTCTGTGTGACCCCATAGACGGCAGCCCACAAGGTTCCCCTGTCCCTGGGATTCTCCAGGCAAGAACACTGGAGTGGGTTGCCATTTCCTTTTCCAATGCATGAAAGTGAAAAGTGAAAGTGAAGTCGCTCAGTCCTGTCCGACCCTCAGCGACCCCATGGACTGCAGCCTTCCAGGCTCCTCCGTCCATGGGATTTACTGAGAAGTAAATCAAAACACACAAATAAATAGTCAAAATCTAGTGCTAAAAATTCTAGAGTATAGCCAGTGCAATGTTTGGTTCTCCTAGGTTTTCATTAAATGCCTGTTTCTTCCATTTAAATGAGGCTTTCCTAGATAACAAATCAAAATACTTTTCCCTGGTATTGAGCAACCTGCTCAGTCAATGATTTGAGGAATTAGGGAAAATATTCAAGAACTATTAGCTTTTAGGGCGTAATGTATGAAATTTCAAGTCTCCTTCCTGGTGCTCACAGTGTCATGATAAACACCATCCAATGGCAACCCACTCCAGTACTCTTGCCTAGAAAATCCCATGGACAGAGGATCCTGGCAGGCTGCAGTCCACTGGGTCGCAAAGAGCTGGACATGGCTTCACTTTCACTTTCACTTTCAATGCTACTCTAATGAATAAGAATTATCATGAAATGTATCAGTTGACATAATCTAGCCAAGAATTCCACCTGTTTTCCTCTCTGAATTAGTTTTCTGTGTTCCACTGTTTGTTGATCTGGCTGTCTTGAAACCTGGCATGAGTGTTAATGTTGCATATCCAACTCTACTTGAGTGCCAGCTGTACAAAGAATATGCTATTATTTTAGCTATTGGTATTTAGTTCAGTTTTTTTTTTTTTTTTTTCCCATTTGGTTTGGGTGGCTGTGCAAAAAAGGAGGGTAGTAAGTGAGAGAGGGAGGGTGGTGCACTCTTCCTGGTGCAGTGAGACCAGGAGAGTGGCAGCTGATGAGGCCCTTACCCTTCAGGGCACAATTGTATGCAGCACTCGAGTGGGTTCCACCGAAGCCTCCAGGGAAAACTGACCATGAGTGGCTCCATTATGCTGTTCTTACAGCCCTCATCTGAAAATTTCAACATGATGCTGTGCATGAAAGCCCAGCTGCCAGCAAGTGACCTGAAAGAAACACAAGGTGGAGGCAAGGAACATGTTCTATTCTAACGGCACCATGGGACTGCTGGGGAGGCCTGACTTTTTGGAAAATGTTAGGAGAGTTGCAGACACATTCAAAGGATAATTGCCAGGATTAGAATCATATCACATGAGAAATCAAGGCAAGGGACTAGGAAATAAGGATATTTAGTCTACAGAAGTGATCAGTAGTCAGGGATATAAGTATGAAAATTGTCTGCATTTTTGGAAGTAGTGGTAAATCAAGGAGACTAATTAGAATTTGTTCTGTGTGGCCCCAGACTGTAGGTAAACCCAGCATCACTTGTTGAAAGGTATGGTACTTCTATTTTGAATCAAGAGACAGCATCCTAGTATTTATCATTATCCAAATTAAATTGTGTAGTCACAGGAAACATAGAATTCCCCTTTACTGGAGTCTTCAAGAAGAGGTAAAAACAAAGATGATACAGAGCATATTCCATCTTAAATGAGTATCCTACAGTAATAAGTCGCTAATCAGCCAACTGAATGGGAAAGACTAGAGATCTCTTCAAGAAAATTAGAGATACCAAGGGAACATTTCGGGCTCGATAAAGGACAGAAATAGTATGGACCTAATAGAAGCTGAAGATATTAAGAAGAGGTGGCAAGAATACACAGAAGAATTGTACAAAAATGATCTTCACAACCTAGATAATCACGATGGTGTGATCACTCACCTAGAGCCAGACATCCTGGAATGTGAAGTCAAGTGGGCCTTAGAAAGCATCACTATGAACTAAGCTAGTGGAGGTGATGGAATTCCAGTTGAGCTATTTTAAATCCTGAAAGATGATGCTGTGAAAGTGCTGCACTCAACATGGAAACTCAGCAGTGGCCACAGGACTGGAAAAGGTCGATTTTCATTCCAGTCCCAAAGAAAGGCAATGCCAAAGAATCCTCAAACTACCACAAATTGCACTGGCTTCAGCAATACGTGAACGGTGAACTTCCAGATGTTCAAGCTGGTTTTAGAAAAAGCAGAGGAACCAGAGATCAAATTGCCAACATCCGCTAGATCATGGAAAAAGCAAGAGAGTTCCAGAAAAACATCTATTTCTGCTTTATTGACTATGCCAAAGCCTTTGACTGTATGGATCACAATAAACTGTGGAAAATTCTGAAAGTGATGGGAATACCAGACCACCTGACCTGCCTCTTGAGAAATCTGTATGCAGGTCAGGAAGCAACAGTTAGAACTGGACATGGAACAACAGACTTGTTCCAAATAGGAAAAGGAGTGCGTCAAGGTTGTATATTGTCACCCTGATTATTTAACTTACATGCAGAGTACATCATGAGAAACGCTGGACTGGAAGAAACACAAGCTGGAATCAAGATTGCCAGGAGAAGTATCAATAACCTCAGATATGCAGATGACACCACCCTTATGGCAGAAAGTGAAGAGGAACTCAAAAGCCTCTTGGTGAAAGTGGAAAGTGGAAAAGTTGGCCTTAAAGCTCAACATTCAGAAAACAAAGATTATGGCATCTGGTCCCATCACTTCATGGGAAATAGATGGGGAAACAGTGGAAACAGTGTCAGACTTTATTTTTTTGGGCTCCAAAATCACTGCAGATGGTGACTGCAGCTGTGAAATTAAAAGACGCTTACTCCTTGGAAGGAAAGTTATGACCAACCTAGATAACATATTCAAAAGCAGAGACATTACTTTGCCAACAAAGGTTCATCTAGTCAAGGCTATGGTTTTTCCTGTGGTCATTTATGGATGTGAGAGTTGGACTATAAAGAAAGCTGAGCCCTGATGAATTGATGCTTTTGAACTGTGGTGTTGGAGAAGACTCTTGAGAGTCCCTTGGATTGCAAGGAGATCCAATCAGTCCATTCTGAAGGAGATCAGCCCTAGGATTTCTTTGGAAGGAATGATGCTAAAGCTGAAACTCCAGTACTTTGGCCACCTCATGTGAAGAGTTGACTCATTGGAAAAGACTCTGATGCTGGGAGGGATTGGGGGCAGGAGGAGAAGGGGATGACAGAGGATGAGATGGCTGGATGGCATCACTGATTCGATGGACATGAGTCTGAGTGAACTCCAGGAGTGGTGATGGACAGGGAGGCCTGGTGTGCTGCAATTCATGGGGTTGCAAAGAGTCAGACACAACTGAGCTACTGAACTGAACTGAACTGAATCAGCCAACTAATGATGAAGTTAGGACAGTGCACCTAGTGGGCCTGCTTCCATTTGCCTTCAGTAAATCCTCAGGGTTCAGGATCAGTTGTTAGTCCATATGTATTCATAATTCGGTGGGATGTTGTGTTGTTGTTCTGTTGCTAGTCATGTCTGACTCTTTGTGACCCCATGGACTGCAGCATACCAGGCTTCCCTGTCCTTCACTATCTCCCAGAGTTTGCTCAAATTCATGTCTATTGAGTCGGTGATGCTATCTAACCATTTCATCCTCTGCGCCTCTGTGTCCTTTTGCCTTCAATCTTTTCCAATGAGTCGGCTATTTACATCAGGTGGCCATCCATGAGGTAGAAAGAGATTCATAGGTGAGAACAAAATCTTCACTGAGATGTTGGAAAGACTAACACTACTCTTGCAACACTCACAGGAGACAAGCAGCCACTGAATTTTTCAGTTTAGTGAGAATATGTTCCTAGTCCTGGTTCTTCCCACGGTTAATCTATGACCAGTCTTGGCAATAATGACACCTTATCTTTATAGAGCAGAATATATTTTTGCTCCTCACTTCAAATTAACAAAAACATCTTGATTTCATTCCTGAAATAATTCTGAATCCATCTGGGTCATTTCTTCTCTTCTCAATCTCTATTGCCACCCCTCAAAATTTAGCTTTCTCTTACTGTGCTCTGCAATTTCATAACAGAATTCTGAATGTCCTCCCTGCTTCCCATTGTACCTACCTTATTAGAGTTTTCACTGTGTGGCCTTAAGGAGCTATCTAAATTCAAAAGTAACCCTTTGCAAAACCCTTCAGTGGCTCCATATTTTTCACAATAATGATTTCCAAAATTTCTAGCTTAAGAATTTAATTATTCTGTGTGTGTGTGCTAAGTCATTTCAGTCGTGTCTGATTCTTTGTAACTCTATGGACTGCAGCCCATAGAGAGACTGCAGTCCTCAGTCCATGGGATTCTTCAGGCAAGAACACTGGAGTGGGTTGCCATGCCCTGTTCCAGGGGATCTTCCTGACTCAGGGATCAAACTTATGTCTCTTATGTCTCCTGCAATGGCAGGCATGTTCTTTACTACTAGCGCTACTCTCATATTTAAATAATAATATTTTTCTATGTAATTAAATGTTTATATATCATAAAATGTTAACATTTGCTTATTATAAAAATTTTAATTTACTTTTAAATCACTTTAATTTTAATAATATATTAAAATTGGCTATTCCACATAACAGTTGTATTTTTATTTCAATTTATTTCTGTATTTTAAATTGGATATATAGTATCTAGTAAACTTTTATTACCTGACATTGTGAATAATATTCTTATTGTAAAATGAGAAACTGAAATGTATTCTAATTATAAATATTGTGAGTGTAATATTTACATAAAGTCTAAATTGCAATGCTCAGCTTGCTGGGCCAGAAAATTGAAAATAAAAACAAAACGCCATTTACATTTAGAAATCCAGGTATAAAGTACTTTCTTTAGTTTTTCATTTAGAGGAAGTTGATGAATAGATTATCAAAAACTATAGTATATTTTTCAGGTTGGATGTACCTCTCCAAATATATCATATAACATTTCTGCATTCCCAAAAGTATAATTAAAAAATCTCAGAGACAATATTTTTTATTATTTATTTTTTAAATTAATTCACTCAAAATTGTAAAAGTCAAATTGTTAAGGTTTGAGCTCAAACCTTGTTTGAATTTTCTCACTGAATTCTGAGTCAATGAGCATTTAATTCAAGGTGGTATCTTCACAACACAGAATATCTAATCAAGTTTACTTAGCTTTTTAAAACAACAAGGCATGCAAATTTGTATAATTATGTTGTATCAGGTAAGTATTTCAATATTGGATTTTCTTTGTCATGAAAAAGTGACTTTTTCTCATTAGAAAAATTTGTGTCAACACCTTTACTTAGCTCAGCCAATAAAATTAGTATAATCATGGACATTCTGCATATCACTTCTTATTTCATTAAAAATGAATGTGGAATGTCACCAATTTGAAAACTTAATGAATTCACATTTATATGTCATAATTTGACTTATAATTTGACGTCATCCTAATTTACTAATGCTTATCTACCTAATATCCTATGACTGTCTGAACACATTTCAATAGCAGATTTGATGAGCTGGCACTTCTTTAATTTTCTGCCATCATGTTATTTCAACATCAATACAATCGTCCTATGATTTTTCATTACTTAGTTGAGGGTATATTCAAAATTTATCAAATACTTGGAAATACTTTCTCTTGTATAAGTGCCAAATCCTATGAAGAGACACATGTAAACTGTCATGCAAATAAACTAGAAATATTTTATATGAACTAAATTCTTAAAACTATTTCATCAAATATATTAGACGCATAAATCATTTCATACAGATCTCTCTGAAAAGCAACACATCCAATTAATCAACTATATCTCTCTACCCCTTGTCCTACCTCATTCTTCTTCATGGAGTCTCCAGCTATAGTGTATGTTCGTTTGTCTGCTTGTATATTACTATCACCCCCTCTAGCATGTAAGACTTTGTGTGCCTCATTTTCTGCTGCATACTTTGAATCTAGAAAACGTCTGTACTCATAATGGAAGCTCAATAGATACATCTTTGAAAGAATTAATGAATACTTATTTCTAATTTCTTCTTTGAACTAAATGATGCTAATTGGATTTTAATAGTGACTGTCTTACCTATAACATTTGCTAGCAGTCAGGTCACAGAGTCTAGTCAACACTTCTTTCTTAAGATGTATGTCTCTTCCTTATACAAGTGCATTTATAAGATTAAATTTCCTTTGCATTATTACTCTTACAACATAGAGTAATTGAATTTAGGCTGAAAGCAAAAAGAGTTATCTTTAACTTATGATTATCATGTTTTATTTCAGTATAGTTTAATTTGGCAAGGATCATATGATTATTTTGCACATTCACTATAAAAATTTTCACCTTTTAAACATGGGCAATATATATTGTAAAAATCATTATATAAAAATTCTCTTAATTTATTTGTGTATTTTTGGTGATCTTTTGTGATTATAGCTACTATTGGGATAATTTTTTTCCTTTATTTGTTTTTAATTTTTATTTTTTTAATTTAAATTTATTTATTTTAATTGGAGGCTAATTACAATATTGTATTGGTTTTGCCATACATTGACATGAATCTGCCACGGCTGTACTTGTGTTCCCCATCCTGAACCCCCCTCCCACCTCCCTCCCCATCCCATCCCTCTGGGTCATCCCAGGGCACCAGCCCCGAGCACCCTGTCTCATGCATCAAACCTAGACTGGTGATTCATTTCACATATGATAATATACATGTTTCAATGCCATTCTCCCAAATCAACCCACCCTCGCCCTCTCCCACAGAGTCCAAAAGACTGTTCTATACATCTGTGTGTCTTTTGCTGTCTCACATACAGGGTTAGTGTTACCATCTTTCTAAATTCCATATATAATTTACCAGTTCCAACTGATTCTTAACTAAGTAGCTGTCCTGGTTTCCCAAAATAAATAGGGAGTATAGTACAAAATTCAACAATCTCCCCCCATAGAAGTGGAATGTATAATTCCTATTCTATGGAGAACATTTGACAAGACATCTACCAAAATCTCATAGAAAAACAATCAATCAAGCCTAGAACCATTTCCTTCAATGAAGTATTTCACACATTCCTGCTGAGTTCTCCCTCTCTTTGGTTACTCTCAAGTACAAAACCAAAGGACATTTAGATTACAGTTCAGCGAAGAAGACAAACAGGTTTCAGGTAAGGTAAAATCAGTGATAGAAGATCTCCATATAACATAGTACAGAAAATAAATTACATTAAATCTCTTTTAAAATAGACATCATATAGACAAACTGGGGAGGTGGGGAAGAGTAGAGTTTACACACAGAATACCAGTAAAAAATACCAAGATGGAAATTAAATTATCTAAGAAGAGTTTAACATTTCACAAACATATAAGGTAAGGTGAAGTCGCTCAGTCGTGTCCGACTCTTTGTGACCCCACGGACTGTAGCCTACCAGGCTCTTCCATCCATGGGATTTTCCAGGCAAGAGTACTGGAATGGGGTGCCTTTCCCTTCTCCAGAGAATCTTCCTGACCCAGGGATCGAATCCAGGTCTCCCGCATTGTAGGCAGATGCTTTACTGTCTGAGCCACCAGGGAAGTCACAGACACATAAAAGTTGCTATAAAAACTTTTGCTTAGAAAATTAATTGGATATGACAAGATCTCAAAGACATGAGGATAAAACAACAGAAAAAGTATATAAATTGCAAAACTAAAGAGAGACATTGATGAACAAAATAAATCTATCAAGAGCTAATCTATAAATGGATGCGATAATTCATGACTGAAAATCCTATTTCTCTGTAGAAGAAAAGATTGGTATTTTATTAAATGAAGAAAAAGATCAATTAGAACAGTTAAAAAGAAAATGAAAGATGACAATATTCCAAAATATTTCCATATAATATAATTTATAAAATCAATATTAGAAAGGTAAAGAAGATATTTAAAAATTGTTTTCTGAAACAAGAATAGGATCTGAATATTTAAAGGACTAGCATGTGTCAGAAAAACACAATCCGGAATGAAAAATCAAGCCATGCCTTGGTACATTACTGAATGTCAAACATAAAGGAAAAACAAACAAAAAGAATGAAAGAAATACAATTTAACCAATTTTAATGAGGAAGAAAACATGGCTGGACCTTCACTTTTTTTTTTAATTTTATTTTTAAACTTTACAAAATTGTATTAGTTTTGCCAAATATCGAAATGAACCTTCACTTTTAACACAGCAAAGTGTAATGTCGACAGATAGTGGAAATGTCAAGAGCACTCTGAGTAGGGCCAAAAATTATCCTGATAGTATTATACCCATTGTGTATTTCTGTGCATTCCTGTTATATCTCTGTATCATACCTGATTATATCTATTATATAAAGACAATAGATGAGCATTTTGTGGATCTGAAGGCAATCTCCAGAATTGAGTTAGTAATGAAATCCAGCCAATGGACAGTGAATAACCTATGATCAAAGGTCTAACTATACTCAGTGAGAGAAGCCAAAAACCAATATCTCAATATCTGAGGACAAGTGTGGCCACCATTTTGTACCTGCCATCATCAACAAAATAGAAGGAATGGGATCAGTTAAGGACTACATTTTTCTTATCCCTTCCTAATGGACATAGAGGATGAGGTTATTGTTATGCTCAAAAGAACAATACATTTATGTTAAGAATTTAGTGTGGAGGAACTAGTTTATAAAGAACAGTGTGAGCAATTAGGTCATTTACAATAAACTAATATATATAAATAAATAAATAAATATATATATAAGAAGTGTGTTTATATAAAATAAAAATGGTCTAAATCAAAATAGTCTGAAGAAATAGAATAACTCATTTGGAGGCTGGGAGAAAAGAAGAGGGTAAAGTGAAAATCCTCATAGCAATGAGTTAAAACTTTCTAATACTGAATCACATAAGTGTGACTTCTTTTGAAGTTCTTTAGAATCTTAAATTATAACGTAGTCACAAAGAGTCAGACATGACTGAGCGACTGAGCACATACTACATAGCACAGAACCACATGTGGCTACTAAGCAGTTAAACTGTGGCTGGTCTGAAATAAGATGTCTTGGAAATGTAAAATATACACTCAATTTCAAAAAATGTATTAAAAAAAAGAACAAAAATATCTCATTAAACATTTTATATTGATTAAATATTGAAATGATAGTATTTGGTATTAGGTTAAGGGCAATACATTAAAATTAACTTCGTCTCATTTTTTTAAATACTGTTAGTATGTGGTTGCTAGAAAACATACAATTACATATGTTCTCCACATTATATTTCCATTGGTCAGCACTGACCTAAAACATTTGATTTACCTTATAAAATATATTTCTTATCTGGTAGGGCTGCACTTTAAATTTTTTGATATATTATCCAATGAAAATATAATAAAATAAATATTAAAATATTAATGATTTTCTTTTTAAAGTTTTTATTTGAAATTTAATTGTTTTCAAACTTATATGATTATTACATAATGCTATGCCAATAGTTTTGATTGAATATCACTTAGAAATCTACAGGTAAGAAACTAAATTAACATCACTTTAAATATGTGGTTTATTTTCTTATTTAACGTTTAGGATTTTCTTTACTAATTTTAGAATGTTTATTGATCTGCTTTTTGTTTTTTTGGTATTTCAGTTCAAGAATAATGGTTCCCATCATTATTGTCTCATTATTTCATAATACTGGCTATATTAAAATCTCATTATCATTTATAGCTATGGCTTGAACTCTTTCAGTCAAATTTTCAGAAAAAAAATCTATTTTTGTATCACTTATCTTTACTTCAAACTCTGTGGTTTAAGTGCTGTGAACAGCCTTCCCTTACACTCATCACTTGATAAAGTGACTTGCTTTAAGGTCACTGATCAAACTAATTATCCCAATTTTCTCTGATGTTCATTAATGTCTTATTGTTTTAATATTTTGTTTCCTATGTTTTGTGAGAGCCTTTCTCCTCCTATGATTTCATCCTTGTCTATGCTGTTTTCTCAGCATAAGCGCCATAATTTTAATTTCACTTATCACCTCTAAGATAATGACCTGTAAATCTATGTCCTAACCCTGAACAATATCCATTAACTCATGACACCATATATGTTTTTAGTAAATCTTAAAATTCAGTGAAGGAAATAAATTTTCTAGCCTGGTGCTTTAACTCATGGCGAGATATTAACTTTAAAATGTTACTTTGTACATTTTCTTCCCCTGATATGAAAATGAGCCAGCAGGGAAGCTCTCAAATATGAAAATGAAAGACAAGTTTTAACCTCCATTGACTTAGGGAAAGTGTTCTGTAAAGAGGAGAGTGGATCCTTCAAGGACATCAGCTGTTGGCCCTAAATTGCTCTTACAGTCCTCAGAATTTTGCAGATATAATTAAGATCCTATATTGTGGATGTGAGAAAACCATTTAGTCTTCCAGTTGTTGTTCAGTCACTCAATTGTGTCTAAATCTGTGCAATCCCATGGACTACAGCACACCAGGCTCTCCTGTCCTTCACTATCACCTAGAGATTGCTCAAACTCATGTCCATTGAGTTGATGATGCCATCCAACTGTCTTATCCTCTGTCGCCTCCTACTCCTCCAGCCCTCAATCTTTCCCAGCATCAGGGTCTTTTCCAATGAGTCAGCTCTTCGTATCAGGTGGCCAAAGTATTGGGGCTTCAGCTTCCATCAGCCCTTCCAATGAATATTCAGGACTGATTTCCTTTAGGGTTGATTGGTTTGATCTCCTTGCAATCCAAGGGTCTCTCAAGAGACTTTTCCAGCACCACAGTTTGAAGACATCAGTTCTTTAGTGCTCAGCCTTCTTTATACTCCAACTCTCACATTCATACATGACTACTGGACAAACCATACCTTTGAAAAGATGGACCTTTGCTGGCAAAGAAATGTATCTGCTTTTTAATATGCTGTCTAGGTGCGCCATAGCTTTTCTTCCAAGAAGCAAGCATCTTTTAATTTCATGGCTGCGGTCCCATCTGCAGTGACTTTGGAGTCCAAGAAAATAAAGTCTGTCACTGTTTCCATTGTTTCCCCATCTATTTGCCATGCAGTGATAGGACCAGATGCCATGGTCCTAGCTTTTTGAATGCTGAGTTTTAAGCCAGCTTTTTCATTCTCCTCTTTCACCGTCATCAAAAGGCTGCTTAGTTCCTCTTCACTTTCTGCATAAGGCTGATGTTATCTGAATACCTGAGGTTATAGATATTTCTCCCAGAAATCTTGATTTCAGCCTGTGCTTCTTCCAGCCTGGCATTTCACATGATGTACTCTGCATATAAATTAAATAAGCAGGGTGACAATATATAATCTTGAAATACTCCTTTCCCAATTTAGAACCAGTGCATTGTTCCATGTCAGGTTCTAACTGTTTGCTTCTTGATCTACATATAGGTTTCTCAGGAGGCAGGTCAGGTGGTCTGATATTCCCAACTCTTTAAGAATGTGCCACAGTTTGTTGTGATCCACACAGTCAAAGGCTTTAGCATAATCAATGAAGCAGAAGTAGATGTTTTCTGGAATCCTGTTGCTTCTTCTATGATCCAATAGATGTTTGGCAAATTGATCTCTTGTTCCTCTGCCTTTTCTAAATCCAGCTTGAACATCTGGAAGTTCTCAGTTTTCATAATGTCTAAGCCTAGCTTAGGGGATTTTGAGCATTACTTTGTTAGCATGTGAAATGTGTGCAGCTGTGCGATAGTTTGAACATTCTCTTGCATTGCCCTTCTTCAGTATTGGAGTGAAAACTGACCTTTCAAGCCTTGTGGCCACTACTAAGTTTCACACATTTGCTGGCATATTGAGTGCAACACCTTAACAGCATCATCTTCTAGGACTTGAAATAGCTCAGCTGAAATTCCATCACCTCCACTGGCTTTGTTTGTAGTAATGCTTCCTAAGGCCTACTTGAGTTCAAGCTCCAGGATGTCTGGCTTGAGGTGAGTGATCATACCAGTAATTCCTAACTAGACCAATGACTAGGGATTCAGTTCAGTTCAGTTCAGTTCAGTCGCTCAGTCATGTCCAACTCTTTGTGACCCCATGAATCGCAGCATGCCAGGCTTCCCTGTCCATCACCAACTCCCGGAGTTCACTCAGACTCTACTAGACTAGGGATTAGAGTACACAAAGATCTAAACTAGAGTGTACCTAACCACCAGAAGACCCTAAAAAAGTATATAGTCAGAAGTCTTTTTCTAATAATTCTTTTTAAAAAAAGATAAAACTTTAAATTTACAAGGGATAACATATTTAGATGAGCCAACACTAGTAACTAAGTTTCAAATGCTGAGTCTTTCCCTTTAATGCTGCAAAAATGCAGCTTTCTCTTGGTATTTCTCACATGACACAAACTAGGCAAGAGTGCTCTCGACTCTGCATACATTTTCTTACAGTCCACCTTTGAAAGTCTAACATTTTACCATTCATTTTAACAATTTTTATGCTATTGCCTTTTATAATGCTTTTATAATGCTTTCTTAAGCATCTCCAGTTAAAGACAATTATGACCAGTAGAAAGGAGAAGTGACCCCATAAGAGACTGATCCAGACTTGCCCATGAATGTCCAGGAGTCTCTGGCAGAGGCATGGGTTGACACTGGCCTTTTGCAGGCTTAGGGACACTGAGTGCAGCAGTGTCTTATGGGACCTTTTGAAGAAGGTAGCCATTATCTTCATTACCTCCACCAGAGTTTGCCCTCAGTTCAAACAAGGAGGGAAAGGAGCCCCACCCATCAACAGAAAATTGGATTAAAGATTTACTGAGCATGGCCCCGCCCATCAGAACAAGACCCAGTCAGTCTGTCCCATCAAGAAGCTTCCATTAGCCTCTTATCCTTACCCATCAGAGGGCAGATAGAATGAAAACCATAATCACAGAAAACTAACCAAACTTATCACATGGACCACAGCCTTCTCTAACTCAATGAACCTATGAGGCATGCCATGTAGGGCCACCCAAGAGACACAGGTCATGGTGGAGAGTTCTGACAAAATGTTGTTCACTGGAGAAGAGAATGGCAAACCACTTCAGTACTTTTGCTTTGAGAACCCCATGAACAGTATGTAAAGGCAAAAAGATAGGACACTGAAAGATGAACTCCCCAGGTCAGTAGTTGCACAACATGACACTGGAGATCAGCAGAGAAATAACTGCAGAAAGAATAAAGAGACAGAGCAAAAGCAAAAACAGCACCCAGCTGTGGATGTGACTGGTGATGGAAGTAATGTCTGATGCTATAAAGAGCAATATTCCATAGGAACCTGGAATGTTAGATCCACGAATCAAGGCAAATTGGAAGAGGTCAATCAGGAGATGGCAAGAGTGAACATCAACATTTTAGGAATCAGTGAACTAAAATGGATTTGAATGGGTTGAACTTAACTCAAAAGAACTTTATATCTATGACTATGGGCAAGAATCCCTTAGAAGAAATGGAGCAGCAATCATAGTCAACAAAGAGTCTGAAATGCAGTACTTGGGTGTGATATCAAAAATGACAGAATGATCTCTGTTCATTTCCAAGGCAAACCATTCAATATCACGGTAATCCAAGTCTATGCCCCAACCAGTAATGCTGAAGAATCTGAAGTTGAAAGGTTCCATGAAGACCTACAAGACCTTCTAGAATTAACACTCAAAATAGATATCATTTTCATTATAGGGTACTGGAATGCAAAAGTAGAAAGTCAACAGATACCTGGAGTAACAGGAAAATTTGGCCTTGTAGTACAAAATGAAGCAGGTCAAAGGCTAACAGAGTTTTATCAAGAGAACACACTGGTCATAGCAAACACTCTCTCCCAACAACACAAGAGAAAACTCTACACATAGACATCACCAGATGGTCAATACTGAAATCAGATCGATTATATTCTTTGCAGCCAAAGATGGAGAATCACTATAGTCAGCAAAAGCAAGACCAGGAGCTGACTGTGGCTCAGATCATGAACTCCTTATTGCCAAATTCAGACTTAAATTGAATAAAGTAGGGAAAACCACTAGACCATTCAGATATGACCTAAATCAAATCCCTTTCTATTATACAGTGGACATGACAAATAGATTCTAGGTATTTAGATCTGATAGACAGAGTGCCTGAAGAAATATGGATGGAGGCTCATGACATTGTATAGAAGGCAATGATCAATACATTCCCCCAAAAAAAGAAATGCAAAAGGGCCAATGATTGTCTGAGGAGGCCTTATAAATAGCTGAGAAAAGAAGAGAAGCTAAAGCCAAAGAGGAAAAGGAAAGAGATTCCCATCTGAATGCAGAGTTCCAAAGACTAGCAACGAGAGATGAGAAAGCCTTCCTCAGTGATCAATGCAAAGAAATAGAGGAAAACAATAGAATGGGAAAGACTAGAGATCTCTTTAAGAAAATTAGAGATACCAGGGGAACATTTCATGCAAAAATGGGCACAATAAAGAACTGGTAATAAAAGAAATGGTATGGACCTAATAGAAGCAGAAGATATTAAGAAAAGGTGGCAAGAATACACAGAAGAACTATGCAAAAAAGATCTTCATGATACAGATAAACACGATGGTGTGATCACTCACCTAGAGCCAGATATCCTGCAATGTGAAGTCAAGTGGGCCTTAGGAAACATCACTATGAACAAAGCTAGTGGAGGTGATGGAGTTTCAGTTGAGTTATTTCAAGTCCTAAAAGATGATGCTGTGAAAGTGATGCATTCAATATGCCAGCAAATTTAGAAAACTCAGCAGTGGCCACAGGACTGGTAAAGGCCAGTTTTCATTCCAATCCCAAAGAAAGGCAATGCTAAAGAATGCTCAAACTACTGCACAACTGCACTCATCTCACAGGCTAGCAAAGTAATGGTCAAAATTCTCCAAGCCAGGCTTCAATAGTATGTGAACCATGAACTTCCAGATGTTCAAACTGGATTTTAAAAAGTCAGAGCTAACAGAGATCAAATTGCCAACATCCGCTGAATCATCAAAAAAGCAAGAGAATTCCAGAAAAACATCTACTTCTGCTTTATTGACTACGCCAAAGCCTTTGACTGTGTGGATCACAACAAACTGTGGAATATTCTTAAACAAATATGAACACCAGACCATCTCACCTGTCTTCTGAAAAATCTATATTCAGGTCAAGAAGCAACAGTTAGAACTGGACATGGAACAACAGACTGGTTCCAAATCAGGAAAGGAGTACATCAAGGCTGTATATTGTCACCCTGCTTATTTAACTTATATGCAGAGTACATCTTGAGAAACGCTGGGCTGGATGTGGCACAAGTTGGAATCAAGACTGCTGGCAGGAATATCAATAGCCTCAGATATGCAGATGACATCACCCTTATGGAAGAAAGCAAAGAACTAAAAAACCTCTTGATAAAGTTAAAGAGGAGAGTGAAAAAGTTGGCTTAAAACTCAACATTCACAAAACAGCATGGCATCTGGTCCTATCATTTCATGGCAAATAGATAGGGAAATGGTGGAAACAATGGCAGACTTTTTTTTTTTTTTTGGCTCCAAAATCACTGCAGATGGTGACTGCAGCCATGAAGTTAAAAGACACATGATCTTAAAAGAAAAGCTATGAACAACCTAGACAGCATATTAAAACATTACTTTGCCAACAAAGGTCCATCTAGTTAAAGCTATGGTTTTTCAAGTAGTCATGTATGGATGTGAGAATTAGTATATAAAAAAAGATGAGTACCAAAGAATTGATGCTTTTGAACATGTTATTGGAGAAGACTTTTGAGAGTCCCTTGGACTGCAAGGAGATCCAACCAGTCCATCCTAAAGGAAATCAGTCCTGAATATTCATTGTTAAGGACTGATGCTGACACTGAAGCTCCAATACTTTGGCTACCTAATGTGGAGAACTAACTTATTGGAAAAGACCTTGATGCTGGGAAAGATTGAAGGTGGAAGGAGAAGGGGATGACAGAGAACGAGATGGTTGGATGGCATCACTGCCTCAATGGACATGAGTTTGAGCAAGCTCTGGGAGTTGGTGATGGACAGGGAACCCTGGCGTTTTGCAATCCATGTAGTCACAAAGAATAAAACACTGAACTGACGTGAACTGATGACCTGTGAAAAGTCAAAATTTTAGTGTCTCAGTCATGTTTGAGATTACTTTGTGACCCAGAGGACTGTAGTCGTCAGGCTCCTCTGTCCATGGAATTCTCCAGGCAAGAATACTGGAGTGGGTAGACATTCTCTTCCCTAGGTATCTGGGGTTGTGGTCACCATCTGAATTGGTGGGCAGTGTTGGGCAGCTGAGTCCTTCACTGGGTAAATAGAGGCAGAATTGAGTTAAATTGTAGGACATCCAGCTGCTTTCAAAAATTGTTGATGGTGGAGAAACCTTCCCACAATGTTGGGAAACCTTCCAAACATGTTGGAAACTGAATGTGCACAACCCTTTCAGAAATAATAAAAAAAAAGCTTAATTAATAAGACCTAACCATGTAAATATTGGAGAAGGAAATGGCAACCCACTTCAGTGTTCTTGCCTGGAGAATCCCAGCGATGGGGAAGCCTGGTGGGCTGCCGTCTATGGGGTCGCGCAGAGTCGGACACGACTGAAGCGACTTAGCAGCAGCAGCAGTGGCAACCATGTAAATGGAGCTTCCCTTGTAGCTCAGCTGGTTAAGATTCCACCTGCAATGTGGGAGACCTGGGTTCCTTCCCTGAGTTCAGAAGACCCTCTGGAGAAGGGAAAGGCTACCCACTCCAGTGTTCTGGCCTGGAGAATTCCATGGACTCTATAACCCATGGGGTCACAAAGAGTTGGACATGACTAAGCTACTTTCACTTCAACCGTGGAATAAATACTACAATTTCTAAGTCATGACTTTGAGGTGTCTGCTAACAAACATTTCATATGAGAATTTCTCTGTTTTTGTTTTTGTTTTTGTTTTAATTTTATTTTATTTTTAAACTTTACATAATTGTGAATTTCTCTGAATTCTACTGATGATATAATCATAACACAGCTCATATAATTGTGATTTTTTGCTATACTAATGGAAGGAAATTCTAAATATGGATTAAAGATTAGTGAAAATAAAGATATTAAAAATCTTTATTGAAATGTATAGATCTTCTAATTCTTATGCAAGAATCCTGTGTTAAGAAAGTCTATTCTTGAGTGTTACAGTAAAGTAAGAATTTTCATTCACATTCTGTGTACACTGTCTAAATTTTAACTCAAATGTTCTTACTTTGTCAGTTAGCGCCCCCAAAATCAATTAAAAGTGGCAACAATTTCAGGTAGTATGCTTTTACTGTTCTCTTTGATACCACTAGAATACTAACACTATAATTCCAAATGTCATTATTTTTACTCAGATTATTTTCAAAAAGGATTCAGGATTATTTAACTTATGATGAGAGTCATGAAATTGTACTGTTTAAATGAAGACATGAATTGAAAATCCATATGAGGTGTGATATTATGATTTATAAGAAATAAATATTTGGTCTTCTTCCACGGCTCCTGGCTCACTGCTCTCAGAACCTTTATAATTTCCTAAGTCATAAGAGCAATGCAAGTATATTTTGTCATAATATTTGGTTTTATTTTCCCTTTCTACTATCTGCTTCAGAGCCATAAAAGTGAAATGGATATCTTGTTATTCATAATAAATCCTTTCCACAACTGAGTTTATGTTAATTATATGACTTTTGGAGAGCAGTTAAGGGTGGGGCTAGTTGCCAAAGAAACCATTAATGAAAATGGAGACTGAACTTTTGGTTCACCACTTGATTTTCTGGGAGGAGAAAGGGACTAGACCTTAAAGCAGTCCCCAGTGATCAATGATTTAATCATGCCTGTGCCATGAAACCTCCATAAGAACCCAAAAGTGCCTTCCCTGGGTTCAGATGGTAAATAATCCCCCTGCAATGAAAGAGACCTGGGTTTGATCCCTGGATCAGGAAGATTCCCTGGAGAAGGGAATTGCAACCTACTCCAGGATTCTTGCCTGGAGCATCCCATAGACAGAGGAGCCTGGTGGGCTACAGTGCATAGGGTCACAGAGTCGTACATGACAAATGACTAAGCACATGCCACACAAAAACCCCAGAAGAAGGTGCTTGGAGAGCTTCCAGGTTGGTGAACAAATGAAGATTTGGATAGAGTGCCTTGGAGAGAACATAGAAGCTCTGTGCCCTTTCCCCATACCTTGCTCTATGCACCGCTACCATTTGGCTTTTCCTCAGCTGCATCCTTTTACAATAAATAAGCAATCTTTTTCTCTGAGTTCTGTGAGCCAACAAATTAATCAAACTTAAGGAGAAGGTCGTGGGAGCCTTTGATCTATAGCTAGTTGGCCAGAAGTACCAGCAATAAGGCTTCCCAGGTGGCTCAGTGGTAAAGGATCCATCTGCCAAAGCAGGAGACACAAAAGACATGGGTTCAATTCCTGGGTTGGGGAGTTGCACTAGAGTAGGAGATGGCAACCCACTCTAGTATTCTTGCCTGGGAAAGCCTATGGGTAGAGGAGCCTGATGGGTTACAGTCCACGAAGTCACGAAGAGGTGGACATGACTGAACACACACAGACACAAGTAGCAAACAACCGGGACTTGGAATTTGCATTCCATGTTGGAGGAGATCTTTGAAAACTCTGATTTGTAGTCTTGTTCACTCTCTCTGGTAGATACTGTCAGAACTAAGATGAATCCCTGAACACTCTGCTGATGTCCTGAAAACTGCTGTTTGTGTGGGGACCTCTCAACAGGGAAAGCAGGTCCATGAACCAACTTTACCAGAGAAATATGAACTGAAAATTTTGTCAGAGATTTAAATATGTTTCTAGTAATTTCAATACTCTTTTATGCTATAGAAGTAAACTCTATATATAATCTTTTATGCTACGACAAATAAAAACATTTTTCATAGACTATACTTAAATTATTTTTCCCACAGTTTATTTTTCAAATCCCATATTTTAACTAAAGCACTGAATTCATAACTCCTCAAGAGAAAAAAAAAACATGAATCTATGAGACAGCCTAGATTTTAATTACTGAGTTATATTTTTTCATGTTATAAAAACAAATTTACTTCATTCTTTTCAGAATTTTGAATGACATGCCAGAAAAATTTGATACCATGATATACTAAAAATACAATATTCTTTGTCATCTTAATCATTCAGCAATTCTCACCAATCTGTAGGTAATATTGAATATTGAATCCCAGGGAAATTTCAGCTTGAGCTTCTCTGCTTCATTGTCAAGTGATTGCCTATTCAGGAAAAAAATCCTGCACATGTTGGCATAGGAATTTAAATGAAACTTCCTGATGACTGTTGCAAGTTAGAAGCAACACCTGCTGCCTTTTTGAAATAATTTCCATCTTTTTTTTTTTTTTGGTTTTCAGTGGGCTCTGTTTAATGAGTTCTAGACAGATGCTTGCATCAGATGTCACCTTGCACAGCTGGGGCTGCTGAGTCAATAAGCACATTTCTGCTCGATTCTTGTCTCCTTGTTGGCACAGCTGCCCTCCTTTTCAGTACATTAAGTTTGAGGTTACGGTGTGGATGATTCCGCTGAGCTCGGTTTTATTTGGGATCAAAATCTCACCCCATGCAGTTAAATCGTCATCCTCTTTTTCTTGGGTTGGGAGACTTTGGTACACACTTTCCTAGGTCTCTGTAGTTGAATATCTCAGGAACAGAGCTTATGAAAAAGAATATTTTCCCAAATGAGGCAAAATATCAACAATTTGAGACAATAAAGAGTTTTCATGAGTTCATTGTGTACATTGTGTTTCATCAGTGATATCATCAAAAGAGGGGACCCACCAATGTGGATTGGAGCTGTAGGGAGAAAACAGTCTCTGCAAGAATTGTTTCAGTCCAAGAATGTCTACAGGACCCAGACTCACTCGCACCAAGTTAATTATTTTAAACAAGAAAGTTTATGAAAAGCACAAGTAATGCAGAGCCAATTTATTTCAGAGACATGTAAATTTCCAAATGGAAAACCACTTTTCTCATGGTCCTTTTCCTCTTAAGGCTTCCCCAGCAGCTCAAACAGTAAAGAATCTGCCTGCAGTGCGGGAGACTGAGGTTCTATCCCTGGGTCAGGAGGATTCCCTGGAGAAGAGAATAGCTACCCACTGCAGTAATTTTCCTGGAGAATTTCATGGACAGAGGAGCCTGGCAGGCTACAAAACAGTTGGACACACCTGAGCAACTAACATCTTTCCCCTCTCAAGCAAAGAAGGAAAGAGAGGAACAGTTGAAAACTCATTGAAATCATCATTGTATCTTACACTCAAACCAAATATTAAAATGGATATTGGTGCTTTTCTGACATGTTTTAATTTCCAGATAATATACAAATGTTACAAAGTAAAGAGAAAGTGATAACATCCTACTTGTTATGACCTAGAAAAAAGCTTTCCCTTGGATATAGATTCCCATTTGAATGATGAGAAGTGAAATAGATGTAGAAGGATTAATTTTCAAAATAATCTGTTTCTCTCTAAGTTTGGAAGCCAAGATATTTTTTAATAGAAATTTCAAATAATGGATGAAAAAAATTAATGGAAAAGCCAAAAGGATCCTGTTAAGAAATTTGTGGACCATTCTTGATGGTCCAGTGGTTAAGAATCTGGCTCGCAATACAGGGAATGTGGGTTCAATCACTAGTCTGGAAACTAAGATCTCATGTGCTGCAGAGCAACACCTGTGCACTACTTTTGAGAGTCCTCATGATACAACAAGGATGCAACTAAGACTAGACACAGCCAAATAAATAAACAAACAAATAAGATTATTGGGATAAAAAGAAATTTAGGAAAGGAGCAGAATACACTAGAAAAAAAATTTAAGCCAATATTTTAAGACAGTGTTTCAGGCCCTGTTCCAACATTCACATTTTTAGGGATTTGGAAAAATCACTTGGCTCAGACAGAAAGGCATCTCCCTGCAATGTGGGAGACCAAGGTTTGATCCCTGGGTCAGGAGGATCCCCTGGAGAAGAGAATGGCTACCCATTCCAATATTCTTGCCTGGAGAATCCCACAGACAGAGGAGCCTGGTGGGCTACAGTCCTTGGGGTCACAAAGAGTTAGAGACCACTGAGCAACTAATACTTTCACACAAAAATCACTTAACCTCTCTTTTGAGTCCCCTCATCTGGTTTTTTTATGGAGTTTTTGTATGGATCAAAGGAGATACATTATAGAAGTCTGCTTTGAAAATTGCAAGGTACAATAAGTGTATTGAATGTTATTATGAACACTGACCAAGAGGAATTTCTTATTTATTCATATTTTTCCAAAATAAATATATAGCTCTCACCCCACCCCCCAAATATATAAGTACTCCTTGAAAGGAAAAAAAGTGCATGTATTGAGTGCCTAATAAGTTAAATTGTAGTAGGCATTTTGTTGGGGAAAGAGGAGAATTGATGAGCACTGAGAAAACAGAGAAAGTATATATACATATATATCTTTAAAGGGTTCAACTCGGAGAAGGCAATGGCACCCCACTCCAGTACTCTTGCCTGGAAAATCCCATGGACAGAGGAGCCTGGTAGGCTGCAGTCCATGGGGTCGCTAAGAGTCGGAAATGACTGAGCGACTTCACTTTCACTTTTTACTTTCAAGCATTGGAGAAGGAAATGGCAACCCACTCTAGTGTTCTTGCCTGGAGAATCCCAGGGACAGGGGAGCCTCGTGGGCTGTCGTCTATGGGGTCGCACAGAGTCGGACATGACCGAAGTGACTTAGCAGCAGCAGCAACAGCAGCAGCAAAGGGTTCAATTGCTGTCACCAGATATCCTGTGTTATTCCCTCCCTCGCAGTCCAAGTTCTCAAGAACAACTAACCTCAACAATCCAAGGGCCTGCGTGGGGGCCAAATATGCAAACTTGGTAGGTGATAAACAGATTTAGTCAAAAATATAAAATACACCATATGAGAAGTCTTGAATTTGTAAACATGTATGTCACCATGACTTGAAAATGTTCCCAAATGAGTAGGCAGACTAGAATCAGCATTTCAGCAATCCATGAACCCTAAAATTTAAGTCTTCTGGTGGATTTCAGGATTTTGAGCTGTAACACTCCTAGTCAACAACTCTGGTTAAACTACATACCTGGGTTTAGAGAACATCCGCAAAGTATTAGTGACTAATTTTAAAAGAAAGTAATATGGCAGGGGAAAAATATTCTAAATTAAAAAATAAACAATAATAACACCAATATCAAAAACAGTCTCAATCCTGTCATATAAATTAAAGCAAACTAATGCCAGAGCCACAGATAGCATTAGACCGAGAAAAACTGAAAAATATTAAAGAACAACCAAAAATCTTAAGTGATAAGAGTGCCTTGCACAATGCAGGCGATGTAACTATATGCTATGCCTGTCTCATGCATATAACTCTGTTCTAATAGACGTCCCGTGATTACACGTTTAATTGCATGAAAGGGAACACAGTGATTTTACTCCCCATTAATCACTGGATTCAATTTGCCTGATTTTTCAGGAGTCTTTCATTTGGAAAAAAAAAAAACCAGAATTCAATGTCAAACTAGCCAAGCGGAGAGAGAATTTCTCAGTTCTAATTATTGAAAACTATAACATGGATCAAGGAATATCCTCCAAATTCATTCCCTTTTTCTTCATATCTTGTTTCTCCTGGCTCACTTTTGGAGGAGATAAAAAGGAAAAAAAATGGCTGCTGCAAAATATAGAATCCTAATAATTTAGCAACACCAGAAGAAAATTTCCTTTCTTTTCCCAATATCCCCTACATAAGTTCTGGAATTTATCCTGAATTAAATAAATAGAAATTTATTCTATTTATTCTAATCAAATGGATGCTTAATTAGGGTTCAAATATCCATTCTGAAGGCAACATTAAAATCAAATATATATATATATATAGAGAGAGAGAGAGAGAGAGAGAGACTTGTGTCATACGTCCAAAGTAAGACAGGGGTATTTCCTCTTGGAAAAAATAAGTTTCTCCTTCCAAAAAGAGGAATGGATTCAGGGCCTGGGACAAAACAGGGACAAAAACAAATCAACAGGTAACTTTTAACTTTTACCCCTTAAACTTTATACTGTAATTTAAAAATACCACTTTATAGATGGCTTATAGATTAATCTGAAATTCATCTTCTCTTTTGAGAAATGATGCAGGTAAAAGTAGATGGGAAGAGCAATATATGTGAAAATAGCATTTGGGTACAGGTTAAAAGAAGTATAAATCAGATTTTCCAGAGCAGTTAAACTTTTAAATATTAAACATTTTCAAAACAATCATTCTAGATATTTGTTGCATCACTTGGTTACCATAGCATTCGATCCCATGGAGGCTATCTCACTAACTTGCTCTTTTCTCTCCAATAAAGCTGAGTCTAGGTACATAGTGAGATAGAACCTCATTGACTTGTCCTCAATAGGCGGCTGGACAGCCCACAAGACCAAGGGATCAGAAGACCTGAGTCCAGTTCTTACACTGAATACTACTCAGCTGTGTGACCTTTGACAGTCTCAAAGGCTTTAGGTTTCTAATCCTTGAAACAAGCATGCTAACAAAAATAATGACTAGGGCTTGTCTTACCAACAGCAAAAAAACACAGATTTCCTTTCTTTTTCTCAACCATAAACTATCCACCTTCTGGAGCTTCCCTGGTGGCTCACACAGTAAAGCATCTCCCTACAATGTGGGAGACCCAGACTCCCTGCAATGTTCGATCCTCTGGGTTGAGAAGATCTGCTGGAGAAGGAAATGGCAATCCACTCCAGTACTCTTGCCTGGAAAATCCCATGGATGGAGGAGCCTGGTAGGCTACAGTCCATGTGGTCGCAAAGAGTCAGACACAACTGAGCAACTTCACTTTCACCTTCTTTGAAATATTTAAGCATCCAGTTGCTTTTGATCTTATTCAAGCATACATTATGTCCTAGTATTGTTCACTCCTGCCCGGAGAAAGGAGGCTTCCCAGGTGGCTCAAGGGTAAAGAATCCACCTGCCAATGCAGGAGACACAGGTTCAATCTCCGGGTCAGGAATATCCCCTGGAGAAGGAAATGGCTACCCACTGCAATATTGTTGCCTGGAAGCATCCCACGGACAGAGGAGCCTGGTGGGCTACAGTCCATGGGGTCCCAAAAGAGTTGGACATGACTTAATGATTAAACAACAGTAGCATCTGGAGAAAAGATGAATTCTACCTGAAGCTACATTATTGTAAATGCTTTCCTATTTAAATCAGTGGCTTGTTTTTAAATAAGCTGTCCTTTTTGTTTTTCTTTATGGAGCTAACATTTAGGAATTACAATTAATGTTGTGTTCCTTTTTTTTAACTGCAAAAAGAAAGCATCTATTAATTTTTTCACTCTTTTCTGTTTGTTTCTAAACTCAATGTCTGGTGGTGAGACTGTTTACTGTCTCAAAAATGTATGTATAATATATATGATACATAAATATAAAATAAATATAGTCATTAACAATATATAGTTGTATATTTTATAATTAATTTAGGAATAATAAATTTATAAATACAAATATATATATAGGTGTATATATTTATATATGATTTGAATATATTTTATATGGTATAAATATGTACTTTTATATGTAAATACATAATGGTATATATTTATATATGAATGTAAAAATACAAAGCACATATACATAGCTAACGTAGATATAAAGTTTTATATGTCATCGTATATATCATATTTATATTATATGATTATATATTAATTGTAATTATATATTAGTATAGCATATGAATATATAATAATGTTAGATATATATTTGTGGGAGGGAGAATAGGATATTTTGGCTTATCTTAAGGTCATACACTTTATAATATCTCCAAATAGCAAAATCTCCTTTGTTTTATTAGTATTTTGAATGAAATGTTTTTAATATTTCATGACATATTTTGTTTGTTGTTGCTAGTGCTATGCGAAGGTCACCTATTTCTAGCCTTTTAAAGTTTGGTATGTTGTGTTTCTATTTCTGTTGGCCTCAGGTATTGTTTAATCTCTTTATTGAACAAACGATTGTTTAGGAGTCTGATTTCTACATATTTGTAAATTCCAACTTCCCTTTTGTTATTGATTTCTAGTTTTATTTTATTGTGGTCAAAAATGATGTTTGATATGATTCAGTCTTAAATTTTCTCAGACTTGCTTTGCTCTTTGATAGAATGTTCTATATATGTCTGTTAGGCTCTTGTACCATAAAGTACAGTTGAAGTCCAACATTTCCTTATTGATGGTCTGACTGCATGATCTATCTCTTGCTGAAGATTGGTATTGAAGTCTCCTAATATTATTGCATCTTTTTATGTTTATTCCTTTGCATCTGTTAATACTTGCTTAATAAATGTGGTTTTTCAATATTGGATGTGTATCTATTTACAATTGTCATATTTTCTTGATGAATTGACACTTTTATCATACAGTACCCTTCTTTATCTCTTATTACAGTCTTTGTCTTAAAGACTGATGCAAATATACCTTTCCCAGTTTTCTTTTGAACACATTTGCATGGAATATAATTTTTCATTCCTTCTCTTCCTTCACTTCTTTTTTATTTTTCTCTTTTTTATTTTTATAAAGTAAAATATAAAAGATTTATTTGATATGTTTATATATTGTTATATGATTGCCATTGCCATTGCCATTGTAGTAAGAGCCAGCAGCTTATTGAGTTCTTAAAGAAGGGAGTGTCTTGTAGGCAGCATATCATTGCACATTTTAAATCTATTCAGCCACTCTACATTTTTTTTATTGAAAATATAATCTATTTATTTTAAAGTAGCTATCGATAGGTAAAAATTTACTATGGCCATCTTGTTCATGTTTTCTTAATATTTTGTAATTTTTTCCCCGTATATTCTCCTACTGTCTTCCCTTGAGATTTGATCATTTTCTCTAGTAGTATGCTTTGATTCCTCTCTCTTAAAGATTTTTGTTTCATGATTATCATGAGTCCTGTATAAAACACCTTATACATATAAAAATCTATTTTAAACTGATAAGTTCGATTGTATACAAAAACCCTACCCTTTCCACACTCTACATTTTATGGGTTTTTGCCACAATTTTCATATTTTTAATATACTTATGAATGGATTATAGTAGCTATCATTATTTTAATACATTATCTTTTACACTGTATACTAGACTTAAATGACTTCACACTATTATAATATCAGAATATTTTGAATTTGACTATACATATTTTACCTGTGAGGTTTTTCTTTCTTTGGAGGATACCTGCTTTCCAATACTATGTTGGCTTTTACCGTACAACAATGTGAGTCAGTCATAGGTATATATATGTCCCTTCACTTTTGAACCTCAGTGAATTTTATATTTTTGTGTTACTAATTAATGTCCATTTCACTTCAGCTTGAAGAAATCTTCTTAATGTTTTGTAAGGCAGATCTGGTGGTGATGAATTTCCTCTGCTTTTGTTTTTCTGGGAAAGTCTTTATCTCTCCTTCATTTCTTAAGGGCAGCTTTCCATTGTAAAGTACTCTTGGTTGCCAGGATTTTTTACTTTTTTTTCTTTTAGCACATTGAATATATTATCCCACTCTCCTGGTCTCTAAGCTTTCTGTTATGATATACACTGACAGAATTAGGCAGGTTCCTTTGTATGAGATTAATTACATTTTTTATTATTGTTATCAAGATTCTCTCTTTAGCTTTGATTATTGATGGTTTGACTACAATGTGTGTTAGTGAATTCTCCCCTGGGTTGTGTGTGTATGGGGATGTATGACCTTCATGTATGCACACAGCAAGAAGAAGGTGCTTAAGAAACACAGCAAAAATAGTTTGTAGCTATAATAATCACAAACACATAAAATCTCTTCTAATTTTTAAAAGCAGGCAGAGCCTAGTTTTCATTACTTCCTGATCTATGCATTCTTATTTGTAAACCACTGATCTGAATCTTTCTTTCTGGGAAAATCATTACTTTAATCATGTAGATATCCTGTAGAGTTGCCTAAGGGGCCATATTTTATTTTCTGTTTCCTTGGCAATTTCCCATTTCTCTTGTTTTTACAAACCCCAAAGCAGCTGAAGTTGTCAGTTCAGCTTCCATTCATTTTTTGTTGTCCATGATTCAAATGGTAAAGAATCAGCCTTCAATGCAGGAGACCCAGATCTGATCCTTGGCTCAGGAAGATCCCCGGGAGAAGAGAATGGCTACCCACTCCAGTATTCTTGCCTGGAGAATTCCATGGACAGAGGAGCCTGGTGGGCTACACAGTCTATGGGATCGCAAAGAGTTGGAAATGACTGAGCGACTAACACACTTTTCTTGAGGGAAGACCTAAACCAAGGTGTCTCTGCCTTGAATCCTACATCTTGCCTTTGTTGAAGTTTTGTTTGTACAGATAGACTGTATTTCTTCTTTATCTTTGACACCATCCTTTCCATTGACAATCTTCTCTCAGCATGTATAATTTTCCACCTTAAGATCAGTTCTCACGTCTAGTTCATTCACTTCAAAGTCTGGCTCATGAAATCTTGGATTCTCTTGCTCTTGCTCGCTCTCTCGTGATTTTTACTCATCAAGCCACCTTATTTGAGCTTCAACTACTGTCTTGGTTGAGAAACTTTTTAAATAATGTCACAATTAAACATCTAATTGCTGAAACATGTATGCTTCTGTCTTTTTCTTGAACTCTAATTCATCTGATATTGCTGGTCACCTTCCACTCTGAGACACTTTATGGATAGTTACACATTATAAATTAGGCTTTGACTTAAGAGGGACAACTTATGCAGTGACTATGTACTAGGCACATTATTGGGTGATTTGTTCCTCAGAATATCTCCTTGACATTGAACAATTAGTTCCTTTTTGCACTGGTGAGCACTGTATTATTCTTGAAACATACCTTTTCATCATTTTTCTATCACTTTTTAATCCTGGAGTCCTAGTTTGTCTCCAGACTTATTTGCCCCTTCTTCCTCCTTCCTCCCAACTGTTCCCAAGGATTTAAAGTGAATTCCTTTCCTCTTGATAACTCCAAATATCTTCTTCATCCTTTAAATGTGTCTGACCATGTGCCCTGACAGCAGTATTGCTGAAAGGAGTAAAATGACCAATTCTGCCCCATTTTGATGTTCTCAAAGTCAGGTTTCAAGATCTTTAATTTTTATCAATTTGTCTATAAATAAGTAGGAGACAACAACAATCTACATAACAAAAAAGAAACAACACTAATAATTATTATTATTAAATGAGGCAACACAATTTTCTAAGTTTTTTAAAAAGTGTAGTTAATGATTTCCTCAGATCAAGTACTTCCAGATAAACAAGATGGATTTAAAAAAGGCAGAGGAATGAGAGATCAAATTGCCAATATTTGCTGGATCATAGAAAAGGCAAGAAAATTAAAAAAAAAATAATCTACTTCTGCTTCACTTACTACACTAAAACCTTTGACTGTGTGGATCACAAAAAAACTGCAGAAAATTCTCAAAGAGATGGGAACACCATAATATCTTACCTGCCTCCTGAGAAACCTGTAAGCAGGTCAAGAAGCAACAGTTAGAACTGGACATGGAACAACGGACTGGTTCATAATCTCAAAATTGGGAAAGGAGTACGTCAAGGCTGTATTTTGCCACCCAGTTTATTTAACTTATATGCAGAGTACATCATGTAAAATGCAAGGTTAGATGAAGCACAAGCTGAATCAAGATTGCTGGGAGAAATATCAACAACCTCAGATATGCAGATGACACCATGCATATGGCAGGAAGTGAAGAGGGGCTAATGAGACTCTTGATGAGCGTGAAAGAGGAGAGTTAAAAAGCATGCTTAAACTCAATGTTCAAAAAAATGAAGATCATGTCATCCAGTACCATCACATCATGGGAAATAGATGGGGGGAAATGGCAACAGTGGCAGATATTATTTTCTTGAGCTCAAAAATCACTGTGGATGGTGAGTGCAGCCACAAAATTAAAAGATGATTGCTCCTTGAAAGAAAATCCATGACAAACCTAGACAATTAAAAAGCAGAGACATCACTTTGCCAACAAAGGTCCATGTAGTCAGAGCTACGGTTTTGACTCTTGAGAGTCCCTTGGACAGCAAGCAGACCAAACCAAGACAGTTCTAACAGAAATCAACCCTGAATATTCCTTGGGAGGACTGATGCTGAAGCTGAAGCTCCAATGCTTTGGCCACCTGATATGAACAGCTGACATTAGAAAAGACCCTGATGCTCGGAAATATTGAGGGCAAGAGGAGACGGGGGCAGCAGAGGATGAGATAGTTAGATAACATCACTGACTCAATGGCCATGAGTATGAGCAATCTCCAGGAGACAGTGAAGGACAGGGAAGCCTCATGTGCTACAGTCCATGCGGTGGGGGTCACACAGTCAGATGTAACTGAGCAACAGCAACAACAGGCCAACTAACTACATTATCTTTTTTCTGTCTACTTTGTGAAAAGTTAACACTATGAAGGCAGCTGTCATTTGCTTTTGCCATCTGTATCTTAAAAATATGTCTTCTTAAAGGAGATCCTGCCATTTGCAGCAGCATGGGTGAAATCTGAGGACATTATGCTAAATGAAATAAGGCAAGGGCTGAACTGGGAAGATGTTGATCCAAGGGTACAGAGTTACAGTTATATGGGATGAATAAGTGTAAAGATCTAATGTACAACATCATGACTACAACTAATGATACTGCATTGAGTACTGGAAATTTACTAAGAGAATAGCTTTGAGATGCTCTCACCACACATAGGTAATAGGGAAGAACAAATCTGACTCCACTTTATATATGTTTGCTTTTTTTGTTTTGTTTTTTTTTTACTTTATCCTTCGTATTCTATTGCTTTTGTTTCAAGTCAAGAAAGTTGCCTACAGCGCCTGAAATATACAAAATAACCCATTCTCAATGCTCTCACCTAGAAGGGGATAACTCTTTTCAATTCATATCAAGATGAAAACTTGAAGAATAGAGAACAACATTTGTCTTATTGGAACTTTATAGGAACCTCGTGACCTGACCTATGTTGACAGCTGTGAGAACAAAAGATTCCTACTCCAAGAAGTTTGTAGCAATCAACCACAGCTCTCTCTCATCTTTTCTTTAAAAAATGATTTGCTGAAACCCTCAGTTCCCAAATGGGCTTCCCTTGTAGCTCAGTCGGTAAAGAATCTGCCTGCAGTTCAGGAGACCTGGGTTCAATCCCTGGGTTGGGAAGATCCCCTGGAGCAGGAAATGGCAACCCACTCCAATATCATTGCCTGGAAAATTTCACGGACAAAGAAGCCTGGTGATCTGCAGTCCATGGGGTTGCAAAGAGTTGGGCACGGCTGAGCGACTAACACTTACTCACTTACTTCAGTTCCCAAATGGTTCCCTAAATATACAGCCCTTCAGCTGTCCTTTCCAAAGACATACTGGAAATCTTAATGGTGAAATGAAGCTATATAAACTTCATTTCTCTTTCTTGCCATGTTGGCTTACAATCTCATGTGGACAAATAATTGGACAAAGAGAAAACCAAAGGAGGGAACAGAAACCAAGTTGGTTAGAAACCCTTGAATAATATATACCATTTACTGAAGAGTAAAGAGTTTGCAGGGATTCCCAGGTGGCACTAATGGTAAAGAACTTGCCTGCCAATTCAGGAGACATGAGAGACATATTTCTTCAATCCCTGGGTGGGGAAGATCCCCTAGAGGAGAGTGTGGCAACCCACACTAGCATTCTCGCCTGGAGAATCCAATGGATACAGGAGTCTGGTAGTCTACAGTCCATGGGGTCGCAAACAGTCAGACAAGACTGAAAAGACTTGGCACACACACGAAGAGTTTGTAAAGAAAGCATATTTTTTTGGCTTTTCTTTAACTTCTTACTATATACTGATAATTTTAGAGAAATGATATAAATATGCCACAAGTTATTGACTGTGAATTTATCTCTTTTTACCATGTAATATTTATAATAGCTCTTATGCCAGCCCCATAAAAGGTATCGAATGTAAAATATTTTACAAATAATTCTTATTGTCATATCTCAATACCAACTTTGCTTTCCTCTGAGATAGACAAAAAAAATTCCATGAAGATAAGGAAAATCCCAGAAAACAATATTGAATGATACAGAATCAAGTCTTTATAACTGAAAGGAAATTACAAACGTTTCCACTTGCATTTGAATTTCCTACATTTTTAGCTAAAATTATCTGTTAGCATAGTGTGATGTTTTCATTTGAAATGTGCAATTTATTCCAGGAAAAATACACACCAAATCACACTGACTTTTGTTAGACATAGTAAACAAAAGTGAATAGCACAGAATGCAAATAAATTGAAATAGATTAAAGGTTATTGGTGGTGTGAAAATGAAATCTATTAATAGTACATGTTTTGCTTTAAGAAATATTGCAGATGTCTGAGAATTCAAAATTGTTAACAGTGAAGCTAGTAATTCTTGTTCTAGGGAATGTAGTTTACCTAAAACAAAACAAAACAAAACAAAAAAATGGGATGGCCATATAGGACTATATAATTGTAGCAATAAACTAATGGTGTCCAAGGAGTCACTTCAAATTTTAGTAGCTTGAAACATAGCCATGTAGCTTATCCAAAATTCTGTTGGTCTGCTTGACAGTGTGCTTAAGGCACTCATGCGACTGTAGTAATCTGTTAACAGTTTGGCTAGGCTCAATAATTAAAAATAAACCATTCACCTGTTTGTGATAGCTATAGGCTGGCCATTTTTCTCTAGGAATTTAGTCCTACCCCAGCTTTTTTACAGGTGGCAGCATTCCCTAGAAGTACTGTTGAGTCCTCTGTTGATGACATGTTTACTGATGTCCTTTGACTATAGCAAGTCGCATGACCAGCCCAGGACTAGTGTGGATTGGAACTACACAAGGACATGGATAGGAGGAGGAGAGACTGATTCATTGGTGGTCACTACTGTACCACTTTAACACAATAATTCATCATATATATGTCTAATATATCCCTACTACATCCATGAGTGTGAATAGACAGTGGGTATAAGTGAGTGAGTGAAAGTCGCTCGGTCGTGTCTGGCTCTTTGTGACACCATGGACTGTAGCCTGCCAGGATCCTCTGTCCCTAGAATTCTCCAGGCAAGAATACTGGAGTGGGTAGCCATTCCCTTCTCCATGGGATCTTCCCAACACAGGGATTGACCCCAGGTCTCCCGCATTTCAGATTCTTTATCATCTGAGCCACCAGGGAAGCCCACTGGGTATAAGGGGTACAGTAAATAAAAGCCACAGGGACCATAAACATTTAAGAATTCTCTTCCTTTAGCTGCCAGCAAACTCAGAGGAGGAATTAATTATCACCTCTTCTCCCAAACTGCTAATCTGTTGAATCCTGCAGGCAGAAAATAGAGAGAGTGCTAAAGACTGGTTCTGTAATAACTCCGGTTCACTGCTGTCCACTGTTGAGACACTGTTTTTGTTTCATGACCACTGGTTTCCTTTTGTATGAAATGGAGGGGTACTAAGAGGGCTTGGACATGAAGAATTGTGGCTTGAACTGGAGCCGAGTCATCCTGAGGAAGCACTTTCAAGGCGCTGTTAATCTTGCAGTGTGAAGGGGAGACGGGGTGATATTCATTTTTAAGATTTAAAAGCTATCTGACATGTTTGCCTTCTAAGCAAGTTTAGTGCTGCTATATAAGCAGCACAGGGAAGCTGGGAGCAGCTTCAGAAATGTGGAAATAATGAACCTTGCTCCTTTTCTGCCATAAGGGCATCAGGGAATCTTCACTTCTTTTGCATGCCTGGAGGAATGAATTTTATCTGGTAGCATTGGACTTCTTTTCTGTCTTCTCTTCTTTTCCTGGTTCCTCTTTCCTTGTCCTTCTTGTTTCTTTACTTCAAGTCAGCCATTGTATCATGACTATCTATTGTTAAGAATACTCAGTGGCAACAAGCCATACATCATGAAAAGTGAATTGCCCCTTGGTCCTCTATCAGATATCTTTCCACAAGAGAGGTATATTTCCATAGAATTGAGCTTCCTCTCTCAGTACTGCATAATACATTCTGTTGGCTCTAATTGGAAAAGATCGGTTTGTCTTTTCTTACTTACATCTTTTTCATCCTTTCCCATTGGCATCTACTTTCCTCGGACACATTCGCTATTCTAACCAGCAGTGCCAAATTATTCACCATTCCCCTTTAGATAAACCATTTCACTTCTTTCAATAGATCGAACATGACCCACCGTACACCAACTGACCTTTCTTGGCATGTTTCTTGGTGTGTTCTTTCTCTGGATCACCAAGTGACATTTAAAAGTCAATTCATTCAAAAGAAGGCCCATCATCCCTTTATTGGTATCCCCTTTCCATACCAAGATCAGTATCCTAAATTCTTGATTCCAACTGGCAGCAACATTAGGGAGTCATGTCTGACCCCAAATTTTTTGGTCATGCTTTATATAGCCAGACTTCAAGTCCTGGAAATTCTATCTTCATAATATTTCTCCCACCTTATCTTCTCTCTTTCCATTGATTTTTTTTTTTCCTAAAGTAAATCATCAAAACTTTTCTCTGTGATTCCTAAATCTTTTTCTTTACATTTCTCTACTTTGTTCCTTTCAATCCATCTTAAATGAGATTATCAAGTTCATCATTCTGAAGCTTACTTTTTCTCATTCTTTCATCTACTCTCTGTTGCCTATAGGAAAATAAGCAGCCAAACAATGTTCAGCAACTTGTATCTGAATCATAACCACCATGTCTATGGTATTTTGAGGGTTCTAAAGGCTTTACATTTTTCTTAGTCACCCTTGCTCTGTAAGCTAATCCTTCTACCTCACCTGTTCTCTTTTCTCTGGCCTGCATTAACCCAAACAAATCAGCTACTTTTCCCTTAGCTGCCCCTGTTTGCAAAGTTCTTCCATGAAGCATTGTGTTACTGAAGTATCTAAAGATTATTGAAATAAGAAATAATGGCATATTTAACAAAATGACATATTTCTATGGTCTGAATATTTGTGTCCCACCAAAATGCATATGTTGAAATCTTAGTGCTCATGTGATGGTATTAGGAGGTGGGTTTATGCCTGGTGCTGAGGTCTTGAGAGTGGGTCTCTTGTGAAGGTGACTAGTATTCTCATAAAGGAGACCCCATAGAGCTCTGAAGTCCTCCTCCCACCATGAGGACACAGCAAAGAGGCCCTGACTATGAACCAGGAAGAGACTCCTCACCAGAGTATGGCCTTGATCTTGGACTTTCCAGCTTCTAGAAGTATAAGAAATGAATTTCTGCCATTCATAACGTACCCAGTCTGTGACACTTTGTTGTAGCAGTCTGCATGGACTAAGATGCATATCTAATGGTCTTTCTGAGGCAACACAGCGATTTACTGAATTCTTTTGTTCCTAGTAACCTGCCCTCATGTCGCATTTCTGAGCCCATGTCTAAGTTCATGTTACATCTCTGTTCTCTAAGCCTTACCAAACTTCTCATCAGTAAACTCTTCACATTTTCTTCCAAGTATAAATTTAACCTTCCTAGAGTGAGTAGGAAGCAAGAAGAGTGGTAATGGTCCCCTGATCCTCACTTTCAATTTTGTGTCTTTCTCATTTTCTCATCGTATTGCACTTTCGGAAAACCCTGGCTTGTTGAGCCAGACTCGACAGAGTGAAGTTGTGATACTTTGGCCACCTGATGTGAAGAGCCCACTCATTGTAAAGGACCCTGATGCTGAAAAAGGTTGAGGGGAGGAAGAGAAGGGGGCGGCAGAGGAAGAGATGGCTAGATAGCAACACCAACTTAAAGGACATGAATTTGAGCAAACTCTGGGAGATAGTGAAGAATAGGGGAGACTGGTGTGCTGCAGTCCATGGATTGCAAAGAGTTGGACACAACTTAGTGACTGAACAATAAAGAGTTGTCCAAATGGAAGCAATGGGCAGGGCAAGCATATACCCATCATTTTCATGGTAGAATTCAAGTTCCCTAGTACTTCATGATCCAGCACCTACCTCCCCAACAACTCTTTTGTTCTCTCAGCAACATTCTTATTTGGACTTCCTACAGCGAATACTAAAATGGTTGCATTTCTTTGAAGCATCATGCTTCCCTTCTTCTGTGTCTTCTGTCTGTAACGTGATATGCAATTTCCTTTCCAAGGTTGTAGGCAGCTCAAACATCATCTCCTAAAAACATCATCTCCTTAAACATCCTCTCTCTACCTGTGGTTCTCCAGTCCTCATTAGTGTCTTCTTACTTATATTCTGTTAAACAATATGGACCGTGATTGTTTCTTGGAGATGAACTATAAACACACACACACACACACACACACACACGTGTGTGTGTGTGTGTGTGTGTATGTGTGTGTATGAAAGTCACTCAGTCATGTCTGACACTTTGCAACCCCATGGACTATACAGTTCATGGAATTCTCCAGGCTGAAATACTGGTGTGGGTAGCCTTTACCTTCTCCAGTGGATCTTCCCAACCCAGGGATTGAACCCAGGTCTCTCACATTGCAGGCAGATTCTTTACCAGCTGAGCCACAAGGGAAGCCTAAGAATACTGGAGTGGGTCGCCTATACCTTCTCCAGCAGATCTTCCTGACTCAGGAATTGAACCAGGGTCTCTGAATTGCAGGCAGATTCTTTACCAACTGAGCTTTCAGGGAATATATACACACACACATATGTGTATATATATATATATATTATCTCATTGATGTGACACTTCAGTTTCTGTCCAGCAGAGAATAGACATCAATATATGTTTTTGAATGAGTAGTTATTAGGATTTGGATTTGTCTAATAGATGGGACCACCTAAAGCATTTTTATGGTGGTGGTGGTGGTTTAGTTGCTAAGCCACGTCCAACACTTGGCAGCCCCATGGACTGTAACCCTCTGTCCATGGGGGCTCCTCTGTCCATGGATCTTCCCAGGCAAGAATACTGGAGTGGCAGTCATTGCAGACAGTCTCCTGCATTGCAGGCAGCTTCTTTACCACTGAACCAGCAAGAAAGCCCAAAGCGTTTTAGACAGATGTAAATACTATTTGCAAATACTTGTCAAAGAGAATTAAAGCAAGTATTAAACTATACTATTTCAAACTTGAACAGAAACTGAGGATATATTCTCTCATGTTTGACTGACACTATTATATCTGTACTATTCACTTCTGGGAGAAGGCAATGGCACCCAGCTCCAGTACTCTTGCCTGGAGAATCCCACGGATGGAGGAGCCTGGTAGGCTGCAGTCCATGAGGTCGCTAAGAGTTGGACCTGACTGAGTGATTTCAGTTTCACTTTTCACTTTCATCCATTGGAGAAGGAAATGGCAACCCACTCCAGTGTTCTTGCCTGGAGAATCCCAGGGACGGGGGAGCTTGGTGGGCTGCTGTCTATGGGGTTGCACAGAGTCGGACACGACTGAAGTGACTTAGCAGCATTCACTCCTGACATATTTTTTAAATTGTGCAACAGTATGGAAATAGGAGGTAAACCAATCACATTAATTATTATTGAGGTTGGCAAACATCATCTTATGCCTTTGTTTTCACTGTGAAATAAGCGAATGTGAAAAGTTTTATAACAGCTTTATAAAACACTGAAAGTTAAGTTTTAACAACAACTGGGAAGAAAAAAAGGATAGTTTCCAAAGTGGAAATTCACTGAGTTAGTTTCTTTGTCATTTGAATAGCTTATTGTTGCAGCTTTTAATTTCCCTTCCCTAAAATATATTCTCTGTTTAACGGTGGTATCATTTAGTTCTTGGGACAGTTGCTCCCTAGACATTTATTTCAACATAAACAATTAAAAGGCAACTTTGGAATGTTCCCAAGCTAGTTATAGGATGTACTGGGAAAGAAGTTTAGTATGTCCTATGGAAGCCCTTTCCCCTTCGTAAAATTACACATCCTAGCAAATATGCTTTTTCAAAATCATCCTTCCACTCAGAGTTCTAACTGCATCTGTCCAACACACATTTGCATTTTCCTCCCATTGAATTTATTCTAGAGGCTCATCCAAATAGCCTCTCATCTGGTGTCTGTAGGAAAGAAGCCAATACGTCTTAGCAGTTTGGCTTCCCAAATGCTGGCTTCCAGCTCTTTTGGCAGCAATATGATCCAGTGCTTATGCATACAGTGACAACCACAATTCTGCTTCCTTTAGGTAGACATGTGATCATTCTCCCTAATATATCTGGGTTTCAGCCTCTTTATGTCAGAACTGGAGCCCTAGATGTTTTTATGCTGATGGCCTGACCCTATTTGTGCTGTTCCTTCTGTCCTCCACAGAAACGTCAAGGAACTTGACATGGAGCTCCAAATTGGGAACTTCACAAAAGAAGTTCCATTAACACTTGTATAACCAAAGGATCCACTGGGTTATGCCTCATAATATGGTTTGCCTCATAATATAATGAGATTTTAACATGTCTGAGAAAAAGTAAGGAAAAGAAAATAAAAGCAATGTATCCCAGAGCTTTCAATTAAGCTTATTTGTCAATTTAATGGACACTTTCATTCTGTCTTCTCCCACATTCTTTGTGCTAAAATACCCTTTGTCCTATGAAACAATGATGATAGTTGACAGGAGTTAATAACATTTAAATGTCCTTACTCGGAAAAAATAAAAGTTCAAAAACTTGTTCTTCCCCCCCAAAACCTATGTTGGAGATATTTGTCTATGAGATTCAGAAGATTAAGAATGACTATAAAAAAGCAGCTGTAAATATGGTAAGAAAACTAACATCTACTATATTTTGGTACTTTCTAGCACTTTATATCAGAGAAGGCAATGGCACCCCACTCCAGTACTCTTGTCTGGAAAATCCCATGGATGGAGGAGCCTGGTGGGCTGCAGTCCATGGGGTCGATAAGAGTCGGACATGACTGAGCGACTTCACTTTCACTTTTACTTTCATGCATTGGAGAAGGAAATAGCAACCCACTCGAGTGTTCTTGCCTGGAGAATCCCAGGGACGGGGGAGCCTGGTGGGCTACCGTCTATGGGGTCACACAGAGTCGGACACGACTGAAGGGACTTAGCAGCAGCAGCACTTTATCTATATTAAAAATACATTAACTTCTCTAATCTTCACAATGTTCCTGGTGATATTTTATAAATGAGGAAATTGAGGCTCAGAGGAATTTTGTAACTTTCCTACAGTCAGAGTGATAGTAAACATTAGAGGTGGGCTTTACTGAAATGGTTTGTTCCAAGTCTGTACTCCTAAACTCTCACACTAAACCACTACACACTTTATTTCCACATACTCTACGTGGCCCCTGGTTATCCAGTCGGCTGGTTCTCTTGATTTCCTGCACTGCCACTGTATCTTCTTAAAGTCACAGGATCTCCAACCATATGCCAACATACAGTGTTCATTTCTAAGCAAACATACACGCACTCAGGTTCAACTTCCTATGAAATACGTAAAGCAAGAAATATGAATGTCGATGCTGAGAAGTGGTCTGAAGGAATAAATGTATTTTAAGCTAAACGTTAGGACAGTTTCTGAACACAGAATTCACTCTATAAATGGGTTTGGGTAAGCTCTTCTTCCAATCTTTCCTGTCTGTATACTATTGCTCCTTGCAATCTCCAATACATTCTTCTTATCAGTCAATGGCTTTCATCCTTAGGAGCAATCCGCATGTCAAGTATAGTTTCTTCTCCTACATACACTTTTTGTCAAGAATAGATTAAGATAATTGTAACAATGACAACAATACTGTTAATGATAAAAGTTACTATTAACTGAGCATTTGTGTTATATATACTGCTAAATATTTTAGTCATATAATCTCATCTAATCCTCACAGCCAAAACATCATCACAATCCTCAATTGAGTAATGAGGAAAATAGACACAGAGGAGTCAGTACCACACTGATATCACCTAGTTAACAAGTGACATAATGCAGATTTAAAATCAGTCAGTCACAAAACAACATGCATAATGAGAATGTCTAAAACACCATTTGACTAAATTGTGTTTTTCTTGTAGTTTTAGTAATGGAAACTTTGAGACTGAGTTTTCAGGTAACCCCTGCCTGTATAGTACTGGGACTCAGTTGCAGTTTGCATTCGCTTTTCCAAGGACTAAAATCTTGTTCACAATTTGCCTATTTGGCTTGCCTACTACTAGATTTGTCCAATGCTGACTACAGCATTAATCACTGAAAATAACTTGTTCCTGGCTTCTTTGTGCTCACAATCCAAATGTTCATCAAAAACCCTCAGACACAAATGGAAAGTAGTAATGCCTGCACTTTCATCTGCTGGCAGCTATCATACTTTCCTCGTACCATGCTCTGTTTGCTGACCCTGGCTTCTGACTAACATGGAACTTGTTCTTGCCACTCATTCTGGGACATATTCTCTATTCTGACTACCATACCTAGTTAAGAGATCCCAAGCCTTTTCATATCCTTTTCTTACTGCCATAGAATCAGTTTTCCCTTAAAATGGCTAAATTTAGTGTTGTTGTTGTTGTTTTTAATGGCATATCTATAGAATTTTTTTTGGACGGTGGGTCATTGGGGTCATTTTTTGGGGGGAGTCATCAGAAATTATATCATGCTTCTGCCCCAAATTTTGTTCAGTTATATACATGCACTCCCTTTTCACAATGCTGTCCCTTCTTACCTAAACATTTTCGTTCTCTCTGTTACACTGTATGTAATTTAACCAAATATTTATTTCTTGATTCCTTAATAAATTTCTTGCCAGTATTTTAGTAACTTTAGTAGTAAGCTGAGTGACTAATGTTAAAGAACATCTACTCTAGACTTTTCTTCTTACACATAAATAACTGGAAGCTATGACCTGGGCTGAGGTGGGAAATGGAGATAGAGACAGAACCAGAGCGCCACTGCCAATGTGTCAACTCACCTGGAACCATGACCTGAAGTGCAGGTTCAGAGGCCAGAGTCTAGGAAATACGAGGGCAGTAGAAGAGAAATAACATCTGAAACATACAGAAAGAGAATATGGCATATGGAAAATTCCATAAGAATCCTGATTATGAACTTGTAAGAAGATGATTTAATTCACATGGTGGTCCATTCAACATAGAAGGTCAAATTTGCTAAGTATGTATCCAATGATGATGATGAAGCATATACAATTATAAACATACTATACATTTGTTTTGTTGGAAACATACTGAAAAGAAATTAATCAGAATCCCTGTATTTTTTGCAATACTCACTAGTGTGTTAAGTTATGTTTTACCCATTCCAATAAGGTGAATAATATGTTAGAGTATGTGATGCACCTTGTCCTGATGAGACAGAGTGATCCCAGTGAAAAGGCAGGAAAATTACCACAGTGTATTGAAATAACCAGAAGTAAAGTGAAGTGTTCCTGGAATAAACTCCCATGCATATTCGTCCTTAAATAAATGTGATGAGTATAAGAAGTATATCAGGTAACTTATTAATAAAATCATATGTTTTTCTGAATATTGTGATAGCTTTGGCATTTCTCATCTAAAAAATATGTATTTTATTTAGCATTCATAATACTCTTCAATTAAGAGAATGATAGTTGTAAAAGCTTGAGGCCTATAAACCCGGATCTACTCCTAAAGGAAAAAAATGGAAAATCAAGTGTATAATTTCTTCCCTTGGGAATTAGTAAGAGGTAAGAAAGTGCCTTGGCATTATAAGAAACATTAAAGAACAAGGTAAGTCCTTTTAGATAAAAGAGAAAACTTTTCAATTATATAGGAGGACAAATTGGAAACAGTGGATACAGACTTGGGATATTGTTCTAATTGGGGACCTTATAAATTTGTAGGAAAATATGTGTGTATTGAGCTTCTTCAAGTAGCATATAAGTCATTATCAATGGCATGGGGTGTTTCATGGACCAATAAAACCCAGTGAAATGCAGCCAGCCAAATGGAACTTTCTCTTGATTATAGCTTCCCAGGAACTATAGAATGTGAAGCTATAAAATGTGATTTGAAATGGTAACAACAATTGAGAATACAAAGATTGATTCCATGGGTTGATTGTAGAAGAATAATTATATTACACCAATTATACAATGATCATATATAGGAAAAATATGGGCTTTGCTGGTGGCTCAGACGGTAAAAAATCTGCCTGCAATCCAGGAGACCAGGGTTTGATCCCTGGTTTAGGAAGATTCCATGGAGAATGGAATGGCTACCCACTCTAGCATTCTTGTCCAGAGAATTCCATGGAGGAGCCTGGCAGGCTACAGAGTCAGACACAACTGAGCAAACAACACCTTCACTTTCATATATAGAAAAAATAATATATTGCTCCTTCTGAAAATTTCAGTAAAATTATTTTAACCAGATGATTTAAAAATAATTTATACTGGCACTGAATAAGCCAGAATTATAGATCAATGGAACAGGCTAGAAAGCCCATTGACAAACTCAAGCACTTATGGTCACCTGAAATACAACAAAGAAGGCAAGAATATACAGTGGAGAAAAGGCAGTCTCTTCAATAGGTGATGATGAGAAAACTGAGAGCCACATGTAAAAAAAAAAAAGAAACAAACAAATTTAGAAGATTCTTTAACATCATATACAAAAATAATATCAAAATGGATTAAAGGCCTAAATGTAAGGCTGGTAATATAAAATTCTTAGAGGCAAACATAGGCAGAACACTCTTTGACATAAATCACAGCAATACCTTTTTAGATTAATCTCCTAGAGTAATAAAAGTAAAAATGAAAATAAACAAATGAAATCTAATGAAACTTAAAAGTTTATGCACAGCAAAGGAAACCATAAACAAAACAAAAAGACAATCCACAGAAGGGGAGAAAATATTTGCAAGCAGTGGGACCAAAAAGGGTTAAACTTCAAAATATACAAACAGCTAATGCAGCACAACATTAAAAAAAAAAAAAAAAATTAATGGACATAAAATCTAGCTATTTCTCCAAAGTAGACATGCAGGTGGACAAAAAGCACATGAAAAGATGCTCAGCATATCTAATTAATAGAGAAAATGAAATCAAACTACAATGAGGTATCACCTCACATCAGTCAGGATGGTCATCATCAAGAATTCTATAAACAATAAACACTGCAGAGGTCATAGAGAAAAGGGCACCCTCTTGCATTATTGGCAGAAATGTAAATTGGTGCGGCCAGAATGGAGAACTGTATGAAGTTTCCTTAAAAAAAAAAAAAAGATATATAGCTATGATATGAACCAGTAATCCTACTCCTGGGAATATACAGTGAAAATCATATTTTGAAAAGATAAATATATCCCAATGTTCATGACGGCATTATTTACAATAGCCAAGACATAGAAACAGCCTAAATGCCACTAACAGGTAAATGGATAAAGAAGATGTGGTACATAGATACAATGTAACATTAAGTTCAGTTCAGGCACTCAGACTCTTTGCGACCCCATGAACCGCAGCACGCCAGGCCTCCCTGGTCATCACCAACTCTCGGAGTTTACTCAGACTCATGTCCATTGAGTCGTTGATGCTATCCAATCATCTCATCTTCTGTCGTCCCCTTCTCCTCCTGCCTTCAATCTTTCCCAGCATCAGGGTCTTTCCAAATGAGTCATCTCTTCGCATCAGGTGGCCAAAGTATTGGAGTTTCAGCTTCAACATCAGTCCTTCCAAAGAACACCCAGGAATGATCTCCTTTAGGATGGACTGGTTGGATCTCCTTTCAGTCCAAGGGACTCTCAAGAGTCTTCTCTGACACCACAGTTGAAAAGCATCAATTCTTCCATGCTCAGCTTTCTTTATAGTCCAGCTCTCACATCCATACATGACTACTGGAAAAATCATAGCCGTGACTAGATGGACCTTTGTTGACAAAGTAATGCCTGTGCTTTTTAATATGCTGTCTAGGTAGGTCATAACTTTCCTTCCAAGGAGTAAGCGTCTTTTAATTTCATGGCTGCAATCACCATCTGCAGTGATTTTGGAGCTCCCCAAAATAAAGTCAGCCACTGTTTCTACTGTTTCCCCATCTATTTCCCATGAAGTGATAGGACTAGATGCCATGATCTTAGTTTTCTGAAGGTTGAGCTTTATGCCAACTTTTTTCACTCTCCTCTTTCAATTTCATCAAGAGGGTCTTTAGTTCTTCTTCACTTTCTGTCATAAGGGTGGTGTCATCTGTATATCTGAGGTTATTGATATTTCTCCTGTCAATCTTTATTCCAGCTTGTGCTTCATCCAGCCCAGCATTTCTCATGATGTACTCTGCATATAAGTTAAATAAGCAGAGTGACAATATACAGCCTCGACGTACTCCTTTTCCTATTTGGAACCAGTCTGTTCCATGTCCAGTTCTAACTGTTGCTTCCTGACCTGCATAAAGGTTTCTCAAGAGGCAGTTCAGGTGGTGTGGTATTTCCATCTCTTTCAGAGTTGTCCACAGTTTATTGTGATCCACAAAGTCAAATGCAATATTACTCAGCCATAAAAAAGAATGAAATAATAACATTTGAAGTCACACGGATGGACCCAAAGATAACATATTAGGTGAAATAAGTCAGTGAAAGATAAATATCATGATATCACTTTTATGTGGAATCTAAGAAAAAATGGTACAAATGAACATATTTACAAAACAGAAACAGACTCACTGACATAAGAAACAAATTTATGGTGGTAAAGGTAAAATGCAGGGGTATGGGGAAGATTAATTAGTTTCAAATTAACATATACACACGCTTACACACGAAATAGGTGATCAATAAGGATTTGCTGTATAGTACAGGGAACTCTACTCAATATTCTGTAGTAAGTTAATGGGAAAAAATTCTGAAAAAGAATAGATATACGAAAAATATAATAGCAACACAGAAAGAAGCCTTATGTTTTCTCCTGTCCCTAGATTAACTTGAACCCAGGGATTTCTTCAATAGCTTTTTTAGGAATTAATAGAATCTTGGAACAATCTACTCCTTTCGAAAAAAAAAAAAAAATAAAAGCGTTAGTACTGGGTCTATAGCTTTTATACACGATACAAGCTATTAAACTAGTTTCATCTCCTTAAGGCTCTCAAGCAGTAGTACATGGTGTCTGTTGTCTTCAAGACTTTTGTCGTTGACTTCTCCTTGATGTTTTGTGCTGTCCTTGACCATAAAAATGAAACAAAACAGCACAAGCAGAAATTTAACTTTCATATTCACTGTATCATTCTTTATACAATCAAAAATGCGAACACCTTTAAAAAAATTTTCTTGGAGTATACTTGAAGTATATTGCAGTATATCTACTCAACTATGTTGTGTTAGTTTTAGGAAGGTGAATCAGTTATACACATCCACATTTCCACTCTTTTCCCATATAGGCCTTTGCAAAGTATTGGGTGGAGTTTCCTGTGCTGTACAACAGGTCCTTATTAGTCAAAAGTAGCGTGTATATGTCAATCCCAATCTCCCAATGTATCCATCCATCCCCTTACATCCTGGTAACCATGTTTGTTTTCTATATCTGTGCAGTGATGTGGATGGACTTAGAGACTGTCATACTGAGTTATGACATCAATTATATGCGAAATCTAAAAAAAGGGTACAAACAAACTTATCTACAAAACGGAAACAAAAGGACAGATGCAGAAATGGGAACATCTTGATGTCTGAACTTTACTCTCCATAATTTATGTTTTCTGAATATTATGACGTTATTTCATGCTTCATCTTAAATGAAGTATATGGTCATTGTTTGGCATGGAAAAGTAAATTTTATATTGATAAAAGTTATAAATAATAAACATTTTGTTATAAAATGAAAGTTGCATAATAATGTTTACTCTGAAAGAGATGATTTTGAATTAAACTAATAATAGAATTTTCATTTCTTTGCTCTTTTATCAAATGCACACTTTTTCATGAACCATATTTATAGGATACTTTGACTTTTAATGTAACAAAATAGAGATTAAAAAACACCTTTACTTTTCAAGTGAAATTCTAGTGAGGATGTTAGATCAGTTCAGTTCAGTTGCTCAGTCGTTTCCGACTCTTTGTGACCCCATGAACTGCAGCACGCCAGGCCTCCCTGTCCATCACCACTCCTGGAGTTCACTCAGACTCACATCCATCGAGTTGGTGATGCCATCCAGCCATCTCATCCTCTGTCATCCCCTTCTCCTCCTGCCCCCAATCCCTCCCAGCATCAGGGTCTTTTCCAATGAGTCAACTCTTTGTATGAGGTGGCCAAAGTATTGGAGTTTCAGCTTTAGCATCAGTGGGACTCTCAAGAGTCTTCTCCAACACCACAGTTCAAAAGCATCAATTCTTCGGTGCTCAGCTTTCTTTACAGTCCAACTTTCACACCCATACATGACCACTGGAAAAACCATAGCCTTGACTAGATGGACCTTTGTTGGCAAAGTAATGTCTCTGCTTTTGAATATGCTATCTAGATTGGTCATAACTTTCCTTCCCAGAGGTAAGCATCTTTTAATTTCATGGCTGCAATCACCATCTGCCATGATTTTGGAGCCCCCCAAAATAAAGTCTGACACTGTTTCCATGTTTCCCATGAAGTGATGGGACCAGATGCCATGATCTTAGTTTTCTGAATGTTGAACTTTAAGCCAACTTTTTCACTCTCCTCTTTCACTTTCAAGAGGATTTTTAGTTGCTCTTCACTTTCTGCCATAAGGGTGGAGGATGTTAGATAGGCACACACAAAAATAAAAATTCAAATGAAAAATGAACACAAATGGACAATAGATGCATGAAAAATACTTGTACTCATATATTACAGTACAAAATAAACTATAAATTGTATATCCTTTTTACTAGTCAAATTAGCCAAGTTAAAGAGGACTTGTGGAGAGTTATGGTTAAGATGCTGGGAGAAATAGAAACTTGCAAACACTGGTTTGCTGGTAATGTAATATAAAATTTAGAGAGGATAATCAGGCAGTATGTATCAAATTTTAAAAGGGTACACTACCCCTATACCATGGTAATTCCATGTGTAGGCAAATATTCTGATACAGCAGCCACAGTGAGATCTTATTAATATTTGCACTGTAGACTTTACAATTATCATGGTATATTCAGAAAATGTCAGCTTCTTTATTTCTTCCTTCTATGAAGGAAAAAGGGAAATCAGTTTAGTTATAAGCCACCCATCCAAGCTTTAATTTTCAAGGGCAATAGTTACATAAACTTTGTTTCTTTTAAAAATATATTTCCTTCTTTCTAAAATTTTATAGTTACAGTAGGTTAAGCTTTATCCTTGAATATAATAAAACAGAGGAAGTGATGATGGAAGAAAGGAGAAAAAGAATCTTAAGAAGATTTTTTAGGAGGGGATTTTAGTCATGTCTTATTTTCCCTAACAGTTCTCCAAATCTGTCTCTTTATAGCTAAGAGTCATTATTGGCTGGTAAACAAACCCAATCTGAATTTGAAGATCAATAGGGCCAGTTTACAAAATTCAGTATGTCCAGAAGTAGGTAGAGTGTTCTCTGAAGATACAAGGCTAAACAATTGTGAATCTCTTAGGTTTCAGTAGCTATTGTAAGTAAATCCTTCAGAATATATTCACTGTGAGTGGTAATAAACACTGTGCCTGTTGGACACATTTTAAGGCAGCAATCTGTAACAACAAGATAACACATGAATTGCTCATTTTTAAAACTCTAAGTTTGGGATTAAAACTAAAAATTTACAATTAAAATGTTGCAAACGGCCACCACAGATTGAAATAATACCAGTTGTCACTACTGTTCACTTTCACTAACAGGTGTTTTTCATGCCACTTGGATCCTTTAAAAAGAGGATCTCTTCTGCTTTTAGTGTGGCTATAATGTAATTGGTGCATACATCTGTTCAATTGTATACATATGCTCAATTAATCATATTGATGCATAATTCTAAATGAATATGACATGGTCAGATGATAATATGATAAACTTCCTAGTTTACATTTCCAAAATTGTTTAAACTGAAATATATGCCAATAATAGTGAAATAAATAAGTGTCCTGAGGCTGCTGATTACTTTTGTAGAAAATGCTGAGTGACAGGTGAACCAAAGCATGTAACCCTCAGGGTGAGATTACCTCCTAGAAAACAGACAGTTTTCCCTTGTGAGACATGTAGTAAATTGTGCCTGACAAGCTGTCTACAGATGGGTGAAGAAATAGACATATTTTGAGACCTCCGAAACTTTACCAAGTGTCCATGTATCTGCTATGTTCAGTGTTAAAATGACATAGTGGTGACGTTGACAATGAAATGATGATGGCTAATCTTTTAAAGATATTTTTTATATTGAGAGAAAAATATAAAAAGAGGTTATTTATTGAAATACTTAACAAATATTTAAATATTTATAATATCTGCCAAGTGATTGTCACATACATGATTTCTTTAAGAGAAATATCATTAGCTTGAGAATCACCAATAGCCCAAATTTGTTTTTTTTTTTTTATTTTTAAAACTGTCTTGATCCCCAGTCCACACCATATGCAGATAGAAATCTAGTGTCCTCTTATCAGTAATGTTGAGAAGTTTCTGAGATCTTCCTTTTTTCCTGAGAAACTCTTGTTTAGATTTCTTACTTCCACTTAGGCTTGATTACTCTTCTTTGTGTTACTTTTTTGGTCTACTCTCTGATCTATATACCATATGAACCCCAAAGTAAAGTGAAACTATCCCTTTTCTTTAATGACTCTCAACATTCAACAGACATATGACAATTACTGATGTGTTGGATAACTAGGGAGCAGCATGGTTCATAAACTGATGCAAAATTTAATAGCTTACAAGATATCTTTGTTCTTGAAAGTTTATTAGCTTTTCTTCTTACAAGCAACTTTTCAAAGATCAGATTTTCTGCCTGGTCCCTGCTCTTCTGCCACATGTTAAGTTGTCTCTTTCCCTCTTTCCTTTTTCCTTCTTTCTTGTTTCCACCCCTATCCAAGGCTACCTCTTTAGGACATGCCTCATTTTCCCTGTTTCCCATAACAGAAATATAATTGTTCTTATATCTTTCACAGATCAAATAAGGCATCCATTTATTGATTGATCAACTTCCACATCTTGAGATCCAACCTACATTTTTGCCACCAAATGACCAATAAATGCATTTTATCAGCTAAGAGAACAAACATAATATTTATGTAAAAATTATTTTGCATCAAAAATATAGACTTTATTCAAAAAAGGTATTGATATTCTCACTTCAAAATAAGACTGAGACAGAGATTAATTAGCCTCTCCAAGTCATACAGCTGGTGAGAGTTAGTACTTACCATTTAGTGTGAACTCTTGCCCTGGATGTTTACTTGTTTTAGGATTCAATGACGTCAACCAGAATTCAGGAAATCTTCTTTGTATCTAAGATTATAGTAAGTGCCAAAGAAACATGGAAAAACTGCAGGCCAGCAAGGCAAAGAATGTTGGACATGCTTTTGCAAAACAAGAAGGAAGGCTCTAAGATAACAATGTTCTGAATGGAAAAATAATATTTGCAAATTATATGACTGATAAGGGGTTAATATCCAACATATATAAACAATTTGTACCACTTAACATCAAAAAATGAACATCCTAATTAAAAAGTGGGCAGAAGAACTGAATAGAGATTTTTTTTTCAAAGAGTAAATGCAGATCGATACATGAATAGATACTCAACATCAGTAATCATCAGGGACATGCAAATCAAAACCACAGTGAGATATTACCTCACACTTGTCAAATGGCTATCATCAAAAAGAACACAAATGTCAAATGTTGGCAAGGACATGAAGAAAAGGGAACCCTTGCACACTGTTGTGGAAATGTAAATTGGTACAACCACTGTGGAAAACAGTACAAAGGTATCTAAAAAAACCTAAAAATAGAACTGCCATATGATCCAGCAATTACACTCTGGGATATATGTCCTTCCCTAAAAGAAGACACTAATCCTAAAAGATACATTCACTCCAATATTCATATCAGCATTATTTATAATTGCCAAAATATGGAAGCTACCTAAGTGTCCATCAACAGAAGAATGGATAAGAAAGATATGCGATGCGTGCACACGCACACACACACGCACACACACACACACACACACAATGGAATACTACTTAGTCATGAAAAGAATGAAGTTTTCCTATTTGAGTGACATGGATGGCCTTAGGGGGCATTGCATGTGTGCTACATTGATTCAGTCATGTCTAACTCTTTGTGAACCCATGGACTATAGTCTGCAAGGCTCTTCCATCCATGGGATTTCCAAGGCAAGAATACTGGAATGGGTTGCCATGTCATTCTCCAGGGGATCTCCCTGACCCAGGGATTGAACCCATGTCTCTCAAAGTCTCCTGCACTGGTAGGTGGGTTCTTTACCATTAGCGCCACCTGGGAAGCCCTAGAGGGCATTATGCTAAGTGAAATAAGTCAGACACAGATAGATAAATACTATATGATAGCACTAATATGTGGAATAAACATAGTATAACAAACTAGTGAATTAAACAGAAAGACTCTTAGATACAGAGAATGAACTAGTGGTTACCAATGGTGAGAGCAAAGGGGGAAAGAGCAATATAGGGGTAAAAGAATAAGAGGTACAAGCTGTTAGGTATAGAATCAAATTCTATACAGTTGTATCAGAGGTTCCAGTAATTCAAATAACTAAAAGAGTGTTTTAAAACAGGTGTGATATTTTCAATGGATACACACACATGTGTGTGTGTGTGAATTTGCAGGAAAATTTGCAAAGTATGTATAGGCTACTCAATTAATATCTGTGCCTACAAGTCTTTTGTTGAATATATTAGTCATTTATAATCTCCCTGTTTAAACAACTCCTGTGAAAATACTTATGCTTTGAAATCTTTGTATTCTTACAGAAGTTAACATTGAAAGATATTTTATTTCTGTGGTGTCTCTGCTAGAGGCAGTCTGACAGCATTTCAATTAAGTTATTTTGGATAAAATATTTTTTACCCACTTGGATACAATTATCAGGTATTGCATTACTCAGGTCATTGAGTAAATAACTTTTGAGGATATGTGGGAGGAAAGAATGCATTTTATGAAATGTTATAATTAAGTTCACAACTGACCTTTGACTATTAGGAGATATAAGCCTGCTGCTAAAAATTATAATGGATAGTTAAGGAAATTACCAGAAACTAGGAAAAACTATGAGTTCCTCATATAAGTTTTCAGTGCAAATTTTGTAAAGGAGTGTGTTGCACTTGAAGATCAAACGTAAGAGGCCACGTTGTTGTTTCCTGTTTATGTTGCTCATTACATTCCCTGTTGAATCCCCTCCATAACTGCATCATAAGCCTTTTACCAGGGATATGTCGAACACTTCTGTTTCAGAGTAAAGATAGCTACAGACAGCATGAATACAGAGAACTCATGTTTACTCTCTCCTATCTTTCTCCGTTACTGTGTCTCAATCCAGTTCAGTCTCTCAGTCGTGTGCGACTCTGTGATCCCATGAACCACAGCACGCCAGGGCTCCCTGTCCATCACCAGCTCCTGGAGTTTAGCCAAACTCATGTCCATTGAGTCGGTGATGCCATCTAACCATCTCATCCTCTGTCATCCCCTTCTCCTCCTGACTTCAATCTCTCCCAACATCAGAGTCTTTTCAAATGAGTCAGCTCTTCGCATCAGGTGGCCAAAATATTGGAGTTACAGCTTCAGCATCAGTCCTTCCATTGAACACCCAGAACTGATTTCCTTTAGTATGGACTAGTTGGATCTCCTTACAGTCCAAGGGGAGTCTTCTCCAACATCACAGTTCAAAAGCATCAATTCTTCTGCACTCAGCTTTCTTTATAGTCCAACTCTCACATTCATACATGACTACTGGAAAAATCATAGCCTTGACTAGACGGACCTTTGTTGGCCAAGTAATGTCTCTGCTTTTTAATATGCTGTCTAGGTTGGCCATAACTTTCCTTCCAAGGAGTAAGTGTCTTTGAATTTCATGACTGCAGTTACCATCTGCAGTGATTTTGGAGTCCCAAAAAATAAATTCTGACACTGTTTCCCCATCTATTTGCCATGAAATGATAGGACTGGATGCCATGATCTTAGTTTTCTGAGTGTTGAGGTTTAAGCCAACTTTTTCACTCTCCTCTTTCACTTTCATCAAGAGGCTCTTTAGTTCTTCTTCACTTTCTGTCATAAGGGTGGTGTCATCTGCATATCTGAGGTTATTGATATTTTTCCCAGCAATCTTGATTCCAGCTTGTGCTTCATCCAGCCAGTGTTTCTCATGATGTACTCTGCATACAAGGTAAATAAGCAGGGTGACAGTATACAACCTTGACATACTCCTTTCCTATTTGGAACCAGTCTGTTGTTCCATGTCCAGTTCTAACTGTTGCTTCCTGACTTGCATGCAGGTTACTGTATCTTCTACCTACTCAGTCTGCTTGAGCTGCCATAACAGAATACTACAAATTGGGTGTCTTCCAAATATAAATTTATGTTGTCACAGGTTTAGAGCTTGGAAAGTCCAAGACCAAGCTGCCAGCAGGGTTTGCTCTTTTCTAGTGAGAGCTTTCTTCCTGGCTTGTGGATGGCTGCCTTGTTGTGGCCTCACATTGTAAAGAGAAAGAGCTCTGCTGTCCTTTTCTCTTTTTATAAGGGCATCAGCCCCACCAGATCAGGGCCCAATCTTATCATCTCTTCTAACCTTAATTATAGTTTGAACTTAGATATAATCATATAGGGAGTTAGGGCTTCAACACACAGATTTTAGGGGGATACAGGCAGTCTATAGCAATTCTTTTGTTTCAATACATGGGCAAAGTGAGAAAAATCAATTTTACGAAATGAATTTCAATCTAAATAAAATGTGAATTTTGTTTTCAAGAAGTGGCAGAAAATTTCAGAAATGCTTGCTGTAGCTTAGAAAGCCAGACTATTAAATGCAGAAAAAATGACCCTGTCAACACTTGATCAATGTGTTGTCTTTCAATTAAATTTGTGTGTTCATATTAAAAAAAGGAAACACATTTCACTACCTAGAGAAGGTCCCCGTGACTGATTTATAAAATAAACCTTCTTCCACATGTATCAGACTGATAGAGCTTGGTTCATTTGGCAGTCTTTGTATCCTGTGTGGTTTTCAAATCTGTCACTCTGCACCTTGTGTCCACTTAGAAAAAGGCTCTAAATGAGAAAATGAAAAGACATAAGGCCTGCATGATCCCCTGCTTGTATAAGTGGAAATCTCCAAAGGTACTTTTATAATAATGAAACCATCGCCTTTCATATATGTAAATCCTTTCATTTCAAGAGCTCAGAGTGATTCAGAAATGCCTTCCCACTGATCTTCACAGTTGCTCATGAAGACACTGACAATTGCCTACGAAAATGTTAAGTGGATCTGGTCCCAGCAAATGATAATCACGGTTAACCTGGGGACAAAGAAAATGTTCTCACTAGAGGAATGAATTTGTATTACTTCCTAAGGAGGGAACGTGTGATAAGAGACTGGACTCTGGCACATGGTTACTGCAATGTCTCATGATCTAAGAATATGATTAAACCTACAGCTGGGGAGGGCAGACACCACAGCAGCCATTTGATTCATGAGCTCCTCTAGGAAACTCAATTTGTTGCTGAACGGAAGTCTGTCTTAAATTCTTCTACCCTTCTCTTTCCCTGCTCTCTGACTATGTTTGATGCCAACAGATATATGTCTAAATATATAAATAATATGTGTGCTCAGTCACTTCAGTTGTGTCTGATTCTGTGTGACCCCATGGACCGTAGCCCCCCAAGCTTCTCTGTCCATGGGATTCTCCAGGCAAGAACACTGGAGTGGGTTGCCGTTTTCTCTTCCAGGGGATCTTCCCAACCCAAGGATTGAACTCGCATCTCCTGAGGCACCTGCACTGCAGGTGGGTTTTGTACCCCTGAGCCACTAGGGAAGGCCCCATAAATAACATAGATGTAAATAAAAAATATGGCTCTATGTACACTCCTCTGTTAGTGGCTTTCAGATGAATCAAACCACAATTTACTATCTGAAACTCATCTAGAAAATTCTAAATATTCAAAGGATTTCAACCAGGACAGGGTTTTGTTGTTCTTGTTGTTTTGCTTTAGTTTGTTGGTCTGTTTCTGCTGTTTTAAACAAAGAGTCAGTGACTTGTTAGTGGGTTCCTATGTTAATTGCAAGGATTTCACAGAATAGTTTCAGGGGTTGGATGTCTGTTCTTTCTTTTGTTTGTTTTTGTAGAATTTTAGATATGTATGTATACATTTTTCTTCTGGGTAGAATGTTCATACCTTCAACAGATTCTCAAGGAAGCCTATAATCTCAAAAGTTGAATAACAACTGCTCTTGAGGTATCAGAGTGGAGTCAAGCAGTTAAGTTCTAAGGTCAAAACACATTTGTCTGCTATGGCTGCCACAACAAAAATGCCAGACTGTATGGCTTAAGCAAAAAAATTCATTTTCTTATAGTCCTAGAGACTAGAAATCCAAGGTCAAGGTGCTATCGGGATCAGTGTCTTGTGAGGTCTCTTTTCCTGGGTTTGATAGCCTTCTTGCTCTGTTCTCACATGATTTTTCCTTTTGGCAGGAGTGAGGAGAGAGAGATCTCTGGTGTCTCTTCTTCTTATATTAGTTCTATTGGATTAGGACTCCACACTTATGACCTCATTCTATCTTTGTTACCTTCTGTACCCAGATACATTTGTTTTAGAAGCTACAGCTTCTATGTAGGAATATTGGGAAGAACACATTTTAGTTCACAGCAGTCAGTAAAATAAAAATAACAGTTTAGGATGAGCCATGTCAAAAGCACAGAAAGCCAACTTAAAAGATCTCCCAATTGTCAAAATTAGAAGTGACTGAGCAACTAAAAATAATGATAATATAGTATTATGATCAAAGAACAGAAATAGGAATCTATACTGATACAAATAAATAATTGACTATACAAAGGTTGGATGAGGGATTAATTTTCCTTACAGAAGGCTCTTGAAGCATAAATGTAGATACACACCCATATGGCTGGTGAAGCCTAATTCTCCTCCTCCCTTTGAATGTGGGCTGAACTAAGTGATGTATTTCCAAAGAATAGAACATGAAAAGCATATAGTAAATTCACACTGGAGGAATCTGACTGACTTCATTTAAGCAAATCATAATATAAGTGATAAGTGATAAGTCATGCATCTTCTCATATCACATGAAGAAAATGGTGGAGTTGAGCTGTAGGAGTTGCTTGTATATTTTTGAGATTAGTTGTTTGTCAGTTGCTTCATTTGCTATTATTTTCTCCCATTCTGAAGGCTGCCTTTTCACCTTGCTAATAGTTTCCTTAGTTGTGCAGAAGCTTTTAATTTTAATTGGGTCCCATTTGTTTATTTTTGCTTTTATTTCCAATATTCTGGGAGGTGGGTCATAGAGGATCCTGCTGTGATGTTTGTCGGAGAGTGTTTTGCCTATGTTCTCCTCTAGCAGTTTTATAGTTTCTGGTCTTACATTGAGATCTTTAATCCATTTTGAGTTTATTTTTGTGTATGGTGTTAGAAAGTGTTCTAGTTTCATTCTTTTACAAGTGGTTGACCAGTTTTCCCAGCACCACTTGTTAAAGAGATTGTCTTTAATCCATTGTATATTCTTGCCTCCTTTGTCAAAGATAAGGTGTCCATATGTGTGTGGATTTATCTCTGGGCTTTCTATTTTGTTCCATTGATCTATATTTCTGTCTTTGTGCCAGTACCATACTGTCTTGATAACTGTGGCTTTGTAGTAGAGCCTGAAGTCAGGTAGGTTGATTCCTCCAGTTCCATTCTTCTTTCTCAAGATAGCTTTGGCTATTCGAGGTTTTTTGAATTTCCATACAAATTGTGATATTATTTGTTCTAGCTCTGTGAAGAATACCATTGGTAGCTTGATAGAGATTGCATTGAATCTATAAATTGCTTTGGGTAGTATACTCATTTTCACTATATTGATTCTTCCAATCCATGAACATGGTATATTTCTCCATCTATTAGTGTCCTTTTTGATTTCTTTCACCAGTGTTTTATAGTTTTCTATATATAGGTCTTTAGTTTCTTTAGGTAGATACATTCCTAAGCATTTTATTCTTTTCATTGCAATGGTGAATGGAATTGTTTCCTTAATTTCTCTTTCTGTTTTCTCATTATTAGTGTATAGGAATGCAAGGGATTTCTGTGTGTTGATTTTATATCCTGCAACTTTACTATAATCATTGATTAGTTCTAGTAATTTAATCAAAAAATGGGCCAAAGAACTAAATAGACATTTCTCCAAAGAAGACATACAGATGGCTAACAAACACATGAAAAGATGCTCAACATCACTCATTATCAGAGAAATGCAAATCAAAACCACTATGAGGTACCATTTCACGCCAGTCAGAATGGCTGCAATCCAAAAGTCTACAAGCAATAAGTGCTGGAGAGGGTGTGGAGAAAAGGGAACCCTCTTACACTGTTGGTGGGAATGCAAACTAGTGCAGCCACTATGGAGAACAGTGTGGAGATTCCTTAAAAAACTGGAAATAGAACTGCCTTAAGATCCAGCAATCCCACTGCTGGGCATACACACTGAGGAAACCAGAAGGGAAAGAGACACGTGTACCCCAATGTTCATCACAGCACTGTTTATAATAGCCAGGACATGGAAGCAACCTAGATGTCCATCAGCAGATGACTGGATAAGAAAGCTGTGGTACATATACACAATGGAGTATTACTCAGCCATTAAAAAGAATACATTTGAATCAGTTCTAATGAGGTGGATGAAACTGGAGCCTATTATACAGAGTGAAGTAAGCCAGAAAGAAAAACACCAATACAGTATACTAACGCATATATATGGAATTTAGAAAGATGGTAACAATAACCCTGTGTACGAGACAGTAAAAGAGACACTGATGTATAGAACAGTCTTATGGACTCTGTGGGAGAGGGAGAGGGTGGGAAGATTTGGGAGAATGGCATTGAAACATGTATAATATCATGTATGAAACGAGTCGCCAGTCCAGGTTCGATGCACGATGCTGGATGCTTGGGGCTGGTGCACTGGGACGACCCAGAGGGATGAAATGGGGAGGGAGGAGGGAGGAGGGTTCAGGATGGGGAACACATGTATACCTGTGGCAGATTCATTTTGATATTTGGCAAAACTAATACAATATTATAAAGTTTAAAAGTAAAATAAAATTTTTTAAAAAAAGGAAAAAAAAAAGAAAATGGTGGGCACAAAAAATGTACTGTTATCGTGTGTTTGATTAAAGGGCAAATATTACAACTCTTTGCCAGGAAATAGATTTCTGTGATCACCATTTCATTATCTTTGACAAGTCAGTAAATGAAAGTCACTCATATCCATTCTTTGACCAATGAATAAATAAGCACTTTGAAAGAAATGATCTTTGTAAGCAAAGAGAAGAGTTTCATATCTTTCTACTTTTTAATATATCTTGGTAAAAATTTGGATAAATATCTGATATCCACTTTCATACACATACACACACATACACGCCCACACAAATTCAAGCATGCTCCCTTCTTAGAAGTCCCTTTTCCTCTTAGCAAACATTATAGTCTTGTGAACCATTCAAGGCCCATCTCAGATGGATTTTTTAAAATGAAATTGTCCATGATCTTTCAGATAGAAAGACATTTCCTCTATGGTCATATTTTCATCATTTTTATCTTTTATAATCTATATTTCTATATTTGCTCTGTTTTACTTTTATATTGGGGCTTCCTAGGTGGTGCTAGTGGTACAGAATCCGCACGCCAATGTAGAAGATACAAGAAATGTGGGTTTCATCCCTGGGTTGGGAGGATCCCTGGAGTAGGACAACATGTTAACCCACACCAGTGGGTTCTTCCCTGGAGAATTCCGTGGACAAAGGAGCCTGGTGGGCTAAAGTCCATCGGGCGGCAAACAGTCAGGAGCAACTGAGCAACTTTATACTATAAAGCTGCTTAATTTCATGTTGATGTATGACAAAACCAATACAATATTGTAAAGTAATTAACCTCCAATTAAAATAAATAAATGTATATTTAAAAAATAAAAATAAAATAAAGACAATTGTGAAAGGTGCTGCATATTTCATATTATTAAGTGCCAGGATTCTCTTTTCTATTGGATAGATTCCCAAGAATGGAATTGGTGCCAGAAGGTTATTTAGTTTTAATTTTAAAATACATTTACCAGATTGTTTAATATGTTTGTAACACCTAAAATTTTCACTCACTAACTGTATATCATTATATTTTTACAGACTTTCACAAAAAGAGGAACTCAGAAAACGCTCCATTTACTCTTTTATTTTTGAAATGTAGCCTAATGCATTAAGTCAGCCCCAGAGAAATATTGATTTGAAGAGTATTACTTCCACAATTTATTGCTTGCATAACACTGGAAAAACTAAATCCACTGAACCTTTTTTTTCTGTTTGTAGAATTGGTACACTACTTATATTTCAGATAGTTATGAGAATTAAGTGACCGAATATATGTGACGTTTCAATCATGTTATTAATTTAAAAATTAATTGACTTGAATTAATATCTACTGTATATGACTGCCATAAAAATGATTTTTAGATTTGCCAAAAAATTATAAAATGTTTGAAAATAAGTATGTATTATAAAGAGATAATTTGAACTTTATGTCATTTCATGCTATATTTATGGTAATACAGAGAAAAACTGTTTAAAGATAAGTTCAGTTCAGTTCAGTTTAATCTCTTAGTCGTGTCCGACTCTTTGTGACCTCATGAACCGCAGCACGCCAGGCCTCCCTGTCCATCACCAACTCCCAGAGTCCATCCAAACCCATGTCCATTGAGTCAGTGATGCCATCCAACCATCTCATCCTCTTTCCCAGCATCAGGGTCTTTTCAAATGAGTCAACTCTTCGCATCAGGTGGGTAAAGTACTGGAGTTTCAGCTTCAACATCAGTCCTTCCAATGAACACCCAGGACTGTTCTCCCTTAGGATGAACTGGTTGGATCTCCTTGCAGTCCAAGGGACTCTCAAGAGTCTTCTCCAAAACCACAGTTCAAAAGCATCAGTTATTCTGTGCTCAGCTTTCTTTATAGTCCAACTCTCAAATTGGGGCACATTAAAATTTTCCAGAGTTTATTTGAGAAACCATCAGTTTGAACTGGAAAAAAGTTTTAGGAGCTAGAAGAAGGCTTCTCTAGAGCTTATACAGAAGTAAAACAAGGAGATTATATGATTGGCTATAGCTTAAGCATCTCCCTTATTTGAGAAAGCCTAGCTGGCTATATGTGATTGATTGTTCTTAAATTTTGTTTTCTTTGATATGAGTGCATTTACAGGAACTCACTCTAGCTTATTTTTCAGTGTGCTTTTATAAGCTACCAAAGCATTAAAACCACCTCAGTCTAATGGTATCCTTGTTTAATTACTTCAATAATACAAGTTATTTTAAACTTGTATTATTGAAGTAATACAAGTTACAAAAATACAAGTTATTTTAAAATGCTCTTTAGAGAAAATTAGCATTATTTCTTCTGTGTCTGAATTCAGAATACACTTGCACAGATTTTGTGGCAGAAACACATAGAAATAACAAGACTTCCTATTTACTTTGTATTTCCCACTATATGACACTGTCTTCAATATAACAAGCCCACTGACACCTCATATAACCACCCAGGATTTAAATCACCTAAGAAGGGAATAGAAATTCCCTCTACAAAGTGTGCTAATTGTGACCATATCCCTATAGGGATCTTTTGATCTTACCCAATCTCTTAATCGTTCTTTTATTTCATCATTCAAAATCATTTGTACCATTTCATGTGTTAATGGAGGCATTTAATTGTGAGGGTTAATTTTTAAGACCAAATTCATTAATTTTTCTGGTCAATCACTTTCCATTGTTACATTATTTGGGGACTTCAAATCAGGCTCTTCAATTTTCTCATCTGAGGACTTATAAATCCTTCTTTTTTTTTTAATTCTACTGATGAAGTTACAAACCCTTTAATATACCTTGGAGCAGCACAGAGATTAAAATAATATGTGATGTATCATTCATCTAATAAAACTACAGCATCACTTTCTATTTTTTCCTAACAGAAATGACCATCTCTATGGGCCATATATCCCCAGGGACTGGAATTTTGACCAGTAGCCATTATTCAGTAAAATTTAATTTCATATGGCCTGTGATCATAACCATATCCAAAATATTACAGTGTTTTACAGACACAGATTCCTAGTAATAGTTAGATAATGCTGTCAATCTAATTTTTGTCAAGGTGATGCTCTCTATCCAATCTTTGACTAGTTTCCTTTTTATCTGTGGTTAACCAATCTATTATAGAACAATGGTAAAGGCCAAACTGTCCAATAATACCCTCTCAGAATTTAGGTGTATTTTAATGTTCCCCTAGACAATACACCCCCTTATCTTGACCTCAAGTGCGCTAGACAATAAAGACTCACATTCTACAGCAATTAAAATATCCAGCTGTCCTTGGTGAAAGGACAAGTCCTCTCCCAGGCTTCTTGAATGGAGTAATTACTTGATTAACCAAGTTACTTATACCTTCCCTGACCTCCCAGGCTGTTTTGTTTTATTTATTTATTTATTACAGTGCTGAGTCTTCATTGCTGTGCGAAGTTTTTCTCTTGTTATAGCACATGGGGGCTGCAATAACAGGGATCTTTGATCTTTTGATCTTTGAACTCCAGTTGCAGTGCAAGGGCTTCTCATTGTGGTGGCTTCTGGCTTCTCTTGTTGCGGGACACCAGCTCTGGGGTGCAAGGGCTTCAGTTGTTGCGGCTCCCAGAATCTGGAGCACAGGCTCGATAGTTCTAGTGCGAAGGCTTCTCTATGGCATGTGGGATCCTCCTGGATCAGGGATCAAACCTGTGTCTCTTGCACTGGCAGGTGGATTCTTCACCACTGAGTTACCAGGGAAGCCCCCCAAGTTCATTTATAGCCATAGTCACTCTTTTGGAAGACAGTTCTTATTAGCATCACTATTTGGATAGATTAGCAAGCCTTTTTCATCATGGTGAGCCTTTAGCATTGCCTTTCAGCTGTTTCCACAGTGTTCCTACCAAAGCAGCACTTAAAATCCCCGCAAAGCATCTGGCAAAACTTGGCCTTTACAGACCACATGTATTTTACATGTTTTGTTGTCATGGAAGCTATCAGGTGCATGCCTTTTGGAACAACGGCATGCAACCAAAAATACTATATGCCAATGAGACTTTCATTTGTGTATAATCTATCCTCAAATACATCTCCATGTAGCTGGATGATAAGGCTTCATATAAATGTTCCTGGTGTGCCTCTGAGAAGGGGTTACACGTATATTAGGTCACCAACCTGCACTCAGTTTAATTCTGTTGAGATTATCTGGGATCAATTTCCTCTTTCCTTATATTGATTTCATCTGTATTCACTTTTAATACAGCTGAATGAGAAAATCAAGCTAGAATAATCCACTGTCTGGGTTCAATTCTGAGATACCACTTATTTTGCTAGACGTGTTACCTTGGCTGGGTAACTAATTCTCCCCGTGCTTCAAATTTCTCAACTGTAAAACAAAGCTAATGTTAATCTTACCTCACAGAGCTGTCTGGAAGATTAAATGAATTAGTGTGCTAATGTGATAAGAATAAGATGTAGCACATAGTACATGTTCAGTAAATTACATTCACCTTTACAATAAATTACAATCACTTAAAATAACTTTGAAGATGTACTTATTGTCACAGACATTTGGGATAAATAAACTGGGCATGAACCGAAGTTGTACAATTGGAAGGGAATAAAAACGTACCTCACCATTTATTATCTGACTTTGCTAGTAAGAGTGAAAGGAAAACTGGAAGCATTTATAACAGTCTGATTACTGGCTGATTATTCTTAGGCAGTGAAAATTACAATGTCAGAAAGAAATACTGTGGTTCTTAGCAAATGAACCATTCCAAATCCTCTCAGTGGTGATAGATGTGATCAGTTCCAGAGACCTACACTAAGAAAGGTGAGAAGAGAAATTTATGATAGAAATTCAGTGTAGATGGGAAAGGGGAACATTTATTTGTTAGTACTATAGGATTTTTGAGAAGGAAATGCCAACCCATATCAGTATTATGCCTAGGAAATTCCATGGACAAAGAAGCCTGGTGGGCTGCAGTCCATGGGGTTGCAAAAAAGTTGAACACGACTTAGTGACTGAGCTCTACAGACTTTGGCTCTATTAACCACATTGTCTAATTTCTGTATCAAATGCTTGCCATGTGGGGTCTTGCTGAGTAGGGGAGGACTGCCTTTCCCAAGGTTAGCAGATTCTTAGAGATAGCAAACAACTCTCCCACTATGAAAATTAACCCCCATCCTCCTGTGTTATCAGGCTCTTAAGCTCTGGAGGCACTATCATTCTTTAATTACTCCAGGGCCAGGCATCAGCCAACCAAAGGCAGTCCCTACTCCCCAAAGACTGCTGAAATTATCAAACTAACCATTCCTAAAAGCTGGCAGTCCGTTTACCCTGCCCCACCCATTTCTTCCCATAAAAATCACAATAAAGCCTTTTCTGAAATTCCCCTGGATTTCTTTCTGTTTTTAACTGGGCTTAGCATTCTCTTGTGAGGCTCTCAGTGCCATGTTATGCCCCTTTCTCTTAGAAACTGTGAGTAATAAACTGTCTTTTCTCCTATTCTGTTGGAGTCACCATACATGACCAAAACCAAAACCTCATATACATTTAAAACACTGGTAGATGGCACCCCACTCCAGTACTCTTGCCTGGAAAAATCCCATGGACAGCAGAGCCTGGTGGGCTGCAGTCCATGGGGTCACTAAGAGTCAGACACGACTGAGCGACTTCACTTTCACTTTTCATTTTCATGCATTGGAGAAGGAAATGGCAACCCACTCTAGTGTTCTTGCCTGGAGAATCCCAGGGACAGAGGAGCCTGGTGGGCTGCCGTCTATGGGGTCACACAGAGGGACACGTCAATACAAGGGACATGGGCTCAATCCCTGGTTCAGGAAGATTCCACATGCCACAGAGCAACTAAGCCCCTGTGCCACAACCACTGAGCCCTTGTTGTAGAGCTTGCAAGCCACAACTCCTGAGTCCGCTTGCTGCAACTACTGAAGCCCGTGCATTCTAGATCCCATGCTCTGCAATAAGAGAAGCTACTGCAATGAGAAGGCCTGAATTGCAATGAAGAGTAGCCCCCACTCACCATAACAAGAGAAAGCCCATGCAAAGCAACAAACACACAGCACAGTCAAAAATAAAAATAAGTTTGTTTAGTTGCTAAGTCATGTCAGATTCTTTTGTGACCCTATGGACTGTAGCCCACCAGCCTCCTTTGTCCATGGGATTTCCAAGGCAAGAATGCTGGATTTAGTTGCCATTTCCTTCTCCAGAGGATCTTCCTGACCTGAGGATCGAACCTCTGCCTCCTGGAAGCCTCCTGCATCACAGGCAGATTTTTTACCACTGAGCCACTGGAGAAGTTCCCAAAATAAACAAATTAAATTAGAAAAAATACTTCAGGCACAGGGCTTCACTGGTGGTCCAGTAGTTGAGAGTATGCCTTGCAATGCAGGGAACACCAGTTTGATCCCTAGTCTGGGAAGATCCCACATCCTATGGGGCAACTAAGCTCACGAGCCATAACTACTGAGCCCAGGTGCTGTAACTACTGAAGCCCAAGCGCCTAGAGCCAATGCTCTGCAACAAGAGAAACCACAGCAAAGAGAAGCCTGTGCACCCCAACTATAGAGTAGTCCCCACTCTCTGAAACTAGAGAAAGCCCTTGCAAAGCAATGTAGACCCAGTGCAGCCAAAAATAAGTAAATAAATGATCTTTTAAAATTAAGATACTTCACTGACTCAGTTTCTCTATGCTTGGCTGGAGACCTTGGGCAAAACACCTTACTACAAGCTAGAAAGGTCCTTGGTAAAAATGTCCTTAAGGGGTAATAAAATGAAATCAATTATAAAAATTGAATGTACTACATGTCTACTAAATCCCAAACAATGAGCAAGACCTGAAACAATGAAATGAAGAAGACTTAGATTGGTCAAATGAATTGCACAGTCATAAAAAATAAGACTGCCTTAGTTTTCAAATCCAGATTGGAGTAAGTTTATAGATCACTGTAAATAGTGTTCTCAGAGGAAGCTCCTTGAAGTCAGGGATTTTTGTATATCATTAGCATCACTGTAACCACAGTACTTTGAGGTGGTGGCATTCCCTGACACTTAGTAAGAATTGTGTTAATTAAGTGATGGTCATATCAACCTTCGGTAACTTAGAAGGATCCACGATCACTTCCCAGTAGTAACCTCATCCTTTCTTGAGCATTAATAAGGCAATGTTAATCAAGCAGTTCAGTGATTTGCATTGGTCATTCTTGTTGACCAAGGCAAATTCCAATTTTGCATTTTACTGAATAAAGACAGACAGTCCCTGTCTTTCATATTTTGGTTGCTTTCTAGAGAATCTAGGGTATAGCATATTATTTGTACTATAGTAAAGATATGTGTAATAAAATTTTTGCTAAGTATATTTAGACATCTATTATCTCTTTCAGATCAGATCAGTCGCTCAGTCGTGTCTGACTCTTTGCGACCCCATGAATCGCAGCACGCCAGGCCTCCCTGTCCATCACCAACTCCCGGAGTTCACTGAGACTCACATCCATCGAGTCAGAGATGCCATCCAGCCATCTCATCCTCTGTCCTCCCCTTCTCCTCCTGCCCCCAATCCCTCCCAGCATCAGAGTCTTTTCCAATGAGTCAACTCTTGGCATGAGGTAGCCAAAGTACTAGAGTTTCAGCTTTAGCATCATTCCTTCCAAAGAAATCCCAGGGCTGATCTCTTTCAGGATGGACTGGTTGGATCTCCTTGCAGTCCAAGGGACTCTCAAGAGTCTTCTCCAACACCACAGTTCAAAAGCATCAATTCTTTGGTGCTCAGCCTTCTTCACAGTCCAACTCTCGCATCCATACATGACCACAGGAAAAACCATAGCCTTGACTAGATGAACCTTTGTTTGCAAAGTAATGCCTCTGCTTTTGAATATGCTATCTAGGTTGGTCATAACTTTCCTTCCAAGGAGTAAGCGCCTTTTAATTTCATGGCTGCAGTCACCATCTGTAGTGATTTTGGAGCCCAGAAAAATAAAGTCTGACACTGTTTCCACTGTTTCCCCATCTGTTTCTCATGAAGTGATGGGACCGGATGCCATGATCTTCGTTTTCTGAATGTTGAGCTTTAAGCCAACTTTTTCACTCTCCTCTTTCACTTTCATCAAGAGGCTTTTGAGTTCCTCTTCACTTTCTGCCATAAGGGTGGTGTCATCTGCATATCTGAGGTGATTGATATTTCTCCCGGAAATCTTGATTCCAGCTTGTGTTTCTTCCAGTCCAGCGTTTCTCATGATGTACTCTGCATATAAGTTAAATAAACAGCGTGACGATATACAGCCTTGACAAATTCCTTTTCCTATTTGGAACCAGTCTGTTGTTCCATGTCCAGTTCTAACTTTTGCTTCCTGACCTGCATACAAATTTCTCAAGAGGCAGATCAGGTGGTCTGGTATTCCCATCTCTTGAAGAATTGTCCACAGTTTATTGTGTTCCACACAGTCAAAGGCTTTGGCATAGTCAATAAAGCAGAAATAGATGTTTTTCTGGAACTCTCTTGCTTTTTCGATGATCCAGCGGATGTTGGCAATTTGATCTCTGGTTCCTTCCTATAACCTTCCCAAGTAAACTCATCAGAATCAGTCTTTTTCACAGATGTGAAAATCAGAGCAGATCTTTTGTGACCTGCCCAGGATCAGATGACTTCTACATATTCTTGTTTGCTAAATCAATGTTTTGTAACTTGTTTTTACACTTTAATCTTGCTTTCTTCATGGTATAATATCAAGTTATTGTTTCGACATTGGCACAGGTCTTTTCACTGGCTATTTCTTGATTATAACTTTAAAATAACCAGTTATTCATTGAACAGAGAGGTTCCTCTCCCACAACCATTGTGACTTATCATATCACATTACAACTGTCTGTATTCATTATTAGATTAAAAGATTCATGATGGCAGGTATGCCTTTGGGGAGTTCTTCTTAACTTTCAGAAAATATACTTCTTTACTAAATATTAGAGTGACTAAAGGTTTGTTTCCTTTCATTGTCACTATCCTTACATGTTGCAGTTTCTAAAAAAAAGCACACTCAGTTTTCAACTTCTAATATAATAGAAATTGTTATGAAAATTAGAGAGTTCAACTAACACACCTTTTAAGACATGCTTGATAAGAGTGCATTTACTATATAACAAATATCCCAAAATATTGTGGCTTTAAACATTTATTATTGTATCTCTGGGTCAGAAATCTGAGTGTGGCTTAGCTGTAATTTTGGATCAGAGTTACTCACAAAGCTGCAATGAAAGTGTCAGCCAGAGTTACAAGAGTCTTAAGGCATGGTATGAAAAGACTTACCTCCCAGCTCATTCAAGTTTCTCATAAGCTATTGGTAAAGATGTAAGTTTCCTGTCACATGGGTCTCTCCAAACAGTAGCTAACATTCTGTTAGTGTGTTACTCTCAGAGTGAGGATTTCCAGAGAGACAGACATGCACACAGGAAGTCAAAGCTCAGAAGTGACATCTCATTACTTGTGCTATATTCTATTGAATAGAAATCAGTAGGTCAAGCTCACATTTCAAGTGTGGAAATTATAGACACAAGGGAATGGATATTAAGAGATGGGGATCACTGATAGTTGTTTTAGAGGATGCCTTCCATTGAAAAGGAATGGTGATATTTTATGTTTAAATATGCTGTCTGCATTGATCACTGAGGAAGGCTTTCTTATCTCTCCTCGCTATTCTTTGGAACTCTGCATTCAGATGCTTCTACCTTTCCTTTTGTCCTTTGCCTTTCACTTTTCTTCTTTTCACAGCTATTTGTAAGGCCTACTGAGACGGCCATTTTGTGTTTTTGCATTTATTTTTCTTGGGGATGATCTTGATCCCTGCCTCCTGTACAATGCCACGAACCTCCATCCATAGATCTTCAGGCACTCTATCAGATCTAATCCCTTGAATCTATTTGTCACTTCCACTGTATAATTGTAAGGGATTTGATTTAAGTCATACTTGAATGGTCTAGTGGTTTTCCCTACTTTCTTCAATTTAAGTCTGAATTTGGCAATAAGGAGTTCATGATCTGAGCCACAGTCAGCTCCTGGTCTTGTTTTTTACGACTGTATAGAGCCTCTCCATCTTTGGCTGCAAAAAATATAATCAATCTGATTTCGGTGTTGACCATCTGGTGACGTCCATGTGTAGAGTCTTCTCTTGTGTTGTTGGAAGAGGGTGTTTGCTATGACCACTGCGTTCTGTTGGCAGAACTCTATTAGCCTTTGCCCTGCCTCATTCTGTACGCCAAGGCCAAATTTGCCTGTTACTCCAGGTGTATCTTGACTTCCTACTTTTGCATTCCAGTCCCCTATAATGAAAAGGACATCTTTTTTGGGTATTAGTTCTAGGTCTTGTAGGTCTTCAAGACTCATTCAACTTCAGATTCTTCAGTATTACCGGTTGGGGCTTAGATTACTGTGATATTGAATGGTTTGCCTTGGAAGAGGTCAGAGATCATTCTGTCATTTTTGAGATTGCATCCAAGTACTGCATTTTGGACTCCTTTGTTGACCATGATGGCTACTCCATTTCTTCTGAGGGATTCCTGCCCACAGTAGTATATATAATGTTCATCTGAGTAAAATTCACCCATTCCAGTCCATTTTAATTTACTGATTTCTAAAATGTCAATGTTCACTCTTGCCATCTCCTGTTTGACCACTTCCAATTTGCCTTGATTCATGGACCTAACATTCCAGGTTCCTATGCAATATTGCTTTTTACAGCATCAGTTACATCCACAACTGGGTGTTGTTTTTACTTTGGCTCCATCCCTTCATTCTTTCTGGAGTTATTTCTCCATTGATCTCCAGCAGCATATTGGGCAATTACTGACCTGGTGAGTTCATCTTTCAGTATCATATCTTTTTGGCTTCTCATACTGTTCATGGGATTCTCAAGGCAAGAATATCGAAGTGGCTTACCATTCCCTTCTCCAGTGGACATGTTTTGTCATAACTCTCCAGCATGACTTGTCTGGTTTGGGTGGCCCTACAGGGCATGGCTCATAGGTTCATTGAGTTAGACAAGGCTGTGGTCCATGTGATCAGATCTGTTAGCTTTCTGTGACTGTGGTTTTCAGTCTATCTGCCCTCTGATGGATAAAGATAAGAGACTTATGGAAGCTTCCTGATGGGAGAGACTTACTGAGGGGGAAATTGGGTCTTGTTCTGATGGGCAGGGCCATGCTCAGTAAAATGTTAACCCAATTCTCAGTTAATGGGTGGGGCTGTGTTCCCTCCCTGTTATTTATCTGGGGCCAAACTATGGTGGCCAGGCCAGAATACTGGAGTGGATAGCCTTTCCCTTCTCCAGGGATCTTCCCAACCCAGGGATCAAACCCAGGCCTCCCACATTGCAGGCAGATTCTTTACCAGCTGAGCCACAGGGGAAGCCCTAAACTATGATGGAGATAATGAAGACAATGGTGACTTTCTTCAAAAGGTCCCATGAAGGCACTGCTACACTCAGTGCCCCTAACCCTGCAGCAGGCCACCGCCAACCCAGACCTCCTATGAGACTCCTGGACACTCCCTTGAGTGTCTGGGTCAGTCTCTTGTGGGGTCACTGCTCCTTTCTGCTGGGTCCTGGTGCACACAACGTTCCATTTGTATCCTCCAAGTGTCTATTTCTCCAGTCCTGTGTAAGTACGTGAACCACGAACTTCCAGATGCTTAGTCTGAATTTAGAAAAGGTCTCTACCTGAACCAGAGATCAAATTGCCAACATTTGCTGGATCACAGAAAAATCAAGAGAGTTCCAGAATAACATCTACTTCTGTTTTATTGACTATGCCAAAGCCTTTGATTGTGTGGACCACAATAAACTCTGGAGAAATCCTAAGAAGATGGGAATACCAGGACACCTGACCTGCCTCTTGAGAAACCTATATGCAGGTCAGGAAGCAACAGTTAGAAGTGGACATGGAACAACAGACTGGTTCTAAATAGGGAAAGGAGTACGTCAAGGCTGCATATTGTCACCCTGCTTATTTAACTTATATGCAGAGTACATCATGAAAAATGCTGGGTTGGAAGAAGCACAAGCTGGAATCAAGATTGGGGGAGAAATATCAATAACCTCAGATATGCAGATGACACCATCCTTATGGCAGAAAGTGAAGAAGAACTAAAGAGCCTCTTGATGAAAGTGAAAGAAGAGAGTAAAAATGTTGGCTTAAAGCTCAACATTCAGAAAACTAAGATCATGGCATATGGTCCCATCACTTCATGGCAAATAGATGGGGGAACAGTGAAAACAGGGACAGACTTTATTTTTGGTGGCTTCAAAATCACTGCAGATGGTGACTACAGCCGTGAAATTAAAAGACTTACTCCTTAGAATAAAAGTTATGACCAACCTAGACAGCATATTAGAAAGTAGAGACATTATTTTGCCAAAAAAGGTCCGTCTAGTCAAAGCTATGGTTTTACCGGTTGTCATGTATGGATGTGAGAGTTGGACTATAAAGAAAGCTGAGTGCTGAAGAAATGATGCTTTTGAACTCTGTTGTTGGAGAAGACTCTTGAGAGTCCTTTGGAGACTGCAAAGAGATCCAGCCAGTCCATCCTAAAGGAAATCAGTCCTGAATATTAATTGGCAGATGTTGAAGCTGAAACACCAATACTTTGGCTACCTGATGCGAAGAGCTGACTCATTTAAAAAGACCCTGATTCTGGGAAAGATTGAAGGTGTGAAGAGAAAGGGATGACTGAGGATGAGATGGTTGGATGGCATCACTACTCAATGGACATGAGTTTAAGTAAACTCCAGGAGTTACTGATTGGACAGGGAGGTGTGCTGGTGTGCTGTAGTCCATGGGGTCACAAAGAGTCAACACAACTGAACAACTGAACTGAACTGAGCTAAACTGAAGCTGTCTGCTAATGTTGACTCATTCAAATTAATTACTGATTAAGGTATTATATTATTTTAACAGTTTTTCTTTTTAGTACCCTATCTTTACAGATTGCTTTTTAAAAACATGATTTCAGATTTCTGTGGACCTAGTGCATAAATCATAAATAATAAATAGAAAGGACCAAATGACTTTTTATCTTTGACTTTTTTGCTGATGACCTGTGATGTTTGAACTTATGTAAGGGCACTATTTATTTTGCCTTGTATTTTCAGAATCTAAGCTGGACACCTTATTATCATATTTTCAGAGAGCACAGAGAAACATCAAAGAGAGAGAAGAGATACTATTTTTTTATTCTTTTATAGAAAGAAACCTAGATATTTGTAGAACAGTTTCTTCTCCTCTAAAGTTTAGAAGACTAGGGCTCAGCTGATTCAGTTTGACCCACTTGGCAATGAAGTGCGTCAGTTGGTGTCATAAATTCCCATGTGTGTTCTTAGAATGTACTTTCTAGCATGGTTTCTTTGCACATTACTGTTTCTAAGAGTAAGTGTTGCCATATCAAGGTCCATAGAGCTAAAAGTCGTAGGAGCCTCCTTTTTTTTTTCCCCCTACAAAATAAAAATCTCTTTCCTATCCCACTTCCACCTTCATTAACAGTCTTTGGGGAAAAACAAACAAACAAACAAACAAGAAATAACACTACTGTTCAGAATCTTCTAAAATCCAGAATTTGTTGTTGTTGTTCTTATTCAGTTGCCAAGTCATGTCTGACTCTTTGCAACCCCATGGACTGTAGCACTCCAGGCTCCTCTGTCCTTCACTATCTCCCTGAGTTTGCTCAAGTTCATATCCATTTAGATGCTGTCTAACCATTTTGGCCTCTGTCGCCCAGATCTCCTTTTGCTTTCAATCTTTCCCAGGAATAGGGTCTTTTCCAATGAGTCGACCCTTTGCATTGGTTGGCCAAAGTATTGAAGCTTCAATATCAGCATGAATCCTTCCAATGAATATTTAGGGTTGATTTCCTTTAGGATTGACTGCTTTAATCTCCTTGCAATCCAATAAACTCTCAAGAGTCTTCTTCAGCATCACAATTTGAAAGCATCAATTCTTCAGTGCTCAGCCTTCTTTGAGGTTTAACTCTCACATCCATACATGACTACTGGAAAAACCATAGCTTTGACTAGAGGGACCTTTGTTGGCAAAGTGATATCTCTGCTTTTTAACACACTGTCTAGATTTGTCATAGCTTTCATTCCAAGGAGCAAGCATCTGTAAATTTCATGGTTGCAGTTACTGTCTGCACTGATTTTGGAGGTTAAAATGTCCTTTTCCTTCTCCTATATTTATTCCTCTCACCAACCTCCAAATATAGATCTGCTTGCCATAGTGGCTATAATATTATTAAATTTATTTTTCCAAGATAAACTGTGAAATGTACCACAGTTATGGAGACAGGAAGTCATGGTGAGAGTTAAACTTTAAAATGTAATATTGTTTGAACCACATATAAAGAATTTTTTATGCTTTCTCATCGTCAATAAGAATCTGAAAGTTCAGAAGACCACTCAATACATAAAGTATAATAAACAAATTCTAGTAAAATTATTGGATATAGTTTGATCTCCTGGTTTTGTGCTGTACTTTCCTCTATATACTTCAGTTGGGTAGACTCTAATAAGTGCCTGCCTACTCATAGACAGACGAAATTACATTGACTGCAATGGAGTATGTATAATGGGGCCATAACTTGAGAAGTGAGAAATTAGCATCCAGTCATTGTAAAGTAATTTGGTTGGATTTACTATCAAACAGATAAAAATTATGAAGTTTAGGTGAAATGTTATTTTTTTAACAAACTAATGAAATGTATATTTACCAAATGTACTAAGATACTAGCAGGAAATCAACTTTTAAAGATGGGAATGACACTGGGTGAGACTTGAATATCTTCGGCTTTTTGACTGAGGGTGGAATATTGAAAACTTAATTTTTACTGGCTGAATATGTCAGAAGACAATTTTCTGGACTATCAGATCAGTAAGAAATCATAAAGTAGAGTCCTAGAAAGAGGGGAGCCTCTAGGAGTGTAAGCTTCAGAATATGTACATAAGCCCTTTCCAAATGTTTCCCTAAATGCTGATCTATAAGTACATGGAAGATTCTCCAAAGTGTTGGGCAAAGACAGCAGCTGGAAGCTGAGGAAACTGAGCAAAGAATTCAGATGTTTCTGAGCATAAGAGAGAAAGGGATTGGAGTTTAAGTCTAACAAGGTAAGTTGCTATAAAAATAAACAAATAAATAAAATTATCAGAAAAGTTTGACTTAATCCAGAATCTATACAATGTGTTAGTCATAATCTTAAAGATATTTAGTCACTATGTTGTATACGTTAAACTAGTATCATATTGTAAGTCAACTATATTTCAATAAAAATTTAAAAATAAATAAACTGATAATTTCTGGACATGTTTTGTGTTTTGTTGTTGAGATTCTCTGTTCTGTTATACTTCTCCAAAGATTGTTAATACTTTTGTTTTATCAGGTTTCATTCAAACTACTAAGTCTGTGTTACGTGCATTGAATAGCATTTCCAATCTGTTTAGTTCTTTTGGTCTTACTTACAGGTTGCATTGAGAGTGCCCACTGTACATATGTTTCAGGGATCAACTTGTCAGTTATGTAGCCTTTATACATAGAATTCATGTTTATACACAAAATAATTGTGGCTGTCCTGAGTTCTGTTCTTTTGTTCTTCAGACCAGAAAAAAAAAGTGTTTTATATTGGGAATACAGCTGTACTGCCCTGCAAATGTGGTTGCCCTTCTACCTAAAGCTAGAAAATTGAGGAATTTACCCAGTGCTAGTCTCTATTACAAGTTTTGACTCACTGCCAAGATCTGACTGCTCTTATTCATCCTCCATAGACTCTGCATTTTGCTCAGAGTTTTTATTATACTTCAGGAGAGTCTTTTGTTAGTTTCTGCCTCCTCGGCGCTGAAAGCAGAACATCCCGCCCGGTCCTTGTCTGCTAAGAACTGGAGAGGGAATTCTAACAAAAATTAGAACATTTCTTTTTTCTTTTTTGGAATTATTTGATACTCATTCCTTTTCCTTAGTACTTAGAATTTTATCTGTATCTTTTTCATTCTTTTTTAGCATGATGTTTTGATTTTTTTCTTTATCTTCTTTGGCACTGTGAAAAGTTAAAGACACTCAGTTGTGTTTGACTCTTTGTGAACATGTGGGATTCCATGGACTGTACAGTCCATGGAATTCTCCAGGCCAGAAAACTGTAGTGGGTAGCCTTTCCCTTCTCCAGGGGATCTTCCCAACCCAGGGATCAAACCCAGGTTTCCTGGATTGCAGGTGGATTCTTTACCAGCTGAGCCACAAAGGAAGCTTTGCACTGTAGGCACTTTCAATCTTAGACCTGTTATCTTTTTTAAAATCTGGGACCTTAGTCTACATTATTTCTACAAATATCTACCACATTTTAAAAAAATCGGGATGGGGAACACATGTATACCTGTGGAGGATTCATTTTGATATTTGGCAAAACTAATACAATTATGTAAAGTTTAAAAATAAAATAAAATTAGAAAAAAATAAAAAAAATTTTTATTTTTTCTATGATTTTTATTATTTGGACATTTTTGTTTCTATTCTTTATGCTTCAGTTCAGTTCAGTTCAGTTCAGTCACTCAGTCGTGTTCTAGAGTTTTATATTTTTCATTTTGCTTCCTCATCTTCTTTCTCAGTGATGCATTTTAAAAATGTACCTTTGTTTTTATTTTTTTGCTGTTTGTTTCCTTATCAATAATTACTTTATTTTTTTCCTTCTAGCTTTCTTGAGATATATTTGACACACAGCACTATATGGTTAAATTGAACAGCACAATGATTTGACCTCTACATGCATCAAGAAATGATTACCACAGTACATTTAGTGAACATGAATCAACTTATACACACTCAAAACAAAAAGAAAAAAACCTTTTCCTTTTCCTTGTGATAAGAACTCCTAGGAAGTACTCTCTTAACAACATTCATACATACAATGTAGTGCATTACCCATCATGTTGTATGCTGCATCCCTAAAACTTATTTCTTATAACCAGTAGTTTACCAGTCAATCTTAAGGGAAATCAACCCTAAGTATGCATAGGAAGGACTGATGCTGAAGCTGAAGCTCCAATACTTTTGGCCACCTGATGAGAAGAACTGACTCACTGGAAAAGACCCTTCTGCTGGGAAAGACTGAAGGCAAAAGAGAAGGGGTAGAGGATGAGATGTTGAGATTCCATCATTGAATCAATGGGCATGAATCTGAGCAAACTCTAGGAGATAATAAAAGACAGGGGAGCCTGGTCTGCTGCAGTTCAAATGCAAATAGACATAACTTAGAGACTGAACAACAACTTTTGAGTACCTTTTCTGAATTCCTTCTGTCTCTACCCACTGCCTCTGATAACTGCAAATCGGTTCTCTTTTTCCATAAGTTTGTTCGTTTTTGAGTAATTGACCTATAAAACTACGTTAGTTTCTGTTATACAACACAGTGATTCAATGTTTCTATATATTTCAAACTGATCACTATTGTATGTGTAATTACCATCTCACACCATACAGAGATATATTTGACATACAGCACTATATGGTTAAATTGAACAGCACAATGTTTGACCTCTACATGCATCAAGAAATGATTACCACAGTACATTCAGTGAACATGAATCAACTCATACACACTCAAAACAAACAAAAAAATACAGATATTACAGAATTATTGACTGCATTCCTTTCCCTGTATATTTCACACCGTGACCCCTTTTTTCTGCAATGTGAGTGTTTACCTCTTAATCTCCTTCACCTATTTTGTTATTTTTGTCTGTGTTCAGACATAATTAGAGTGGTCTTGTGTTTGTCTCTATCTGTTACAGTCAGAAAATGGTTATGTCTTATGTTGGAGTTCTCTGATATTATTTGGGTTTGGTATGGCATAGTCATTAGAGCCAGATTACCTCCAAGCTGACAGCAATCAATGATAGTGGTTTTTTTTCTTTTTCAGAAAAGTTATGACACATAAAAAGTGTCATAAAATATTAATATAGCTTTATTTTTTAAAGAAGTTATTTATGAAAGCATCTATTGTAAATGGCAAACTTGTGGAGCTAAAAATATTTGGTGGGTTATTTTTCCCTTTTCCAACAAGTGAAGCAAAGTCCATGTTTATTAAGAACATTGTTACCCAAAGTGGAAAACTGCTTCTGGCATATGCTTCTTTACCATGTCCCCTGTCAACAAGGTCCCTCTGAAGTTCACAAAAAGAACATTTCTGTCTTACTTTTCACACAGAATCTGGCCTCATAAAGAATTTTTGAAACCTCCTAGCTCCCAGTAAGCAGGAATTAATCAGTTAGGAGCAGCAGAGGGGAACAGAGATTTTATTCCATTAGCAAGGCTTGAGTAATTTTTTTTCTAGTTGGTAGCTTCACACCCTGATATGCTGTCAATGGAAATAGCTCTCCAGTATTATTATATTAATTGTGCCTCTCCTTTTCTCTCTGTTCTATTAAAGTAATGAATCAATTGGGTCTCTTCTGGAGGTCATTCACAGTCAACTCAGACAAACAGACATCTGAGAAGGATTTTTGTTTTTTTTTTAAGACAAGGAGAAGGAGGAAGAATTTATCAGTAGTATTTCTTCTATTCAAAAAATATTGGGGGAAATTCTTCAGGAAGATAAAAATAAATTTCTTGAAAGGGAATTACAGGAAAAATAAACGTTACTGGAAACAAAAACTAAGTGAGGAAATATAAAGAAAAAAAAAAAGACTATTGGCTGTTTAAACCACAAAAAAGCAATGTATTGCAGAATGTCCATTTTTGTAGTATATATATAGAGAAAACTTTATAGATAAATAGGAAGATGCAAGTATATAGATATGTAAATTTAAAACTTCCACTCATCAAATAATAACAATAAGCAAAGAAAACCCACAGCTGGAAGAAATAATTTCAACACATATGTGTGACAAAAGCCTTGTATCTTTCAAATATGAATACCTCATACAAGACAATAAGAAAAAGACAATCACACAGGATGATAAGCAAAAGCCTTCAGCTGGCACTTAATAAAACATATCCAGATGACCATGAAGCATATGAACATGTGCCAAGCATCTCTACACATCAAGCAAATGCAAACTACAATCACAAGTAAATACCACTACTTGTAGATAAATACTTGTATCTCCCAGTAACATATAACAAATCCAAGTGTTGATAAAGATAAGGACCAAGTGGGACTTTTATACATTGTAGGTGGGAGTGTATAATGGAGCAATCACTTGGGACAATTCTATGTTACTTTATAGTGAAGTTAAACTTACCTGTATCTAGTAACCAAGTGATAGTATTCCTAGGTAAACATTCAAGGGAAGGAATTCGAACATCTATAAAAGACTTATTATATTAATGGCTATGAGAATGTTTTCTTAAGTATCCCAAAATGAAAACAACCAAAATGGCCATTTAGAAAGAAACAGATAAACAACCTGGGCATAGTCACACAAAAGATCATTACACAGAAAGAAAAAAGAAATAGAGACAGTATGTTGCAGACCACAGATGAAGGGAATAATTGATAGTGTAGGAAAGTATGAAAATGGAAAGAAAGAAAACAGAAACTATGGTTCCCACACATTGAGATACTAACAATGAGCTTTAAAATTGGCAGTTCTTCTCACAGCAGAAGTTTTTTCAAATATGTAGGAGGTTAAGATGTATAACAGGGCTTCCCAGGTGGAGCTAGTGGTAAAGAACCTGCCTACCAATGCAGCATACACGAGACATGGGTTCAGTCCCTGGATTGGGAAGGTCCCCTGGAGGAGAGCATGGCAACCCACTCCAGTGGTCTTGCCTGGAGAATTCCCACAGACAAAAGAGCTTGGCAGGCTACAGTCCATGGAATGGCAAAGAGTTAGACTGAGCAAGTGACTGAGCATGCTCTTATGCTGTGTAACAAGAATGCACATGATATGCACACATATGACTTAGAATAATTCTTTTTTTCTATCTTATATAAGTTATTTTTCAATGAAAAAGAGAAGATTTCTTTAGTGGCTATAAAATAATTATTTCAATGTGATCATCTAAACATTAATTAAGAACACTTTAAATCTCTTTCTGATAAGGTTATTAAAATCGTTTCCATAATATTTCTTATGATTTATTATTATTATCAGGTCAGTATGCCTTTAGTCCAATGAAAGAAAAGAATGTATGATTTATACAAAAATGTTTTTAAATATCCACATTATTTATTAAATTGGTAGGTAAACATTTTAAAACATAAAGATGGTTTGAGATGCTATTTCATAAAATATAGGAAAACAAATTTTTCAAAGGCATGGAACTTGTTTTGAATTCTGTTCACAAATACTCTTTCCTGAGATATGCATTTTTTTTCCCCTAAGCAAATTAGCAAACTGGCAAATTTATCATAACCTATGTTCCTAACAGAAAACCTTTATAGACTTCCAAAGCAAATGTGCTGTCATGTGTGGTCAGAGAGAGTATTTAAATATATTGAAGTGTACTCGATTCATCTCAATGGTTTGGATGATTTTTATGGCTTTTATTTTTATAGTCCTAAATGAAATATAATTTGTCTAAAAGTAAGATTCAGCTTTAACCTTTGACTTTCATTAAGAATAAAGATTTACTATGCTTTCCTGTTCTTTATTCAAAGTGAAAAACTAAGTAGTGTAATTCTAAAGCTTATTTTATAACCATTTTCTAAGAGTATTTTTTCAGTAGGGTTTCAACTTGCTGGAATTTTATCTAGGCTAATAGTTTCAAAATGCCAATACTTTTGAAATGATCTAGATATACTTTAAAGCTCTGAATATTTGAACATGTATTCTCATAGAAACTGTAACCATCCTGTTTCAACATGAAGTGAGCACAATTTTGACATTACAGTATATTTTTATTAAGCATTGCATTAAAACTAGTTGTTCAAGAGGAACAATTGATATTGAGCACAAGCAATTTATCAGAATTTGGTGGAAGAATTTGCACCAATGAATAAACAGATTAATGCAAGCAGTTAACTTACAATTTTTAAGAGGCAAAATCATAACTCTCATTTGAATAAAAAATGATTTTAGTTAATTCATTAATAAATGAGTGCTATTAAGATGTTAAACCAGTCTGCTGCTGCTGCTGCTAAGTCGCTTGAGTCATGTCCGACTCTGTGGGACCACATAGACGGCAGCCCACCAGGCTCCCCTGTCCCTGGGATTCTCCAGGCAAGAATACTGGAGTGGGTTGCCATTTCCTTCTCCAATGCATGAAAGGGAAAAGTGAAAGTGAAGTTGCTCAGTCATGTCCAACTCAGTCTACCTTAAAAGTTAGGCACATAGAAACAATTTTAAAAACAGGATAAGAATGCTGTTAGCTACAAAAATGGTTTAATGTCTTATAGTGTTATGAAGTACAATCTCTGTGGTTATTTGTTCCACTGTCAAAAACTATTTGTATCTTCAACAGACAAAAAGTGGAAAGTAAATCTCTGCCCCTACAGGGCTGTAAATTGCCCAGTCAATACAAAGTCAAACAGAACACTGAGCTGAAAGACAACCTTTCACCAGAATTGCTTGGTACCATTCACCAACTGAGCTTTTAGGAAGTATTATAAACTTCCTAAAATACGCAAATTTCATGACAATTTCTACTGAAAAACTTAATTATTAGCAAGATTTTCTTATGGTTGTTGTTGTTCAGTCATTCAGTTGTGTCCAACTCTTTGCAACCCCATGGACTGGAGCACTCCAGGCTTCCCTGTCCTTAACCATCTCCTGGAGCTTGCTCAAACTCATGTCCATTAAGGCTGTGATGCCATCCAATGATCTCATCCTCTGTCATCCCCTTCTCCTCCTGCCTTCAATCTTCCCCAGAATCAGGGTCTTTTCTAACGAGTCGGTTCTTCTCATCAGGTGGCCAAAGTATTGGAGCTTCAGTTTCAGCAACAGTCTTTCCAAGCCAGCCTTTTCACTCTCCTCTTTCACCTTCATCACGAAGCTCTTTAGTTTCTCTTCACTTTCTGCTATAAGGTCACAGTTGACTTATATAATTGCTTTATCAGAAAAAACAATACAAAACTTGGAGAAAGGTAGATGATTACTCTGTGACCACTGGACGAAGGGTTCTGAAATTCAGTGCTTAAAGCATTGGAAACATTAACTATTCATCTGTCCCAAACAAAAGGGATGAGATTGTGTCTCAGCTTTTTTTTCAAAGGCTTCTGGTTAATATTTCTAGCTTGACCTGCTAAGCTAGTTATTGGGCTAATTGCCTTCTCACTTAAGCATCTTATCTCAGAAAATGTGTGGATAACTGTCCCTAGTGAAAGGAAGCAGGAGGAATTAAGCAGACACATCTCAAGTTAAATAAAAGGGGGCAGGGTAAGGAGAATATGAGTGTTTAAAATGATGACTAAAAAAATGTTATTCAGAGGGGGAGGAGCCAAGATGGCGGAGGAGTAGGACGGGGAGAACACTTTCTCCCCCACAAATTCATCAAAAGAGCATTTAAACGTCGAGTAAATTCCACAAAACAACTTCTGAATGCCGGCAGAGGACATCAGGCACCCAGAAAAGCAACCCAACTCTTCGAAAGGAGGTAGGAAAAAATATTAAAAACAAAAAAAAAGAGACAAAAGAGGGAGGGACGGAGTTCCGTCCCGGGAAGGGAATCTTAAAAAGAGAGAAGTTTCCAAACATCAGGAAACCTTCTCACTGCCGAATCTGTGCCGAGCTTTGGAAGCACAGAGGGCAACATAACAGGGAGAAAAAATAAATAAACAATTTAAAACTCGCAGATTGCGAGCCCTACAGTAACTCCCCCAGCAGAGAAGCAGCGCAGACGCCTGCATCCGCCATTAGCAAACCGGGGCTGGGCAGGGAGGCGCGGCGTGGGCTGCATCGCTGAGAGTAAGAATTTGGCCTGAATACCCTGAGCGCTATCTGAGCGAAATAATTTGGGCTAGCAAACCAGACTGTGGGATACCTACCACGCGAAAAGCCAGCCCTAACCTAAGACCGCCAGGCCCGCGCACGGAACAAAGGACTGAACAGAGATAGCCGGCTGCAGACCTTCCCCCTCCGGTGACAGGCAGCCAGAGCCGGAAGGGGGCAATCGCAGCCCCAGAGAGACATTATCTATAAAATTGTAAGCAGGCTTCTTTGCTAACTAAAACTTCTTGGGGGTCTGGACGGTCAACATCTGCCTGAGAAGGTGCGCCGGTTTTACATCCAGATAACCGAGTGGCGGGGAGGCGATAAGTCGCAGCATTGGCGCTCGCCTGGGAAGAGCAAATTGGCGCTCGGACCTGGGAAGAGCACAAAACGCAGGCCCAACTGAGTCTGCACCTCTGAGGACTACCCGAGTGCCTGAACCTGAGCGGCTTGGACCTGGGAGGTGCATGCAGCCCAGGGCCAGCCTCGGATTGTTCCCGGCGGAACAACCTAGAGTCCGAGCAGTGTGGACAGGGAGGCTACACGCGCCGTGAGCGGGGGCAGACCCAGGGTGGCTGAGCCACTGCGAGCCCACGCCAGTGTTATTTGTTTGCAGCATCCCTCCCTCCCTCCCCACAGTGCGACTGAACAAGTAAGCCTAAAAAAAAAAAAAAAAAAGTGTCCTCCACCGTGCCCTTTGAGTCAGGGCGGAAACCAGATACTGAAGAGACTAGCAAACAGAAGAAGATATAACAGAGGGAAACGCCTTGGAAGCTACAGGCAATAGATCAAAACCCTGTGGTTACTACGGACTACATAGGAAGGGGCCTATAGATCTTGAGAAATATAAATCTGACCAAGGAACTAGCCAAAAATGAACTGAACCCACAACACCCACAAAAAAAAAAACAAAAAAGTCCTAGATATATTTTTATTATTTTTACGATCATTCTTTCTTTTTTTTTTTAATTAAAAAAAAAATTTTAAGTCCTCTATTGTTCCTTTAATTTTCACTTTTATAACCTATTACTTTGCAAAAAAAAAAAAAAAAAGGAAAAAAAAAGACCCTATTTTTTTCTTCTTCAGCAAACTTCATATATATATATTTTATAATTTTTTGACCTTGGTTTTTTTTTGTTGTTGTTTTTGTTTTTTTCTTCTTTTCTTTAACATTGTATTTTTGAAATTCCAAACTCTACTCTAGATTTTTAATTTTCGCTTTTTGGTATATGTTATCAATTTTGTACCTATAGTTTTTTTTTATATAATTTCTGTGACTTTTTTTTTTTTCTTCTTCTCTGTTTCTTTCTCTTCTTCTTTTATATAACATTGTATATATGAAATTCCAAACTTTACTCTAGATTTTTAATTTATGCTTTTTGGTATTTGATATCAATTTTGTACCTGTATTTTCTTTATAATTTTTGTGACATTGTTCGTATTTGTTTGTTTGTTTTCTCTCTTTATTTTTCTTCTTTTCTTTTTTTTTTTTTAACATTGTATTTTTGAAATTCCAAACTCTACTCTAGATTTTTAATTTTTGCTTTCTGGTATTAGTTATCAATTTTGTACCTGTACTTTCTTTATAATTTTCGCGACCTTGTTTGTTTTTGTTTGTTCGTTTTTTCTCTCTTTCTTTTCCTTCTTCTTTTCTTTAACATTGTATTTTTGAAATTCCAAACTCTACTCTAGATTTTTAATTTTCGCTTTCTGGTATTAGTTATCAATTTTGTACCTGTACTTTCTTTATAATTTTCGCGACCTTGTTTGTTTTTGTATGTTCGTTCTTTCTCTCTTTCTTTTCCTTCTTCTTTTCTTTAACGTCGTATTTTTGAAATTCCAAACTCTACTCTAGATTTTTAATTTTTGCTTTTATGTATTTGTTACCAATTTTGTAACTTTAAGGACCCAATCTTCAGGACCCATTTTTCACTAGGGAGTGAGATTACTGGCTTGACTGCTCTCTCTCCCTTTGGACCCTCCTTTTTCTCCACCAGGTCGCCTGTGTCTCCTCCCTAACCCCTCTCTACTCTACCCAACTCTGTGAATTTCTGTGTGTTCCAGACGGTGGAGAACACTTAGGGAACTGATTACTGGCTGGATCTGTCTCCCTCCTTTTCATTCCCCCCTTTTATCCTTCTGGCCACCTCTGTTACCTTCCTCCTTCTTCTCTTCTCTGTATAACCCCGTGAACATCTCTGAGTGGTCCAGTTGTGGAGTGCACATAAGGAAGTGACAACTGGCTAGCCCACTCTCTCCACTATTGATTCACCTCATCTCATCTGGGTCACCTCTAACTCCCTCCTCCCTCTTCTCTTCTCCATGTAACCCTGTGAACCTCTCTGAGTGACCCTCACTGTAGAGAAACTTATCATCTTTAATGTAGATGTTTTATCAATGGTGTTGTATAGAAGGAGAAGTTTTGAAACTACTGTAAAAATAAGACCGATAATCGGAAGCAGGAGACTTAAGTCCAAACCCTGACTCCAGGGAACTCCTGACTCCAAGGAACATTCATTGACAGGAGCTCATCAAATGCCTCCATACCGACACTGAAACCAAGCACCACACAAGGGCCAATAAGTTCCAGGGCAAGACATACCAAGCAAATTCTCCAGCAACAAAGGAACACAGCCCTGAGCTTCAAGATACAGGCTGCCCAAAGTCACCCCAAAACTATAGATATCTCATAACTCATTACTGGACATTTCATTGCACTCCAGAGAGAAGAAATACAGCTCCACCCACCAGAACACCGACACAAGCTTCCCTAACCAGGAAACCTTGACAAGCCACCTGTTCAAACCCACACACAGTGAGGAAACGCCACAATAAAGAGAACTCCACAAACTGCCAGAATACAGAAAGGACACCCCAAACTCAGCAATTTAAACAAGATGAAGAGACAGAGGAATACTCAGCAGATAAAGGAACAGGATAAATGCCCACCAAACCAAACAAAAGAGGAAGAGATAGGGAATCTACCTGATAAAGAATTCCGAATAATGATAGTGAAATTGATCCAAAATCTTGAAACTAAAATGGAATCACAGATAAATAGCCTGGAGACAAGGATTGAGAAGATGCAAGAAAGGTTTAACAAGGACCTAGAAGAAATAAAAAAGAGTCAATATATAATGAATAATGCATTAAGTGAAATTAAAAACACTCTGGAGGCAACAAATAGTAGAATAACAGAGGCAGAAGACAGGATTAGTGAATTAGAAGATAGAATGGTAGAAATAAATGAATCAGAGAGGATAAAAGAAAAACGAATTAAAAGAAATGAGGACAATCTCAGAGACCTCCAGGACAATATTAAACGCTACAACATTCGAATCATAGGGGTTCCAGAAGAAGAAGACAAAAAGAAAGACCATGAGAAAATACTTGAGGAGATAATAGTGGAAAACTTCCCTAAAATGGGGAGGGAAATAATCACCCAAGTCCAAGAAACTCAGAGAGTACCAAACAGGATAAACCCAAGGAGAAACACCCCAAGACACATATTAATCAAATTAACAAAGATCAAACACAAAGAACAAATATTAAAAGCAGCAAGGGAAAAACAACAAATAACACACAAGGGAATTCCCATAAGGATAACAGCTGATCTTTCAATAGAAACTCTTCAAGCCAGGAGGGAATGGCAAGACATACTTAAAATGATGAAAGAAAATAACCTACAGCCCAGATTATTGTACCCAGCAAGGATCTCATTCAAGTATGAAGGAGAAATCAAAAGCTTTTCAGACAAGCAAAAGCTGAGAGAATTCTGCACCACCAAACCAGCTCTCCAACAAATACTAAAGGATATTCTCTAGACAGGAAACACAAAAACGGTGTATAAACTCGAACCCAAAACAATAAAGTAAATGGCAACGGGAACATACTTATCAGTAATTACCTTAAATGTAAATGGGTTGAATGCCCCAATCAAAAGACAAAGACTGGCTGAATGGATACAAAAACAAGACCCCTACATATGTTGTCTACAAGAGACCCACCTCAAAACAGGGGACACATACAGACTGAAAGTGAAGGGCTGGAAAAAGATTTTCCATGCAAATAGGGACCAAAAGAAAGCAGGAGTAGCAATACTCATATCAGATAAAATAGACTTTAAAACAAAGGCTGTGAAAAGAGACAAAGAAGGTCACTACATAATGATCAAAGGATCAATCCAAGAAGAAGATATAACAATTATAAATATATATGCACCCAACACAGGAGCACCACAGTACGTAAGACAAATGCTAACAAGTATGAAAGGAGAAATTAACAATAACACAATAATAGTGGGAGACTTTAATACCCCACTTACACCTATGGATACATCAACTAAACAGAAAATTAACAAGGAAACACAAACTTTAAACGATACAATAGACCAGTTAGACCTAATTGATATCTATAGGTCATTTCATCCCAAAACAATGAATTTCACCTTTTTCTCAAGCGCACATGGAACCTTCTCCAGGATAGATCACATCCTGGGCCATAAAGCTAGCCTTGGTAAATTCAAAAAAATAGAAATCATTCCAAGCATCTTTTCTGACCACAATGCAGTAAGATTAGATCTCAATTACAGGAGAAAAACTATTAAAAATTCCAACATATGGAGGCTGAACAACACGCTGCTGAATAACCAACAAATCACAGAAGAAATCAAAAAAGAAATCAAAATTTGCATAGAAACGAATGAAAATGAAAACACAACAACCCAAAACCTGTGGGACACGGTAAAAGCAGTCCTAAGGGGAAAGTTCATAGCAATACAGGCACACCTCAAGAAACAAGAAAAAAGTCAAATAAATAACCTAACTCTACACCTAAAGCAACTAGAAAAGGAAGAAATGAAGAACCCCAGGGTTAGTAGAAGGAAAGAAATCTTAAAAATTAGAGCAGAAATAAATGCAAAAGAAACAAAAGAGACCATAGCAAAAATCAACAAAACCAAAAGCTGGTTCTTTGAAAGGATAAATAAAATTGACAAACCATTAGCCAGACTCATCAAGAAACAAAGGGAGAAAAATCAAATCAACAAAATTAGAAACGAAAATGGAGAGATCACAACAGACAACACAGAAATACAAAGGATCATAAGAGACTACTATCAACAATTATATGCCAATAAAATGGACAACGTGGAAGAAATGGACAAATTCTTAGAAAAGTACAACTTTCCAAAACTGGACCAGGATGAAATAGAAAATCTTAACAGACCCATCACAAACATGGAAATTGAAACTGTAATCAAAAATCTTCCAGCAAACAAAAGCCCCGGTCCAGACGGCTTCACAGCTGAATTCTACCAAAAATTTAGAGAAGAGCTGACACCTATCCTGCTCAAACTCTTCCAGAAAATTGCAGAGGAAGGTAAACTTCCAAACTCATTCTATGAGGCCACCATCACCCTAATACCAAAACCTGACAAAGATCCCACAAAAAAAGAAAACTACAGGCCAATATCACTGATGAACATAGATGCAAAAATCCTTAACAAAATTCTAGCAATCAGAATCCAACAACACATTAAAAAGATCATACACCATGATCAAGTGGGCTTTATCCCAGGGATGCAAGGATTCTTCAATATCCGCAAATCAATCAATGTAATACACCACATTAACAAATTGAAAAATAAAAACCATATGATTATCTCAATAGATGCAGAGAAAGCCTTTGACAAAATTCAACATCCATTTATGATAAAAACTCTCCAGAAAGCAGGAATAGAAGGAACATACCTCAACATAATAAAAGCTATATATGACAAACCCACAGCAAACATTATCCTCAATGGTGAAAAATTGAAAGCATTTCCTCTAAAGTCAGGAACAAGACAAGGGTGCCCACTTTCACCATTACTATTCAACATAGTTTTGGAAGTTTTGGCCACAGCAATCAGAGCAGAAAAAGAAATAAAAGGAATCCAAATTGGAAAAGAAGAAGTAAAACTCTCACTATTTGCAGATGACATGATCCTCTACATAGAAAACCCTAAAGAATCCACCAGAAAATTACTAAAAATAATCAATGACTACAGTAAAGTTGCAGGATATAAAATCAACACACAGAAATCCCTTGCATTCCTATACACTAATAATGAGAAAACAGAAAGAGAAATTAAGGAAACAATTCCATTCACCATTGCAACGGAAAGAATAAAATACTTAGGAATATATCTACCTAAAGAAACTAAAGACCTATATATAGAAAACTATAAAACACTGGTGAAAGAAATCAAAGAGGACACTAATAGATGGAGAAATATACCATGTTCATGGATTGGAAGAATCAATATAGTGAAAATGAGTATACTACCCAAAGCAATTTATAGATTCAACGCAATCCCTATCAAGCTACCAACAGTATTCTTCACAGAGCTAGAACAAATAATTTCACAATTTGTATGGAAATACAAAAAACCTCGAATAGCCAAAGCTATCTTGAGAAAGAAGAATGGAACTGGAGGAATCAACCTACCTGACTTCAGGCTCTACTACAAAGCCACAGTTATCAAGACAATATGGTACTGGCACAAAGACAGAAATATTGATCAATGGAATAAAATAGAAAGCTCAGAGATAAATCCACGCACATATGGACACCTTATCTTCGACAAAGGAGGCAAGAGTATACAATGGATTAAAGACAATCTCTTTAACAAGTGGTGCTGGGAAATCTGGTCAACCACTTGTAAAAGAATGAAACTGGACCACTTTCTAACACCATACACAAAAATAAACTCAAAATGGATTAAAGATCTAAACATAAGACCAGAAACTATAAAACTCCTAGAGGAGAACATAGGCAAAACACTCTCCGACATACATCACAGCAGGATCCTCTATGACCCACCTTCCAGAATATTGGAAATAAAAGCAAAAATAAACAAATGGGACCTAATTAACCTTAAAAGCTTCTGCACATCAAAGGAAACTATTAGCAAGGTGAAAAGACAGCCTTCAGAATGGGAGAAAATAATAGCAAATGAAGCAACCGACAAACAACTAATCTCAAAAATATACAAGCAACTCCTACAGCTCAACTCCAGAAAAATAAACGACCCAATCAAAAAATGGGCCAAAGAACTAAATAGACATTTCTCCAAAAAAGACATACAGATGGCTAACAAACACATGAAAAGATGCTCAACATCACTCATTATCAGAGAAATGCAAATCAAAACCACTATGAGGTACCATTTCACACCAGTCAGAATGGCTGCGATCCAAAAGTCTACAAATAATAAATGCTGGAGAGGGTGTGGAGAAAAGGGAACCCTTTTACACTGTTGGTGGGAATGCAAACTAGTACAGCCACTATGGAGAACAGTGTGGAGATTCCTTAAAAAACTGGAAATAGAACTGCCTTATGATCCAGCAACCCCACTGCTGGGCATACACACTGAGGAAACCAGAAGGGAAAGAGACACGTGTACCCCAATGTTCATCGCAGCACTGTTTATAATAGCCAAGACATGGAAGCAACCTAGATGTCCATCAGCAGATGAATGGATAAGAAAGCAGTGGTACATATACACAATGGAGTATTACTCAGCCATTAAAAAGAATACATTTGAATCAGTTCTAATGAGGTGGATGAAACTGGAGCCTATTATACAGAGTGAAGTAAGCCAGAAGGAAAAACATAAATACAGTATACTAACGCATATATATGGAATTTAGAAAGATGGTAACAATAACCCGGTGTACGAGACAGCAAAAGAGACACTGATGTATAGAACAGTCTTATGGACTCTGTGGGAGAGGGAGAGGGTGGGAAGATTTGGGAGAATGGCAATGAAACATGTAAAATATCATGTAGGAAACGAGTTGCCAGTCCAGGTTCGATGCATGATGCTGGATGCTTGGGGCTGGTGCACTGGGACGGCCCAGAGGGATGGTATGGGGAGGGAGGAGGGAGGAGGGTTCGGGATGGGGAACACATGTATACCTGTGGCGGATTCATTTTGATATTTGGCAAAACTAATACAATTATGTAAAGTTTAAAAATAAAATAAAATTAGAGGGAAAAAAAAATGTTATTCAAACAGAATTACTTAACCTGGATATTTCTGGAGGCAAATAATCCTGAAGGGGAGATACAGGTGGTAATTGGAGAGAATGTATAGTCAAGGGCAGAGGTCTTAACAATTTCTATTAGGATTCCCTCATTGCTATGATACAGTGATTACTGTACATTCCCTCTTCTCCCCATCCATTCTCTTTTTATTGTAGTTATGATGGTTTTCTCCACTATTACACATGCAGAGATTCTTATAATTAGAGCTCACGTACAATTGGATTGGTTCCATATGTATACATAGCTACTTAGGAATTCAGTGGGGTAGATTTTGACAGATACTGTTAATTGGCTTTCAATATTTCCTCCTTTTCTTAACTAGTAAGAGTTCATACCCACAAGTTCAGTCACCCAGCAAGATACAGAATTCCCAGTCTCCCTTTGGAGTTAATTGAGCCTAGGTGATTACACGTCCACAGACAGAATCTGAGAAAAAGTGAAGTGTAGTTCTTTTATGGTCATCTCCTTAAAAATTCAAACTCTTTCTTGAACTTCCTCATTCTGTCCCCCAAACCCACTCAGTCATGGAAAAGACTGCTGCTGCTGCTCAGTCACATCTGACTCTTTGCGACCCCATGGGCTGTAGCCCTCCAGACTCTTCTGTCTATGGGATTTCTCAGGCAAGAATACTGGAGTGGGTTGCTATTTCCTTCTCCAGGGGGTCTTCCTGACCCAGGGACTGAAAGCACATCTCCTGCATTGCAGACAGTTTTTTACCTGCCGAGCCATCAGGGAAGCCCATGGCAAAGATTAGAGCAATCTTAAAGTAATGAGCTCAGGTTGGCAAAGCTAATCTCCAGCTGCGTGTGTGTGTGTGTGTGTGTGTGTGCGCACGCGTGCATGCGCGCATATGTGCACTCAGTCATGTTCAAGTCTTTGTGAGCCTATGGACTATAGCCTGCCAGGCTCCTCTGTCTGTGGGATTCTCCAGTCAAGAATACTGGAGTGGGTTCCCATTTCCTCCTCCAGCAGATCTTCCTGAACCAGGGATTAAACCCATGTCTCTTGCATCTCCTGCTTTGGTGGGTGTGTTCTTTAGCAGCTGAGCCACCAGGGAAGCCTAACACTCTATTTTGGACACTAGAGATAAATCAATTTTCATTGTGTTTAATCCACTATGGTTTTGGATTTATTTGTTAGAAAAACTTAGAGTCTTCCTTAGAAAATATAGATGTCATCTCACACTCATTCAATCGGGAAAACAAAACATCTGTTAGGATAAAGTGTTGATGAAAATAAGGGCAAAGAATACAAGCAAGAATAGTAATTCTGGGGAGCAATCTGGCAAAATCTAGTAAAGCTGGCAATTCCCATTCTTATATTACCCAGAAATTCCACTCATTGCATCCACTCTCAAAACTTCTTTTCACACTTGTGCACAAGAAGACATGTACAAAAATGTTCAATATTCCTTGGCTGAGATAGCTAAACACAAAAAGAAGCAAGAGTGTTTGAAAGAGGTAAATCATCTGTGATAGAAAGTTTATAATACTGATTTCAAAGGAAAGAATTTGGGGGAAATTTTCAGGTAAGAACAAAACAAACAAACAGAGCTTACTTAGCTTCTAGGAGAAAATAGATGATGATCAGAGGGCAATTATATGCCAGGAAAGCAGAAATGAAACTGAGTAAATATGCAGCCATCCTAAGAAGGGATTAGTAAAGGATGATTCTTCGCTTTCTGGAATGATAGCACAACCGTTAACAATGACTGCTTTGACTCAGCTGTGAATCTCAAAAATATAAAGTTGAACTTTATAGTTTGACAAACTATTCCTATACTTGATTTATGCAAATCTTAACACAAATCCATAGTATATGCAATTAGATGTCTATTGCTGCTGTAATAAATGAACATACATTGAACTGCTTAAAGCAACGTAAACTTATTATCTTACAGTTCTAGAGGTCAGGAGTCCAAAATGAGCTTTTAGTTCAGTTCATTTTAGTTGCTCAGTTGTTTCCAATTATTTGCAACCCCATGCACTGCAGCATACCAGGCCTTCCTGTCCATCGCCAACTCCCAGAGTTTACTAAAACTCATGTCCATTGAGACTGTGATGTCATTCAACCATCTCATCCTCTCTCCATCCCCTTCTCCTCCGCCTTCCATATTTCCATGTTAAAATGAGTCAGTTCGTTGCATCAGGTAGCCAAAGTATTGGAGTTTCAGCTTCTGCATCAGTCCTTCCAATGAATATTCAGGACTGATTTCCTTTAGGACGGGCTGGTTGGATCTCCTTGCAGTCCAAGGGACTCTCAAGAGTCTTTTCCAACACCACAGTTTAAAAGCATCAATTCTTGGGCTTTCAGCTTTCTTTATTTTTATTATTTTTTTAATATAAAATTATTTATTTTAATTGGAGGCTAATTACTTTACAATATTGTATTGGTTTTGCCATACATAAACATGAATCTGCCACAGGTATACATGTATTCCCCATCCTGTACCCCCCTCATCCTCCCTCAGATTTCTTTAAAGTCCAACTCTCACATCCATACATGACTACTGGAAAAACCATAGCTTTGACTACACAGACCTTTGTTGACAAAGCAATGTCTCTGTTTTTTAATATGCTGTCTAGTTTGGTCATAGATTTTCTTCCAAGGAGCAAGCGTCTTTCAATTTCATGGCTGCAGTCACCATCTGCAGTGATTTTGGAGCCCCTCAAAATAAAGTCTCTCATTGTTTCCATTGTTTCCCCATCTATTTGCCATGAAGTGATGGGACCACATGCCATGATCTTAGTTTTCTGAATGTTGAGTTTTAAGTCAACTTTTTCACTTTTCTCTTTCATTTTCATCAAGAGGTTTTTTAGTTCTTTTTTGCTTTCTGCCATTAGGGTGGTATCATCTGCATATCTGAAGTTATTGACACTTCTCCAAGCAATCTTGATTTCAGCTTGTGTTTCATCCAGCCCAGCATTTCTCATGATGACTCTGTATATAAGTTAAATAAGCAAGGTGACAATATACAGCCTTGACGTACTCCTTTCCCTATTTGGAACCAGTCTGTTGTTCCATGTCCAGTTCTAACTGTTGCTTCCTGACATGCATACAGATTTCTCAAGAGTCTGGTAATCCCATCTCCTTCAGAATTTTCCAGAGTTTGTTGTGGTCCACACATCAAAGGCTTTGGCATAGTCAGTAAAGCAGAAGTAGATGTTTTTCTCGAACTCTCTTGCTTTATTGATGATCTACAGATTTTGGCAATTTGATCTCTGGTTCCTCTGCCTTTTCTAAATCCAACTTGCACATCTGGAAGTTCATGGTTCATGTACTGTTGAAGCCTGGCTTGGATAATTTTGAGCATTACTTTACTAGTGTGTGAGATGAGTGCAATTGTGCAGTAGTTTGAACAGTCTTTGGCATTGCCTTTCTTTTAGATTGGAATGAAAACTGACCTTTTCCAGTCTGTGGCCACTGCTGAGTTTTCCAAATTTGCTGGCATATTGAGTACAGCACTTTCACCACATCATCTGTTAGGATTTGAAATAGCTCAATTGGAATTCCACCGCCTCCACTAACATTTTCGTAGTGATGCTTCCTAAGGCCCACTTGACTTCACATTCCAGGATTTTGGCTCTAGGTTGGTGATCACATCATTGTGATTAGCTGGGTCATGAAGATTTTTTTTTTTCTTTTTTTCTTTTTCTGTATATTCTTGCCACCTCTTCTTAATATCGTCTGCTTCTGTTAGATCCATACCATTTCTGTCATTTTGCCCATCTCTGCATGAAATGTTCCCTTGGTATCTCTAATTTTCTTGAAGAGATCTCTAGTCTTTCCCATTCTATTGTTTTCCTCTATTTCTTTGCATTGATCACTGAGGAAGGCTTTCTTATCTCTCCTTGCTAGTCTTTGGAACTCTGCATTCAAATGGGTTTATCTTTCCTTTTCTCCTTTGCCTTTTGCTTCTCTTCTATTCAAAGCTATTTGTGTGGTCTCCTCAGACAACCGTTTTGCGTTTTTGCGTTTCTTTTTCTTGAGGATGGTCTTGATTCCTGTCTCCTGTACAATGTTACAAGCCTCCATCCACAGTTCTTCAGGCATTCTGTCTATCATATCTAATCCCTTGAATCTATTTGTCACTCCCACTGTGTAATCATAAGGGATTTGATTTAGGTCATACCTGAATGATCTATGGTTTTCCCTACTTTCTTTAATTAAGTGTGCATTTGGCAATAAGGAATTCATGATCTGAGCCACAGTGAGCTCCCAGTCTTATTTTTGCTGACTGTATAGAACTTCTCTATCTTTGGCTGCAAAGAATATAATCAATCTGATTTCAGTATTGGCCATCTGGTGACGTCCATGTGTAGAGTCTTCTCTTGTGTTGTTGGAAGAGGGTATTTGCTATGACCAGTGTTCTTTTGGCAAAACCCTATTATCCTTTGCCCTGCTTAATTCTGTATTCCAATGCCAAATTTGCCTGTTACTCCAGGTATTTCTTGGCTTCCTACTTTGCATTCCAGTCTCCTATAATTAAAAGGACATCTTTTTTGGGTGTTAGTTCTAGAAGGTCTTATATATCTTCATAGAACCATTCAACGTCAGCTTCTTCAGCATAACTGGTTGGGGCATAGACTTGGATTACTGTGATATTGAATGGTTTGCCTTGGAAACGAACAGAGATCATCCTGTCATTTTTGAGATTGCATCCAAGTACTGCATTTTGGACTCTTTTGTTGATTATTATGGTTACTCTATTTCTTCTAAAGGATTCTTGCCCACAGTAGTAGATATAATGGTCATATGAGTGAGTTTTATGGGGCTATAATCCCGGTGTCAACAGAGCATATTCCTTCTCTACCCTCCAGAAGAGAATAAGCTCTTTATCTATTTTTCTTCTAGAGGCTGCTACCATTCCTTGACTCCTAGGTACATTAATTCAATCACATTATCTTCTCCTACACTGTATTCAAATCTTCTGTCTCTAAGAAGCTCTGTGATAACATTTTTGGGACTATTAGAATAATCTAGGATAATCTCCCCATATCAAGATCTTTGATTTAGTCCTTTTTACAAAATCTCTCTCTTTTTTTTTTTTTTTTTTTTTTTTACCATATAAGGTACATTCAAATTCAAACCATCCAAGCTGGGAACTAGGCTGTGGACATTTGGGGGATGGTTAGTCAGATTACCACAGTATGTAGTATGTATAGTTTATGTATGCATAAGAGTAGGACAGGACTGAGCGACTGAACTGACTGAACTGACACAGATGATAAAAGCAGAAAAATATGCATGGGACTCATACTCATCAACTTTGGAATGGTAAAATCTGGGAAGGGACGGGAAAAAGATAGATGGAACTTTATCATCTTTTGAAACACATTTACTTTAATAGCAACAATGTCAGTGTAAATTAAACAAAATGTTTGCATCTTCCTAATCATGGTGCATTATCCACATGTATCTAGGTATTATTTTTGTACTTTGTTGTATATTTGAAATGTTTTAAATCTATATAGTGAACTAACCAGCTATTACGTGGAATGTCCCTCAATACGGGTTGGTCTCACAATATATTCCCAGTATTAAATTCAGATTATAAGTTTTTGACAAAAATAGCACTGAAATGGTGTTGGCCTCTCCTCAGTGCATCATACCAAGAGACATAAACATGGGAATGTCTTGTTATTGTTAATATCAAATTTGATCACCTGGTTAAAGGGTGCCTGCCAGGCTTCTCCACTGTAAAATGGTCTTCTCTTTGTAATTTATATAAGTATCTGTGGGAAATACTTTGAAACTATGCATATGCCCTGTTTCTCAACATACTTTCCCTAACTAATTTTAGCATCATTGATGATTACTGACCTGAAATAATTATTACTGTAGTTTTTGCCAAGTATTGGTTTTCTAGTTTCACCATTTTTCTGTATTTGTTATTTGGAAGTATACTGTCAAGCAGAGCACTACCCAATACTTACAACAGAATTAGGTCATACATGTTTACTTTATTCTACAGACCTCATATACAACAGCTGCTATTCTTTTGCAAGCATGTCAAGGTCATGAAACACACACAAAAAAACAAGTTGTCTCAAGTTAGTCAACCAAGTTGAGGTAGACTAAGGAGACATGACAGCTTAAATATGTACAATTCTGTACTAATTCTAATAGCAACCAAAAAAGGGACACAGGTAGAACAATTGGCAAAAACTGAATAATTTTTATCAATGTTAATTTCTAGTTTTGATAATTTTACTGTATTATTGAAAGTTAATATTACTTAAGTTGGGTGATATTTGTATTCAATCTTTTTTTTTTCTTTTTACCACTTTTGCAAATTTTTATGTCAAGATTATTTTAAAATAGAAAGTTAAAATGTAAACTAATTATTTTTTAATATAAAGTAAAATGTAAACTTTGTGTCACTAAAACACAGACTCTTTTCATCATACTGCATAACTTCACATATCCTTAAAAATAAAATTAAGGAGTTTGCTAACCTAACATAGTAGGTACTTATGATGAACATCCTAGGAAATACTTGTTTCATTTCCTCTTGTGAGGTGATCTTATGTTGTCCAGTCTGTTCTCAAATAGCTGTATGACCTGAGCCTCTTTCTTAATCTCTCTACTCCTCATTTACAAATTTAAGACAACTGTGCCTACTTCTTAAAGTGATCATAAATATCAAAAGAAATCACTCATTTGAAGTGGTTAACACCATTTCTGGAACATAATATAGCTAGAGTTGCCAGATTTAACAAATAAAACTAGAGGTCAGCCAGTTAAATTTGAATTTCAGATGAGCAATATATTTTTTTTAATATGCACATGTCCCAAAGTATAGGACATATTCATACTCATACTAAAGAAATATATCTTATGCTTCACTGGGTGGCTCAAAATAAAATAGTAATAACTGGCAACTATTTTTGTTAGTAAACATTTGACAACCCAAGGTTTGATTAAAATACATCACAAGTGGAAGGTCAAAGAAATTCAGAAAACATTAAGAATTTGAAACGGGAGAAAGGTAGTCCTGGAGTAGTAAAGCAATATTTTCATAGACGCTGTGGATAAGACCCCTACCCTGGCAAAGTCCCTTCTTTCTATAAAGAGAAAAACAAAAAGGCAACAAAGTTCTGTAAAGCAAGAAACAAAAAATAAAAAAAGAAGCCCTGGTTCTATGGAGCAGAACTAGGAGTACTGAAAAATTGGGATTTTTGTTCTGCTTCATTTTCCATGACATGTAGCACTGTACAGTTCAATTACCTAAGGACTTTCACTAAAAGTCATCTTGACTGTAGCAATTAATCAACCATCATGGTGGTCCTAGTACCTTAACTAGGAAGAATATGAAATTTTTATTATTTCTTTCTGGGCACACACATACACACACTAAATGTCTAAAGAAGCATTATTTTTGTATCCTATTTCTTTTTGCCAGAAACCATGCTTGCTGCTGCTACTGCTGCTAAGTCACTTCAGTCATGTCCGACTCTGTGTGACCCCATAGATATTATTTTTTTCATCATTCTAAGAATGAGCAAACATGTTTATATCTTTGCTATTTCATCATAGTCATAAAGCTGGTAAGTGACAGGCCTAATATTTGAAGCCACTTCTGCTTTTTAAATTCAGCATCTAAACCATTTATCAAAACTCATTGAATAGTACATTTTAAAAGGGACAATTTTACTATATTCAATTATATCTTAATAAATCTGAAATTTTAAAAATGTTTATGGAAATTAGGGTTATAATGAGAATGAAAATGTGAGTAATTTTTGTTCTTTTACTTTCTGTATTAAAACCACACTAATAAATGTTGTTTAAAATGCCAATAAATAAATAAATAAAAACTAAATGCTGCAGGAAGCAATAAAGTATTGGATGATGAGGTAAAATTTGGCATTCTACATGCTTCATTCAGAGACTTGGCTCGGCCCCTACATAGCTGTATGACTTTGAGAAGAGTTACCTAAGCTCCCTAAGAGTCTATTTTTCATCTGCAAAATGGCCTACCAATGTTTACTTTGGTTTCTTTGAGATTTAATGAAATCATATATATTTGAAGAATTAATCGGTCAGTCAAAGAGATAAATGGAAACTTTTCAAGTCAAATTTGAGGATTATAACCAGAAAAAGCATCTCAGAGATTTCTGAGAACTGTGCCACCCATTAGGAGTCAAAACACAGTTGTGTAAGTTTCTTGGGACAGAAGGCTATATGTTAGATAGCATGATTGACAGCCTATGCAATCCAGATATAAGCATCATGTGGCCCCTTATAAGATTAAGAAGGATTGTTATCTTTTCAGGAATTGTCTGACTGATGCTAGGAGAATATCACTCTTTATGGTTGAGTAGGTATTTCTGCCAATGGAGGAGATTTGGTTATTGCATAATGCATATATACTGGGTTGCCCAAAAAGTTTGTTCGGTCATAACATCATATGGGAAAACCTGAACCACTTTTTTGGCCAACCCAAAACCATGCACAGTAGGGCATAGACAGGAGACCAAAGGGCAGAGAAAATTTTTCTATGTTTAAATATTTATTTTCTTGCCATAAAATATCATTTTATCTGACATATCAATATTTAATTGATCTGATGAAATCATCATGTGGATATAGTCTACCACAGTGTCATAGCAGGCTCTCAAAAATGGCATTCAGTTCAGTTCAGTTCAGTCGCTCAGTCGTGTCTGACTCTTTGTGACCCCATGAATCGCAGCATGCCAGGCCTCCCTGTCCATCACCAACTCCCGGAGTTCACTGAGACTCACGTCCATCGAGTCAGTGATGCCATCCAGCCATCTCATCCTCTGTCGTCCCCTTCTCCTCTTGCCCCCAATCCCTCCCAGCATCAGGGTCTTTTCAAATGAGTCAACTCTTTGCATGAGATGGCCAAAGTACTGGAGTTTCAGCTTCAGCATCATTCCTTCCAAAGAAATCCCATGGCTGATCTCCTTCAGAATGGACTGGTTGGATCTCCTTGCAGTCCAAGGGACTCTCAATAGTCTTCTCCAACACCACAGTTCAAAGGCATCAATTCTTTGGCACTCAGCCTTCTTCACAGTCCAACTCTCACATCCATACATGACCACAGGAAAAACCATAGCCTTGACTAGACGAAACTTTGTGGCAAAGTAATGTCTCTGCTTTTGAATATGCTGTCTAGGTTGGTCATAATTTTCCTTCCAAGGAGTAAGTAAAATGGCATTAATATTAAATTTAAAGAGTTTCTTCTCCATTTGTCAAAGATGAATTGCAAGGGCATAGAGACAAAAATCATTATTTAAGTATTCAACAAACTGAAAGTATGAAAAGGAAAGGAAAGGAAAGGGTACTGAGACATTGCGTTACTGGAGGAAAGTGCCACCGGAGAGACAGGAGGCCAGTGATACTGCAAATCAAGCAGGCAGTGCGTAAACAGCCAGGACAGAGTCTATACGTCTATTAAGTCTCCCAAAGATAGGAAGGTTAAAAGCAGTGTCCTCTGAGTTCATGCCTTTTCCTTTGCAAAGACTTGTGGCATTGCCCTTTGGAGAAATTAATTTATTCGGGACACATTTAGTCAGTGACTCATAGAAGCCAGGTACCAGAAGTGTGTGTCCTGAATCTGTCAGAAATAATCTCAATATATTTGGGTCATTGAAAAGTGGAGCTGGGAATAGTCATTAAGATATTGTACCACATTCATATCCAAATATATGTATTAACTTAGATTCTCTCCCTCCTCCAAGATGACCCTGAGTGGAAATGGCTACTTGGGAAGCAAAGCAAACATCAGAAAAAAAAGACAAGGAAGAATGTCAGCCAAAGGGGACAGGATGGTGCCAGATTCCTGTGAAAGCAATCTGAGCTTTGTCCTTGTGGAAACTGGAAGCCAGGGTTACACCTCAGAGTTAGAAACTAGAGAACTTCAGTATATATCTACTCCTGCAGAGGGACTCTGGGCTGGGAGGTGGAGCCAATGAACCAGTATATCTGGTCCCGTTGTGGACACACAAAACACTGGTGGGAGGGACAGAGGAAATCCCTCAGGAAACAGGAAGCAAGGGTTGGCAGATTCAAGTTAGGCAGGTAAACGTGCACTAAAACAGTAAGAGGAAGGGGATCTGGGTTGGCTAAAGACTTGAAAATACTTGAGTTCAGTTCAGTCACTCAGTCGTATCCAACTCTTTGTGACCCCATGGACCGCAGCACGCCAGGCCTCCCTGTCTATCACCAACTCCTGGAGTTTACTCAAACCCCTGTTCATTGAGTCGGTGATGCCATCCAACCATCTCATTCTCTGTCGTCCCCTTCTCCTCCTGCCCTCAGTCTATCCCAGCGTCAGGGTCTTTCCAACGAGTCAGCTCTTTGCATCAGGTGGCCAAAGTATTGGAGTTTCAGCTTCAGCATCAGTCCTTCCAGTGAACACCCAGGACTGATCTCCTTCAGAATGAACTAGTTGGATCTCTCAAGAATCTTCTCCAACACCACAGTTCAAAAGCATCAATTCTTCAGTGCTCAGCTTTCTTTCTTTATAGTCCAACTCTCACATCCATACGTGACTACTGGAAAAACCATAGCTTTGACTAGATGGACCTTTGTTGAGAAAGTAATGTCTCTGCTTGTTAATATGCTGTCTAGGTTGGTCATAAGTTTCCTTCCAAGAAGCAAGCGTCTTTTAATTTAATGGCTGTGGTCACCATCTGCAGTGATTTTGGAGCCCAAGAAAATAAAGTCTGTCACTATTTTCATAGTTGAACATAAGCACAGATAAGTTCAGTCTCCATTGAAAAGTAATTTTCATAAATAATATATAACAATATTAACCCATGAGAAACAAAATCAGAGCACTTAATGTCTTTTAAACTTCAATTTTCTGATTGTTAAAATGATGAAAATGTCATTTAACCCATATGTCTCTCAGAGTTAATATAAGAAATGAGTATTAAGAAAATATGTGAAAATCCTGATGCACGATTGATTAAATGTCACTGCCTTCATTTGTCTTCTGCCACTTACTTATCTGCTATATATTATTTAAATTCTCGGACTTTTTTGGGGGGTATCATAAACTATAATTTATTCAACAGTAAAAACAAAATTGCTATCTGAATTTATTGATACAAGTTTTTAAAAAGTAACCATGCACTGCTAAGTTGCTTTAGTCGTGTCCGACTCTGTGTGACCCCATAGGCGGCAGCCCACCAGGCTCCCCTATCCCTGGAATTCTCCAGGCAAGAACACTGGAGTGGGTTGCCATTTCCTTCTCCAATGCATGAAAGTGAAAAGTGAAAGTGAAGTCGCTCAGTGGTGTCCGACTCTTGGCGACCCCATGGACTACAGCCTACCAGGCTCCTCCATCCATGGGATTTTCCAGGCAAGAGTACTTGAGTGGGGTGCCATTGCCTTCTCCAACCATGGACTATTGAACCTCAAAAATACTTCACCTGTAAAAGAATGTATATTAAAATGAATATAGGATTTTCTATTACACATTACACATTTAGGAGTTAATCATTCTTTTTTTTAATTTATGTATTTTTTTGTACCGTGTAAATTTTTTATTTATTTTAATTGGAGGCTAATTACTTTACAATATTGTGGTGGTTTTGCCATACATTGACATGAATCAGCCACGGGTGTACTTGTGTTCCACCATTCTGAACCCCCTCCCACATCCCTCCACACCCCATCCTCTGGATTGTCCCAGAGCACCAGCTTTGAGTGCCCTGCTTTATGCATCAAACTTGTACTGGTTAATAGAAAGGAATAAAGATAATTATTTTCTGTGGTTGATCTATAAGCCCGGGGTTTTCATTTCACCCAGCAGGATTTCCTCACATATTGATATCATACAGACAGTTCCAGCAGGAGTGAGAATAATTAATCAAAAATGATGCTGATGGAATAGATGGCATTAAGGATATCAGCTATTTTTTTTTTCTTAAATCACCAGCTGACTGATCATTGCCAAGTAGCTGACACATTTATGATAACCCAAAGACACACAAAGTTAATATTTGATAATTTATTTTTAAAAAGTTGAGTGATTCATCTGAATTATTTTCCCATTAAAATCAATTCAAAGAAAAAATTATTTGGAAATTATTCTATTCCAAGAGATAAGATCCTTGTGAGATAAAAAGAAATTTGTCAGATGGTCATTGCTCTAAAAAAGTTCAATATCTAGTGGAAAAAATAAGATAACCTTATAAGGTTACATTGGTTTAATCAAATATATATCTTGGTAAATACCAAAAGTGAGGTATAAAGTTCATTATGTAGGTGCTTGGGACTGTGTGGTTACTGATAAAGTAGAATTTATCATACTCTATCCTCATTTCATGAAACAGTATGTAATAAATATTTGTAAATTTAGATATATGGATGAATAGAGAAATTGATGAATATATTTCATCTTTCTATATTGAATAGAGGATTTTCCAAATGGGATATGTAGTCTCTTCATTTGTTCTAGAATTTGGTCCCTCAATAACAGTGGTCATGTTAATAGTGAATAATCTCTGTATTCATATCTCAATGAACAGTATCAGTATGTAGCCTGTCTATGCCACCCAAACAAGAAATCAGGGACTTGTCAATAGTATCTCCCTATACAGTCAATGAACCACCAAAGTCCTATTGATTTTACATCTGTAACATTTCTCAAATTTGTTTTATCCTCACCATCTTCACTTACATGGCCCAAGCTTAGAGTCTTCATTCTATAATTTGAAATCCAGTTATCTTCTCCATTAATATATTCTAGTGAATCCCAATCCCAAGGATGTGTTTAGTGAGGTACCTGTGTACTAGCAGATCACTCATACCACTATCCTAACACTAAGTGTGGTGGTTAAGACAGGGGCTAGGAAGGTGAATGCACAGGGATTCAAATTCCTTCACCTCCACCTTGGAAAAATTCCTTAACTTTTTGAGAAACTCCTTCTCATCTGTGAAATGAAGTTGAAAATGATAACTTATTCATTAGGTTGTTGTGAAGATTGTATGATATTATGCAAATAATGTTTTTGGCAAAAGACCCAATGTACAGGGGAGACTTAATAAATTTGACCTATTGTACCAGCCCTTACCACAATGAAGTGAAATTATGTCTTACTTCTTTTTTTATTAGACTGTAAAGATTTTGAGTGTAGTGACCCTGAGTTATTAATCTGTGTATCTCCAGAGGTGGGCCCAGTGCTCGATACATGGTAACTGCACAATATGCTTGCTTGAATTGAAGCAAGCATAGGGACCTAGCTTTGCCATTTATAAACACTATTAGGAATTATGTCATATTAAAAAAAAAAAAAGCTCATACACTCATTATTTATGCAGATAATGCATCCGTTTTGGAGATGAGGAAATTTAGGAATGGAGGAATTTTTAAGGTAATTTTCCAAAGTCAAGAACTCAGCTCGGGGCTCTGATGACCAACATAGGTGGGATAGGAGTGGAGGTGGGAGGGAGGCTGAAGAGGGAAGGTATGTTCGAATACTTATTGTTGATTCACATCCTTGTACAGCAGAAACTAATGCAACATTGTAAAGCAATTATAGTAGTAGTAGTTTAGTTGCTAAGTTGTGTCCGACTCCTGTGAACCCATGGACTGTAGCCTGCCAGGCTCCTCTGCCCATGGTGATTTTCAGGCCAGAATACGGGAGTGGGTTGCCATTTCCTTCTCCAGGGGATCTTCCCGACCTGGGAATCAAAGCTGGGTCTTCTGCATTGCAGGCAGATTCTTTACCGACTGAGCTATGAGGGAAGCTCCCCACTCCAAAAAAAAAAAAAAAAGGAATTATACTCAAAGAATGCTCAAACTATTGCACAATTGCACTCATCTCACAAGCTAGTAAAGTAATGCTCAAAATTCTCCAAGCCAGGCTTCAGCAATATGTTGAACTTCCTGATGTTCAAGGTGGTTTTAGAAAAGGCAGAGGAACCAGAGATCAAATTGCCTACATCCGCTGGATCATCGAAAAAGCAAGAGAGTTCCAGAAAAACATCTATTTCTGCTTTATTGACTATGCCAAAGCCTTTGACTGTGTGGATCACAATAAACTGTGGAAAATTCTGAAAGAGATGGGAATACCAGACCACCTGATCTGCCTCTTGAGAAACCTGTATGCAGGTCAGGAAGCAACAGTTAGAACTGGACATGGATCAACAGACTGGTTCCAAATAGGAAAGGGAGTTCGTCAAGGCTGTATATTGTCACCCTGTTTATTTAACTTCTATGCAGAGTACATCATGAGAAACGCTGGACTGGAAGAAACACAAGCTGGAATCAAGATTGCCAGGAGAAATCTCAATAACCTCAGATATGCAGATGACACCACCCTTATGGCAGAAAGTGAAGAGGAACTCAAAAGCCTCTTGATGAAAGTGTAAGAGGAGAGTGAAAAAGTTGGCTTAAAGCTCAACATTCAGAAAACAAAGATCATGACATCCGGTCCCACCACTTCATGGGAAATAGATGGGGAAACAGTGAAACAGTGTCAGACTTTATTTTTCTGGGCTCCAAAATCACTACAGATGGTGACTGCAGCCATGAAATTAAAAGACGCTTACTCCTTGGAAGGATAGTTATGACCAACCTAGATAACATATTCAAAAGCAGAGACATTACTTTGCAAACAAAGGTTCGTCTAGTCAAGGCTATGGTTTTTCCTGTGGTCATGTATGGATGTGAGAGTTGGACTGTGAAGAAGGCTGAGCGCCAAACAATTGATGCTTTTGAACTGTGGTTTTGGAGAAGACTCTTGAGAGTCCCTTGGACTGCAAGGAGATCCAACCAGTCCATTCTGAAGGAGATCAGCCCTGGGATTTCTTTGGAAGGAATGATGCTAAAGCTGAAACTCCAGTACTTTGGCCACCTTATGCGAAGAGTTGACTCATTGGAAAAAGACTCTGATGCTGGGAGGGATTGGGGGCAGGAGGAGAAGGGGACAACAGAGGATGAGATGGCTGGATGGCATCACTGACTTGATGGACGTGAGTCTGAGTGAACTCCGGGAGTTGGTGATGGACAGGGAGGCCTGGCGTGCTGCGATTGATGGGGTCGCAAAGAGTCGGACACGACTGAGCGACTGATCTGATCTGATACTCCAATAAAAAAATGAAAAATAGGGCTTCCCTGGTGATCCAGTGGTTAAGAATCTGCCTGCCCATGCAGGAGACATGGGTTTGATCTCTGGTCTGAGAAGATCCCACAAGCCGCGGAGCAACTAAACCCATGTGCCACAACTTCTGAACCTGTGCTCTAGAGCCTGGAGGCCTCCACTACTGAAGCCTGAGCACTCCAGAGTTTGTGCTTTGCAGCAAGAGAAGTCCCTGCAATGAAAATCCTGTGCATCACAATCAGAGTAGCCCCTACTTGCCACTACTAGAGAAAAGCCCATGCTACAATGAAGATCCAGCACATCCAAAAAATAAATAAAATTTAAGAAAGAACTGTAAGCTGTCAACTGGCCCTGGCACTAGATTTTTTGAGAGTAAAGCCTTTGTTATATCTACTCTAGCACAGCCCATTCTTAGCAAAGAAACATGGTTTCTTCTGACAGATCTGCTCATTAACAAGTGTCAGACATGGTGTTTAAGCTTGTCATCATTTGCACTTAATCGGTCAAGGAATTCAGATTCTGCACCAAGTAAAAGCCATAGGAGTGACTGTTGCAAATGTAAGGGGTTTAGCAAATAATCCTATACTGATGCTTGAGCATGCCTTATTTCCTGGAAATTGCAGTGGAAAACTTGATTGGACTGTAATGAAAATCTTTTTATAAAATACCTGTCCTGCTAAGAGAAAGATTATTCATGAGGAAAAAAATAAAATCACAGTGACTTTTAACTGTCCTAAAAATACCCAGAGACTTGATCACAAGTAGACCATAATAAATGCAAGTGATTAAGGCAGATGCCACTAAGTCATTTCCTCCCTAGTATTTGAATACATTAGCTGAGGAGGGAGAGTGGATTTTGCTTCAACTGCCACCAGCATACAATATCTGGCTTGATCTTCTCTTAACACTTTTGCTGTGGCTACAGCTTTATTCTGATCCCTCAAACCACTTTCTTTCCAACTGCTACCTATCTAGAGTTTGCCCACTCTCCACAGAGAGGAGCATATCCTTTCTCTATCTCACAGGTTTCTTCAAACACAGGCATCATAGGCTGTGCAATATATTAAAGCATATACATATAGAACTGTATTAATACAGCAATTTCTGACCTACAAAAAAATAGAAGATTCATATTTTTAAGTTAAATATATGTGTTTTACCTTAACATCTACTATCCATATCTCACTTTGATATTCCTAAAATCTGAAAATACTTGGCTTAGAAAGTCATTAAGTAATCACACAAAAAGCCCTATAATATGACATATACAAAGTGTCAGTCACTCAGTTGTGTCCAACTCTTTGTGACCCCACCAGACTACTCTGTCCATGGGATTCTCCAGGCAAGAATTCTGGAGTGAGTTGCCATTTCCTTCTCCAGGATGATATATACAAAAACATATCTATATATCTGTGTGCACGTGTGTGTACATAATGTGTATGCTTATACATACATACTTACCAGATCTTCACTATGTAGTTGATGTACCTTTTCTCACTCTATCTCCACAACAACATGAGCAAGGTATCATTATCATCTCATTTTATAAATGATAAAACTATATATAAAGGAGTAACTAGCAGAGAATTATGAAGGAAATTGGTAGTAGACCGAGTGTTGCTGTCTAGACTATCTGAGTCCAATATCTGGGCTATTAATGAACAGTGATTTATCTATTGAAGTGTGTGGGGAATCATAATCACACTGCACCTGCTGACTACAAGTTTCCATCATGGACTTTTAGCTGAAGTAGCATTTATACATTACAATAGGGATTTAAGCGACTGAAGAAATAAACAAACAAAAAAATGACCCCAAATTTCACACATCCAGAGACAACGACTGCTAAGAACTTTGGGTAGTTCTTTTAAATAATGCTTCTGTCTGAATGAATGCATGTCTGGAGGACATATACCGATATACTATGTAAAGATCTATATACATATATTTGCTGCTGCTGCTGCTGCTAAGTCGCTTCAGTCGTGTCTGACTCTGTGCAACCCCATAGACGGCAGCCCACCAGGCTTCCTCGTCCCTCTCCAGGCAAGAACACTGGAGTGGGTTGCCATTTCCTCCTCCAATGCATGAAAGCGAAAAGTGAAAGTGAAGCCACTTAGTCCTGTCCAACTCTTAGCTACCCCATAGACTGTAGCCTACCAGGCTCCTCCATCCATGGGATTTTCCAGGCAAGACTACTGGAGTGGGTTGCCATTGCCTTCTCTGACATATATTTCAGTCACTCGATTTTGTATCATTCTTTCTGTCTACCCTCAAGGCTAATGATAACCAGTTTTCTGATATCCAGTAGATTTCTTTCTCTTTATGGAATATCACTACCAGCTGTGAAACCTGTGGGTTTAGTTCCAGCAAGCAAGCACTCATGCCCTCCACATTCACTTTTAACATACCTCTTAACTTTGCTTTTGTTTTAACTTCAAAATCAGCCCACATGCTGATAGGAGGGCCTTTGGACTTAGCTAATTAAGTTATCCCCAAAGACAAATAGTATTTGTAAGAGGGATATCAAATCAGTATTTATTAATCAAACAATTCACTGCAAAGCATGCTGACATTCTACAACCAAAGCAATTAAGACCAGAAAGTTAGGTGGCCTTTTAAAACTAAGCAAAGGCTACATTCTTCTTTCCATCAACTTGTGAAGTTCATGAAAATGACAAACAAAAAGTCCTTAATGCAAGAACTTGGTAATTTTGCAAGTGTTTCTATTTTAATACATATTTTTGAGATTATTACCACTGAACAACCCAGAGTGAAGTATAACAGGATGTTCTTCACTGTGAGATACACTAAATTCTGAGTCACTTGGCTTAAACAGAAGAGTTACCATCTTACAAAAGCAGTTCCAGGGTTAATTAAATTAGTGGCCTAACAGTGTCATTAAGGATCCAGATTTTTTTTTTTTCATTTTTCTTCTTCTCTGACATTGCTGGTGTATCAGTTTAATTCAGTGCATGGTTACAGGATGACTGGCAAAGTTCCAGGCACTGAAGGAAGCCTCTCATTACAAAAAGCAGGCGTTTTCTACTGCCATGGTTGATGGTTTTCTCATTACAAAAAGCAGGCCTTTTCTACCTCCATGGGTGATGGTTTTATGTGTCAATTTGGCTATGGCAGCATTAAAGTAGGTGTTGTTGTGAAGGTATTGTACAAAAATGATTATCATCTATAATCAGTTAGCTATATAACGGAGACAGTTCTGGATAATCTGAGTGGGTTCTTCCAGTCAAAAGGCCTTAAGAATGGACCTCAGGGTTCTCTGCCAAAGAATAAATTCTACTGCAGCATCAAGTCCTGCCTCTTAAATTCCCTCCTGCTCTTCTTGACAGTCTCCCCACAATATACACATGTGTATAGAAGCATACGTCCCTACAAACATCACAGAAGCAATTGGAAACCAGAAGCCAGTAAAAATCTTACAGGCAGCCAGAGAAAAAAGAAAAAACTACATGTAAAAGTATCAAATATGTGTATTACAGCAGATTACTCATTGGTGTACAAGAGTTCTAATTGCTAGTGTATGTCCGAGCTTGCATTTAGCATAGTGAAGGACTGTTGTTTATATGAAGGTAGCCCAGCCCGTGCTAAAGAGGAAGAGAATTTGGATTTAATTTTTGAAGACAAAGTTCATAGAACAATGCTATCAGAAGAGCTGAATTTTACCTGTGTAAATTATACCTCAATAAACCTGCTTTAACGACAATTTTAAGAATGCACTAACAGTTGTGCTTCTCATTCCTTCAGCTGACTACCTTCATGTAACCCACAATCCTTCACGATGCTAAGTGCAAACTGCATGGGATGCAGGTTTAGTGCATAAGAATTTTAAAGACACATTCATGCACTTTCTTCCATCTTAAAGTCAATGTTTTACATAAAGACATTTTACCTTGATATACTTGTCTCAGAGACTCTGGAGCACTACTAAAATTTAAATAATGCATTATAACTTTTCCTAATATGATTAAGAGTGAAAAGAAGACAAATGTAACCACATTGGAAGTTTTTCATCAAACTATAAGTATATATAATAGATTAACCATGCATGTTCTCTAAAGAAGTGTCTCCCAACCATTTTAACCCCAAATTTTCAACTCGTGAAAATTTCCCTGAGTTGTGCATTTTATAATTTGTGTTATGAGAACAATGGTACCTTTTTAAGTTTCTCAGATATAAAATGATATTCTATATCACCTGAATTTTCAAATACATAACATTCCTCTACCCTACCTTCTCCCAGAATTTATGTCACCTCTTTTCCACTCCCTCTCCTCTTTAAGAGCCTCTGTTCTAACCATCTACCCTGTCCATGGCTCCTCTCCCACTTGTCAGGATCAGGACTTAGTCTTCCCTTAAACTACCCCTCCATACCTGCTCCACCTTGTGAGGAATCTTTTTGGAGATTTTGGTAATATAAATAGAGGACAGATTTTTATAATTTCACTGTCTTCTGACTGGCAGTCTTTGAAATAGTTATTTTAGTTGTCAGAGGTGAAGTAAATAATAGGAATAAGCTCTTCAACAAAATTTATACATTCAAACCCCACTCTGTAGTCTGTTCTTTCTCAAAGGAAATTAGCATCAAGCCTGCTGAGGCCTGTCCATTTTAATCATATCCTAGTGAACCTTGATACAATGTATTTTCAAGAAGCTGCATTAAAAAAAAAAAAAAGCAAATGAAACTCATTTGCTGTGTCTGCTTTTGCAGAAAGCAGGCTTGACAGACCTTAATTTTGCAAGTCCTGTCTTGTACAAATAAGTGTTAACAACTGAGTAGACTGAATAATGCTCTCTCCAAAATATCTAGAACCTGTGAGTATGCCACTTACATGGTCTGTCTGCAAAGCAGGTGACCTGGGTTTGATCCCTGGGTTGGGAAGATCCCTTGGAGAAGGAAATGGCAATGCACTACAGTATTCTTGCCTAGAGGATTCCATGGACAGAGGAGCATGGCGGGCTATAGTCCATGGGGTTGCAAAGAGTCAGACATGACTGAGGGACTTTCACTTTCACTACATTTTTTTTTTTTTTTCATGTGAGTAAACTTTTAAAAAATCTACCATAAGCCAAATAGGTAATTTAAGATGATCTTACATTATAACTGTCTTCTTGCTACTAAATTTATCTTTATTATTTCAAACATAACTAGCATGTTTCTTGAAGGAGTTATGTCCTCCACTTAAGGCTTATATTAGTTATCTAACTCAGTGATTTATAACAATAAACTCACAAAACCTCTCATGTTTTGTGGATCAGAAATTTGAGAGTGGCCTTGGAGGGTGGCTCTTGTGAGGGGTTCCCATTGTTTTGCAGTCAAGATGTTGGCCATGGTTGAGTCATCTGAAAGATTAAGTAAGCCTGGGGAACATACTTCAAGATGGCACATAGGGCTGCAGGCAGGAGCCCCAAGTCTCCATCAGAGGGCCTCAGGGAACTTTGATTCACCCTCAGGATATGGCAACTGGCTTCTTTCAGAGTAAGTGATCCAAGAGAAGGAGACCAAGAATTGGCTTCAATGCTTTTTACGATCTAGTTTCAGATGTTGCATACCATCTCTTCCATTTTATTTGATTCAATATAAGCCAATTACAAGTTCAGTCCACACTAAAAAGGAAGGGAATCTGGGTAAAATTTTTGAAGAAAGCATCAGAGAATTTTTGGACTTATTTAAATAATGATTTTGCTTTGGCATTCCCCACTGTTGAAATGCTCTCTTTTGACTTCTGCTGGGCTAATCTTCTAAATGTTCAAGTCTTTGCACAAATCTACTTTGTCAGTGAAACCTCGCATGACTATTGCAGACACCATTGGTATTCTGCTCAGAGGTCCTCATATTCCTTTTACTATTTCCCTATTGTCTGAGCCTAGCTTTCCTTCTAAAACCTGCATCTGAAATGCTCTGGAGGATTGTCCTTATGTTACTGAAGCTGCTTAGCCTTTTGCAAAACTCTGAAGTTTCTAGGAATTTCTATTCCACCTTATTCCCACCAGAGTAACCTTTAGCCAATGACTGACTGACTGGAGGTTTAATAACCCAGTCCTCTTATCACTTGCTAAGGTAGAAACTGATATTGTCTTGTTGTTTTTTGGTTTAGTTACTAAGTCATGTCTGACTCTTTGTGACCTCCAGGCTCCTCTGTCCATGGGATTTCCCAGAAGAATACTGGAGTGTGTTGCCATTTCCTTCTCCAGGGGATCTTTCTGACCATAGATAGAATCTATGTCTCCTGCATGGCAGGTGGATTATTTACCGCTGAGTCGCCAGGGAAGCCCAGAAACTGGAACTCCAGGCAACTCTACAGTATGAGACTGAGGCCAATCATTTGCTTGAAAATGAACCTTTGTTTGTTTTCTTCCTCATTATTATCCTGTTACACCCAATTAATACCATTTTCTCTTGAAAATATTGTTAATAAATGATTTGCACACTAACTTGGGTCTGCTGCAAAATGCCTTCCACCTACACATACATCTCTGAAATCCCTTAATTTTTTAATTAACCCATAGTATTTATCACTTCTACTGTACAACACAATGTACTTACTTACTCATTTATTAATTTCTGCATGTCTCCCACAAAACCAATACAATATTGTAAAGTAATTAGCCTCTAATTAAAATAAATAAATTTAAATTAAAGAAAATAAATAAGTTCCACTAAGCAGAATCATTATCTGATTTGTTTTCTATAACAGCAGGTAGATTTTGTTCTTTTCATTATTTTGAGAATGTTAGAAATTTCTCTATCAGGGTGATGCTTAGTGGCTGAGTAAAAATGCACAGCATATCAACCATCTTGGGAGTTTCATGAACCCAGTCATGGTCTAAAACACAGCTGATTCTGGATGATGCCTAAGCTTTGAAAATTTTTTTCAATTGTAAAACAAATGGGATACTTGGGAGAAATTAATGTGGATAAGCATCAGTCCTTGTTAGTGGTGCAGATGGAATGGGAATCAATGGTGCAGAGTTAAAAACTGGTGGTCACGTCTTTCCCAGACTTACACTGATGACTGAAATTGTGCACTTATAACCCATGTTACTCTTCTTAACAGAGTAAATCAAAAAATGACAATGTTATAACCAACTCTCAGGTGAACTTTTTTCAGTTAAGAACGATCTATTTTGAATTTGCAAATATTTTAACTGTCTTACTAAAGCATGTAATAAACTATTCTTTGAAACTTGTTGAGCAGAATGAAAATTTAAAGCCATTATTGGCAAAAGATGGTGCTGACTGGAAAATAAACAGAAATAATAACAGCTATTGATTTTTTTGTATCTTTCATAATATAATTTCCTAACAATGCAATAAACTCGCTCAATTTATATATCCATATCCTATCAAGATTGTGTTTCATTAAAGGTGAACTTTCATAGTATTTAATTTTCGTTTTCTTTCTAATGTGCTTATTCAAATGTGGCAAAACTAGAAATGGTAGATGTTGGTAATAAAATGAGAGTTCAATAAAAGTCTCGACAATTGCTTCTGATTGGCTAGAGTTGTACATTCCATTTCCATTTTCTCACTTTGCATACGAATTTATTACTTTTGGTCTTTTGATCAATAAACAGTATGGCTGTGGGGGCGGGGGGGAGCTGATCATAAATATCAAGGGACAGTGAAGGTTCTGTACCACCTCCACCCTGAACATCCTACTCCAGAGTATAGAAATTTGAATCCAGGACTTTGGAGTAGTGTGTGTGTGTGTGTGTGTGTGTGTGTGCGTGCGCGTGTGTGAGCATGTGTGTGTGTGTGTGTCTATATGTGCCTACGTAAGTGAATACTGTATACTTGCATTCCTTGTCAAAAATGTTCAGAACTGTTCTTTTCTCATTTCCAAGTTTGGGGGTATTTATTTCTTAACTTTTGAGAGATGGCTGTCAGTTTCACCCACAGTCTTCTTTGGCATGTACAAGCCTATATCAGAGAACCATCGTGTGATGATTATCTGCTTCACCATGTTTTTTGTGACCTAACTCATGAAATCTCTCTTATCCCAATCCCCTGCCTGTGTGCAGCAGTAGATATTTTATACCTTTGACCTTCCTTTTCTTTCCCCTTCCCCTACGGCTGTCCAAGATAATGGGATATACTTTGAAAGAATGTGAATGCAAAGAAATACAATATATAGCTTATTATTCTTTTTAGTCTTCCACTGTAATCATAAACAATTACTAACTTCTTTGTGTTGATTTTATCTATTATTTAACAGGATATAATTAGTTTCTCATTCACTATGCTAATATCAGGGAGATCTACAAGTAAAACATTTAAGGCATCCACCTTAGTCCAGTTGCCCTCTCCTCATGTTTTTAATGGATGATTTTATGGATTTATTTATTTAATAAATAATTTATTAAATGTGTACTATATGTCAGGCATTTTTCTAGAATCTGAAGGTACAGTAGGGAGAAAAGTAGATGACAGTCTTTATCTTTGTGTAGGTTGCAACTCACTGGACTTCAAAGGCCATACCTACAGCTTTACCAAGGATGTCATTCACATAGACCTGAATATGTATATTATGTTATGCGGCAGCTTAAATAAGTAAAGACACACTAAACAAAATTAACACAAAAAATATAGTGAGTGAGTCAGCATATCTTCTTAACTACTTCCATGGACTACTTACTTCCCTGTTTTGTTTATTTGGAATAATTTGAAAAATCAAAAAAAAAAAAAGATTTCAAATTTCATGGTGCTTACGTATTCTACCGAGAAGAGACAGACATTAAAAAAGTTAAAATAAATTATGCTGCTGCTACTGCTAAGTCGCTTCAGTCGTGTCCGACTCTGTGCGACCCCATAGACGGCAGCCCCCCAGGCTCCTCTGTCCATGGGATTCTCCAGGCAAGAACATTGGAGTGGGTTGCCATTTCCTTCTCCAATGCAGGAAAGTGAAAAGTGAAAGTGAAGTGGCTCAGTCATGTCCGACTCTTAGCGACCCCATGGACTGCAGCCTACCAGGCTCCTTTATCCACGGGATTTTCCAGGCAAGAGTACTGGAGTGGGGTGCCATTGCCTTCTCCAAAATAAATTATAGTCATTGCTAAAAGGTGATGTGTCCTATTTAAAAAAAGACATAGTAAATAGAGTAAGAGAGTCTGAGAGAGTTGGTATTCCTAACAATAGGCCCATTTTGAAGCAGCAATATATAGGGTTGTCAGGGTAGATATTACTTGAAGAATATGAAGGTTTTTGCTAGATGCCAAGAAATAAAAATAGTTTTCCAAGAAGGGGGAGCAGCTAGATCAAAATTGCTAAAATGCTCAGAAGAGAAATGGAGAATTCAATAATACAAAGCATCACAGTCTTACAAGGATTTTGATTTACACAATCAGACTAAAACTCAGGTATTTGAGAAAAAGCGTCTGATGTATGTCTTAAAATCATCACTCTGGCTACTGTTTTTGAACAACAGAAGTGAAGAAACCAGAGAAGAGTTACAGTATAACCCAAGTGAGAGCTGATGGTGGCTTGAACTGGTGATAACTTTGGATATGATACTAAGTGGTGAATTTATATTTGCTTATTTATATTAACTGGGCTTCCCTGATGATTCAGCAGTAAAAAGAATCTCCCTACAATGTAGGGGATGCAGGTTTGATCCCTGGGTTGGGAAAATCTCTTAGAGAAGGAAATGGTAACCCACTACAGTATTCTTGCCTGGGAAACCCAATGGATAGAGGAGCCTTGTGTGCTACAGTCCATGGGGTTGCAAAAGAGTCAGACACAACTTATAGACTAAAGAACTTACGTTTATTATTTCAGTTCAGTTGCTCAGTCATGTCTGACTCTTTGTGACCCCATGAACTGCAGCATGCTAGGCCTCCCTATCCATCACCAACTCCTGGAGCTTACTCAGACTCGTGTCCATCAAGTCAGTGATGCTATCCAACCATCTCATCCTCTGTTGTCCCCTTCTCCTCCTGCCTTCAATCTTTCCCAGCATCAGGGTTTTCTCAAATAAGTTCTTTGCATCAGGTGACCAAAGTATTGGAATTGCAGTTTCTGCATCAGTCCTTCCAGTGGACATTCAGAACTGATTTCCTTTAGGGTGAACTGGTTAGATCTTCTTGCAGTCCAAGGGACTCTCAAGAGTCTTCTCCAGCACCACAGTTCAAAAGCATCAATTCTTTGGTGCTCAGCTTTTTTGATAGTCCAATTCTCACATCCATACATGACTACTGGAAAAACCATAGCCTTGACTAGATGGACTTTGGCTGGCAAAGTAATGTCTCTGCTTTTTAATATGCTGTCTAGGTTGGTCACAGCTTTTCTTCCAAGTTGCAAGCGTCTTTTAATTTCATGGCTACAGTCACCATCTGCAGTGATTTTGGAGCCCCCAAAAATAAAGTCTCTCACTGTTTCTATTGTTTCCCCATCTATTTGCCATGAAGTGCTGGGACCACATGTCATGATCTTAGTTTTCTGAATGTTGAGTTTTAAGCCAACTTTTCACTCTCCTCTTTCACTTTCAACAAGAGGTTCTTTAGTTCTTCTTCACTTTCTGCCATAAGGGTGGTGTCATCTGCATATCTGAGGTGATTGATATTTCTCCTGGCAATCTTGATTCCAGCTTGTGCTTCATACAGCCCAACATTTCTCATGATGTACTCTGTATATTAGTTAAATAATCAGGGTCACAATATATAGCCTTGATGTATTCCTTTCCCAATTTGGAACCAGTCTGTTGTTCTGTGTCCAGTTCTAACTGTTGTTTCTTGACCTGCATACAGATTTCTCAGGAGGCAGGTAGGGTGGTCTGGTATTCCCATCTTTTGAAGAATTTTCCATAGTTTGTTGTGATCCACACAGTCAAAGGCTTTGGCATAGTCAATAAAGCAGAAATAGATGCTTTTCTGGAACTTTCTTGCTTTTCTGCTGATCCAACAGATGTTGGCAATTTGATCTCTGATTCCTCTGCCTTTTTAAAATCCAGCTTGAACACCTGTAAGTTCACGATTCATGTACTGTTGAAGCCTGGCTTGGAGAATTTTGAGCATTACTTTGCTAGCATGTGAGATAAGTGCAGTTTAAGCATTCTTTATTTATTTTACTTATATTTTATTCATTTATGTTTTAAATAATGAACTAGTAGAATTTTCTGAAAGATTGGACCTGGGGTAAACAAGCAAGTTAACTTTAAGGTTTTTGACCTAAATGGTTGAGGAAATGTGAATATAAAATTGCCATCAACTGAGAGGGAAAGCAGGTTTGGGGGTAAAATCAGCAATTCACTTTGGGCTGGATGAATTGACATGTCTGTTAGACATCTACAAGTAAAGTAAGTAGACATGGGTATACAATTATAGAATTGAAGAGCGTTCTGGGCTGGAGGTATATATTTTGAAGCAGGTTAAAAGGTGATAACTGCAGTAGTAACTCACTAATCACAACAGTTTAAAATCTGATGGGGGATGTCCTCACTGAGAGGATAGCATTTGCACAACAGTCAGATGTAAAGCAGAAGACCGTTTTGGGTCATGGAGAAAGTACAAAATCCCTGGCTGATGGAATTGGGGGTGGTCTGTGCCCACTGTGTTGAAGAATAACGTAGAGAGCAGTGGCCACAGCAGAGGGAGCAGAAGGAGGAGGAGAAGAAGAGGCTATAGAGGAGCCTGGAGTCAAAACGTGCAGGGTCTTCCACACCTTTCCTGTAAATAAGTGAGGGGTGTAATGAGTATTCTGATCAGAGAAGTGATATGGTGTGACAAGTTTATAAGGAACATTCTAGTGGCTCAAGTTGGAAAATTTTGCAGGGACTGCAAAGTTGAAAGCAAGAAAAACGTATTTTAAAAATCCAATAAAATATATTGGTGGTTTGCCATACATCAACATGAATCCACCATTCAACAAACTCTCATTCAACAAAAGCAGTTTTACTGTAAAATTGTCCTTTTCCATCATATAGAGTAATTGCTACCTATTCTCTGTTCCCAGATACATGTTGTAAAATCCTCTATTTTGTGTGTTTGGTAATTTTCTATTTGGCATCCTGTTTCTTTCACTATAGGACTTCCCTAGTGCCTCAGATGGTAAAGCATCTGCCTACAATGTGGGAGACCTGGGTTTGATTCATGGGTTGGGAAGATCCCCTGGAGAAGGAAATGGCAACCCACTCCAGTATTCTTGCTTGGAAAATCCCATGAACGGAGGAGTCTGGTAGGCTACAGTTCACAGGGTCGCAAAGATTTGGACACAACTGAGCGTCTTCATTTCACTTCTTTCACTATAGATTGAACTTGAACTAAAAAAGGGTTGCTATATTCAACCATGTATGTCTAGTGCCTAAGTATGATATCTATGTCTATTCGACATCAATAAATTTGATAAATATTCTGAATTAATAACATTAAGAAAAGGATGCAACATTCAAACTTCATCTTGCTAGCTAAAATAATGGGATACTCATTCAGATGTTTTATAAAATAAAGATTAAACATTTTGGGGAGGAAAAAATAGAAACTGCTATAGTGGTCTCTTGCCAAAAATAATTTTTATTCTTTAATAACTATGCTTTTATTTATTAGTTTTGAATGATTAAACATATTTTTCTGTTTTTGTAACAGGATTTCCAATGGTGATAATGAGGGCTTATCTTTAAATAATTTCACAATGAGTAGACATAAATTTCTTCAAAGGCCTTCAAATGCAATCTGAAAGTATATACTTTTTTTTTTATTCAGCCAGGTATTTAATTATGATCTACTTTCTCAATGATTTCAAAAGCCCTTAAGGAAATAAGCAAAGGCCAACACATACCACAAGTTTTATGCATAAAGAGCCCAGGGCTTGGTCAGAATATAAAGTGGTCGGTCCTACATTTGTTTGTGCCTGAAGGTGTCTGGGTGAAAGTGGAGAAGTGCAGATGAAGCAATAGAATTTGGGAATAGAGGGCAGTGGACAGTGAGAAGAGGGTCATCCATGTTACTGTAAGTCTACAGAAGGCGGCTGTTCATCTTATGCTAGAGTTTAGAATGTCAAAGTTGATGGGATAATGGAGATTATCTGTCCCATTATCTTGAATTAGCTCACAGCACAGAGACATTGTCAAAACCTCTTGTAACATAGCAAATGAGTGCTAAAACTGACATGAGACCTCTGATTTCCAGACTAGTCCACAAATTTATTCCTAACTTATATTCACAGTACTTCCTAGAAGACTTTTTAGTGATATACAATACAATTCACTGAATTAAGATTAATAAAATAGAAATAGATAGATATCATTTGAAGTATTACATCCAGAAAATATTTCCTTCTAATACTCGAGTTGTTCTTAACCTCGTTTTTGAGGTTTTCAGGTTGCTGGCAATAGATTACAGACTCACCTTCAAATGAGTTGGAAAAACCTGGAGAATGTGGGAAGAGCTAAGGTTTAAGCAAGGTTTATACCACTCCTACCTGTGCCCACTTGGTATTTTGCATACGGAATAGAAATAACAGATTTTGGCAAAATGATGACATCAATTTTCTATTAAAGACACGCTTCCTCAGTTCCTTCCTTAGAATGATACAAATACATATATGCACACACACTAAAAAATGTGTGAACTAAATCTGGATAAAAATAAAAGGCTCTGTGCTTCCTCATTCAGTCATGTCCAACTTTTTGTGACCCTGTGGACTGTAGCCCACTAGTCTCCTCAGTTCATGGAGATTCTCCAGGCAAGAATACTGGAGTGGGTTGCCATGCCCTCTTCTGGGAGATCTTTCCAACCTAGGGATGGAACCCAGGTCTCCAGCATCGTGGGTGGATATTTTACCATCTGAAACACCAGGGAAGCCCAAGAATACTGGAGTGGGTAGCCTATCCCTTGTTCCAGGGGATCTTCCCTACCCAGGAATGGAACCAGGGTCTCTTGCATTGCAGCTGAATTCTTTATCAGCTGAGCTACCAGGGCAGAGTGATGCAGTATATAGGGAACCAGCAATGTATAAGTTTGTTCACGTGGCTAAATCTCTGGACCTCAGTTTCTCCACCTGTGTAAAAGAATTCTTGACTAGATGACTTAGTCCTCATTCTCCTGGAGGGCGGGTTCTGTGAGCATGAAGGCAGCACACACTTGCAGCTATGCTCTGCCCAGGCCTATCTAGTACTTGGTCTACTAGTCTCTTTGATCACCGATGCTGGTGTGATCTTTATTTCAAGCACATCTTTCACTTACTCCTGAGGTATATCTCGTTTCTTTGACTCTTTACTCATTTCTTCTGATTTGTGCAACAGTTTGAGGAAAAAAAAAATTAACTAGTAGAAATGAATCTCTAAGTTTTCTCATATTTAAGATGTGATGAATCATTTAGCCATACCTCTTCTTTTAGAGTTTAATTGTTGAATAATAAACAGATGAATTTATGATCACTAGCCACTTATTTATTATGATATGAGCTGATTCATAAAAATATTTGAGTCTCTGGGTGCAGTTATAAATGCTGTTATGCAATCATGAGATTGAAAAGTCCCTATCTTCAAGGGGTTTTATGATCATACTCTTATCTCATTTGAAGAACAAGACACTGCTCAGTATAAACCTAGTTGTATCTCATAAATATCATAGGTTTATAGTAATAGTAAATCCAAGGAAGTAAAGTTCCAGAAGTCTCACTTAAACAGAACTTTTCTGGAGCCCTAGAGAAGGCCTGAAAAATGTGTTCTTGTGGCCCTAATGGCTTTTAGGGCTTTACTGTTGAGGAATAATTGACAGACAATGAATTGGGAACAAAGTGTGAACATTTATAAACGCAATGAAATAATCTCTATCTTAAAGAAAATTAACTTATCCATCAGCAGAAAAACTGTTCTAATGATCCTTTCTAACTCCTCCTTCTGGCCCTTCCTAACCTCTTTCCAGGCAACCATTTAGCTGTTTTCTTCCTCTAGATTAGTTTACACTTGCTGAGTTCTTTACCCTGGTGCTCAGTGTTGAAGAGTCTGCCTGCCAATGAAAGAGATGTGATTCTATCTCTGGGTGGGGGAGATCCCCTGGAGAAGGAAATGGCAACCCACTCCAGTATTCTTGCCTGAGAAATCCCATAGCCAGAGGACCCTGGTGGGCCACAGCTTAGCAACTAAACAACAGTAAGAGTTCTGTATAAGCGAAATCATGTGGTATTATACATTTATTTATGTATTTTTATTACGATAAACATACAACTTGAGATGTATCAAACAAAATTTAGTGCATAATACTGTAATGTTGACTATATACACAAATTGCATGTCTTTAGATCTCTAGAATTTATTCATCTTGCATAACCTGATGAATTGATATATCTGTTAAATATCAGCTACTCATTTCCCTCTTCCCATTCTTAGGTTGGTGTTCATTGCAACATCATTCACAATAGCATTATTTATAGCCAGAATGTCAATTTACAATTGAATAGATGAAATTAAATATGGTGTACACATGCCAAGGAATATTATCCAGTCTTAAAACAGAGGAACATCCTGCTTCTGAATGAGCCTGGAGAACTGTAGCTAAGTGAAATGTCAGTCATAACTGGACAAAAACTGCACAATTTCACTTCTGTGAGATATCTAAAATGTACGCTCTACATAAGTGAAATAATGCTGTATGATTTATTTATAAAGCTGTCTTATCCTTTATTCTGACTTCTTTTAGCATAATTATATTGGGATCTATCTATGTTACATCCAGCAATACTGTCTTTCTTCTTGTTGCATAGTATTCCATTTTATGGTCTTCCCAGGTGGCACTAGTGGTCAAGAACCTGCCTACTATTGCAGGAGACTTAAGAGACGAGGGTTCCATCCCTGAGTCAGGAAGATCCCTTGGAGGAGAACATGGCAACTCACTCCAGTATTCTTGCCTGGAGAATCCCATGGACAGAGGAGTCTGGTGGGCTATGGTCCATAGGGTTGCAAACAGTCAGACAGGACTGAAGCAACTTAGCACACACCCACATTCCATTTTATGCATTCACCACAATTTATTTATCCATTGTCCTATTGACAGACATTTTGCAGGTTTACAGTTTTCATACTAGTTATAATATCTGCACTCAATATGCCAGCAAATTTGGAAAACTCAGCAGTGGCCACAGGACTAGAAAAGGTCAGTTTTCATTCCAATCCCAAAGAAAGGCAATGCCAAAGAATGCTCAAACTACCACACAATTGCACTCATATCACATGCTAGTAAAGTAATGCTCAAAATTCTCCAAGCCAGGCTTCAGCAATACATGAACTGTGAACTACCAGAAGTTCAAGCTGGTTTTAGAAAAGGCAGAGGAACCAGAGATCAAATTGCCTACATCTGCTGGATCATGGAAAAAGCAAGACAGTTCCAGAAAAACATCTATTTCTGCTTTATTGACTATGCCAAAGCCTTTGACTCTGTGGATCACAATAAACTATGGAAAATTCTGAAAGAGATGGGAATACCAGACCACCTGATCTGCCTCTTGAGAAACTTGGATGCAGGTCAGGAAGCAACAGTTAGAACTGGACATGGAACAACAGACTGGTTCCAAATAGGAAAAGGAGTACGTCAAGGCTGTATATCGTCACCCTGTTTATTTAACTTATATGCAGAGTACATCATGAGAAACGCTGGACTGGAAGAAACACAGGCTGGAATCAAGATTTCCGGGAGAAATATCAATCACCTCAGATATGCAGATGACACCACCCTTATGGCAGAAAGTGAAGAGGAACTAAAGAGCCTCTTGATGAAAGTGAAAGTGGAGAGTGAAAAAGTTGGCTTAAAGCTCAACATTCAGAAAATGAAGATCATGGCATCCAGTCCCATCACTTCACGGGAAATAGATGGGGAAACAGTGGAAATAGTGTCAGACTTTATTTTTCTGGGCTCCAAAATCACTGCAGATGGCGACTGCAGCCATGAAATTAAAAGAGGCTTGCTCCTTGGAAGGAAAGTTATGACCAACCTAGATAGCATATTCAAAAGCAGAGACATTCCTTTGCCAACAAAGGTTCGTCTAGTCAAGGCTATGGTTTTTCCTGTGGTCATGTATGCATGTGAGAGTTGGACTGTGAAGAAGGCTGAGTGCCAAAGAATTGATTCTTTTGAACTGTGGTGTTGGAGAAGACTCCTGAGAGTCCCTTGGACTGCAAGGAGATCCAACCAGTCCATTCTAAAGGAGCCTGGGATTTCTTTGGAAGGAATGATGCTAAAGCTGAAACTCCAGTACTTTGGCCACCTCATGCCAAGAGTTGACTCACTGGAAAAGACTCATGCTGGGAGGGATTGGGGGCAGGAGGAGAAGGGGATGACAGAGGATGAGATGGCTGGATGGCATCTCTGACTCGATGGACGTGAGTCTGAGTGAACTCCGGGAGTTGGTGATGCACAGGGAGGCCTGGCGTACTGTGATTCATGGGATCGCAAAGAGTCGGACACGACTGAGTGACTGATCTGATCTGATCTGATCTGATTCTTTCATTTATTTTGAATAAATACCCAGAAGTGAAATGGTTGGGCCTTAAAATGTTCTCAACTATTTTAAATGAGATAGTTTTGTAAAAGCCAACCATAATATCAGAATACCTGTTATAAAAGTCTTCCATGTTTAGAAAATGATAAAAACAATTTCTCTTAATGTAATATGAATAAGAGCAATAACTCTGTTTTTGATTACGATAAACTGTCACACACTATACACTAAGTTGCTTCAATCGTGTCCGACTCTGCGCAACCCTTTGGACAGCAGCCCACCAGGCTCCTCTGCCCACAGAATTCTCTAGGCAAGAATACCAGAGTGGGTTGCCATTTCCTTCTGCAAACTGTCACAGTATAATCTAAATTAGTCATACCATTTTACATTACTGTCAGCAGTGTATGAGAGTTCTACTGCTCATCTTCATTAACATTTGATAAGTTAGACTTTAATTTTAAAGACTTTAAGAAATTTATAATTGTACCTTGTAGCTTTAACTTGTGTTTTTCTAATAACTAATTGATCATCTTTTATTTTCCATTCATACATCTTATACAAATGCTTTAGTTAAATGCCTTTTTAAAACATGTTGATTATTTACTATTGTTGAGTTTTCAGAATTTATTACACATCCTGGATCAAAATCCCTTTACAGAAAATTATTTTCCCCAAATTTTGTCCTTGTCTGTGGCTTATCTTTTCATTTCCCTTAACAATGTCTTTTGAATAGTATAAGTTTTTAATAAAATCAGTTTATCATTTCTTATTCTTTATAGATCATGCATTCATGTGTTATCTAAGAAAGTTTCCCCAACTAACACAGCATGTTTTTTTATGGAATCTTTATATTTTAGGATTAACATTTAGATATTTGATTTTGAGATAATATTTTTATATATGTTGCAAGATTTGAATGCATTATTTTTCATTTGAATGACCAATTGTTGAAAAGAATATACTTTCTGCACTAAATTGCCTTTGCATTTTTTGTGTTCAGTTCAGTTCAGTCGCTCAGTCGTGTCCGACTCTTTGCGACCCCATGAATCGCAGTACGCCAGGCCTCCCTGTCCATCACCAACTCCCTGAACTCACTCAGACTCACGTCCATCGAGTCAGTGAGGCCATCCGGATATCTCATCCTCTATTGTCCCCTTCTCCTCCTGCCCCCAATCCCTCCCAGCATCAGAGTCTTTTCCAGTGAGTCAACTCTTGGCATGAGGCGGCCAAAGTACTGGAGTTTCAGCTTTAGCATCATTCCTTCCAAAGAAATCTCAGGGCTGATCTCCTTCAGAATGGACTGGTTGGATCTCCTTGCAGTCCAAGGGACTCTCAGGAGTCTTCTCCAACACCACACTTCAAAAGCATCAATTCTTCGGTGCTCAGCCTTCTTCACAGTCCAACTCTCACATGCTTACATGACCACAGGAAAAACCATAGCCTTGACTAGACGAACCTTTGTTGGCAAAGTAGTGTCTCTGCTTTTCTTGTGTGTCTATTTGTGGACCTAGCTCTCCACTGAATTTTTTTTTTTTTAAAAGACAACTCCATAGTCGCAAGATTATTATAGATTTGTAATAACCATACACTCTTTCCTTTTGTCCTTCTCTTCAAAATAGGTTTAACTGTTCTAGTTCCTTTATATTTTCTATCAATTTTAGAGTAAGTTTGCCAAATTTTAAATCTGTGTTTGCATTGAATCCGTAGATCAATGTTATAAATATGGACACCTTAATAATATTGATTTTTACAATCAGTGCACATAATTCTTTTCTGCTTTCAGACTTGAGCCAGAACAATGACTTTTATTGGGTCTCATGCCTACTAAACATTGGACTGGAATTGTACCATTGACTTTACTGAGTCTCCAGCTTGGAGACTCACCACGCAGAAGCTGAGACTTGTTAACCTCTATAATTGTGTTAGCAAATTTCTTATAACAAATACTTGAATAAACACACACATTCTATTGTTCTATTTCACTGGAAAACACTGCTTAATACAGTAATCTCTGGCAGTTTTTTTTATTAAAGAATGTTTACATTTTATATAAGTTGTCAGACTGACTTGCATACAACTTATTTCAAAATATATCAAAATTTTGTTCAAACTTAGTTCAAAATATTTCTTTGCTATCTATTTATGTCTGTATAATTTGTGGTAATGCACCTCTCTCATTTCTGTTCTTGGTATTCTGTATCTCCTCTCAGTTGATTAATTTTATGTAGAACTCACAGAATTGTTACTTGGAAATATAAGGGGTACATGTATCTTTGCAAAATAGTGTTTTCATTTTCTTTGGGTATATAATCAGAAGTGCAATTGTTGGATTAGATGGTCATCCTGTTTTTAGTTGTTTTTTTTTAAAGAAACTCCACACTGTTTTTCATAGTGGTTCCATCAATTTACATTTCCACCAACAGCTTACTAGGGTTCCCTTTGCTCCACATCCTTTCCAACATTTATTATTTGTAGTCTTTTTGATGGTAGCCATTCTCAGAGGTGTGAGGTAATATTTCAATGTTGTCCTGATTTGCATTTCTCTGATGATTAGAGTGTTGAGCAACTTTTCATTTCTTGTTGGCTATCTGTAGGTCTTTGGAAAAATGCCTAGTTAGTTCTTCTGCTCATAGTTTAATTGTGTGTGTGTGTGTGTGTGTGTGTGTGTGTGTGTGTTTGGTGTTGAGTTTTATAAGCTGTTTATATATTTTGGATATTAACCCTTTATCAGTCACATCATTTACAAATATTTTTTCCCATTTAGTAGGTTGTCTTTTTTCTTGAGAGTGGTGTAATTTATAGTGCAAAAACTTTTTAAGTTTAATTAGGATCCATTTATTTATTTTTGCTTCTGTTTCCTTTTCCTGAGGAGACAGATTTTTAAAATATTGCTACAACTTAGGTCAAAGAGTATTCTCCCCATATTTTCTTGTAGGAGATTTATGGTTTTCACTTACATTTATTTTTTAATCCATTTTGAGTTTAGTTTTTATTATGGTTTGAGAAAATGTTTTAACTTCATTCTTTTACATGTATCTGTCTACTTTCCCCAGCACCACTTATTGAAGAGACTGGCTTAAAAAGACAGGAGGTTTTTAAATATAGAAACATTTTGTAGAAATTTTTCTTCTCACCAGAAACTTTTGACATTGCTCCTGCTGTTAATTTTCTAGGGAAAAAAAAAATGTTTTCTACAAAATAAAGTCACTCAGTCATGCCCGACTCTTTACGACTGCATGGATAGTAGCCTGCACCAAGTTCCTCTGTTTATGGGATTTTCAAAGTACTGGAGTGGTTGCCATTTCCTTCTCCAGGGAATCTTCCCAACCCAGGGATCAAACCCAGGTATCTCACATTGTAGACAGACGCTTTACCGTCTGAGCCACCAGGGAAGTTTTCTGCAAAAGTGTACCTTAAATTTAAAATCTTCAGTGAATTCCTCCAGATTCTTTTTAAAGTTATTTCTCTTTCTTCTAGCACCTCGTAAGAGCTTATAATGGCATCAAAGCACAACACACTGATTAGAATTATAAATATTTGCATGCCTTTATAGTCTTCATGGGAGAAGGCAATGGCACCCCACTCCAGTACTCTTGCCTGGAAAATCCCATGGATGGAGGAGCCTGGTAGGCTGCAGTTCATGGGGTCGCTAAGAGTCGGGCATGACTGAGTGACTTCACTTTCACTTTTCACTTTCATGCATTGGAGAAGGAAATGGCAACCCACTCCAGTGTTCTTGCCTGGAAAATCCCAGGGACGAGGGGGCTTGGTGGGCTGCCGTCTATGGGGTTGCACAGAGTCGAACACTACTGAAGTGGCTTAGCAGCAGCAGTAGCATAGTCTTCATTGAGAGGTCTTTTTTTTTTTTTTTTTTTTTTAAGAGCCAGGTTTTTCACCCTGTTTAACTCTGTATTCAGAGCCCTGAGACTACAGAATGCACCCAATAGATTTATTTTTTCAATTGAATTTCTAGAAAGATGACCACCTGTAAAACTCAAGGTGGCCATTTCTCAAGAGGGGCAGTTGAAAACAGATTAAAAAGAGTTAAAGAATGAGGGAGTGTGAGCAAGTGAAAGCAGCAATTTGTACCCACACATTTTACAGCGTATGGAGCTTTAATTTTGAAGTGAATAATCTCCATGACCACTGCTGTGATAGGTGGCATTAGTGCTGTATATTCTTGACATTTTAAATGAAAATTACACGTTGGTTCTTACTCCCATTATTGTAATAAAAAGTTCAGATACCACCTGACTTAGAGCTCTTAGTCCAAAAAATGCATTCAGTTCATATGGTTGAAATAGTTTGTTCAATTTTCCTATACTTCACCTTATTTTTTCATCATTCTTGCCTTTTTCAGTAGTCTTTTAGAGTCTGAGAGAGACCCCTAAAATTTTAGGCATTCTGTAACATATATGGGGAATGACTTAGGTAGAGTTAGTTTGTTACTTTATCGCTGTCACTGGCAGTTCCTATAATGTAGAAGGAATTGTGTTAACTATGAATCAAAACCAGAGTTACATAATCCATACATATGTTTCAAATTGTAAATTGTGTGTAGGATAGTTTAACTTAAAATATAAGCAATTTGGAAATATATATATACGTATATATATTTATGGGAAGGTCCATCAGTTCAGTTCAGTTGCTCAGTCATGTCTGACTATTTGCAACCCCAATGACTGCAGCACGCCAGGCTTCCCTGTCCATCAACAACTCCCAGAGATTGCTCAAACTCATGTCCATTGAGTTGGTGATGCCATCCACCATCTCATCATCGGTTGTCCCCTTCTGCCACCTTCAACCTTTCCCAGCATCAGGGTCTTTTCCAATGAGTCAACTCTTTGCTACAGGTGGCCAAAGTATTGGAGCTTCAGCTTCAGCATCAGTCCTTCCAATGAATACTCAGGATTGACCTCTTTTAGGATGGCCTGGTTTGATCTCCTTGCAGTCCAAGGGACTCCCAAGAGTCTTCTCCAACACCACAGTTCAAATCTGTCAATTCTTCTGTGCTCAGCTTTCTTTATAGTCCAACTCTCATATCCATACATGACTACTGGAAAAATCATAGCTTTGACTAGACGGAACTTTGTTGGCAAAGTGATGTCTCTGCTTTTTATTATGTTGTCTAGGTTCTTCAAACTTTTCTTGCAAGGAGCAAGCGTCTTTTAATTTCATGGCTGTAGTTACCATCTGTAGTGATTTTGGAGGCCAAAAAAATAAAGTCTCTCACTGTTTCCATTGTTTCCCCATCTATTTGCAATGAAGTGATGGGACCAGATGCCATGATCTTAGTTTTCTGAATGTTGAGCTTTAAGCCAACTTTTTCACTCTCCTCTTTCACTTTCATCAAAAGGCTCTTTAGTTCTTCTTCGATTTCTGCCATAAGGGTGGTGTCATCTGCATATCTGAAGTTATTGATACTTCTCCCAGCAGTCTTGATTCCAGCTTGTGGTTCTTCCAGCCTAGCGTTTCTCATGATGTACTCTGCATAGAAGTTAAATAAGCAGGGTGACAAAATACAGCCTTAACACATTCCTTTCCCTATTTGGAACCAGTCTGTTGTTCCATGTCCAGTTCTAACTGTTGCCTCTTGACCTACATACATATTTCTCAGGAGGCAGGTAAGGTGGTATGGCATTGCAATCTCTTGAAGAATTTTCTACAGTTTGTTCTGATCCACACAGTCAAAGGCTTTGGCATTGTCAATAAATCAAATTAGATGTTTTTCTGGAACTCTTGCTTTTTGATGATCCAAGGGTTGTTGGGAATTTGATCTCTGGTAGCTCTGGCTTTTTAAAATCCAGCTTGAACATCTGGAAGTTCATGGTTCATGTACTGTTGAAGCCTGGCTTGTATAATTTTGAGCATTACTTTGCTAGCATGTGAGATGAGTGCAATTGTGCAGTAGTTTGAACATTCTTTGTCATTGCCTTTCTTAGGGATTGGAATGAAAACTGACATTTTCCAGTCCCATGGCCACTGCTGAGTTTTCCAAATTTGCTGACATATTGAGTGCTGCACTTTCACAGCATCATCTTTTAGGATTTGAAATAACTCAACTGGAATTCCATCACCTCCACTAGCTTTGTTCATAGCAATATTTTCTAAGGCCCACTTGACTTCACATTCTAGGATTCTGGCTCTAGGTGAGTGATCACACCATTGTGATAATCTGGGTCATGAAGACCTTTTTTGTATAGTTCTTTTTTGTGTTCTTGCCACCTCTTCTTAATATCTTCTGCTTTTGTTAGGACCTTGCCATTTCTCTCCTTTATTGAGCCCATCTTTCCATGAAATGTTCCCTTGGTATCTCTAATTTTTTTTGAAGAGATCTCTAGTCTTTCCCATTCTATTGTTTTCCTCTATTTATTTGCACTGATCACTGAGGAAGGCTTTCTTATCTCTCCTTGCTATTCTTTGGAACTCTGCATTCAGATGGGTATGTCTTTCCTTTTCTCTTTTGCTTTTGGTTTCTCTTTTTTTTTTCACAGCTATTTGTAAGACCTGCCTCCTCAGACAACTATTTTTCTTTTTTGCATTTCTTTTTCTTGGGGATGGTCTTGATCACTGCCCCTGTACAATGTCACAAACCTCCATCCATAGTTCTTCAGGCACTCTGTCTATCAGATCTAATCCCTTGAATCTATTTGCCACTTCTACTGTATAATCATAAGGGATTTGACTTAGGTCATACCTGAATGGTCTAGTGGTTTTCCCTACTTTCTTCAATTTAAGTCTAAATTTGGCAATAAGGTGTTCATGATCTGAACCACAGTCAGCTCTCAGTCTTGTTTTTGCTGAATATATAGAAGGTCCATAGATAGTCTTTAATATATATATATAATTAATCACATTTATATATAAATATATGGTGGATTATATATAAACACTTATCTTTTTTAAAGACAGCATAGTTTGTAGGATAGTTTAAGTTAAAATGTAAGCAATTTGGAAATATACATGTATTTATGGGAAGGTCCATAGAGAGTTCTTCAAATATATACATATTTAAAATATATATACATATATAATATACATTAATATATAAATATATGATGGATTATATATACAGTCCATGGGGTTGCAGAGTTGGACATGACTGAGAAACTAAGCACAGCACAGACAGTAACTCTGTCATATTTGCCATTTAGACCCTTTTTCTGAAACAGCAAGAACAAGCAAGTGTTCTATTGGGCAGGATTTTGAGAGCTTTGAGATTTCTCAGAGTAACTGGATAAAGAGGTTCTTGCTTCATTTATATTAATTTTCTTGTGAAATATACTTCTGAACTTAACTATCCATATGAGTAATGTCATTTTGGTTCAAAGTATTCTTGGAATTTTCCTTTTGTTTTGAGTTGAATTTAAATCTTGTTCATAGGAATTTTCTGGGTTGTGTTATACATTTGTTATTTGTGGTGGGGAGAGTTGGTCTTAGGATTATGCAATGTATTATTCAAAGTTGCCCTACAGAGTCTCTGGTTTGTGATTTAAATAGAAAATATATTAGAAATAAAGTATGTAATGAATTGAAGTAAAGGGGGAAAAAATCTTTACTTGGCATACATTACATTGCTTTTAAAATATACCCAAATGTTCTAAAAAAGAAATGCATGCATAACCTTCAAAGTGAACTACTTGAATATAGTCAATATTTATTTAGTTTTTAAAAATGAAATCTTGATTTTAGTATCAAACCAAATGATCACTAGCCATCATCTAAAGAAGAAATGCATGCATGACCTTCAAAGTGAATTACTTGAAATAGTCAATATTTATGTAGTTTCTAAAAAATGAAACCTTGATTTAAATATCAAACCTAGTAATCACTAGCCATAATTCGAATATATGTGATCTTAAATATTTAGAGTTTGTAGCTCTAAATGTTACATTTAAAAAATAATTTTTTTCCATTCCCATAGTATACCAAACACTTAAACAAGAAGGAAATTGAAAATGTTCTGTACTTTTGCCAACATGATATACTTTGGCAAATGCCAACTACTTACATATAGTAAACAATTAGTACCAATCTAGGAGAAGGAAATGGCAACCCACTCCAGTGTTCTTGCCTGGAGAATCCCAGGGACAGGGGAGCCTGGTGGGCTGCCATCTATGGGGTCTCACAGAGTTGGACACGACTGAAGCGACTTAGCAAGCAAGCAAGTGGAAATAAAATAATGTACAGTGTGGCTTCAGCCGTGTAATTTGGACTCTTTAAAATATCTGACCCCATTAAGTTTGCCCTCTTGTGTTATTTCAGGGATTATGTTACAAACACAGTAAAACTGATTTTTAGATAGAATTAAATTTACTAATCTGTTTAGTAAAATTATCTTGGAACTAAGATAACTAAGATAGGAGGTAGGAAGTTTATCTAGGTTGGTCTAACAGAAATCCTTTAGGAGCAGAGCATTTTCTTTGGGTACTAGTAGAAGAGGAAGTCAGACTGAAGAAGAGAATTCAATGTGAGGGAGTTTTTCCTTTGCTGACATGGAAAGGGCACAGAGTAAAGGCCAGGAATAGTCACCAGTGGGTGAAAACAGTCCCAGGTCAGCACTCAGCAAGAACATGGAACTGAATTCTGCCAACAACCTGAATGAGCTTACAAGTACGTTCTTCCCCAGAGCCTCAAGATAAATACCAAACCCTGCCAACCGATCCCCTAAGCAGAGAACCAGCAAGTCTGCCTGGAATTCTGAGCTATGGAAGTGTGAGACAGCATATGAGTGTTGTATTAAACCACAAGTGTGTGGTAATTTGTTACATAACAATAGAAACCTAATACAATCATGTCTCTGCACACTATAAAAGTTGTTTTCACGGATTCCTCAGAGTGCTTTAGCAGATGCTGAACAGAAATCAGAAATACTCTTCAGACTCAGCTTATGTTTTTCTCAAGGTCTTAAGTTTCTCTTTCATGCTCCTACATGAACACAGGCACATCTGAAATGTAGGGTAGAGTCTGACACCCAAGCACAAAGTGTATGAAGGGAGCAATGTGAGAAATGGCCATTTAAAAGTCAGTCTGTACACGTGTTCCCCATCCTGAACCCCCCGCCCATCTCCCTCCCCATACCATCCCTCTGGGTCATCCCAGTGCACCAGCCCCAAGCTCCCTGTATCCTGCATAGAACCTGGATTGGTGATTCGTTTGCAAAACCAATACAATATTGTAAAGTAATAAATAAATAAATAAAACACACCTTGGTTGCAGAAAGTCAAAAAAAAAAAAAAAAAAGAAAAATATATATATATCTTAAAAAAAAAGTCAGTCTGCCCTGCTTGATTAAAATTGCAGTATTAGGAGAACTTGTTATCTCCAAATCATAAAGTTTCAACCCATAGTCAGGGAAATAAGATCATCCATGCTGGGGAGCAACTAAGCCCATGAACCAGAACTTCTGAGCCCATGTGCTCCGGAGCCTGTGAGCCACAACTACTGAAGCCCACATGCTCTGGAGCCGGCGTTCCAGAACTAAAGATCCACGCACTGCAATGAGAGATTCCATGTGACACCACCAAGACTCGATGCAGCTAAATAAATACATTTTTAAAAATGGATAAACTATGTTATACCTGGCTTTGTGCCATCTGAACCAGATTCAATAAGACCTTATAAACAATAACGTGCCTATGAAAAGAAGGGTAGCTTAAAGGGGTCTAGGGTAAAAATTGTGGAATGATTCAGAAAAGCAAGAATCAGAGTGACCAGGAAAAAGAGAAATATGACTCAACTGGTGAGAAGATTATCCTTTGAGGTAAATCAGTTGTCAGTTTCCAGGATTTTTTTAATTTTCATACTTTTGGGATCATCCATGTTTACTGAAATTGGTTTAAATACCCAATTGTATGTGGTAGGGGACTGGAAAGTTTTCCTAACAATTCGCAACTTTGGGTGTTCATCTTCTTTTAATTTTCTGCTTCGGATGAGCTTTTGAGCCAGCAGTTATGCTTTGCCTCTGTGTCTCCTATTCTTTTCCAGTTCAAGTTTCTGAGCTGAACTCTCCTTTTCTTAAACATTACTATCATTATGTCTGTGTAGAACAATAATACTTCAATGCTGCTGCTGCTGCTAAGTCACTTCAGTTGTGTCCGACTCTGTGCGACCCCACAGACCGCAGCCCACCAGGCTCCCTGGTCCCTGGGATTCTCCAGGCAAGAACACTGAAGTGGGTTGCCATTTCCTTCTCCAATGCATGAAAGTGAAAAGTGAAAGGGAAGTCGCTCAGCCATGTCCGACTCTTCGTGACCCCATGGACTGCAGCCTACCAGGCTCCTCCATCCATGGGATTTTCCAGGCAAGAATACTGGAGTGGGATGCCATTGCCTTCTCCGAATACTTCAATAGTTTGGGGCAAATAAAGAGGATCCATATTAACACGTGATATAATCAACTAAAAATTAGCCAATCGGCCATCTTAAATTTTAAGATTCTCAGCATTTTCTCCCAAACATACTTTACCTATAGGTGTGTACTTCAGCTCCTCTAGTATTTGCTTGACTTTTTCCTCTTTTCTAATTCAAATTCTTATCAACTTCTTATGTAAAGTGTGTTAACCATTGTGCTCCCACACCTCTAGATTATCAGACTATATACACAGTGCTTTAACTCATAGGCAACATACTCAAAAGGGATTCCATTCCTATGAAGTTTCAAAACAGGCAAAACTAGCCAGAGTGATGGACATCAGAATAGAGGTTGTCAGAACTGACCAGGGGCTCTGGTAACTTTCTGGAATGATGGAAATGTTCTGTGAATTAATAAGAGTGTGGGCTGCATGGGTACCTGTACTTACCAAAACTCATCATGTTGTATACTTAAGACTTATACATTTCACAGTGTGTAAGATGCTTCCACAGTAATGTATGTAAAAGATAAACTAAAAAAAAAAAAGAAAGAAAGAAAGAGAAAAAAAAGGAACTATGCTGAAACATAAAACAAAGCATTTACTGAGGAATTTTGGAAAGGCTTTAGGATCAGAGTGAAATTTGAGTTGGGCACATAACAATAGGGAAGATGAAGACAGATATTTATGGGAGAGGGAATAGTAAAACTAAAATATAGATAACATGATGTAGAAAGACTTCTTAGTAAAGAAGAACTTTGTGTAAGTATCTAGAGACAGAAATAAAAAGGAACAATTGTACCAAGGCTATTGCAAGTTAAACTGAGAAGTTTAGAATATCTCAATAGCTGAGAACTTTTGAAGGTTTAAAGACATCAAGGCTTTATCTGAGAACTTATTTTCATAAAGGGGCTTCTCTGGTAGCTCAGAGGGTAAAGCATCTGCCTGCAATGAGGGAGACCGGGGTTCCATCCCTGGGTTGGGAAGATCCCCTGGAGAAGGAAATGGCAACCCACTCCAGTAATCTTGCCTGGAGAATCCCATGGACGGAGGAGCCTGTTAGGCTACAGTCCATGGGGTTGCAAAGAGTTGGACACAACTGAGCGACTTCACTTTATTTATTTGCATAAATTAGGATATCAAGTTAATTACTAATAAGATTAATTCAAGAAATAGAACATTTTTTAAAAGGGGGGAACAAACACAACTCATGCCAGTAATAATGAAAGACAACACTTACGTGTGTATGTGTGTGCACATACCGAGTAGCAGTAATAGCAAATCCTCACACAAGTACAGAAGGCAGTCCATTGTCTTAAGCACTTTGTATTTATTAAATGATTTGCATACCATCCTATGAGGTAAATATTATTGTTTCTCTTTCACAAGGGAGAAGACAGTGGCACAGAGAGCTTATACACCTTGCCAGGTTCTCATGTCTATGATGTAGTTGTAGTAGCCTCTGAACTCAAGTAGCAGAAGCACAGACTTTTCTTCCTAAATCCACCACTCCATGATGGAGCACAGGACAATCTGTACTTAAAATATTCTCAGGACAAATTTTGCTGATTTAGTAATCTGTTTCGGGGCTTTGTTGTAGCCAATTGATGAGAGCAAGGACACTCAAGATGTATTCTGTTCTGCAAACTTGGAAACTAGAGTATTCTGTAAATAGAGCTTTTATCACTGCCGGAAAGTGGCTCACAGAGGAGACCTGGGAAACAATTCACTAGTGAGTGACTTATTACCTTTCTAAGCGTTCAAAAGAAAAGGTGGAAATGAATACACTGGAGACAGTTTTTGCCTTGTTGGTGATTTGCTCACCTCTCTCAATTCTAATAAAATCAATGAAATTGAAAGAACTCAGTAAACAGTACATCTGAATGTCCCTGAAAGGAGCTTAAGCCCATATTGTGTTAGCTTTGTGTTTTGGACAGTTTTAGAGGAAGGTTGGGCTTCCCAGATGGCTCAGTGGGAAAGAATCTGCCTGCTAACAAAGGAGACTTAGGTTCCATCTCTAGGTCAGGAATATCCCCTGGAGGAGGAAGTGGCAACCCACTACAGTATCCTTGCCTGAAAAATCCCACGGACAGAGGAGTCTGACGGGCTACAGTCCATGGGGTCACAAAGAGTTGGACACAACTGAGCACAGCTGGGTAGAAGAAGGTTGTGTTGCTATTGAGTTTGGTCAGGGGAGATACCTGTTAGAGGGTGATTTTTTTTTTTTTTAATTTGCTGCTTTACAGATCTCAAGGTTGCTGTCTTGTAAACAGCAGATATGACAACTTTAGCGTCTGCTTTTAACCAACTGAATTGACAGTTCTGGTAAGGCCAAAATTTCAAAAACTCACGTCAAGCAAATTAGCAACTTAGCCTTGTTTATGTCACTTAGGCAATTGCAACATATATATCATTTTTACATATTCTAAATGAACCTAAGTATCTGTGAAAGTCCTCCTTTATCATTTTATTATTTCATAGAATACAGCAAATTTAATGTTGAAATCTAGAATTCCTTTAAACGAGACTCGATTATTTTAAAAGAGGAAAACTTGGAATAAACTTGCAAGAACTTAACAAAGTAGTTAAAAATAAGAAAATGATACCCATTTTCAATTGCTTCTCTTGAATGTTCATTAAGGAAAATGTCAGTTAAGTGGATTGCTGTGATAGTAGGTGTCAAGCAAATAAATGATGAACTGAAATAATTTAACAGAATTAACCGAAAAGTGATCAAGCATAAAAGAAATCCTCTCAAATATTTGTTTTACATAGTTCTGTGAGCTGTTGAACTTTTGAATAGCTTTAATGAATCCTGTAGGGTCTTGCACTCACTCATGTTATGGCTGGGCATAAAAGTGTCAGTCTTTTCCTAAAAGTTAATGACTCAGAAATCTTTTCAGATTTCTCTGGATAGCAAACAGTTTTTTCTGAGTGCTAGGTTTTGTTGGATTGTCTCCTTTGCAACCTCATTTGAGTGAGAACAGGCAATTAACAAGTATCATGTAACCTTAAGCTTTGGAGGCACCAAATATAAGGTAGCAAAGGTGGAGGATTATGCTGTTTTACATGCATGTGGTCGAGTTAAGCCAGGAGACTCTCTGATTTTGCTTCCTCATCAAAAATGCATTTGTGCCATGCTTCCCTCTCATGATTATTTCATATTTCAAGTAAGCATTCAATATCTGACAGGTTTAATTGTGGGCATTGAGGTAACATGGAAAATAAGAAATAAAATTATCTGCTTTCATAAGTATATATTCTAGGGGAAAAGAAATTAATGTATAAAAAGTCATAAAGACAAAGGATACAAAATATAACTTCACCACACATGGTGATCAAGGAAAAAGTCTCTAAGAAAACGATATATGCACCAAGCATTAATTATGATTAGAGACAAAAACATCTTTGAATATTGCAAATATATTTATAGACAAAAATACAATTACCCTATTATTTATCTGAGAAATGCTGAAAGAAAAAGAGGATTCACTTAGGATTCAATCTTAAGCTCGCTCAACTAGAATAGACTGAGAGGGCACTAGGTAACAGCTCACACATAGACCCTGGAAAATTTTAAAGCCAACCCAAAAGTTGGCTCAAGGTCTTGTTGGAATAATGTTGTTATCTATCTTCCAGAACATCTCAGAGAGGTGGCAAACTGAGACAGACTCTTTCCACCATACCAGCAAGATCAGTTACTTCAAGAGAAACAGAGAAAAGCCTTGCTCCGCTCAGGGGCCTGATGGCTGGTGGTGCCAGCCTGGAGCTCAGGGGCCTGATGGCTGGTGGTGCCAGCCTGGGAGTGGTTTATGCAGAAGGTACTATATGCATGTACACTCTAGCAGACACGTGTGCCTTGGGTGTTAAGGAGAGGACTGAAGCCTGCCTGCCTTTACTGCTCCTCACTGCTTTATAAAATCTGATCAATGCCTATGGTGTTTCCCAAGCAGAAAAATTTTGAGCTTCATAGCTCATTTCCACATTTCAAACGTATTCAATGTGAAAAAGAAATCTCTATCACACATCAGCATCTTGATTTTATTTTCCCTCTACAGCCTTCCATTCCTGCTGTCCCCATTATAAACTCAGCAAAGCCTCTTCTGTGACAGCGATAGATAATGGTAACATCTTGGTGGGATTAATCAGTACCTTTCTGTTGCTCATGGTCAAGCGGCTTTGTTGATGGATCTATTGTAATTGTCTACTTTTCTCCCTCATCACTGGGCTGGGCTCCCTGAAAAATGAACCTCTGTCCGTCTGTATTCCCAGCGGCCAGCATAACATCAGAGGCACTTAGTAAATATTTGATGAATGGACAAATAAAAGAGGAACTGTCATAACAGTTATCCTACTGAATGTAAGATGGTAGGGGTGGGAACAGGAGGTGCTTTTAGTCCTTGTTCTAAACATAACTGCAGGTGCTACAAGAAGATCAGTCCAAGAATCTGATTTGTCAGACAAGTCCAGGCAACAGAACCATTTTTTTTAAAAATCTTCTCATCTTCAGACAGGCTGAAGATAGCTGGCAAACACAAAGGCAGGATGGATATCCCATGGGCATCACAGTTGTTGTGCATCCAAGCAGTTTCAAACCAGTATCCAGCCATCAGCAGGCCACCTTTTCCAACCTTGTCCATTTCAGGAACACCTGCAGGGCTCCTTAAGCAGTCTATCCAGGCTTTTGTTTCCATATGCCCAAAGTAGTGTCGTAATGGGGCAATTTGGCCCAGATACAAAGTAAAATGTGGTCTCCTCTGACTTTAAAATACTTTCCCCTTTAATGTCAGTTAAGAGATTGAATACATTTGTTCCTGTTCTCACAATATATGAAGTTAGTGTTGCACTTTCACTTTAAAAACTCCTTTTTTAATATTTTAGCTATCATGTTTTCATTGTTGCATGTGAATTACCATTTAAAATGAATAATTCTAGAATAACCCAATTTTTTTGTAATATGAATCTTATATCACCTATTTTATGAGTTTAACTTTTTTATTGTTATTCATAAGCTAAATTATTATCACTACATTCTTTACTCCTGCTTTACAGTCTTATTTTGCTGGTTACTTATATGTTCCCACGTGTGTGTTTGCATGCTCAGTCATTCAGTGGTGTCTGACTCTTGCGGCCCTATGGACTGTAGCCCACCAGGCTCCTCTGCCCATGGAATTTTGCAGGCAAGAATACTTACAATGTCTACTAAAGCCCACACTTGCAATGCCCACTGCCATGGCATTGGATCCTGTTGAGAACAGACCTGTCTCTTCATAGGTTTTGTCAAACTTTTTTCTACCTCCAGCGTCAATATCAGTGTCAATGCTTTATAAGAGATTGTCTTTCTCCTTGATTTCTTTAGTTCTTGTATTTTGGTCCCTCATCTCTTCCTAGAATACATAATTAATAACAGAAATATCTACTTTTTCAGAGAAACTCATTAATCACCTACTTGAGTGTGATCTTGTCTAATGACCCCTAAGAGAGATCAATTTCTTTCACAGAAAATAAGCCAACAGCAGTATCTTCTAGAATTTCCATCTGTATATATATATTCTGTTGTTGTTGTTTAGTCCCTAAGTCGTGTCCAATTATTTTGTGACCCCATGGACTGTAGCCATCCAGGCTCCTCTGTCCATGGTATTTCCTAGGCAAGAATACTGGAGTGGGTTGCTTATTCCTTCTCCAGGGGATCTTCCTGACCCAGGGATCAAACTTGGCTCTCCTGCATTGATATTGGCGGGAGGATTTTTTCACCACCGAGCCACCTGAGAAGCCATATATATGTTGAGTTTATAGTATATATAGAAAATATGAGTAGTTTAATGCTGTTTGAGATCGGTGAGGCCAGTTTTTTTTTTTTTGTATGTGATTTCCCTGTCTTTTGTGTACGTCTTCATATGATGTCTGCATTATTCTCTCTGCTCTGCATCTCTTAAGAGTTTCCTAACACCTTGTAGGGTTCCAGTTCATGCTTGTGGATTCCAGCCTGCCCATGATCTTTCCCATATCACAGCCATCATCACTTCCTAGTGATGTTCAATCTCCAGCATCAGACAAAAGCCCTACATAGATGGCTTAGCTGAGCTCCCACTCTCTCTTAGTGCCCATTGCTTATAACTGAGCCTAGGTATAAGGTTTCCCATATTCTGCTCTGCACTGTTTATTTAGCAGCTGCTCTGTACAGCTGCCTTGACAACTGCACATTCTAAACACTGGGTCATGAAGAACAAAAGTTGCTAATCTTTTCGACAAAATGTAGCCTTGGTCGATTAATTGGTCATAATGAACCCTCATCTTTGTGAACATTCCTGACCATGTCCAGATCATTAATTATCATATGCTGTTCTTTGGAATAAATGTATACTAACTGTTGTTACTAAAGAGAATAACATTGCTCATTCTTTTGTATCCGGGACATATGACAAATTCCATTTCTAACATTTTGTCAGCTTTGTAACATTGGCTGATCTAGAAAGAACTACTCTCATGACCTTTCTGATTATTGAGCTGGATGGATTACCATGAAAGCAAAATTATACAGCCAGAAACCTAATCATGAAAATACTTTACCAGAATGAATAGGTGTTATATCAAGTAATTTCCAAGCCTCTCTAATGTGGTAAAAAACAAATAAAAAACAGTGCTAAAATCTCATTAACATGGTCAAAAAACTCTTAGCTGCTGCCTGTAACCAAAGCAGCACTTAGCTCACACTTCTCTACTTAAATTTCTTCACATTTGCTAAGAAAATAATGGTCAAAAGTGTGCTTCCTTACATTAAGTGGGTCATTTGCATGAATGTCCTTGGTCTAGGGAGGCACAGAGCCTTGGGATTGCTAGAGGCAAAAAAGCTTGGTAATGGCAAAAGTGTCAAACATCTTGACAGCTACGACCTGAGGAATCGACTGTGAATGTTCATATTTTCAGGTCTAATGCACCATACTCTTCAGTTCAATTACCTAAATGCACATTAAGGGTTAGCAATTTTCCTGGATTGTAATTTTGTATTGACAGATCTTAGTTCTTGTCTCAGCTCAGCAACTTGACATCTCTGAAATGTAGTGGGTTATTTCATCTCTTCAAGCTCCAATTTTCTTCTCTTTAAAAGAAACTTAACAACTTGAATATCTTCTACATTTATTTATCATGGAAATCTATAATGATAATAGACTTTAAAAGGATTTTGTAGACATTTAAAGTTATGATGGATTTTATCATTCTTAAAAGAGTTCTACAGAGGTTTTGAGGGATACAAATGGAAAAACAGCAGAAGAATGTAAGGATTAAGATGGTTGTTGCTGTAATTTACCTGGAAAACTTAATAAGACTCAGGAACAAACTTTATAATAAACTAAAACTTTATAATAAAATAAACTTAATAATAAATAAAGTGACAGGCTTTATTTTCTTGAGTTCCAAAATCACTGCAGATGATGACTGCAGCCATAAAATTAAAAGATGCTTGCTCCTTGGAAGAAAAGCCATGACAAACCTAGGCAGCATGTTAAAAAGCAGAGACATTACTTTACCAACAAAGGTCCATCTAGTCAAAGCTATGGTTTTTCCCATAGTCATTCATGTATGGATGTGAGAGTTGGACCATAAAGAAGACTGAATGCCAAAGAATTGATGTTTTTTGAACTGTAGTGTTGGAGAAGACTCTTGAGAGTCCCTTGAACTGCAAGGAAATGAAATCAGTCAATCGTAAAGGAAATCAACCCTGAATATTCATTGTACAGACTGATGCTAAAGCTGAAATTCCAATATTTGGGCCACCTGATGTGAAGGGCTGACTCATTAGAAAAAACCCTGATGCTGGGAATGATTGAAGGCAGGAGGAGAAGGGAACGATAGAGGACAAGATGGTTGGATGGCATCATCAATTCAAAGGACATGAGTTTGAGTGAACTCTAGGAGATACTGAAGGACAGGGAGGCCTGGCATGCTTCAGTCCATAGGGTTGCAAACAGTTGGACATGACTGAGTGACTAAACAACAACAATAGGAACAAAATGGACATCTTCCATTGAATTGAAATTATCCACACACACACATACACAGAGCAGGGTCAAGACTCTGCTGCAAGCAAGTCCAAGCAGGCTTACTCTATGAATCAATGGGAAATGATTTCAGGATAAAAAACAAGAAGGTATCAAAAAGTAGACCCAAAAGTAAATTACAATACATTTGTGTCATGATGATTTTTTCTCCAGATTTTACAATCAACTACATGAGTGGTATTAAAAAGCAGAGCCAACAAAGGTCCATCTAGTCAAGGCTATGTTTTTTCCAGTGGTCATGTATGGATGTAAGAGTTGGACTGTGAAGAAAGCTGAGGGCCGAAGAATTGATGCTTTTGAACTGTGGTGTTGGAGAAGACTCTTGAGAGTCCCTTGGACTGCAAGGAGATCCAACCAGTCCATCCTAAAGGAGATCAGTCCTGGGTGTTCATTGGAAGGACTGATGCTAAAGCTGAAACTCCAATACTTTGGCCACCTCATGCAAAGAGTTGACTCATTGGAAAAGACCCTGATGCTGGGAGGGATTCAGGACGAGAAGGGGACAACAGAGGATGAGATGTCTGGATGGCATCACCAACTTGATGGACATGAGTTTGAGTAAACTCCAGGAGTTGGTGATGGACAGGGAGGCCTGGCGTGCTGCGATTCATGGGGTCACAAAGAGTCAGACACAACTGAGTAACTGAACTGAACTGAAATATGAGTGGAAAACAAGAGGTCAAGATACAAGTTATCTTCTCAGCATTTCCAAAATGATGGAATTTTCTATTTTTTTTAAACCAAGGTAGAAATGCAAGGAGAAAGAATAAAATGCCCTAAGTCCTGGTTAAGACTTCAGGACTTTTTTTAAAAAAGTGCTAACCCCTTATTGAATATACTATTTGCAAATATCTGTTTCCATTCTGTAGATTGTCTTTCTGTTTTGCTGTTCCTTTACTGTGCAAACATTTTTAGTTTGATGTAGTCCCATTTGTTTATTGTATTTTTGTTTCCCTTGCTTGAGAAGACAGATGCAAAAAGATATTGCTAAGGTCAATCTGTGTTTCAATATCTATTTTATCTGATAAAAGTATTGCTGTTCCAGAGTTCGTCTGCTTTCCTCTTGCGTGGGATTTCTTTTTCCATCCCTTCACTTTCAGACTGTGTTTATCTTTGGATCTAATGTAAGTCTCTTACAGGCAGCATAGATGGATCTTGTTTTTAACTGTTCAGCCGAAGTACGTCTTTTGATTGGAATGTTTAATTCATTTACATTTAAAGTATTTACTGCCTGTTTGCTAACTGTTTTCTGGTTGCTTTTGTAGTTCATATTTTTGTCTTTTTTCTTCTTTGGTTTCTTCCCTTGTGATTTGATGAATATCTTTAGTTTTATATTTGAATGTTTTTCTCATTTTGGGGTGTTTATCTGTTATAATTTTCTGTTTCATGGTTATCATAAGGCTCGTATATGTAACTAATATACTATATGTATATATATTGTTGATAACATCTTAAATTTGAATGTGTTCCAACAATCTTGCATTTTTATATCCCCAATAGTGTTTCATATTTTAGACATCATACTTTCTATTCTTTTGTTTTTGTATCTCCAGTTTATTGTAGGTATAGGTGATTTTATACTTTTATATTTTAACCTTGTGCTAGCTTTATTTGTTGTTGATCCACCACATTTATTTGCTTTGCCTTTACCAGCAAGATTTTTTCTTTCAAAAAATTTTATTTGTAGCTGTGACCTTTTCTTTTGGCTTAGAGAAGTCCCTTTAACATTTTTTATAAGATTGGCTTAGTGGTAATAAACTCCTTTGTAAGACCTTGATTGGGCTTCCCAGGTAGCTCGGTGGTAAAGAATCTGCCTGCCAATGCAGGAGACACAGGAAATGCCGGTTTGATCCCTAGATCAGGAAGATATCCTGGAGGAGGAAATAACGGCGTGCTCCAGTATTCATGCCTAGAATATTTCAGGGACAGAGTCTGGTGGGTTACAGTCAATGGGGTAACAAAGAGTTGGACACAGCTGAGCAATTGAGCATGCATACAAGACTTTGATGATTTTAATAACACAAGAAGTGATGGGCTATGTCAGTGAAAAGATAAAGATTACTAGCTGTTTCATTTTATAGAAATTAATTTATTTTATTCAAGAAACTAATAAATTTGAGTGAAATTACAAATACAAAATCTAAAGTGGGCAATTTAAAATTTGTGCCCATAATTCTTTCTCTCTAGGAATCAAGTTTGTTCAATCAGTAATTAAGAGTCTGAAAAATATTTTAATCTTAGACTCAAAAGTAAGAGCAATAAAAATGAATACAAAAAAAATAAAGAAAAGAAACAAAAAAACAATGAATAGAAGGAAAGAAAGAAGCTAGGATGGCAAGTTCCCTCCAGTCTAATGGTTAGGACTCTGCATTTTCATTGCCAAGGGCCAGGGTTAGATCCCTGGTTGGAGAACTAAAATCCCAAAAGCTGTGTGTGGTACAGCTAATAAAACAAGAGTTAAAAAGAAAAAGAAATAAGGAATAGGGAGGGAAGGAGAAAGAAAGAAGAATGAGTGAAAGAAGTCAGTTCATCTGGGGAACCAATAGGTATTTTTAAAATATAAACATCTCAGGGCTTTCTATTTTGTTCCATTGATCTATATTTCTGTCTTTATGCCATTACCATACTGTCTTGATAACTGTGGCTTTGTAGTAGAGCCTGAAGTCAGGTAGGTTGATTCCTCCAGTTCCATTCTTCTTTCTCAAGATCGCTTTGGCTATTCGAGGTTTTTTGTATTTCCATACAAATTGTGAAATTATTTGTTCTAGCTCTGTGAAGAATACTGTTGGTAGCTTGATAGGGATTGCATTGAATCTATAAATTGCTTTGGGTAGTATACTCATTTTCACTATATTGATTCTTCCAATCCATGAACATGGTATATTTCTCCATCTATTAGTGTCCTCTTTGATGTCTTTCACCAGTGTTTTATAGTTTTCTATATATAGGTCTTTAGTTTCTTTAGGTGGATATATTCCTAAGTATTTTATTCTTTCCGTTGCAATGGTGAATGGAATTGTTTCCTTAATTTCTCTTTCTGTTTTCTCATTATTAGTGTATAGGAATGCAAGGGATTTCTGTGTGTTGATTTTATATCCTGCAACTTTACTATAGTCATTGATTAGCTCTAGTAATTTTCTGGTGGAGTCTTTAGGGTTTTCTATGTAGAGGATCATGTCATCTGCAAATAGTGAGAGTTTTACTTCTTCTTTTCCAATTTGGATTCCTTTTATTTCTTTTTCTGCTCTGATTGCTGTGGCCAAAACTTCCAAAACTATGTTGAATAGTAATGGTGAAAGTGGGCACCCTTGTCTTGTTCCTGACTTTAGAGGAAATGCTTTCAATTTTTCACCATTGAGGATAATGTTTGCTGTGGGTTTGTCATATATAGCTTTTATTATGTTGAGGTATGTTCCTTCTATTCCTGCTTTCTGGAGAGCTTTTATCATAAATGGATGTTGAATTTTGTCAAAGGCTTTCTCTGCATCTATTGAGATAATCATATGGTTTTTATTTTTCAATTTGTTAATGTGGTGTATTACATTGATTGATTTGCGGATATTGAAGAATCCTTGCATCCCTGGGATAAAGCCCACTTGGTCATGGTGTATGATCTTTTTAATGTGTTGTTGGATTATGATTGCTAGAGTTTAGAGGTTAAGAGAAGCAAAAGTTAAAAAAAAAAAGATAATGAGGTATATTCAAAACTAATTACTATTTGAGATGAAGCAAAAAAAAATGGAAGCTAATTCAACTGTCACTACCATTTCTGGGAGTCAAAGTGATTAAATGGAAGAAAACAGTTGAGAGTTTAAAAATCAAATGGAGTTCTTTCCCCTTGTGGTAAACAAGAACCAGGAGGATATTGAGAGTTTGCCTCCTAAATTTATAACTAAGGAGTTAACAGGAGCAACTGTGAAGTCTGGAACAGCAATGTTTTATTGTTACATAAAACTTTGACAAATTTGAAAGGAAAGATTAGATAAAATATCTCAAGCTTTATTAGATGAGATTTAAGTGATGATCATTTCTGCTGCTGTGGATAAGGCAATTCATGACATCATCCCCAGTGTATATATTGAATAAAGTCTCTAAGTGAAACTCAGAAAAGATAAGCCACAAGGAAGAAAGTCTAGGAGAGGAATAGGAATAAATGGAGATGCTTCCTGAGTGGAGTTATATTGCTTTATTATTATTATTATTTTTTAGGAGGTAGAAGGGAGCCAAAATTTTGGAACAGATGAACTCTCATTTACTTAATTTTTCTTGCTTTAGAGTCTGCGTAAATCTAAATACACAGAAGCACATAATCAAAACAAGTAGCTTGGCCTTAAAGCAGGCAAATAAATAAAATGTAAAATGAAGACACCCTGGCTGATCCAATCAGCAGTGATAACATTACGTAAAGGAGAAAAGCAAAAGTGCCAGCATAAGAAGCAGGCTAAAATGTTACAAACTGAAGAAAGCTGTCTGAATAAAAATGGAGGAGGATAGAGAAAAGTGGGAAATGAGGGCTATATGCCATAACTTCAGAAAAAATTTTAGGCCAAAGCATCTGTTCTTGATGACCCAATGTGATATTAGTTACTGAACGGAAACATACTGGTGTTCCTGAAAACATGAAACTTCAAAATGTTGAAGTAGCTTAAATGTAAAAAAATACTACAGCTTATTATATTATAAAAGCAAATATAGAGACAACAAACAGGGATTTGTAGTTCACACAATTTCCAAGTGTATGACAATGACAGTCAAAGACCGATTCATAGACCATATGGAAATATCTATCTTATAATAATATATGATAATAATAATAGAGGTTAATCATACAATATAAACACAGAGGTTGTAGGCAAGGAATGTGGTGAATGTACAGCTAAGATATGAACTTAAAAAGTTTTCTATTTCAAATATATATTAATATAATGAGATGGAGTTTTTAGACCCTTCATTAAATTCAGAATTAAAATGGATTGCCAGACACACAAGGCTCAAATATCTAAAATAGTACTTCTAATCCTGTAGTAATTAATATGTTCAGATAAATCAACTCTAATATAGCATCCCTAAAAACACAATGTATAATAGAAAATCTTGCTCTTGAAATGCATGCTTGAGCTGATCCTCTATGAAAGGCAAAACATCCAAGGCTTCAAGTTATAACAGGATCCAGCTTTTGGTTTTGAGGCCTCTGCTGATCCTAAAGCTTGACTCTTTAGTAAAGACACGAGCACAGTAGGTGATGGGCATCTACTGTGAGTGTGTCAATAAACTCAGGACAGTTAAGATGCAGGTGCGATAGCCTGTGCAAACTAATGGAAAAATACAAAATCTTAGGCCAATTGAATGGTGGGCGGAACAGAGGCAACAATAAAAATCGGAAAATTTCAATATAGTGCCACCCTTAGGGGGTAAAATGGAGGAGAAGAAGGAGTTAAAGAAGAAAGAGGAAACAGAGGAGAGGAAAAATAAGAATGATGCGTGAAGACTTCTAAACTAAGGCTTCTTACTCATGTGGAATTTGGGTCTAAAATTCATGCATTTGCATTATCCCTTTCCCCCAAAATAAGCAGAAAATTTAGAGGGATTTCAATAAAATACAGTATGTGTGGATGGGTTCTAGCAAAGAGAAACCCAAGTAAGACTGTAGGTGTTGCAAGAGGGGATCAGAGGCAGACACACTGAAACCATAATCACAGAAAACTAGCCAATCTGATCACACAGACCACAGCCTTATCTAACTCAGTGAAACTAACCCATGCCAAGTGGGGCCACCCAAGAAGGATGGGTCATGGTAGAGAGGGCTGACAGAATGTGGTCCACTGGAGAAGGGAATGGCAAACCACTTCAGTATTCTTGCCTTGAGAACCCCATGAATAGTAAAAAGGCAAAATGATAAGATATTGAAAGAGGAACTCTCCAGGCCTGTAGGTGCCAAATATGCTACTGGAGATCAGTGGAGAAATAACTCCAGAAAGAATGAAGGGATGGAGCCAAAGCAAAAACAATACCCAGTTGTGGATTGACTGGTGATAGAAGAAAGGTCTGATGCTGTAAAGAGCAATATTGCATAGGAACCTGGAATGTCACATCCATGAATCAAGGCAAATTGGAAGTGGTGAAACAGGAGATGGCAAGAGTGAATGTCGACATTCTAGGAAGCAGCGAACTAAAATGGACTGGAATGGGTAAATTTAACTCAGATGACCATTATATCTACTAGTGTGGGCAGGAATCCCTCAGAAGAAATGGAGTAGCCATCATGGTCAACAAAAGAGTCTGAAATGCAGTACTTGGATGCAATCTCAAAACCTCAGAATGATCTCTGTTCATTTCCAAGGCAAACCATTCAATATCACAGTAATCCAAGACTATGCCCCAACCAGTAATGATGAAGAAGCTCAAGTTGAATGGTTCTATGAAGACCTACAAGACCTTTTAGAACTAATACCCAAAAAAGATGTCCTTTTCATTTTAGGGAACTGGAATGTAAAAGTAGGAAGTCAAGAAACACCTGGAGTAACAGGCAAATTTGGCCTTGGAATATGGAATGAAGCAGGGCAAAGGCTAACAGAGTTTTGCCAAGAGAACACATTGGCCATAGCAAACACCCTCTTCCAATAACACAAGAAAAGGCTCTACACATGGACATCACCAGATGGTCAACACCGAAATCAGATTGATTATATTCTTTGCAGCCTAAGATGGAGAAGCTCTATACAGTCAACAAAAACAAGACTGGGAGCTGACTGTGGCTCAGATCATGAACTCCTTATGCCAAATTCAGACTTAAATTGAAGAAAGTAGGGAAGACCACTAGACCATTCAGATATGACCTAACTCAAATCCCTTATGATTATAGAGTAGAAATGAGAAATAGATTTAAGGGACTAGATCTGATAGACAGAGTGCCTGAGGAACTATGGATGGAGGTTCGTGACATTGTACAGGAGGCAGGGATCAAGACCATCCGCATGGAAAAGTAATGCAATAAAGCGAAATGGCTGTCTGGGGAGGCCTTACAAATAGCTGTGAAAAGAAGAGAAGCGAAAAGGAAAGATATAAGCATCTGAATGCACAGTTCCAAAGAATAGCAAGGAGAAATAAGAGAGCCTTCCTCAGCGATCAATGCAAAGAAATAGAGGAAAACAACAGAATGGGAAAGACTAGAGATCTCTTCAAGAAAATTAGAGATACCAAGGGAATATTTCGTGCAAAGATGGGCTCGATAAAGGACAGAAATGGTATGGACAGAAATGGACCTAACAAAAGCAGAAGATACTAAGAAGAGGTGACAAGAATACACAGAAGAACTGTACAAAAAGATCTCCATGACCCAGATAATTGCAATGGTGTGATCAGTCACCTACAGCCAGATATCCTGGAAGGTGAAGTCAAGTGGGCCTTAGAAAGCATCACTACAAACAAAGCTAGTGGAGGTGATGGAATTCCAGTTGAGCTATTTCAAATCCTGAAAGATGATGCTGTGAAAGTGCTGCACTCAATATGCCAGCAAATTTGGAAAACTCAGCAGTGGCCACAGGACTGGAAAAGGTCAGTTTTCATTCCAATCCCAAAGAAAGACAATGCCAAAGAATGCTCAAACTACCGCACAATTGCATTCATCTCACACGCTAGTAAAATAATGCTCAAAATTACCCACGCCAGGCTTCAGCAATACATGAACTGTGAAATTCCAGATGTTCAAGCTGGTTTTAGAAAAGGCAGAGGAACCAGAAATCAAATTGCCAACATCTGCTGGATTATCGAAAAAGCAAGAGAGTTCCAGAAAAACATCTATTTCTGCTTTATTTACTATGTCAAAATCTTTGACTCTGTGGATCACAATACTGTGGAAAATTCTGAAACAGATGGGAACCACACCACCTGACCTGCCTCTTGAGAAATGTGTATGCAGGTCAGGAAGCAACAGTTAGAACTGGACATGGAACAACAGACTGGTTCCAAATAGGAAAAGGAGGATGTCAAGGCTGTATATTGTCACCCTGCTTATTTAACTTATATGCAGAGTACATCATGAGAAATGCTGGCCTGGGAGAAAAACAAGCTGGTTTCAAGATTGCCGGGAGAAATATCAATAACCTCAGATATGCAGATGACACCACCCTTATGGCAAAAAGTGAAGAGGAACTAAAGAGCCTCTTGATGAAAGTGAAAGAGGAGACTGAAAAAGTTGGCTTAAAGCTCAACATTCAGAAAACTAAGATCATGGCATCTGGTCCCATCACTTCATGGGAAATAGAAGGGGAAACAGTGGAAACAGTGTCAGACTTTATTTTCTGGGGCTCCAAAATCACTAGATGGTGACTGCAGTGATGAAATTAAAAGACGCTTACTCCTTGGAAGGAAAGTTATTTACCAACCTAGACAGCATATTAAAAAGCAGAGACATTACTTCGCCATTAATGTCCGTCTAGTCAAGGCTATGGTTTTTCCTGTGGTCATGTATGGATGTGAAAGTTGGACTGTGAAGAAAGCTGAGCACCAAAGAATTGATGCTTTTGAACTGTGGTATTGGAGAAGATTCTTGAGAGTCCCTTGGACTGCAAGGAGATCCAACCAGTCCATTCTAAAGGAGATCCTCCCTGGGTGTTCTTTGGAAGGAATGATGCCAAAGCTGAAACTCCAATACTTTGGCCACCTCATGCAAAGAGTTGACTCACTGGAAACGGTTCTGATGCTGGGAGGGATTGGGAGCAAGAGGAGAAGGGGGTGACAGAGGATAGGATGGCTGGATGGCATCACCGACTCGATGGACATGAGTTTGAGTGAACTCTGGGAGATGGTGATCCACAGGGAGGCCTGGTGTGCTGTGATTCATGGGGTCACAAAGAGTCGGACACGACTGAGCCACTGAACTGAACTGAAGATTGTTTTAAATTCTATTCTATGAGAAAGGAGTGCTATGGGTAACAGAGTGTTTACCTAGAGTCTGTAATCATATGGCACAATAATTAAATGTCTCTGGTTGACTTTTTTTCCAATGTGGTTTAATATCAGAAGTTGGAATTCCAAAAAATTAGAATTCTAGAAAGTTATCAAAGACCTATTGTCTGATATCTTGGCTAGACTAACCCAAGTCATTTTATCACTTCTCTTATTCATTTTTCTGAATACCTTTTAGTACTGGATACATTAAGCCTTTCTATAGTAACTGACTATCAAAAACAATAATGGGACTCTGAAAATCGTATATCTTAGGTGTAAGAAATATAATTTTCTTGCAATGACTTTTGCAGGAGTTAGCAATTCATTCCCCAACCTCCCTGCAAGTTTTTTTTTTTTTTTTAATGAAGATATGTCTTATTTTGACACTTTGCTCTCATTTAAAAACAGAGTACCTTTGTGCTCAGTTGCTTAGTCTTGTCAGACTCTTGGCCACCCCATGAACTGTGGTCCACCAGGATCCTCTGTCCTGGGATTTTCCAGGCAAGAATACTGGAGTGGGTTGTCATTTCCTTCACCAGGGGAGAGTTACTTTAGTTAACAATACAGTTTCTGGACTAGAGAATATCACTGATGCTGAAGCTGAAACTCCAGTACTTTGGTCACTTGATGTGAAGAACTGACTCAGGGAAAAGACCCTGATGCTGGGAAAGATTGAAAGTGGGAGAAGAAGGGGACGACAGAGGAAGAGATGGTTGGATGGCACCACCGACTTGATGGACATGAATTGAGCAAGCTCCGGGAGTTTGTGATAGACAGGAAAGCCTGGCGTGCTACAGTCCATGGGGTGGCAAAGAGTCGTATACAACTGAGCGACTGAACTGAACTGAACTGAAAGACTATCACACGTGAAAGAGAACAGTTTAAAACATGTTAGGAAAGCGCTGGACTTTTTATTTTTTCTCTGTTGGTTGTAACTATCATGTGCTTTCTCTCTCTTATCCTATTGATATTGTATATTACATTAACTGATTTCAGATGTCAAATGTACCTTGAAATCTTAGAATAAGCCTCACTTGATTATAGTCAGAAAGATTTAATACTGCTGGTTTTGAGAAGCAGAAAGAAGATTATTAATCTAAAAATGTAGGTGTCCTCTAGAAGCTAGAAGAGGCAAGTGAGTTGATTCTTTTTTTGAGCATACAATTAAAGGAACTGAGCCCTACTGGCATCTTGACTTTATCCAGTGAGAAGCATGTCAGAAACACAAAAGTGTGGATAATAGGCCACTAAATTAATGATAATTTGTTACTGTGACAATAAAAAAACGAAAACACTATTCCTAACTGAAGCATTTTTCAGGCAATGTCAGTGACACAAAATTATAACATCTGTAATAAGGGGAAATAAAATAATAAAAACATTGTGTGTAAATGTACCTTTTTTCATGGCATTTCAGGCAAGTTCTCATTGGAAAGTTTATTATGATAACCTTAAAAATATGACAGTGAACATAATACCATATATACTTTCTCATTTTCTACGTGTACTCACTTGGCATTAAGCTTATATTCTTAGTATAAATAAGAATAAAATCTAAGCATATCCTCAGCAATTTATAGAGCACCACAACATAGACACTTTCAACATGATTCAGTAAGGCCCTGATTAAGCATTTCTGTCACTTTTTTTAGTTTGTTACATGACAATATTATTAAAAATGTTTGGAAAAGCAATGTCAGACTTAAGGAATACATATTGCCTTGCATTTTTCAGCTAATGTATTGTTACAAGAAAATTTTATGGGGTACGGGGTATATAATAATAGTATGCTCACATTTTAAACTGTCATTGAGTCTTATTATGTGCCAGACTTTGAGAATACAAAGGTAAATAAGATAAGGCCCTAGCCATTAAATACCTCAGTCTGTTCTAGTAGGTGAGAGAAAAATAGACCAAGTGCAATCAATTATGATAGTGTGTTTATAGCACATACACACACCGAAAACTGGAAATAATAAAGGAGTAGTGAAGGCAATAAGATGAAAAAATATAGGGACTGAAATAGGAAAAGTAGTTAAGTTATAAGACAAAGTTATGAATGACCTCATAACCTGTGTCTCTGAGGCTTGGAATTTACCCTGTAAGGCATGTTTCCCAAGGGTTAATAATTTATGTGCTATTTTTCAGAATATGTATTATTTTCACACATTGTCTAAGTAAGGCCTTTATTCTATGATCTCTCTGTAGGATATACATAATGAATCACTTCTGCTTTATTCTAAGAAAAGAAAATATTCATGGGCTGATATATAACACCCATATATATCATATAGACATAAACACATACATGATTAAACATTGAGTGGGATTCATGTTCAGTGAAATATTTTTTACATGATTTCACATGTATAAATCATAACATGGATATTGTTATTACTCTGCTTCTTTTTTGCCATTTTCAAGATTTTCAAATATATTTTAATAGCATGGTAATACACATATTGGAGAAGGAAATGGCAACCCACTCCAGTATTCTTGCCTGGAAAATCCCATGCATAAAGAAGTCTCGTGAGGTACAGCCCATGGGGTTGCAAAAGAGTAGACATGACTGAGACTAAACACAAACACAGTACATATATTTTTGCAATCTCTCTAAAGATATTTTATAAGTAAAGCTGGGAAACATATATACACTGAAGCCACAGTTCTTTTTCTCCCCATTGACGGCATTGCTTTGTACACCATCTGACAAAATAGTGATGAAGCTACAGAGGCTGAGAGTCGGGTAACTCAAACACTGGATGGTATAACAAAGTTGGCAGGCAAAGGCTGTCCTGACATCACGGGAGGAAAGAGATAGAGCCATATGGACATGGAAGACTAGTAATCTGCCCAGATGCAAGAGGAAGCCAAACAAGTGTCCAAGTGTAAGGAACAGGCTTACTCACAATCAGGGGGAATGTTTCTTAGAAGTGAATCAGGGTTTTATAACACACAAATTCCTTCATCACAGAGCCTGGGAATGTCTGGAAATTTTCTCAGTGGAATTGATTGCAAAGGAAAGGAGCCTAGCCTTTTATGATCATAGAAAGAATTTTCCACTGACCAGGTGAAAGTGGCCAATTGACTTAAAAATACCAGGGAACTATGGGAACAAAGAAAAGTGTGAGTGGTAAGGGAGGAAACCAGAGAAGAAGTGAAAGTGATGTCCATGAAGAAGTGGTGGAAAGGAACTCCCAGGAGGTTGAGAGATAACAGCAAGACAAGATTTAACAAAATGGCTTAAGTTCAGCATCACCAAAAAGAGAGGATGGTATCTGGGAAAAGGGAAACTAAGAATAAATAAGTTAAAGCTTGGGGAAATTTTATCAATAGATCTCATGGTAGAAAGCCCTGTACCTGGTTAAACCTTGTGGTTATGATCTGGATACAAATCCTTGATTTTCTACCTACAAGTTGGGGGTTATAGTTCATTGTTGAATCTCTCAAAGTCTCATGTGCTAAACTGTTTTTCTTTTAAGCTGTAAAGCAGTCATAGTAATAACATAGATCTCAAATATATCTGTGCAGAGTCAATGGGTTATTATTATACACGTAAATCACTTGCAGAATATCTGTGACATAGCAAATATTTGATAAATGTTAAGGATGATCAAAGCTGACCATTGCTAGAACAATGGTCATAATGACAGAGGGGAAAATGTAAACTCTCGGAATAAAAATTACACTTAATACATAATGTTTTCTTGATCTCAGGTATTATTCTCAATTCTTTATGATTACTAATTCTTTTAATTTATACAATACCTCTGTAGTAGTTGCAGTTGTCTATTTTATGGATGACAGAACTAAGGTACAGGAGAGTCTGAGCAGCTGAAATTGGATCTGTTAAGCGATGGAGGTCGATTTCACATTCAGGTGGCCTGTGGCCTATTGACATTGTTCATACAATGTCCATGGTGGTGAACAGCCCTCATAGAATTCATGTTGAGTGGAAACTTTAAAAATTTGGTGATTTATTACTTAATTTATAAATAACAAGATTTCATATTATTTATTACTTGAAGAAACTTGAATAAAAAGTTTCCAAAAGGATGAATTACTTTAGAAAGGTGGGCAAAGTTTTCAAAAACCAAACAATTAAAGAATTTACAGAATTCAACAGGTTACTCACTATAAATCTCCCCACAATACCTACAGGGTCCAGCCAATTATCTAATACTTATTAAGTGATTTATTATGCTAAAACACAGAAATTAACTTTATATTAAATTAAACTGAATGAAAGTTAAATGGAAGTTGAGGCTTAAAAATTACTGTATAAGGAAACTAAATGAGGAAAGTTAATTTTATCAAGAATTCCATATTTATATATGCATTTTCATACTTTATTCTCAAAAGAGAGAGTAGAACATCAAAACTATAGCAGAGCTAATTTTAGCATCAGATTCTTCACAAAGGAAAATAAATGAATTGAGTCTCCAGAGAACATTTTCTCTCACTTTATATGAATTGAATTTCAAGTCTTGGGGGAAAAAAATGTATGGAAATCATGGGAAAGACTTCAATTCAAACATATACTGAGAAATCTAGAATTGCTTATTTTCCACATATCATTATTCTGAAAGTAATACTGTTCTGTTGTTGCTCAAGTTGCTCAGTCATGTCCGACTCTGTGAACCCATGGATGGCAGCACACCACGCTTCCCTGTCCTTCACTATCTTCCTGAGTTTCTTCAAAATTCATGTCCATTGAGTTGATGATATCATCCAACCACCTCATCCTCTGTTGCCCTCTTCTCTTCTTGCCCTCAGTTTTTACCAGCATCAGGATCTTTTTCAATAAGTTGGCTCTACACATCAGGTGGCCAAATTATTGGATCTTCAGCTTCAGCATCAGTTCTTCCAATGAATATTAAGGATTGATTTCCTATATGATTGACTGGTTTGATCTCCTTGCAGTCCAAGGGACTTTCAAGTCTTCTCCAACATCACAGTTCAAAAGCATCAGTTCTTCAGCACTCAGTTTTTTTGTGGTCCAACTCTCACATGTGTACATGACCAGTGGAAAAACCGTATATGACTTCTCTTGCCAGAGTGATGTCTCAGCTTTTTAATATGCTGTTTAGGTTTCTCATGGACTTCCCTGGTGGCCCAGATGGTAGAAAATCTAACTGCAATGCAGGAGACCCAGATTAAACCCCTGCATCAGGAAGATGCCCTGGAGAAGGGGATGGCAACTCACTCTAGTATTATTGCCTAGAGAATTCCATGGCCAGAGGAGCCTGGAGGTCTGCAGTGCATGGGGTCACAGAGTTGGACATGACCAAGCGACTAACACTTTCACTAGCTTTGTCATAGCTTTTCTTCCAAGAAGTAAGTATCTTTTTAATTTCATGACTGCAGTCACTGTCTACAGTGAGTTTTGAGCCCAAGAAAATAAACTCTGTCATTGTTTCTACTTTTTCCCCATCTATTTGCCATGGGGTGATGGGACCAGTTGCCATGATGTTAGTTTTTGGAATGTCTAGTTTTCAGCCAGCTTTTTCATTCTCCTCTTTCATTTTCATCAAGAGGCCCCTTAGTTCCTCTTCTCTCTCTGCCATTAGCGTGGTATCATCCATATTAATCTGAAGTTGTTGGTATTTCTCCCAGCACTCTTGATTCTAGCTTGGGATTCATCCAGTCCAGCATTTTGCATGATGTACTCTGCATACAAGTTAAATAAGCAGTTCAGTTCAGTTCAGTCACTCAGTCATGTCCAACTCTTTGCGACCCCATGGACTGCAGCACGCCAGGCCTCCCTGTCCATCACCAACTCCCGGAGTCCACCCAAACCCATGTTCATTGAGTCGGTGATGCCATCCAACCATCTCATCCTCTGCCATCCCCTTCTCCTCCTGCCCTCAATCTTTCCCAGCATCAGGGTCTTTTCAAATGAGTTAGCTCTTCACACGAGGTGGCCAAAGTAATGGAGTTTCAGCTTCAACATCAGTCCTACCAATGAACACCCAGGACTGATCTCCTGATGTACCGACATACAGCCCTGATGTACTCCTTTCCCAATTTTTAACCAGTCTGTTGTTCCATGTCCTGTTCTAACTGTTGCTTCTTTTCCTGCATACAGATTTCTCAGGAGGCAAGTAAGACAGTACGGTATTCCCATCTCTTTCAGAATTTTCCACAGTTTGTTGTGATCCACACAGTCAAAGGCTTTAGCGGAGTAAATGAAGCATAAGTAAATGTTTTTCTGGAATTCTCTTGCTTTTTCTATGATCCAAAGGATGGTGCAATTTGATCTCTGATTCCTCTGCCTTTTCTAAATCCAGCTTGTATATCTGGAAGTTCTCAGTTCATGTACTGCTGAAACCTAGCTTGAAGGACTTTGAGCATTCTTGCTAGCATGTCAAATGAGTGCAATCTTTGAACATTCTTTGGCATTGCCCTTCTTTAGGATTGAAATGAAACTTGACTTTTTCCAAAACTGTTAAGTTTTCCAAATTTGCTGGCATATTCAGTCCAGCACTTTAACAGCATCATCTGGTGAGTGATCACACCATTGTAGTTATCTGGGTTATTAAGACCTTTTTGTTTAGTTCTTCTGTGTATTCTTGCCACCTCTTCCTAATTTCTTCTGCTTCTGTTAGGTCCTTGCCATTTCTGTCCTTTATTGTGCCCATCTTTGTAAAAAATTTTCCCTTGGCATCTCCAATTTTCTTGAGTTGATCTCTTGCCTTTTTCATTCTATTGTTTTCCTCGATTTCTGTGCCCTGTTCATATAAGAAAGCTTTCTCGTCTCTCCTTGCTATTCATTTGAACTTGGCATTTCCCTTTCTCCTTTGCCTTTCACTTCTCTTTTCTCAGCAATCTGTAAGGCCTCCTCAGACAACCATTGTGCCTTCTTGCATTTCTTTTTCTTTGAGATGGTTTTGCTCACCACCTCCTGTACAATGTTATGAACCTTCATCTACGGTTCTATGCCCTCTATCAGATCTACGCTCTTGAATCTATTTGCCACTTTCACTTTCATAATAATAAGGGATTTGATTTAGGTGGTACCTGAATGGTCTAGTGTTTTTTCCTACTTTCTTTCATTTAAGCCTGAATTTTGCAATAAGGAGCTCATGATCTAAGCCATAGTCAGCTCTAGGTCTTGTTTTTTGCAGACTCTATAAGTCTCTCCATCTTCGGCTACAAAGAATATGGTCAATCTGATTTTGGTGTTAACCAGATGGTAATGCCCATGTGTGGAGTTGTTTCTAGTGTTGTTGGAAGAGAGTGTTTGCTATGACCAGTGTATTCTCTTGGCAAAACTCTGTGAGCCTTTGTCCTGCTTCATTTTGTACTGCAAGGCCAAACTTGCCATTACTCCAGGTATCTGACTTCCTACTTTTGCATTCCAATCCCTTATGATGAAAATATATATATTGGTGTTAGTTCTAGAAGGTCTTGTTCATAGAACCTCTCAACTTCAGCTTCTTTGGCTTTAGTGGTTGGGGCATAGACTTGGATTACTGTGATACTGAATGGATTGCCTTGGAAATGAACCAAGATCATTCTGTCATCTTTGAGATGGCACCCAAGTTCTGCATTTCAGACACTTTTGTTGACTATGAGGGAAACTTCATTTCTTCTAAGGGATTCTTGCCCACAGTAGTAGATATAATGGTCATCTGAGTTAAAATCTGCCATTCTGATTCATTTTAGTTCACTGATTTCTAGAATGTTGATGCTCACTCTTGCCATCTCCTGCTTGACCACATTCAGTTTACCTTGATTCAGACCTAACATTCCAGGTTTTTCCAGTGTACTAAATGAAAATTCATTTTGCATAACAATATGTAATATGAGTTTAGAAAATAAGTATAGCATCTGTAAAAGTCTGTGTGTGTGTAGAAAAAATTCTGGTAGAATATTTATTACAATGTTAATATGGGTTTCTTTGGGGAAGGAAGCTACAAATGCAAACAGCACACTTTTGTTCCAGCTGTTTACAATGGAAAATATATCATTTTAAATACATCATTTTTTTTTTTCTTTTTCATGTTTCAATGCCATTCTCCCAAATCTTGCCACCCTCTCCCTCTCCCACAGAGTCCATAAGCCTGTTCTATACATCAGTGTCTCTTTTGCTGTCTCGTATACAGGGTTATCGTTACCATCTTTCTAAATTCCATATATATGCGTTAGTATACTGTATTGGTGTTTGTCCTTCTGGCTTACTTCACTCTGTATAATAGGCTCCAGTTTCATCCACCTCATTAGAACTGATTCAAATGTATTCTTTTTAATGGCTGAGTAATACTCCATTGTGTATATGTACCACAGCTTGCTTATCCATTCATCTGCTGATGGACATCTAGGTTGCTTCCATGTCCTGGCTATTATAAACAGTGCTGCGATGAACATTGGGGTACACGTGTCTCTTTCCCTTCTGGTTTCCTCAGTGTGTATGCCCAGCAGTGGGATTGCTGGATCATAAGGCAGTTCTATTTCCAGTTTTTTAAGGAATCTCCACACTGTTCTCCATAGTGGCTGTACTAGTTTGCATTCCCTAAATACATCATTTTAAAAGAAAATATTGGTACATGGTGTCACAGTGATAACTTAAAAACAGAGATTTACTTGTATGCTTGTTTAAGCGAAATGAAGTTGTTCAATCGTGTCCGACTCTTAGCGACCCCATGGACTGCAGCCCACCAGCCTCCTCCATCCATGGGATTTTCCAGGCAAGAGTACTGGAGTGGGGTGCCATTGCCTTCTCTGAATCCCCTTTATAGCCCACCGGAAAATTTGCTAAATATCTGACCGGTGCTCACAGTTTCATTGGTCTGATCCTAGGCACAGAGAAGAGAAAGGACAGAAGAGCCCCCACCGGCTTGTGTAACAGCTACTGGGGCTCAGCACATAGCGCCTTTGGGACATGCTGAGGAGTAGCCTCTCCAGAGTCTCTCAATTGTGCCCCCTGCCGCCCGCCTGTTTGCGGGAGGTTTGAGGAAACGAGAAACGAGAGATTGTAAAGGTCCCTCCAGCCATAGGAGCGAGGACCTCTTACCTTAACCGGAGGTCTTCTGGAATCTGAGACTGGGCCGCGTGAGCTTTCTGCTGAGTTCCTTTTTCGCTGTCCTGGTTTCCAGCACGATGGGACTTCCCCTGCGCTGGGTTTCTTCGCCTTCTGCTTCTAGCGCGGGAGCTTCGCTGAGTTGGGCTCCTGCTGTGCTTGGCCTCCTCCACGGGAAGGTTGTTTCAGCCAGGTTAAACCCGAGTCACGGCACCATAGATGTCACGCGAGTGTATGTTCCTCGGTTCTTTGTATGCTTGTTTAATATAAGTCAAATAAGCCCTATAGGTCTTAGTGAGGAATGTTGTGTAAATCCCAGGCATGTTTTCAGCTGGCAAAATTCTCTGCCTTTTTGGACGCAATGCTCAAATCTAGGTTCATCTCTGTTTAACTTCAGAGGTAAGATTTATAGTGAAGATGACAATTCTTTAGATCAATCATTATCATTTTGCTCTTGGGGAGATAATATGCCTAAAAATTATGATATAATCTATAGAACATATTTAAATAAAGGTAATAACATTTTTAAAACTACATTTTTATAATGACTTAAATTTATAATTATCAATTTATTAGATCTCAGTGACATGAGAAATATAAGATCTGTCACAAAAATCCCCTTTGTATTTGTGTGTTCATTTCTTAGCTTCAGGCCACAAAACAACTTGGAATAATGAAACATTCTTTGAGATTCATTACCAATTATGCTACCATTTCATCCTAGTTTTCCCCTCCAGAGCAACAATTTCATAAGACACATTTAGCAAGCGCAGTCATCACTGGCATGGCTCTTGACTGTACCAAAAAAGGGAACTGTGAGCTGACTTATTCTGAGCTTCTGTGATTCTAACTCTCTAGATCTTCCTGACATAACCGACAAAAAATGAGGATTTTGGTGGGGTGACATTCGGTTCCTGCTCATGTTCTTTGTATATTTATGTTGAGCAAAAATATCCTTTGGGAAAAATAATATTTAGAAGTATTATTTTAAAAAATATAAGTCAATTTTATGCTTAGTAGGTTTGAGTTCTTTATATCTGGGCTTTTGCAATAAGAGGAATGTTGAGATGTCCTTGGGGTCTAGAGAGACTTACACAGATGTTTAAATCACTTCTAATAAACATTATTTTGCTAAATTCTGAAGGATAATAACATTTCAGGATGATAGAACCCAACTGTTACCAAAAAAATTATCACAATGAAGTTAAAAGTGAGCTTTAATTATGTTTATTTAGTTCTATCTTTCTTCATATTAAAAAATATATGATTAGTCCATAAAAACTACACTGGATAAATAGTTATGTAAAGAAATAGAAATTAATGTTATTTTCTGAGAATAAACAGAGATTACTTTGTACAAATTTATGAGTTGGCTACATTTGGCACCCTCAAGTCTGCTATTATGCTACCTTTCCAGATGATTTATTTACATATTTAAAAAATATTTTTGTGGTTGCATTTTAGTCAAGCATGGTAGAAATAATAAAATATTATCTTCTATATGTAAAGTTTATAAACCAAAGAGAAAGCCAAACTTTAAAAAGAGTCACATTGGAATTGTAAAATTAGAAACATGACTGCTTTAAAATGTTACAATACATAGCATTCTAGGTTATGGTAGGGAAATTTGATTTCTTCAAGGAGATTGAGGAAGGGTAATGGAAGGAATGTGCTATTTGGGCTGAAATTAAAGGTATTAATTACTAGTGATTGAAGAAGAAAATTAATTTGATTGATTAATTAATTAGTAATTAAAGCTATTAATTACTACTGATTGAAGAAGAGAAAAGAGAGCATGTCTGGTAGATGATCTGAATGTGCAAATGTCCTGGAGGTATAATGGGCAAGCACCCTTAAATGTAGTCAAGGCAGTTCATGAAAAAAACTGGAGTGGGTCAGTTGAGACACTGATTGCAGAATTACTCTCCCACCATTGACTCAGACTGAGGAGTTGGTACTATAAAGAAGCTACTGGACAGTATATCTGTTCAGTCTTTTGAGCTTCCTGGACACATTTTTTAACCTTGACAATTTCAGTAATCTTTATGTTAACTGTCTTAATAGCACTCACAGCAAAATCTGCTTTATGTCACAAATAGAAAAAAATAACCCAAGGAAGGAAAATGTGAATGATACCGATGATGTATGAACTTTTTAAGAATCATATAAACAATGGAGCATCACCAGATTTCCAAAAAGTTGAAGCCATCTTTTTCTTCTTCCCTTCATCTTTCTCCCTCCCTTCGTCTCTCTGTCTTCCCTCCCTTTGTTCTCTAGAGTAATAGTAATGATTAACCTTCTTCCTCAGCTCTGTAAGCTTACAAGTGACACAAGAAAGAAGACAATCCAACAAAGCTGCAAAGCCAGCACTGATGAGATTCCATGATGATCATTTTCATGAGAAAGTGGGATGCTTCCACCGGTAGTTACCTCAAATGCCACCAATTATGTTGCCTTCATAAACATCTTTAAGATACTGAAGCCCAAGTTGTCACCAGGCCAAGTTTCACTGAGAGCTGTATGCTGGAGTTGTGTTTCTCCAGATTTAACTTCATTCTGAGCGTCAGCAGGGGCAAAGGACCCAGAGTGGTAACTCCCTCAGAGGAGGGCTGCCTCTGTTTCAGACACTGTTGTTTCCTTAGCTGACACATGGCTGTGCTCAACAGACATTTGTGTTCTTTTTTTTTTTGGCTGCACTGTGCTGGCATGCAGAATCTTACTTCCTAAATCAGCGTCTCCTGCAGTGGATGCCTGGATTCTTAACCACTGGACGGACAGTTGGGGGATGTCTCTCAACAAGCATTTGTAGGAGTGAATATAACACTGTATCAGGGGCACTCCAACAAATAATGGCAGAGATGTGTGCCTGCTAAGTCACTTCAGTTGTGTCTGACTCTTGCTACCCTATGGACTATAGCCCTCCATACTCCTCTGTCCATGGGATTCTCCAGGCAAGAATATTGGAGTGCATTGCAATGCCCTCCTCCAGGGGATCTTCCCAAGCCAGGGATTAAACTTGCATCTGTCTCCTGCATTGGCAGGCAGGTTCTTTACAACTAGTGCCACTCGGTGAGGGCCAGAAAGGGCTTAATATGGACATAAAATTTCAAATGTAATTAGTAATAGAGAAAAGACTATAACACTAATTCTTAAATCTCATATTATCTTAAAAATAAAATGAGTTAAAAAAATTGTATTAATCTGGAAAAAAACCACCGGATGATCAGAAAGTTATGGAATAAGCATAGAACCAAACCAAATAAAAATTAGTATTAATGTAAATTCACTTTTTAAGACTTCTCTCTAAATAATTTTGCTTCATCACAATTCTTAATATGTCGTTATAAAAAGGTTGTCACATAGTTCTTATAATCATACCTATAATTATATGTGGTTCATGAAAGTGTGACATCATGAAATAGAATATCAGTTATAATAGACCTTTTATTTGTTACAAGTTTTCAGGAAATTAATTCAATTAATTTTCATGATTAGTTCTAAAAATTGAATTCTGAAAGTTAGAACTCAGTGCCTAATGACTAATTTAATGGACATCATAAAACAATAATTTAACCAAAATAAAACCCTGTGAAAATGAAGCAGTTACATGTAATATTTTTTAAGTAAATAGGTCATAATTTTAGTGAGTATATAAAAGTAATAGAAAAGAGAGAGGAGAAATTAGATAGCCAAGCTTTGATTCTCTTTTTAATGCAGGATAAGAGAGAACTGACATTCAAAGGGAAGATCATGACACTCAAAGGGAAAGGGATAGGCAATTTGTCCTTACCACTGTGAGTCTGTTTTGGTTCTGGTGGCGCCTCTGTGTACTGGCTATGACCAGTACGTATGTAAAACTCTATGACCGATGGACAAAGGATGACACATATTTCCTAGAAAGGACTGTGCTTGATTAATGGTAAACCTTTTCTAATGCTGCCCCTGCCCTCCTTTAATTATTTGAAATACTGCCTGAGTACCTGAAAAAACACAAACTGGAAAAGAGAATTTGTATATTGTACATTGCTCACTCCAGCTGAGGTCATCTATAAGACCTATTTCTGCCTACAAGTGGTTCCTTTCTCTGTATTGCATGCCAGCACATAGTAGGCACTCAGTCAATAATAATTTTTGAGTGAAAGAATTTTACACTTTTTCTTTTCCAATTATATTTTGTTGAGGGTCAAAAGGATTTCTCCATTTTAGATTTTATACTGACAGCAAGGAACTGATCATTTGGGTTTTTGAGCAACTGGTAGTAGTGAATGTGTTTAACACAGAAACACTGAGTAGTTCTTAAATGAGTTAATAAACATGTTCATGAATGGCCATTAATTGAGTCTATAATGTAAAACATTATATTCTATTAACTACATTTGTTATAGAAAAATTACATTAATTGATAGTAGAGCCCTAAGATTTTCCTTAAAATCTCATATTGTTATGCTTTAAAATATTGCATTTTTGACTAATTATTCATACAGTTAAATTCAGTTGCATTAGATGGAGGTAGGTGATCATAGGGATCATATAGCATTAGTTGAATAGGGCACTAATTCCTTTTATTATTCATTCTGTAGTGTTATAAGTGAAAGATTTTTGGACATGAGATTCTCCCTGCCCATTTTTTTATGAAGTATCTTGAAAGATGTAAAATCCATGTGCTTATAATCAGTCAATATCACTAACAAATAGACTTGAATATATCAAAGAAAAAACTGCAACAAAAAAGGGAACTACATAAAAATCCACACAAAATTAATTTGTTTTTACTTTTTACTTAAGTATATGAGATGGCAATATCAACATTACTAATGTATAAACAAACTTGGAGAATTTTTACAAGTGTAAGTTACTTTAGTAAGTTTTTGATTAAAGATAAAGGTATCTGAAAAATAAAGCCAGATAAATAAAAGGTAGTAAATAAGCAATTCCAATTCAGGTAATCAACTGTAACATTTTTTTTTAATTTCATCACACATATTTGCTAAGCACATATTTTGTACCAGGGCACTGTATTAAGCATGTATTATATAACAGGTTCACAAATTTTTACATTAAGTTTTACATTAAAGAATGTAAAACTAATACTTGGTCTGAAGGCATATACATCATGAATATACTCATGTATTTTTACAAATTAAGCATGATAAAGTTTATAAAAGAGGCACCTCTTTGTTGTACGAGTTAGAGATGATTGCTTGAATAATCAGAGGATATGGTGTGGAAAAGGAAGCATTTGGAAAGATTGCTTTTACTACTCGATTGTGATTATCCTTCTTTGTATTATTAAAGGACAATTCTTAAAGATATTAGGAAAAAGAAGTACATAGTGTCACTGATCCTTTGATAAATAATCAATTTATATTTCACTCAAGCCTATCATTGGAAGCTAGAATTATCATCTTGCAGTCTCATAGAACTTTTAGAGAAAAAAAGGGAACAAAACAGCATCTAGTATTTTTCTTCTCAAACTATAAAGACAAAGAAATGTGCTGGGAATAGGCAAATCTATAGAAAAGATGTACTGCATCTTCCTGGAATATTTTATCTATTATTTGTGAAAGAATAAAGCATTACTTTTGGATTAAAATGGATACACACACCATGAAATAAAATATAAAATATACTTTAAGACAAAAATGTCAAGTCTATGTGACAATCGTAGTAGCTATTGCCTCAGAACCACGATGGTTAGTTATGTGCTCTCCGCTCTTAGAACTGCTGCCATACGTACTCCTGCAGAGTTGATTTCAAACTCTTTCTTATAGAAATGAGAATGAGAAGGTCCCAAAAGTCCACATGACTCTTCCACTTTGACTTCAGTCATTAATCCAGAATCAGGTTTATGCTGAATTTTTGACTATAGATGACTATTTCTTCCACCATCCATAAATGCTTCCCCTCAACCACATTCTAATTTCTTTTTTCAGTGATTTTTGTGCTTTAAGTAGCTAAGGACATTTTTGTCCTTCTCATTTCCATTCTTTGTCCCTATGTCCTTTCTTCATCTTCACATTTTAATACATTTCATATTTGAGTTATTTCATAGCTTTATGTATGTTTCTTCAGACTGATCCTAATTTTAAGAAATTAAAGGAAAACGGAACTCACTTCTACTATTGTCTCACACACAAACACAGCATCCTACATGAGGACAAACAGGGACCTCGTCAAAAAACTGTTTTTGCTTTTTTTTTTTTTAATGGCAGAAACTTTATTTAATTTATTCTTCTTTAGAATGTACAGCAATTTTTACTCAACGGGATAAGGCTGGTACTGCCTCTTGCTCTTTTGTACCTTTGCCATCAATATAGGGAGAACATGAAAGTAGATTCCACTGTGCTGGGAAGAGAGTGAGACGTGGAGAACCGGTGGTCCCAGCGGAGCTCAGCCCATATCAGTCAAGTCCAGCTGAGCTCTACTTGTGTGAGGGACTAGTATTTATAATATTCTGCTCATATTTTGTGATTGCTCATTATGCATCATTATTAGGGCCAGTTTATATCTCTGAGGTTCGTATTTCTCTATCTTTAAGATTGTCTAATGGTCTGGCTTTAAGCATAATCTTCAGACTTATCTTCAATGATTACATTTAACAAACATGCTAAAATCCATTTCAGTTGAATTCTTCTCTTCTAGGCCATTTGAATTCTCATCGCTTTTTCCCCCTTAGATATCGCATAAAGCATTCATAATTGAGGGTTGCTACACATGGTTTTCTGGCATTTCTCAAAGCTGGGTAGTTCTCTATATTTTACATAACAATTAATCATTCAACATACGGTCATAAGAAAACTCATGAAAAAGTCTGATATTCTATAGCAAGAATTGGTAAACAAAGGCCATGGACCAAATGCAAGACCGTGCTTATTTTCATAGACAAAGTTTTATTGAAATGCAGTTACATTCATTTTTTTATGTGTGGTCTCTAATGGCTTTTGTACTCTGCATATAAGTTAAATAAAGAGGGTGACAATATATAGCCTTGACCTACTCCTTTTCCTATTTGGAACCAGTCTGCTGTCCATTCTGAAGGAGATCGGCCCTGGGATTTCTTTGAAAGGAATGATGCTAAAGCTGAAACTCCAGTACTTTGGCCACCTCATGCGAAGAGTTGACTCATTGGGAAAGACTCTGATGCTGGGAGGGATTGGGGGCAGGAGTAGAAGGGGACCATAGAGGATGAGATGGCTGGATGGCGTCACTGACTTGATGGGCGTGGGTCTGGGTGAGCTCCAGGAGTTGGTGATGGACAGGGAGGCCTGGCATGCTGCGATTCATTGGGTCGCAAAGAGTCGGACATGACTGAGCAACTGATGTGATCTGATCTGATCTGTTGTTTCATGTCCAATTCTAACTGTGGCTTCCTGATCTGCATACAGATTTCTCAAGAGGCAGATCAGGTGGTCTGGTATTCCCATCTCTTTCAGAATATTCCACAGTTGATTGTGATCCACACAGTCAAAGGCTTTGGCATAGTCAATAAAGCAGAAATAGATGTTTTTCTGGATCCCTCTTGCTTTTTCGATGATCGAGCGGATGTTGGCAATTTGATCTCTGGTTCCTCTGCCTTTTCTGAAACCAGCTTGACCATCAGGAAGTTCACGGTTCACATATTGCTGAAGCCTGGCTTGGAGAATTTTGAGCATTACTTAACTAGTGTTTGAGATGAGTGCAATTGTGCAGTAGTTTGAGCATTCTTTGGCATTGCCTTTCTTTGGGATTAGAATGAAAACTGACCTTTTCCAGTCCTGTGGCCACTGCTGAGTTTTCCAAATTTGCTGGCATATTGAGTGCAGCACTTTCACAGCATCATCTTTCAGGATTTGGAATAGCTCAACTGGAATTCCATCACCTCCACTAGCTTTGTTCATAGTGATGCTTTCTAAGGCCCACTTGACTTCACATTCCAGGATGTCTGCCTCTAGGTCAGTGATCACACCATCGTGATTATCTGGGTCATGAAGATCTTTTTTGTACAGTTCTTCTGTGTATTCTTGCCATCTCTTCTTAATATCTTCTGCTTCTGTTAGGTCCATACCATTTCTGTTCTTTATCGAGCCCATCTTTGCATGAAATGTTCCCTTGGTATCTCTGATTTTCTTGAAGAGATCTCTAGTCTTTCCCATTCTGTTGTTTTCCTCTATTTCTTTGCATTGATATCAAATATGAATATCCTCAGAGAAATATCAATAACCTCAGATATGCAGATGACACCACCCTTATGGCAGAAAGTGAAGAGGAACTCAAAAGCCTCTTGATGAAAGTGAAAGTGGAGAGTGAAAAAGTTGGCTAAAGCTCAACATTCAGAAAACAAAGATCATGGCATCCGGTCCCATCACTTCATGGGAAATAGATGGGGAAACAGTGGAAATAGTGTCAGACTTTATTTTTCTGGGCTCAAAATTCACTGCAGATGGCAGCCATGAAATTAAAAGATGCTTACTCCTTGGAAGGAAAGTTATGACCAACCTAGATAGCATATTCAAAAGCAGAGACATTACTTTGCCAACAAAGGTCCATCTAGTCAAGGCTATGGTTTTTCCAGTGGTCATGTATGGATGTGAGAGTTGGACTGTGAAGAAGGCTGAGTGCCAAAGAATTGATGCTTTTGAAGTGTGATGTTGGAGAAGACTCTTGAGAGTCCCTTGGACTGCAAGGAGATCCAACCAGTCCATTCTGAAGGAGATCAGCCCTGGGATTTCTTTGGAAGGAATGATGCTAAAGCTGAAACTCCAGTACTTTGGCCACCTCATTGGAAGAGTTGACTCATTGGAAAAGACTCTGATGCTGGGAGGGACTGGGGGCAAGACGAGAATGGGATGACAGAGGATGAGATGGCTGGATGGCATCACTGACTCGATGGACCTGAGTCTGAGTGAACTCCAGGAGTTGGTGATGGACAGGGAGGCCTGGCGTGCTGTGATTCATGGGGTCGCAAAGAGTCGGACACGACTGAGCGACTGATCTGATCTGATCTGAATGGCTTTTGTACTATAACAGCAGATTTCAATAGTTACAACAAACATATATGGCCTGCAAAACCTAAAATATTTATTAGCTTTTACCTCATGAAAGAAATCTGTTGAATCCTAGTCCATAGCATAATTCTAGTTACATATTCAACACAATATTATTAAATTCATTTTTAAATGTCAGACATTATGTAGGACATCTTTATAACGAGAAGAAAGGGCAAACTGCATAGTCCATAAGCTCACAGTCTAATGAGTTAAACACTAAGTTACATGTTTTCATATATATAATCTCTTAAATCCCTGAAAGACATCTCTTGGTTTGTGGTACTATAAAAGAAGCTTAGTAGTGTTAAGTCATTTATCCATAAGCTTTTAGATGGTAACTGATAGTACCATAATGTTTATAATTTCAAATCTATTGCTTTTTCCATTGTGTCATGATACTAACTGCTTGGTTCAAATATTTTAGTACCAGAATGAGGTGAAATAGGAATCATTATGACTGTTGGTTACTTCATTCCTGAGGAATAATCATCATATTTGTTAATCCTCACATTCTCCATTGTTTTCTCATTCTTCACTTTTTAAAAATTGATTAAAAATGGTACTTACATATACATTATTAAATATAGAAAGAACTCTTTAAGACACAGAGAACTTAATAGTACACACTATAGACATGATCTCTGAGGTAGTTTGCAATAATCGTGGCAATTTTTCCCCTTTTCCTAAATTCTACCCTTGCCATATGATTTTGTTGTCCTTCTCAACAGAACACCAGAATATATTTGCCTGCCTCTCAAATCTGGGCACAGCTATGTAAGAAGAAAGATCCAGAATACAGTCACCATTGATGTTCCCTACTTCTGATAGGCTCTTTATTGTGTTTCTTAGAAAATTTTCACATTCGTGCTTCTTTGTTTAATAGCAAATTTTTCTTTTTATGTTTAACATGATTTTTTTTTTTTTTTTTAAACTCTGAGCCTTGTTTCTTTTAATCATCCTGTAGTCAGGGATGATGTCTTAAAGATGTTTGTATTCTTGTGTATAACTGACATAATTATGGCTTTCAGAGAATACAGGTTAAAGTTGATTTCCAGCTATGGAGAAATGTTGATATCAATGGCTAAATATTCAACCACTTTGCATGATGAGTTTTTATTGCTAGATCAGTACCTATAATTTATACCTATCTTTCAGTGTATGACTTATCCTTTACAGAAAAAGGATAAGCACAAATTTTTAAAAAAGGGAAAAATATAGGAAATGCTTGATATATGTATGGCAAACTCTGTGACTTGACACAGAAGCTAAAATAATAAATACAATAATAAAATAAATAATAAAAGAATTGCACACATATCACATATGAAACAAATTTTTAAAAGCTGTAAAAAGGTTAAAATATTTAGCTTTAAATATTTCTGGAAGATAATTCTTAAAATATAATGTTACCATAATAAAGGGATTAACCTCATGTTGGGTCATTTGGTACTCAAACAGGGCGTATACTTTGGAGCAAGAAAACCCTTGGTTCATAACCTTCTTCCATTGCTCTGTGGCAATCTTTCCATGAAACAGGGGCACTGATCCTGATCTGGGACGATGTGGAGAGGAGTAAATGATATGCTAGATGCAAAGTGCTGGCACATGGCAACAACAGAGTAAAAGTTAATCGCTGTCTTCAAATGTATTTCATAATTCAGGAGAGAGATCAATATCACAAAGTTGTCGTTAAAAGCATAGGTGAAAAAGGAGTAGGGGACATGGGCAATGAGAAGTTAGTTCTGGTTTATAAAATGCTGGTTACCAGTGTTTTTGAATTTTAGCAAAACAAACTAGAGTGAAGCCTAATGTAAAATTGGTGAAATTTTGCATGTCTTTCTACCTGCTCTTACGAAGGTTAGTGCTGTAGTGCATTGCACTTGACAGAGGGATGAATTTCTAAATGGGAACTAGTTACATTAAAACAAAGCAAGTTTTTGTCAGAATGACTCAGATTAACTTTGTTGTTTTTTCTTTGATAATAAGTTTTGTAAGTTCTTGGCACATACAAGTAATATTAGATGCATAAGGCTTGAAGCTAAGGAGAGCATTTTTATTTATTCCAACATTCAAAAATTGAATGAGACTATATTTTATTGTCTGTTGGGAAGTATAATATGTTCTTATAGGGCACCAAAGTCATCTTGTAAGTTCTGAAGAATTCTTCAGAAGCCTAAATTTCCAGAACTACCTAGAATCTTACTACTTAGAGTAGGATTTTGATTAATACCTTAACAGCTATAGAAATTTTGGCAAGATATTTGACCAATTTGTATTTCAATTTGATAATCTTTAACAGAGTTATATATAATAGGAGGTTCAATCTCACAAAATTGTTGTAAGGTTGAAATGCAGCACTATTTATTGTACTTAGAACAATACTTGGCACAGAGTGAGTGATTAATAATTTGTCAAATGTTGTCTCTTCCCTTGAAAAACAAAATGGATAAAATAGCTAATCCCTAATGTGAACTAAAATTTTCAAAGAAATTCTAATTATTTCCTTGCCTTTCACTTTCATGAAACATTTTACAGTTTCTGTGCTTTAAATTGCAAATTAGTTGTTTATTTAAATATTTCATATCATTTAAATTTTCCATTCTATGAACATTTTATGAAATTTTTTATACAAATTTCATTCATTGTTTCTAATTTCATTCATTCACCTTATGGTGCTAACAATATATATAACCACAATGTCAAAATTATTATAATATATGTAAATAATACATTTTGTTTCAAATATCCTTGAAAGATGGTGGATTCTGTTTGAGTTTAATAATTATATTGCTTACACATGTTTTTCTTTACAGACAAATTTGCTTTACAGAATTTTTAAGTAAAGGAAGGGGAAAAAGTGAGAAATATTTGTCATATTTAAAAGATGTTTTTGATTTTCATCTTTCCACCTACATTAATGCTAATGGCAAGAAAGGAGAAGAAAAAGAGTAAGAAAATGAGTAGAGAGGAAGAAAAAGCTCCCCAGGGACTTATTCAGCTTTGGTGAAACATGTAGGTCTCTCACCCAAGAAAGTCTGGGCAAATTTGAACAGATTTGGGTGGCTGGAAGATAGAAAAGCAATTCCAAAGTTGATGAGTTCCATCTTGTTTTCACATATTTGCTCTATTTTTGTTATTATTTGTTTGTCTTTTACTGCTATTCTGCTGGGTATAACTCTGCCATATGTATTCCCTTGAATTCAGCTATTGAAGCCGCCATCCAGCACAGTGTCTCTTCTGCCTGTCAGCCCACAGACCCTTCTCAACCATCTTTTTTTCTCTGATTTCTTTGCATGATCTAGTACTAATCACACTTCCTCTGGTCAATATCTAAGCCCTCAGTTAATGCTTAACATTTTTAGCTACACTCTTTTACTGCCATTTATAGAGAAATTCTAGCATATTTGTATAACATATTACTAATAAAAATCTTTTACTATACAGTGTTATACATATCCATTTCCACTTTCAAACCCACTAGAGTGGCTCAAATGAATAACAATCTGCTTGCAGTACAGGAGACCCAGGTTTCATCTCTGGTTCAAGAAGATCCCCAGAGGAGGCAATGACAGCCCATGCCAGTATCTTGCCTGGAGAATTCCATGGGCAGAGGAGCCTTGTGGGCTAGAGTCTATGGGGTCACAAAGAGTCGGACATGACTGAGTGACTAACACTTTCCACTTTCAAACAAAACTTCCACTTTGTTCCAAAACTGGAGATGAAATTGTTGCAATGTCAAATTATTAGTTTGGTGAGGATGTCTCCAATAATATGAAGATTACCCTTAAAGGCCTTTTCAGGAAATGTTGATATGTTAGAATTTGGCCTTTATACTTTATCTTTTAAAATGCACAGATTGAAGCTAGTAAGACTCACATTAAATGTCTGGATGTGTTTGTTTTATACATGCCATGGTAAATATCCTTTTATTCTGATATTTAGATATGAAGCAATCTGGAAAGGCAAAAAAAGACAAACACATAAAACCTTATATATAAAACTGTACAGATGATAAACTTTTCCTTCAATTTATATTACATTGAAATTAGAATCCAGTCTTAGAATTAAGTAATCAAAATGTATTTGTATTTTCATATTTAAATTATGGATATTAGAAAAACAACTTTCACCAAATTATTGAAATATTTGTAAAAAAATTTAATTTTATTATGTAATTGAGTCCATGGAATTTATTAGCCTCAGATCTTAGAGTGTCTCGGCTTATGTCTTTCATTTTTGTACTATATGATTTATTTTTGTTTGTCTTATTTTGTTTTGCTGGTTATGAATGTGGAGAGGATAAAATGTATTTGTTTCAGTGTTAAATGATGGTAATTATGTTGAGAGACATTTCATAGACTGGCTCCCTGTTGAATCGTGTGGGGTAGAGTCGAAGCTGCTTCAAATTTAAAGTGTCACATTTCCATATTTATTAATCAGAAGTTTATATTTTACTTGGTTGTTTGTTTTTTCCCAGATAGCATAGTAAATCTTTGCAATTCTAGGTATTAATCATCTGTCAATTGTGAGTGTGGGTAATTAACTCAAACTCTAAAATATTGGGTTGAAGTGCACAGTTTTTGAGAATCATAAGAAAAATAAAATAAAATGCTGATACATAGGTCAAGATGGAAATGCAACACCTTCTGAACACTTTTTGGGTATCAGAATGTTGGTTAAGAGGTGAAAATTCAAAGAGGAGGATCAGCTAACAGTTTTTATGTGATTTTTATTAAGAGTATTTATTTGGAAAGTTTTTTCTAAACTAGACTGTATTTATTGCCATACTTCTACTATAAAGTAATAACATTGGTGTCTTAGACAGTAAAGAATCCACCTGTCAATGCAGGAGAACTGGGTTGGATCCCTGGGTCGGGAAGATCCCCTGGAGAAGGGAATGGCAACCCACTCCAGTATTCTTGCTTGGAGAATCCCAAGGACAGAGGAAGGAGCCTCTGTCCTCTGTCCTCTGGCGGGTTATTGTCCATAGGGTGGCAAAAAGTCGGATATGATTGAATGACCAACATTTTCACTTTCATCATGAGGTTATGAGCCTTATCTTCTTTTAAATTTCCTTACTATTCTAAAGGATCAGAAGTATGGACAAGGTATATCCTGAAATTTAAATTCTATCAACTCATCAAAACTTATTCACTATTTCTGGCCTTTCCCATGGAACCGATATACTCAATTTCATTGATTCAAAACCACTAGTGAGAGTTCCTAGGGTCTCACATGAATGCTCAGGCAAATTTAAATGAAATTTTATCTTATGTTCATTTCTCATGATAAAATCTTAAAACAGAATAAAAGTATTTTTATCCCTCCTCCATCTATTTCCTTTCAATGAATTATTTTATTTCACAGAAATAAAACTTTACAGAAAGTAAGATGATAGGTGGTATTATATTATCCTGAATTGAAATGACCCCCTTATCCAGGATGACTACTGGATAATCTTTTGACTACTTCCTTATCCATGAGCTTCTCATATATACATGCTTATGTCAAAGAGAAAAATGATTATTATAGGTTTTACATTTTGGAATTAATATTTATATATGATAGCTTCAATCTAAGTCTACTCTCTCATCTGGGATATAGATTACACACAGAATATCTATTCTGTACAAAGACAAATCTCATAGCTGAATTTAAAAACGTAAAAGTAAAGTAAGAAAATAAAAAGTGAATTTAAATATTCTTTAGACACATGGCCCACTAGCAGCTATCCATATATAAACTTAGTTTTACAGAGTAGAAAAATAAAAAAAATTAGATGTAATTGTGAAACACCAAGACACTATAAACTAAATAACTGATATGGAGGTTTCATTTGAATAATTTCTTTTCCAACCCCAAGGTTTATTATAATGAAAATATTATGGTTAAAAAATACATTTAATTATCTACTGCATCACAGACTTCATGTTGTTTACTATTTTATACATCAGGAAAAGTTAAAATACAAAAACAAACTCAAAATAGTTTAAAGACCTAAATGAAAGATATGAAACCATATAACTCCTAGAATAGAACATAGGTAAAACATTCTCTGTCATATATCATAGCAATATATTCTTAGACCAATCTTCCAAAGCAAAATATATAAATGTAACATCTAAAAAATAAACAACTTAATCAAAAAATCAGCAGAAGACCTAAATAGAAGATATTTATTTCTAAAGAAGACATACAGATGGCCAACAGGCACATGAAAATGATCAACATTGTTAATTATTAGAGAAACCCAATCAAAACCACAATGAGCTAATACCTCATACAAGTCAGAAGGGCCATTATCAAAACATCTAAAAATAATAAATCCTGAGGCGAATGTGGAAAAAGGAAACCTTTCTAAACTGTTGGTGGAAATGTAAATTGGTGTAGCCATCATTGAAAGCAGTGTGGAGGCTCCTTAAAAAACTAAAAATAGAGCTTTAATATGATATAGTAATTCCCACTCCTGGGTATATGGCTAGAAAAGATGAAACTCTTATTTTGAAATGATACTTGCACCACAAATAGCTAAGACCTGGAAACAACCCAAGTGACCCAAGTGCTCATCAACAGACAATTAGCTTAAGATACGGTATAAATATATATGCAATGGACTATTCAGTCAGTCATTTCAGTCACTCAGCCAGCTCTTTGCAATCCCATGAAGTGTAGCACACCAGCTTTCCCCATCCATCATGAACTCCCAGAGCTTACTCAAACTCATGTCCATTGAGTCGGTGATGCCATCCAACCATCTCATCCTCTGTCATCTCCTTCTCCTGCCTTCAATCTTTCCCAACATCAGGGTCTTTTCGAATGGGTCAGTTCTTCACATCAGGTGGCCAAAGTATTGGAGTTTCAACCTAGCATCAGTTCTTTCAATGAATATTCAGGATTGATATCCTTTAGGATTGACTGGTTTGATCTTCTTGCAGTCCAGGGGACTGTCAAGAGTCTTCTCCAACATCACAGTTCAAAAGAATCAATTCTTCAGTGCTCAGCTTTCTTTATGGTCCAACTCTCACATCCATACATGACTACTGGAAAAACCATAGCTTTAACTAGACGGACCTTTGTCAGCAAAGTAATGTCTCTGTTTTTTTAATATGCTATCTAGGTCGGTCAAAGCTTTTCTTCTAAGGAGTAAGCATCTTTTAATTTCATGGCTGCAGTCACCATCTGCAGTGATTTTGAGGCCCCAAAAAAGTAAAGTCTCATACTGTTTCCATTGTTTCCCCATCTATTTGCCATGAAGTGATGCGACCGGATGCTATGATCTTCGTTTTTTGAATGTTGAATTTTAAGCCAACTTTTTCACTTTCCTCTTTCACTTTCATCAAGAGACTCTTTAGTTCCTCTTCACTTTCTGCCATAAAGGTAGTGTCATCTGTGTATTTGAGATTATTGATGTTTCTCCAGGCAATCTTGATTCCAATCGTGCTTCATCTAGCCCAGCGTTTCTCATAATGTACTCTGCAGATAAGTTAAATAAGCAGGGTGACAATATACAGCCTTGACATACTGCTTTCCCAATTTGGAACCAGTCTGTTGTTCCATGTCCGGTTCTAACTGTTACTTCTTAACCAGCATACAGATTTTTCAGGAGGCAGGTAAGGTGGTCTAGTATTCCCACCTCTTTAAGAATCTTCCAGTTTGTTGTGATCTACACAGTTAAAGACTTTGGTGTAGTCAATAAAGCAGAAGTAGATATTTTTCTGGAACTCTCTTGCTTTCATGGGCTACAGTCCATAGGGTCACAAAGAGTTGGATACGACTGAGTGACTGAACCATGTGTTGCCACACACACATGCATACATACATGTATATTATATATATATATATATAATATATATATATATATTAACATTTTCCCTTAGCTGTACACTTAGCTGTACCAAGACTTCCCTGGTGGCTCAGACGGTAAAGCATCTGCCTACAATGTGGAAGACCCAGGTTTAATTCCTGGGCTGGGAAGATCTCTAGGAGACAGAAATAGCAACCCACTCCAGTACTCTTGACTGGAAAATCCCATTGATGGAGGACCCTGGTTGGCTGCAGTCCATGGGGTTGCAAAGAGTCAGACACGACTGAGCAACTTCACTTTCACTTTAGCTGTACACTTGAGACTAATACAACACTGTAAATTATACTTCAATTAAAAAACAAAAGTTTTAACCATCAGATTAGTAATCATAGCTGTTACCTAGAACTAATTGTATCAATAATCCAAAATGTCAAAACACAGGAAAAGTAGATAAAATTATGGAACCATTGTGAGACCAATGTTGTTCTTCGGGTCTTTTTTCTACATTCAGATGCATTCTGGTTCAGGTTCAGACAGGACATCACCAAGCATTCAGGTGAGGCAATATTTACATCACTTTTCATTTATGTTATATCTCTTACACACCCCATCAATTCCATAGCTTGTACAAGCTTTTTTGGGGTTTTATAAATCCACAAATTCCTGATTAATTTACAATAGCAACTTAGACCAAGTTCATCTTCATGAAAGAATTCTTTAGATAAAATCTCCCTAGTCTGTAGGTTTGACAAGCAATGTCTCATTAGCATTTTTAAAAGTGACTAGATCATTCCTTCTTCTCTCTTTTGGCAAAAGAGAGATACTAGGTTTCATAACTGATAATATCTATTTCTTTTCTGCTATCAGTCTCCCAAATGAATAATAATACTCGCAGACAGAAGCACACCAAAGTCATTGGCCAAATTATGAAGATCCCTTACTTATTTGTTAGTACACTTGTTACTAAAACTAAAATTATTTTTAAAAACTTCATCAGAATAGCATAAATATCAGAGTAGAATGATATTATATATATATATATATCAAATTAGTAAAATATACCTTTAAGTTTTCCCTTGTATGTTAGACAATTCTCAGGCTCCCCTTTCTGTAATATCAGGAAGACATTCTGAAACATATTTAATTTTAGAAAATTTGAAAATTAAAAGGTATACTTCCTATGGGTGTTTCTTCAACTAGGTAGTTGTTTTGTTTTGTTTTTAATTGAGATAGATTTGAAGTTCTAACTATTGTAAAGAGTGCATACAAATAAATATATTTATATATGGCAGATATTTTATAATAAAATATCTCAATTATGAGGTAACAACATCATTATATTTGCTTTTGCTTTCTTTTTGCTATTGCAAAGTGGCATGTCTAAAATGCACTAGCATTTTCTTCTCCTTAGATCACACCATTTTTATGTTTATGCCATGAGGGGAAAGAATAAGATGTATCTAAGACCAAAGAAAGCTGGCGATAGCTTAATAACTGAAAACTTATGAATATTAGTCCTTGTATCTTGCTAGGAAATTCTAAAATCTCTGCTAGGAAAAACTAATATGAACACTAAACACTTGACCAGAAACACTCTAACTTTTATTACTGTGCTGTCAAATCTCCTATTTACATGCTGACTCAGATTCAATATTAAATGAAATAGAAGCTTCATCATTCTCTATTCTTTGAGTTAATTAAATATCTTGATTTCTGAAGAAGGCAAGTATTCCTGAGACAAGTATGACTGGCTTTTTAACTGGGCAGTAACAAGTACCTGCTATGTACTAAACAGCTTGCTAAAGCCTCAATAAATTCTGCTTATAAAATTACATCAGTTATCATTCATATTGGGAGACAGATATTATCAACACTGTTTCATAGATATTAAGGCTCATATCTTTCATATTTTAAGATCACTAAAATCAAGGTTGATCTCACAAGCAATGATATTTGGTTATCAATGTTGGCCCTGGGTCAGGTATAATGTAGTTGTTGATTCCAAAGCAGTAAAAGAAACTTCAAGAAAGCAATATCAAAACTTGCATATTTGGAGCACATCCTAGTAGTAATAAATAGTGAAGCACTGTTTTAATTTTAAGGAGCCAAAGGATTGTGGAAAGGGGAGATGGTGAATCAAATATGTTTATAAACATTTTAAAAATCGAAATAAAATATTTTCTAGGTTTACTTACTTTTGAAGTCAATTTAAGAGCTCAGTACCACTAAGTTTTAAATATTTTATACATTATCTCGAGACGTTATATTACCAATGCTATTTATGGCACAAAGGATATGTAAAAACAAGAGAATTAACCACTCTGAGTTGAAAATTAAGTTGGAAACACTTGACTCAATGTGGAAAAACAGGTACATTTAATCAATATGTTGCTTACATATTTCTTTTTATAGCTCTAAGAGTGTTTTAGCAATAACACTTCTAATAAGGATTAAAAGTGTTCTTCTGATAAATATAAAATAAAAATTACTACAAATTAATTTTAGTTGTTTTTTTTTTTTCCCCTAGAGGTACAGCAAATGATAGAGTATCTTATAATCATAGGTTTTTCTGAATAGATAAAATAATGTGCTCCCATTTTATTGATGAGGGAGTTAGAGCTTTGAATGCTAAGCCACTAGCACCATATCCCATTACAAGCAGAGCTGAGATCTGAGTGCAAATAGAGAATAGTTCATATAAACAAACTGTGAAAACTCAACTGTTGATGTACAAATTAACATAATTAAACCAACCTGGCATGAAGATTTAGTTGGCATATCAGACAAATTATTTGAGACAGCTGATGTTTGCTCCTGGGACAAGAATTCTATGATTCAGTTACACTGCAGCTGGAGGATAAAGAACAGACAAAAAGTTTGAGCTAAAAATTCTTGCTCTGTCCTTTGATCTTTGACATTAAACTCAATTGAGGTCTTGTGAAAAAGGTATGAAACTATCTCCAAATCTTCATCTGCCATATGTTTCCTCTACTTCATTCTTTCCTGTCTTATTAGAAATGTATATCATATATCCTAATCTAAGTGAAAAATTTATTGCATTTGACTGGATTTGATTTTATTTGATTTAATACAAAAAGTCTTATTTAAGAAATTTTCAAATCATTATCTTCTAAGCATGCTATTCACTTTCACTGGCTCTTCACATTTTCTAGTCCCCATACCAAGAGTCTTTTTCCTCTGATTCTTTCCTTTCAAAAAGCCTCATGTCTTCCTTGCTCTCTGCTCACCTTGATATGATCACCTTTCCTTTCTGTCTATATTTTACTAATATAATCACAAGTGCATATATTTAAGCATTCCTGCTCCCATGTTAACTAGTGAGTTCTACGTGTAACACTATGTGTCCAGCATATTGTAGGTCCTTTGTAAGTCTTCAGTTCAATTCAGTTCAGTTCAGTCACTCAGTCGTGTCCGACTCTTCCTGAGCTCATGAATCACAGCATGCCAGGCCTCCCTGTCCATCACCAACTCCCGGAGTACACTCAAACTCAAGTCCATCAAGTCGGTGATGCCATCCAGCCACCTCATCCTCTGTCGTCCCCTTCTCCTCCTGCCCCCAATCCCTCCCAGCATCAGGGTCTTTTCCAATGAGTCAACTCCTCATGAGGTGACCAAAGTATTGGAGTTCCAGCTTTAGCATCAGTCCTTACAATGAACACCCAGGACTGATCTCCTTTAGGATGGACTGGTTGGACCTCCTTGCAGTCCAAGGGACTCTCAAGAGTCTTCTCCAACACCACAGTTCTAAAGTGTCATGAGTCATCAGTGAATATTAAATGCAAAGGAAAATGCTGAAGGGGAATTTGTCCTATAAATTTGCTCTACATATTTTGTATAGTTGAATAAATCATCTAATACTAACAATAATATGAATCTTAAATGAGATAAAAGAAATCTTTGATGAAGTACTAAGAAAAATGCTCTTATCTGACACAAAGTAGAAATTCACGGACTTGGCAGAGAGATGAGGACATGCATTTTTCCACTGAAGTAATTTCTGGTCAAAAGTGGGAAGATTTTTCATTTATTTGAAAATATTAAGCCAAGACTGCAATTCAGTCCCCTTGGTTAACTCATCTTAGGAGAGGCTCCTGAGGGTCTGTAATTCACTTTAGATTCCTACTGTAACTTGGTTAAAAATGTATTAGAGAACAGAGAATGATAAAAACACTTCTTTTTATTTTCTTGGGCTCCAAAATCACTGCAGATGGTGACTGCAGCCATGAAATTAAAAGACACTTGCTCCTTGGAAGAAAAGCTATGATCAACCTAGACAACATGTTAAAAAGCAGAGACGTTACTTTGCTGACCAAGGTCTGTCTAGTCAAACCTATTTTTTAAATTAATTTATTTATTTTAATTGGAAGCTAGTTACTTTACAATATTGTAGTTGTTTTTGCCATACATTGACATGAATCAGCCATGGGTGCTATGGTTTTTCCAGTAGTCATGTGTGGATGTGAGCACTGGACTATAAAGAAAGTTGAGTGCTGAAGAATTGATGTTTTTGAATATGGTGTTGGAGAAGACTCTTGAGAGTCTCTTGGGCTGCAAGGACATCCAACCAGTCAATCCTAAGGGAAATCAGTCCTGAATATTTATTGGAAGGATCGATGCTGAAGCTGAAACTCCAATACTTTGGCCACCTGATGCAAAAAACTGACTCGTTGGAAAAGACCCTGATGCTGGGAAAGATTGAAGGTGGGAGGAGAAGGGGACAACAGAGGATGAGATGGTTGGATGGCATCACCAGCTCAATGGACATTAGTTTGAGAAAGCTCTGGGAGTTGGTGATGGACAGGGAAGCCTGGTGTGCTTCAGTCCATGGGGTCGCAAAGAGTCGGACACAACTGAGTGACTGAACTGAACTGAACTGAATTGTTTATTGGAGAGACTGAGAGATTTCCTTCAGGAGCAAAGTGATGGAAATATACATTTGGCTTCCTACAGACCTTCAAAAGGCTATTTGGTATTGAACTCCATACATTCTCTTGTTCTTTGTCAACAGTACATAAGAAACAGTGACATGTTCCACCAAATCTCAGAGATTAAAGAAATAGAGTTGGCCTCTGAAATTTAAGCTAGTCAAACCTGCAGACAATAGTGTGAGATAGAAAATTTACTAACCCTGCTAGAAACACTATCTAGATTATTAAATTGAAAGAAACATGTTCTCAAAAGAAGTGACAAACAGAGAATTAAGTTTAGATTATCCCTCATACCTGAATTTTCTCTATTTCTTTACTCATCACTAATGCATAGTTTTTCTATTTTGGCTTCCCAAAACTTCAATGGAATAAAAGTCAGTATGTATGAGAGTATGGATGGATCCTAGAATCCCCTTAGATCCTTATCTCATTCCAACGCAAGAATAAAGATTTACCTGAGACTCAGTAAATCCATCAGGTTAAAGTCTAATTGTGAGGACTGCTTGAATTGACCTTTCTTGGTGGAAATATCCCCTCTAACACACCACTGCTGTATCTGCTTTACCAACGTCTTTTTTTTTTTTTTTTTTGATGTTTATCCTAAAAATTTATGTGACTATATCCTGTATATTTCATTCTTTTTCTTCCAAGGCACAAAAATTAGGAATGATCTTCATACAGTCTTTAAGATAGTCTTGTCCTCCTAGAATCCAAGACTTGAAAGTAGTATTACAAGAGGGCCAAAATTCAGCTATGACCATGTCTCCACAGTTATGAATATATTTTTCCATGTTTCCCTCACCAACAGAGAGCTTCCTTCCCTGGCTTGCTCGTTCAGTCACTTCAGTCATGTGTGACTCTTTTCGACCATACGGACTGTAGCCTGCCAGGCTCCTCTGTCCATGGGATTCTCCAGGCAAGAATACTGGAATGGGTTGCCATGCCCTCCTCCAGGGGATCTTCCTGACCAAGGGATCAAACCTATGTCTATTTATGTCTCCTGCATTGACAGGCAGGTTGTTTTCTGTTTTGTTCTTTTTTTTTTTTTTGTAAATTTATTTAATTGGAGGCTAATTACTTTACAATATTGTAGTGGTTTCTGCCATACATTCACATGAATCAGCCATGGGTGTACATGTGTGCCCCATTCTGAACCCCCTCCCACCTCCCTCCCTATCCCGTCCCTCAGGGTCATCCCACTGCACCAGCCCTGAGCACCCTGTCTCATGCATTGAACCTGGACCGGCCATCTATTTCATATATGGCAATATACATGTTTCAATGCTATTCTCTCAAATCATCCCACCTTCACCTTCTCCCACAGAGTCCAAAAGTCTGTTCTTTACATCTGTGTCTCTTTTGCTGTCTCGCATACAGAGTCATCATTACCATCTTTCTAAATTCCATATGCATTAATATACTATATTGGTGTTTTTCTTTCTGGCTTACTTCACTCTGTACAATAAGCTCCAGTTTCATCCACCTCATTAGAACTGATTCAAATGTATTCTTTTTAAAGGGTGAGTAATACTCCATTGTGTATATGTACCACTGCTTTCTTATCCATTCATCTGCTGATGGACATCTAGGTTGCTTCCATGTCCTGGCTATTATAAACAGTGCTGCAATGAACACTGGGGTACGCGTGTCTCCTTCAATTCTGGTTTCCTCAGTATGTATGCACAGCAGCAGGATTGCTGGGTCATAAGGCAGTTCTATTTCCAGTTTTTTAAGGAATCCCTACACTGTTCTCCATAGTGGCTGTACTAGTTTGCATTCCCACCAACAGTATAAGAGGGTTCCCTTTTCTTTGCACCCTCTCCATCATTTATTGCTTGTAGGCTTTATGATAGCAGCCATTTTGACCTGTGTGAGATGGTACTCATTGTGGTTTTGATTTGCATTTCTCTGATAATGAGTGATGTTGAGCATCTTTTCATGTGTTTGTTAGCAATATGTATGTCTTCTTTGGAGAAATGTCTGTTTAGTTCTTTGGCCCATTTATAGCAGGGTCCTCTATGACCCACCTCCCAGAGTAATGGAAATAAAAGCAAAAATAAATAAATGGGACCTAATTAAACTTAAAGCCTTTTGCACAACGAAGGAAACTATAAGTAAGGTCAAAAGACAACCTTCAGAATGGGATAAAATAATAGCAAACGAAGCAATTGAAAAAGAATTAATCTCAAAAATATACAAGCAGCTCATGCAGCTCAATTCCAGAAAAATAAACAACCCAATCAAAAAATGGGCCAAAGAACTAGACAGACAGTTTCTTTATGACTAGCACCACCTAAAGTTTACATGTTACAAATTGTCATATCATTTAAGAAATTCACTTATCAGACTCATAGAATCAAAAGTTAAAAGAAACCATACAGCAGTTCTAATTTAACTTTCCATCTGAATATTTAATCACACTGAATATCTTCAAGTTGAAATTGAGGCTTGACTACCTTGAGAAGCTAATTACCAAGTCACCTTTTTGAGCAAGCTCTGAATGTAAAAATGTATACCTCTATAGAGCTTCCAATACCCGTTACCAGGTCAGGATTTTGGTTACACAGAGGGTTAGACCTCTTTATGCAAATGTACTTCCCCAGGCTTAACTTTGTCTGTTTTTCAGTTTGCTCCTTACATTTTGACATATCTCCAGCTTAACAGGCTTCCATTGAATACACTTCATGCTATCTACCCTTGGAAGGACAGTTATGACCAACCTAGATAGTATATCAAAGAAGCAGAGATATTACTTTGCCAAAAAGGTCCATCTAGTCAAGGCTACGGTTTTGCCAGTAGTCATGTATGGATGTGAGAATTGTACTGTGAAGAAAGCTGAGTGCCAAAGAATTGATGCTTTTGAACTGTGGTGTTGGAGAAGACTCTTGTGAGTCCCTTGGACTGCAAGGAGATCCAACCAGTCCATCCTAAAGGAGATGAGTCCAGGGTGTTCATTGGAAGGACTGATGCTGAGGCTGAAGCTCCAATACTTTGGCTACCTCATGTGAAGAGTTGACTCATTGGAAAAGACCCTGATGCTGGGAGGGATTTGGGGCAGGAGGAGAAGGGGACGACAGAGGATGAGATGGCTGGATGGCATCACCGACATGAAGCACCGACATGAGTTTGGGTGAACTCTGGGAGCTGGTGATGGACAGGGAGGCCTGGCATGCTGCGATTCATGGGGTCGCAAAGAGTCAGACACGACTGAGCGACTGAACTGAACTGAACTGATCATGAATTATCTAACTGGCTTCCACTGAATAAATTTCATGTTATCTATCAGTAGTTGTCTCTAAAGATTGTGATATTGGGATAACTGGTGGGATGAGGCATTTACTACTAGCTTGAAATTCCTAAAGGTTTTCACTTCCTAATGTAAAGTATGTGAGATCTATCTCTTGCATCTATAGTTAGATCGAATGAGAGATCTTGTCTTTTCTCATTAACTTTGTTTAACCATAATGTGATAAAAGAAATGGCATTTCTGGACCACTTTTCTGAAAATTACCCATACTGTCAATTCTGTTTTGTTAAATTATCCATAATATCAAGAAGCCGTAAAAATGTAAATTACTGAGAAAATACTAATTAATGAGTGTCTTAAAGCTAACTGACTTCCTTTCTTTGTGCCTTCTGGGCTACATTATTGCAATACCCAATTTTGGAAAAACTTCCTGAAACAACTTTGTCCAGCAACAGGCTCTGCTTCATAATGTAAATGCTAATTACATCCTATAGATCCTTCTCCATTTTCTTGTCTTCTAAGTAGAGTTTTAATTATATCTGTAGGTGAAATTCAGATATGAGTTCATTATTCAGTACAGTTCAGTTCAATTCACTCAGTCGTGTCTGACTCTTTGTGACCCCATGAATTGTAGCACACCAGGCCTCCCTGTCCATCACCAACTCCCAGAGATCACTCAAATTCACGTCCATCGAGTCAGTGATGCCATCCAGCCATCTCATCCTCTGTCGTCCCCTTCTCCTCCTGCCCCCAATCCCTCCCAGCATCAAAAACTTTTCCAATGAGTCAACTCTTTGGCCACCTTCACATGAGGTGGCCAAAGTACTAGAGTTTCAGCTTTAGCATCATTCCTTCCAAAGAACACCCAGGACTGATCTCCTTTAGAATGGACTGGTTGGATCTCCTTGCAGTCCAAGGGATTCTCAAGAGTCTTCTCCAACACCACAGTTCAAAACCATCAATTCCTCGGCACTCAGCTTTCTTCACAGTCCAACTCTCACATTCTTACATGACTACTGGAAAAACCATAGCCTTGACTAGACGCACCTTTGTTGGCAAAGTGACTGCTTTGAAAAGTCTCTGCTTTTCAATATGCTATCTAGGTTGGTCATAACTTTTCTTCCAAGGAGTAAGCGTCTTTTAACTTCATGGCTGCAATCACCATCTGCAGTGATTTTGGAGCCCGAAAAAAGGAAGTCTGACACTGTTTCCACTGTTTCCCCATCTATTTCCCATGAAGTGATGGGACCAGATGCCAAGATCTTAGTTTTCTGAATGTTGAGCTTTAAGCCAACTTTTTCACTCTCCTCTTTCACTTTCATCAAGAGGCTTTTTAGTTCCTCTTCACTTTCTGATATAAGGTTGGTGTCATCTGCATATCTGAGGTTATTGATACTTCTCCCAGCAATCTGGATTCCAGCTTGTGCTTCTTCCAGCCCAGCATTTCTCATGATGTACTCTGCATATAAGTTAAATAAGCAGGGTGACAATATACAGCCTTGACGTCCTCCTTTTCCTATTTGGAGCCAGACTGCTGTTCCATGTCCAGTTCTAACTGTTGCTCCCTGACCTGCATACAATTTCTCAAGAGGCAGGTCAGGTGGTCAGATGGTATTCCCATCTCTTTCAGAATTTCCAACAGTTTATTTTGATCCACTCAGTCAAAGGCTTTGGCATAGTCAATAAAGCAGAAATAGATGATTTTCTGGAACTCTCTTGCTTTTGCGATGATCCAGCGGATGCTGGCAATTTGATCTCTGGTTCCTCTGCCTTTTTCTAAAACAAGCTTGAACATCTGGAAGTTCATGGTTCATGTATTGCTGAAGCCTGGCTTGGAGAATTTTGAGCATTACTTTACAAGCGTGTGAGATGAGTGCAATTGTGCAGCACTTTGAGCATTCTTTGGCATTGCCTTTCTTTGGCATTGGAATGAAAACTGACCTTTTCCAGTTCTGTGTCCACTGCTGAGTTTTCCAAATTTGCTGACATATCAACTGCAGCACTCTCATGGCATCATCTTTCAGGATTTGGAATAGCTCAACTGGAATTCCATCATCCTCCACTAGCTTTGTACGTAGTGATGCTTTCTAAGGCCCACTTGACTTCACATTCCAGGATGTCTGGCTCTAGGTGAGTGATTACACCATTGTGAGTATCTTGGTTGTGAAGAACTTTTTTGTACAGTTCTTCTGTGTATTCTTGCCACCTCTTTTTAATATCTTCTACTTCTGTTAGGTCCATACCATTTCTGTCCTTTATTGAGCCCATCTTTGGATGAAATGTTCCCTTAGTATCTCTAATTTTCTTGAAGAGATCTCTAGTCTTTCCCATTCTGTTGTTTTCCTCTATTTCTTTGCATTGGTCGCTGAGGAAGGCTTTCTTATCTCTCCTTGCTATGCTTTGGAACTCTGCATACAAATAGGAATATCTTTCCTTTTCTCCTTTGCTTTTCATTTCTCTTCTTTTCACAGCTATTTTTAAGGCCTCCCCAGACAGCCATTTTGCTTTATTGCATTTCTTTTCCATGGGGTTGGTCTTGATCCCTGCCTCCTGTACAGTGTCACGAACCTTCATCCATAGTTCATCAGGCACTCTGTCTATCAGATCTAGTCCCTTAAATCTATTTCTCACTTCCACTGTATAATCATAAGGGATTTGATTTAGGTCATAACTGAATGGTCTAGTGGTTTTCCCTACTTTCTTCAATTTAAGTCTGAATTTGGCAATAAGGAGTTCATGATCAGAGCCACAGTGAGCTCCCAGTCTTGTTTTTGCTGACTGTATAGAACTTCTCCACCTTAGGCTGCAAATAATATAATCAATCTGATTTTGGTGTTGACCATATGGTGATGTCCATATGTAGAGTCTTCTCTTGTGTTGTTGGAAGAGGGTGTTTGCTATGACCAGTGCATTCTCTTGGCAAAACTCTATTAGCCTTTGCCCTACTTCATTCTGTATTCTGAGGCCAAATTTGCTTGTTACTCTAGGTGTTTCTTGACTTCATACTTTTGCATTCTAGTCCCTCATAATGAAAAGGACATCTTTTTGGGGTGTTAGTTCTAAAAGGTCTTCATAGAACCGTTCAGTTTCAGCTTCTTCAGCATTAGTGGTTGGGGCATAGACCTGGATTACTGGGATATTGAAAGGTTTACCTTGGAAGCAAACAGAGATCATTCTGTTGTTTTTGAGATTGCATCCAAGTACTGCATTTCGGACTCTTTTGTTGACTATGATGGCTACTCCATTTCTTCTAAGGGATTCCTGCTCCCAGTAGTAGATATAATGGTCATCTGAGTTAAATTCACCCATTCCAGTCCATTTTAGTTTGCTGATTCCTAGAATGTCGACGTTCACTCTTGCCATCTCCTGTTTGACCACTTCTAATTTGCCATGATTCATGGATGTAACATTCTAGGTTCCTATGCATTATTGTTCTTTACAGCATTGGAGAGGCCTGCAATTAATTTTGGGTTATCATAAGATCTAATCTAAACATGAGAGTGCCAGGCTGCTATGGCACAGGAGTGGCCGAGATGAGCTACCCCATATCTGAGGTCAGTGGCGGCGGCCGAGAGGAGCAACCCCACATCCAAGGAGCGGCGGCTGCACAGGTGCAGGAGGGCTAAGAGGAGCTACTCCATGTTCACGGTCAGGAGGGCCAGCCCCGAAGAGATACCCCTCGTGAAAGGTAAGGAGCAGCAGCTGCGCTTTGCTGGAGCAGCTGTGAAGAGATACCTCATGTTCAAGGTAAGAGAAACCCAAGTAAGATGGTAGGTGTCGTGAGAGGGCATCAGAAGGCAGACACACTGAAACCATAATCACATAAAACTAGCCAATCTGATCACATGGACCACAGCCTTGTCTAACTCAATGAAACTAAGCTATGCCGTGTGGGGCCACCCAAGACGGGAGGGTCATGGTGGAGAGATCTGACAGAATGTGGTCCATGGGAGAAGGGAATGGCAAACCACTTCAGTACTCTTGACTTGAGAACCCCATGAATGGTATGAAAAGGCAAAATGATAGGATACTGAAATGGTCGGTAGGTGCCCAATATGCTATTGGAGATCAGTGGAGAAACAACTCCAGAAAGAATGAAGGGATGGAGCCAAAGCAAAAACAATACCCAGTTGTGGATGTGACTGGTGATAGAAGCAAGGTCCGATGCTGTAGGGAGCAATGTTGCATAGGAACCTGGAATGTCAGGTCCATGAATCAAAGCAAATTGGAAGTGGTCAAACAGGAGATGGCAAGAGTGAATGTCGACATTCTAGGAATCAGCAAACTAAAATGGACTGGAATGGGTGAATTTAACTCAGATGACCATTATATCTACTAGTGTGGGCAGGAATCCCTTAGCAGAAATGGAGTAGCCATCATGGTCAGCAAAAGAGTCCAGAATTCAGTACTTGGATGCAACCTCAAAAAGGACAGAATGATTTATGTTCATTTTCAAGGCAAACCATTCAATATCATGATAATCCAAGTTTATGCCCCGAACATTAATGCTGAAGAAGCTGAAACTGAACGGTTCTATGAAGATCTACAAGACCTTTTAGAACTAACACCCAAAAAAGATGTCCCTTTCATTTTAGGGGACTGGAATGCAAAAGTAGGAAGTCAAGAAACACCTGGATAACAGGCAAATTTGGCCTTAGACTACAGAATGAAGCAGGAAAAAGGCTAATAGAGTTTTGCCAAGAGAACGCACTGGTCATAACAAACACCCTCTTCCAACAACACAAAAGAAGACTCTACACATGGACATCACCAGATGGTCAACACCAAAATCAGATTGATTATATTCTTTGCAGCCAAAGATCAAGAAGCTGTATACAGTCGGCAAAAACAAGACCAGGAGCTCACTGTGGCTCTGATCATGAACGCCTTATTGCCAAATTCAGACTTAAATTGGAGAAAGTAGGGGAAACCACTAGACCATTCAGTTATGACCTAAATCAAATCCCTTATGATTATACAGTGGAAGTGAGAAATAGATTTAAGGGACTAGATCTGATAGACAGAGTGTCTGATGAACTATGGATGAAGGTTCATTACATTGTACAGAAGGCAGGAATCAAGACCATCTCCATGGAAAAGAAATGCCATAAAGCAAAATGGCTGTCTGGGGAGGCCTTAAAAATAGCTGTGAAAAGAAGAGAAATGAAAAGCAAAGGAGAAAAGGAAAGATATTCCTATTTGTATGCAGAGTTCCAAAGCATAGCAAGGAGAGATAAGAAAGCCTTCCTCAGCGACCAATGCAAAGAAATAGAGGAAAACAACAGAATGGGAAAGACTAGAGATCTCTTCAAGAAAATTAGAGATACCAAGGGAATATTTCATGTAAAGATGGGCTCAATAAAGGACAGAAATGGCATGGACCTAACAGAAGCAGAAGATATTAAGAAGAGGTGGCAAGAATACACAGAAGAACTGTACAAAAGAGAGCTTCACGACCCAGATAATCATGATGGTGTGATCACCGAAAGCCAGACATCCTGGAATGTGAAGTCAAGTGGGCTCTAGAAAGCATCACTATGAACAAAGCTAGTAGAGGTGATGGAATTCCAGTTGAGCTCTTTCAAATCCTGAAAGATGATGCTGTGAAAGTGCTGCAGTTGATATGTCAGCAAATTTGGAAAACTCAGCAGTGGCCACAGGACTTGAAAATGTAAGTTTTCATTCCAATCACAAAGAAAGGTAATGCCAAAGAATGGTCAAACTATGGCACAATTGCACTCATCTCACATGCTAGTAAGGTAATGCTCAAAATTCTCCAAGCCAGGCTTTAGCAATATGTGATCTGTGAACTTCCAGATGTTCAGGCTTGTTAATGATAGAGGAACTAGAGATCAAATTGCCAACATCTGCTGGATCATCAAAAAAGCAAGAGAATTCCAGATAAAACATCTATTTCTGCTTTATTGACTATGTCAAAGCCTTTGACTGTGTGGATCACAATAAACTGTGAACAATTCTGAAGGAGACGGGAATACCAGACCACCTGACCTGCCTCTTGAGAAATCGTATGCAGGTCAGGAAGCAACAGTTAGAACTGGACATGGAACAACAGACTGGTTCCAAATAGGAAAAGGAGTACGTCAAGGCTGTATATTGTCACCCTGCTTATTTAACTTATATGCAGAGTACATCATGAGAAACACTGGGCTGGAAGTAGCACAAGCTGGAATCCAGACTGCCAGGAGAAATATCAATAACCCTAAATATGCAGATGACACCACCCTTATGGCAGAAAGTGAAGAGGAACTAAAGAGCCTCTTGAAAGTTAAAGAGGAAAGTGAAAAAGTTGGCTTAAAGCTCAACATTCAGTAATGAAGATCATGGCATCTGGTTCCATCACTTCATGGCAAATGGATGGGCAAACAGTGGAAATAGTGTCAGACTTTAGTTTTTGGGGCTCCAAAATCACTGTAGATATTGATTGCAGCCATGAAGTTAAAAGACGCGTACTCCTTGGAAGGAAAGTTATGACCAACCTGGATAGCATATTAAAAGCAGAGACATTACTTTGCCAGCAAATGTTCGTCTAGTCAAGGACATGGTTTTTCCAGTGGTCATGTATGGATGTGAGAGTTGGACTTTGAAGAATGCTTAGTGCTGAAGAATTGATGCTTTTGAACTGTGGTGTTGGAGAAGACTCTTGAGAATTCCTTGGACTGCAAGGAGGTCCAACCAGTCCTTTCTAAAGGAGATCAGTCCTGGGTGTTCATTGGAAGGACTGATGCTAAAGCAGAAACTCCAATACTTTGGCCACCTCATATGAAGAGTTGACTCACTGCAAAAGACCTTGATGCTGGGATGGATTGGGGGCAGGAGGAAACGGGGACGACAGAGGATGAGATGACTGGATGGCATCACCGAGTTGATGGACATGAGTTTGAGGAAGCTCTGGGAGTTGGTGATTTACAAGGAGGCCTGGCGTGCTGTTATTCATGGGGTCACAAAGAGTCAGACACGACTAAGGGACTGAACTGAACTGAAGTGAATCTAAGTCAGTGGCGTAAACCCTCTTGGAGGTTGCCATTACCCCTACCATAGAAGCCATAGACCCCAGGGCTGGGTTGCCTCATGTCAAACAACTAACAGGGAGGGAGAGCAACCACACCCATCAGCAGATAATCAGATTAAAATTCTACTGAGCATGGCCTTGCCCACCAGTGTGGTTTAGTCACTAAATCATGGTGAACTCTTTGTGATCTCATGGACTGTAACCTACCAGGCTCCTCTGTCCATGGAATTCTCCAGGCAAGAATACTGGAATGGGCTACCATTTCCTTCTCCAGGGAATCTTCCTGATCCAGGGACTGAACCCGCATCTCCTACATTGCAGGCAGTCTCTTGTATTGCAGGCAGATTCTCTTCCAACCGAGCCCGGAGGAAAGCCCTATTCTAAGACAATTAAGGACAATTAGAGTTCCATACAAACTTCATAATCAGATGGATGCTCTTATATGTAGATTTCATGGCCTTATTCTGGTTCTTGTTGAAGTACTGTGTGTATGAAATTAAGAGAGACAGTGTGGTAGAAACATTAAGTGCTCAGATTCTAGAGGCAAACTGCTGGGATTTCAAATCCCAGTTGCGTCAATTATTATTTCCTGGACCTTAAAGAATTTACTAACCTCTTTGTGCCTTGGTTTTCTTATCTTTGAAATCAATTAGAAACTGTCCTGGTCCAGCTGTGGGCTGGAAAAGAATTTCCAGACATGAGACAGAATGAGAGGGAAAATAAAGTTTTAGAGTGGGAGACTGTTAGAACAGGGGGCCAGCTCAAGGGAGAACTGACTTTGAATATGGGTCCTTAGTCCACTTTTATACCCAGGGTACAAGGAGTGGGATAGGGGTCTTGCAGGTCATTTGCTGATTGGATGAGGCATGTGTATACTGGGTGGGGAAAGAGTAAGGCAAATACCTTCTCCCTATGGGGTAAGAGAGGAGACAGGTTATACTGTTCCATTAATAGTTACAACATGGGGGAGGGAACGACAATAGGGTCTGGTTTTTCTGTTCTTGTATTCCAAGATCCTCCTTGGTTTTATCTGCTCTTTCCTCCTTGGGTCACCATAGAAACCTCCTTGTATCTTAGTTTTCTCTTCCACAGTGTATAATATAGATCAGTGTTCATGTTGTAAGTTAGTGATAGGTTTGTTGGGGAAAAAATGAATACATATCCAAAAAATACTTTAAAATTGCTTGTCACATGATGTAAATATATACTTTTTTTCTCTTTAATCCCTGCTGCTCTATATCAATATTTATGTCTTATCTATCTCCTTGCACTTATTCTATCTTTGTCATCTCATGTACAGATAGACTAAAAACAAGTTGTTAAGCTATTGAAGAGAAATAAAGATGTCACTCATGATTCACTCAATAGATTTTTACAATGTATTTGAGAATCAGAAAACATACATACAATATTGTGTATGCAGATATGTGGCTTAAAAAAAAGAAAAATGTCTCTGTGACTCAGTCTAAAATAATTTTGATATTTACCATAAAAACAACAAGGTGTGAAAGTGAAAGTCGCTCAGTCATGTCAGACTCTTCGCACCCCATGAACTATACAGTCCATGGGATTCTCCAGGCCAGAACACTGGAGTGGGTAGCCTTTCCCTTCTCCACGGGAACTTCCCAACCCAGGGATCCAACCCAGGTCTCTGGCATTGCAGGCAGACTCTTTATCAACTGAGCCACACGGGAAGCCCAACGAGGTATACGTACATAAGGTATACGTACATATATATTTATTCCAGAAGCAAGATAGTTGTTCCTATAATATAATCATACTGGAAGGGAAGCATAGGCTTAATGATACAGAAACTGAGGCCTGAACAATTAAAGCAAAAGTTGCAGAAGACAACATCAGACAAGAGAAGACTTCATGCCGTGGGGAAGAGAAGCCAGACACACTTGGAACTCATTTTCAGGGAAACAAAGAGCAGGAGGATTTAGGTCCTGTGCTTGCTAATTAGCCTTAACCAAATGTAAATTAAGCTCTCTTATATGTTCATGGCAGGTGGTAGTTTTACAACTTGGAGCAAGGCATAGGGCAAAGTTAGGCTCCTACCCCTCCACAGAGACTAGGAGACGGGGAACTGTCTTCCTTGATGGTTATACTTCAAAAGAATGGCTCCCAGGTCTTTGAGAAAGATAGTCCTTGTGAAATAACAAGAGGCTTTTACAAAAGCCTTATATCTCTAAGAGGCAAAGAAAGCATTTACAGTGAAAGGTTTTCTAAAGTAAATGCTCTTAATAAAAGGGAATTTAGGGCTCAGAGACAGAGAAGGCAATGGCAACCTACTCCAGTACTCTTGCCTGGAAAATCCCATGGACAGAGGAGCCTGGTAGGCTGCAGTCCATGGGGTCGCTAAGAGTCAGGCATACTGAGCGACTTTACTTTCACTTTCCACTTTCATGCATTGGAGAAGGAAATGGCAACCCACTCCAGTGTTCTTGCCTGGAGAATCAATCCCAGGGACAGGGGAGCCTGGTGGGCTGCCGTCTATGGGGTCGCACAGAGTGAGACACGACTGAAGTGACTTAGCAGCAGCAGCAGGGCCCAGAGACAGGAAGAAGACTGCCTGAAATTTAGTCAAGCTGAGGGGAATATTAAGGTTTTCTTTGTAAACATTTAATTTGTAAGTCTGATTATTATTTTCTTTTTTAAAGAATAACAACAAAAACCTCAGGATTATCTTGGGTAAATCATTTCACCTTTCCTAACCTCAGCACTCTCATCTTGAAATGGAGATTATAATACCTGATTTTAACACATTTGTATTAATCATGTGATTTTAATGAAATTATATAGATAAAATATTTCATTTAACTTCTTGGAAGATTATTTTCCACTCAATACTGTAGTTATATTAAATATTTTTTTTAAATTACTATCATTGTCTTTATTCCACAATACAATTTTATTTGCTTTATATAATGGCCTACCACTCTGAAACATTTAGTCTATGGATATTTTAAGATAAAACAGAAAGACAAATCAATGTCAGGTGCTTGACGTTAAAGCAACACAGCTATTAATCACTGACACAGTTGATGCTGTATTATGAAAAATCTTTTGACCTGCTTCCATAATATTAAACTCTGTTTTGACCACAACTATAAATATCTGATGTAATAAACATAATTTTCACTTTTAAATGTGTTTTCATTCTAATGAATATGTACTTATATTTTAATACACACTTGCTATTCTTTCCTTATTATAATTTTGGCACTGTGAAACATGGTATATCAAATCCTATAATTGTTAAGGCAAATTAGAAGTTTCTATATCACCATCTGCTGTTTGCAAGGTTCATTGTTCCAAAGTTAATAATCTAATTCATTAAACAAAAAACAACCCACATAAATGTGGTGTTAAATTAATGGTCCCAGTCTTATGAGGTAACTAGGGGGGTAAAATATGTTCTCTTTTTAAAAAACAGTGCTAGATTTTGCTGTACATGGCTTATTTTAAAAGGAGCCAGATGATGAGTGGGATAAATAATTGGAATTTAAAGATATAAAATGTATTTAAATATTGAATTGGGGTCAATGTGTGGCCTCCCCTCCTAAATATATATATGCTAACTATACATGAAAAATTCATCAGAAGGAATAAAGTAGAAAATATAATAAGGACTGTCCAAATCATATAGTTCTGACTGTTTCTGAAAACTCGAGCTCTAAAAAATAATAAAAACGTATTATTATTACAGCCAATTGGAAATCTTCCATCTCTGAACATACTTTTTATGCTTATTTTTACAGACCCATTAGCAATATAATTTCTTAGTATGTCAAATATGATTCAATTATTCCTTTATGAAATCAGTCATTGATGACTGCTCATATTTTATTCAGGAATTCAGAGGTTCATATTTGCCAACTATCAGTCTGTTCCAGGGCTTGATCGATGGTTCAGGTGGTAAAGAATCTACCTGCAATGCAGGAGATGCAAGACATGCGGGTTCGCTCCCTGTCAGGAAGATCCCCCCGGAGAAGGACATGGAAACCCACTCCAGCATTCTTGCCTGGAAAATCCCATGGACAGAGGAGCCTGGCAGGCTACAGTCCCTGGGGTCACAAAGAGTCAGATACTACTGAACATGCATATACAGTCTATTTCAGCATATATTTTCTAAATAGTTCCCAAGTATTCAAGAAGTAGACTTTAAAAATTATTCCAGGCAACCAATAGGTAGTTTCTGAGCCCTTATTCCTTTCAGAATAGTTTACTAGTTGATTTAAGAGGAATATAAAAGAGCTTGGTATACTAAGCTATAGACTCTTTGCGACCCCATGGGCTGTAGCCTACCAGGCTCCTCTATCCATGGGATTTTCCAGGCAATAGTCCTGGAGTGGATTGCCATTTCCTTCTCCAGGGGATCTTTCCAACCCAGGGATTGAACCCGGGTCTCCCTCATTGTAGACAGATGCGTTACCGTCTGAGCCACCAGGGAAGGCATAGATAGAATAATGGCCATCTTAATCCTGTGACTGTGTGAATATGTTACTTTAAATAGAAAAGGGAACTTTTCACATGGAATTAAGGGTCTTGAGTTGAAGAGCTTATTTCCAATTATCTGGATGAAGACAATATAATAATAAGTTTCCCTATAAGAGGGAGTCCAGGAGGTTCAGAATCAGCGAATGACATGAAACAATGGAAGCAGAAGTCAGAGTAACATAGGACCAAGAGCCAGGCAGGGAATAAAGTTGACCTCTAGGAGCTGGAAAAGAAAAGGAAGCACATTTCCATTTAGAACTTCCAGAAGGAACAGAGCCTTGTTGAAAACTTGATTTTTAGCCCAGTGATACTTCTGATGTAGCAAATTGTTAGATAGTAAATTTTTGTTAAGTCGCTAAATTTGTGACAATTTGCTGTAGAAACAGTAGGAAAACAATACATGCTGCATCCAACCCCTGGGCCTATGAGCTAATCACAGACAGAAATTACAATAACAACAACAAAAAACAAAATTTTATATATATATATATGAAACAAATTTTAAGGAGTAAAAGAAAAGGGTTATCTAGAGATCATGGTCTTTTGTGATATACTGCTTGAATGAGATAGACTTTAAGTCAGAATTTAAACATTAAAATTTAATCTCTATATAGACCAAGTCTTCATCTCATTACATTTCACTAACCCTGCTACTTTCCATGCCACTTCATCCCCCACTAGCCTGCTGGCATCCCAGATTGTACCTCTGGAGTACCTGTGGGCTTTCTCATGTTGCAAATGTTCTCAGCACTCCTGTTGGATGTCTTCTGTCCAAAATGCCACTTGGATCCTGAGTTACGTTGTTATCATGGCTGCCACTATCCTGCAGGACGACCTGACACCACTGCTCAGGAGGTTAGCTCTCAGAGCTGCCGCAGCTGCTGGTTAGTCACTAAGTCATGTCTGACTCTTTGCTACCGCTCGGACTATTGCCTGTCAGGCTCCTCTGTCCATGGGGTTTTCCAGGCAAGAATAGTGGAGTGGGTTGCCATTTCCTTCTCCAGAGGATCTTGCCAGCCCAGGAATTGAACACCCGTCTCCTGCTTTGCAGACAGATTCTTTACCACTGAGCCATCTGGGAAACCCAGGTCCCAGACAACCTAAGCTAAAACAAACAACTGAGTAGCAAAAGGGATGCTGTCTTCTACTGAGACCTCACAGTGCCAGAGTCAAGAAATTTTTCCACTAAGATACTACAAACTCCTCCTCTTTCTTAATTCCTAAACACTGTCAGTGGTCAAAAACTGAGTGAAAATATCTCATTCAACCTCTGGCTTCTATACCTATCTGTGCATGATTATGTTACGAGTTACTGGAGCCAGAAAGAAAGGAACTATCTAACACAGATACCATCTTTCCCAGACCATCCTTATCTAGGTCCAAATTTAACACTAGAAAGCAATTCATTCTTGAACCAATATTTTCCATATAAATTAAATTATTGGGTCCTCCATTTTCTAGCAGAAAATCAACATTTCTGAGAAGGAAAAAACTGATGACTATAAAACAAAAAATATCATGCTTTAAGGCAACAGGGGACTTTTGAGACAATCAAAATTTAAGGATAGAAGAATATAGAGAAAAGGCATCTTGGGGGATGGAAAAATGTCATTCAGGATTTGTCTCGTTCTTAGGAAAGGGAGAGATGATGAAAATACTTCAGAAGAAGGATTGCAGCTAAGAAGTATAGAAGCTAGCAGAGTTTTTGGTTATCTCACAGGGCTGAAGAAACAAAAATTAGACTTTGAAGCTACCAAGATAGGCAAGAGGTGGGGAGCCCAAATTTCCAACAGAAGAGAAGGGCAGATAAATAAGCCAAACCCCATAGTTTCTGTCATTGAGGCATCTGCTAAAGTCTTAAGTTGAACCAGGAAAGAGGTCAAGACATTAGGGAAAAAGCCCCTAAAAACAAGTAGTAGGTTTTAATATTGCAGAGAAAAGAAAGTGAGATGGAAAGCTCACCAAGAAAGAGTTCTAGTAAATAAAACCAGTTTTCAGTTGGAGAGGGCAATTAGAAGATGCTCACTGACCTTAGAAACTGTGACCAACTACAGCTTTTTTTTTCTATATTGGATTAAAGTCACTTGACCTTACTCATGCCACCTGCCAGAGAAGAGTAAGGAACATATTATCCTATAGAACTCTGAATTTTTATAAACAATTTTCACTTTTCAAATATGTATTTCAAACATAGCAACCACAACGAATTGAACAACAAATTGAACCAAGAGAGAGGAAATAGAAAAGACACTACACAGATAGATGAGCCAGTTATTTCAATTTTCATAAATGAACATTAAAGTATCTATGGTTTAATGTTCCATGAAAATTTACTGCACAGTTGAGAACTTTCCAAAAAATAGAAGTTATCTTATAAAATAATTGAAATATAAAATCCTGGAAAACATAACAGTTTAAATTAAATACTTTAAACAGATGACTTTAAAAGTAAACTACACACAAAAGAGGAGAGGAACAGTGAAAAACAAATCAGAAAAACAGCCAGGATAATACATAGATAGCAAAAAAGATGGGAAAATTCATAAAAGGTATGTACTTTATGGGCAAAGGACCTGACCAGATGTAATTATGGTGCCATAAGATGAGGGAAAAATGAGGTAGAAACAATATTTGAAGAGATATGGAATAACTTTCCAAAGCATACAAAATACTTCAAGCTAGGTATTCATAAATCTACACCAAACTTAAGCAATATAAATTAAAAGAAATCAGTAATCCGATCTGCAATAATAGACCTGCTAAAGTTAAAATTTCAAACAGAAAATGTCAAAGCAGTTAAACAAAAAAGACACAATGTAAGGTTGATAAGTGACTGATCAAAAGACAGGATGGAAAACAGAAGGGATCTTTCAAGTTATAACAGAACAAACCTCCAATATAAAATCTTAGAACCTTCAAAAAGAATCTTTAATAGTGAAAAGAATATTGATCTCTTTAATGTACTTTGATATGTATCAGAATAAATAGAGTAGATTAACTACAGGACAGGGTTTGAATGAATGGAGAGATAATATAATAAATCAAATATAGTAAAATATTAATGGTCATATTGAGGTAATAGCTAGACTTGTTTTCATCATGAAAATCTGTCAACATTGCTATTTGAATTTTTATAGTAAAATGATGATAAAAAAATGAAAGCATAAAAATTCTCTTAATAGAATAAAACATCTATTTTTTATAGCATGAGTATAAAAAACATCCAATATGAAAAGATGTTCAGTAACCAGGAAAATACTATTTAGAATTCCAGTGAGATATTACTGTAGTTCCTGAAGAATGGCTAAAATTAAATGGACCCCCAAAACAGAAATTTGATAATATCAAGTGTTGACAGGAATGTTCACCAATAGAAACACTCTCATACTCCTGCTGCTGCTGCTGCTAAGTCGCTTCAGTCGTGTCCAACTCTGTGCGACCCCATAGACAGCAGCCCACCAGGCTTCTCCGTCCCTGGGATTCTCCAGGCAAGAACACTGGAGTGGGTTGCCATTTTCTCCTCCAATGCATGAAAGTGGAAAGTGAAAGTGAAGTCGCTCAGTCATGTCTGACTCTTAGTGACCCCATGGACTGCAGCCCACCAGGCTTCTCCATCTATGGGATTTTCTAGGCAAGAGTACTGGAGTGGGGTGCCATCCAGTGGGAATATTGACTAAATTCAAAGTTATGCCTACTTCACATATGGTGCTGGTGGTAATACTAAGATGAGGAAGGAGACATTAAAACAAAAATTTTCAAAATTAAATAAAAACTACAAATTTAAATACATTTAAATTTGCAAGTACTGGCACCTAAACTCATATAATTCTAACTTATTTTTTAAAACACTGCAAAATATATTTTAAAGCTATACAAATAAATTCTATTGCATCTCTGTAGCTCAGTGATGACTCAGTAATTGGGATAAACACTCCAGAATCCAAAACAGTATTGATACTGGGCTCTATAGTTATGCAGCTTACAACTGGCAGCTGATGAACACAGAGTAAAACAAATCAAATTGGAAAAGCAAAACACAAACATAAACCTGAGAGCAAGCTGACAATTTGAAGCAGGTAACACCATTTTGGCTTTTCTATAGTGTTGAGTGGGTGGAAGCCACATCTGTGCTTTTCTGCACTGAATCTCTCTTACCTCACATAATGCTTGGCACAAACTAGACTTAAATATTATTTATGACAAAATTGTTCCATTTTTTTGTGTGACTCTGTTCAATTCATATTTTCATTAAAAGAAAAGGTAAAACTGCCATTTAAGCTTTAAGGGATTGTAAGCTTAGCATTTTTTTTTTTTTAATGATTTTGAGAGACAACATAGGTCTTGGGGCTCCTAATTTCTAGTCTTTGGCCTTGAGCATAATAAAATGTCTAGGAAATAATCAAGAAAAGAAAAACTTACACATGCAAATTTGTCTTCCAGAATTTTAAGGACTTCTGTATTAATTCCACTTGTGATCTACTGAAACTTCAAACTATCTCAGCAAGTTGGATGTAGATGACAGCAAGATTTTTTGGTAAAATGTCTAATGGGAACTTAGAAGTCTGGTGACCAGAAGTTACTATGTCATTCTTTGTCCTCATATTCTAGCTAATAATCATATTCTATCTTAAGATGTGACATTTAAAATATAAATGTCTTGACCACAGCAGTCCTAGGTAATTGCAGGACTTTCTGTCATAAACCTAGAGTTTTCAAACAAATTTCACTTAGAAACTCCTCAAATTTCATGGCAGGGGATAAGGAGCTGGACGTTCAATGATATGAGCTTTCAACCATACTTTAAGTGGAGAAACTCTATTTACGTTACTTATTTATTTTTTCAGTTGTATGTATTGATTCTCTATGTACTACTTCATTTAAATAAGATTTTCTGCAACTAAAAGAAGACTACAATATGAATTGGAGGTTGCCAAAAATTTTTAAAGAGACAAATAACAAAATAAGCTTTGAATTTTAAGATGACTCTGGTGACCATGTGAAGAATAAAGGGAGATTCCATGAGTAAGGGGCTTTCCAGTGGTGCAGTAGTAAAGAATCTGCTTGCAATGCAGGAGGTGCAAGAGACTTGAGTTCCATCCCTAGGTCTGGAAGATCCCCTGGAGGAGGAAATGGAAACTTGCTCCAGTATTCTTGCCTGGAAAAGTCCATGGACAGAGAAGCCTGGTGAACTACAGTCCATGGGGCTGCAAAGAGTCAGACATGACCGAGAGAGAGTGAGTGAGCATCCATGAGTAACAGAGACCAAATGTTACATTTGGTTACATACAGTGATCCAGACGAGACAGGAGAAAGGAGAAATGGTAATGCAATTTAAAAAATTTTTGCAAGGAGATTATTATACATTATTGACAAGGAAATAAAATCTAGCTTGGCCATGTCACTTTATCTTTGCTTACATTACTGTAACATAATCAAATGAGTGATGTCCTCCTATTCACCATTACTACTCACACTCAAGGGAGAGGACTATAGAAGGCCAAGGGTCATTGAAGGTGGTCTTCAAATTCTGCCTGCTCCACCATTTAACTACTCTGACTTTTAAGATCTACATTATCTTTCCCATCACACTATTATTTTATACTAATAAATCACATCACTGGCATCTAAGAGATTTAGGGTATATGCTACTGTAAAATCCTGTCCTTTATCGTTCCCATCTTTGCATGAAATGTTTCCTTGGTATCTCTAATTTTCTTGAAGAGATCTCTAGTTTCCCAGGCCTCCCACATTGCAGGAGGATTCTTTACCATCTGAGCCACCAGCGTAGCACACAGACAAGGGTAAGTGAACTCAAATGTTTTTTGAGATTGGCAACAAACTCAATTTAGCTAGAGGGCATGAGGTGGCAGTTGATGGCCCATTAAAGTTAGGAAGACAACAGAAAATCATTAATTTTTATATGTCCCAATGCATATTATTCTACGAGGAACAGGGATATTTTGTAAAGTAAACAGTCAAACTTTCCATTTAGAAATCTGGCTTTGTCATCAGTGTGCACAATAGATTTGAAATAAAAAGAATAGTGGAAGGAAGACTAATCAGGAAGTTATTAAAATTGTACAGAAAAGAGATGGTGATAGACACTGCCAAGACAGTTCGGTAGCAATGAAGAGTTATAAATGGTTAGATTTGAGAACCATTTCATTATAGCTTCTCTCCAATGTAGTCAACTTAAACTTAATATTAACTGTGATGCAGTATATATATATATGTGTGTGTGTGTGTGTGTATTATAAAATATGCATATTATAATATATATTATAAAATGCAATATATAGATGTATCTTCATAAAAAGTATAAACCAAGCAAAATTAACAGCACCATCAGCCTAATTCAAAGCTGTGATGATAATCTAATGACAAGAAATGTGTCCTTAGAAAAGTAAAGACTGTTTTATAATAGAACTTTTAATTTCATTGAGTTAGAAACCAATAGAGTCATAAAGTTTTCTAGTTAATTGATCCTATCATTAAATGTGTGTGTATCCTGGCTAAGTATGAATTAATGCTCTTGTTTCCAAAGAACTATGCAGATTAAAAATCCCAAAGCTGTTTGAAAGCTACTTCTTTATACAAAATTTGTTTAGTTTGCACATGTGGTAATTTATCTAAAATATACATATAATTACATACATATAATCTATAAATATATATATATACATATAATTGGACTTCCCTGGTGGCTCAGATGGTAAAACATATGCCTACAATGTGGGAAACCTGGGTTTGATCCCTGAGTTGGGAAGATCCCCTGGAGAAGGAAATGGCAACCCACTCCAGTACTCTTGCCTGGAAAATCCCATGGACAGAGGAGCCTGGTAGGCTACAGTCCATGGCATTGCAAAGAGTCGGACATGACTGAGCCACTTCACTTTCACTTTCATACATATAATTCTAGGACCTGATTTATCCCGATTTATTTAGAAGAAAAATAAATTCTGAATTGCCTATGGATGCTGAAAATATCTGAGAACTTATAAATTAAGCAGCAAATATGCATATCATATGGAAATATTACACATTAAATTGATTAATGTAAAGATTTGACATTAAATTGTTTTTTATACCACTAAAGCCAGTCATTTTAAATGGCTGTATTTAATGTAATATTTTATAATAGTGACAAAGTGATGCTATTCATAGCATTTGGTAGCTTTATTTCAACTTAAATAGAGGAAAGTCAATTTCATTTTAGTCCTGTCATGTATGGATGTGAGAGTTGGATCAACACTGAAGAATTCATGCTTTTGAACTGTGGTGTTGGAGAAAACTCTAACAGTCCTTTGGACTGCAAGGAGATCCAACTAGTCCATCCTAAAGGATATCAATCCTGGAACATTCATTGGAAGGACTGATGCTGAAGCTAAAACTCCGATACTTTGGCCACCTAATGTGAAGAATTGACTCATTGGAAAAGACTCTGATGCTGGGAATGATTGAAGGGGACGACAGAGCATGAGATGGTTGCATGGCATCACCAACTTGATGAACGTGAGTTTGAGCAAGCTTTGGGAGTTGGTGATGGACACTGAGGCCTGGTGTGCTGCAGTTCACGTGCTGCAAAGAATTGGACACGTCTAAGTGACTGAACTGAACTGATGATTATTTATTAGGAAAGAAAGTTATCTTAGTTCTTGTTATAGGATAATTTGAAAGACTGATGCAAAATATACTTAATATTTATCTACCTTTCCACTTTTATATTTGCCACTCTATTCACACCTACTCTGATTCACAGAGGATTTTCTGTCTTTCTGTCATTCTCTGATCTGACTAAAGGATGACTGTGCTTTTCTTGATATTCTAATTGTGTATTTTTTTTCTCTCCAGTGCCCTCCCCATAACTGTATTTCAAGAGGAGCAACAGAGGACACCTAGAATTTCATACATATGCAAAGCCTTCCTACAATTGTTCACTCAGAACTGAGAGTCGCTTCTGTGTTCTCACACTGACTTGATTTAACTGTGATTGGATGTTTTATCTGTACCAGAGAGGCACAAGTTCCCTGAAGTGAGAGATCATGTCAGTGCATTTGCATGTAATTTTCACTGTCAGTATTACCACTGTATGCGCACACATAGGCTTCCTTGAATCAGATATTGCTCCTAAACTACAGTACATTTCAAATACTAGAAGTACTGGAGCATATCTCTTAAAGGCATTTTGCTTACACATGGAATGTTTACTTATCTACTGGAGTTACTTTTCATTTTTCTACAATACATTTCCTGCTATAGTTGTGAAAAGTGAAAGTGTTAGTTACTCAGTCATGTCCAATTCTTTGCGACACCATGGACCATAGCCCCCACAGAATCCTCTGTCCATGGAATTCTCCAGGCAAGAATACTGGAGTGGGTAGCTTTCCCTTATCCATACCTTCCCGACACAGGGGTCAAACTCCGGTCTCTTGCATCTCAAGAAGATTCTTCGCCATCTGAGCCACCAGGGAAGCCCCTTACTATGGCTGACCCTCTATGTTTGCAATTTCACATCTGTGGATTCAACCATCAAGAGACTGAAACTATTGGGGTGGGGTGTGATTCCAGAAAGTTTCACAAAAACAAAGCTTGAATTTTCTGGGCACCAGTAGCTATGTACATAGCACTTACACTATCCTTACAACTATTTACATGGCTTTTACATTGTACAAGATATTATAAGTCATCTCGAGATGATTTAGAGTATGTGGGAGGGTATGTGTAGTTTATATGCAAATTCGACACCATTTTATATAAGGAAATTGAGCATCCGCAGATTTTGATATCCTCAACGGACCTGGAACCAATCCAGCAGCTGTGTATCTTGTCAATTTGTGTCCAAAAATGTTAAAATGTTGCCTTTTCAGTGGTGAATTAAACTGTAGAGATATTAGATAGTTACTGTGGCAACAGAAGCAAGGGAAACTAAAAAAGATGGATTAATTCCATTGGAGGGTTGAGAGAGCTGAATCTCCCAACAGAAGTGAACTGATATGGTCCCCATGGCCAAGTGCTTCCCCTCTTCTAGTTTAGAAACTTAAGGTTCTTTTTGATCAGAAGACTATACTGACTGTCTAAAAGGATGAGTACAACACTCCAGTCTAACTGAATCACGCTATGCTGATGGGCTCCCTGATGGATCAGGCAGTAAAGAATCTGACTGCAATGCAGGAGACCTGGGTTCGACCCCTGAGTCGGGGAGATCCCCTGGAGGAGGCCATGGCAACCCACTCCAGTATTCTTGCCTGGAGAATCCTATGAACTGAGGAGCCTGGCGGGCTACAGTCCATGAGGTTGCAAAGAGTCGGACATGACTGAGTGACTAACACGCAAAACATGCTGACGCAGTCAGCAGATTGCGTGGCTCCTTTCTAGACTATTCCCCTTGCACCAGAAGATGAAACAATAGAATTTTCACCATTCAAAACATGCCCTGAAAATAAAGATCTCATCAACTGCTACCCACTCCAGTGTTCTTGCCTGGAGAATCCCAGGGATGGGGGAGCCTGGTGGGCTGCCGTCTATGGGGTCGCACAGAGTCGGACACGACTGAAGCAACTTAGCAGCAGCAGTAGCAGCATCAACTGCTACAAGCTGCTTTCAGTTGCTCTTGTGTTGGCAATCCGTTTCCAAGATGACAATATTTAAAACTTATATTTCACAGGAATTTGAATGCTATTACTTCCAAAATCAATAGCAATTCAAATTTGTACAGCTGGGTTGGAATTCTCTGGTTCAGAGTATCTAGAGTGTTGTGAAGAGAGGCAAGACAAAATTGTATCCCTGAGAAAATGCTGAAGATAACTTAATGATAAGAGTATGTAAAACAGATTAGACAATTGTATTTTCTTTCTCTGAAAAATCTGTTCTTCGTCCTGTCTTATCAAGATTAAAAAAAAATCTCTCCTTATTGCTCATTTCCAAGTATCATTTGGTAATTAAATTTTGCATATGTTTCTCATGTTTTTGTGTGAGGCTTTTTGAAGTGAAGTTAGTTCAAAATGTTTGGTCATTTTGTGGGAATTCATTGATCTGTATCTTTATGATATGTGTGTGTGTGTGTGTGTACTTATGGAATAATTTGGGCTTCCCTGGTAGTTCAGTTGGTAAAGATTCTGCCTAAATGCAAAAGATCCTGGTTTGATTCCTGGATCGGGAAGATCCCCTGGAGAAGGGAACAGCTACCCACTTCAGTATTCTTCCCTGGAGAATTCCATGGACAGAGAAACCTGGAAGCCCATACAGTCCATGGATTCACAAAGAGTCTGACATGATTGAGTGACTAAGCACAGCACAGCACAGCACAGCACATGGAGTAATTTAATAAGAATTTTTCAAAGTGATAATATAATTTTATATATCAGTACATTTATATATAGACATATAGATAGATCATTTATACTGACAAGGGTTATATGTTATCTATAATAAATAAAAACAAATTGTGGAATAAGTATAAATTGATTCCATTCTTGAAAATTATTATATTATATATATTCACCTATATATACATTTTTTTTTCAAGAAAACAAAGGAATTTTTAACAGTTACATTTTGGAGTGGAATTGAGAGAATTCAGGTAGAGGATGTTTCTTGGAGTTTAATATACATTTACAATTAGTGTAATTACTGATGTGGTTGTATTTTATCTTCCTACTATTGATTCCCATTTGTGTGAATTGGTCTATGTTATATTTTTTCTCTTATCTTTTAAGTTAATCATATATGTGCATTATATGATGGCATGTTTATATTATATATGTTTCTTATGTATGGTACATATGTTGTCAAAACTTCTATTAAGTTGCTATAAATTGTTTTACTTTTCTTTAAGTGATTATTTAAAGGGCTATAACATCAACCATTATCTTATTACAGTCTAATAAAAGTACTATTTAATCTTTCCCACTGTTGCTAGAGCCTTAAGATTGTTAAATTATATCTACCTTGTACACCCCTAATGTCTTTAGTTCAATATGGGGTAAAACTAATCAGAGCAATATAAATATATTTTGTGTTTGTTAAATTATTACTTATTTATAGTTGTCCATTTATTTACCTTTTTCAGTTTTCTTCATTTTTCTCCTATGTGTCCATGTTTCCATTGGTATTTCTTGAAAATCTTCTGAATAAAATCCTTCCTTTATGTGTAAACTTGTTTTACATTTCCTGTTCCTCTTTACTTGTAAACATTCATTTTTCAGCTTTACTTTTATATAATTTTTTCCTGAGTGTAGAGTTCTAGGTTAGCTTGTATCTATTTTTAACACATTAAATATGTCATATAATCACCTTCCAGATTCCACTGTTTCTACTCAGATGTCAACATCAATAAATATTTCTTTACTCAGTAATTTTTCTTCTTTCCCTGTGTACTTTCAAGGTCTTCAATATGTGTTAGTTTTCAGCAGTTGTTCTATGATGTGTAGAAATAGTGTGTGTAGATGTGTTTGTGTGTTGATATTGCTTTGAGTTTGCCGAGTGTTTTGAATTTCTGTATCATATCTTTGATCAGTTTTAGAAAACTTCTCAGCCATCATATTTTCAAATATGGCTTATTCATTACTCTCATTCTCTTTCCAAGAATCTTGAAATACATATATGCTTTTACATTTGCCTGTGTCCCACATGTTTCTTACACTATCTATTCAATTGACTCTTTATGTTATGGTCTGAGTATTTACTTCTGAACTTCAATATCAGTTTCATTTGAGGTGCTTTTATTGTCCATTTTTCCCATTATTAGCCATATTTTATTATCTCTTTTTATATCTATTAAATTCTAGAAAGAGTCAGTCCACATTAAGTTTATCCCTGTTTTCTCTTCATGGTGCTCTCAGGTCTAGGACTTCTTTTCTCTCAGTCCTGTTAACTACATGTTTAAGCCATTCTTGGGAACCCAAGTTTAGCCCATGAGCTTTCTAGCCATGACATTTTAAATGTTATAAATATCTCTAAGGAAGACTATATTTAAGATTGAGACAGGACCTCTTCCCACCATGTATCTACTTTCCCCTAAAAATCGGGAGCCTGCAAAAATTCAAGGAAACTTTCTAATTTTTAAGCTTTTGATTTCGTTTTCCAGTCTTGCATGCAACACCACAAATCAAAATTAGCTTTGAGTTTGAGGCCACTGAAGGACTCATATGTCATTCTAGCCCCAAGTTTCTGCACAATGCACTGCTAGATTAATTTTCTGCTTGTGAAATGTATCCATGTAGGACAAGCTTGATCCTCAATCACATGCAGAACCAGCAAGTGTCCTAAGGAAAACAAAGCAGGCAGCCAGCCTCAACTCATCTCATGGCAGTTCTCTTTTTTCTGAATTGTAGCTCATCTAGATCCTATTGCCTCCAAACTCCTCTGATATCTTTAAAAACGTGGTTTCATAATTCATCTGGACTTACTAGTTGCTGTAAGAGGAGCATTATGCTTTCACAACTACTGTGGAAATGGTCCTGTTGAATCTTCGGGCTGATTTGTAGATAGAAATCACATAGCTCATTGGTATCTCTGCAATACAGTCTAGATAGGAATTGATTTTCTTCTGTCAGGCAAGCTAGGTTAGGACTGTATTACCTAATCCTCTCAGGAATCAGGTGCTTCTAATTTATTTTCAGCTGGTTTATCTCCATTTTAGTATTACTTCTTGGTTATAGTATTTTAGATTCCAGGAGAAACTCCCAAGTGTTTACTAGAGCCTCTGTAACACAATAAGAACTCGCCTGATTTTTATTCCACCTGTCTTACTGTATGATGAAAGTAGACTTTGAACCCTCGGATGGTCAGCCTCAGATTTATGCTCAGCTTCTTATCTCAGGGAACCACTTCCCATGCCCCCTTAAATTGGAAAAATACTTCAATAGGAAAAGTGTTTCCAAATGTCTGACTCATTTTGCTTAGATTCCTTATTCTCTGGGAATTATAATACAATATGTCTTTGCTGTTCTATGCCCTCAAACATATTTTGTTTTAATTTTTTTCCAGCTTGGCTAGTTGTTTTCAGTGCATGAATTGATCCAGCACAAATTATTGTGCTGCTTCCAAATTGATTATCATGTATTTTGATTATATTTCTACTTTCAACCACACAGGTCATTATAAAATCAATGCGTATTTTTTACCTTGTTGTTCAGTATAAAAGGTATTTTTTACCTTATTCTACATGTTTATATTTTCTCTTTGATGCCTATTCCTTCTCTGCATCTATGTTTTATTTTTCCTTAAAAAAACCTCTAAAATTTCTTTTAGCATAATCATACTGTTAACTAATTCTGTGCAAATGAAAGAGGATGCACATACAATTTTCTGCAATTATTCACTACAATCTGTGGGAAAAAGAAAAAATAAATGACTGCTGCTAAATTTAACCTAAAAGAAAATTATATTTTTAAACAATAGAACAAAATACTAATTCTTTTTGTTCATAGATGATATCTAATATTTAAAATGATTAATCTGTAAAATTATTACATTTTAGGGTAATGAAAATACATCTATAATTCATTTGATTAAAGAGATTTCTAGGGATCTTTGAAACATAATTATGTGATTCTTTTGTCTCAAAGAGGAAAACAAAAATATTTAAAGGATATAAAACTAAAAATATTGAAAACAAACAAACAAACAAACTTCAAATTAGAAGCATGGTGCATTTATATATACACACACATACATAATTTTTTGGAGAAGGAAATGGCAACCCACTCCAGTGTTCTCACATGGAAAGTCCCATGGATGGAGGGGGCTGGAGGGCTATAGGTCACAAAGTTTGGAAAGAATCACACACAACTAAAGTGATTCAGCATGCACACGGGCCTATATTATTTTTAAAATCCATTTTGGAAGCCTAGCTTCATTATTCATGAGAGATAAATCACTTCAAAATATGTTCCACAAGGAGGAGTTCTGATCCTTTTCATTAATTTTCTTTTTCCTCTCCCCCAATCTCAGTCCTCACACATTTTACACATCTCTGGTTTTAGTCTTCAAATTGAAATATCATAAGCCACTTAAAATTCTCCTCAATTCACATTAAAGTCAGTGGTTATCTCTGGGCAGCAGAAATATTAAGAGATAGAAAGAAATGGAATTTGTGTTTACTATATGCTTGTTTAAATAATTGAATCAATAAAACGAATAATATTTATATAGGATATAAAAATAAATTAAGTTGTCAAAGTCCTCTTTAATAATTTTCTGGGAACTTTCATGATTTCTATAAGTAGAATTGATTGGCACTGAAGGCAATGGCAACCCACTCCGGTACTCTTGCCTGGAAAATCCCATGGACGGAGGGGCCTGGTAGGCTGCAGTCCATGGAGTCGCTAGGAGTCGGACACGACTGAGCGACTTCACTTTCACTTTTCACTTTCATGCATTGGAGAAGGAAATGGCAACCCACTCCAGTATTCTTGCTGGGAGAATCCCAGGGACGGGGGAGCCTGGTGGGCTGCCATCTATGGGGTCGCACAAAGTCGGACACAACTGAAGCGAAGTAGCAGCAGCAGCAGCAGCATGCTTTAAGAAGACAAGTGGATCAGATCCATATCCTTGAAATTGCATGCATGGGTTGCTGTCTAAATCAGGAATGTTTTTATATTAACATCAGCTAAATCTGTCTGAAATTTCAAGTTTTTTGCTGTTGACATTATAAGAAAAGCTTAGAAACCAGAAAACACATGGGAAGAAAATATTGATTCTAAATGACCAAGTACTATGGACATATAATTATCATTAATTAGTGGATGGTTGAGTCCACAGGGCTTGCAAGTGTTTTATTTCCATGACCATGCAATTCTAGCACCATCTTTTAAATCAATTAGTAAAGAATGAATAGTTTTTGACAATATTTGATTTGTCAATGATAAGAGAATAGATGACTCAAAAAATACAAAACATATAACAAAAATTGTTTAAAAGGGATGTGAGTATATCTCTGGTAAATATTTAACTTAACCCTAGCAGATACAGCATGCTGCTCTTATTCCTCAAAAATGGTGCAAAACTTAAAGGCATGGGGCTGAACTGGAGGGTTACCATTTTTACTAGAATCCCACTCTAGAGTGTCGATAGAGTGTCAATCTATCTTTACCTGTAAATGCATACATACATTTATAAGGTCATCTCTGTTACTTAATGACTTGGGGGCAATATGCTAAGGACATAGTTTAATCAAATATGGCGTCACAATTCTTCCATTTAATTATTTTTATTTTAAAATCTACACTGTCAGACATTAGTATTTTTATATCTGCTTTCTTTTTGTCTAAATTTGCCACTGCAGTAGACATAAGAAATGCAGGTTCCATCCCTGGGTCAGGAAGATCCCCTGGAAAAGGGCATGGCAATCCACTCCAGTATTCTTGCCTGGAGAATTCCATCGACAGAGGAGCCTGGTGCACCACAGTTCATGGGGCTGCAAAGAGTTGGACATGACTGAAGTGACTTCACACACATACACGTATTTGTCTTGTACATTTTCTCCAGCCTTAATATTATTTTTAGTGAAATATTTTATAAAAATGTATCACTCTCGTACATTGTATCTTCCATCTCACTGGTGTTTAGCTGTCACAAAATTGTTCTTACATCTTCTCTATTTCTTTGGGTATCCTAAGCTCTAGACCACTCAGCCCTGATTTATTCATGAATGTGAATATAATGGGTTCTACAGGGAAGTGAATGCATTGAGCCTTCTCAGTACATTCACTGATTTATTTTCCTTTGTAGTTCTCTTTACTATCATTTCAAATGTTATGAGTGAGGGTAACCCATTATTCTGAAATAAATGCCTCAACCTTTTTGTTGTAGTTCTTTATTTCTGGCAAAACTCTCTTAAAATTCATATTTTGAATGAATAATTATAGGTAGATTTATCCCATTTTATTGTATGTCACGGTCTGGATGAAGCTTAAGTTGAAATAAAGATTACTGGGAGAAATATCAATAACCTCAGATATGCAGATGACCTCAAGAGGCTCTTTAGTTCCTCTTTGCAGAAAAAGCAAAGAGGAACTAAAGAGCCTCTTGATGAAGATGAACATATATATTATACGTATGCTCACTCGGGAGCATATATATAATAATAATAATATATATATAAATAATTTTCACATATACATATTTCTGTTTATTATTCTTATTTTTGTTTCAGAATATAGTTTTAAAATATTTCCTGTTAATGTTTTCATATTCCTTTGGGTGACACTGTTCAAGCCATCTGTGAGTGTGAAAAATGATATGAGTATTTTTACCATTTCCTACTTATATGTGTAAAATTCTTCTGTCAAAATTTAAATTGAGATCATGAATGATGCATGAATGATTAGGATTATCCTTTTACCCACCCTTTTTGGCGTTTTTTTTTTTTTTTTTTGACCGTAGCAGTCTGATGCTGTATGAGGAAGATTGTTGGAATTCTTAACATTTCAGTTGGAAGATTCGATTTCTGAGGTGTTTGTTTCCTCTCTCTCTTGTTTTCTTTGTTTAATTATAACAGTAACCTGAGGTTCATCCGGCTCTGTTGAGTTCAAGAAGTAAAATGAATTAATTGGGGTCTACCCATTCTAAACTGTTCCACAGATTCATAATAAACCAGACATACTGGAGAGCAATTAAAGAATCATAATCCACATTACAGTTTTTATACTTGCCAGGCCAAGTGCATTTCTTTCATCGAAGGTTTTCATGACACTGTGATAAAATCAAGAGGTGAGCTCTCAGCTCACCTACCAGCTTCCCTAGCCATTCAATACTTGCCACTCCCACTTAGGGAATTACTTCTATATTAGAATAATATTATAACTATAGTGAAATAAGATACAAAAGGATATTGAATAATCATGTATTTTACTTTCTTACATAGAAAGTTTAGGCTCTGAAAGGTGCTTCTTTGAAGCAGAAAAAAGTGTTCTACATATAGCAGTTTACATCAACTACATAAAGTACTGATGTCCCTGGGTTGGGACATCTACTTTGCTTCCCAAAGTAGAATGATAGGGTTTTCCAAATATGTTCCCACTTACTAGCCATTATTCTAAATAAAAAGAAACACGTACGTTAACTTCTGGTATTCTCCAGCTGGACTGTATCTGCTGTTGTTGTTCAGTCGCACAGTCATGTACAACTCTTTGTGACCCCGTGGACTGGAGCACACGCTCCTTCACCATCTCTTTCCCCTCCTTCACCATCTCCCAGAGCTTGCTCAAATTCTTGTCCATTGAATCAGTGATACCATCCAACTATCTCATCCTCTGTCGTCCTCTTCTCCTCCGGCCTTCAATCTTTCCCAGCATCACGGTCTTTTCTAACTGGTCAGTTCTTCACATCAAGTGGCCAGAGTATTGGAGTTTCAGCTTCAACATCAGTCCTTCCAATGAGCACTCAGGACTGATCTCTTTTAGGATGGACTGGTTTGATCCCCTTGCAGTCAGAGGGACTCTCAAGAGTGTTCTCCAACACCACAGTTCAGAAGCATCAATTCTTCATCGTTCAGCCTTCTTTATGGTCCAACTCTCACATCCATACATGACTACTGGAAAAACCATAGCTTTGACTAGACAGACCTTTGTTGACAAAGTAATGCCTCTGCTTTTTAATATGCTGTCTAGGTTTTTCATAGCTTTTCTTCCAAGGAGCATGTGTCTTTTAATTTTGTGGCTGCAGTTACCATCTGCAGTGATTTTGGAGCCCAAGAAAATAAAGTCTGTCACTCTTTCCATTGTTTCCCCATCTATCTGCCATGAAGTGTTGGGACTGAATGCCATAATCTTACTTTTCTGTAAGGCATTTCTACAAGCCCAAAAGATATAATGGGACTGAAAATGAAGGGAAAGTTTAGTCGCTCAGTCCGACTCTTTGCGACCCCATGGATTGTAGACTACTACAGTCCTCCGTCCACGGGATATTCCAGGCAAGAGTACTGGAGTGGGTTGCCATTTCCTTCTCCAGAGGATCTTCCTGACCCAGGGATCGAACCTGGGTCTCCCACATTATAGGCAGACACTTTACCATCTGAGTCACCAGGGAAGTTCTCTCCCCTGAAATTAATGTCTTCCTGGAACCTCAGAATGTGATCTTATTTGGAAATAGGGTCTTTGTGAATGTAATTAAGTCAAGGATCCATATGAAACCATACATAATTAGAGTTTCCCCTAAATCCAATGAGAATGTTCTTATAAGAGACAGAAAAGGACACAGGGAGAAAGCCATGTGAATCCCCATATGATGACTAAAGCAAAGACTGAGTCAAAGACCAGGAACACCTTGAACCATCATCAGCTGAAAAAGGAGAGAAAGGATTTCCTCTAGAGACTTCTAAGGGAGTGTAATTCTGCTGACATCTTGAGTTTGAATTTCAAGCTTCCAGAATTAAGAATAAATGTCTGTTGTTTTGGGCTTCCCAGGTGAGGCTAGTGGTAAAGAACCTGACCGCCATTGCAGGAGACGTAAGAAATGCGGGTTCGATCCCTCCAGGAAGATCTCCTGGAAGAGGGCATGGCAACCCACTCCAGTATTCTTGCTTGGAGAATTCCATAGACTGAGGAGCCTGGTGGGCAGCAGTCCATAGCGTCACACAGTGTCATACATGACTGAAGCCACTTATCACACACATACACACACGTCTGTTGTTTTAAGACAAGTGTGTGATAACTTGTTGTGGCAGCCCTGGAAAACTAATATAAGGCCCTGATCTAAAACTTGCTATTTTGGTCATTTCTGTATTTTTCTGAATAGAGCTTGTAAGTTTGTTTTTCTACAAATCTTTCTTAAAGACTCTTTTAATTTTTAAGGGTAATTAAGTTAAGGTCCTGTTTTCAAGCCTTATACTCAATTAATAAAAACCCTTAGTTTAACGTTTTGAAACAAAGAGATTAAATTTGTTTTGTTATGTGGGTGGGGTTTGATAGATGTATGCTATGTAAGTTAGTGATTCTAAACTTTTGCCTGTAAGTGCAAACACACTTCTATCAACAAACATACTCATAATTTTGTGTCATAATTTTTCAACTACATTTAGAAGTCTTAAGACAGAGAGAAGATACTAAGATGGTATTACATAATTAAATAAAAGACAATAGCCATTCTGATGTTCCACTAAAGTGAAAGTGAAAGTCGCTCAGTAGTGTGCCCCTGTGGACTGTAGCCCACCAGGCTCCTCTGTCCATGGGATTCTCCAGGCAAGAATACTGGAGTGGGTTGCCATTTCCTTCTCCAGGGGATCTTCCCAACCCAGGGATCGAACCCAGGTCTCCCACATTGCAGGCAGACACTTTAACCTCTGAGCCACCAGGGAAGCCCAATGTTCTACTAGGAGGACTTTATTTTCCCTTATTTGTTAATCATTTTTCTATAATGAAATCCAGTTCCCTACTGATCAAACTACCCTTGGAAAAAAATGTTAAGTTCTGAATTCAAATTTTAAAGAGACAAAAGTAGAAGGATTTCTTAAAAGAGGAACCAGCAACATAGAAGGACTCAAAATCGTTTTACCTGATGGAAGAAATGGGATATATTTACCTGCCTACATGCAAACTTTGTAAAGGAACTTAGCCTCCTTCGATTTGGTCTTTAGATAAAAGGAGATGATTAGAAGGCAAGTTATTCAGAAGCAAACCGTCATCAACATAAAGTTAATAAAAAACAGCATTTTCTAATGGCCAAAATTTCCTGAAAATGGAAAGCACTGGGAATTGCACTGGGAAATCTGTTAAAGATTTACAGTTTTCTAACTGTGAATGCCTTGAATTCCACTCTGTCTTAAAACAAGGCAAATGTGCATCTGGTAACAGGTTGTAGATGTGATTGACTGTAACCTCAGGAAATAAAGGAAAATATAGAAGTGAAAATAAAATGCATATAGTGCTTGGATGATAGAAAACCTTGCATGAAAAGTTAAGTGTTTCTGACATTTCTCTAAACAGTAGGCTTGGATGTGATACTACAATTACTTCTCCAAATTTCTGCATGATTATACAATCAAAATACATTATAATAAAATGAACATGATGATTAAAACAAAGATAGTGGGAAACAAACCAACTTTCTTACGTTTAAGTTTTTTCCAAATATTTGATTTTAACAGACACTTTCATTCTCTAAAAATTTGCTATAGAACATTCTCTCAAGAACTGAAAAAAAAAAATGGAGGGGAAGTTAAGAAATATATCAGGGTTAAAAAATAGAGACATGGGAGGAGAATAATAAACAGGCAAACTAAAAAATTTAGAAAAGCAATCAAACACAGTAAGAAAAATGTCCACAGGAGCTCAGCAGAATCTCATTTTCTTGATTCACATATTCCACTGCTAATCCTTTGAAGCATCAAGGGGTGGGGATTTCTATTTCTCAGGGAAATTATTAATTTTCCTAGAAGTCTACAAAAAATCATATGAGCACAGAGTAGTAGTAATAAAATACTGCGCAGGGCTGAATATGATGGCTTAGTGAGTTTACTACTGGATGGTACTTTTAATTCATGACTTAATGATAAAATTGGCTCACATGGCATAGCCTAATTACTGGAAGAATAAAAGGGCTTTAGACAAAATTTTCTATGCATTTTGAAGCTGACTTTAGCTGGGTTGCATGATTATTTTGCCTGGAGGTTAGAAAATTGTTAAACATTCTGGTGGTACCGGGGATCATTTGGCTTTCTCTATAAAATGCTGTTCAATTTCAGCCTCAGCTGGTGAAAACTAAGGATGCAATTTATTTTATTTTTAAAATATTACTTGACACTTTTCCTTTTTTCTTTCTGAAGTCAACCATGAAGTTTCACACAAAATGGGAGAACACAGTCCTCTCCCTCTATGGTGACTTTTTGGTATTTTAACAAAGGCTGGGTGAGCATCAGGTGGGGCACATAAAAGACAGGACATTTCTGGTAGATTTGCAAATGTATGAGAAAATAGACAATGCTCATGCCTTTAATACTTAAGAGTAATTTATAAATTAATTGTATTAAAACATTAATTGTATTAAATTAATACAATTAAATTAATTGTATTAAAACTCTCTGAACATTTTATTTATTTGTTCAGCATTACTGTGTGACAAGAACCATGTGACTTAGTGCTAGAAATGAACTGCATGGACTAACCTCAAAGAACTTACAGTTGACAAAAAATGCCTGTAGACATATACATCAAAATAAGAAGATGGCATAGTAATTTTACAAAAAAAGGAATGCCATATGCAGTAAGTTTTGGGATCATAGGATTCAATGAAGAAATGATATTTGAAGTAAATTTTGATGAATTTCTGAGGAAAGATAAAGAAATAAAAGGAAAGATATTCGAATAGAGGGAAAACATGCATGAAGGCACACAGGCAAGAATGCTCAGACTAACTTAGGAAAGTTAGAATGGCTGGAAAATAGGATCCACAGTAATAGAAAATATCATCTCAACTAGAAGCCTGGATTAGGTCGTGGAATTATGTTAATAAGTCTTTCTTGTTAACTGTAGTGACCTTTTAGAAAGGAATTCATGAGCCAACTCAAGATTTGCTTTCCTAGAGATGACTAAGAGCTCTCTAGCCTGTTACATTCCTCATGTCCATTTCTGATTTCTCTCTTAGATGCTATTTGGCTCTTTTGCAATCAAGATTGCTCCTGCTGTTCACATAATGCAACCTCATTTCTTCATAGAGCATCTGAGATCCTTGAGCATAGGGATATTTTCTTTCCTAACTTCCAAATACTCATTAGAGCATTTGCCACAAAATCTTGAGGAACTCATCCCTAATGATGGGATTTGAACACCTTGTTTGCTCGCTTCAGTATTTAAAACCTTAGCATGCACGAACATGTGCTAGGTAAACAGAATATACTTTTCTCATTATATTTTGTAGTGTACTGTTTATCTTTGATACTTTCTGAAAAGTGATATGCATCACTGCTTGCTTACCTTGGAACCCCATATGTCATAACAGAAAGTCATATAATAAACATTTATCAAGAAACATAATGCTATAAATTATTTAACATAGTATTGGGATATAGACATCCATTAAATAAATGTTACCTAAGATTATGCTTATTAGTAGTGATGGTGGTAGACAGAATAGCAGTAGGAATGGCAACACTGGAGGTGGTAATTCACAGACATTTGAATAGATCAATAGATAGTCGACATAAAGTCAGCCGAATTTGGATCATATTATCACAAATATCGAATTACTATATTTTAGGAAATTTTAACATTTAATAAATGCTTTTAAACATTTTCACAAATGTTCCATTAGAAATAATACCAGAAATAAGTCTATTTTGACTTGTATTGAAACTAATTTTATCAAATACTTAGTTTTATGCAAAATACACACACTCACAAAATATTTTTTGTATGGCCCTCTTTTTTGGATCATCATGGTCAATGAATGGTATGTTCAGAATTTTGTAGTCACAAAATAAAACTATTTTTTCATAGAGCCAAAAATAAAAATTTACACTGAAATTTTTATTCAGCAACACAATATGGTGCAGTTTTATGTTTCCTCTTTTTACTGTCAAATGTATGATTTTTTCAAATTATGTGTATATCTCCTCATTAATAATCCTTAATGTCCGCACAGAATGTACATTTTTATTCCCCCACACAGAGAAAATTTTTAGTGTTAAACAGAAAGAATTTTCTGAATGAACTCAGTATTGAATTTTAAATATGCATATATTGCACAAGGAAAATTACAGCTGAAAGTGGAATATTTTTGTAGTTTACCACAAAAAAGCTAAATGGTTTAAACCTGCATCTCAAAGAAGCAACCACTGGTCATCATTTCTATAAAACAAGATAGAAATCTATGTTGAACACTTTTTAAAAAGTAGTTAAGGGCTAATTACAGAGAATTAAATCAAATCATGTCTTTTTTAAAAAGTCCATTTTAGTAGCTGAAGTAATTGTCAGGAATTACTACATTTTAAAAACCTATGGGAAGAAGCAAGATCAGGATAAAATCAGGGAAGAAAGTAATTTCACACTGCATACAACTCCTATAAAGCCAAGACCCATTTGCAGTTACAATGCCAAGTTCCCTTATCAAATGTGATTTTCCCTCAAATGTTCTGAAGAAATGTTGTAAAAAGTCACAAAAGCAGAGAATTTGTAACTAGATTCCCTAGTAATAATAACAACCCTAATAAAGTGTTTTGATGCAATTCTTCAGGCAAACACTTGTGTTTGTGTGTTTGACAAAGGTGTGAAATTTAGATGTCTGCCATTAAGAGAAACACAGCAACTATTTCCTCATTACAGTTAGAGCCATAACTCCAAGGTACTTGAGAGGTACAGAGATGAAGGAAGCAATCCTTAGGGAGAGCTTTATGATAAGCTATCTTTAGTCTCAAAACTCCTTTTATATTAATACCTACCTTTGCAAACTTATGTAGGTTTATTGGGTACATCTTTGTAGTACTTCTGTGCGTGTATATTAAGTCACTTCAGTAGTGTCCAACTCTGTGCGACCCTATGGACTGTATTCCGCCAGGCTCCTCTGTCCGTGGGATTCTCCAGGCAAGAACACTGGAGTGGGTTGCTGTTCCCTTCTCCAGGGGACCTTCCTGACCCAGGAATAGAACCCACTTCTCTTATGTCTCCTGGATTGGCAGGCAGGTTCTTTTCCACTAGCATCACCTGGAAAGCCCATACTCTAGAATAAATACTATGCTCAATTCCTTGAATTCAGTAAAAATAGAATAAAGATCATGTTCTCCAGAAGACCATAATTTTATAGATTAGTACATGGTTGTCAAATTGTTCATGACCTCTAGAATGAAAAGTATAACATGGCTTCTATCCAGGGTCTAGGCCAATTACAGAGCCAGTAGCGGGGGAGTTGTATAAAAACTGTTATTTTATGTAACTGCAATTATACATTTTATTATATTTTTAACATTGATTTTTAATTGAAGCATCAACTTGATTTGAATTCTGTTTGGAATCACAGTAAAATTATTTTTCCTGAACATCTTCCTTAGTACTCAATCAGTCTACGAAGGAAGCAGAAAGGATAAAGCTGATGTTCCCCCCCTCCCCGCCCCCCACCCCTGGCTGGAGACATCTGCTTGCACATTTGAGGTTCTTAAATACTCCTTTCTTCTGTCTTTCTCTATTATAGATTATCTTCAGGGCATGTTAATTAAAGGAATGAAGGTTCATTACAATATCTCCAAATCTACACTGTTCTTATTTATTCTGATGAGAGCGATATGGAGAGAAGAGGTCTTGGGTTCATTACACAGGGTTGCTTATATTCTATACCATGGGGTGTTTTCCTCTCACAAATATTCTGAGATATTTACCCAAAATTGTGGCATTCACATTAAATTCCTTTCAAAAAATTTTCTATTAAGGTGAGGTTGGGGTCTCCAAGTTCACCTAATAGTGGGGACAACTGTCATACTATAAAGGCACTTTCAAAAATAAAGATTTTTTTTACTATTGCTGAGAATATTAACGTATTTTTAGATAGATGTTGACTTGCGTGCAAATTGAACTTTCTGATTCTAGTCTTCAGAGTGTTATGAAGACCACAAATATCCAATATCATTCCTTTAAAATTGCAGCTTTAAAAAAAGAAAAAAACGTAAGCATCCTGTTAGATTTTGTAAAGAAAATAAATTTTTCCTTTATATCGTTTTGTTAGCTGGGCTCCAAAATCACTACAGATGGTGACTGCAGCCATGATATTAAAAGACGCTTACTCCTTGGAAGGAAAGTTATGACCAACCTAGATAGCATATTCAAAAGCAGAGACATTACTTTGCCAACAAAGGTTCGTCTAGTCAAGGCTATGGTTTTTCCTGTGGTCATGTATGGATGTGAGAGTTGGACTGTGAAGAAGGCTGAGCGCCGAAGAATTGATGCTTTTGAGCTGTGGTGTTGGAGAAGACTCTGGAGAGTTCCTTGGACTGCAAGGAGATCCAACCAATCCATTCTGAAGGAGATCAGCCCTGGGATTTCTTTGGAAGGAATGATACTGAAGCTGAAACTCCAGTACTTTGGCCACCTCATGTGAAGAGTTGACTCGTTGGAAAAGACTCTTTTCCAATGAGGGAGGGATTGGGGGCAGGCAGAGAAGGGGACGACAGAGGATGAGATGGCTGGATGGCATCACTGACTCGATGGATGTGAGTCTCAGTGAACTCCAGGAGTTGGTGATGGACAGGGAGGCCTGGCGTGCTGCGATTCATGGGGTCGCAAAGAGTCGGACACGACTGAGTGACTGATCTGATCTGATCTGATATTAGTGAATTTTCAAATTATTCACTTAGTTACAAATATGACTTATTTTTTTGCTTATACTCTCCATCCATACGACAGCTGACACAGCAGGTACGTTTATGCTTTCAAATTATTTTTGCTTATATACTAATGTTCATTCCAGAGCATCTCAGAAAGGTCCTGTTTTCCTTATTCCTTTCAAATCTTTTAAATCCATAAAATCTCTGCAAAGAACATTCTCTTAATGAATACATCTGTTTGCCATTAAGGGCACGAAATGCATCCCTAATAGCTGACACTGGTACTATTTACTTCAAACTGCCAAGGGGTCTGAAGATCCACGAGCTGAAAGGGAAGAAAGAGGGATGATGCAGACAAAACCACTAGGGGCCCCTGGTAGAGCTCTAGAAGGTCAAGTGTTGAGCTGTGGAGCTCTCTGGGTCCTGATTCCATTTTAGGAACTAAAATTGTACTTCACTTTCTATACAGGGTCCTCATTTTTATGCAAATGAATTTGTACCATCTGCTTTGTTTACTCATAGATACATAAGAGGGTTTACTCTTTCACTCAATAAACAGAGGGATAATAGAATGATGCTCAGTCAATTAGGCTGGTCAATAATAACCTCAAGTGTGGATTTAAATACTTTATGACACACAGACAGCTCAATCTGAACCATGTCATTATTGGATATATGAGAGATATTAATAAATGCTTTTTTTCGGGTCTCATTAGACTGTAATTTCCTGGTCAATGGCTGGAGTGGCTGAAAGAAATATAAAATCAATATGCTTGGATGAGTGATGAAAGCAGACACTTGTGGCTTGGCATTCCTCAGAAACATTCTGTGCCCAAAGAACTAGAAGAGGGAATAGGGATTGTGATGATTTTGGACAACCAGGAACACCCTGGTATCATATACATACAAGGAGGCTGGTTCCTGGGAAGAATATTAAAAGGGCCTCCATTAGGCAGCAGAGTGAGGAGAGATGGGCAATCATTGCCAAGGTAAGCATTGCCACGGGCAGTGATTTCAAAAGGACCAGAAGGTAAGGGTAATCTATTGAATGAGAACGAAACAGATACTGCCAAGAGCATGTAGGCAGAGACAATGGCACGATTAGCAAAAAATAACAAGGTAACAAGTAGAAAAGACAATGATATTGGTCTCAAGACTACCTGTTTGAAGACAAAAATTTAAATTCCTGAGCAGCTGAATTGAGAATAGTGAGCTCTACATGAAATCCTTATAAGTTACTGACTGACCAGAAACTGCCAATACATGGGGATAGCTGAAATGAAGAAGCTATGTTGATTTCTCATGTAAATTACATTTCTGATCATCCATTTATTCAACATACATTGTTTGAAAGCCTATAAATATGCCATTGAGATTTCAAAGTTTTATATCAGCTATGATCATGATTAATGCAACTTTGCTCTCTAGAGAGCCCTACCACCTCATCTTCAATGTTGAACATCTATCTTTTCCTACCTTACAGCTGCAATGAGAGTGCAACTGTCAAACCACAGGTCGAGTTGAAGTTAAAGATTCCACTATAATCATCTGAAATCTCCTTTCTCATTACGAGAAAATAATTCAGTATTAAATTACAATTTTAGAAGTCATCTCCCCAGTTTTATTAATTCCTAAGTATTAACTATATGGTTTTCAATTATACAAATAGGTCTGGAGTAGGAAATATGCTTAATGCACAAATAGATAACCAATAACTAAATTGTACACATTTTCAGTGGGCTGAAACAACTGCAATATACCTTTTAAAAAATACTGTGAAATGAGAATGCAGTTTCACACGCATCATTCCAACAAGCCTAAGATTTTTTTTTACACCAAATGCAGCTATTTGTAAAAAAATCTAGTGGGACATATGACAGGGCTACTATATGGTAAATTTAGATTTGTGAAGCTGTTCCTAATATGTGTACACAAAACAAAAATTTGCCTAGTGTCTTGGCTCATTAAAATTCTCATGAACCATATTAACCAAAGTTTAAAGGAAAGAGATCAATTACATTTTCCTCAAGTGAGGATAAAATTAAATTAAAATAAAGAGATAAAGTAATAATCATTTTCAAAGGGACTAAATGAGTAGTGATGTTTAGTTTGGAAACAAAAATATTCTTGGGTATTTCCATAGGAAAAAAATATAATGTATGAAATTGGCTATCCAGGTGATGAGGATTTTACCCAGGTCTCCTGCATTGTGGTCAGAATCTTTATCGATGGAGCTACAAGGGAAGCCCCTTATTTTTTTATGACACAGAGACAACTGGCTAAGGATGAGGATGGTTGAGAAAATAAACAACAGTTGACAAGCATGAGTAGCTCCTAACCGTGTTCTGTGTATCACACCATAGCACACTAGGAAAGAAGGGCCTCGAAGAAACTCAGATGCTTTCTAATGCTGAGTTTCTATGATTCAATAAATAAATCTTCCTAAAATAATAATGGCATTTTCCCCAGGATGTATTATGGTTTCCTGGTTAGCAAAAGATGTGTACCCTGAATGTATAACATGTAAAACCAACATAATGTGAGAATAAATACATGCCAGAAAATATAAAAAAACTATTTGCTTACTAGACTTTTTCAAATAATTACATTCTGCAATTTTCTGTCCTTTTACAAACTTACTAATATATTTTACAAGGTTATGCAGATACACGTTATATAAATTTTAAGAAATTACATTTTAAAACTTGAAGATTTTTGTCATGTTTTTTGAGTACAGCTATTTGCTTAGCAATCTGATGACAAAAGATAAGCTTTGTCAGAGACGAATGGATCAGGATACTGGGGCTTCAGTACAGGACACAAAATTTATAGCAGATTTGACAGGGCTTAGAATCCAATAGGCTTCTCTAAGTATCATTCTCCAAAGAGAAATAAGAGATTGCAATAAATCTCTACAAGCTTAGATTGCTATTCTCAGCCTCTACTTTTTTAGAAGAAATTTTAAAAAACCTATACAAGTATAGAGTTTCTAGGAGTATTTGATCTGTTAAATTCTCTGGGGGATATTTACTCCTTAGAGAAAGAAGAAACCCATCTTGCAAGTGCAGCCCATTTGTGATTTTTCTTCCTCATTAATACAACATTACAGCCACTCCGGATATCTAGCATCACATTTCCTAGTCTGTGTAAGTTACTGAATGAAAATGCAGTCATTGACCTGGTAGAAACACAATTAATTCATTAGGTAAACAACACGGAATTTTAATGGAAAATAAAATTGAACTATCTAAAGTCCAAGGTAGCAAGGAAATGGAAAATTTGTCTTCAAAATAAGAGCTTTTCCTCATATACCATAATATTTTATGTTTTATTTGGCTTTTTCTCTAGCTACTTTAATGATAGTACGGGAAAACTGCATTTTGTCTTGGCATATAAATTCTGCAATATCAACACCAAATGCATATGTATGCATATATAGTAAGTTTCAAAGAATATATAGTGTAGTATCCCTCTTATGTGAATTTTCTTCTTTAACTTATTAAGAGTTCTAAAGCTATGATTGTGCTTCCTCTTAAGCGTTGCTTCTGAAAACTTCTTCCTATTTCTTTGCTTATGATGTACTCAGTTCTATAAATTATTCCAGGATTTTTGTATTTAATTTACAGTACGTTTCTTTTTCTCCAGTATATGTGCCCTTTAACATGTGGAAATATACTTGCTTATAGACTACTCACTTTTGGCCAAGAAGAATTATTCATTTAAAAGATCTCTGCTTATATGACTCATTAGAAAAGAAGTTTTAAACAGAATACTAAAAGATTATTTGCAAAAAGAATACATTTATATGCTAAAACCACATTTGCACTTGGTCAAAAAAACTATTGTTATTTTAATAGGCAAACATGAAACCCTGTGATTCAGAAAAGTAGTTGGTGTGCTTAATTCATTTTCCAAATGTCTGTTTTGATGAATTATGGATGTGCATACTCACACATACACTACAGGGGGAAAAAATCTATTACTAGCATCTTTCTACAAAAGACATATGCACACATTCACGACCAATAGACAAGCTCAGAAAACTATAACAGCCATAGGAGTCTATTCTGCCAGAGCGGAAAAAACAGTGTAAAGGTCACAGTTTTTAGATGGGGGCAGGGGGAAGAATATTTTGTCTCGAAACATTTACAAGTTTGACCTTTCAGTGAAATGTTTTCCACGTAGCCACACCATTGAAAGCTCAAAATGTAATTTTAACCATTTTCTAATTGTGAATTAATCCTTAATTTATAGTATACTATCACATAAACAGTTACTTTTTAAAGGTCTGTAGCCCCATTTAATGTACTGAGAAAACTCTCCTTCCTGAATTCTTCAGCACTTATTTGCACAAACTGTTAATGAAATACTGTGGGAACCAGTTAAATTAACAGGCAACATCAGCAACAACTTTTTGTTTTTCAGTTTATATATGATGCCAGATGACCCATAATCAGTTCAGTTCAGTCACTCAGTCATGTTGGACTCTTTGTGACCCCATGGACTGCAGCATGCCAGGCCTCCCTGTCCATTGACTACTCCTGGAGCTTGCTCAAACTCATGTCCATTGAGTCCCTGATGCTATCAAACCATCTCATCCTCTGTCATCCTCTTCTCCTCCTGCCCTCAATCTTTTCCAGCATCAGGGTCTTTTCCAATGAGTCAGTTCTTCCCATCAGGTGACCAAAGTATTGGAGCTTCAGCTTCAGCATCAGTCCTTCCAAAGAATATTCAGGACTGATTTCCTTTAGGATTGACTGGTTGGATCTCCTTGCAGTCCAAGGGACTCTCAAGAGTCTTTTCCAACACCACGGTTCAAAAGCATAAATTCTTCAGTGCTCAGCTTTCTTTATAGTCCAACTCTCACATCCATACATGACTACCGGAAAAACCATAGCTTTGACTAGATGGACCTTTGTTGGCAAAGTAATGTCTCTGCTTTTTAATATGCTGTCTAGGTTGGTCATAGCTTTTCTTCCAAGAAGCAAGCGTCTTTTAGTTTCATGGCTGCAGTCACCATCTGCAGCCATTTTTGGAACCCAAGAAAATAAAGTCTGTCAGTTTTCATGGTTTCCCTATCTATTTGCCATGAAGTGATGGGACTGGATACCATGATCTTCGTTTTTTGAATGTTGAGTTTTAAGCCATCTTTTTCACTCTCCACTTTCACTTTCATCAAGAGACTTTTTAGTTCCTCTTCGCTTTCTGCCGTAAGTGTGGTGTAATGCCTTGGTTTATCTCTGTGTGTGCTCAGTCGTGTCTGACGGTCTATGGTCCCATGGACTCTAGCCCACCCGGCTCCACTGTTCATGGAATTTTCCAGGCAAGAATACTAGTGTAAGTTGCCATCTCCTTCTCCTGGGGATCTTCCCAACTCTGGGATTGAATGGTTCCTTTTGTCTCCTGAGTTGGCAGGTGAATTCTTTACTGCTAAGGCCACCTGGGAAGATATAATGGGCTTACCTCTATATCTTATCAATATTTCTGAGTTCACAGCAAGCTAACTCTTAGTGCTAGACGAAGAATACAACCAGCAACAAAACAGAATTAGATATTTTTATTAAAACACTGCCACTTCTCTTGGGAACATTATTTTAAGTTCTAGACTAAATCACAATGATCAGTAGAAGAAATTTGTTTCTTCTGCTATTGGGCAAAGGAGAAAAAAGCAGAAAGGAACTTGATCCTAAACGAGAAGTTAATTGATTTGCTTATTTGCTTTTTACCTGTATGACATGTTGACAATTGCATTTTACTGACAGCTGAGAAAAGGTTAAACTTGTAACATTTGACACAGAAGCCATTTACTAAAATATTAGCATTTGGCCACACTTTCAAATAAGGTCTTGCTGCTGCTGCTGCTGCTGCTGCTGAGTCGCTTCATTCGTGTCCAACTCTGTGTGACCCCATAGACGGCAGCCCACCAGGCTCCCCCATCCCTGGGATTCTCTAGGCAAGAACACTGGAGTGGGTTGCCATTTCCTTCTCCAATGCATGAAAGTGAAAAGTGCAAGTGAAGTCGCTCAGTCATGTCCGACTCCTAGCGACCCCGTGGACTGCAGCCTACCAAGCTTCTCTGTCCATGGGATTTTCCAGGCAAAAGTACTGGAGTGGGGTGCCATTGCCTTCTCCGAAATAAGGTCTTAGATAACTGTATTAGCTTTTCAAAAACAACTTATTGGCTCTACCCTTTTGCTATCTTTTGTAGCTCAACACAACTCCTCTTTCCTTCTAGAGCTATGTGCCATGTCCAATGTAGGAACTAAAAATGTTTCAATGTCCTTAGTTTTACTTAATTTAATTTTTGTAAGGCATTTGTGTCTATGACTTTAAAAACAGTGTGAAGGAGAATTGGTGCTTCTTTGCATTTCTTCACCCACCCCTATCCACTGCCCCTCCCCTCCTCTCAGGCAGGGAATCTGGATATTTTCTCAAATAACAATACATCAGTAAATATAAATGAACCATGAAGTACTGTCAATAGGCAAACAAAAACACATGTAGTTAAAGTGCATATTTATCTTTGCCTATCTCATCTCCCAGTTTTGGTTTTCATGAATTCTATCTTATAACTAAATTGAATTTCTTAGCATTTCTTTACGAGTTCTGTCCTTTCTCCCTTGCACTCTTTTCTTTTCCTGTCTATATGAAAAAACCCAGGCTGGGGACGCTCCTTTACTTTGCTTCCCTGGTCACGCATACACTTGACTGGTTTCCATGACCTCTTACCCTCATTGGCTTTAATTGCCATGTCTTTAATGCTATATGCCATTGCACCTTGTAATGCAATGTTTCCTATATATGTTTTTCTCTCCTTTAGAGACTCTAATCTCCTAAGGGCCTGCTCAACATATTTTTATTCTTTGAATGCCTTGAACTTTAGTTCTCTGTAAGAGAAGGAACCGTGTTAATGATAATTAGAGCTACTTCATGCTTGTTCTTAAGTTGCTAAGGTGTGTCTGACTCTTGTGAGTCCATGGAATGGGTTGGCATTTCCTTCTCTAGGGGAATCTTCTTGACCCAGGGATCAAACCTGTGTCTCCTGCATCTCCTGCTTAGCCAGTGGATTCTTTGCTACTGAGCTACCTGTGAAGCTCACTTTACTACGAGAAAAAGTAAATTGAAAAAAGGAAATAATATAAAAATTACAACATGAAGATGGATAAATATAAAAATACATATAATTCTTTGGAATCAATGTGATTTTAAAAATGTGAAATGTCATTGAGTATCTTCAGATTATGCATAATCTCAAGATTCTGCATGTTAGTGTTTTTATAAAATTTTATACAAATTAAAAAAAATCACATTTATGCAGTAGAGTAAACTCTAAAGCATAGAGTTTAAGTATCTGCTTTGTCATCAAGATGCCTGAGTTCAAACTCTGGGCGGCATAGTATGTCTATGATCCTTTGATGAGTTTTTAAAGTCTATGGTCTGGGGGGGATTCTGTAAAATGGGGGTCATAATATTACCTTACAACATAAGGTTTTTGAGGGGATTATAATGAAAAAAAATAGTGTCTAGCAAATAGAAAATACCCAATAAGTTTTAACTTTTAGAATGTTTATTGGATTTTAACAAACAAAAAAATCATGTAATAAAATTACCTTTCCTGAGTAAATATATGTAAACTTTGTTCCACTAGTATGAGAGTATTGCAATTTTCTTAAAAGTGCATGTTTTTCTTATCCACATACTACTACCTGGAGTTACACCTACCCTGAAGAGACACTTATCATGTCTTCCCACATTTCACTGCTTAAAATAAGTTGCATGGTCATGTCTAACCTCAAAGAGGCAGGCAGTACGATTTTATTATATGCATTGAAGGGTAAGACCAGAAATACCAGGGAATAGTACTAATGACTATCATATCATGAAAAATATCTAAGCACTGAAGTATTTTCCAATTCACTATTTTATCATAGAGACAGTGATTCTTTACATCCTCTCATTCATGAAGAGAAACCATTTACTGGGATAAAGATAATTCAAACCCAAAGGTAATCTTTGCTCAACTATCTGAATATTAAAAAAAAAAAAAATTGTTCATCGTTCACCAAGGTAATTTACTTTTAAACATGTAGCCAAAGTAAGTTTATTTTCCATAATTCCCAGATTCCTTGGCATTTGATGCAGTAGCCCTTTTTTATGGGACTTTTGTATGTGGATGTATGTCAGACTTTAGTTGTGAAAAAGAAAAGACAAAAAAAGAGCAAGGTCTTATGCTGCCATGATGCTTTCATCACTCTGAGCAAGATGAAGTGACATTTTATAAGAAGGGGCCTAAACAGGAGTTTGGGCTAACCAAATACTGGATTGGCCAAAAACTTCATCTAGGTTTGTCCTTAAACTGGTACAGAAAAACCTAAACAAACTGGCCAATCCAATACAATGACATCATTTCTAAAACTTCCTATCATATTTTCTTTATTGGGGGATCCTGGTGGGCTTCCATCTCTGGGGTCGCACAGAGTCGGACACAACTGAAGCGACTTAGAAGCAGCAGCAGCAGCTAAGCATATATAGTTTAAAATAATTTTCCATATATTTTTTCATGAAGTGATTATTCATGTTATCCTCACATTTTTCACTTTATATATCAGAACATCCCTTCACTTTTTTTCAAATTATTACTTTGCTTTTACCTCTATATATCTAAGTTACATACACACACACACACAGACAACTTTTAAACTTATTTCACTTTAGGTGTTATTGTTTCAACTAGAGAAAGATGGGGATTGATCTCTCTTTCTACCTTGAATCGGTAAGCCTACATATATAAAGTGAGGTACATGTTGATATATGGCAAAACCAATACAATAAAGTTAAAAAATAAAATAAAATAAATAAATGAAAAATAAAAAAATAAAAATAAAGTGAGGTACATAAAACTGAAGTACACACAAGCATCATAAACATTAAATTCCCATCATCCCATTTTACCAATTAACTTATACCATGATTTCAATTAATTTGAAATTTAATGTTTATATCATTGACTACACATGTAACAAACTCTTTTCCTTCACCACATTTTACTTCTTAAATTAAAAATGATCTTTAAAATGTTTCCTTATATCCTGTAGAATGAACAGTAACCAAACTCCAAGTTTTTAATTTTTTTATATATTCTCTCAGGATCTTAGGACATATCACATACACTATCAATTTTATCTTTCTGAGAATTCTCCCCTAGAACTTCTGACCTGATCTAATGTAAGCTGGTTGCTGTAGCAGGTGGTTCTGAGTTGTGATCCTTTGATTTCTGTCCCTGGCATCCTGGAATTCCTTTTTATTCTTTCCTGAATTGCATACCATTTACTGTATCCAGAGGCTCCTTTATTTATGGTTTCCATGGATAATATTCTCCAATATCTTCCTAAGGAAAGCATTTGAATGACATTTTTTTAGAGCATTTAGCTGTGAAGATGTTATTTATTGTTCTACTTTTGAACAATGGTTTGGCTGAATATAAAATTCTAGGTTTGAAGCAACTTTCTTTCAGAATTTTGAAAGTACGGCTTCAAAATGTTTTTCCTTGTAATATTGCTGTTGAGAAGTCCAAAGCTATTCTAATGTTTCTTTTGGGATTTCATTTTGTTTTCAAATACTTATTTTGGTTTCATTACTAATTCATTGTTTTTTCTGGACATACAGGTTCTATCAAACTATAAGGTCTGTGAGTTTGCAATTACTTTAAAGAATTATTTCACTAATGATTTCATATGTCTTCTTTTCCTAGAACACCTATCACTTGAATATTAATCCTTTTGAAATAAATTCCTAATCATCTAAATTATGTTCTACAATCTTATATTTCTTTCTCCTCCAATATTTTGTTTCTGTTGTCTAGTTTTTCACTCCCTTTGACCTTTTGGACTTACATCATTTCAAAAATAATTTGATTTACTGTATAGTGGGAATCCAGAAGGAACTACAGGTAGATATATTGTTTCAATCCTGTCTTTACACAAATTACTAAGATTTCAAAAAGTTGAGCATGATAGTAAATATCTGTTTTCTTTTGATAATACTCACAACCACTTTTTAAGCCCCTCTTTACTTTTTTATTGCTATGGTAAGAATACAACCTATCTACTCTCTTTACATGTTTAAGTATACAAAACAGTATTATTATTTGTAGGCACAGTGTTGTACAGCAGATCTATAGAATGTATTCATCTTGTGTAACTGAAACATTTATACACATTGAGTAGAAACTCCCCATTTCTTTTCCCCTGTTCCTGGTAACTGTCTTTCTATTCTTTGCTTTCTATAAGACTGACTATTTGAGACACCTCATAGAAGCAAAATCATGCAGTATTTGTCCTTATGTGATTGGGTTATTTTTGAATGGTTTTAGTATTTATAACGAAGTCTAAGTCCTTGGCAATGTCTACAATGATTCACATCTGTTTATAGCATGTAAAAGTCCTTTAAGTGTTTGAGAATAGCTAAGAGGTCCACTGAAAGTTATACCTCTTAGACGACCTAATCTTAACACCATTTCTTTTGACTATTTTTACATGTTATCATTCTCAGGGCCTTCATTCTCTTCTAGAAAATTTTCTGACTGGCAGCATTTCACTCACGATTTGCTGGCAGGGATGAAAATCAATATTCTATATACAGTCTGACATACGTCATATGAAAAACACATTAAAATACTGAACTACTTTTGTAATTAATTTTTTTAAATCACATAGATTTCCATTGTCTAAATGTTAGTCTCTTGGATCCTGATTTTTATGCAATGTAATTTTTGCAGTTTTGTAATGTCTAATACTTCTTTCATGTGGTCATTACTCAAATTATCTTTAGCCCTAAACAATATCAGATGGGTATGGTAATTCAAAAATTGGATAAGCATGCTTTCAAAATCCAACATAAATATGAATAAAGCAGTGGACCAATAATAGTGTTAGTTGTTAAAATGAGTGTATAATTACATGCTTTGAAAAATGAGGCCTCCTTTCTCTTATTCCACTGAAAACCTGTAATGACAGCCTTGCCTCAAGCAAGGCAGTGTATGTGGCAGGAGAGCCCCAACCTGGGATAGATGAGCCTGAGGTGCAGCTGTGAGAAACAGAACCACTCCTGGGGCCTCAAGGCCCATTTGAGCCAATGCTCCAGGCTGATCTTTAATCTGAGATGCAATGTCACAAGTAGTGGCAGGTACTGTAGATCAGGAAATGTCACCAAGCAATAAACTTCTCATGTGCTTATGTGAGTGGAATGGACATTAAACCTATGGAGGCCAAAATAGCTCACAAATATCCTGTCATGCTTCATCAGAATTGTGTAGTGGTGGAGAATTCTCTAGGCATGGAGACAGAACAGCAGAACAGAAATCAGGGATGATGTGTCATTCAAAATTCTAGGTAAATGTATACCAACACTGTGTTGAAGAAATGAGACTAGATTTATACATATGACCATTGTTATCAAGTAAAGAGAGGGGTATACCATGGGAAATGTAAAGTCTGGGAAGTGAGATGACTGGGAGCTTCTATATGGGATGAAAGCCAAGAGGAAGAGACACAAAGGTAGCAGGTGAAGAAGGATAAGAAACAAGAGTAGCCAGAGCCATCTATCTCTTAGAAACAGCTCTGTGTACCTGATACTCTTACAGTGTCCTTGCTGCACTCTCAGATCCACCACAGTCCAACATGCAGCTCTCAGCGTCCAGTATTTATCAGTAATTATTGCCAAATCACAACAGTCATAACAACCACATAGCCCCTCTTATTAAGGACTAATATACTCTTGATAGTAATACTTCTGTATATAAATCAAAAAAGAAATAATATTTAAAACCAAATTCTGAAAAAAATCTAAATGTTCAAAATAGTGGGTTTTTGATAATTGGTTAGTTTCTTTTGGCTATATCCAGATATACTGGCAGCAAATAGAAGGTAAAAACTATTAAGTGTAAGATAAGGCTAGTGGGTTTTTCATACATAGTGGAAAATATAGCCATTATTTCATAGTAACTATAAATGGAAAGTAATCTTTAAAAATGTTTAAAAATAAATAAAGACCATTGGAAAAAAAGAGATTGCACACACTATTGTTCATGGTTACATATGAAGATTTTCCAACAAGAACACTCATTTATTTATAAAATATAAAAACTAAGGTTTTTTTTTCATTGTTGTGTTTAGAAAATAAGTATTCAACACATAAGGGATTATGATACTATAGACTAAAAATTAAGAGTTCAATATAAGAATGTGTGAGATAGAAGATCTATATTACATGTATGGGTGAGTTGTCTATTACTATAAGTAAATTATTCTATTGTGAAAGGAATGTTTCTAATTTACTGGAGCAAGGTCACATTTAGGATGACCCTAGAAACCCAATGGAGTATGGAAGTTCTCCCAAAGGGCACATGTTTGGGCATTATAAGGAGAAGTGACACAAGAAAAGTGTATTCAGAGACTTATGAGAAGTGGAAAACAGTTTAGCAAATTGGTCATGTCATTTAGGCTCTCCACTGTTTGCATTCCAGCTTGGCACAGTGAGTTGCCGAATGGAGCACCCATGGTGTCAGAGATGAAGTGAAAGTGAAAGTGAAGTCACTCAGTCGTGTCCAACTCTTAGCGACCCCATGAACGGCAGCCTAACAGGCTCCTCCGTCCATGGGATTTTCCAGGCAAGAGTACTGGAGTGGAATGCCATTGCCTTCTCCGGTCAGAGATGAAGGCTACTCATAAACCCAACTACATGAGCCCAACTCCAATTTGGTGGAATCCCTTTCACCAGAGAGTTTAGCTATGGCAACAGCTGAATGTCTGTCTAGTCAACAATGGACATCAGTGCTGAGCCACCAATGAAGAGCCATTCCCTGGAAGATGGTGTGTGTGCACGTGTGTGTGTGAGTGTGCATGTGCATGTGTGAATGGGTACATGCTCAGCTGTGTTCAACTCTTTTGTGACCCCATGGACTAGACCTCCAGGCTCCTCTGTCTGTGGAATTTTCCAGGCAAGAATACTGGAACAGGATGCTGTTTCCTACCCTAAAATTAGAAGGTTACCAGCTACTTATTGTCAAATGATCTCATCAGACTCCTCCCATCCTATAAAGGTGTTTCATTAATCCTGACTAGAGCTTACATATACTCCAGGAATTAGCTTGCCTTTCATGTCTTGAGGATGTCACCCAAAACCTCCATCCATGAACTCTCGTAGTATCTGATTCACCAACATGAAATCCCACATAACATCATTTCAAAACAAAGGAGCCTTTATAGCAAAGAAGGTGTGACCAAAGCCATGAATTCACTGGTCCTTTCACACACTGATTCAACTAGTAGGTGCTAGCCTATTAGAGAGTGAGATAGCCTCATAAAGATGCAGCTGAAACATCAGCTTGACAATGACACCATCAAGAATAAGGAAGCAATCTTGGTTGTGTTTATAGACTATAAGCAAACAGCCATTAGATGATAGTTTGGACTCGGTAGGTAGAGTTCATAGGTGAAAGGACCAAGGAGTGGAAGTAGTAGGGGCATGTCTTACCATCACTTCCAGTGAGTCAAGGAATTTGTACATTTTTCGCTTGGCCAGAAAATTCTGATTCTCATGAAAGAAAACTTTTACTAGATGAAGAGTAAGATTTCCATTAAAATTAAGGATATTTCCTCATCACCAACTTGGAGTCAGTAAACGAGCAGGTAAGAAAAAGAAAGTCACTACTAATATCAAAGAAGTTATCACACCTGCCAAGGGTAATTAGCCTTGATAATCAAGAAAAGATAGGACTACTGCCAAAAAATGGGATTGGAGGAAATATGTCAATGTAATCCACCAAGGCATCTCTTTTTACTCCCATGTCTAACTTAACTGTAAATTGACAAGTATAGCAATGTGATATAAGTGTATGGTGATCAAGGTCTCCAACACTTCAGAGATAAAAGACTGAGTCACTCCATCAGGCAAGCCCCCTAGACAAGAAGTGCTAGCCAAGAAGAGTGGCAGAGAGGAGTTGAGAATGATTAAGTTAGGAAGGAGAAGATAATAGAGCCTTATTATCTAGAAGATAACAGATAATAGGAAGTAACTAAGAGCAGGATCTTGAGTTCTACTACTAACCTAACACTTGTAAATTTTTTAGAGAACAGTGATAAATCAGCATTTAGTACTATAATGGATACAATTAACTTAATGGGAGATTCAAGTTCCAAGGGTGCCCTGTGATAAACACAGTAAGTATTTCCACCTATGCCTCTGGTCTCTGTTGTGAACCATCCCCCAGTTAGCATGAATCTTGGTTCCCATCAGTTCATAACTGCCCTTTACTTTGTAGAATTGCTTTCAGTTGACAGTAGACATGTCTATATAGAGGTATCCCACTGCTGCCCCGTCTTCATCACCATACTCAGTGAAGCAGACTGTTCTCTGATGATGATCAACTGATACATTACATTGCTCTCCGGCCTTTAGAGAAAGACTACTCTGACATGTGATTTAAGTTTCAGAGTCTCCTGTGAATGAGGCCAAGGAAGGCCTGACTATCTCAGATGACATTCTAGACTAGCTTTTCACCTTGCCTATTTTGCTTCTCTCACTTTCCAGTAGGTCTTCCTGGAAAGCACTCTTTAAATAAATCAAATATGTCTGCATATTTGTTTCAATCACTGCTTCTTGAAAACACAACCTGAAACTATCCATGACCAAGCAATACCATTTCTTGAATACATTCAACCAAAAAAGTGGATACATTTAATATCATATATCATAACAGAAATGTTCACAACAATTTCACTCATAATATCCCCAAACTAGAAATAAACCAAGTGTCTATCAATAGTTAGTGGATATCTATATATAGATATAGATATATACACTCTTCTGTTTTCATTATATTAACTTATATTTGAATACAGTATATGGCAGATTGTATTTTCCAAAGGCAGCTGCAAAATACCTCCTGTTCCATGGACATGCTGTGTAGCACAGGGAAAGCTGCTCAGTTCAGTTCACTTCAGTTCAGTCACTCAGCTGTGTCCGACTCTTTGCAACCCCATTAATCACAGCACACCAGGCCTCCCTGTCCATCAAAACTCCCAGAGTTCACTGAGACTCACGTCCATTGAGTCAGTGATGCCATCCAGCCATCTCATCCTCTGTCGTCCCCTTCTCCTCCTGCCCCCAATCCCTCCCAGCATCAGAGTCTTTTCCAATGAGTCAACTCCTCGCATGAGGTGGCCAAAGTACTGGAGTTTCAGCTTTAGCATCATTCCTTCCAAAGAATACCCAGGACTGATCTCCTTCCGAATGGACTGGTTGGATCTCCTTGCAGTCCAAGGGACTCTCAAGAGTCTTCTCCAACACCACAGTTCAAATGCATCAATTCTGCAGTGCTCAGACTTCTTCACAGTCCAACTCTCACATCCATACATGACCACTGGAAAAACCAGACCCTTGACTAGACGAAGCTTTGTTGGCAAAGTAATGTCTCTGCTTTTGAATATGCTATCTAGGTTGGTCATAACTTTCCTTCCAAGGAGTAAGCGTTTTTTAATTTCAGGGCTGCAGTCACCATCTGCAGTGATTTTGGAGCCTCCCAAAATAAAGTCTGACACTGTTTTCACTGTTTCCCCATCTTTTTCCCATGAAGTGATGGGACCGGACACCATGATCTTCGTTTTCTGAATGTTGAGCTTTAAGCCAACTTTCTCACTCTCCACTTTCACTTTCATCAAGAGGCTTTTGAGTTCCTCTTCACTTTCTGACATAAGGGTGGTGTCATCTGCATATCTGAGGTTATTGATATTTCTCCCGGCAATCTTGATTCCAGCTTGTGCTTCTTCCAGCCCAGCGTTTCTCATGATGTACCCTGCATATAAGTTAAATAAGCAGGGTGACAATATACAGCCTTGACGTACTCCTTTTCCTCTTTGGAACCAGTCTGTTCTTCCATACCCAGTTCTAACTGTTGCTTCCTGACCTGCATACAAATTTCTCAAGAGGCAGATCAGGTGTTCTGGTATTCCCATCTCTTTCAGAATTTTCCACAGTTTATTGTGATCCACACAGTCAAAGGCTTTGGCATAGTCAATAAAGCAGAAGTAGATGTTTTTCTGGAACTCTCTTGCTTTTTCCATGATCCAGTGGATGTTGGCAATTTGATCTCTGGTTCCTCTGCCTTTTCTAAAACCAGCTTGAACATCAGGAAGTTCACGGTTCACATATTGCTGAAGCCTGGCTTGGAGAATTTTGAGCATTACTTTACTAGCGTGTGAGATGAGTGCAATTGTGCGGTAGTTTGAGCATTCTTTGACATTGCCTTTCTTTGGGATTGGAATGAAAACTGACCTTTTCCAGTCCTGTAGCCACTGCTGCGTTTTCCAAATTTGCTGGCATATTGAGTGCAGCACTTTCACAGCATCATCTTTCAGGATTTGAAATAGCTCAACTGGAATTTCATCACCTCCACTAGCTTTGTATATAGTGATGCTTTCTAAGGCCCACTTGACTTCACATTCCAGGATGTCTGGCTCTAGGTAAGTGATCACACCATCGTGATTATCTGGGTCGTGAAGATCTTTTTTGTACAGTTCTTCTGTGTATTCTTGCCATCTCTTCTGAATATCTTCTGCTTCTGTTAGGTCCATACCATTTCTGTCCTTTATTGTGCCCATCTTTGCAGGAAATGTTCCTTTGCTATCTCTGATTTTCTTGAAGAGATCTCTAGTCTTTCCCATTCTGTTGTTTTCCTCTATTTCTTTGCATTGATTGCTGAAGAAGGCTTTCTTATCTCTTCTTGCTATTCTTTGGAACTCTGCATTCAGATGCTTGTATCTTTCCTTTGCTCCTTTGCTTTTCGCTTTTCTTCTTTTCACAGCTATTTGTAAGGCCTCCCCAGACAGCCATTTTGCTTTTTTGCATTTCTTTTCCATGGGGATGGTTTTGATCCCTGTCTCCTGTACAATGTCACAAACCTCATTCCATAGTTCATCAGGCACTCTATCTATCAGATCTAGTAACAACCTAGATGAGAGGGGAACTTGAAGGGGAGAGGATTGGTGCATACGTATGGTTAAGCTGCTTTGCTGAGCACCTGAAACTAAGAGCATTGTTTGTCAGCTATACTCCAGTATAAAATAAACAGTTGAAAACAAACAAACAAACAAACCTCTGGTTCCACTTGTTAGTCACTCAGTTGTGTCTGACTCTGCGACCTCAAGGACTGTAGACCATCAGGCTCCTCTGTCCTTAGAATTTCCCAGGCAAGCATACTGGAGTGGGTAGACATTCCCTTCTCCAGGGATCTTGGACTGATCCAGGGATTGAACCTGTGCCTCTTGCATTACAGGTGGATTGCTCACTGTCTGATCCACAAGGGAAGCCCTCTCCCAGTGCACTTGACCTTCTTAAAATGTGACCTTAGCACTCCTCTCATTTAGTGTTTTTTTCTATATTTACTTACCTTAAACTTATTAGCTGTTTTTCTTGTTGCTACTGTCTTTAGAAGTAAGATTATGGAGGAACTGATGCACGTAACTTCTGAGGCTAAATCATAAAGATGCCAAGATTTCACTTTAATTTATCTGGACACTCACTCTTGCAACTAAACCATCCTGCCATATAAAATCTCAAATAGACTACACAGGGAGACGACATAAACGTTCCAGCTAACTTCCCAGTGGGAATCCTAGCTCACAACCAGCATCAAATGCTAGACATGTGTGAAGACGCTTCCAATGGCTCCAGTCCCAGCCATTGAATCATCCCTGGCTTTCAGATAATCCCTCTGAGACCCTAGACCCCTGAGGAGTAGAAATAAACTGTCCTTACTGTGACAAGTCCATGTTCCTATCCCACAGAGACTGAGAATAATAAAATTATTGCTTTGTGCAACTGAATTTTTTTTTTTTACACAGCACTAATAAATAGAACAGTAGAATTATATGGTAGTGGAAATCTACAGTGAAAAAATGTAGCATGGAATGGTCTCAATATTGAGTGAAAAATACATAGAATGCTAAGTGAAAAAAATGCAGAGTATGCACACTGTGAGATCCCATTGCAAATATTAAGAACAGGTAAAAGTAATCTATTCTATTATAAGTCAGAGTAGTAGTTACCTTCAGGGAAACAGGGAAAGTAAAGTAGTGGTGTGAGCAGCTTGAGGGACTTCTGCTATAATGATAAAATTCTACTTCCTAACTTGAGCAGTGGTTACACACGTGTATTCACTGTGAGACAATGCATCAAGCTGTTCAATAAATAATCTTTTTAAAATTTCTGCATGAATTATACAGATTAAAATAAATTTATCTTAGTGAATGTAGAAATTAAACTTTAATTTTTGATATTTTAGATTTTCGGAGAAGGCAATGGCACCCCACTCCAGTACTTTTGCCTGGAAAATCCCATGGACAGAGGAGCCTGGTGGGCTGCACTCCATGGGGTCGCTAGGAGTCGGACATGACTGAGCGACTTCACTTGCACTTTTCACTTTCATGCATTGGAGAAGGAAATGGCAACCCACTCCAGTGTTCTTGCCTGGAGAGTCCCAGGGACGGGGGAGCCTGATGGGCTGCCGTCTATGGGGTCGCACAGAGTCGGACCCAACTGAAGCAACTTAGCAGCAGCAGCAGCAGCAGAGCAGCAGCATGTTATACCATTTGATCAGGGAATTTGAATTTCTCATATTACTTCTTCCAAAATAAGTAACTGACAAGTACACTTTTGTCTGATAATAAAGTGATACATTTCTTTCATAAGTAGAAGCACCAAGCTGTTATTTGTAAATGTATCTTTAATATGTATCATTTTCAAAAGTTTCAGCACTCTAGAGCTAAACTATAAAACAGTTGTATAAAATGTATTATTATTTAAAATCTATGAATTATTTTTATGCATTTGAGTCATGAATTAATTTTTAATTATTTTAGATAATTAAGTATTCTATCAAAAAATAAGTGGTGTTTAGCAGCTCTGTGGGAGGTCCACAAGCAAAAGAGTAAAACTATTATATATATATATATATATATATATATATAGCTTATATCAAGAAAACATGATCTATGAATCATTTCTTATATCTTCAAAATCCATGAAAGTTTTCCATTGAATGTAAAAGGAAATCTTGCTAAGTAGGAAAAATTATGTGTGGTTTTCCATGTCCTAGAAATAATTATCTCTAATATTATGTGTTCTTTTCATTTGATACGAATAGTCTCAGGCCAATATTCATGCCCCTCTTTGAAAGAAAGAGCTCTTCCAAGTAATTATTTCAGTACTATTCCTGTTTAGGGCTATCTCCCAATTTTAATTAAAGCAGTTCATTTTTGATCAGATCAACTGAGTGTGAATTTGAATAGCCAGATTTGACAAAGCTTAGGATCACAGTGCACCAAAATGAATAAATAATGGACTTAGAATCTGTTGAACTGAAATTCCAGAACTTTTTTCAAATTAAGACTACTAAAGGCAGAAGTTATACCCTTCCAAAAACAGATAAATTTCAAGATAAATTATTTCCCACATGTAACCCAGTTGGTTAAATAGAAATACAATTTTTATTCAAATAAACAGAGCTTGTTTGTTATAAAATCCAATGTTCAACCTTATTTTTATAAAATGTGCTTAGATGACAATTTAAAAATATTCATGAGGCAGATCAAAGAATTAATTAATGGAGATTATGCCAGTCTATTGCAAGCAGAGATTGAAAGTGAAAGTGTTAGTTGCTCAGCTGCACCTGACTCTTTGCTACCATGTGGACTGTAGCCTGCCAGGCTCCTCTGTCCATGGAATTTTCCAGTTGAAGATACTGAAGTGGGTTGCCATCCCATACTCCAGAAGATATTCCTGACCAGGGATTGAACCCAGGTCATCTCCATTGCAAGCAGATTCTTCATTGTCTGAGCCACCAAGGAAGCCCAAGTACAGATTTCTGAACATTAAAAATTGCCAATCTTATTATAAAATAAATTTCTGGATCTTGAAGCTCACCAGTGAATGATATGGAGTGAAGTTAAATTTCCTAAAATGCTGATTCGTAGTCATGTATTTCCTTAGAATTAATCTGTCCTCTGCAACAATTGTGCTGTGCTTAGTCGCTCAGTCATGTCTGACTCTTTGCAACCCCATGGACTGCAGCCCCCTGGCTCCTCTGTCTATGGGGATTCTACAGGCAAGAATACTGGAATGGGTTGCCATGCCCTCCTCCAAGGAATCTTCCCAATCCAGGGGTTGAACTCAGGTTTCCTGCATCACAGGCGGATTCTTTACTGACTGAGCCACCAGAGGAGCCCTTCCAACAACAATTATGGGTATAATATTAGACATTTCAGGGCCCATGGAAGCCTTTCAGTCTTGTATTGAATATTTTTAGGCTTCCCAGGTGGCGCTAGTGGTAAAGAATCTGCCTGATAATACAGGAAACATAGAGACATGGGTTTGCGCCTTAGGTCAGGAAGATGCCCTGTAGGAGGGCATGGCAATCCACTCTAATACTCTTGCCTGGAGAATCCCAAGGACAGGAGAGCCTGTCAGGCTACAGTCCATGGGGTTGCAAAGAATAGGAAATGACTGAAGAGACTTAGCACACCTGCACACACTATTTCCTCTTGTTCTTAGACAAGCTGAGGATCTACTTCTTAGGGATTTTGAGATCTATACACACACAAAAAGTTATGTTGATTTCATGTTTAAGACGGAGAAGGCAATGGCACCCCACTCCGGTACTCTTGCCTGGAAAATCCCATGGGCGGAGGAGCCTGGTAGGCTGCGGTCCATGGGGTCGCTAAGAGTCGGACACGACTGAGCGACTTCACTTTCACTTTCCACTTTCATGCATTGGAGAAGGAAATGGCAACCCAATCCAGTGTTCTTGCCTGAACAATCTCAGGGACAGGGGAGCCTGGTGGGCTGACATCTATGGGGTCGCACAGAGTCGGACACGACTGAAGTGACTTAGCAGCAGCAGCAGCATGTTTAAGAAATTTTCTTAAAAATCAGACATGAGAGCCAGTTTGATGGGAAGACTATAATTTGGAATCAATCATCCTAGGTTTGAGTATTAACTATGATTTGCCATCTGAGTGAATTTAAGCAATTCATTTAGTCTGAGTTGTAATCCTTTCCTCTGTAAAATGTACTATATGCTCTTTGTTCCAAAAGTTTGCCTTTATTATCAAATAACTCACTGAGTTTAAATTAAATGCTTAAGCATTAGCTGAAAAAGAACTTTTCAAAAGTCCATCGTCTGCTTAGTGCACACCACATTTCCAAATATGGAAGAGATTTCTGAACATTAAAATACAATTCTAACCCTGCAGATTATCATTTTAATATTGAGAAATAAAATTGTATTCAATTTCCAAAATTAAAATTTTGTACTACTGTATTCACTTTCCCTCTATATTTTCACAGAGATGTTAAAATAAATCTCACAGATGTATTTCTTCAGTGTCCCAAATCCTCTCAAAAGCTGTTGAAGAACCAAAGTATTAACAATTAGGTTACATTATCTCATTTGAAAAACTCCTTTATCTCATTTCTCCATTGTAGAATCATAGATATTGAGCTAGAAAAAATTCAAGTTATCAATTCCAACCATCCCCTCTTTTAAAATGTTAAAATATCTGCAGAAATCTAAAACAATAACGATTATTCTTTGGACAAAAACATTCATAGTTTTCCTATTCTTCTTCGGTCTAAATATAGACCATGTATTTCCTATAATTACACTTTCTCCCTTATATTGAAAAGCAACAAAGATCAATGATATCCTTCAGAATGACAAAGAAGCTCAAAGGTTTTCTAATTTCAAAAACTAAACTTTTCTAATCGAAGACTAAGTCATCTATTATAAAACAGAAACAAATTGTGTTTCTATGCTTGTGCTTCTATTGCTTTTGTGAATTTGTTTCTTTCGATTCTGGGAGTTATTATTGGAGAGATACTAAGGTTCTATGGAGTAGATAAGGTCAAGCTGCAATACGTTTTAAAATAGTTTTTAAGCATTTTTTTAGCCTTTCTGAATTGGCTGTAAGGAGATGGAATAAAGACAAACAACCCATGTACCCCACTTTCAGCACCATGGAGAAGGACAACATATATACAAATACTAAAGAATGTCCTGGAATTCCATTTTAGAATAGTCACATTGTGACATAGGAAAGAGAACATTTAAATCTAGTTCAAACTTTAAGGTTGATATAGAAAATCCACTTAGATCTGAAAAAGGAAAACAAAAGGAAATGGAGGAATGTTTTACAAGTATTGCATCTTTATGTTCTAAACTCTGAAATTGGAGAAAAGATGCTTCCATTACTAGATTTTCCAACAGAAAAAGTAAAACATATGCTTGTCATTAAATTGTGAGCACTAAAGAAATTTTTTGAAATAATGTGATAATTGGTATGTATGCATGTGAACATAGTAATCTAGGCATTAAAAGAAATTCAAAGCTTTGCTCTATGTCGTTAATTTTTTAATGATATATCATTGTTTCATTTTCAATAGCATAGAGTTAAACACTATATTTTTACATAATATGAGTTTCTAAAAATCTTCATTCTGTATCAGTCATTAACTTTCTGATGTTCAGCTCAAAATCCACTTATTTTTGCCCTTTCATGGTGCTGTACCTGGACTCGAAACATTACTGCTTTGATAACTGTCATTAGTGCTGAGCTCCTGAAGAGTCTTTGCAAGAAAAAGGGATTTCTTTACTGGTCTGGAGCTTTTCTTATAGCTTCCTGCCTAGTGGTGTATGAGAGATCCTATAAGACCCCAGAAAGTTGTACCTGCAGCAAAGAAGGCACCTTCACAGTGAGATCTGCATGCATCTCAGAGAATTTCCCTACTGTCCACTGGCCCTCAGATGCAACCTCTCCAATGAGGTAAATACATATATTAGACTTGGTACAGGGTAGACCTCTTTCCTAATCTGTTTTTCCCTTAGATTCTCTCACATAGTTTTTTTTTTTTTTTTTGCTCATCTTTCTTTTCTTTTCTTTTTTGTTTTCTTTTCTTTTTAAACTTTACACTATTGTATTGGTTTTGCCAAATATCGAAATGAATCTGCCACAGATATACATGTGTTCCCCATCCTGAACCCTCCTCCGTCCTCCCTCCCCATACCATCCCTCTGGGTCGTCCCAGTGCACCAGCCCCAAGCATCCAGTATCATGCATCGAACCTGGACTGGCGACTCATTCCATATATGATATTATACGTATTTCAATGCCATTCTCCCAAATCTTCCCACCCTCTCCCTCTCCCACAGAGTCCACAAGACTGTTCTATACATCAGTGTCTCTTTTGCTGTCTCGTATACAGGGTTATTGTTACCGTCTTTCTAAATTCCATATATATGAGTTAGCATACTGTATTGGTGTTTTTCTTTCTGGCTTACTTCACTCTGTATAATAGGCTCCAGTTTCATCCACTTCATTAGAACTGATTCAAATGTATTCTTTTTAATGGGTGAGTACTCTCACATAGTTCTAAATGTAGTGGCTGCTCCTTATATCTGCCATTCCAGGGCATTCTTCAGAGGTCTCTTTACCTCTCTTCCAAATGAATCAACTCTTGATGGCTCTTTATGTGACTATCTCCTTGCTCAAATTACTGGTGTGATTTGTCTTCTGACTGGATCCTAATATTGTTTCTGGAGTCTTCTCTTTTTTTCCAAAGACTCTTACTTCCATATTTCATAGAAATTGTTAAAAATTAAAGGCATAGCAATCAGATTACTTGAGTTTGTATTCTGGTTCTAATATTTAATTTTTTGGTGATGTTTTGGGAAAATTACTCTACCTCCCTGAACCTCTAATTTCTCATCTGCAAGATGGAAGTGATAAAATAATACCTACTTTGTAGCACTGCTGTGAGGACTAAATAAATTAATTCACCCAAGGTAAATAGAATTGTGCCAGGTAAATAGGAAACTATGTCAGTCATCATTATTATTGTTATTACTTTAATTTCCTCTTCATGGAGATATAGTTACAGAAAAATATAATATATACCTTCTTTCATAAATTTAACATATTATAAAAATCAAAATGGAGAACCTAACTTAAATATTCACCTTTTATAGGAAGCCTTTCCCAACCATCTTCTCATGTCCTCAAAGATTTTATCCATGACTCTGTGCTTGCAATTATCATACTGCACTGTCAATGGATTCTTTAGAAGTATATCTCTAAGCTAAAATGACAGTCAGAGGCTATATCACACTCATGTCTCACACATGGTAAATGTTTAAGGAAGGAGAGCAAAAGGTAAAGAATGAATTTAATGTTTCTCTCTCATTCTCCTCAATTTTCAAGACACAAAACTGATGTGAAATATAAAATTGACCCATCTTCTCCAATCAGGAAACAATTTTATTTTCTGTGACACAGAAGGGAGAGAGAGAAGTACAAGCCTAATAGGTTCAGGCATAGAAAGAGATTAAGTAGAGGCCTGATTGGTGCTTAAGAGTGAAGGATCTATGGGCTCTACTACTGCAGGATAACTAGAGTTAGCGGCATCCTCAACTCCAAATCACCCCTCTTTCCTTTTCCTTAATTAGACTGTTAATGAGCTAATGTTTCCAGCAGACGGTGAAATTAAAACAATGTGCTTTCTACTGTGATTGCTAAACATTTCCACTGGACATAAAATGGGTTTCACCCTCAATGGGATTTTGTGTTTTCTATTTATAAACGAATCAAAAAGACAGCCTCAAAGAGGTGCAGGTGTCTGGTGGGTGCATAAATAAACACTCCCAGCATGTGGAGCAATTAAATAATCTTAAGCAAAATGGGATCAGAGGCAGATGCACACGCCACAGGAACAACACTTGACATACAAAGGGGAAAATTCCAAATGAATCTCCCACAGAGCAGCTTAGCTCAGCGGGCAAGGCAACCGTGGGTCTGTCCCTTTGGTAACAAAGAGCGCTTTGGACACTGCATGCACTTGGGAGCTCTTCAGGAAGTTCTGAGCGAAGAAAGATGGAGTTTAACATTGCTAGGCAATCAAATAACATCACAGTGTACTCACAAACACAGGCTCTCCCAGCAAAACAAGAACACTCAATATTCTTTAAATAAGCACCAAGCTTTCCTGCCTCTTGGAGAAGGCAATGGCACCCCACTCCAGTACTCTTGCCTGGAAAATCCCATGGACAGAGGGGCCTGGTAGGCTGCAGTCCATGGGGTCGCTAGGAGTCAGACACAACTGAGCGACTTCACTTTCACTTTTCACTTTCATGCATTGGAGAAGCAAATGGCAACCCACTCCAGTGTTCTTGCCTGGAGAATCCCAGGGATGGAGAGCCTGGTGGGCTGCCGTCTATGGGGTCGCACAGAGTCGGACACGACTGAAGCGACTTAGCAGCAGTTTCCTGCCTCTATAACCTATTTCCTCTACCTGGATATTTTTTTTTTCCTTCCTTAAAACAAACATATTTTGGTGTTCAAATGTTATTCAGTCTAAAAATCTTTAAAGGTCACTCACTTCATCTAGCACTACCAATCACTCTAGCCATGAGTGCATTAAAATAGCACCCCAACTTTAAAAATACTGTTTCTAACCTAAGTGGGCTTTTCTGGGGAACATTTATTGAAATTTGTTTAAAGACAGAGATAGAACACCTATACAAATTATAGGCAGAATATAATAAGCAGAAGAAACCAAAATGGCAGCAGTTTGGAAGGGGGATGATTAATATCATGTTTTGGTGATAAGACTTTACATGAAGAAGCTGATTTGAATCTTGAAGAATGATAAGGATTACAAGAAGCAGAAATTACAACAGGATGTCCCATAGGGAAATCATACTGAATTGGGGAATTTAGAAATAGAACCTTTTTGATTCTTGTATGTGGTAGATGTCTGTAAGTGGAATAAGTTAAAGATAAACAAGGAGATTAAGTCAAGACAGGAGACAAGATTGCATATTAAGCATGTGCTTTTGGACTTAGTCTGATAGACATCACAGGACAGATAAAGGTTTTTAAGATTTAGAGAGATTAATTTGGGTCTATGTGCTGTACTATGCAGAGTCAATTCAGTCATGTCTGACTCCTTGTGACCCTATGGACTGTAGCTTGCCAGGCTCCTCTGTTCATGGGATTCTCCTGACAAGAATACTGGAGTGGATTGCCTTGCCCTCCTCAGGGGATCTTCCTGACCCAAGGATTGAACTCACACCTCACGTCTCCTGTATTAACAGGCAGATTCTTTGCCACTAGCACCACCTGGGAAACCCACGTCTGATTCTGTAATTACCTTTAAGATTGGGAAAAAGGAGTTTTACACTTTACTGAAAAAAAAATACACAGGGAGATATTTTAAGACTAAAAGGACTGGTAAAAAGAGAAATTGTCATATTTATAGTTTAATAAAAAAATTGAACTGCATTGTCAAACTAGAAAAGATGTTTAAAATAGCTTATGTAAAGCAACCACTGTACATGTGGAAAAAGTGGAACTGCACAGATTTACATAAAAGCAAACTTAAATTTAAGTAAATTTACAATGACTGCTTTAACAATTGTAGAAGACTTGAAGAAAAGCAGCAAGGTCATTCAGAGGTGAATTGATCTGATGTGGGAAAATAATAAAAAGATGGAAATCTGTATAAACATAACTATTAAAAATGCAAAAGTTACATGGAAAAGCAGTTTTTGTAATCCTGTTGTCATTATCTTATGGAACTTTAAACTCTCTAAGGCAGGGCATTATTCAGACTTTAGAAATGGACAAGACACTGCAGCCAAAGGAGAGAATTAGTTCACGTCAGAATTTAATCACATGTATTAATAGCATGTATGATTATTTAATTCTGATCCCTTTGAAATAGCTCAGCTGGAGTTTCATTACCTCCACTAGCTTTGTTCATAGTGATGCTTCCTAAGGCCCACTTGACTTTGCATTCCAGGATGTCTGGCTCTAGGTTAGTGATCACACCATCATGGTTATTTAGGCCATAAAGATTTTTTTTAGTCCTTCTGTGTATATCTGTAAAGTTCAATAACATAATGAATTCCAGAGGAATTCCAATTGAGCTACTTCAAATCCCAAAAGATGATGCTGTGAAAGTGCTGCACTCAATATGCCAGCAAATTTGGAAAACTCAGCAGTGGCCACAGGGCTGGAAAAGGTCAGTTTTCATTGCAGTCCCAAAGAAAGGCAATGCCAAAGAATGTTCAAGTTACTGCAAAGTTGCTTTGATCTCACGCACTAGCAAAGTAATGCTCAAAATTATCCAAACCAGGCTGCAAAAGTACGTGAACCTTGAACCTCCAGATGTTGAAGCTGAATTTAGAAAAGGCAGAGGAACCAGAGATCAAATTGCCAACATCTGTTGGATCATCTAAAAAGCAAGAGTTCCAGAAAAAACATCTACTTCTGCTTTATTGACTATGCCAATCACAACAAACTGTGGGAAATTCTTCAAGACATAGGAATACCAGACCATCTTACTTGCCTCCTGAGAAATCTGTATGCAGGTCAAGAAGCAAGGATTAGAACCGGGCATGGACCAACAGACTGGTTCCAAATTGGGAAAGGAGTACATCAAGGCTATATATTGTCACCGTCATTATTTGACTTATATACAGACTACAACATGTGAAATTCCGGGCTGTATGAAACACAAGCTTGAATCAAGATTGCCAGGAGAAATATCAATAACCTTAGATATGCAGATGACACCACCCTTATGGCAGAAAGTGAAGAGGAACTAAAGAGCCTTTTGATGAAAGTGAGAGTGAAAAGGCTGGCTTAAAACTCAACATTCAGCAAACTAAGATCATGGCATCTGGTCCCATTCATTCATGGCAAATAGATGGGGAACCAATGGAAACAGTGAACGACTTTATTTTGGGGTGCTCCAAAATCACTGGAGATGGTGACTGCAGCCATGAAATTAAAAGATACTTGCTCCTTGGAAGAAAAGCTATGACCAAGCTAGACAGAATATTAAAAAGCAGAGACATTACTCTGCCAACAAAGGTTTGTCTAATTAAAGCTATTGTTTTTCCAGTAGTCATGTATGGATGTGAGAGTTGGACTATAAAGAAAGCTGACCACTGTAGAACTTATGCTTTTGAACTGTAGTGCTGGAGAAGACTCTTGAGAGTCTCTTGGACTGCAAGGAGATCAAACCAGTCAATCCTAAAGGAAATCAGTCCTGAATATTCATTGGAAGCACTGATGCTGAACCTGAAACTCCAATACTTTGGCCCCTGATGGGAAGAACTGACTCATTGAAAAAGACCCTAATGCTGGGAAAGATTGAGGGCAGGAGAAGGGACAACAGAGGATGAGATGGTTGGATGGCATCACTGATTTGATAGCCATGAGTTTGAGCAAGCTCCAGGAGTTGGTGATAGGGAAGCCTGGCGTGCTGAGTTTCATGGGGTCACAAAGAGTTGGACACGACTGAGTGATGGAATTTTATTGAGTGATTGGGCTTCCCAGGTGGCACTAGTAATAAAGAACATGTCTGCCAATGCAGGAGACATAAGAAACAAAGTTCAATCCCTGGGTGGAGAAGATCCCACGGAAGAGGAAATGAAAACCCACTCCAGTATTCTTGCTTACAGGATCCCATGGACAGAGGATCTGGTGGGCTACAATCCATAGGGTCATAAAAAGTAGAACATGACTGAAGTGGCTTAGCATGCACTCACTGATTACTTACTGTTGGAAAAAGATAAATAGGGTATATTCTCTAACTTAGAGTATATTGCTGTTGTAGTTAAGAAAAACACAAAGGTATATTTTGTGGTATGTGAAAATATATGGTGAAAGTTTCATATTTGAGTGAGTATTGTCCTGATTTATGAAACAGATTGCGCAACCATTGCTTTACTCTGGTTGGACCTGCCATTGGTTTGGGAATGGACTTTAAAGGTCCTGTGTTTCCTTCCCCTCAGAGCAGTATGTCTTAAGACTGTGGTAAAGGGGAGACAGAGAGCCCTTGCTTTCTCTAACAAGGTTCAGGGTGCTCAGAAGGGTCCTTTTTTTGGCTGGTGACTCCTTATGGATTTGCTGCTTCTTTCTGATTCAAACTTATTAAGGGAATCCCTTCCATTACTTTTCGAAGTAGTTGTTCTTCAGTTTATAACTTAGTCATTTTCTCCATGGATTAGTTTTTCTCTCTTGATTTTACCAGAACTTAAGCTCCAGGAACTTCCTAAGGGCAGGGATTTTTGTCTGCTTTGTCTTATGCTGTATTGTCAGTGTCTAGATCTGTGTCTGGTATACATAGTAGGTGCTTAATAAAAATACGTTCAGTGACTTTCTTTAAAAAAAAAAATGGGGCCAGAAGAGGCTTCCTGGAGAGAATGGTTTATATACTCGGTTTCAGAGGCAAGAGGGAGCTTATGGAGTAGAGGGGGTTTTAAAAGACATCCCAGGCTCAGAACAGCATGGAAAAGTGCACAGAACTTGGAAGTTGCACAGGGCGTGGTACTACAACTAGTTTGCTATTTTATACCATCATCTAAAGGGCACAGTGGGTTTCCCACGTGGCTCAGTGGCAATCTGCCTGCCAATACAGGAGACGCAAGAAAGGTGGGTAGGCTTGAACCCTGGGTTGGCAAGATGCCCTGGAGTAGGAAATGGCACCCCACTCCAGTGTTCTTGCATGGGAAATTCCATGGGCAGAAGAGCCTGACAGGCTACAGTTCATGGGGCTGCAAAGAGTCGGATATGACTGAGCGACTGAGCACACAACTCACAGCGCACAGCAGCCCAGCAGTTAAGAAAGGAAAATTCTAGAATGAGAAAGACCTGGATTTGCATCTCCACTCTGCTCTTTATATTTGAATCAAACATCATAGACGTGCTATCTAGGAAGTGGCCACTGAGAGCCCCGCCCTCAGACCTTGCTTTCTATGAAGAGCCTTAAAACAAAGTTATATCTCTGGTAGACAATTTGTTCTCTGCAAAGGGACCTGTTAACCAGGAAACCTGCTTATAGGAAAGCTTTGTAGAAACTGTATTTGAGAGAGAGACAAAAGAATGAGAAAGAAATTAGTGTGTATAAAAGATTAAAAACATGGATACAGTATTCAGTGACAATCTACTTAAGAGACAAATATTCCTTTAAGTATTATTCCCTTTGACAGAGTCATCAGCTACTAATAAAGCACTTAATTATTTATTACTAAATAACATATTTGATATATTATTTTTAAATCATTAATACATTTGAGTTATTCTATCAAGACCTTCAACTCCTTTTGGCAGTGAAAAGATTTTAATTATTATGAAATGGATACAACATCTGTTTTAATGATACAACTGTAATTCTTATATTACTGTAATGCAGATATATCAATATTTTATGATGTCTCTTGATTTTCATCTAAAATTATATTTCTTAGATTTGTTATTCAGCACATTTATTAGGTTTAGATAATTATTTGCTTTTGGATATTAAGAGTATTTATACAACTTGGGGGTGTTTTATTTAAACATTTATTTTCCTTCATTAATCTGAATGTAAAGTCAGAGAAGAGGAGAAATTAATAAAGAAATCAGACCAAAAGAGGAAAGTAATAAAATATTTACTGAAAGTATAATTTAAAAGAATTACTGAGTTACTTTAGCTAATATTTGTGATTATGACACAAGTTTGGATGGGATCTTACCCAATTGTTTATATATTTTTTTCTTTTAGTTGAATCTGTCAGGTAAGATAACAGCTATTACTATTCCATATGTTATATTATCATTACCATTTCAAACCCTGCTAACATGTATTATTTTTCTTTTCTCACAGACATCAAATTAATTATTCAAGACAGATAATTAGATAATTTTCTCAGAAGAGAAAAACAAACCATGAAACACAGAGAAAATGAAGGCTTTACAAAGGTTACACTGCTTAGTAAAAATTTGACTAGCAAGCACCAGAAATTCAACTTTATAACTCTCAGGTCACCGACCTTTCTACTGCAAAGATAGAGACAATGATGCTGCAATCCCACCGCCCTCCTAACCTCCCTCCCGCTACCCCGCCCCAACCCACTTCTTTCCTTCCTCCCTTTCTTAAGCTTCTCCCCCCTTCCCTGTCATTTAAGGTTTGTCAAACAAAGAGTCCAATGAATAACTCTTTAAGTTTATTTGTTTTTTATATCATATGCTTAATCATATTCTTCATAATATGTATAAAATATATGTATATAAGTTAAAGCAGTTGTTGCTTTCTGACATTGGAACCGATTTTTAAGTGAAATGTGTAAAAATTATTACACTTTAAATAGTGAAGAGAGATACACCTCATGCAGTCCACTGAATATAAAATATCCCTGGCTACAAGTTTTTAGCCCCTGGAGAGGTAGAATATCAATTCAGAGACATGGTTCAAAGTGTGGTTCTGAGACTACAGCTCAGAGCAACCTGAAACTCAAAGGACTTCTTGGTAATGAGATTATTTTTCATTGTTAATGGAGAAGGGCCTCTTCATGTATAGAGGCATGTATACTGGAAGAGGGGTATATCGGCAAATATCCACAGGTTAATGTCAAGGTTAGCCATGATCATTCAATTCAACTCAGAGATTAGATATTACCTTTTAAGAAGCATATAGATAGTTTAAGTGAGCTATACTTTGGGTTAAGATATCTATTATGTGATGATAATCATTATATATTCATAAGCCATCCTCTTGAAAAACTGTCATAGTTTGGGCCTGGATATACACCAAATTCTTTGGCGCTGTTTTCATTGAAAAGCATTCAAAATAGCTTCTTCACTAGCTTCCTTTTTAATCAGTCTCTTCCGATTCTTCCAATACATTCTTCACACTTTTGCTAAATACTAGGCTGCATAGTGTTTTTTTGTCATATGATGATCAAAGGGTTGGATTTGGAAGTCAGGGAAGAGGAATCTAAGCACAAGTGTTATTTCAAGCAAATTCTTAGCCTCGTCTTCACCATACTGGGGACCTCCGGAGGGAAGTTTTGCTCAGATTTAGCCCCAGCTGGGGATGCTTGAACTAAGCTTTATTACCTCTGCACTAGAGCTTCTCCAGATTAGTGAAAACTCGGGCACTTTCAGATCTCCGTTTGTGAAGGAAAATGTCACTAGAGCAGCTGAAGAGCTGTCCCTCGAGGACAGCCACAGGCCTGGTCCACTGTAGCCCAGCACTTGGATCTCTCTGATTCACTCCATCTTACCCTGAGGAATTGTTCTCTGAGAATAGCCACAAGCCTGGTCCACTATGGTCCACCCTTTGCATCTCTTCTATCCACTCCTATCTCACATTAAGTTTACTGTGTTCAGTCAGGGCTTCTTTGAGATGATGGTCACTCATGGTTCCTGGGGAGATTTTACAATAGGTCACTTTTAGAATCATGAGCTATGCCTGACAACTACACTTTATCCTGGAATTGCAACTGACAGTCATTATGTCCCTCCTTTACCAACTGTTATTGATTCCATTCATGCTACTCTGGCTCTTCTGCTAGCGAAGACATTTCCTGATGAGAAACATTTCAACTCCTGAGTATATTCCCAAATAAATGTTGTAAAGTGGCTATGTATTGAAAAATGTTCATGTTAGCACCACTCAATTTCAAAAAAGAGGGAAGAAAAATGAAAACATGAAAAGATAAGAGAAAAGAAAAGAAAGAGGGAAAGTAACAAAAATTACTGTGAAAATATCCCTAGACATTTTCATTAAAATGAACGTGATACGTTTATTCAATAGAATAGTTTAGACCAGGAAAAAAGAGTTGCAACAAGCAGTAACATGAATAAATTTAATAATATAATGATAAGTGAGAAAAACATATTATATAACTACCTTTTTATAAAGTTCAAAACCAAGAAAAAAGTGCATTATTCAGGCATATAAATGTATACATATGTACAAAGTCGAGAAGAGTTTTTTCATTCTTGGGGAGAAAGAAAATTAGTATAAGAAAGGCCTACACATATATAAGGGTAAGGGGTTGAATGGCAAGTTCAGTAATGCTCATAAAGTAAATAAATGTGGGCCAAAGATTATCACTAATCCATCTGAACACTTGAGTTCCAATTAAAAATGAACTTTTCAAGTTGACAGATTTGAATGTGAATCTAAGATTGAGAACCACCACACTAAATGATCTGTATTGTCACTCCCTGTTTCTTCATTAATAAGCTGAGGCAAAAATTAAAGGGGAGCTATTTCATTTAGTAAAGCACTGGGATAGGATCTTTCCTCTTTAATCTTTGCCTCAGCTTATTAAAAAAAATTGAGATAACAGTTTTGAATCATTTAAAAAACAGGATTTAACTATTTTATTCAGGTGTATGATAATAAACATGAAATGAAACATACCAAAGTTAAATTTGCTCTCATGATGTCTATTCAAATACTAAATAAAAGGCTTCTTCAACAAGAGAGATGAAACACCTATAAGTAGAATTATTTTAACAGTCCTGAAACACAGAAGTTGCTCTACAAAGTCACATAACTCAAGTCGTTCCATTACATTACTGATGGAGAGTATGAAGAACTATATCATTTCACTAAAAAAAAAAATGGAGTGTCACAGGAAGTTCTTAACAAACTTTAAGTTTCATTTTAATGGTCTTATTTCATCAGCACAAGAACCTGATAAATTGTTTATTCACATGGACACTCTGACCACTATAATGCAAAGAAGAGCAACAGTATAATAATGAGCTGACATGAAGATAAATGATTCCAATTAGTTTCCTCATTAGTTTTAACTAAGATTATCTCTTTAATCATGACTGATTTATCTCCATTTCACTTCTCTAGTGCTTCAGGAAGGTGCCTGTTAGACTAAAGCCAGGTAAAGAGAGTTAATTTAAACTCTAGGCAGCAACCTTCTATTTTCCCTTGGGTTGATATGTGACTGGCACTCAAAACAAAAGGATCCACATACTCGTGCCTTTGCTGTTATTCCTATAGGAAGATGATCGATAATATTAAAGGGCAAAATCCACAAAATATAACAATGAGTGTGTAATACACACACATATTTCATATGAAAAGAACAGCTAAACATTTTTTAATAAATGTCTAGAGAATTCTGGAAGAATCTTGGATTGAATTTATGTTTCTGACTTAGTCTTCCTCTCAGTTTCACATTTGCCATAAAACCACAGTGAGTGCTGATTGAAAATGGGGACATTCACCAAAAGCCTAAGATTCTTCCTAGGTGATTGGGGTTGCCATGCCGGGAACAAATATAAAACTGTATTCTTCGCATTTACAGAAAGTTACAGGCTGGCAAAACAGGGAAGACTTTGCCTTTCTTTCAGTCTCATATGACAACTAACATTTTGTGCTTTTTGATGAAGACATAGCCTACAGAAACCCGTTAAGCCCCTATCGAGAAAGTCTGTGTGTCCACGCCCAGGGTTTGCTCCAGGAAGGAATTGTACAGGTCCTCTGCCTCATACTTCCCCTGAGGCTTATGTGGTATGGCATTGGTGTGATGAAGCACCTCAAACTTGAACAGTTAAATGTTGGAAAAGAGACAGGTGCTTTCACCCAGAAATTTGAGTTCACAGATGCTCTCTTTCCATGCTCAAGTGGAAGAAAAATGGTTTGTTCATCTGATTCTTAACTAACTATTATGACCAACCTAGATAGCATATTCAAAAGCAGAGACATTACTTTGCCAACAAAGGTTCATCTAGTCAAGGCTATGGTTTTTCCTGTGGTCATGTATGGATGTGAGAGTTGGACTGTGAAGAAGGCTGAGCGCTGAAGAATTGATGCTTTTGAACTGTGGTGTTGGAGAAGACTCTTGAGAGTCCCTTGGACTGCAAGGAGATCCAACCAGTCCATTCTGAAGGAGATCAGCCCTGGGATTTCTTTGGAAGGAATGATGCTAAAGCTGAAACTCCAGTACTTTGGCCACCTCATGAGAGGAGTTGACTCATTGGAAAAGACTTTGATGCTGGGAGGGATTGGGGGCAGGAGGAGACGGGGACGACAGAGGATGAGATGGCTGGATGGCATCACTGACTCGATGGATGTGAGTCTGAGTGAAGTCCGGGAGTTGGTGATGGACAGGGAGGCCTGGCGTGCTGCAATTCATGGGGTCGCAAGGAGTCAGACATGACTGAGCGACTGATCTGATCTGATCTGATCTGATTCACTCAAAAGCCTTCAGAATAGAAACTTCTGTGTCATGCACCACTTGTTTTTGGTTAGAACTCAAGATGCTTGAGAACCTAAATCAATTTCTTCAGGAGTTGAAGAAATACTAAAACCTAGCAGGCAAAATAGAATTAGAGTAACAACAAAAATTCACTAGAGCCTGACAATGTAAAACCAAGATGACTGTATAGACAGAAAGGTCCTCTTTTAAAAAGAACTGATGAAGGTGTCACATCTAGAATCAGACATTCCTCTAAGGAATTATGGTTCCTATTAGCAGAAGGCGTTAGAGAAGAAAATTGCCGGGTTAGAGATTCTCATTCTGCTAGAATGACTTGCTTCCAGGCCATTTTACTGGAAAGGAGCTTGAAGAAATGTATATTTTAAAGTGTTGAGTCCAAATTGATATTTCTAATTCTATTCAGGTACTCTAGTTTTCACCTCAATTTCTTTGATTATATTGACAGTTATGTTCTTCTTGGCAATAGAAATTAGCCATTCTGAAAACCAAAACCTAAGTTTTACTTCTTTTCCTCTGCTATATGAAGACAATAATTTCAAAATAATGATGCTTATGAGAATATTAAGCACTTTGTATGGCTGTGTGTGATTGTGATTATTCACACCTTGCATAATGTTGATGTAGCAGTAAATAAAATCTGTCATGTTCTTGGAAATTAAATTAAATTAGAAAAGAAAGGAAGGACAAACCAAATGTCAAAAAGGAAAAAGAAAGGCATGGTCCTGCCTTGAAGTTATGTTCTTTCTAATGAGAAAGATTGATCTGTGCACAAAGTATTATACAAGGCAGAATGCAATAAAGAGGAATGCATCAATATAAACACAGGCTATGGAAGGACTGAATCAAATGATTGGGTCCTGGTTTTTGAGAAAGCTTTCACAGCATAGGAGGCTTTGTTCTCCTGCTTAGTTGCTCAGTCGTGTCCGACTATTTGTGACCCCATAGACTGTAGCCCACCAGGCTCCTCTGTCCCTGGGACTTTTTCAGGCAAGAATAGGAGTGGATTGCCATTTTCTCTTCCGGGTGATCTTCCCAACCCAGGGATTGAACCCACATCTCCTGAGGCTCCTGCATTGTAGGTGGATTCTTCAACGCTCACCCATGGGGGAAACGTAGGGGGCTTAGCACTACGGAATGAGCGGCACTGCAAAGAGCAAGAATAACGGAGAAGTCATTCTAAACCGAGATTAACTTTATTATCAACCTAAGCCAAATTAAATACTATAATTAGAAAACTAAATATAATGGGACAATATATTACTTTTATCTTGATATTAAGCATGAATTACAGTTGTTCTATGCTAGCCTCACCTTCACTTAATTGGATATCCAGATGGTGATTGTATTTAATTCTAATACCTGATGAGAGATCATATTTTGCACATCGAATTCTGGGAAACAATTTATGCCATTTTCTCTATTTGTTTTGTTTCCATCACTCTATTGATGCTGTCTAATTGTTATCTCTTACTTAATCAAAAGTATTATGTTTAAGATTACAAAAATTAAGTTATATTTCTTAGAAACAACATTTTCATTTAAGAGAAGTTAAATCATACTTCAAAAGCACAAAGTTGTAGACAAGATTCTGGAAAGGGTATACAAGTTAGTGTGTTCATAATATATTTCAAAAGTGTGAAGCTAAAATTTATACCCAGAGGGATGGTATGGGGAGAGAGGTAAGAGGGTGGATCAGGAAGGGGAACACGTGTACACCTGTGGCAGATTCATGTTGATGTATGGCAAAACCAATACAATATTGTAAAGTAAAAAAAAAATAATAATAATTTAAAAATAAAGTAATTATTTTGTAAGGCACAGATATTAAGGATTCATGATGTACTCTATAACTTACAGAACTCAATGATATGGAGAAAACAAATGTGTGCAATATATCATTCCTTCTTCCATGAAACATAAGACATATATGAAAATGACAAATCAGAATAGAAAACATTTCATTATCTCCAAGTATAATGCAGGTTTTCTTAGATCATTTTAATCTTTGACAAATATACATTCTGCATAAAATTTAAAATATGAATTTTATGTATAATGACAGTATTTCAATTATTTCTCTAAATCTAAAACTAAAGCAACAACTATCTTTTTTTCTTAATTCAAAACCACACTTCCATGAATAGGCTCTTTAGACCTACTCTATGTGAAATGATATAATTCAAACAGAATATTGTGCTTTATAACAGATGAATGCTCTAATGTAACACATTTAGTAACTCACATGAAAAATCAGATTGCTGCTGATTTTTGAGGAGCACAGTTAGATGATCCACTTTGTAGTCTTGGCGAACTTTTAGGAAGATGGTTTGGTTCTGAAAGCTCATGGCTTAAATCCCTACTTGTAACTTTAACAACATTATTAGCTGTTGCTTGTAATTTGTTTATTTTATAAGATTTTTGTCTTTTGTATTACACAATATATAACCAGGCCCCCTTCCAAATTAATGATAGCTAAAGTTCTTGAGGAAATAGATCACATTCATAATATAGAATAATTGTAATTGTGTGATTCTAGATATGGGAAGAGGCAACAAGGGAAATAACTCCTGGATCCTATTAGGTTAGAAGACAGAGGATCCAGAGAATCTTTTATTATCCATCAATGAGGCTAATCCTGAAATTAACACCTGAAGTGAAATATAAATGAAGAACATTCATTTGCCTGATCTGGGATGAGTTTCCCAGTGCCATGGGACAAAAGAAACAATAGTCATGAAATGTCTCGAAATACTGTCAAGTTTCTGGCCAGGGCAAGGAATTGTGAAATGAAATGTCCCATGGACAGAGGAGAGTGGCAGACCACAGTCCATAGGGTTACAAAAAGGGAGACACGACTGAAACGACTTACCGTGCATGCATATAGTTAACTGATTTTTGACAAGGATGTCATGGTTGACAGGAAAGAGGAATGTATTACTCTCTAGAACAGAAAGATACAATGGAATTGGAACATCATTCAGAGAACCTGGCCAATGAGAAAAACATAACTAATTTAAACTTTATTAAATAAAATTCACTAAACTATAACCTGCAAGATGCTTTAAATTGACCCATACCTACTTCGAAAGCCACATCTCTCACTGTCTATAGAGCTATGTGCTAGAAATTGCCGTTAGCAAAATGATTTTAGCAGCAGTTTTAGCTCTAGATGCAAAACCCATCTCCATGCCAGTTTACTGAGTGCTTAAATCCTCCAAAGGGTTAGGTAAAACAATGCCATTTGTGAACCTTCAATCTCATTTAAGACTCGTTGGTCCTTCTGATACTGGAAACATGCAATCAAACGTAGTCAATTTTAATCAGCTCCCTGAAAATACATTTGTTTGTCTGAAATGATAAATGCTTTGGGATATGCCATCTCTGTCAAGACAGGTAACAAATCAAAGAGCTATAAAAATGCAAAGAAAGGATGCATCAAAAAAAAAAAAAATTGGCTATTCACATTTATAAGTGAAAGTGTAGTAGAGCCTGAAGTCAGGCAGGTTGATTCCTCCAGTTCCATTCTTCTTTCTCAAGATTGCTTTGGCTATTCGAGGTTTTTTGTATTTCCATACAAATTGTGAAATTATTTGTTCTAGCTCTGTGAGCTGGTGCACTGGGATGACCCAGAGGGATGGTACGGGGAGGGATGTGGGAGCGGGGTTCAGGATGGGGAACACGTGTACACCCGTGGTGGATTCATGTTGATGTATGGCAAAACGAATACAATATTGTAAAGTAATTAGCGTCCAATTAAAATACATAAATTTAAATTAAAAGAAAGTATAATCATCTTCCATTAGAAGGGAAAGGATTAAGCAGCTACTATGTGTCAACCATTTTACTAGTTAATTTGCAAGCATTATCTCATCCACAAAAGCTTGTTGAAGTAAATAATAAAATCTTCATTTTAGTTAAGCATGTGGACACGTAGATTTCAGAGTATTAAAAAAAAAAAAAACCCACGACATTATGGGGAAATCTTGGTTTTGAACCCAAATATATCCAAAGACTCCTTTATTTCTGATAAAAATTATTTTTTTTAAAGACAGAACTGTGAATTATCTGAAACATTCAATTCTGAGAAAGAAAAATGAAACAATTGGAGACAGCATTAAGAATTTACTATAGACCTTACCTCATCTTGAAAACGTAATTTGTCAATCAATATATTGATTATTCATATTTTAGTGACCTTTATAACTTTTTCGCACTATTTTAGTAAAAAATGTATAGCTTTATTATCAAAGAAAATAAAAATTATTCTATTTGAATTGTACATTTAAATCATAGTGAAACAAGATCTCAAAATTGTATAATAATTCATTTTAATGGTAAAATTTTACAGAAACTTCATGTATAAAATGCCATTTATTTTCTATGGAAGAGTTTAAATGACATATATTCTGAATTATTTTTTTCTAGAGGACGACAGAGGATGAGATGGCTGGATGGCATCACCGACTCGGTGGACGTGAGTTTGAGTGAACTCAGGGCGTTGGTGATGGACAGGGAGGCCTGGAGTGCTGCTATTCATGGGGTTGCAAAGAGTCGGGCATGACTGAGCGACTGAACTGAACTGAACTGAGAAGACAAGTAAATATACACAATTGATTTGTGTCAGAGCATCATTAAGATAATGTTAGATTTGAGACAAACATATAAGGAAGCAAAGGAAAATTAATTTTGCATTAGCTAACTAAACTACACTAGGACGAACACAGCACACTCTTCAAAATATCACTGTACTGAAAAAACTGTTGGGAAATACTGAAATCAGATTGACTCTATTCTTTGCAGCCAAAGATGGAGAAGCTCTATACAGTCAGCAAAAACAAGACAAGGAGCTGACTGTGGCTCAGACCATGAACTCCTTATTGCCAAATTCAGACTTAAATTGAAGAAAGTAGGGGAAACCACCAGATCATTCAGGTATGACCTAAATCATTTCCCTTATGATTAAGCAGTGGAAGTGACAAATAGATTCAAGGGATTAGATCTGATAGACAGAGTGCCTGAAGAGCTATGGACAGAGGTTACTGACATTGTAAAGGAGGTAGTGATCAAGACCATCCCCAAGGGAAAAAATTTCAAAAAGGCCAAATGGTTGTCTGATGAAGCCTTACAAATAGCTGATAAAAGAAGAGAAGCTAAAGCCAAAGGAGAAAAGGAAAGATATACCCATCTGAATGCAGAGTTCCAAAGAATAGCAAGGAGAGATAAGAAAACCTTCCTCGGTGATCAATGCAAAGAAATAGAGGAAAACAACAGAATGGGAAAGACCAGAGAACTCATCAAGAAAATTAGAGATACCAAGGGAACATCTCATGAAAAGATGGGCACAATAAAGGATAGAAATGGGATGGACCTAACAGAAGCAGAAAATATTAAGAAGAGGTTCCAAGAATACACAGAAAAACTATGCAAAAAAGATCTGCATGACCCAGATAACCACGATGGTGTGATCACTTACCTAGAGCCAGACATCTTAAAATGAGAAGTCAAGAGGGACTTAGAAAGCATCACTACAAACAAAGCTAGTGGAGGTGATGGAATTCCAGTTGAGATATTTCAAATCCTAAAACATGATGCTGTGAAAGTGCTGCACTCAATATGCCAGCAAATTTGGAAAACTCAGCAGTGGCCACGGGACTGGAAAAGGTCAGTTTTAATTCCAATCCTAAAGAAAGGCAATGCCAAAGAATGCTTAAAGTGAAAGTGAAGTCTCTCAGTCTTATCTGACTCTTTGCAACCCCATGGACTGTAGCCCACCAAGCTCCTCCATCCATGGGATTCTCCAGGCAAGAATACTGGAGTGGGTTGCCATTTCCTTCTCCAGGAGATCTTCCCAACCCAGGGATCGAACCCAGGTCTCCCGCATTGCAAGCAGATGCTTTAACCTCTGAGCCACCAGGGAAGCCCACCACATAATTGCACTCATCTCACATGCTAGCAAAGTAATGCTCAAAATCCTCCTAAGTAGGCTTCACCAGTACATGAGCCATGAACTTCTAGATGTTCAAGCTGTATATAGAAAGGGCAGAGGAACCAGTAAACAAATAGCCAAACATCCATTGGATTATTGAAAAAGCAAGAGAATTCCAGAAAAGCATCTACTTCTGCTTTATTGATTATGCCAAAACCTTTCACTGTGTGGATCACAACAAACTGTGGAAAATTCTTCAAGAGATGGGAATACCAGACCATCTTACCTGCCTCCTGAGAAATATGTATATAAGTCAAGAAACAACACTTAGAACCAGACATGAAACTGGTTCCAAATTGGGAAAAGAGTACATAAAGTCTGTATATTGTCACCCTGCTTATTTAACTTATATGCAGAGTGCATCAAGCAAAATGCAGGCTGGATGAAGGACAAGCTGGAATCAAGATTGCTGGGAGAAATATCAATAACTTCAAATACGCAGATGATACCAGCCTTATGGCACAAAGTGAAGAGGAACTGAAGAGGCTCTTGATGAAAGTGAAATAGGAGAGTGAAAAAGTTGCCTTAAAACTCAACATTCAACAAAGTAAGATCATGGCATCTGGTCCCATCACTTCATGGCAAATAGATGGGGAAACAATGGAAACAGTGAAAGACTTTATTTGAGTGGGCTCCAAAATCACTACAGATGGTGACTGCAGCCATGAAATTAAAAGACACCTGCTCCTTGGAAGAAAATATGAACAACCTAGACAGCATATTAAAAAGCAAAGACATTACTTTTCCAACAAAGGTCCATCTAGTCAAAGCTATGATTTTTCCAGTAGTCACGTATGGATGTGAGAGTTGGAGTACAAAGAAAGCTGAGTGCTAAAGAATTTATGCTTTTGAACTGTGGTGGTGGAGAATATTCTTGAGAGTCCCTTGGACTTCAAGGAGATCAAACCAGTCAATCCTAAAGGAAATCAGTCCTGAATATTCATTGGAACAACTGATGTTGAACCTGAAACTTCAATAATTTGGCCACATGATGGGAAGAACTGACTTACTGGAGAAGATCCTGATCCTGGGAAAGATTGAAGGCAGGAGGAGAAGAGGCTGACAAATGATGAGATGGTTGGATATTATCACTGACTCGATGGACATAAGTTTGAGCGAGTTTTGGGAGCTGGTGATGGACCGTGATGCCTGGCGTGCTGCAGTCCATGAGGTCGCAAAGAGTCGTGACACAACTGAGCCACTGAACTGAACTGATATATATAAAAAAAAAGTTTCCCAATTTTTAACTAAAATCTTTTAAAATCAATGGACATTAAAAATGTTATAAATAGCATCAAAAATAAATTATCCAAGAACTCTATCACCGTTAAGATTATTCTCATTTTTGAATGTGTCCTCTAGCTCTTTTTGAAACTCAGCTCTACATAGGAACTGCATTAGAGAAGAACAAAAGCTAAAGTCATTAATGAGTAGGCCACTTCAAAACATTAACAGATTCTTAAATAGCACAGGGGTACAGGGACTACATTTGTTAGTTGGCTAGAAGCTTTTCTCACCTCTACTGCTCCAGGCAAAAACAAGTTTTGCTACATATAGAATAAGTGAAAGTGAAAGTTGCTCTGCTGCTGCTGCTGCTGCTGCTAAGTCCCTTCAGTCATGTCCGACTCTATGGGACCCCACAGATGGCAGCCCACCAGGCTCCCCATCCCTGGGATTCTCCAGGCAAGAACACTGGAGTGGGTTGCCATTTCCTTCTCCAATGCATGAAAGTGAAAAGTGAAAGTGAAGTCGCTCAGTGGTGTCCAGCTCTTTGCGACCCCATGGACTATACAATCCATCGAATTCTGCAGGCCAGAATACTGGAGTGGGTAGCCTTTCCCTTCTCCAGGGGATCTTCTCAACCCAGGGATTGACCCCAGGTCTCCCACATTGCAGGCATATTCTTTACCAGCTGAGCCACCAGAGAAGCACATATAGAAGGGAAGCTGAGCCACCAGGGAAGCACACATAATTTGCTTCATTGTTAATAGTGATTAACAATTAATAGTTAATAGTTGATTAAACTATTCAAATGTTTGTATTTTAATAACACTACCTAGAAGTCATTATGAAATTTATCTAGCTTTAATTTTGCTCTAGAAATTATATGACATTTACATGGGTGGAATATTAATATACAGAAGCTAGAAAACTATCATGATGAACAATAGAAGTGTAAATAATGAGTCAATAGCTATACTAGTTGTTTCTCCTTCTTGCAATCAAGAGTTTCTTTATATTTTACCTTTCATATATAGAAGCAATGACTTTATCAATCATTTAGAAATACAACTGGCATATTTCTTCCTACTTACATATAAAAAACAGGAAGTTTCAACATAAAAAATAGCTTAACAGCATCTGTTGCATTTATTCCCACTTTATAGGCTTATATTTTTAAGGCCAACTCTCACGATGCAGTCGGTGTCAGTGAAGCGTTAAACAGTTGCCAATATAGGGCGTACTAATGAAATACTTTTGACAAATAGATGAATCAATTCCAATATCAGATACTGCTACAAGGATTTCAGATGAAAATACTTAGGATTTCACAGAGATTTGTATGACAACAAAAATGCTTAGTCTCTCAGTCATGTCCGTCTCTTTGCAACCCCATGGACTTTAGTCTACCAGGCTCCTCTGACCATGGTGTTTCCCAGGCCAGAATACTGGAGCGGGTAGCCATTCCCTTCTCCAGGGGATTTCCCAACCCAGGGATTGAACCCAGGTCTCCCACATTGCAGGCAGACTCTTTACTGTCTGAGCCATCAAGCAGTGTGTTTATTGGCTCCTCTCATAACTCAAACTCACTTAACAATGGAAGAGAACTGCAACCTTAAACTGGAAAGATTATGGTTGCCAGGTCCATTATATTTTTTAAATGTCAGAAGAAAATTCTTTTAGAAATACTTTTTTTAGAAAGAGTAGTTTTAGGTTCATAATAAAATTGAGGAGGAGGCACAGAGACTCCTCATATATCCTTACCCTATGTATGCATAAGTGAATGTGAAAATGTTAGTCACTTAGTCATGTCTGACTCTTTGTAACCCCATTGACTGTAGCCGCTGTCCTTGGAATTCTCCAGGCAAGAATACTGGAGTGGGTAGCCATTCCCTTCTCCAGGAGATCTTCCCAACTCAGGGATGGAACCCAGGTCTCCCATATTGCAGGCAGATTCATTACTGTCTAAGTCACCCAGGGGAGCTTCACCCATTATCCACATTCCCCATCAGAGTAGTACCTATGTGACAATTGATGAGCCCACACTGACACATCATAATCACCCACAGTCCATAGTTTATGGTAGGGTTATTCTTGGTGTTTACATTCTATGGGTTTGCACAAATGTATAATGACTTATACTCTCCATTATAATATTATACAGATTATTTTCATTGTCCTAAAAATTCTCTATTCCTCCTCCCCATTCCTTCCCAATTCCAGGAAACCACCAATATTTTCACTGTCACCATCATTTTTCATGTCTTCTCCAGGATGTCATAAAGGAATCATATACTGTGTAGCCTTTTCAGATTGGCATTTTAAATAATGCATATAATGAAAACGTAAGACCGGTGAATATGTCTCAGTTCACTAGAGTCAAAAATGAAATGAAGCCCCTAAGTCTCCATAATGCATACATCTATACATCATCTCACAAGAAGTTAAGAAAATTGTAAGAACATCGTGTTGGAGAGATATGTGTAGGATGTTTAGAAGAGAATTACTTTCTCGTTCTGATTCAAGTATACTAAATAGAATCATATTCTAGTGAATCAGCTGTATTCACATGAGTTGAATGAAAATTATATACTTGAAAGTACTGGGTATATGCTTCCAGGCAGATCATCTGAAAAAAATGTCAGGTGAAAAATATTAGCAAGCACACATTTTTTTTTTTTTTTTCGTCAGAGAGGCAAGTATGTTTATAAGGACTAACTACTTGATACAATGATGAGCTAGCATCTGTTAGTTTCTAGACTATCTATTCTGAAGAGAATTTTTGCCTTTAGAATAGTTACTTCTTGGGACCTTCCTGGTGATCCAGTAGTTAAGAATCTGCCTTCTAATGGAGGGGACACAATTTTGATCACTGGTCAGGGAACTAAGATCCCACATGCCGTGGGGCAACTTAGCTTGAGTGCTGCAGCCAGGGAGCCCATGCTCCGCAGCTACTGAGCCTTTGAGCCACAGCCAGAGAAGCCCTTATGTTGCAATGAAGACCCAGCGCAGCCACAAAACGAAAAAAGAATAATGACTTCCTTTGTCAGTATTAGGGTATCTAGAAGTTCCTTAACTATTTAATCATTTTTAAAATAGGAATCCATCTTGTGTTTAGAAAGAGTTACTCTTTTCAAGGTATCTCAAATCATGGATAATCCCACAAATCTATCATGTTGTCAGTATAGGAACATGTTTTAGAAGGACTCCAAGATGGCATAAGACTGTTTAATAATTTTATTTTGCAAAGCCATTACATTGTTTTGGGGCCTTACTCTGTTTTTGTTCTAAGACCCTCTCAGTATGTTTTCCTGGAGAAGGAAATGGCAACCTCACTCTGGTATTCTTGCCTGAAGATTCCATGGACAGAGGAGCCTGGCAGGCTACAGTCTATGGGGTTGCAAGAGTTAGACATGACTGAGAGACTAAGTGCATAGCAATATGTTTGTTTTTTTTTTTTTTTAATTTTTTTTCTTTTTTTTTATTTATTTTTTAAATTTTATTTTATTTTTAAACTTTACATAATTGTATTAGTTTTGCCAAATATCAAAATGAATCCACCACAGGTATACATGTGTTCCCCATCCTGAACCCTGCAAGCACACATTTTATACCGATACATACTGTAAATCCTGTTTTCTACACATCTGCCCAGTGCAACTGCTGCTTAGCCATAATCTTACTACAACTCATGTCTCTTCATTCCTCACTTAACACGCTCCAGCTGTACTGACCATTCTCCAGTGCTCTGCAGTACTCTCATCTTTTCTCCCTATAATCAGCAAAATGAGAAGAGAGCCGGTGTTAACTACTTTCAATCAAGGATGGAAATTCAATTGAGAAGAGATTGGCAAGAATGCATAGAGACAGAGTGGTATAATCAAGTGGGACCCATTCTTAACCACACATAAAATTCTCTCTAGAAGGCACACAGGATTAAATGTACTCTGTTGAATTTACAAATTACTTCACATGATTCTGGTAGCTATTTTTTGCATTTTTATGGAAATATTTCCTTTGCTATGATCTAAACCTAATCACCATGAAGGAACTTACCCTGCAATGTCTATGGTTTGAAGAAATCCCCCACATCCTGCAGTTCCAAAGTAACTATCAGAAGGGAGAAAAGAGGATTGGTCTAAACTATCTCCTTGGGTCCCAGAATGTTTGTTAAAATGCCTTTTGATGGGACAAGAGGAAAATACAAGGCCAGTGAAAAAGTTAAATGCATGGTTCATACATAAGCCTAAATTAATCAACAAGAGACAGTGGTCTTTCTGGCCAGAGTTAAATTCTCTTTCACAGAAATAGAATATTATCCTATTTCACAGGATAAGTTTTCTATAAATGATTTGATCCTTCAGAGTCTTCATTTCTTTCATTTTTCCTGCCCGAGTATCTCCTCCATTGCTTACAATCTACTTATCCCTGCTCTTAGCAACCATTTTAGTAAATGGTCTCCGGCAACTGAGCAGTTCCTCTATTGAGGGTACAGATCCTTTCTCCCACAGGCAGAAGTAGAAAAACTGGAAAGATTTGCTTTGAAATGGAAATGAGGAAGGGAGAAGATGAAGGAAAGAAAACAACTGCAATTTCCAATTTTTTCCCTTCAAGTACTGCTAGCAGCAGAGTGAAGTGGAGATATTCCCTTCTATGAGTCTGGGGACAGCCTGAAGTAATCCATCTGAAACTCAGATTTTCTTTGAATTCTCCAGAATTTGCATTTTGTTATATAACATAGAAGCTTTTTAAAAAGTAATGCTTTAATTGTGTTCATTGTAAACATATTACCACCAATACCCTCCAATAAAACACTAGGTCAAAATAAAGTATCAGGAAGGTACACTAGGTTTACTCTGAGATTTCTCCTGCCTTTTAGCACCCATTAGAACACCTTAACTATTTATCAGAGGCAACCTTAGATCTCAGAATTAACTTACCTAAATAAAGAAGGCTTCCCTGGTGGCTCAGATGGTAAAGCCTCTGCCTACAATGCGGGAGACCCTGGTTTGATCCCTGGGTTGGGAAGATCCTCTGGAGAAGGAAATGGACCCCACTCCAGTACTCTTGCCTGGAAAATCCCATGGACAGAGGAGCCTAGTAGGCTACAGTCTATGGGGTCACAAAGAGTTGGACATGACTGAGCGACTTCACTTCAAACATATTCATGATATTGAAATAGTCTAAAGTGCAAGCATATTTTTACATATAAATAATGCAAGTATAAGTTGCCATAAATTTGCACAGAATAGGATATCTACACCACATTCATATGATTAAGATACATTTTATTTTCCTTATATTTTCATGTATGGTTTAAAGAGTAGATTCAATTTTATCTACCTTCTATAAGGCTTTCTAAAGGCTTTCTGGTTATTCTAAATTTTCTATTTTTCTGATTTTATATTTATCATACTATTTCTTTTATTTTGGTGCTGTTTTAATGAACTTTTTAAATGGAGCATTTATTTCATTTACTTTCATTTTCATTAATAGTTATTTTAATGCTATAAATTTTCTTTGGAATTGACCCAGCCTCATCCCATGATTCTGATATATTTTGATTTAATTATCACTATTCTCAAGAAATTTTGAAATTTAAATTTGTACAGTTTCTTTGACCCAATAGTAGCTAGGGGGCTATTATTTTTAAATTATGTTTAAGCTGCTAGCACCTTCTAAATTTTGTTATTTAATTTTAATTTTATACTTCAAATGCAGAGGATGATGTTTGTGTTACTTTAATTCTTGGTAATTATTTGGGTTGTGTGTTGTCTGAAATGTAGTCATTTTTCATTCATAGCCCAAGTTCATTTAGAATTTGTATCCTCTATCATCGAAGCTTAGGGTTTGGTCTGTTTAAGTTCTTATGTACTTGTATTGTCTTTGATTATGAGATGGTTGGGTGGCATCACCAATTCAAAGGACATGAACTTGGGTAAACTCTGGGAGACAGTGAGGGACAGGGAAGCCTGACATGCTGCAGTCTATGGGGTCGAAAGGAGTCAGACACAACTAAGTGACTGAACAACAATGATATGAGGTATATTACAGTTGGTTATGATCAGCATGTGTTCTCCTTATATCTCTCTTCTCAATAAATTATGCCATATATACCTTGCTGCCCATATTTTAAAAACCTGAGTCACCTATAAAGCATCTCTTTTCCTCACCCGTATCTACATACAGCACGTTGTTAGGTAGATTGCCAGATACATCTCAAATCCACATACATTGTTTCCACATTTGCTACTCTAGTTCATACAACTATTATATTTTGTCTGCAACACACGTCTCCCAACTGATACTAATGACTCCTCTCATCTGTTCAAAACTGACAATGAGATCAGGCATCGCCTGCCTAAAAACCATGTGTTAACCTGTTGTGCTTAATACAATATTAAAGTTCCTTCACAGACGGTACAAGGACCTGCCTGTTCACCATCCTCATCCTGAAGCGATTTCCGCTTCACTCAGCACACAGCAGTGCATCCTGGCCTTCTTCCAGTTTCTCCAACATGTAAAGAACTTTTCAAATAATGCAGCTTGGCATGCACTGTCCCTTTATCTGAAATATCCCACCCATCATTCCTTTCCTACCTAAGGCAAGTTGGTTTATGCTTCAGTTTAAAAGTCACTTGGGCAAGTGATATCTTCCTTGTTACATCCCCAATCATAAGCTGCCTGGGACCAGCCCCGGCTGATCCAGGGTATTCGAAGGAGAGACGGCATAGGCGAGGATCAGGATACAATAGCTTCAATTAGATATTAATTAAAGATATAAAGAGTGATAGAATGAGGATAGCTCAGTAGGAAAGTTCAGTGGAGAAAAGAGGCTGAGTAGCTTGGTTTACGCGGGAGACCAATAAAACTTCAAGACAAGAAGTTTGCACCACTTACGTAGGCCACAGGCGTCCTTCCGTTCTCCCGAAGGAGAGGAGACACTGAGGCCTCCCCGGTCAGATCTTAAAAGCCCAGGCATAATTAGTAAGCATGGTGGGTTCCACGCTCCAGATGGAGACTCAGCCAGAGTGAGAGAGAGAGCGACATGGGGAGACCAGTATTTCGAGAAACTGATCCCAATTCTTTATTTTCCAGAGTCTGTTTTTATACACTGAGATGTTATACAAAAGTCACGTGGGGACAGCAGTCCTGACTTTTATTAAAGTCAGGTGCTTCACACAAATGTATACAGAGGTCTTAGGGGTGTTACATCATCTTCTGGCCAGGGGGGCCTGCTGACAATTTACGCCCCTCTCCTTGTGACAGCGGTCAATCAACCAGGACACTTATTTCTCCAGGGCTGATTATTCTCAAAACAGACGCCACCCAAATAAAGTTACATTCCTACAGGGTGAGGGTGTAGTGGGTTTTAGTTAAGGAAAGAATTTACTTAGCCTAAGGTCTAACGTGATTAATATCAAAGGTTAATACTTATTTCTTCTATATATTCATTAATGTGTGTAAGGGCGGGGGATGTGGAGACTTAGCAACAAACATTGGCTCAACAAATGAAAAACCCTTCACCAATACAATTTCTAATTAGCCCACTATACTTATACTTATAGTTTTCTAACTTCTCTAAAGAACCTGTTTTTAGAGGGTTTAAAGCATCTTGTGCCTCTCACGGTTGGGAGGCTGTGAGCAATCACATGTGGCCGGACAAGCCTGTCAGGCAGGCTAGAGAGCCTTCAGAGGAGTTTGTAGGTTAAAACAGTCTTATCACGCCCAGGAATTATTATTAACTGGAGCTCTAGGTTAACTCCTTCTCCGAAAGAGGCCATGGGGGACAGCCCCCCCGTAAAGTCAGAGGTGTAGGTAAGAGCACAAAGTAGTAAAGTAGGCAGGCTCTGGTTATGGGGGTAGATGCTCGAGGAGTTCCAGGGGGACTCCTGAGGCTCGATCCCGCCTTTGCGTATGTCGAGCCTCCTTCCTCATGACCTTTGTCATGAGCGGAGTACCTCACTCTGGCCCCCAACATCTCCCCCTTTTTTATTTCTTAAAACAGCCAGATGCAGCTCAGTCGCGAGCCTCCAAATGCTCTGCCGAAGAATCCTGACAATACAAGGAAGAATGATTATGAGAAGTAGAATTAGAGACTAGGGATATTAGACAGAATATTTTTTCCAGAAATAAAGTTAGAGAAGGTGTTAAAAAAATCATTAGCTGCTCCAGTGGCGGTAAAATCCAGTCGATAGTGTTCCAAGGTCTGTATTTGATTATGAAGTTTCCCTAAGTCCAGGCCAATATCAGAACTATTCCAAACACCTGAGATATGATTTTTAATCTTTTCCCATTCATAATCTGTCTCGTTTACCTTCAAAGATGTCACGCATATCCACCTGTAATCAGCGTGGCACGTCAAAGCCATCTTCACCTTCAAAGCCTGTAACTCAGTCCCAATATGCATAATTGCTTCTTCTAAGGCGTCTACTCTCACCTCTAATTTCCTATCTATAGCTTCCTGAGTTGCTAGAGTTAAAGAAACAATTTTAAACATGGTATCAACATATTGGGCAGTATGCACTTGTTGAATCAATGATATTGCTGCCGCAGTAACAGAAGTAATTGTTGCTATCAAAGCTGATATTCCTAGGATAAGCAAGACCACAAACTGTCGCAATCGCATTAAATCCTGCAGTTGTTGTAACACAGTAAGACCATAGCTATCATATAGGCACCATAAGATAGGGTGGGCGTTGTAACACCACAAAGGAGCAAACATTACCTTGAGGGTTTAAACAAGATGAAAGCATACATTGTTCACAAGTCACTACGTTAGGTCCACCTGAATAATTCATGCCTACATTAAGTTTGTTGGAGTCATTAGTAGAAAGGAAAACATAAGGCGAGGGTGGATAAGCTAAAACAGAATAAGTAGAATTATTTTCTGGTTGGAGTTCATGCTGCAGCAGCCCTGTCAGTCTCACCGGGATCTCGATGTTTATCTTGTCTCCCCTGCCGGCGGGCTCCTCTTTTGTGATCAAAGCAATGGGGGAACTGGATGTCTGGGGGTCTGCAACATGGCGAATCAACCTGTCCCAGATCTAAATTGGAGAATTTGCATCCTGTGGAAAAATACAAGCACATCCTCGACCGCTAGTTAATAATGGGTCAGGACCCTTCCATTGTCTGGAGAGGAGGTCCTTCCATTTGACTAATGGCTTTGCATTCAATTGCTCTGGGCACCAATGGCAAAGCATTGCAGTAGTTCCGGGGGAATCAGCATTTAAAATGTTTATTACAAAAAGAGCATGTTGCAAAATTTACTGGGGAGAGCTATACCTAAACTCCCCTTCTTTTAATTTTTGAATTTGAAGCTTTAATGTTTGATGTGCTCTTTCCACAATGGCTTGTCCCCGGGGATTATAAGGGATGCCTGTATTGTGTTTAATTTGAAACTGTAAACAAAATTCCTGAAAAGACTTAGAAGTGTAAGCAGGAGCATTGTCAGTTTTCAGAGCTTTTGGTAGGCCCAAATATGAAAAACAAGTAAAGAGATGTTGTATAACACCTTTAACTGCCTCTCCGGTACGAGAAGTTGCAATAATGACATGAGAAAAGGTATCTACAGTTACATTAACAAAGAAAAGTTTTCCAAATGAAGAGATATGAGTTACATCCATTTGCCAGAGTATGTTAGGTTTGAGATCGTGAGGGTTAACTCCCATAGGTAGACTATTATAAACAGTGGGGCAATATAAGCAAGAACGCACAATTTCTCGAGCAGTCTCTCTGGGAATTTGGAATTGATATCTTAAAGCAGTAGCATATTGATGATGAAGTGAGTGAGAGGCTCTGGCCTCCTCAATCACAGTAGCCACTGTATTTCTGGTTAAGTCAGCCAAAACATTAAAGGCATTTTAAGGGCCGGGCAATCTGGAATGAGCTCAAATGTGTCCAATGAAAAATATTTTATTTGTTTTCCAAATTTGTTGCTGTAATTTAGTTAACAAATGAAATATGGTAGTTTTATTTTTAGACAAAAACCACAGTTTCAATGTGTGGAAACAACCTGACAATATACTGAGAATCAGAATAAAGGTTAAATTCTTCATCTGCAAACATAGCAAAAGCCTCTATGCTGTTTGAAGTTTCCCATGTTTCTAAAACTTTTTGGTGATTTTTAGTGACTATGGAGGCTTTACCATTTGCTGACCCATCAGTAAAAACTATCTGAGCATTTGGAATAGGAGATTGATTACATCTGACAGGAAAAATAACTGGATGTCTGGATATAAAATTTAGCAAAACATGTGAAGGTAAATGATACAGAATTTGACCACAATAATTTCCTAAGGCAATCTGCCAGTCCTCATCAAACATTAGAAGAGCATCAAGTTGTTCTTTATTATATGGAATTACAATTTCTGATGGCTCTTTACCAAATAATTCAATGCTCCACTTTTTTCCTTTTAATATCAACGTAGCTATCAATCCTGGATAAGAAGCCACTACTTTTTTAGTTTGAGCGGGGAGATGGACCCATTCTAGGGGGCCGTTTTGCCATAAAACTCCCGTAGGTGCAGTTGGAGTAGCTAAGCAGAGGAATTGCCAGTTTGTCTGTAAATTAACTCTTTTTACATAGCTATCAGATAAGGCTGCTTCTTCTTTGTCTAAAGCTTCTTGAGCTTCAGCAGTTAATTGTCTTTTAGAAGTTGGGTCAGGATCCCCACGTAAAATATTAAAAAGAGCCTTTAATTCAGCAGTGGTTAATTTTAAATAAGGTCTGATCCAATTAATATCTCCTAAAAGTTTTTGATAATCAAAAGTTCTATTATTGCAATTATCAGAATTTGTAATTACACTTTGCTTTTATGGGCTTCGCTGGTGGCTCAGACAGTAAAGAATCTGCCTCCAACGCAGGAGACCTGGATTCAATTCCTGGATAAGAAGATCCCCTGGAGAAGAGAATGGTTACCCAGTCCAGTATTCTTCCTTGGAGAATTCCAGACAAAGGAGCCTGGCAGGCTCATGGGGTCACAAAGAGTCGGATAAAACTAACGCTTTAATTTTTATGATTATAATTATTCATCTAATGTCTTATTCTCTGCTAGATTGTAATTTACATAAAGGTAGGAACCGCCTCTGACTGTATTTTACCGCATTGTGGCTAACATTGAGTTTATAAACACTGTGTTAGAGTTCACCAGAAAAACAGAACATACGGATATATATGATTCTGTGTTCTAATGATTCACATGAATATGAATATTCTTCTTATATTCTTATGTGCGGGGAGCCGGTGAGGCATTCCACTCGTGACAAAGGTCATGAGGAAGGAGGCTCGGCATACGCAAAGGCGGGATCGAGCCTCAGGAGTCCCCCCGGATATTCTCGAGCATTTTCCCCCAAAAAACCAGAGTCTGCCTACTTTATTGCTTTGTGCTCTCACCTCTGACTTTACTGGGGGCTGTCCCCTACCACCATCTCTCTCTCTCTCTGTCAAAGAGTTAACTTACAGCTCCAATTAATAAAGTTCCTGGGCAATTAGGAGTGTTTAAATCCAAACCCCTCTGATGGCTCTCTAACTCGCCTGACAAGTTTACCCGGACTCCTGCAGCTATGCATACGATTGTTTACAGTCTCCCAGCCTCGAGAGGCATGGGAAGCTTAAGATATTCAAATAGCTTAGAGCCTCTCAGAGAGTTAAAAACTGTCAGAATAAACTAGTAAAGGATTTCATTGATGAGTCAATGCTTGTTGCCAAGTTTTCACATCCCCTGAATTGTATCCTTGAATATGTATCAATTAATAGTGGGTATGTAGAAAAAATAAGTAGTGGCCTTGGTGTTAGTAACTTTAGACCCTTAAGGTAATAAATTCTTTCTTTGTTGTAAACCCATTACACATCCGCCCTATAGGAATGCAATTTTATCTTTGGAAGATGGTGCCAAACCTTGAAATAATTACTCTTAGAGAAAATAAGTCTTTGTTGATAAGTCCTTGAGTCATAAAATGTTAGTAGGCCTTCTGGCCAGAAGATGATGTAAATCACCTAAACCATTTGTATACGATACATTTGCAGGAAAGAAACCTTGGTTTTTGATAAGAACCAAAGACTGCTGACTTTGCATCCCCTATTATCCTCTATGTGTAACTTAGGGTATAAAAGCCCCTGTTAAAAATAAAGCTACGGGCCTTGTTCACCAGCGCTTGGTCTCCCCATGTCATTCTTCTCTTTAACTTCCAGCTGAGTCTCCATCTGGAGCGCGGAACCCACCACGCTTACTAATTATGCCTGGGCTTCTAAGACCCACTCGAGAAGGAGTCTAGGGTGAGACACCTTCCGCTATTCGAGAGGGCGCCTGCGGCCTACGTAAGTGGTGCAAACTTCTTGTCTTGAAGTTTTATTGGTCTCCCGCGTAAACCAAGCTACTCAGCTTCTTTTCTCCACTGAATTTTCCTACTGAGCTATCCTCATTCTATTGTTCTCTATATCTCTAATTAGCATATAAATAGTCGCCTAGGCCGTCTCTCCTTCGAATACCCTGGATCAGCTGGGGCTGGTCCCCGGCACTTATGAATATAAGAAGTCCCATGATCTTCTGTCTGTAAGCTGGAGACACAAGAGAGCCAATGATGCAGTTAGAAGGCCTGAAAACCAGATTGCTGATGGTATAGATTCCAGTCCAAGTCTGAAGGTCTCAGAACCACAGCACCTGGGGCATGAGGAGACTGATACCCCAGCTTCAGCAGTTACAGTGCAAAATCTACTTTCCACTGCCTCTCTTGTTTTATTTTGGCCTTCAATGAATTGGATGGTGCTCACTGCACTGGGGAAAGCCATCAACTTTTCAGATGAACCAATCCCAATACTAATCTCTTCAGGAAACATTCTCACAGTCATATCCAGAAATAATGTTTATTATTTGTATATCTGTATATCTCTTGGACTCATCAACTGACACATGAAATTAACCATTCAGTTCAGTCGCTCAGTCATGTCTGACTCTTTGCGACCCCATGAACCACTCCAGGCCAGGCCTCCCTGGCCATCACCAACTCCTGGAGTTCACCTAAACCCATGTCCATTGTGTCAGTGATGCCATCCAACAGTCTCATCCTCTGTCGTCCCCTTCTCCTCCTGCCCTCAATCTTTCCCAGCATCAGGGTATTTTCAAATAAGTCAGCCCTTTGCATCAGGTGGCCAAAGTATTGGAGTTTCAGCCTGAACATCAGTCCTTCCAATGAACACCTAGGACTGATCTCCTTTAGGATGGACTGGTTGGATCTCCTTCCAAAAGGGACTCTTGAGTCTTCTCCAACACTTCTCCAAGACTCAAGAGTCTTCTCCAACAACACAGTTCAAAAGCATCAATTCTTCTGTGCTCAGCTTCCTTTATAGTCCAACTCTCACATCCATACATGACTACTGGAAAACCATAGCCTTGACTAGACCAACCTTTGTTGGCAAAGTAATGTCTCTGCTTTTGAATATGCTATCTAGGTTGGTCATAACTTTCCTTCCAAGGAGCAAGCCTCTTTTAATTTCATGGCTGCAATCACCATCTGCAGTGATTTTGGAGCCGAGAAAAAGAAAGTCAGCCACAGTTTCCATTGTTTCCCCATCTCTTTCCCATGAAGTGATGGGACAGATGCCATGATCTTCATTTTCTGAATGTTGAGCTTTAAGCCAACTTTTTCACTCTCCACTTTCACTTTCATCAAGAGGCTCTTTAGTTCTTCTTCACTTTCTGCCATAGGGTGGTGTCATCTGCATATCTGAGGTTATTGATATTTCTCCCAGCCATCTTGATTCCAGCTTGTGCTTCTTCCAGCCCAGCGTTTCTCATGATGTACTCTGCATATAAGTTAAATAAGCAGGGTGACAATATACAGCCTTGACGTACTCCTTTTCCTATTTGGAACCAGTCTGTTGTTCCATGTCCAGTTCTGACTGTTGCTTCCTGACCTGCATACAGGTTTCTCAAGAGGCAGGTCAGGTGGTCTGGTACTCCCAACTCTTTCAGAACTTTCCACGGTTCATTGTGATCCACACAGTCAAAGTCTTTGGCATAGTCAATAAAGCAGAAATAGATGTTTTTTCTGGAACTCTCTTGCTTTTTCGATGATCCAGTGGATGTTGGCAATTTTATCTCTGGTTCCTCTGCCTTTTCTAAATCCAGCTTGAACATCTGGGAGTTCACGGTTCACATATTGCTGAAGCCTGGCTTGGAGAATTTTGAGCATTACTTTACTAGCATGTGAGATGAGTGCAATTGTGCAGTAGTTTGAGCTTTCTTTGGCATTACCTTTCTTTGGGATTGGAAGGAAAACTGACTTTTTCCAGTCCTATGGCCACTGCTGAGTCTTCCAAATTTGCTGATATATTGAGTGCAGCACTTTCACAGCATCATCTTTCAGGATTTGAAAGAGCTCAGCTGGAATTCCATCACTTCCACTAGCTTTGTTCATAGTGATGCTTTCTAAGGCCCACCTGACTTCACATTCCAGGATGTCTGGCTCTAGGTGAGTGTAAGTGATCACACCTTTGTGATTATCTGATTATTTATAATTAACCATTATAAATACTCAATAATTAATTTGGAATAAACATATACAAATATTTCCAAATATAAATATATGAAATATAATGCTTTCTCCCTTCTAATTAGAAGTGTATTGCCATAAATTACGAGATTTAGAAATCTGCTTTATTTTCTTTGTAGGCTGAAATATATTACAAATTAAAGTCAAATCTACAGTTTTTCTGCCTCACAATTTAATATATAAGTAATTGTACTAAAATTTGACTATGCTAGTGATGCTTCTTAGTCCTGCTTATTCATCTGTAGGGATTCTTTCCGTACTTTATGACTCAGATGAGTCTGCTTAGTTTTGTTATGTTTGATATAGCTATGTGAGAAAAATATTTATGAATGAGATTCGAGTTGTGGCCTGTTGCACATATCTAAACCAGTGCTTGCCAATTAGACTCTAATTACAAGTGATAAATAATTGCAGTGAAAATGTCCAAAGAAAATGATGCTAGTGAAAATGTGTATATAGGTATTCCATGGCTCAACACAATAAAATAAACATTAATGAGGAGAACCGAACATTGTAAAGTCACTTAAAATTTCTGAAAGAACTAGTAAAACATTTTCCACTAATTTTCTTTAATAAAATATCTGTGGAAGCTGATTCCCAGATCAATCACATAATCATTAAGCTTCAAACAAGGTTTCACCTTGAATATTCAAAGTCCCATAAGCAGGTGATTGATAACACTAGGTTTAAGGCAGCCATGAAAATTATATACCCAAGATCTAAATGAGAAGAAACAGTTTCAGAGAAAACAAGACAGAAATGTGTCTCTTTTAATTAATTTCTTCTTATATATATTTGTATCTGAGTATCTTTCAGACTTGTCTTTTAAACTTTTAGTCACTATAATAAGGTTAAGTAGGTTAGGTGACCTGCCTATTGAAATGCAATACTGAATCGTGGGTTAGTATTTGTTGTTACATGAAGATGGGAAAATAGAAAAGAAAAAGGTCATTGAAAGCTATTAATATTACATAATCTCATAATACTATTAAAAGGCCATTAATTTTTGGTCTAGCTAAAGTTTTTCCAACTTTGCTTTATTCAAAACCCGAGTTCATAATTTTATCAATCTTTTCTATCATTTTTCTATTCTTTATTTTATTTATTTCTGCTCTGATTTTTGTTACTTCCTTCACTACTAAATTTGAGCTTATTTTGTTCTTTGTTTTCTAGTTCTTTGAGGTGTAAAGTTAAGTCATTTATTTATGATCTTTCTTTTTTCTTAAGACAGGTATTTATAACAATAAACTTCCTTATTAGAACTGCCTTTTCTGCTTCTAATTAAAGTAAAAATTAAAACAGGACATATTACACTGATACTGCAAGAACGGGAAGGATTGTTGAGAGTTTAAATCATAAAAGGATAATGAATTGAATCAAATGTTTTTTCTGTATCCACTGAAATAATCATGATTTTAATCCTTCATTCTGTTAATGTGATTTATCACATTTATTTATTTGTATTGTTGCACCATCCTTGTATCCCAGGGATGAATCCTATTTGTTCTTGGTATATGAACCTTT